>NC_089547.1:0-1400990 GCF_040115645.1 Euwallacea fornicatus
TAACATGACACAACACATCAGAATTGCATCTTGTTGAACTTCCAAGAAAAATAGTACTTTATGTGCTCAAACACACAACTTGTGTGACTTTTCAAACTTTGAAGCTCGATAACTTCGGCAAATGAGGACCAAATTTGTTAAACAGAGTGTCAAATTAATCAGATCGACGAGATCTTTAACATGACACAACACATCAGAATTGCATCTTGTTGAACTTCCAAGAAAAATAGTACTTTATGTGCTCAAACACACAACTTGTGTGACTTTTCAAACTTTGAAGCTCGATAACTTCGGCAAATGAGGACCAAATTTGTTAAACAGAGTGTCAAATTAATCAGATCGACGAGATCTTTAACATGACACAACACATCAGAATTGCATCTTGTTGAACTTCCAAGAAAAATAGTACTTTATGTGCTCAAACACACAACTTGTGTGACTTTTCAAATTTTGAAGCTCGATAACATCGGCAAATGAGGACCAAATTTGTTAAACAGAGTGTCAAATTAATCAGCTCGACGAGATCTTTAACATGACACAACACATCAGAATTGCATCTTGTTGAACTTCCAAGAAAAATAGTACTTTATGTGCTCAAACACACAACTTGTGTGACTTTTCAAACTTTGAAGCTCGATAACTTCGGCAAATGAGGACCAAATTTGTTAAACAAAGTGTCAAATTTATCAGCTCGACGAGATTTTGAAGATGTCACAACACATCAGAATTGCATCTTGTTGAACTACCAAGAAAAATAGTACTTTATGTGCTCAAACACACAACTTGTGTGAGTTATCAAACTTTGAAGCTCGATAACTTCGGCAAATGAGGACCAAATTTGTTAAACAAAGTGTCAAATTAATCAGCTCGACGAGATCTTTAAGATGACACAACATATCATGATTGCATCTTGTTGAACTTCCAAGAAAAATAGTACTTTATGTGCTCAAACACACAACTTGTGTGACTTTTCAAACTTTGAAGCTCGATAACTTCGGCAAATGAGGACCAAATTTGTTAAACAGAGTGTCAAATTAATCAGATCGACGAGATCTTTAACATGACACAACACATCAGAATTGCATCTTGTTGAACTTCCAAGAAAAATAGTACTTTATGTGCTCAAACACACAACTTGTGTGAGTTATCAAACTTAGAAGCTCGATAACTTCGGCAAATGAGGACCAAATTTGTTAAACAAAGTGTCAAATTAATCAGCTCGACGAGATCTTTAACATGACACAAAACATCAGAATTGCATCTTGTTGAACTTCCAAGAAAAATAGTACTTTATGTGCTCAAACACACAACTTGTGTGACTTTTCAAACTTTGAAGCTCGATAACATCGGCAAATGAGGATCAAATTTGTTAAACAGAGTGTCAAATTAATCAGATCGACGAGATCTTTAACATGACACAACACATCAGAATTGTATCTTGTTGAACTTCCAAGAAAAATAGTACTTTATGTGCTCAAACACACCACTTGTGTGACTTTTCAAATTTTGAAGCTCGATAACATCGGCAAATGAGGACCATATTTGTTAAACAAAGTGTCAAATTAATCAGCTCGACGAGATCTTTAACATGACACAACACATCAGAATTGCATCTTGTTGAACTTCCAAGAAAAATAGTACTTTATGTGCTCAAACACACAACTTGTGTGACTTTTCAAATTTTGAAGCTCGATAACATCGGCAAATGAGGACCATATTTGTTAAACAAAGTGTCAAATTAATCAGCTCGACGAGATCTTTAACATGACACAACACATCAGAATTGCATCTTGTTGAACTTCCAAGAAAAATAGTACTTTATGTGCTCAAACACACAACTTGTGTGACTTTTCAAACTTTGAAGCTCGATAACTTCGGCAAATGAGGACCAAATTTGTTAAACAGAGTGTCAAATTAATCAGATCGACGAGATCTTTAACATGACACAACACATCAGAATTGCATCTTGTTGAACTTCCAAGAAAAATAGTACTTTATGTGCTCAAACACACCACTTGTGTGACTTTTCAAACTTTGAAGCTCGATAACATCGGCAAATGAGGACCATATTTGTTAAACAAAGTGTCAAATTAATCAGCTCGACGAGATCTTTAACATGACACAACACATCAGAATTGCATCTTGTTGAACTTCCAAGAAAAATAGTACTTTATGTGCTCAAACACACAACTTGTGTGACTTTTCAAATTTTGAAGCTCGATAACTTCGGAAAATGAGGACCAAATTTGTTAAACAGAGTGTCAAATTAATCAGATCGACGAGATCTTTAACATGACACAACACATCAGAATTGCATCTTGTTGAACTTCCAAGAAAAATAGTACTTTATGTGCTCAAACACACAACTTGTGTGACTTTTCAAACTTTGAAGCTCGATAACTTCGGCAAATGAGGACCAAATTTGTTAAACAGAGTGTCAAATTAATCAGATCGACGAGATCTTTAACATGACACAACACATCAGAATTGCATCTTGTTGAACTTCCAAGAAAAATAGTACTTTATGTGCTCAAACACACCACTTGTGTGACTTTTCAAACTTTGAAGCTCGATAACATCGGCAAATGAGGACCATATTTGTTAAACAAAGTGTCAAATTAATCAGCTCGACGAGATCTTTAACATGACACAACACATCAGAATTGCATCTTGTTGAACTTCCAAGAAAAATAGTACTTTATGTGCTCAAACACACAACTTGTGTGACTTTTCAAACTTTGAAGCTCGATAACATCGGCAAATGAGGACCATATTTGTTAAACAAAGTGTCAAATTAATCAGCTCGACGAGATCTTTAACATGACACAACACATCAGAATTGCATCTTGTTGAACTTCCAAGAAAAATAGTACTTTATGTGCTCAAACACACAACTTGTGTGACTTTTCAAACTTTGAAGCTCGATAACTTCGGAAAATGAGGACCAAATTTGTTAAACAAAGTGTCAAATTAATCAGCTCGACGAGATCTTTAACATGACACAACACATCAGAATTGCATCTTGTTGAACTTCCAAGAAAAATAGTACTTTATGTGCTCAAACACACAACTTGTGTGAGTTATCAAACTTAGAAGCTCGATAACTTCGGCAAATGAGGACCAAATTTGTTAAACAGAGTGTCAAATTAATCAGATCGACGAGATCTTTAACATGACACAACACATCAGAATTGCATCTTGTTGAACTTCCAAGAAAAATAGTACTTTATGTGCTCAAACACACAACTTGTGTGACTTTTCAAATTTTGAAGCTCGATAACATCGGCAAATGAGGACCAAATTTGTTAAACAAAGTGTCAAATTAATCAGATCGACGAGATCTTTAACATGACACAACACATCAGAATTGCATCTTGTTGAACTTCCAAGAAAAATAGTACTTTATGTGCTCAAACACACAACTTGTGTGACTTTTCAAACTTTGAAGCTCGATAACTTCGGCAAATGAGGACCAAATTTGTTAAACAAAGTGTCAAATTAATCAGCTCGGCGAGATCTTTAACATGATACAAAACATCAGAATTGCATCTTGTTGAACTTCCAAGAAAAATAGTACTTTATGTGCTCAAACACACAACTTGTGTGACTTTTCAAACTTTGAAGCTCGATAACATCGGCAAATGAGGATCAAATTTGTTAAACAGAGTGTCAAATTAATCAGCTCGACGAGATCTTTAACATGACACAACACATCAGAATTGCATCTTGTTGAACTTCCAAGAAAAATAGTACTTTATGTGCTCAAACACACAACTTGTGTGACTTTTCAAACTTTGAAGCTCGATAACTTCGGCAAATGAGGACCAAATTTGTTAAACAGAGTGTCAAATTAATCAGATCGACGAGATCTTTAACATGACACAACACATCAGAATTGCATCTTGTTGAACTTCCAAGAAAAATAGTACTTTATGTGCTCAAACACACAACTTGTGTGACTTTTCAAACTTTGAAGCTCGATAACATCGGCAAATGAGGATCAAATTTGTTAAACAGAGTGTCAAATTAATCAGCTCGACGAGATCTTTAACATGACACAACACATCAGAATTGCATCTTGTTGAACTTCCAAGAAAAATAGTACTTTATGTGCTCAAACACACAACTTGTGTGACTTTTCAAACTTTGAAGCTCGATAACTTCGGCAAATGAGGACCATATTTGTTAAACAGAGTGTCAAATTAATCAGCTCGACGAGATCTTTAACATGACACAACAAATCAGAATTGCATCTTGTTGAACTTCCAAGAAAAATAGTACTTTATGTGCTCAAACACACAACTTGTGTGACTTTTCAAACTTTGAAGCTCGATAACATCGGCAAATGAGGACCAAATTTGTTAAACAGAGTGTCAAATTAATCAGCTCGACGAGATCTTTAACATGACACAACACATCAGAATTGCATCTTGTTGAACTTCCAAGAAAAATAGTACTTTATGTGCTCAAACACACAACTTGTGTGACTTTTCAAATTTTGAAGCTCGATAACATCGGCAAATGAGGACCAAATTTGTTAAACAAAGTGTCAAATTAATCAGATCGACGAGATCTTTAACATGACACAACACATCAGAATTGCATCTTGTTGAACTTCCAAGAAAAATAGTACTTTATGTGCTCAAACACACAACTTGTGTGACTTTTCAAATTTTGAAGCTCGATAACATCGGCAAATGAGGACCAAATTTGTTAAACAAAGTGTCAAATTAATCAGATCGACGAGATCTTTAACATGACACAACACATCAGAATTGCATCTTGTTGAACTTCCAAGAAAAATAGTACTTTATGTGCTCAAACACACAACTTGTGTGACTTTTCAAACTTTGAAGCTCGATAACTTCGGCAAATGAGGACCAAATTTGTTAAACAGAGTGTCAAATTAATCAGATCGACGAGATCTTTAACATGACACAACACATCAGAATTGCATCTTGTTGAACTTCCAAGAAAAATAGTACTTTATGTGCTCAAACACACAACTTGTGTGACTTTTCAAACTTTGAAGCTCGATAACTTCGGAAAATGAGGACCAAATTTGTTAAACAAAGTGTCAAATTAATCAGCTCGACGAGATTTTGAAGATGTCACAACACATCAGAATTGCATCTTGTTGAACTTCCAAGAAAAATAGTACTTTATGTGCTCAAACACACAACTTGTGTGAGTTATCAAACTTTGAAGCTCGATAACTTCGGCAAATGAGGACCAAATTTGTTAAACAAAGTGTCAAATTAATCAGCTCGACGAGATCTTTAAGATGACACAACACATCATGATTGCATCTTGTTGAACTTCCAAGAAAAATAGTACTTTATGTGCTCAAACACACAACTTGTGTGAGTTATCAAACTTTGAAGCTCGATAACTTCGGCAAATGAGGACCAAATTTGTTAAACAAAGTGTCAAATTAATCAGATCGACGAGATCTTTAACATGACACAACACATCAGAATTGCATCTTGTTGAACTTCCAAGAAAAATAGTACTTTATGTGCTCAAACACACAACTTGTATGACTTTTCAAACTTTGAAGCTCGATAACATCGGCAAATGAGGATCAAATTTGTTAAACAGAGTGTCAAATTAATCAGCTCGACGAGATCTTTAACATGACACAACACATCAGAATTGCATCTTGTTGAACTTCCAAGAAAAATAGTACTTTATGTGCTCAAACACACAACTTGTGTGACTTTTCAAACTTTGAAGCTCGATAACTTCGGCAAATGAGGACCAAATTTGTTAAACAGAGTGTCAAATTAATCAGATCGACGAGATCTTTAACATGACACAACACATCAGAATTGCATCTTGTTGAACTTCCAAGAAAAATAGTACTTTATGTGCTCAAACACACAACTTGTGTGACTTTTCAAATTTTGAAGCTCGATAACATCGGCAAATGAGGACCAAATTTGTTAAACAAAGTGTCAAATTAATCAGATCGACGAGATCTTTAACATGACACAACACATCAGAATTGCATCTTGTTGAACTTCCAAGAAAAATAGTACTTTATGTGCTCAAACACACAACTTGTGTGACTTTTCAAACTTTGAAGCTCGATAACTTCGGCAAATGAGGACCAAATTTGTTAAACAGAGTGTCAAATTAATCAGATCGACGAGATCTTTAACATGACACAACACATCAGAATTGCATCTTGTTGAACTTCCAAGAAAAATAGTACTTTATGTGCTCAAACACACAACTTGTGTGAGTTATCAAACTTAGAAGCTCGATAACTTCGGCAAATGAGGACCATATTTGTTAAACAAAGTGTCAAATTAATCAGCTCGACGAGATCTTTAACATGACACAACACATCAGAATTGCATCTTGTTGAACTTCCAAGAAAAATAGTACTTTATGTGCTCAAACACACAACTTGTGTGACTTTTCAAAATTTGAAGCTCGATAACTTCGGCAAATGAGGACCATATTTGTTAAACAAAGTGTCAAATTAATCAGCTCGACGAGATCTTTAACATGACACAAAACATCAGAATTGCATCTTGTTGAACTTCCAAGAAAAATAGTACTTTATGTGCTCAAACACACAACTTGTGTGACTTTTCAAACTTTGAAGCTCGATAACTTCGGCAAATGAGGACCAAATTTGTTAAACAAAGTGTCAAATTAATCAGATCGACGAGATCTTTAACATGACACAACACATCAGAATTGCATCTTGTTGAACTTCCAAGAAAAATAGTACTTTATGTGCTCAAACACACAACTTGTATGACTTTTCAAACTTTGAAGCTCGATAACATCGGCAAATGAGGACCATATTTGTTAAACAAAGTGTCAAATTAATCAGCTCGACGAGATCTTTAACATGACACAACACATCAGAATTGCATCTTGTTGAACTTCCAAGAAAAATAGTACTTTATGTGCTCAAACACACAACTTGTGTGACTTTTCAAACTTTGAAGCTCGATAACATCGGCAAATGAGGACCATATTTGTTAAACAAAGTGTCAAATTAATCAGCTCGACGAGATCTTTAACATGACACAACACATCAGAATTGCATCTTGTTGAACTTCCAAGAAAAATAGTACTTTATGTGCTCAAACACACAACTTGTGTGACTTTTCAAACTTTGAAGCTCGATAACTTCGGCAAATGAGGACCAAATTTGTTAAACAAAGTGTCAAATTAATCAGATCGACGAGATCTTTAACATGACACAACACATCAGAATTGCATCTTGTTGAACTTCCAAGAAAAATAGTACTTTATGTGCTCAAACACACAACTTGTGTGACTTTTCAAACTTTGAAGCTCGATAACATCGGCAAATGAGGACCAAATTTGTTAAACAGAGTGTCAAATTAATCAGCTCGACGAGATCTTTAACATGACACAACACATCAGAATTGCATCTTGTTGAACTTCCAAGAAAAATAGTACTTTATGTGCTCAAACACACAACTTGTGTGACTTTTCAAATTTTGAAGCTCGATAACATCGGCAAATGAGGACCAAATTTGTTAAACAAAGTGTCAAATTAATCAGATCGACGAGATCTTTAACATGACACAACACATCAGAATTGCATCTTGTTGAACTTCCAAGAAAAATAGTACTTTATGTGCTCAAACACACAACTTGTGTGACTTTTCAAACTTTGAAGCTCGATAACTTCGGAAAATGAGGACCAAATTTGTTAAACAAAGTGTCAAATTAATCAGCTCGACGAGATCTTTAACATGACACAAAACATCAGAATTGCATCTTGTTGAACTTCCAAGAAAAATAGTACTTTATGTGCTCAAACACACAACTTGTGTGAGTTATCAAACTTAGAAGCTCGATAACTTCGGCAAATGAGGACCAAATTTGTTAAACAGAGTGTCAAATTAATCAGATCGACGAGATCTTTAACATGACACAACACATCAGAATTGCATCTTGTTGAACTTCCAAGAAAAATAGTACTTTATGTGCTCAAACACACAACTTGTGTGACTTTTCAAATTTTGAAGCTCGATAACATCGGCAAATGAGGACCAAATTTGTTAAACAAAGTGTCAAATTAATCAGATCGACGAGATCTTTAACATGACACAACACATCAGAATTGCATCTTGTTGAACTTCCAAGAAAAATAGTACTTTATGTGCTCAAACACACAACTTGTGTGACTTTTCAAACTTTGAAGCTCGATAACTTCGGCAAATGAGGACCAAATTTGTTAAACAAAGTGTCAAATTAATCAGCTCGACGAGATCTTTAACATGACACAACACATCAGAATTGCATCTTGTTGAACTTCCAAGAAAAATAGTACTTTATGTGCTCAAACACACCACTTGTGTGACTTTTCAAACTTTGAAGCTCGATAACATCGGCAAATGAGGACCATATTTGTTAAACAAAGTGTCAAATTAATCAGATCGACGAGATCTTTAACATGACACAACACATCAGAATTGCATCTTGTTGAACTTCCAAGAAAAATAGTACTTTATGTGCTCAAACACACAACTTGTGTGACTTTTCAAACTTTGAAGCTCGATAACTTCGGCAAATGAGGACCAAATTTGTTAAACAGAGTGTCAAATTAATCAGATCGACGAGATCTTTAACATGACACAACACATCAGAATTGCATCTTGTTGAACTTCCAAGAAAAATAGTACTTTATGTGCTCAAACACACCACTTGTGTGACTTTTCAAACTTTGAAGCTCGATAACTTCGGCAAATGAGGACCATATTTGTTAAACAGAGTGTCAAATTAATCAGCTCGACGAGATCTTTAACATGACACAACACATCAGAATTGCATCTTGTTGAACTTCCAAGAAAAATAGTACTTTATGTGCTCAAACACACAACTTGTGTGACTTTTCAAACTTTGAAGCTCGATAACTTCGGCAAATGAGGACCATATTTGTTAAACAGAGTGTCAAATTAATCAGCTCGACGAGATCTTTAACATGACACAACACATCAGAATTGCATCTTGTTGAACTTCCAAGAAAAATAGTACTTTATGTGCTCAAACACACAACTTGTGTGACTTTTCAAACTTTGAAGCTCGATAACATCGGCAAATGAGGACCAAATTTGTTAAACAGAGTGTCAAATTAATCAGCTCGACGAGATCTTTAACATGACACAACACATCAGAATTGCATCTTGTTGAACTTCCAAGAAAAATAGTACTTTATGTGCTCAAACACACAACTTGTGTGACTTTTCAAATTTTGAAGCTCGATAACATCGGCAAATGAGGACCAAATTTGTTAAACAAAGTGTCAAATTAATCAGATCGACGAGATCTTTAACATGACACAACACATCAGAATTGCATCTTGTTGAACTTCCAAGAAAAATAGTACTTTATGTGCTCAAACACACAACTTGTGTGACTTTTCAAATTTTGAAGCTCGATAACATCGGCAAATGAGGACCAAATTTGTTAAACAAAGTGTCAAATTAATCAGATCGACGAGATCTTTAACATGACACAACACATCAGAATTGCATCTTGTTGAACTTCCAAGAAAAATAGTACTTTATGTGCTCAAACACACAACTTGTGTGACTTTTCAAACTTTGAAGCTCGATAACTTCGGCAAATGAGGACCAAATTTGTTAAACAGAGTGTCAAATTAATCAGATCGACGAGATCTTTAACATGACACAACACATCAGAATTGCATCTTGTTGAACTTCCAAGAAAAATAGTACTTTATGTGCTCAAACACACAACTTGTGTGACTTTTCAAACTTTGAAGCTCGATAACTTCGGCAAATGAGGACCAAATTTGTTAAACAAAGTGTCAAATTTATCAGCTCGACGAGATTTTGAAGATGTCACAACACATCAGAATTGCATCTTGTTGAACTACCAAGAAAAATAGTACTTTATGTGCTCAAACACACAACTTGTGTGAGTTATCAAACTTTGAAGCTCGATAACTTCGGCAAATGAGGACCAAATTTGTTAAACAAAGTGTCACATTAATCAGCTCGACGAGATCTTTAACATGACACAAAACATCAGAATTGCATCTTGTTGAACTTCCAAGAAAAATAGTACTTTATGTGCTCAAACACACAACTTGTGTGACTTTTCAAACTTTGAAGCTCGATAACTTCGGCAAATGAGGACCAAATTTGTTAAACAAAGTGTCAAATTAATCAGCTCGACGAGATCTTTAACATGACACAACACATCAGAATTGCATCTTGTTGAACTTCCAAGAAAAATAGTACTTTATGTGCTCAAACACACAACTTGTGTGACTTTTCAAACTTTGAAGCTCGATAACTTCGGCAAATGAGGACCAAATTTGTTAAACAAAGTGTCAAATTTATCAGCTCGACGAGATTTTGAAGATGTCACAACACATCAGAATTGCATCTTGTTGAACTACCAAGAAAAATAGTACTTTATGTGCTCAAACACACAACTTGTGTGAGTTATCAAACTTTGAAGCTCGATAACTTCGGCAAATGAGGACCAAATTTGTTAAACAAAGTGTCAAATTAATCAGCTCGACGAGATCTTTAACATGACACAAAACATCAGAATTGCATCTTGTTGAACTTCCAAGAAAAATAGTACTTTATGTGCTCAAACACACAACTTGTGTGACTTTTCAAACTTTGAAGCTCGATAACTTCGGCAAATGAGGACCAAATTTGTTAAACAAAGTGTCAAATTTATCAGCTCGACGAGATTTTGAAGATGTCACAACACATCAGAATTGCATCTTGTTGAACTACCAAGAAAAATAGTACTTTATGTGCTCAAACACACAACTTGTGTGAGTTATCAAACTTTGAAGCTCGATAACTTCGGCAAATGAGGACCAAATTTGTTAAACAAAGTGTCAAATTAATCAGCTCGACGAGATCTTTAACATGACACAACACATCAGAATTGCATCTTGTTGAACTTCCAAGAAAAATAGTACTTTATGTGCTCAAACACACAACTTGTGTGACTTTTCAAACTTTGAAGCTCGATAACTTCGGCAAATGAGGACCAAATTTGTTAAACAAAGTGTCAAATTAATCAGCTCGACGAGATCTTTAACATGACACAAAACATCAGAATTGCATCTTGTTGAACTTCCAAGAAAAATAGTACTTTATGTGCTCAAACACACCACTTGTGTGACTTTTCAAACTTTGAAGCTCGATAACATCGGCAAATGAGGACCATATTTGTTAAACAAAGTGTCAAATTAATCAGCTCGACGAGATCTTTAACATGACACAACACATCAGAATTGCATCTTGTTGAACTTCCAAGAAAAATAGTACTTTATGTGCTCAAACACACAACTTGTATGACTTTTCAAACTTTGAAGCTCGATAACATCGGCAAATGAGGATCAAATTTGTTAAACAGAGTGTCAAATTAATCAGCTCGACGAGATCTTTAACATGACACAACACATCAGAATTGCATCTTGTTGAACTTCCAAGAAAAATAGTACTTTATGTGCTCAAACACACAACTTGTATGACTTTTCAAACTTTGAAGCTCGATAACTTCGGCAAATGAGGACCAAATTTGTTAAACAAAGTGTCAAATTAATCAGCTCGACGAGATCTTTAACATGACACAAAACATCAGAATTGCATCTTGTTGAACTTCCAAGAAAAATAGTACTTTATGTGCTCAAACACACCACTTGTGTGACTTTTCAAACTTTGAAGCTCGATAACATCGGCAAATGAGGACCATATTTGTTAAACAAAGTGTCAAATTAATCAGCTCGACGAGATCTTTAACATGACACAACACATCAGAATTGCATCTTGTTGAACTTCCAAGAAAAATAGTACTTTATGTGCTCAAACACACAACTTGTATGACTTTTCAAACTTTGAAGCTCGATAACATCGGCAAATGAGGATCAAATTTGTTAAACAGAGTGTCAAATTAATCAGCTCGACGAGATCTTTAACATGACACAACACATCAGAATTGCATCTTGTTGAACTTCCAAGAAAAATAGTACTTTATGTGCTCAAACACACAACTTGTATGACTTTTCAAACTTTGAAGCTCGATAACATCGGCAAATGAGGATCAAATTTGTTAAACAGAGTGTCAAATTAATCAGCTCGACGAGATCTTTAACATGACACAACACATCAGAATTGCATCTTGTTGAACTTCCAAGAAAAATAGTACTTTATGTGCTCAAACACACAACTTGTGTGACTTTTCAAACTTTGAAGCTCGATAACTTCGGCAAATGAGGACCAAATTTGTTAAACAGAGTGTCAAATTAATCAGCTCGACGAGATCTTTAACATGACACAACATATCAGAATTGCATCTTGTTGAACTTCCAAGAAAAATAGTACTTTATGTGCTCAAACACACAACTTGTGTGACTTTTCAAATTTTGAAGCTCGATAACATCGGCAAATGAGGACCAAATTTGTTAAACAAAGTGTCAAATTAATCAGATCGACGAGATCTTTAACATGACACAACACATCAGAATTGCATCTTGTTGAACTTCCAAGAAAAATAGTACTTTATGTGCTCAAACACACAACTTGTGTGACTTTTCAAACTTTGAAGCTCGATAACTTCGGCAAATGAGGACCAAATTTGTTAAACAGAGTGTCAAATTAATCAGATCGACGAGATCTTTAACATGACACAACACATCAGAATTGCATCTTGTTGAACTTCCAAGAAAAATAGTACTTTATGTGCTCAAACACACAACTTGTGTGAGTTATCAAACTTAGAAGCTCGATAACTTCGGCAAATGAGGACCAAATTTGTTAAACAAAGTGTCAAATTAATCAGCTCGACGAGATCTTTAACATGACACAAAACATCAGAATTGCATCTTGTTGAACTTCCAAGAAAAATAGTACTTTATGTGCTCAAACACACAACTTGTGTGACTTTTCAAACTTTGAAGCTCGATAACATCGGCAAATGAGGATCAAATTTGTTAAACAGAGTGTCAAATTAATCAGCTCGACGAGATCTTTAACATGACACAACACATCAGAATTGCATCTTGTTGAACTTCCAAGAAAAATAGTACTTTATGTGCTCAAACACACAACTTGTGTGACTTTTCAAACTTTGAAGCTCGATAACATCGGCAAATGAGGACCATATTTGTTAAACAAAGTGTCAAATTAATCAGCTCGACGAGATCTTTAACATGACACAACACATCAGAATTGCATCTTGTTGAACTTCCAAGAAAAATAGTACTTTATGTGCTCAAACACACAACTTGTGTGACTTTTCAAACTTTGAAGCTCGATAACATCGGCAAATGAGGACCATATTTGTTAAACAAAGTGTCAAATTAATCAGCTCGACGAGATCTTTAACATGACACAACACATCAGAATTGCATCTTGTTGAACTTCCAAGAAAAATAGTACTTTATGTGCTCAAACACACAACTTGTGTGACTTTTCAAACTTTGAAGCTCGATAACTTCGGCAAATGAGGACCAAATTTGTTAAACAGAGTGTCAAATTAATCAGATCGACGAGATCTTTAACATGACACAACACATCAGAATTGCATCTTGTTGAACTTCCAAGAAAAATAGTACTTTATGTGCTCAAACACACCACTTGTGTGACTTTTCAAACTTTGAAGCTCGATAACATCGGCAAATGAGGACCATATTTGTTAAACAAAGTGTCAAATTAATCAGCTCGACGAGATCTTTAACATGACACAACACATCAGAATTGCATCTTGTTGAACTTCCAAGAAAAATAGTACTTTATGTGCTCAAACACACAACTTGTGTGACTTTTCAAACTTTGAAGCTCGATAACTTCGGAAAATGAGGACCAAATTTGTTAAACAAAGTGTCAAATTAATCAGCTCGACGAGATTTTGAAGATGTCACAACACATCAGAATTGCATCTTGTTGAACTTCCAAGAAAAATAGTACTTTATGTGCTCAAACACACAACTTGTGTGAGTTATCAAACTTAGAAGCTCGATAACTTCGGCAAATGAGGACCAAATTTGTTAAACAAAGTGTCAAATTAATCAGCTCGACGAGATCTTTAACATGACACAAAACATCAGAATTGCATCTTGTTGAACTTCCAAGAAAAATAGTACTTTATGTGCTCAAACACACAACTTGTGTGACTTTTCAAACTTTGAAGCTCGATAACATCGGCAAATGAGGATCAAATTTGTTAAACAGAGTGTCAAATTAATCAGATCGACGAGATCTTTAACATGACACAACACATCAGAATTGCATCTTGTTGAACTTCCAAGAAAAATAGTACTTTATGTGCTCAAACACACCACTTGTGTGACTTTTCAAACTTTGAAGCTCGATAACATCGGCAAATGAGGACCATATTTGTTAAACAAAGTGTCAAATTAATCAGCTCGACGAGATCTTTAACATGACACAACACATCAGAATTGCATCTTGTTGAACTTCCAAGAAAAATAGTACTTTATGTGCTCAAACACACAACTTGTGTGACTTTTCAAATTTTGAAGCTCGATAACATCGGCAAATGAGGACCATATTTGTTAAACAAAGTGTCAAATTAATCAGCTCGACGAGATCTTTAACATGACACAAAACATCAGAATTGCATCTTGTTGAACTTCCAAGAAAAATAGTACTTTATGTGCTCAAACACACAACTTGTGTGACTTTTCAAACTTTGAAGCTCGATAACTTCGGCAAATGAGGACCAAATTTGTTAAACAGAGTGTCAAATTAATCAGATCGACGAGATCTTTAACATGACACAACACATCAGAATTGCATCTTGTTGAACTTCCAAGAAAAATAGTACTTTATGTGCTCAAACACACCACTTGTGTGACTTTTCAAACTTTGAAGCTCGATAACATCGGCAAATGAGGACCATATTTGTTAAACAAAGTGTCAAATTAATCAGCTCGACGAGATTTTGAAGATGTCACAACACATCAGAATTGCATCTTGTTGAACTTCCAAGAAAAATAGTACTTTATGTGCTCAAACACACAACTTGTGTGAGTTATCAAACTTAGAAGCTCGATAACTTCGGCAAATGAGGACCAAATTTGTTAAACAAAGTGTCAAATTAATCAGCTCGACGAGATCTTTAACATGACACAACACATCAGAATTGCATCTTGTTGAACTTCCAAGAAAAATAGTACTTTATGTGCTCAAACACACAACTTGTGTGACTTTTCAAACTTTGAAGCTCGATAACTTCGGAAAATGAGGACCAAATTTGTTAAACAAAGTGTCAAATTAATCAGCTCGACGAGATTTTGAAGATGTCACAACACATCAGAATTGCATCTTGTTGAACTTCCAAGAAAAATAGTACTTTATGTGCTCAAACACACAACTTGTGTGAGTTATCAAACTTAGAAGCTCGATAACTTCGGCAAATGAGGACCAAATTTGTTAAACAAAGTGTCAAATTAATCAGTTCGACGAGATCTTTAACATGACACAACACATCAGAATTGCATCTTGTTGAACTTCCAAGAAAAATAGTACTTTATGTGCTCAAACACACAACTTGTGTGACTTTTCAAACTTTGAAGCTCGATAACATCGGCAAATGAGGATCAAATTTGTTAAACAGAGTGTCAAATTTATCAGCTCGACGAGATCTTTAACATGACACAACACATCAGAATTGCATCTTGTTGAACTTCCAAGAAAAATAGTACTTTATGTGCTCAAACACACAACTTGTGTGACTTTTCAAACTTTGAAGCTCGATAACTTCGGCAAATGAGGACCAAATTTGTTAAACAGAGTGTCAAATTAATCAGATCGACGAGATCTTTAACATGACACAACACATCAGAATTGCATCTTGTTGAACTTCCAAGAAAAATAGTACTTTATGTGCTCAAACACACCACTTGTGTGACTTTTCAAACTTTGAAGCTCGATAACTTCGGCAAATGAGGACCAAATTTGTTAAACAAAGTGTCAAATTAATCAGCTCGACGAGATCTTTAACATGACACAAAACATCAGAATTGCATCTTGTTGAACTTCCAAGAAAAATAGTACTTTATGTGCTCAAACACACAACTTGTGTGACTTTTCAAACTTTGAAGCTCGATAACTTCGGCAAATGAGGACCAAATTTGTTAAACAAAGTGTCAAATTTATCAGCTCGACGAGATTTTGAAGATGTCACAACACATCAGAATTGCATCTTGTTGAACTACCAAGAAAAATAGTACTTTATGTGCTCAAACACACAACTTGTGTGAGTTATCAAACTTTGAAGCTCGATAACTTCGGCAAATGAGGACCAAATTTGTTAAACAAAGTGTCAAATTAATCAGCTCGACGAGATCTTTAACATGACACAACACATCAGAATTGCATCTTGTTGAACTTCCAAGAAAAATAGTACTTTATGTGCTCAAACACACAACTTGTGTGACTTTTCAAACTTTGAAGCTCGATAACTTCGGCAAATGAGGACCAAATTTGTTAAACAAAGTGTCAAATTAATCAGCTCGACGAGATCTTTAACATGACACAAAACATCAGAATTGCATCTTGTTGAACTTCCAAGAAAAATAGTACTTTATGTGCTCAAACACACCACTTGTGTGACTTTTCAAACTTTGAAGCTCGATAACATCGGCAAATGAGGACCATATTTGTTAAACAAAGTGTCAAATTAATCAGCTCGACGAGATCTTTAACATGACACAACACATCAGAATTGCATCTTGTTGAACTTCCAAGAAAAATAGTACTTTATGTGCTCAAACACACAACTTGTATGACTTTTCAAACTTTGAAGCTCGATAACATCGGCAAATGAGGATCAAATTTGTTAAACAGAGTGTCAAATTAATCAGCTCGACGAGATCTTTAACATGACACAACACATCAGAATTGCATCTTGTTGAACTTCCAAGAAAAATAGTACTTTATGTGCTCAAACACACAACTTGTATGACTTTTCAAACTTTGAAGCTCGATAACTTCGGCAAATGAGGACCAAATTTGTTAAACAAAGTGTCAAATTAATCAGCTCGACGAGATCTTTAACATGACACAAAACATCAGAATTGCATCTTGTTGAACTTCCAAGAAAAATAGTACTTTATGTGCTCAAACACACCACTTGTGTGACTTTTCAAACTTTGAAGCTCGATAACATCGGCAAATGAGGACCATATTTGTTAAACAAAGTGTCAAATTAATCAGCTCGACGAGATCTTTAACATGACACAACACATCAGAATTGCATCTTGTTGAACTTCCAAGAAAAATAGTACTTTATGTGCTCAAACACACAACTTGTATGACTTTTCAAACTTTGAAGCTCGATAACATCGGCAAATGAGGATCAAATTTGTTAAACAGAGTGTCAAATTAATCAGCTCGACGAGATCTTTAACATGACACAACACATCAGAATTGCATCTTGTTGAACTTCCAAGAAAAATAGTACTTTATGTGCTCAAACACACAACTTGTATGACTTTTCAAACTTTGAAGCTCGATAACATCGGCAAATGAGGATCAAATTTGTTAAACAGAGTGTCAAATTAATCAGCTCGACGAGATCTTTAACATGACACAACACATCAGAATTGCATCTTGTTGAACTTCCAAGAAAAATAGTACTTTATGTGCTCAAACACACAACTTGTGTGACTTTTCAAACTTTGAAGCTCGATAACTTCGGCAAATGAGGACCAAATTTGTTAAACAGAGTGTCAAATTAATCAGCTCGACGAGATCTTTAACATGACACAACACATCAGAATTGCATCTTGTTGAACTTCCAAGAAAAATAGTACTTTATGTGCTCAAACACACAACTTGTGTGACTTTTCAAATTTTGAAGCTCGATAACATCGGCAAATGAGGACCAAATTTGTTAAACAAAGTGTCAAATTAATCAGATCGACGAGATCTTTAACATGACACAACACATCAGAATTGCATCTTGTTGAACTTCCAAGAAAAATAGTACTTTATGTGCTCAAACACACAACTTGTGTGACTTTTCAAACTTTGAAGCTCGATAACTTCGGCAAATGAGGACCAAATTTGTTAAACAGAGTGTCAAATTAATCAGATCGACGAGATCTTTAACATGACACAACACATCAGAATTGCATCTTGTTGAACTTCCAAGAAAAATAGTACTTTATGTGCTCAAACACACAACTTGTGTGAGTTATCAAACTTAGAAGCTCGATAACTTCGGCAAATGAGGACCAAATTTGTTAAACAAAGTGTCAAATTAATCAGCTTGACGAGATCTTTAACATGACACAAAACATCAGAATTGCATCTTGTTGAACTTCCAAGAAAAATAGTACTTTATGTGCTCAAACACACAACTTGTGTGACTTTTCAAACTTTGAAGCTCGATAACATCGGCAAATGAGGATCAAATTTGTTAAACAGAGTGTCAAATTAATCAGCTCGACGAGATCTTTAACATGACACAACACATCAGAATTGCATCTTGTTGAACTTCCAAGAAAAATAGTACTTTATGTGCTCAAACACACAACTTGTGTGACTTTTCAAACTTTGAAGCTCGATAACATCGGCAAATGAGGACCATATTTGTTAAACAAAGTGTCAAATTAATCAGCTCGACGAGATCTTTAACATGACACAACACATCAGAATTGCATCTTGTTGAACTTCCAAGAAAAATAGTACTTTATGTGCTCAAACACACAACTTGTGTGACTTTTCAAACTTTGAAGCTCGATAACATCGGCAAATGAGGACCATATTTGTTAAACAAAGTGTCAAATTAATCAGCTCGACGAGATCTTTAACATGACACAACACATCAGAATTGCATCTTGTTGAACTTCCAAGAAAAATAGTACTTTATGTGCTCAAACACACAACTTGTGTGACTTTTCAAACTTTGAAGCTCGATAACTTCGGCAAATGAGGACCAAATTTGTTAAACAGAGTGTCAAATTAATCAGATCGACGAGATCTTTAACATGACACAACACATCAGAATTGCATCTTGTTGAACTTCCAAGAAAAATAGTACTTTATGTGCTCAAACACACCACTTGTGTGACTTTTCAAACTTTGAAGCTCGATAACATCGGCAAATGAGGACCATATTTGTTAAACAAAGTGTCAAATTAATCAGCTCGACGAGATCTTTAACATGACACAACACATCAGAATTGCATCTTGTTGAACTTCCAAGAAAAATAGTACTTTATGTGCTCAAACACACAACTTGTGTGACTTTTCAAACTTTGAAGCTCGATAACTTCGGCAAATGAGGACCAAATTTGTTAAACAGAGTGTCAAATTAATCAGATCGACGAGATCTTTAACATGACACAACACATCAGAATTGCATCTTGTTGAACTTCCAAGAAAAATAGTACTTTATGTGCTCAAACACACAACTTTTGTGACTTTTCAAACTTTGAAGCTCGATAACTTCGGCAAATGAGGACCAAATTTGTTAAACAAAGTGTCAAATTAATCAGATCGACGAGATCTTTAACATGACACAACACATCAGAATTGTATCTTGTTGAACTTCCAAGAAAAATAGTACTTTATGTGCTCAAACACACAACTTGTGTGACTTTTCAAACTTTGAAGCTCGATAACTTCGGAAAATGAGGACCAAATTTGTTAAACAAAGTGTCAAATTAATCAGCTCGACGAGATTTTGAAGATGTCACAACACATCAGAATTGCATCTTGTTGAACTTCCAAGAAAAATAGTACTTTATGTGCTCAAACACACAACTTGTGTGAGTTATCAAACTTAGAAGCTCGATAACTTCGGCAAATGAGGACCAAATTTGTTAAACAAAGTGTCAAATTAATCAGCTCGACGAGATCTTTAACATGACACAAAACATCAGAATTGCATCTTGTTGAACTTCCAAGAAAAATAGTACTTTATGTGCTCAAACACACAACTTGTGTGACTTTTCAAACTTTGAAGCTCGATAACATCGGCAAATGAGGACCATATTTGTTAAACAAAGTGTCAAATTAATCAGCTCGACGAGATCTTTAACATGACACAACACATCAGAATTGCATCTTGTTGAACTTCCAAGAAAAATAGTACTTTATGTGCTCAAACACACAACTTGTGTGACTTTTCAAACTTTGAAGCTCGATAACATCGGCAAATGAGGACCAAATTTGTTAAACAAAGTGTCAAATTAATCAGATCGACGAGATCTTTAACATGACACAACACATCAGAATTGCATCTTGTTGAACTTCCAAGAAAAATAGTACTTTATGTGCTCAAACACACCACTTGTGTGACTTTTCAAACTTTGAAGCTCGATAACATCGGCAAATGAGGACCAAATTTGTTAAACAGAGTGTCAAATTAATCAGATCGACGAGATCTTTAACATGACACAACACATCAGAATTGCATCTTGTTGAACTTCCAAGAAAAATAGTACTTTATGTGCTCAAACACACAACTTGTGTGACTTTTCAAACTTTGAAGCTCGATAACATCGGCAAATGAGGATCAAATTTGTTAAACAGAGTGTCAAATTAATCAGCTCGACGAGATCTTTAACATGACACAACACATCAGAATTGCATCTTGTTGAACTTCCAAGAAAAATAGTACTTTATGTGCTCAAACACACAACTTGTGTGACTTTTCAAACTTTGAAGCTCGATAACATCGGCAAATGAGGATCAAATTTGTTAAACAGAGTGTCAAATTAATCAGCTCGACGAGATCTTTAACATGACACAACACATCAGAATTGCATCTTGTTGAACTTCCAAGAAAAATAGTACTTTATGTGCTCAAACACACAACTTGTGTGACTTTTCAAACTTTGAAGCTCGATAACTTCGGCAAATGAGGACCAAATTTGTTAAACAGAGTGTCAAATTAATCAGATCGACGAGATCTTTAACATGACACAACACATCAGAATTGCATCTTGTTGAACTTCCAAGAAAAATAGTACTTTATGTGCTCAAACACACAACTTGTGTGACTTTTCAAACTTTGAAGCTCGATAACTTCGGCAAATGAGGACCAAATTTGTTAAACAAAGTGTCAAATTAATCAGATCGACGAGATCTTTAACATGACACAACACATCAGAATTGTATCTTGTTGAACTTCCAAGAAAAATAGTACTTTATGTGCTCAAACACACAACTTGTGTGACTTTTCAAACTTTGAAGCTCGATAACTTCGGAAAATGAGGACCAAATTTGTTAAACAAAGTGTCAAATTAATCAGCTCGACGAGATTTTGAAGATGTCACAACACATCAGAATTGCATCTTGTTGAACTTCCAAGAAAAATAGTACTTTATGTGCTCAAACACACAACTTGTGTGAGTTATCAAACTTAGAAGCTCGATAACTTCGGCAAATGAGGACCAAATTTGTTAAACAAAGTGTCAAATTAATCAGCTCGACGAGATCTTTAACATGACACAACACATCAGAATTGCATCTTGTTGAACTTCCAAGAAAAATAGTACTTTATGTGCTCAAACACACAACTTGTGTGACTTTTCAAACTTTGAAGCTCGATAACTTCGGCAAATGAGGACCAAATTTGTTAAACAAAGTGTCAAATTAATCAGATCGACGAGATCTTTAACATGACACAACACATCAGAATTGTATCTTGTTGAACTTCCAAGAAAAATAGTACTTTATGTGCTCAAACACACAACTTGTGTGACTTTTCAAACTTTGAAGCTCGATAACTTCGGAAAATGAGGACCAAATTTGTTAAACAAAGTGTCAAATTAATCAGCTCGACGAGATTTTGAAGATGTCACAACACATCAGAATTGCATCTTGTTGAACTTCCAAGAAAAATAGTACTTTATGTGCTCAAACACACAACTTGTGTGAGTTATCAAACTTAGAAGCTCGATAACTTCGGCAAATGAGGACCAAATTTGTTAAACAAAGTGTCAAATTAATCAGCTCGACGAGATCTTTAACATGACACAAAACATCAGAATTGCATCTTGTTGAACTTCCAAGAAAAATAGTACTTTATGTGCTCAAACACACAACTTGTGTGACTTTTCAAACTTTGAAGCTCGATAACATCGGCAAATGAGGACCATATTTGTTAAACAAAGTGTCAAATTAATCAGCTCGACGAGATCTTTAACATGACACAACACATCAGAATTGCATCTTGTTGAACTTCCAAGAAAAATAGTACTTTATGTGCTCAAACACACAACTTGTGTGACTTTTCAAACTTTGAAGCTCGATAACATCGGCAAATGAGGACCAAATTTGTTAAACAAAGTGTCAAATTAATCAGATCGACGAGATCTTTAACATGACACAACACATCAGAATTGCATCTTGTTGAACTTCCAAGAAAAATAGTACTTTATGTGCTCAAACACACCACTTGTGTGACTTTTCAAACTTTGAAGCTCGATAACATCGGCAAATGAGGACCAAATTTGTTAAACAGAGTGTCAAATTAATCAGATCGACGAGATCTTTAACATGACACAACACATCAGAATTGCATCTTGTTGAACTTCCAAGAAAAATAGTACTTTATGTGCTCAAACACACAACTTGTGTGACTTTTCAAACTTTGAAGCTCGATAACATCGGCAAATGAGGATCAAATTTGTTAAACAGAGTGTCAAATTAATCAGCTCGACGAGATCTTTAACATGACACAACACATCAGAATTGCATCTTGTTGAACTTCCAAGAAAAATAGTACTTTATGTGCTCAAACACACAACTTGTGTGACTTTTCAAACTTTGAAGCTCGATAACATCGGCAAATGAGGATCAAATTTGTTAAACAGAGTGTCAAATTAATCAGCTCGACGAGATCTTTAACATGACACAACACATCAGAATTGCATCTTGTTGAACTTCCAAGAAAAATAGTACTTTATGTGCTCAAACACACAACTTGTGTGACTTTTCAAACTTTGAAGCTCGATAACTTCGGCAAATGAGGACCAAATTTGTTAAACAGAGTGTCAAATTAATCAGATCGACGAGATCTTTAACATGACACAACACATCAGAATTGCATCTTGTTGAACTTCCAAGAAAAATAGTACTTTATGTGCTCAAACACACAACTTGTGTGACTTTTCAAACTTTGAAGCTCGATAACTTCGGCAAATGAGGACCAAATTTGTTAAACAAAGTGTCAAATTTATCAGCTCGACGAGATCTTTAAGATGACACAACACATCATGATTGCATCTTGTTGAACTTCCAAGAAAAATAGTACTTTATGTGCTCAAACACACAACTTGTGTGAGTTATCAAACTTAGAAGCTCGATAACTTCGGCAAATGAGGACCAAATTTGTTAAACAAAGTGTCAAATTAATCAGCTCGACGAGATCTTTAACATGACACAACACATCAGAATTGCATCTTGTTGAACTTCCAAGAAAAATAGTACTTTATGTGCTCAAACACACAACTTGTGTGACTTTTCAAACTTTGAAGCTCGATAACTTCGGCAAATGAGGACCAAATTTGTTAAACAAAGTGTCAAATTAATCAGCTCGACGAGATCTGCTGACTGAGATGCTATCTTCTAAACCTCGTAAACGATGTTACTGGTCACAGGTTTACGTTTGCTTAATTTTTCTTCAGTGGTTAGTGGCGGCTCTCAACTTGAGGAAGGCGTCACGATTTACAATTGTACAATTGCACGAATGAAAACAGAGTTTTCGACGTTTTCGTTTTGAGCAATATCGGAGAGTAAAAAACTGACGCCGGTTCCCATAAAACTGCTAACTTGCATTTCGCTGGGAACCCAAATTATACTCGATAGAGTTAACTTTATTCAAATTATTTAGTAAGATAGTCAGTTGTAGCTTGGTCTTCGTTCGGAAATAAATATAATCTTTTTATCGAATTTTTCAATACACGATTTTCAACTTGAAATATGTTAAATAATTAACAAAAAACAGTTATAAAAAAACGCTTGTCCCAGAGGTCTTGAAAATCCCCTGGACAATGGTGCTAATAAGTGGGTCCTGCTTCCGTGGCTGGTTCTGGGGTATTTTTGTTGTGTTCCGAAGGACCACTCTCGGTTTTTGTCAGGCCGAGAGAAAACTGAATTGTACTCAATTGAAAATTTAATTACCTTATCTTTATTTACGACTAAGTTCTTAAATTAACTAATCGTTGTAATCAACGTTAATACGATCACACGGTTGATGGTGCCTCACTTGTCTGGGGTTGCAACACTGAAGTTCTTTTTCTTGCCTTTTTTCGTCACAAGTGCGGTGACCTGCTGGTATATATGTCGTTCTGCCTCTTCTTCCCTTCAACCTGTTTTTTCCCCCGCTCCACCCTTAGTTCGGGTGTTACTCAAGGATAACTTAAGATTTATTCCTTGTTGACATCTGGTGTGCTTTGTTTCTCTCGATTGCAACCACCAGATGTTGTCTATCACCTATCGCCCGTTGGAGTAGAGTATTTTGGAAGATTCCTTTATTGTGGGCAATAAATCTAACAGGCCGAGTACTTGAGTCACGTTAAGCGCTTTACCCGACTTTATGATTTACCTTTCTGTACCCTTGTTACAAAATTTAGGAATTTCCCAAACGTCTGAATTGAATTCAGACAACGTTTGATGGTGTATTCGAAGCAATTGAGGATGATATTGTCAGCATTTTTAATTATTTGTTGTATGTATACCGTGCTATGTTAATTCCGTGATAATTTTTCGATTTGATTAATCGCCCTTAATTTCTTATTTCGACGGAGATACTCGATTTGTTTCGTTGTACTTTAGAGTTTTAGGATTGGAACAAAATAAAATTTCTAGTCTCCAAAAAACAAATCTAAAAGTACAAGAAAACGATTGGTGGTGGTTGTTTATTTGTTGGGTAATTCGGCCGAGTTGTGAAGATGATGCGGCCGGCAATGTGTAATCCCTACAACCTGGCACTTTAGTAAATTATTCTATTTGCACACGAAGTAAAGATCTGGCGTTTTATTTCGTCCAAGTTGTAACGCGAAACAAAATTTCGTTTTCTCCCCGATACTTCCGAAAACAAAAACGATGTTTACGCGATTTAAAAGATTGCAATGATGTGGCCTGTGCTACAATAATTGTGTTAAACGTTGTGTATATAAAATTGGATTGGATTTTTTCGTTGCGTATATTTATTTTATTTTCGTTAAATACTTAGATATTTTAATAATTAGGGATTTTTCTTTTTCTCTATCGAACCAGAAAACAAAAAACTAAAATCTTAATATACAACGAATAAACCCAATAGCGATGTTTACGGTATATAGAAGGGTTTTAGTTAGTTAGGTACGTGTGTGTTACGTGAAAAGTGAAAGATAAATAAATTTTGGAAACAATTTAGGAGGTACTTTCACTTGAGGTTTGTATCTTCAAATAAGTTTCTGATTCGCCAACTTAATTTATTGCCATCCCTTAAAAAAAATACCCTCTATGTACCGTAATGGTACGGACGATCCGTATAAAATATTCCTCTACTATGACTATACAAAATAAAGTATAGGGTCATTTACGCTATACGATACCCCACAGAATGTTTTGTAACCGAAATACGAAGATTTCAAAAAGTTCCAATTTAGTTTAATTGCTAGCTAGTTAGCTAACTTGAACGTTAGAGAGATTAAAGTATTAAAGTTACGTTTTTACAAAATGTTATGTTACGTTATTCAAAATTCAATTGATACTTTGATCTGAAAATGATTTTGAAATTATTGAAAACTTATTGTCAAATGGCGTGAATGATCTTGTACTTAAGATATCTCTTATCTGTACGTGACATGAATCGGCTGTGAGAAAATCCTCTCCCGTTCTTCTTATTTCTACGTTATCCTTTTGTGTGATTAACGTCGACGTTTTTTGTTCCTGTTTAGATCCTCTCCTTCTTTATCCACTGCAGAATTTCGAAGCTATGTTGCTACGTTGCTGTTGTTTCTTTTGTCTTTGTGCTACTCCTACCGTCGTATCCTCCTCTTTTTTTTATATACTTTGGTTAATCTAAAAAGACTTATACCAACATTTGTGCCATTACAAAAAATAGATGATGTATTGACGGAATTATTTCTTACGTCGATGCAAATATTTAAAGGAATGAGAAAGGGAATTACAATTTTTCTTTATTACAATTATTTTTTTGGATGTTTTGTTGATGATGTAGATGATCTTACCTCCAGAATCAAATATTTGTATTTACAGTGTGTTTCCTACATAATAATAGGTAAAAGTTTAGGAGCTGGGTTGTTCTCCAAATAATTTTAAGAATTTTGTCCTTCAATGATTTTAGGAAATTTTAAAATTAATTAAGTTAAAATAATCCAGTGTGAAACTATAGCTGTAGGTTTTGATAAATTTTGTGGAAAACATTTATTACCTTCTATCTAGGGAACAAAACATTTTCCTTACCTTTAGGAAATATACTGTATACAACTATTTAAAAATATGTAATATGTTGGGTGTAACTTAAATGATGTCATTAATTTTAAGAGATGGTTCCTTGTCATATTTTATGAAAAAATGTTCATATAAATGTGTCCGAACTTGCATTAGTTTTATTTAAAAAAAACAGGTTGATAAACTGCACATTTTCATCAAAAATGGTCTGGTTGATGTAAAATTTAAGGCCTACTGTGACAGTTTCTAGGAATTTTTTTTTATTAAATCGCTAATATAACTTATTAAAATTTTGCTCCTAGAAACTGTCGTAGTTGGCTTTGAATTGTACATCAACCAGGCCATTTTCTATGAAAATGTGCACTTTATCAAGATCTATAATTTTTAAAATATCCGGGCTTGTTGGATTTCTGGTAAAAATCAAACTTGTCCAAAATTCAATAGTTTCATGTCCTCTAATATTTTACTTCTTTGAAGAGTCTAGTTTATTAGATTTATGACTCTACCTGCATTTGTCCAGAAAGAAGTGTAAAAAGAAACACATGGCCGTGGTGATAAATCAGAGGGTGCCTAAAGTAGAGGTCCCTAATTGTAAAAGAATGGAAACTTAAAAAATCCTTTGGATAGTTAGTTCTTGAGGAACTTTGATAGCGACAACACGGGCGTGCCTTCTGACTGCAATAAATAAAAGCAGCATAGAAGTATCTTGTGTGTGATTATTTTCTAAACCCCATATCCAATAGGTTATGGGCCCAGTTTGACGCCAAGTGATATTTATCTCAAGTGCGTGAATTTTTTTTTTGAAAAACTCAAAATGGATACGAGTAGAATGAATCGGAATATCAAACCTTTCAACGGTGAACGGTATAGTGTGTGGAAAATTCGGATTCGTGCTTTATTAGATGAACTAGACGTTTTGCATGTGATTGATGGTGTAAAGCCTACCAGAGATGTGGATAAAGCTTGGGAGAAAGCAGAAAAAGTGGCTAAGAGTGCAATTCTTGCGAATTTGGCAGACGCTTTTGTGAACACCACTACAGTAGCTAGAAGTCCAAAGGAGATCTTTGCCTCACTAGACAAAGTGTATGAGAGAAAAAGTCTTGCATCACAATTATCAATTCGAAAGAGACTTTTCGCACTGAAACTACAGAATGATGTTCCTCTTATGAAACATTTTTCTGCATTCGATGAACTAATCGAAGAATTAGTGGCATCCGGAGCAAAGATGGAAGAAACTGACAAAGTGTCGCACCTTTTGTTAACACTTCCAAATTTCTACGACAGCATAATCACTGCCATCGAAACATTGTCGGAGGACAATCTTACTCTCACGTTTGTAAAAACAAAATTACTTGATTTCGAAGTGAAACGAAGACAAGAAAATAAAGACACAAGTGCAAAAGTCCTAAACGTGGAAGTGAGAAATGAAAATCAAAGGCCCTTCAAACCCAATAATTTTCCGAGAAAATTTAATAAAAATTTTAAGAAACAAGGTGGAATAATGTGCTACCATTGTGGCAAACGTGGGCACATTAAAGCCAAATGTTATCACTTCAATAAAGGTGGAAAACCCAAGTTCAATGACAAGAAAAAACATGCACAAACGGCGCAGGTGACCGGAACGCTACCAGAAGAAAATACATCAAGTTTTGCATTCATGATGGGAGAGTGCAATTATGAGATAAAAACAAAAGAAAATGTGAATTTTATTCTGGATTCTGGAGCGTCGGATCACGTCATAAATAGAGAAGATTTAGCAGAGAATTTCATGCAATTGGATGTACCGATAAAAATTGCAGTGGCAAAACACGGCGAATACATCACTGCAACAAGGAGGGGCAACCTGAACGTGACCAGTGACCAGGGTGTTAATGGAGTCCTGGAAGATGTCCTGTACTGTCCGGAAATACCACAGAATCTGCTCTCAGTATCTAAGATGCAGGCCGCAGGATTGACGATCGTTTTTGACACAAGCGGTGTTAGAGTTATAAAGGATGGTAAGATCGTCATGTATGGTAAGCTGTCAAATAATTTAATTGTTGTTAGCCTCAGAATGAATTTGAAGGTAGTTAATTCAGTAAACAGTAATTTAAGTTATGAAATCTGGCATCAGAGACTAGGGCACATAGGGAAGCAAAAATTTTAGAATTGAAGAATAAGGGAATGTTTGAAGACATAAAAGATTTAGAATCGGTCATGCCAAATGAAAAATTATGCGAGGCATGTATAAAAGGGAAACAATCATGCTTGCCATTTAACAAAGAAAAGAACAAAGATCACATTAAAAGACCATTATTTGTAGTTCACTCAGATGTTGCAGGTCCTGTTACTCCTCCTACGGTGAATAATAAAAATTACTTTGTTTTATTCATTGATCAATACACACATTATTGTGTTTCATATTTGATAGAATATAGATCAGAAGTTTTCAATGTGTTCAAAGATTTTGTGGCGAAAGGTGAAGCCAGGTTCAATTCAAAAATAGTAAATTTTTATTGTGATAATGGAAGAGAATATTTATCAAATGAAATGAAGGACTACTGTACAGAAAGAGGTATAAGTTACCATTTGACAGTCCCTAGGACCCCACAGTTAAATGGTGTGGCCGAACGTATGGTGAGAACCATAACGGAAAAGGCGAGAACAATGGTGGTGGGTGCAGAACTTGAAAAGGAGTTCTGGGGAGAAGCAGTCTTGACTGCTACTTATTTAGTAAATATAACACCAACCAAAGTTCTGAAAAATGATAAGACACCATTTGAGATGTGGCATGAAAAAAGGCCACAATTAAAATACTTGAAAGTATTCGGTTCAACTGTATATGTCCATGAAAAAACCAGTAGACGTAAATTTGATGAAAAATCATGGAAAGGGATACTGGTTGGTTATGAACCGAATGGTTATAAGGTGTGGGATAGTGAAAAAGCAGAATTCACTATTGTGAGGGATGTCATTGTGGATGAAATTGATTTCATAAAGTCCAGGCTCTCTTTAAGGGCAAGTGAGATAGCAAAAAGCTATGATGAAAAGCTTTTGAAATCAATGGAATCCATGGTATCTGGCGATGGTGAAATACCAAAGAAAATGCACAGGTTTGACAACCTAGAGCATGGAGATAAGCCAGAGGACTGTACAGGGTGTTCTCTATCAGATGATAAGGAAAATAATTCTTTTCAAGTTGAACCTAGGAGAAGTAACAGACTTAAAGACTTACCGCCTGTCTCATACGATGAAAGGGACATGCCTGAGAACTGCGTATTATCGGTTCAATCTATATTGTATGATATTCCAAAAACCTACCAGGAAATTAAATTTAGGGATGATAGGGCTCAATGGGAAGAAGCTATTAAAAATGAGATAGACTCTTTATTGATTAATGATACATGGGCATTAGTATCTAGACCAAACGGCAAAAATATAGTTGACTGCAAATGGGTGTTCTCTCTGAAATTCGATGAGAATGGAATCCCAATTAAACAAAAGGCTAGGTTAGTTGCAAGAGGTTTTTCGCAGGAATATTTAACAGACTATACGGAGACATTTGCTCCCGTAGCCAGAATCGCAAGCCTTAGACTCATATTAGCATTAGCAAATCAATTTAATTTATTGGTACATCATATGGATGTTAAGACAGCCTTTTTAAACGGAGAGCTAAAGGAAGAAATTTACATGAGAGTGCCAGAGGGAATAAAATGTAGTGAAGAAAAGGTTTGCAAATTAAATAAAGCTCTCTATGGTTTAAAACAAGCAGCGCGATGCTGGTTTGAAATTTTTGAGCAAGCTCTCAAAGTAAAGGGATTTGTAAATTCACCGGTTGACCCATGTATATATGTTTTAGATCGAGGGGACATAAGTAAAAATATTTATGTAGTTCTATATGTCGATGACCTTGTATTGGCAACTGCGGATATTAAGATCATGAATAATTTTAAAATCTATCTAATGCATAAATTCTCGATGGTCGACTTAAAAGAAATGAAATTATTTCTGGGAATTAGGATTCAAAAAGAAGGTGATAAAATTACATTAGATCAGGGCTCATATATTAAGACTATTCTGGAAAAGTTTAATATGACAGCTTGTAACCCCGTAAGTACTCCTCTTGAGAGCAAATTAGATTATTCAGCCTTAAATTTAGATAAAGAGATAGATGCACCATGTAGGAATTTGATGGGATGTTTAATGTATCTGATGGTGTGCACAAGACCAGATCTGAGTGCAGCAGTTAGTATTTTGAGTAGATATACGAGCAAAAATAATAGTGAGTTGTGGAAATGCCTTAAACGAGTACTAAGGTATTTGAAAGGCACAGTAGACCTTAAGTTGACATATAAGAGAAAAGATTCTGGAAATAAGTTAGTTGGGTATGTTGATTCAGACTGGGGTAGTGATGAAAATAGTAGAAAAAGTACTACAGGGTACTTGTTTCAGTTATTTGGTAACTGTGTGATCTGCTGGAATACAAAAAGACAATTGTCAGTGGCAGCTTCTTCTACAGAAGCGGAATATATGGCTCTTTTTGAAGCAGCGAGAGAAGCCTCATGGCTGAAGTCATTAGCAGATAGTATTAAATTGATAATCGAAGTCCCCATAGTTATCTATGAGGATAATAATAGCTGTATCAGCATAGCCAATAACCCAACTAATCACAAGAAAACTAAACATATTGATATAAAATATCATTTTTCCAGAGAAAAGATTGAAAAAGGTCTAATCAAATTGGAATTTGTAGGAACAGGTCAACAGGTAGCTGACGCCTTTACAAAACCCCTACCAGCACCGAAGTTCATTGAATTCAGGGGAAGAATGAACATGGAGTGATGAGAAAGTTTTTTTCAAAATATATATATCGCTTGTAATTAGAATAGTTGATGGTCTGATTAGGTTTTTCTGGGTTTCCCTAATCCAAGCAACAAATGTTGGACCATATGTATTTCGTTCCCAGAAGACATTCAGGGGGCACGCTATGTGGAACAAAGCTGTTATATGCTATCTGTAAATTTATACATTGATTTATAAGTATGAAAAAAGGGCCAATTGAATTTTGAGGGGGTGTGTTGGATTTCTGGTAAAAATCAAACTTGTCCAAAATTCAATAGTTTCATGTCCTCTAATATTTTACTTCTTTGAAGAGTCTAGTTTATTAGATTTATGACTCTACCTGCATTTGTCCAGAAAGAAGTGTAAAAAGAAACACATGGCCGTGGTGATAAATCAGAGGGTGCCTAAAGTAGAGGTCCCTAATTGTAAAAGAATGGAAACTTAAAAAATCCTTTGGATAGTTAGTTCTTGAGGAACTTTGATAGCGACAACACGGGCGTGCCTTCTGACTGCAATAAATAAAAGCAGCATAGAAGTATCTTGTGTGTGAATATTTTCTAAACCCCATATCCAATAGGGCTAAATCGTAAGATCTATAAACTTTTTACAAACTGACCCCAAAAAACCAATGAATCACACTGTATGAATGTGTATATATGTGTATAAAAAAAATAATACAGGGTGTCCCACAAGTGTTTCATTATATTTCAGTGGGTAATAGTACATTGAAAAATAATATGACTCCCTATATAAACCATATTCCAATAATGCTTCATTAAGAAGATACAGGGTGTTAAACTTTACTTAAAAAATCTAACTTTTATTGATATATTCAAAACCGTTTGAGATAAGTAAGTGAAATTTGGCATGTTTTGAGAGTTAATGTAGACGCATTTATTTATGTAAAGGGCTATTTTTCGTTTCTCCAGTGGCGTGCGTACGGACACCTCTCAGCACATTTTTAAAGAAAAACATGGTGCGCCACTGCTTTTTATCAAAATAAAAATTATTTTTAGAAGTTTAATTTCATTTAGAAGAGAAATACTCACTTGACTCTTTTTCGTCCGACGTATCGTTTGCCAGTAAAAAATTGAATACCGTCTATATGCACGATATTCTCTAAATGGTTTTAATAATATTAAGTTTGTTTTAAATATTATTTATTTGCTATAACATTATAGAAATTGTTCAAATTGGTGGCCATTTTGTTCAATACATAATTGAGCTCGCCTGTTCATTGATACTCTGATACGTTGAAATATTCCAGGTGTGTTTTGAATTTGTGTGCAGGCGGCCAACATTCTTGCTAGCAACTCCTCTTCACTGTCAATAGGTCTTTCATATACTAAACTTTTTACATGACCCCAAAAAAAGAAATCCAGAGGGTTTAGATCAGGGGATCGCGCCGGCCAATTTACTGGTCCGCCTCGGCCAATCCAGTGATTAGAAAAAACCTGATCAAGATGTTGCCGAGCAAACAGGGAAAAATGCGCAGGTGCTCCATCGTGTTGAAACCACAATCTTTGTCTAACATTCAGTGACACATCCTCCAAAAGCACTGGTAAAATATTTCTTAAAAATTGTTCATAAATATGGCTAGTTAGACGAGGTGGGAGCAGATAAGGACCAATTATGTTATCACCTAAAATTCCGGCCCAAATGTTTATGGAAAATTGCCGTTGATTATTGCGAAAAGCAATAGCACGAGGGTTGTCCATTTTCCACATATGACTATTATGGCTATTAAAAAGGCCTTCTCGCGTAAAGCATGCCTCGTCCGAAAAGAGAACTTGTCCACCAAAATTCTGTTGCCATAAATGCTTCTGTAACCACCATCGGCAAAAACGTCGTCGATATGGGTAGTCCTCTGGGCTTAAAGTTTGTACTTTTTGAAGATGGTATGGAAAAAGTTGTTCTTTGCGTAGAATACGCCAAATTGTGGATCGTGCAGTATTCGTATTATGTGCAATAGCCCGGATACTGGTGGAAGGATTTACTTCCACTTGTAGAAGAGCAGCTTCTTCAAGCTCAACAGTTCTCGCTGAAAATGGGTGGCCTGAACGTCTGCAATGTTGTAGCTTGCCTATTTCTCTAAGACGACTATGAATCCTAGCAAAGATACTTTCATGCGGAATGACTCGTCTTGGAAATTTTTCTCCATACAAACGCGAAGCTCTTCTTCTATTGCAACCTGCCATTCCGTAAATAAAATGCATATCCGCAAGTTCAGCTGTTGTAAATTAAGCTATTATAATTAATTTATTAAGTTAAACAAATTAACACAATTGAAAAAAATAATACATTTAATAAAATATTTATAAAAAGTTGTTACTTAATGACAATACATTAATTTGTAGGGTAGTCAAAAACGACGCATATCATAATACGTCAAATACTTTCGAGTAGCTATCTGGATTTAAGTCAATCGTTATTATTAGTCAAACTTGCGGATATGCATACTATTTGTGCATGTAGACGATATTCAATTTTTTACTGGCAAACGATGCGTCTGACGAAAAAGAGTCAAGTGAGCATTTTTCTTCTAAATGAAATTAAACTTCTAAAAATAATTTTTATTTTGATAAAAAGCAGTGGCGCACCATGTTTTTCTTTAAAAATGTGCTGAGAGGTGTCCATACGCACGCCACTGGAGAAACGAAAAATAGCCCTTTTGCATAAATAAATGCGTCTACATTAACTCTCAAAACATGCCAAATTTCACTTACATATCTCAAACGGTTTTGAATATATCAATAAAAATTAGATTTTTTAAGTAAAGTTTAACACCCTGTATCTTCTTAATGAAGCATTATTGGAATATGGTTTATATAGGGAGTCATATTATTTTTCAATGTACTATTACCCACTGAAATATAATGAAACACTTGTGGGTCACCCTGTATACAGGTAAAATTCTCTCTATGTTGAACTTTCTACTGAAATATAGGACTAACCTGTGGTAAAAAATGGTTTTTGTTAAAATAACTATGTAAAATAAACAAAGAAGTGATCCTACACATTACTAACACATTACAATTCCTTTAAAGAATAAAAAAATAGTATTTATTTAAAATGATGCTAAAAAAATCCTATCTCTAAACAACAATAAATAATGCCCTTTATGTCCTAACTATAAAAACTTGGAGTTAAAAAAAATTATTAGTTATATTTATTTATATTTTACAGTTTCTTACATTCCCAATAAAATTAAAACAAAAACTGTGTAAATATGATGGTATTTGTATGACAAGGCCCTTCGTAAATTAGTTCCCTGTATAGAGACCCTACTGCTGTATAATAGTAATCCTTTTTACTTGTACCATGTTGGAAATAAGCACTCAATATTTAAATTGAAATGAACTTTCTATGCTTACCTTAAATATTTTCTTCTCCACCATATTCTGCTCCTTTTTACCTTGCTTACAAATTTACCAAATGCCATTTCTGCTGCTAAAAAAATATTACTAACAAATCCCAACTCCCTGTTCTTCCTGAGAGAGTTGATGAAAAAAACTTTGATGTATCCGTGGCCCCCTTAATCTCGTCAAAGTGAAACCATGTATAAAACATGTTACATGTAACATGTTTGCTAAAGGGAGCAAATAATGCCCTCCTACCTCTTTGCTAGTAACTGAGGCTTTTTCGAGTCAAAATTCTGGTGAAGTTAAATCTACCTACTGAAAATGTTTCAAAGTGTGTCTTTTGTAAAAGCTAGATGTGTGAATCAATTAATAAGGAGCAAATTTATGCAATGTGGAAATTTTTGCCCACAAATCCCCTATGCCACTTGCTTACTTGCTTGTTGAGGGTTCCTTGAGAATCTTAAATACTAGCTTAGTGGTGCAATCTTCTTTCTAAGTTCCCACGATTGAAGGTGCTTCGCCCTATGAACCCTACGTTTTACTTATTTGAGCGAGTCGCCCCCTACCATGTGTAGGTGACACCCTCACTACTTGCAGCCTCTATAACCATATTGAGCCACCTCCTACTGGTGTACCCCCTTGCTGCTAGTGCCCTTGTGTTGCTACTGCTTCATTTTCCTCGTCTTCGTCGTTCAATGCTCTGTTAAAGTTTGATTTTAGGTTCTTATATAATATACCTGAACACCCTTTTTTCAATCCTTCGTCTCGGCCCCCATTTTGAACCCCCTTGTGTGAACGACTCGAGGAGGATTTCTGGGATAAACCTTTCTTTCAAAGATATTTCAATATATTCTTACTTACTCTCTAAATGTTTGAATCTGAATCTTTCCTCTTAAAATGAAAGGATTGATCCGTTCCTAATGCACGAACAAAGAACTAATGAATCATTTCTTTAAAAATAAGATGGGTGGTTCCCATCTGGGACTTTCCTTTAACTTTTCGACATGTGACGATCAGCTCCCTCTGAGATTGCCCTCTGGTACCGTTCGTTTTTTGATTCGATACGATTGACACAGATGGAGTCACCTGCGAAGAACCATCCTCTCGCTAAATCCGGCGATATACACTAGTAAAATTAGTCTAGGTTTCCCGCCGTCTTCTCACTCAGGATTCGATCCAGTTAACGGCAGCGGCATATGTTGCTGCATTTCTTCGGGGGGCGTCGTGAATGAAGACCTAATTGGTGCTGGCCCCATTGATGATTCCTCCATTTGCCCGCTCTTTGGGGGATGACTCCGACGTGTCTTGTCGTCGTTCTGCCGGTTCTAACAATTGGGTGCGAAGACCCCCAAAGAGGGGTCAGTCGAGACCGATTCCTCGTCAAGCTACCTGGAGGATTTCCTCCTCCACGTAGCTTTGAGTTGCGTCTGTTTCTTTGCTGAGCCCGGTGTCGTACAGTGTTGCCAGATTGGGCAAAAAATCCTAAATTAAAAAAAAATCTTGAAATTTTTTTTTTGAGATTCTGGGATGAAACTACTGCTTTTCCATGAAATGAATTTGAAAAATTTTCGAAGATTTCTAAAAATTCAAGTGAGCGCCCTTTCTAACTCGGCCTGCTTTGATTAAAACCCCATTCCGGCAATTTAAAAATGACCCATGTAGAATAAATACGTGATATATTGTGAATCAGGAATCTTTAAGGATAAAGAACTCTCGACTCACTCCTATCCAACGATTGACAAAAATTTTAACGGTAGCATCAAATGCGTAAGAGCTTAAAAAAAATCACTTTTCGAATGGAAAGGCAAAGAATATATATTATAAAAATAATGGTGAAAATTATATAATTAAATGTGGAATGAGGTTTTAATTCAAGCAGCAACGAGGTACTTTATCTGAAAGGAAAATGAATTTTGTGCCTCTGGTAAGGCCTACTTCATGCATTTCGAAAACTCAAAGTATACTTCGAATTCGTTTCGTGACGAGCAGAGACTTAATCTCAGAATCTCAAAGTAAAAATCTTACGTTTTTAATCCGTTACACATCTCCAGACCTTCCTACATCCATACGTCCTATAAATTCATTCGATCGTGGAAGAACGCCCTGAATAACGTTCTTTATGACGCCGCCGAAAATAACAGTAACAATAATAAGAATAATAATAGTAACAATGCTCCAACACTCTTTGTTATCTATTATTAATTGTTTACTTTGTTACTATATGACTTGTGCGTTCGACAAATCCATTGATGACGATGATTTTTTCAAAAAAAAAATCACATAAACCCTAAAAATCTTCGCCCCCCCTTGGCGCTCGAAACTAATATTAATGATTATTTGTGCGCCAAATTGTCAGTTCTGTGCCTTACGCAAAAAAATGTTACCCCCCCCCCCCCTCCCCCCCACGATATATCGCAAAAAAACGCAAACAATTTCAACACTTACTAAGATAACATGTACCATAAATACTAATCAATAAAGTTAAATTAATATTTCTCGGCGACGCGCAGCTCAAATGTAAAAAAATCGAAACGCCATTTGAAAGACAATTTAATGCCCATTCAAAAGATCTATCACAACATACCCCTTTCCATTTGAAAAAATAAGGGTGAATGCCGCCCTCGCTAAGGGGTTGAAGTTACAGTGATAGAATTAATGTGGAAATTTGTTCCCCTGAAAACAAAAGTATACGGGTCCGAGGCATTTTCAAAATTTTCACATACAAAGCAGTAAACTTTGCTGGACTGTTTTCGATGGTCCACCCTGTATACCACTGGACTTTATATTGGACCTCATTAAGAACTCATTGATAGATAACTGTATAAAACCACCACTAGAATAGTTAAGATTATCATTCTTCTCATAATATTCAGTTAAGTAGTTATGCTGTAAGTCTGATCAAGATTATGTTATTTTTTGTAAGATACTAAAGTTGTTTTTAAATTCTTTTAAAAAAACCTTTAATCAATAAGAACTAACTTAATTCGTGTCATAGGAATTCTTTCTCACGAGACTGCAATTCGAATATTTCCTCAGAATTTGCAAAGCCAGCAAACTTGCAATATAAATTGTTAGAATTACTAATTAAAGGAGCTCCTTGATGTTTAGATTTATAATAGAGTAGTTGGTGTAGTATTCTCTGCGTTTTTTTTTAATCTTCCTTTCCAGGACTAAATCCTAACTTGTATATTAATTAATACTGTTTCGTCATCTATTACTGTTATTTTTCACGCCACTATTGAAAATGTGTTGTTATGTTATAGTTTTCAATTATTAAACTACCAACAAAAGGTTGGTGGATTGTTTCAAAGACATATTGTTGATACACAGTGATAGCCACATAAATAAGAACCATGATAAAGATGTATCAACTAATTTACTATAACGGGAATTTAAACAAAAATTATTGTAATTCTACTTAAATAAATATTCCCTTTCGATAAACATTTCTCACATTATTAATAAAACAATACCCTAAGATGAAAAAAACAAATTTCTCGGTCCAAATAAATGCAAAATATATGAGAACCCTTTGAAACTATAAATGTGGTTGCTTTCCGAAGAATAAAAAATTAACAAATGCTTAGGGTTTAAACCACCAGAAAGGCAGGCACACCCAGTTAACACTTAAAAGGCAAGAAAGCCCAATTTTACTTATTCTAAATTGCAATTAAAAAGATGGACCAAAGTTGACTGTACGTACCTTGGTGAAAGCAGTGGAGCCGTGGAAAAGCCCTACTTTCTCAACCATCCCAGAAATTGAGGACCCAACCGATCCTATATCTTGAAGACTCTGAAGGATAATAATAGTTGCTTGCTCTAGTGGGTAGTAGAATTTTTTTCACTTCGTCGGGGTAGAACGCGGCAGTATCACATGTTTTGGCTGTGGTTTCTGCACACTAAAATGAGAAGAATAGTTATAGGTAAATCCCAATTACAGGGGAACAGTCGATGAATCGAAACTTTATGGAAATAATGTGGTCCTCTACAAAAGGTCTGCTACTTTACGACAATGTAAATGATAAGTTTTGATTGCATTGGGAAGAAGGGAAATTTTGTTATTAGTTCTCATATTTCGGGAATAGGGGAACCTACATTTTGTAAACGAGGAATCGTTAGAAAATCCTCTAGGAATGAGTTTCCTTTTTTTTCTTATCTCTTCTTTCTTGTTTCTGTAGATATTCTCTTAATTGATCGGGATGATATCCTTTCTTAATTTTTGCTTCTCAGTTTTAAATAAGATTATATTTTTATATCAGATCTAAAAGTTGAAGTCAGTTTCCACTTTTTTGCTAATGAAAACAAACGACGAACTTTCCCGGTCTGATTACTGACACGGGAATGTCATAATTGTCATTCGATATGTTTGTCGGGTTAGCGGTCTGTCGGGTTAGTGGACGTAGGGCTTTCACTATCCGACTTGAGATTATTCGCAGGATGTAGAGTGGTTATCGGTACTTGTGAATGTATATATTTACGTACTACACAATAAACTTATACCTAAATGTGTGTTGTTAGAGTTTGTTCACCAAAGATTGTGGCAGCCAAGTTTTCACCGTGTCGAGTGAAAAGAAGCGTCGCAGATGTAAGAGGGTGAGTCGTTTTTTTTTTGGGACGTGACCCCGTGGATAAAAAATCTTGGCGGAAGACGATACTGGTGCCCGTGTAACCAGCCTGTATGAGGTTTCACCCACTAAAAAACCCCATGTTACAAAAAGATTTTGAGTTTTGACGCTCGATTTTCTTGATCGCGCTTTTGTTTTTCTTCTGTGAGCTAGCAGAGTTGAGTGAAACTATCGCCTTTTGTTTTGCTATCGCTCTTGGCTTTTCTTGCCTGTCCAAGGAGGTGTTTGTTACCTCTCGTTCCTTTTGACTAAGTTACCCCGCCGACATGGGGTTTTTCTGCCCTCTTCTGTCTGTCGGACGCTTCTTTCTTCGTCGGCTTTGATCCTTGGTTTCTTCTTTTTGCAACGATGGGTCAGAAAATCCAGGAAGGCTGCTCTGGTTTTCGTTTTCCCATCATTGCCGAGGAAGCCTTGCGGCTGTTGTCTTTCCTTCTAGCCTGCATTAGCTTGCTTGGTCATGTGCAGGTCTGTTCCTTATTGTCATTCGTTATCTAGTAACTGGTTTCTTGGTCTTTTATGCGGAATGGTTTGCTCCAGAGTATAATCTGTTGCTTTCCGGATTAGCTCGTTTTGGTGTTGCTCCGTTGCTTGGAATGTCTTGATCGCACGTTCTTTTATAACGTCCGTCATTTTCTTGTACTTTTGATCTCTTTTTATCGCCTGGTTACTAACGTACCAAGGCGCGATTAACGCCATTCTCAGAACAATGTTTTCCACTGCCTGGAGAGTCTGTAAGTGCAACTTTGCTGCATAACCCCATAGGGTTGATGCATACGTTAGCTGAGGTTGAATTACAGTTTTAACTAGTGTGACTTTGTTCTTCAGTGGCAATTTAGACCTTTTGTTTATCATCGGATACAGTATGGCTCTTGTCGTCTTTGCTTTAGTTCTTGTTTTCGTTACATGTGCTCGCCACGTGAGGTTTTCCTCCATGTCTACACCTAGATACGTGACTTTCTTGGCCCATGGTACTTCTTCGTTCTTGATTTTCACTCGGTCCTTGATCTTGATCCTTTTTCTTCATTTGAAGACGATTGCCTAGGTTTTTTCGACGTTTAGATCTATTTTCCATTTAGAAAACCACGTTTCAAGAGCTGTGATTTCTTCTTGCAAGTTTCTAACTAGCAATTTCTCGTTCCAGGATCTTGCCAGTATTGCGGTGTCATCTGCGTATAAAGCCAGTTCGGTTTTTTCCGTCTTTGGAGGGTCTGACACGTAGACATTGTACAAGAACGGCGATAGCACCGCTCCTTGAGGTACTCCTGCTTTCATGGTCCTGTAACTCGACTAACTGTCGTTCAATTTGAGGCGGAACTTCCTGTCGGCGAGGAAGAATCTAACGAGCTTGACAAGCAGTACCAGGAGTCCTGAGTCCAACAGTCTCACCAGCAACCCGCCGTGCCATACGCTGTCAAATGCCTTCGCAACATCCAACAGAATCGTTCCAACTGCTTGATTGTTATTGAAACCCTGCGTGATGAATTTCACCATTCGCAGAATTTGTAGTTCTGTCGAGTGTTCTTTCCTGAATCCGAATTGCTCAGGCGGGATGGTATCTAGTCTTTCCTCGTTTTCCTTGAGTCTTGTTAGAATCACCCTCTCCACGAGGGTGCGTCGTTGCGCAACCCTGCCTTTTATACCCTCCCGGTCAAACATTCTGGAACGTCTCGCCGGAAGTTCTGGAGGCCGTTTTCCCGCCGGCTGTTTAAATCGCCTAGGAAACCGATAGGTTGTTCTGGTGCACGTCAAACTGTTATAGTCTGACAGTTGACAGCTTGACGCGCTCAAAGGTCTGTGGCGCTGACACCGCCACAGACCTTTAAGTTGTCAGTTGTATATGTCACCATGTTAAATAGAAGCAATCTGACAGGATCATGACGTTTGAGCCTCAAAATTTGAGGATATACTACTTAAAATTCCTGTGCAACTTTAATTTAGGTTTCAAAAGTTTCATGGTTATAATCATTTTCTAATTCTATAGGATAGTTGCTGATTCCGCCAAATGTCCAAAAGTGTTCGGGAGCTTTCATTGGATTTTTCAAGATAGCGTAGTCAATCGTTCGGTATATAACCAGGAATATTAGAATCAATTAAAGTACCGTCGATCCTGGGGAGATCTTCACATTGTTAGTAGTTTTTTTACGTATCTATTCACAAATTTGAAGGTATTTGATTGCGTCTTAAATTCAAGGCTCCCAACTTAGGTAATAAAAAGCATTGAATTGTGATGATATTTTATAATTTTGCGAAAAATGATATTTCTTTCCCTAAAGACCAAAAACGAATTCAAAGATATGTGCAAAAAATCTAGGCTTATATACTAGAAATATTTTTTACTGGCTATGCCCATTTACGGTTTGCGAATAGCGTTTCCATAAATTGAACAAGAAAATATAACAAAAATATTATCTTAACTTTGTTGAAAGTCATCTTGTGTAAGGGTGAGTGGAGTAGCTTATTAAGTGATATGAACCGTTTGAGTTATTTAATCTTAAATAACATAAAATAATCGTAATGCATGTAAAACATAAAATTAAATATTGAACAATTTCATAGATAAATATATATATATATATTATTTTTTTAAATCTAAAATTGACCTTTGGACAGCATTTATTAATCCTGCGCCACTGCTCCAAATTTCAATTCAGACGTTGGCAATCCTGCATACCTAACCTCATTTTTGGCTTCTGGTCTGAAAAGTAAAAAATCAATAATGTCCTCAACTATTAAAGATTATTCATTTTGCTACAGTTAGAGGATTAGGTGTTACTAGAGAAAAATAAGATGAAATGGGACTCCTTCTGTGTTCTACAAATCATCAGTCTCCCATTTGTCCTGTTTCTGTGCGTTCTAGGAGAATTAGGTAACCCCTACACAATTTTGGGTGTACATCCTAGGGCCTCTCAACAAGAGATCAGGCGAGCTTATATACAACTAGCTAAAGAATGGTATGTTGTTAATAATATATTGAACTTTTGCGTCGTGCAGTCCTTCTGGATTTGGTTTATGTTTTAAATCATTTTGTAATCTGGTTAACTTGGTGTTTCTTGGCTTTCTTGAGATAGCTGCAAAGTGGCAAAACTCCTGGAATAGTCAGATTGTTTAGGAATGATCTCAATAATGGTTATCAAATTTTCTACAGGGAAGTTTATTTGTGATGCCTTAGTCTATGATTTTAACGGCAATGTTGCCAAGTTTGTGATTGTTCAAATATTGTGGATAACAGTTTTTTTTTGTTCGGGGTTGTATTGCTTAATTCACGTTTTTTGACAAATAAACAATGAAATATAATATGTGAAATTCCAATTCAAGATCTGACTTACACTTTTTCACAAAATTACTTAAGTTAACTGGTACACAAGTAAATTTTAGAATGCTCATTTAATTTAGATTTAAAATGTGGAAAGATGAGTAACTAAACATTACACAGAATTAAAACATTCAAATCAAATCATATACTCATCTGGTTCATAAAAACCTTCTTGCAGCTTAGGTCACACATATATTCTTTTCTTATTGCTTTTTATATTTTTTCACATATATAGATTTTTTTTCTATGGACTATACTGATGCCATAGCTATTTTAGATAATTTTATATTTTTATTGGCCAGATACTGTATATGACTTAAGCTATTCTCTGCTATCCATAATACACAAAATCATATAACACCCTGTATGTTCTTCAACCAATTATTTTAATTTTTAAGCTTATGCTCTACCTTGGTACTTATCTTGTATTATACCTGGCCAGTATTATTATTTTATAGAAATATTCTCCAGTTTAGCTACTGTATCAATTAATTAAAAAAAAATTACACCATAAGGCTTGTTCTAGTTATTTAATTACCTTTTTTGTGTACTGTAGGCATCCTGACAAATCAAAATCACCACAAGCTGAAGAGAGATTTGTAGAAATTAAACAGGCATATGAACTTCTTTCGGATACTGAAAGACGTTCTTTATATGACAAAAAGGGGATTACTGAAGATGGCTTTCATAAAAGGCCTGTGCGTCAAGCATTTTTTACCCAGAATCCATTTGATGACATGTTTGGGCCTCAGGGAGCTCATTTCAATTTTCAGGAAAATGACATAACTTTTTTTCACAAATTATCAATAAGTACCAGGTGAAAGTCTACAGTAAGTTGCTGTTGCAGGGAATGAAAGAATTATTACTTGTTCTAGACATTATGATAATGTAATTTTACCCAGAAGTGAAAAGAACCCATATCTGCTATTCTTCTACACAGATTGGTGTTTTTCATGTTTATTGTCAGCACCACATTGCCGTAAACTAAGCGAGAATTTGGGGCCATTGGGCATTGATTTTGTGACAGTACACTCAGCCAGAGAGCCAAATTTGAGTAGGCGTCTAAACGTGCCATCAGTACCATCTTTAGTTTTTCTCATCGATGGACGATCCTACATTTACAAAGAGGGAATCTCTAATATTCCAAAAATTATTGGTAAATATGGAAGTTTTATTTGCAAAGACGAATGCCATAGAATTTTTATTTTTCTTTCCTATGTTCCTTTTGCATTTAAGCGAAGTATTCAAAAACTCTTTAACAATGAAATTTTATGGCCAACTATAATGCAAATAATCAAATATGGAATTTTTAATTATTTTCATTTAACAGAATTTATGAAAAGTAAATTTCCCTATAAGTTGGTTTCTAAAGTTGGTGAAGAGAATTTAAATGAATTTCTCAATGGATGGACAGACAATAGAGTTAGAGGCTTGATACTGCCACATAAAATAAATATTAGGTTACGCTATTTGGTTACAGCATTCCATTTTCGAAATAGAGTAGCTTTCGGGTAAGTGTTTTAGCCTGATTTGTCTTTAATAATTTAAGTAAAATGGATTTTTTTGAGGTAGAATGGCTGAAACTGATACCATTCACAGTAAATATAAAGTACCAGCAGACATGGATACGGTGCTCATATTTAATGAGAATATATCCTTCCCCGTGGCCAGTGTAACAATGAAAGATATACCCTCATCAACACTGCACAATATCATTTCTTCAAACCAATATCTGGCACTTCCAAGACTGTCATCTCAGGTATGTTTGAAGCATCTTAGTTTTCAATGAAACACATCTATTTAAAATTTTAGGGTGTATTGGATGAACTATGTCCTTGTGCATGGAATAAGCCTAAAATGAAGATATGTGTTGCACTGGTAACAGATGATTCAACAATTCATGATCCTCATAGGCAAACATTTAGACAGTATGCAAAAGATTTTCCATATAGTGGTGAAAAAGTTCGCTTTGCCTATATGTATCACAAGAGACAGGCAACATTTATAAATGCGCTTAAACAAGGTAAGTTATTATATCATGTTACTGTATTATAAATGTTGTCAATTTGAAAATCTATTCTTGTCAAATATTAAATTGCGTTACTTTACCCTAATTTAGCGAATCTTGTAGCTCTTAAGATATTCGCTAACCAACGATTGGATTTTAGTAATAGGCACCCTGTATAATCAATTTTTCCCTAGCTTGACTGAAAACTTTTTGCAGATGGTGAATACGTAGAACCACTACTGCGTATAGTGGTGTTTTGGAGACTAGACACGTCTCGGATAAAATATGAATGGGCACCGATTAAGTGGGAACTCGATAGTTTAACTAATCTAAACAACAGCCATGAAAAACTAGCCGAAACGATCTTAAGACTGTTGAAATCAACTGAATCTTTCCCATATGAGGCATACGTTACTGTAAGTTAAGTTTCACCAAATAAAAAATGTCATTAAAGATCTAAGTTCACCTTAATTTTAGGACTTATTTGATGAGCATGCCGTAAGCCTTCTTAAGAGAATCTTCCTGCGGATATCGCAATTTGTGGATTATCTTTACGACAATCTTGACAAAAAGCAGGTTTTACCAGTGTTATCAATTATTGGGACCATTTCGTTTATTTTGAGCATCGGGTATTTTATGGCTCATCTTGTGTAAGTTTGATAATTTATTCAATGTTATATTTTTATTAGATCTTCAACATATTTTAGTGAAAAAGAAGAGAAAACGATAAAACAAATGAAAGCTAACCTAGAATCTGGTAACAACAATAATAACACGAATCCTCCATACCAACCCGAGTTAAAACTTCATGAATTAAGGTCCGAAAAGTATAATGGGTTGGTGAGGTTATTAAAACCAGGCTGCAGGACTATTTTATTGATCTTGGATATGCAATCTAGGCAGCAACTGGTTCCTCCATTTCATAGGGCCGTATGGCCCTATCGCAAGTACGTAAATTACCATTTTTGATGTTTTTGTGCATTTGAAATCATCAGACAATTAGATTCACGTGATCTTTAACGCCTTGTTCTATTCTTGTTCTAGAAATAAGACTCTTAATTTTGCCTTCATGTATATTGAAAGAGGCTTAAGTTGGTATAAAGAATTACTACAGCTATCCTTGTTTGAAGAAAGAAACCTAAATATAAATCCAAGAAATTGTGTTGGGACTGTATTGTCATTAAATGGGCATAGAAAATATTTCTGCATGTTTCACGCAAAGCATACAGAAAGTAAGCAAAAGGTAAGTCCCATATGTTGGAAGATAAAATTAAGATAAAAATATTGCTTTTTGAAATTAAAATATTATGTTCTTAACAGCAAATGAAAGTTGGCATAAAGACGAACCAAAAAGACTGCGAAAGCGGTGCATTTATAGGATTCAATTCTGAAGACTCCGAATCCGAGTCAGAAGAAATTCTCCTCCAAAAGAACCTATTAGATGATTTGTCCATTTGGTTAGATCGTCTCTTTGAAGGCACCACTCAAAGATACCACATCAATTACTGGCCGGAATTTCCTATTAAGTAATAGTATGGTAATAGCCCATAGTTGGCATTGATCTATAAAACATTTTATCGAACAAAAGTCCAGAACTTTCTAGAATCGCCTTTGTTTTATTGCTTTATGGTTGTAGTGGACCGGCCTTTGATAATTGCATTGATTTGGCAATAAGTCAAAGACACAATGCATTGTAAATGATGCAGCTTCGTGCGACGAGTGATTAACACACGTTTTTATTCAAGACAGATTATTAAATATCAAAATATTCAACTGATAACTATTAAAATTTGTATCTCGGTTAATTTAGGTAATTAAATTATTGTTAAAATATAAATAGCTTAAGAATATTAATCAAAAATTACAAAAAAATGTTATAGGCAAATATGCACCTGTTAAATATCATTAATGGATTTTTTCAATATCGACATTATGTTACATTGTTTTCTAGCGATTTACTCATTGTGAAGAGTATTATGTTTTAAGATAAAGATTGACTCATAGAAGGAACAAGTATTTACCCAACAAATGTCGAAAATGATACGTTACCGCACGCATATTGCAGCTGAACAAACGAGAAGGGGGGTCAGTACGATCAACACTCTAATGTCATATAGACATTTTCGCAAATATTTTTCGTTACAATATTTTCCTACGTGTGGATTCATGTTAATTTATTTTGTCTTCTATAAGTTCAATTAAATATCTGTACTGGAACAAAGTGTACTTGTACGGTAAAAACATGGCTTGCTAACTTCCCACAAATATTTTTAACGCTGACACGTGTCACTTTGTTTTTCATGCGTTCTAAATTTTAATCCACCTTTATTTACAGCTTTTTTGCACGTTCGTAGAAGGTTTAGCTTACAAAACAAATTAGTCTCAGAGTGGGTATAATTCTGCTACAGCAAATACTCGTTTTTCAGCCCATGTTATATATAGGTATTATTTTGTAAAGTTACTGCATTTCGTCCCTTAATTGAAAATTGTTCATTTTTTCATCCGCATTCGGTAGAACGAGCCGTTGCCTCAGTTTTAATTTTCAATATATGTAGTCGCATTGAGATATTTATTTATTGTTTATAAAGACGGTTTTCGTGTCTGTTGTGTTAAATAAAAAGTCGTTCAATACTTTGTGTTCTAATTGTACATATTTTACTTATATACGGTGATTCAGAAAGAACCTTAGTGAACATTTTTTTATAAATTTATTTTTCAATGGTTAATAAGTCAGAGTCCTGGCAACTTTATCTAGAAGTTAATATCCACGAAAATTTAAAATTTAGATAGTTTTGTGACGACACTTACCAAAAATTTTCAGGGTAAAACTGAAATGCCCTACAGAGGATTAGCTACATAAAAATACGTAAAAATTGGATTAAGAGATTCACAATTTGATCAGTCCATGTTTTATGTTGCTCGCAAAAAAATGTAAAAAATGCTGAAATATTATTACTAAATACTGATATTTTTATACCGCACATAAATTCTCACAATGAGCAGGCTTGAGAAAATGATCAAAATTAAGAGAGCAAGTTAGAATATATACAATTTCAATTGTTTTATCTTAATATTGCTTAACTAGACTTTTCTTTATTACCTACTTTATTTATCATTCATGCACAAAAACAAATTAAAGGAATACATTACAAATAACCTGCATTATAATATCTAGGAACCTATTAAGTTTATATTGCCACATCTGATACTGTTTAAGTAATTAAAAATCATTATTCTTAAGCGGAACAACTCCAATAATAATCACCTTTTCTCAAACGCTAATTTGATTGAATTCATGACAAGAATCTGTAAAACCTTTGCATCAAAATATAAAACCCTGACGTCCTTTTCCTCGAGATCTTACTTATTTTGAATCGTAATCAAGTTCATTGGCATCCACCAATTCAAAATCGCTATCACTACCACTAGCACTTCTTCTCTTTGTTTCTGGGAGTTTGCTGTAAACTGCGGATTGAAACATATTTGCGACTAGATTTCCCCCTACTGTAGAAATCATGCTGCGAATCATACCAACACCTTCAATATTGCTGGGTAGTGACGGTGATTGCTCTACTTTTAAAAAGTTTAAATCTTTAGAGTAAGGGTCATCTTCCGATGAACTAGTGTTAAAATGATCGGAGTCGAACCTGATGTCTTTGTTTTCCGAATCAGAATCGCTCGAGAGTTCACCGGGTGTAACTAAGACTCCCGCCCTTGTGAGTCGTGGAATTAAATCTTCTTCTTGGATTTCTTGATGACTCTCTACTATTTCTAAGTACGAAGGCATTGAGGATATCCCGCTGATTAGGCTGTTTGTAACTGAATCTGAAAGAGATAAATATGATACACATACGTGTGGGGAATTGATTCTCATCTTTTATTTACAATATGGCTTGCCATGGAAATTTTCCTGTATAATCTATGTCGTAAGTGCTCGTTTCTACATTCCTTAATAATTATAATATTTCTAAATGCCACTCTTGACATATTTGGAAATCCACTTAAATATTATATATGTTTTTATATAAAAACTCTGTTGTATTCAATATATTGTTTAATCAAAATTTGAATATTTTAACTTATGAACAATTCAAAGGTTTAACAAAACAAAGCAGAGAAATGCCTGAATGGAAGTGATAATAAATTATATGCCGATATATAAGCACATTATCTATTATATGATTATATATATAAAAAATATACCTACGATTTGCCATTATATCCACATGTAATTTGTTCTCTTTTCCTTTAACTTTCATGCACTTTATTGCAATTAGTTGGCATATGACATAACTTTTTTGAGCTATTTTTACAACTTTGTTTTTTCTCAAATGAAATTTTAAAACTAACGCAAATATGTCAAACTGCCATGGCTTGCTATGTTGCAAATAAAAATTAAACAGATCAAATAATACTTGCCTGCAGTTCTATCTGTCAACACACTTTCTACATCTGCATCGTGTCTGTTAAAGTCTTTCCCTTGAATGAATGGAATTAGTTCATCTTCAGCAAGAACATCTAGAATTGGTTATTTTATTAATTTCTTTTAATTATTCTAATGTTTCAAGTATACTTACATGTTGGTGTTCCTAATGCATTAAAAACTGATTCAATTTTCAATAAAATTGGTTTTGGGATGGATAAGCACACTTGTCTGATAATAAATAAAAACATAACTATAGCATAGGCAGATTTTACAAGAGGAATGTTTTTAGATATCCAGAGCAGTGTCCAAAATAGTAAAATCATAGGTGGGTAATACTGAAAACATCAATCATATAACAAAGCTTCCAATTGTGTAAAATATTTTTAAAAACCATACCAAAATAGGGCTTTCCCTCCTTAATGTACAAATATTATGGAACATGTTGTGGAGAATAGTTCTTACTTTTTTTAAGATGCTGGAATATCCCCCCTTATACTGAGTATACAAATCACTCCTTTTAATCCAGTCATAAATAAACACTATTAGGGTAATTACACTCATAAAGCCATAGAATTGTGGTCTGTATAGCAGGGTAGTCCTGCAATAATTAAAATTCCTGTGAAGTTTTGAATTCAATAATAAATTCAAATTAGTTCAAAATATTGCAAAATTCAAACTATGAGGGCTCTCACAGGTGGGTACAATAAAATTGTAAATATTTTTAGGGCATATAAGTTGTAGTCTAATCTAATTGATACCTAAAGTTTCATGTGAAGGACATATTCAAAGGTGATAAGCTAACAGACAACAATCTTCTATATCTATTAATTTTGACTGAGAGGGTAACTAGAAAATCTTATATGTTTATAGTTTCAAATTAAGGGGTTACCATTAAATATCTCACCAACAAAATATTTAAATAAAGACTTGCTTATGATATCTTAACGCCTCTTTAAGCTATTGTTTTCATGATCATGATTTACAAAATACTCTATTTAAATAGACAGAATTGTGAGTTGTATTATTTAGAAAAATCTTACTTTTGCGGATACTTACAAGAAAATGAAATTAACTGCCAACATAAATTGCAAAGAAGTCTCTATATCATGCCACAAAAATATGTCCAGAAGTTTTTCGAAATAAATATCAATTAGTCCAACCTCTTCGATAATCTCTGTTGTTGGTGCCTTTTTCTCAAAATAGCTCGTTATGAAGGATCGGACATTCCGCAGCAAGTTCATATTGATACAGTTTCAATATGAAAATTTCGTGCTGTATGCCGATCAGATGAATTTGTTAATAGTTTCTTGCGGTTTGCCCTAAATATTTGTTATGAAACTCTAATTATTTATAAAAATATTATTTTAAACCTCTCGTGTTGTAAACAAAGAATTCAAGGATACGTCATGCTTCAAACTTCAACTTTCAAAAGGTAAGTTCGATAACCTCAGATTTTGTATTTTTTTAAATATTCATGACAGCAACTGCGTTCAAAGTGTGGGTGTGTTATAAGAACATGCACTCTTTCGTTCATCACACATATTTAACATTGAACTTTTGAGAACATTCTTTTATGTCAGTACAGCAGCATCCTAGTCATCAGATGCAGTTTCCACGACAGCTTGCCAGCTGAAATTGCCTTATGAATCATGTCAATTAACGTTAATCAGCGGTCAAATATAGCGTTGAAAAACCGTAATCAAGGTAATCAAGGAAAAACCGATGAATTCAAAAAAGGGCGTTCATAAGAAAAATCAAGGCGGATAATGGTTGTCGAAAATCGAAATGTTGAATTTCATATAGCCATCTCCACATTATATAAAAGGAAAAGTGCAATGATAAAGTGTCAATAATTTTGAATTATTTCTTCAACTACGGGCAGGAAAAAATAATGTTTTTTCAAAAATTAAGTTCTCAATAAAAACATTTATTACAATAAAATATAAATCAGTTATTCAGAGGGTAACTTTGTTTTCTCTCTAATCAATAATTTACCTTTCTGATATTTTGGTATAATTACTTCATGCAGTTTTCCAAGTTTCTCATTTACATAGTCCTCAGCAGAAAAAGATTCAACTTCTTTACATTGATTAATAAGAACTGCTTGGAAGGCCTTTTCTTTCTTCATTTCTCTCTTTTGTCTTCTCTAGTACATTTAAAAAAGTGTATGATTAAATTGAGCCATTGGTGAACTAAACATCATAATTCAATCAGTTATTTTATAAAGGAAATATAATTTATCAAAATTGAATGATATATTCAATTTATTATTCCTCCACTGTAGCATTACTAAGTTTTTAAAGGATGTTTAATGAGCATTCATTTTATCAACAGAGACAATCTTCATAAAAGTGACATTTTCTTTTAAGTAGTATTTTCTTTAGTACAGTTTGTCTGAACTAGCACTTTATATATCATAACTGATTCAATTGTAATTTAATCCTTTCATTGTCATGGTCATATAATTTCGAATTCTGTGAAACTGTTATGCACCACATATATTTGTATATTTGTGAGATTAAAATACATAAGTGGTTGTTTGCAGCTATTGACAAGAAGCTAAATAATTTTATCAAATAAAAGCAGAATAGCAAATGAATTGATATATTCTTGATGGTTCTATTCAGGTACTCCACAGCAAAAAGGATTAAATAAATCATCCTTAGATTATAATAATACATTTTTGGAATAGAAAACACTCACCTTGGCCCATTCAAATTTCATCTTCTTTCGCAATTTCTTAAGCTTGTGTTTTTTCATTTTCTTTCTTCTTATAACAATCATTCGAACAGCTAATTTTGGAATTTCTGAATTTTCCGTACTAGGAACAATTATTTCATTTTGAATTTTAATGGGTTCTATGAGAGGTGGTATTCTCAGTAAACCACTTGGAAGGTCTATAATACTTTTTATAGAAACGGGGTTTTGAATTTTATAGTTTTGTTGGTAGATCCAATGGTTTAATAAGGGGGCTATTTGAATATTTGAAATTTGCTGGGGTTGAGTTGTTAACCATCGTTTAATTACTGGAGATCCCACTGAAATGTCTCGCTATTAATAATGATGCGAAATATAGGGCGATTAAACATGCTCACGTTTTAATGAACTTAACTGGAATAGTCGGGAGAGAAACATTTCTGGAAAGAACTAACTCTCTGGCATGTCTTTGGACGTTAACACCAACCAACGAGTACGTGTTGTTGCCTCTTGCTATTACAGTAACACCTATCGCCTAAAATAGTACCCCAAAATAAAAAATGAAGAAAAAATTACTGAAAATATCAAATCTTAAAGAGAAACATACGCTACCCAGGAAAGTTAGGTTAGCAATGATATATTGGCTATATCGATATATATTACGAAACATATCGATTAACATATCGAAACAATTTGTCGATATAACATTAATCTGTGTGGGTTTAATGCCTATAACTCCAATATTTTCTAAAGGAAAAGAAATATATATATATATAGTTAATCGTAGAATACTCTAATAATCTATAAACCATTAATTTTTGAACACCCTATAGAAAGAAATCGAAATTACTGTAATTAAGCGTTTCAGCAAGATTGTTCCCGTACTACACTCAATGTCAAAAATGTCAGTTTGCCATCTCACTCTAACAAATATCTAAAAAGGTGAATGCGTTAATGTCTTGTCAAGTTTTTTCGTCACTAGTTATATCCAAACAGTATAGGCATAGCAAAGAGCCTTGACGGAGTCTGAGGGTGTGTTTGTTTTCTCCTGTAATAAATTAAAACTAATGATATGTGATTTTTGTGATAATTGATAATCTTATCGAATTAATTGTTGTATTATTATCTCACAGGTAAGATAATTCTAGTTAAATCCAGCCTGTCGTAAATGGAAACCAAATAGGTGTAACAACAGTATAGCAAACCAGTCTATTTTTAAACATTTCAAAATATTGAATATTCTCATAGTGTCCCAATTCCTTTTATACCTCTTATCAGTAGCGTTAGTACCTTTACTCTCCCCTAAAATAATCTTCCACAAACTAAATTTTTATCAACCAATGAAAAAAATATTTTCAATTAAGGATTATGACCAAACTTTTTCTTGAACCAAATATATCAAATTTTTTTCTTATGCTGGATAATTTCATCTTCAAAAACCTTGTAGAATGCACATTTTTCAATGAACATATATAAATCTGACCTCATCCTGAGTGAAAATTGAATGTGTTGTCTTAAAATAATTTGTAATGAAACATATTTCCTGAGAAGCAATATCATCATCTGGTTGTGTGGAAGTGTGGGCGTTTGTAGGTATTCCACAAGACTTACACCCAATTATGAACAAGTTTTAAGCTCCAATTTTGTCACCCACATAACTTTGAATTTTGTTTTATCCATGTCTATCCATTATCCATGAGTGATAAATATCTCTCCAACGTTCTTGAAATTTGTCACTTTCAGACCTTATTAGAGTACATTGTTTGTTAGAAATCTCTCAAATCATTATACTAATTCACTAGGTTAATCATCTTTCAAAGTATCTTCCTCTTGTTGTAGAACACTTAGTAGAATATAAAATCTTTATTTGTGAATAATATACATTCACAAAAAGTGAAGCTAGAAAGGTCAGTTCTTCTGTAGCATGCAAAATTATTGCACACTAATACAGATAAATACAAAAAACATTTATTAAACTAAACAATAAATATTAGAATAATCAGTGCTTAGAAAAACGAGCATGCACAAACCAAAGGTAAAAGTTCATGTACACACCCTCATCCAATTGTTTTCTCTAGAGTAAATTTTCAATGTTAGTTTTAAAAAGTGATAGACATATCTGACATATTAAAAGCAAAAACAGAATTTTTCATTTTTGTGAGGAGGCGTAACAGACATATTCTCTTCAGATTGAAGATTTAACTGGTATAAACAGGAGTGTTAACACCTTCAAAATATTTTAGGGGTTTTGTACTCTTTGATTTTCATATCATGCTAGAACTTAAAATTTGTTCAGTTTATAGTTTTTTTTTATAATAATTCGATGTAGTTTTTAAAGAATCACCATTACTCATAAGTTATTGGGTTTATTTCCAAAAATTTTCAAAAATTGTTAATCAGAAATATATACATATTTTTTTGATTAACATAGGACAGGTTAGATTAAAGAAAAAGTTATCAAAAATAAAATATTGTTTTTTTGAAAATTCTTAAAGAGCATCTTTTTATGATTCCAAGTGTATATACAATGTGGCCATAAATAGTATTTAATATAATATTTCCTATTCTGATTATTAACTGTTTTCAAAATATTGATGTTTTAAATATGATCCTTTTTACACTTTGATTATTATTATAATAATATTTTTTTATTTCCAACAAAATTAAGAAAGTGTTGCATGAAGAAACTTCAAAAAGAAGTGGAGCGATCTATTTGTTTCAAAAGCACAAAATAATAAAGTACCTGCAAGAATAATTAGAAAAGTTAAATAATTTATCGAAGGAATCTGAGAGTAAGAAGTCTAAGAAATCAATTGTATAGTAGCAGTCATCAAGAAAGAAAATTTTGAAGATTTTTTTTTAACTTCTCAATACTTCCTATTTGCTTGAACTTTGGAATCATATGTTGACCCACTCTAATTGTCCTGTGCTAAAATTCAGACCTGAGAAGTTTAGAGTTGTGGATGAGAATATCTAAACTGCCCCTGTTCCTGGTGTGCACCCACATTTTCTGTGACTGACTATTTACATTGGTTTTGGATGGGTACAGGTTCCTCTTTACTTTAGAAACATCCATCCTGACAAAAAGTAAATACCAGAGATTGTCAAGATCCCCAATCTGCTGAAATATACCCTGTCAGATACATTAGGGGATAGCTGAAGCATTATCTTACTATATATTTCTACTTGCAAAGCATGTTAGAAAAGGAGAGAATCTCTTAGTCTTCAGATTAAGAAATATAATTTGTTCAGTTTGAGCTCCGCCGGCTAGTATGTATCAACCGTAGTTTGAATCAAATCCTGCAGGGCCCCAGTGGGTCCAACACAGACTGTATGCCACCTTCAACTACAAGTACCGATTGAGACTTCCCCTTCAACTACGACTGCAGAAGTGTTTCTCACAGCCCCTTCAGACCATACTGCTCAAGTCAAAATAGACTCCAACAATAGACTCATTGCTGTCCAGTTTATTCATTACTTGTGTTTAGTAACAAAGATTGCCAGCTCTGTGGATTCCTCAAGTCACGATCGATACTAACAATCAATCAAGGTGTGATTGTTAATTAAAAATTCTATCATTCGTATGTGCATTATTTGTACCTAAATTATTAATGTTGATGATGGCTTTGTTTTTGAATTTATGGTTATTTTATATTTATTTATATACATTCATACTGGTGCAGGTTGTAATTCTTGTATCAATTGCGTGTGAATAAATTCTTTATACACGCAGAATACTGTTTTTTTTCATTACTTATCCAACCTTTAGATGTTTCGCGAACTTTTAACGTGGATAATGGAAACTAGAGTTTAAAATGATACAGGAAAGTATCTCCACGTGGGCTGTATTTGTCCTTTCAGGAACCCTAAACGTAATTATTTGACGTATTGGGCCGACATATTAGTTATCTATACTAGATTTAATCAGATCCTTTTGGGGAATCCCCTAAGGTCCTGGGGGGAAGATGCCCGTCCCGGATCTTAGGGGACAGTGCTCCCGACGGAGACTGCTCTAGGATCGTAATTTGAAAAATTGTTTTACATGGAAGAGCCGTTTGAATGTTAACGACTAGATTAATATTGAAGTTTTCAGTGACTGCAAGGTTTTTGCTGATCAAATACGCAGGGTGTAACATACTGTTATGGAGATATTTCAGGGGCGGCAGTACTCTGAAAGATAATTAAAAAATGTTGATAGACCCATGTTCGAAAACGCACCAATTTTTACATATAAAAACGCACTTTTTCTCATATTTTGCGTTGTTCTCACATATGCCTCAAATTAAATTTTTGATATTTTGTACACCTATTTTGTTTAAGACCCTCTACAATAAAATGTCATAATCGTTGGTAACTTTATACAGGGTGTTGTTTTTTGGGTGATTTATTATTTTATACTTAGTATATATTTTTTTAAACACACTATGTGACTTCTAATACTAAATTTAAATGCCTTCTTCAATTCTTTAGTTTTTCTATTATCTGCAGATTTTTCCTATCTTTCATAGTTTTTATAGAAATTGCAAAAAAATTCATCGATGCAACGTAGTAATTTAAGGAAGTAAGGAAAAAGGTAATCATCTGATTTACTTATCCATTACTTGAAACAATTTGTAACATTTAATTAAATTTTCTAAAATAAAGATAAATCTAAGCCAAAAATAAATTTAAGACATTCGTGAAAAATCGCAAAAATGAAAAAAAAATGTGAAACTCTGTCACCATGCACATCAAAAATAGTGCTTTTTTGATCGTGAGTCTATTAAAATTTTATTATTATTCTGCAGAACACTATCGCTCCTTCAAATATCTCGATATTGATATGTTACACCTTGTATAATTTATTTCATAGGTTTCTTTAAATGGAAAAAAACGTGGATATCTTCTGAGAGCGCTTTGTATATTGTGGAGATTAAGTACTTATTACGCATTGCAAAATCTGAGATCTACGACTCTCACCGACTCCACATTGGGCTTAAAACGTTTGGTGTTCATATAGAATTTTATGAAAATTGCTGTATCTGCACCCTCTCGTCCAATTTTTGTTGAATGGCTAATTAGATTGAAATTATTAAAGTAAACGTTTTTTTATGTTCCTCTTGAAGCCAGTACTATGGAACCCTACCGGCTTGCGAGGGTACCGTAGATAGTGCCGGGGCTTCCGGTATTCAATTGAGAAATGGTGAACTAGTTCCGGCTTAGGTGATTGTAAACGAAATGTTCCTTCTCGATATCGCACGAAGTCGATGACCTATAAGAATCGTTTACCTTGAGGTTTATCGATCTTCCCTTTACGGTATTGAATGAAATTGTCGTCTGTGAACACGTTTTCTGGGAATTTCATATTGACACACCTTTGTAAAGTCTGAAAATAAAAGCTGCGCTAAGCCTAATCTTGTTCCCATTCTTGCACCAAATCGAGGTTTATCATTAGGTATATAAGATGTCCGAAAATTGCGCGCATATACAACAGATTAAACGTAAATAAAAAAAAGGAATAAGAGTAGCAGTTTCCTCCCTTATGCAAATAACTATTGAGGTTTTCTCCCCTGTTATTTTATGTTAATTTTATCAGGCATTATTCCTTAAAAAAGTAAAATTTCATTCCAGTGGAACAATGGAAAATATCCTTGAACATGGCATCACCACCCTTTGCCTAATACTTCTGACATCAACTGTAGTGTTAGGTCAAATACCCCAAAGATTTACAGCCCAAAACCCCTGCACCTCCAAAGGAATGTGCCAAGAATGCATCCAGACTCCTTCCTGTGCTTGGTGCTTCGACCCTGTAAATATCCTAAATCATCACAATGCTCGATGCTCTGTAACTTTCTATACAGGAATTTAGTGGGAGCGCTAGATGTTTTCAACCTTCATTCCCTCTCTCATCTAAAGAAGAACAGTGCAAAGAAGAATACACCTTGAATCCTGACAACATAATCAGCATATTATCTAACTTGGAACTATCTAAGGCGAAGCAAACGTCATCTCAAGGCCAGTACTATTGGGGAATTGGGGTCGAGGGTAACTGGAGTGCTACGGAAAACTGGCAAGCCAAGGGATCACGGATGTATCCCCCAACAGCGGGAATGTCGGGAGGTCATCAGATTGTGCAGGTTGCGCCCCAGAGGATCAGTTTGAAGTTACGAGCAAGTAAGGGTAGAGAGAATGGGTTGTTCAAAGCGATCGTGATATGGTAATATTTGGAAGAGTGGATATTCCTCCGTCATTCACGGCAGGAAAATGCCACTTTATCTTTTGATGGAGCTGTATAGTGTTACTGTGTATTCAAAATTGGTTAAACATGTATGGGGATCGAGGTTACCATAAGAGATACGGATAGAGCTCTAGAGAATTTTAGGAGAAATTCATGTGTAGTTTAAAAATTACGTAAGGTGCTACGGTTTTTCAGAAAAGAATTTATAAAAGCCGAAAGTGATTTTGAATGCGCCTTGTCATTAAGGTGACGACATGTTATCAAGCTGATCACTTGTCAAAGATCTTCAATTGTTTTAGAATTCTATGTGTTAACGCTATAAATTCTTATAGACGCCGTCTTGAATTTATGAATTTTCAAAAAGCTATTAAAAAACCCTTTAAGTGCCGTACTGGTTGACACTATTATCTCGATTTTAAAACGCGAAACGAAATTTCGGGCAACGGCAACTTCTTGCGGGAAAGCGCAACATTTCCCCTTGTTACAGGAATTTTTAGAGAAAATAAAAACGTCTTTCTAGGACAATCTTATAGTGTATACATGAGCTACACTCAAGCAGAAGACTACCCCGTTGATCTCTATTATCTTATGGACTTGAGCAGGTCCATGTTTGATGATAAGGAAAAGCTGTCTTCGTTAGGGGACCAATTGGCCTATACTATGCAGCAGGTCACGTCCAACTTCAAGCTAGGCTTTGGCAGCTTTGTTGACAAGGTTGTCATGCCTTATGTCAGTACGTTGCCGGAAAAGTAAGTCGATTTTTATTCATGTTGATATCTTGAGTTGTTTTGACTACTGACCCAATCTGGCAAGCTAGTGATTATTCAAAATGTGGCAATTAGTTCAAAAATTTATATATATATATTTAAACAGTTTAATATCTTATTTCCTGTTTTGTACGCAGCGCTTGCAATTGTGTTGTCCTTTTCTTCATAATTTTTGTCTATAGGTTGATAAGACCCTGTGACGTGTGCGTGGCACCCTACGGATTTCACCATCATATGAGTTTGAACACTAACACATATATGTTTTCAGTAAGTCCCTTTTTTGTAAGGTTCACGGATACCTTATTCATCTCTTTAGTATGTTTCTCATTTATCTCACGCTAGTTTCTTTGATATGCATGTGCGTGTTATCGGTGTATCTAGTATCTATTTGTTTTAACTATAAATTGTATACGTAGCAACTATTTTGCTCGATGGATCTGGGGTATTATGGTCCAAAGTCGACTTATCGAAGGGACGCAGTAATGAGTGGTTTACAGTAATTTGAATTCACTTGGTTTTTGTGCCATACAAAAATGGAATCTAGATGCACACAGATTACCATGATGTTACTTTTATAGCGTCATTGAAGAACCATCAAATACTAAGTATGGCATAAGTTAAAAGAACCCCTTAAATGTCTCCCAACTCATAGCACATATAGAGAGAAGCATATCAACATGGAGATATTTCAGGGAGTGAAAGTACTGCAAAATAATAAAATAGATGCTTATGGACCCATGTTCGAAAATGTAACATGTTTGATATACAGGGTGGCAAAGTTTCATATTGTTTCTCATATATTTGAGTTTTTCTCACCTATGCCTCGAGTTAATCTCTAAATTTTCAGTATCAAGTTCGATCAAAAATTTAAATAAAATTATTAAAATTGTGAAATGGCCTGGGTCCTATATTACAGACTAGAAACTGGAGTTTCTTAATGTGCATCGATAGATATTTTTGCAAATTCTACGGAAACTGTGAAAAACAGAAAAATCCTATAAAAGACCAAAAAGTTAAAGAATCGAAGAGAAAATTTTAATTTAGCAACAAAATTCATATATTGTGTTTCAAAAAAGATACAAAGCTTAGAACTGTCCCTGACCCGAAAAAGTATGACCCTCTATATATGCTTACCGACAATTTGGACATTTTATTGTAGAGGGCCTTAAAGAAACAGATGTACAAAATTTCGAAAATTTTACTTAAAAGAATGCATGAGAAAAACACAAAATATGAGAAAAATGCGAAACTTTGCAGCTATTTAAGTCAAAAATGGAGCATTTTTGACACTCAGTTTTAAAGTATTTTTTTATTATTTTGCGAAGTGCTATCGTCCTTTGAAATATCACCATGACGATGTGCTATACCATGTATAGGAAAATCATTCAATTTTCCAATTTAAAAATAATCGGAAATAAATATAAAGTGCGCGTCCTGAAATGTCTCGAAGAGTTTTGACTGAACCATCTGGACCAGATGCTTAATATTAGCAGACAGTCTCTTCCAGCTCGCAAAGTAAATCAGGGATCAATGGTTATTTGAGAAGCATTGCAATTTGCATTTCACTTAAATAGGAACTTTTATATCTCAGTCGAGCTACATAATAATGTAGCAGAGTAGTAAATCATGGCGTGACAACTAGTAACAAGCAGAAAGACATTGTAAGATCTCTGGATGTAAAGAAGTACCAAGATACAGTAAATACCATGAAAATAACATAAACTATTTAAACAACTTTTAAGGAGATATAAACAGTGAGATGCTAATCTGTTCATCAACTAATAAACAGAATGTGGACAAAACGGTAAAATAGAAAGCTTTGACTTAGGTTAAAATTAACGATGTGCTTTTTTACCAATGTGCATTCAAAGGTATTTCTGAGAAGCCCTTGCACCATCTAATTCAGTTTTTATGGGTATATAGACAATACGTCTGGACCTCGGTACCATTTTTATTTAGAATTAAATGACGAATCGAACTCTGGGATATTAAATCCACCAATTCATAATGATATTTAATAGACCCTTTACCTGACGTCGACAAGTTCACCTGCGGGTTTTTTCTTACTATTTTACGAGATATTTAACTGGTTCCTTTAAAATAGGTCAAACTGTATAATGATTAAAGAGGTTCGAAATTTTGTTTTTTCGTTTTTGAGTCGAAAGTATATGTTATTTTAAGCATGAATGCATGTGGGCATTAGGAAACCACTCGGATTACTGCTGGCTAGAAGGAAGAAGGATGAACTTACTAAGCATAAGGTAGTTTAACAACTCAATGCAAATAATGTTATTCGCTGCTTAGATAATAAAATAAATCGGTATCTAGCTAAATTCAATGAAAAGTTCAGGTCCATTTTAGGTTGCGACCCTTGTTCTTAGAGGAGGAGAACTATGTACAAACATCGTCCATTTATTTGAATTTGGAAGGACCTTTGGTCACATTGCCCTTTACTTAGTTTTCTAGGGTTCTCTTCTATCAGAGAAAAAAAATTCTTGTGCACACTGTGCAATCTGCGGAAAATAAAGTTGATCTATTCCCGCTGCTCTGAAACTATAGATTGTGTTAACCAGTTGTTTGCATCTTGATGTTAGTCTTGTTTATGGTTTGTAGTTTAGAGCATCCTTGCGGTGAATGCGCGGCCCCCTACGGCTATAAGAACATGATGACTTTGTCTCAAAACACTCGTCAATTTTCTGTAAGTGAATGAGTTGGCCTGAACTGACAAAATAACATTTACTAAAACAAAACTGTTTCTATAACTCATTTTGACTAAATAAATAATCATTGCTGATAACGATTTTTATCTTTAACTAAGTTATTTCTGTATGAAGAATTTTTATAATTCGTCCTAAAAAAATTTGAAATAAACGATTACATTTGAATTTCTTATGTATAGGGTGTCCTAAATTAACAAGAAGTTAGTACAGAGTAGTACTGAGAGAGATAGAGAGTCGGCGAAACATAGGCAAAATTTTGGTGTTCGGTGTTGGTTATTATCTAAATTCAATATTTTATAAATTCCTTCTAAACTGCTGGAATATCGAAACGCATAATGAAAATTTAGAACTTATATATGAAGTTATATATCTATGAAAATAAGAAACCTATTTGCTGTTTCATACCTAGGTAGGTCTATCCTTGGACTACCGTACAGGGTAATTTGAACTCCAATGCGTTGGAGAACGAAAGCTACTACAGGATTGGCATAAAAACCCTTTTTGAAGAAGTATCTACTTCTGCCTTGTAAGTTTGTCGGGAAAATATAAGTAAACTTGAAAATTGACAAATTTGCTTTTTGCCTGATTTTTTTTAACGAATAGGAATTTGTAAAATATTAAACTGGATATTAGTCACCACTGAAAACACAGCTTTAGCCACATTTAACTGACGCACCAACTCTTAAGGTTATCGCGATCCCATTATTGGTAGTCAAATTTTGGACACCCTGTATATGCATATGTTGTGTTCTTCGCCTAATTTCTGACCTCAAATGTTTAGCTCTCTTTGGGGGACTACTAACCATGCATGTAGGCGAATTGTACTTAGATCTTCATTTTATTAATAGTGGAACAGGATTACTAAAATTTATTATTATATATTTTTTGTATAGAATTTCTATTGTCTCTAACACATGATTTACTGATTTAACATGTATTATTATATGGTGTATGTCATTTTATAGTAAGAGATTACTGGTATTACCATCGAATTACATCATAGCCTATTTCCTATTAAATATATTTTTTCCTAAAAGAATTTCCGGGCATCAAATGATCTCAAGTTAAAGATCCAGATATGACGTGTATCTGGTCACAATGTAAAGTCATGATGGATAACATAGTTTAGTAGCAACTGCCCATTAGTATACATTAACTATACCTAATTCATAAATTAAAATGATTTTTTTCTTTAATTTGTTATTTTCTGTTTTTGTACAGATTTCAGGCTTTTACATAATTTTGTAACTAACAAAAGTTAACCTTTTAAATATACTTGCCGAGAATTCCTTTACGTCCGAATGAATAATACAATTTTCTCATCAGCATATGGTGAAACAAGCTAATGTGTCCGGAAACTTGGACGCACCAGAGGGAGGTTTCGATGCAATCATGCAGGCAGTAGTCTGTCGGAATGAGATAGGCTGGAGGGAACGGGCCAGGAGATTGCTGGTCTTCTCGACTGATGCTAGTTTCCATTATGCTGGAGATGGAAAGGTGAGAATTTACTGTTTTTTGCACTGAAAGTGACTAAGAAAAATTGTCGTCGTGATCAATTTTTATTTCCGGAATTATATACTTCTATTTCGGATGTAATGATATAAAAATAACGTATAGGGTGTTATTTAAGTAGGTAGTCAAATTTCAAGGGGCGATTCTTTGAGAAATCCTAGGACAAAAAATTTATAGAAACGTTGGTCTGATAATGCTTCGTCTTCAAGATACAGGGTGTTACATTTTTTTTATTGTTACAAATAAAAATACTTCTAAATAACAAAAAGACGCAAAGTAATGTGATGGTGATAGTTTTTAATGTAGCACAAATGAATCTTTTAAGCTAGAAACTGTTTGTTTCCTTTTGCTAGTGGCACGCACAGGAGTAACGTCAAAAAAAAATAAGGAAAGTGCTTTATTAAAAGTATTCCCAAACAAATGGTATGTATTTTTTTAATAAAAAAACATTTAACAATAACTAAATGTCATGTTTTATCAAAATAGTCTAAAGGATTATTATTTAATTAAATTAAGATTTTTACGAGAAACGATTAGAAAAAAAAGTTTGACACTCTGCATCTTGTAAACGCAGCATTAACGGACCTATGCTTATATAAACTTTTCGTCTTAGAATTGTCCCTTGAAGTTTGGTTGAGAACTTAAATAATACTCTGTGTACTCTGTTACGATCTTTTTTCCTTCAAGTGACATTTTCTTCAGTTTCTTCTGAGTTTGAAGTTTGCCAATTATTTATTTAGTTTGACATTATTGCCGATTTACAAACTGCATAATTTCCAGCTGGGTGGTATTGTTAAGCCTAACGACGGCAGCTGTCACCTTTCGCATGAAGGCTACTACAGCCAATCTTCCTATCAAGACTATCCTTCAATAGAACAAATTAATCTCGCCGTCAAAAAGAACGCCATAAACGTTATATTTGCCGTTACCGGCAACACAATCGGTGTCTATAACCAACTAGCCAAACATCTCGAAGGCGCCTCCGTAGCCAAACTCGAAAAAGACAGTTCCAACATTGTGGAACTCATCAGAGAGCAGTACAAACAGATATCTTCTTCTCTGGAAATGAAACACAATGCTTCTAGTGCAGTTAGCATCCGGTTCTTCACCAAGTGCCTTAATGCCACTGGTGCCTTAGTAAACACCAACAAGTGTGGAAATATTAAAGTGGGAGATGTTATAAATTTCAAAATAGATATTGAAGTTTTGAAGTGCCCCAAAGAGAGGAAGGACCGTTTCCAGACCATACAGATTTATCCTGTTGGGATCAATGAAAGTTTGACTATTGATTTGGAGATGTTGTGCGAGTGTGACTGTGAAAAACCTGGAGATAAGGTAAGGGAGGATTTTGTAAGACGTTTTGATTGATCTTTAAAGTTTTAAGTTGCAAAGTAGGGGTTCGGGTCATTTAGAGAGATACTTTTGGTGGTCCACTGTGTAACGTCATATCGGAGGGCGTTCTAAAAATGTCGAATATAATACAGGGTCTTCCAAGAACTTGCGGCGATTCAGATTAATTTTTTTTTCATTCTTTTTCATTCATTATTATCATTTTTCATAATTTTTTCATTCATTATATGGAATTGATATTTTTATTACGATTCTTGATAATCTTAGATTTTGTGACTAAACCCGTGTAGCACACTGTGTGTTAGGCACATATGTTTTTTCCCTAAAAAAAATATTTAAACCATAAAAATACTTGACATAATGGTAAATATAAATACGTTTTAATGGTTTGTTTTAATATTTTTACAAATAATAACTTCTTCTATTTAGTACTACAAAGAAAATGCGGCAGCTTGCCACTTTCAAGGTACTTACAAGTGCGGTATTTGCGTCTGCAATCCCGGCGCCTTCGGCAGACATTGTGAATGTAGCGCTGACGAAGTGTCCAACCTTCCCAAAACCACAGGTTGCATTACTCCAAATAGTACCACCGGAGTGGAGTGTTCGGGCAGAGGTACCTGCATTTGCGGAAGGTGTGAATGTGAATCTAGAGGGCCTATGGAGGTAAATTTGTCTCTCGTACTTTCTCTCATCTTGTCCTAGAAACTCAACACATTGCGTCATACTTGTTATGACAGAAATTGACATGTGTTTTAAGGTTAAATTTATGTGATAAGAGAGTTGTCAGGCTCATCTAGGCTCAATTGAATTAAGCCTCATACTGATTCTTAACAATGCAGTAACTTATAATAAAAAAATATCATTTCGTTCTAACTGCTTACAATATTATTCTCTAAGTTACTATACTAAAAACAGATATGCAAATACTAAAAAACTCTATAACTCACATTTTAATAGATTAAAAGTTACTTTTGTCTTCTATCAAACTTTGACACTTTCTAAATTTCATACCAACATTAAAGAAACTATTTTTTTAGAATTATTTCTGGCTAAGTTTTAAAAAGGTAAAATAGAATTGTAGGAAATCAAGAGTCAGTTTTCGGTTCGTGTCAACAAACTGTCTTACTCGTGTGACGAGTGCTGTTTTCAACATTAGTTACATAATAATAGGTTTCATCGATGAACTGTTACACTCAGTCCCATCTTCAAATTTCTCTTAGTATATTTTTTTGGTAATTGATCAATATGGACTTCAGTAGAATACCCTGTACATGTAGGTGCAGGTTTGCGCATGCTGAACATGTCTGGATCATGGTTTTCTCTTATGGCTAATGTTTTAAAGCTTACCATTGGCTCAATACCTTAACATTGCAACACTGAATCATTTATTTTAACTTTTCGCACATTCTAGAACTTTATCGTGATATTTTAGCGCATCTACGGTGACTACTGTGAGTGTGACAACTTCAGTTGCGAGAGGCACATGGGCGAACTATGCAGTGGTGAAACCCACGGCACCTGTGACTGTGGAGTTTGTCGCTGTAAACCAGGTTGGACAGGGCCGAATTGTGCATGCGAGGAATCCACCGCAGGTTGCTATCCACCGGACGTAATTGGTGGAGAAATTTGCTCGGGACATGGGACTTGCGTGTGTGGCGCTTGTGTTTGTGAGGACACCCAAGAAAGTAGATATTCGGGGAAATTTTGTGAGAAATGTCCGGTGAGTTATCCGCTTTGAATTAAGAGTAATTGCGCACCTATGCGCCACCTTATGAAGCTTATGCTTTAAAATGCTATACAGGTATAACTAGTTGGAGTGGAAACATAAAGATTGAGTAAGTAGGACAAGAACCGCGTGACGTTTAATATGTCTCCGACAAAGACCAACGAAGGGGTTATAAAGGTATCGACTAACGTGGACAGAATCAGTCTTGCATTACTAATCTCTCACTGTTTCAGAATGTGTACTAATATAAATACTAGTAATGGTTTAATTGTTTTTATTTTATTTATTTATATTCCTACTTTTTACTCTGATTATTTTAAAAACTATCATGGCCGTGTAAAGGTAGAGAAAATGATACTAATCTAAACATTGAAGTAAAGACGTCAGGTTCTAGCCTTGCATCCTACTTCGTTGGTCCTCGTCAGACGCACATTAAACCTTATGCGGTCCTTCTCACACTTGTGCAATCCTTAGGTTTCAACTTGAACCGGTGGTACCTGTATATGTGTCTGTATATTAAAGAACTATACGGTTGGTGATAGCTACGCTATTCTTATAGCATAGTATCAGTTCTGATTCCACTCAACCGATTTTCTTTCACGAAGGTCATGACAATTCATACATAATACTTGTTATTCTCTATTTTCAGACTTGCCCTGATAGATGTTTAGAGTTCAGAGATTGTGTTCAGTGTCAGATGTATCAAAAGGGGCCTCTTAAGAAGCCGTCAGATTGCAGTGCCAATTGTACTAACGTACCCGTACCCGTTGCTGTAGATAAAGTTGAAGGTAAGTTTTGTTTCTTCTTTCCGATGCCGAGTCAAATGTGTCGACATAGTACTACTGCTATTTACTGCTTATTGAGAGATATCTGAAGAGACAAAGGATAACATATGAATTTATCCACAACATACCTCTTATATTTTAACGTCTACTTGAGATTTTTTAATGATGGCTAACAACTTAGTCACATGAATTGAGGCAATATCAATTCTCAAAACATTTGTTGTTGGGATTAAAAATCGAATGTATTTTGGAGTTTATGGTGACAAATGATTAAAGGACGTATTCTACCCGCTGAAACGCTCGTTCTATTGCCCGCCCCATAGCTCTTTCTTCAGGTAATCCTTTGTATGTAATGGCTTTTCGGTTTGCTTTAAAGGACAATTCATATTATGAGTCAGATCACGATATCCGCTTGAGATCTAGTGATGGTCAGATCATACTACTCTGACGCTCGTTTTAAATTCTTTATTCACGTTAACACGCACTTCAGCATATAACTACGTAGAATTTTTTAATACCTCATTTACTTTACCGCTTAATTATATTCAGTTGACTTGGCTTTAATTAAATTTATTTTCTAGATGCACGTTAACAGTTATAATATGCAATAAACAATAACGATTGTAACATCGTTGAATTTTCTAAATTCCCTAATTTGTGAGACTCCCTCCTATATCAGATTCACAAGTAATAGACTTAAAAACGAACTGAATGCTACTGCAAACACTGCTGATATCACGAACATAACGGACACTGATGTCCTTTCCTCTTCCGTTTGAGTTCTGCAAAAGATTCCTATCAGTGAACTTATTAGTACGTTATAGAATATTTTTTAAACTCACAATGTGGGTATCAACGTGACGCAGAGGTTGATCAAATACCCGTTCGAGAACAAAAATAGTATTGTAAATATGATGTAAGGTATATCGAAAAACAGGACAGGAAAGCGTGATCTGGGCTGTTTATTTGAAAGTGCTAGCAGAGGCAAAAAACCAATCCGAAGAACTGCCAGTACTAATATCGCTATCTGATTCCTGGGCTGAAATGTACGAATAAGTGTCACAGATTGTTTGGTAGCGTAGAAAACTTGGAGTTTTGAGTACCTACCATTTGATATTGTGCAGCTAACAGGCGTCCTATTAAATCGCATAAGCTCGCCACCAAGAATGTTATCACAGGAACAAAGTACATTTCTGAAACAATGATTGAGACGTTACTTGCAAGGGACCTTCACCTTTTTGTGATGTTGCGTACCAACCCAGCCATCTTCAATTTTCCCATCACCAGTGTTCCCATCTGCCACTACCAGAGCCATAAAACCTGGATAGACTATTGCCGTGGTCCCTACTACGATAATAAGGGAACTTACGCACATTTTTGCCCAGTGCGATGACGATTTTATTTTCATCCATATCCTGGGGAAGAACTTGCGGTGCTCAAAGGTACACTCTACTGTAGCATCGTTGCCCATGTTATATACGAAATATTGGGAGTTTTTTTTTGAATACCAGTACACGACAATGGTAACGAATACTATGCAAGTGCCTAATTGATTCGAATTAGTTGAGTATGGCTTTTGTTAAAGTAAATTCCTACCAATTCCAAAAAATATAAGGCCGCCATCCGCTGGATGGTTTGTGAGGCTAATGGTGAGGATTTGAATTAAAGCTGATATAACCCCACACAATGCCTGTCCCGTTAATATCGCGTTGTAGTATTCTGGAGGGAATTTGCGCACCATCTCAAATAAACTCACTAGTATTACTGCGCTGCAAACTGAAATTTACTTTATGCTTACTGGTCCCATCAACTATGTTGTACTTACCTGCCAGAAAACAGGCAATGCACATGACAATGAAGAAGAAAGCCACTTGGACTGCAAAAGTTTAATGTTGGATGACGAAATACCGAGTTGTAGGAGGATGGAAAACTTACAAGTATCGGTGACTAGTCGGCAAAAAATTAAATTTACTGAGTAAAAAACTAAGGTGCACAAGAGGGCAGCCGATATCCTCTTGTCTGGGGGCGGGAGTTTTTTAGAGTAGGCCCCCGTTAAATATACGAAAATAATCAATGAAGATTGGGACACTAGATAGTAGGACGAAGGAAAGCTGATTTGCAACAGGTTTCTCTGGCCAGGAGGGCCTGGACCTGTGTCGGGATGCTCTGCGTCTTGCCGGCCCATAAACCGGAATTTGTACTGCCAATACTGTAAGCATTCAATATTAACGCGGACCTCTTTTAGAATACTTAATCTCACTCTGCTAGCTGTAATGACGAAATAGTTGGGTATGAACGTCAGTATCCCTAATAAATAGAAGATACCATAAGTGATGTAGTACGTGTCTTTGATGCTAGGGATATTCATCTTTGCTTCACTGTTTTCCTACAGGTGACTTTCTTGATAACCACATTGACATGGGGTCCTTCAAATTCATTGTTCACTCAAAGACGCACGTATGATATAACAAGTGGTAGTCATCTGAAATAAGCAATTCATGCAGAGCAACTGGTACCTATAGGCGTCGCCAATTTTAATGTACTTAATAGAATGTTTATTGGACAGGTACGTGTTTTCTAGTTTATTACCGTAAATTGAATGTTTCCTCATATCGGCCTTGTGACTGCGTTCCAAACGAAATAATCATACGAATGGCTAGCTGTTCTAGTGCAGGACCCTGATGCTATCAAAATTAATATTGATAACTCACAAGACTCTATTAAACACGGAATTCTCGTGTGTTACGATTTTATTCCACGTTCGACCGAATAAATCGAATTCTATGTTACCGATGATAATGTGTGATAACGTACGGGAGCAAGTTCTGAAAATATCGATTTGGCACTTCTTGATGCAGAACAATCGTTTTCATTCCAAATCGTGGTTGTAAATCCCACTATTACAAGGAAAAGATAACACCAATATTTATTATTATTATTATTATTATTATTATTATTATTATTATTATTATTATTATTATTATTATTAGATTTAATTTTGATTGGTGTTTTGCAATTTTTGCTTTACTCTCATTTCCAAGCAGCAGTGGCCAACTAAATCTTCGTGATGTTTTAATAGTCAAACTAATGTAGTCAAAGCAACATACGTTCTCTAGAAGAAATGCACTTTTTTTCAGCTACTGCTTAATTCATATTACATTCCTATGCATTCGTAGTTTTAATTATTGGCCACGCACGATAATTTGTAAACTTTGTACTCAGATACTCCTGTTAAGATAAACATTATTCGCATTCCTGTAAATCTCGAATCGGTTGCCGATAACGCGAGTCCTTCCTTTACAGAACAGCAGTGATACTTAAAAAAATACCGTAATTAAATCCAATTGATCCCAAGCTCTTTTACCCCTCCAACCCAATTCAATCGAGTCCAAGACTTTTTAATTCCGGAATTTAAAATTTCCTATTGTAACAAATCATGCCGTAACGACTATTCGCCAGAAGCAAATAATTTTTGAGAATGAGGTGTATGATGAAGCATTTTGACAAGCTTTGATTTATCTGTTTGTGGGCATAATAACAAAATTTTCTATCAATGTTCTTTTTTGCTACTAATGGCTATGTAAATAAAATAATAGTTATAATTTAATTTAATTTATTTTTTTTATTTTAATTTAATTTTAATTTTATGTTGAATTAATTGAATGTTTTAAGGAGACTCTCTACGCAACATCTGTAATAATGGTTTCCTTAACAAATGGGCGTTCATAGAATTTTACGTATCAAATTCTACATCTTTCAATGTTGTTGAAGTTAAAATTTCTTCCCTTTCACTGTAGTAATAATTGACTATTGTGTCTTATAGAATAGAATAATAATAATGCAATCGGTGCTATACTAAATTAAGCCCTTTGTTACAATAAAAAAATGGAATTATGTTACATTATGAAAGCAATGAATGTGGTACCAGACACCAGTTTGATCATAATTTAGAAAATTTCCATATCACTTGTATACCTTGTTCGGGGCCATTTGCAATAGCGCATTTTTTGTCGTTTTCAGATTTTCGGTTATTGGTTTACTTTGATATATTTTTATTTTTTTTAAGTTAATTTTATATCTTAAATTGGAAAAAGTTTATTTTCCATTTCTATCAACACCAGAACTGATACACCTGTTATCCCTATATTCACGTGTTGTATAAAAAAAGGATACAGTCGATCCTCCTATTAGACGATAGATACGTACGTCTATTATAAGTTTATGTGGTACCTGTTACTTAGACTATACAAATATTTGATCTGTTTGTATCCCAAAGCGATTAACTCATTTGTTGTTTTTAAAACGATTATTTCTTAATAATCAGGTTTAAGACACTTCAAGACAACAATTTTTATGGTCGTTGACTAATAAAAGCTTCCATTTGTTTTGTTTTTCATTCTTTTACCGTGCTATACGGGTCTCTTTTAGTGTGTTATGCGAACATAATGGTCATTTTCACATCGTGTTACACAACTGCATTTTATACAGGGCGTCCCAAAAAAGTTACGCCTTAAAAGGTTATTGGAGACATTGCGGTGAATAATTTTTGCATAAAAACCCCCAATAAAAAAATGAGCCGTTTTGACTCCAATGTCATGTTTGTTCAAAAACATAATTTTATCTTGTTAACACTAGCAGACTTTGATATTTAATTCACTTTTATTAAAGATAACGCAAAAACTAAATATAATAAAAACAAGTCTCAACCTGGTTATCTAGATTTTTTATTTGAATCGTGGAATCGCGCACCAGTTGTAAGATGCGGTGCACGAACAGATAGATTGTCATCACTCTTCCTAAAACTGAGTGCCTACAGAAGTTTCATCCACCAACGAGTTAATGAAATCTCAGCGAAAAAAGTTCAACGGGCTTAAATCGGGATTTTGCACTGACCACCTGATAGATCAGCATCTTGCGATTCGTCGCTCATAAAAATATTGCTTTAAATGATCTTGCACAGTATGGACAAAATATGCAGGTTGTGTATCTCCAGAGGAATGTTTTAATAAACGTTCGTAATAAAACAAAGGATACGAAAAGTGTTTATTTTTTTGTTTTTATTTTATTCACTTATGTTGAATATAGAAGATTATTGAACAAAACTGACTCTGGCGCCAAAACGTCTAATTTTTGACTACAGATTTCCATGCAAAAGTAGTGCACTGCAATAACGTTTTTAAGTTTAATACAATCTTTTTGGAACGACCTGTATGAATCCGTGTTATGGAGTGATAGACTGCATTTTTACTTTTGACCTGTTAGCAGCAAGTGAGAAAATGAAACGAATTGTTGGATGTTTAGCTGCATTGCGAGGAAAACGATCTTGTTTTAGTACTCGTTGGATCATCCCGAACAGGGTGTTTCCTTATATTTAGTCTGCGACTGGTGAATTTATTATTACAAATAATAAAAAAAAATTAAATACCAAAGGAAGTGTTAAAAACAACTACAAAGATGTAAATTTATAATGAAACTACATTTTTCTGACCGATGCCATTTGGTTCAGCGAGTGTTTGCACCTTAACTTTATATAATACCGGGATTCTCAAGCTGGTGACTGGTGCTGATAACTCTTTTACTAATACCAGGTCTGTAAATATGAAACCGGAATTTGCTTCCAAATATCCCTAGTGGTCAATATACGTAATATTATCGTGTTATTAAAGTACTATATCTCTTATTTACATCTGAGAATGATTTTCAAATCATAACAATACAGGTTCAATACTGCAGTACAGTTTGCAATAGCTTTGAGTATGTCGAATTTTGTGCCTACAAATTACGATTTGCCGACAGCATTGATTTTCTGTTGCAACTTGAAAAAAACGGCTGCAGATTCACATCGCATGCTTGTTGAAGCTTAGGGTGAACATGCCCTTGGAAAATCACAGTGCTATGAGTGATTTAAAAAATTCAAAAGTGGCAATTTTGACGTCAATAACGAAGAGCGTGGAAAACCACCGAAAAAGTTTGAAGACGGCGAGTTGCAAGCTTTGTTAGATGAGGACGATATTCAAACGCAACAACAATTAGCGAACCAATTAAATGTGACACGAGAAGCTATTTCCATTCGTTTGAAAGCTATGGGAAATATTCAGAAGATAGGAAAATGGGTTCCACATGAACTCAATGAAAGACAGCAAGAAAATCGAAAAACCACTTGCCAATTGTTGCTTACCAGGTATAACAGAAAGTCATTTCTTCATCGAATTGTGACTGGTGATGAAAAATGGATCTATTTTGAGAATCTCAAACGTAAAAAATCATGGGTAACTCCAGGCGAACCATCAGCATCGTCAGCAAGACCAAATCGATATGGACGGAAAACAATGCTCTGTGTTTGGTGGGATCAAAAAGGCGTAATTTGTTATGAGCTGCTAAAACCTGGAGAAACAGTTAATACTGAACGTTACCGACAACAAATGATGGACTTGCATCGAGCTTTGCGGGAAAGATGACCAGAATATCAAGAACGGCAACACAAGGTGATATTGCTTCATAATAATGCACCATCATACACTGCAAAACTGGTGAAGGAAACGATTGGGACGTTTCATTGGGAAGTACTATCGCATGCGACTTATTCTCCCGACTTAGCACCATCTGATTATCGCTTATTTGCATCGATGGGACACGCTCTTGCAGAACAGCACTTCACCTCTTACGAAACAGTTCAAAAATGGCTCGATGAACGGTTTGCTTCAAAAGAACAACAGTTCTTTTGGCGTGGCATCCACAAATTGCCAGAGAGATGGGAAAAATGTATATGTAACGATGGGAAATATTTCGAATAAAATATTTTTTATAATTATTGCGCAGCTAAGTTATACTTTTTATTAAAAAATTTCGGTTTCATATTTACAGACCTGGTATTCTTTAAAAAATATATTTTTCAGAGTAAATTTACGATCTAAAACCAGTCGCTTTCAACTTTGACAGACACAACTTGAGCTTTTCAATTTTAAATCGGACACTGTATATTTTTTAACATTTAGATTTTCGACCTCATTCCTCATTCTACTATACACCACCCATAAGTTGATGACGCAAGTAGTAAATTTTTTCAAATTTTTCAATGAAAAAGAAGACTGTTTTTATGGTTTTACTTTTTGTATTTGCCACTGCAGCAGGCTGCAAAAAGCTTCTTTTGTCGCAAATCCATGAAAATCCCGCAGTTTCATTTTCTTCTAATGTTCTTATAATATTTAAGAAAAATGCAGTTCGTAACCCACCGGTATTTCGCAGATATTCCGGACATTGCTCGAAAATTTTCCGACCTTAAACCAGGAACGTAAATGAGCGTGTTTAGTTGCGTAACTATCACTAACTATACCGGCGGCGGCCCTCCTCGAACAACTGAAACGTGTTCGAGTTCAAAAAACGAACACCTTGTATATGTGGCCCTAGCTCAGCAAAAGCTCGTTTAATTTATTATGGAACAAATGGGCCTAAGCAGGATTATTTTTTCCAGATTATTGTGATATGTGAGAAAACGTAGTAACCCAAGACCGTCTTTTGCCGCGTTATCTTAACTAAAAATAATTTAAGAAAAACATATCTGCTTACGTGCATTCGTTCCTGGAATTTGAAAATAACACAAAACAAATAAAATATGCGTATAATGAGGTATATTTGTTCTAAACTTGCGTTACGTTAGTCAACTTGATAGGGACTGCAAACCAAATGGGTATCGGTCTGTGATCATGTACTTTATCAAAATAATTTTATCACCAAAAACGAAATGAGATATTGACAATATAATACCTACTGGATGGGAACAACCCTGCTACGGACATCGGAACGCTATGTGAGCTTTCCTGATTCATATGCAGGGTGGTCCAAAGGATGTTCCGATATTTACTATATGACATTTTCCGTCTTAGAATAATCCATAGAATCAGCTCCTTAAATGTCGAAACACCCCTAGGGACCGCCTCGTATAGAACTTCTGGCGAATGAAACAAGTAGAGAAATTCCTGCCTATTAGGGGAGAAGGAAGACATAAAAAATATTTAGATTTGGAGGACTCTTGGTTTATCCGTTGGGTATTGTACCACCTGAAATAGTGCGTTAATCGCTAATTTGCAAAGCTAGCGCTGTCGCTAGCTTTGACTACTTAAACTCTGTAAAATTTTGTAATATTGGATAAGTGTACAACTTGGTACATAAAAGATTACAAAAACTCGATTAGTCCTTCTGATCAGTTACCTTGTCCAGTAGTTTTTGGGCAATCATGATTATTCACTGTTGACGGTTATGTTTGATACAAGACGAAAGTTGACAAAGTTTCTGGCCACACTAAAGGAGTCAAGCAGAACTGCATACCGATTAGCACATATCAAATATCGCACAACTTTACGACATTTATTTCAAGAGATTATTAGATTTGAGTAAGCAAGCAAATATTCCAAATTCCATAGCTATATAAAGTAGTAGCAACTGGCAAATACTTACCTACACGCCTTATTTTTGTGATAACATTTGAGAAGCCACATTTTTAATTGCCTCCGATAAAGGTGATGATAATAATTTAGATAAAATACCTTAGCAGACGATAAGAAGCTTGATTACCTACATACATGTCTGAAATATTTGCGATTATTTTGATTTTCAAGTAGATTCCAAGTATGCGTATTGTCTAGGGATTTAGCAGATAATGGAAAATGTTCTAATTTGGTCTTCCGGTACGTTATATTAAAATCTTAAACATGCATACACTTGAAGCGATGAATAGAGCCTTTTCACGACCAGCCAGAAAGTAGATGATTTCTATTTAGTTTTTCTACCTTAAAGTTAACGTTTGAAAAACAGAAATATTAATAACGAGTCAAATGTCCTATAAAGTCGGTCGTTAAAAAATATTGGACGCCACACGGCCCAAAAATGTCCGTAGCAGGGCCGATCTAGTGGTTCGCGTCGCAAAACGTTACTTAACGGTCTTTAACGTAAATGACAATCGGAAATATACAGGATGTTCCAAATAGGTTGCACCAATCTTAGGGAGGTTAAGGGGACATTGCGGTGAACAATTTTTGCACATAAATCCCTTGTCAAAAATGGACCGTTTTGGCTCCAGACTAATTTTTTTTCTAAAAACGTATTGTTGGCTCGTTGACATCCAAAGACTTCAATATTTGATTAATTTTTATTAAACATAATGCAAAAAAGAAGTTGTAGTAAAGGTTCAAAATGACGACCCCAACCTGGTTACCCAAATTTGTTTTTCGAATCATTGAATCGCGCACCGATTGTAAGATGTGCACGAACAGAGAAACTGCCACGTCTCGTCCTAACAGTCCTCTTCGGTGGCTACAGAAGTTTCGCACACATAACTTGATACGGCCCCAGAGGAAAAAATTCAACGGGCTTAAATCGGGACTTCGCGCTGGCCACCCCATGTGTGAGTTCGCCTCTTCGGGTTTGTTGCCCATAAAAATGTCGATTCTGAATGGAAGTTGAGAATCCAGTGTGGGACACCTTGTTTGAAAAGTTTACTTTGTGTGTGTGACGGGAAGGTAGTATCTATTCTTTCATTAGCTGATGTCTAATTAGCTAATTTAAAGCAAAAACTTTCCTGGTGCGACATTCGAGCTGCACGCCCGAATATGAACTACGTGCTGGTACGATATTTAATTGCATATTGGCGCGTACTCAGGAGCTCAGTAATTTATAAAATTAGTTATTAATTTAAAGTTTGACTGATGGCTTAAATTCATTTACGTATTTTCTTATTGTTTGCAGCCATCGAAGAAAACAACGAATATCTGTGCCATTACACCGACGAGGATCACTGCCAATTTACCTATGTCTATTACTACGATATTGAACGAAAACTGCACATTAGGGCTCAAGAGGAGAGAACTTGTCCTCCAGAGGTAACATAATGCTTTTTTTTATAAAAGAACTATTAATACTCCCTTGTTCCTTTGGATGTTTTTGACGAATGCGGTTCGTCTAGAAATCCCTCTCTTTCAGTCTACGCTGCTTAGTTTTAAACTTGAAAGAATGATATTAGTTGATTACAGAAGATTAAGGAAACTTGAAACTAATCAGGTCTTTTTATTTATTTGCTCATATCAATCTCATAATAAATAAATTTAAGTGGAGTTGAAAAATAGTACCTCCGCGTGCGTTTAATTTGAAATATGACCCCAGTCAGTAGAAATGTTTTGTAGGACATAAAACAACTTTATAGGGTATCATATATGTTTAAATGGCCTTTTCCGGTAAAATCAACTAAAATTCCATAAAGCCACTTAATAAAAATTACCTAAAAATTTAGGGGGGTATAGATCCCCGATCAAAGGCGTCTGCAAGTAAAAAAAAAGCATGTAAGCATTCAATTTACCGTCGAATGTTAAGAGATTACTAACAGATACGTAAATATCCGTTGTTATCAGATCGCAGCACAAACATGAACGTCACATACTATTAGTGATACCCCACATCTGATAACTCACGGATGAGTCCTGGGTCACTACTATTAAGACAACAACAAAAAAATCAAGAACGTTAAAGTTGATGCATAGCCCGCTTTAGATATCCTTATCTTGGAGTTACTGGATGGTATTGAGTGATATGGGATAAATCCAAAACTTAAGCATTGAGTTCACAACCGGGCCCTAGGTCAGCTTAAAACTTAAAAAAAAATGAGCAAATATCAGTTTTTCCCCAATTGAAAAACGCTTATCAATTTATTATATTTGAATTCATCACCGGTGGTTCCTGTCGATCCACTTCTACATTTCCTGCTAGTATTAGTCTATTGTTGGTAATTCAGGTACGAATAAAATAATGCCTTGTATTCGTTACTTTGACCGATCTGAAATAGTTGAACGCAATGAAGATCCAAAAGTAAGCAACATAAGCTAGTTCCAAAGGTAAAGAAGAACTTTAATTGTTTTAGATTTTTGTGCTGGGTATCGTGTTTGGAGTGATCGCTGCCATCGTACTTATCGGCATGGCGATTTTGTTGCTCTGGAAGTTGCTGACCACCATACATGACCGGCGTGAATTTGCCAAGTTCGAAAAGGAAAGAATGATGGCAAAGTGGGACACGGTAAGCCAACGAAATTCAATAGGATATTTATTAATCCACGTTATTTATGCTACCTTTTAGAAAAAAAAACTTCAAGGCGAAAATAATAAAACGCGAAAATTTGTTCTATATAATGTGTACATAAAGTATGGAATAAATTCATTTTTTCAACTTAAAATTAAAATAATAAAAAATGCTTGGACATGTCGATTTTAGTTGAAAAATCCACATATTTTAGCTAGATAATATTAGCTGCGACGTCATTGTTGTTTCAGATATGACGTCAGGGTAAATTTTTCTAATGGTTTTTGATCATTTTGGGCGAAAGGGCGCACTTTTTTACGTACATTATGTTGTAAAATCCTTTTTATCCAGACCGACCAATGGTGTGAGAGCAAAAATCCAATTGTAATAGTAATTAGTTGAACTTTTATTTTTATTATCAACGATTGTTATTTAAGCCCGACAGACGATAGACTAACTAACTCTGTTTCACTATTCTTATCGCTAAGCCAGGAAAGGGGAAAAAAGCACTAGCCTAAGCAATAATCATATTTAGGCTCCGTGAATAGGAATGCGCTTTATTCATTGTTTTGGACTAAATATTCCAACACATTACACGTACGTACTTTTTTTTACTATGTTATATAACAATTTTTTTGATAAACTCTTAAAAACAAATTTTCTATATATATATCCGGTTACTGTATACGGAATACTTATGGTTAATTGAAATGCGCATCTCCCTTGTTTTCGCACTCTATCACCCCAGCCAATAATCATAAGAATTTTAATTATTTGTGTTATGGATAAACGCATTATAATACAACTTTTATTTGAAGTTAATCCGTCACGCAGTCAAACTAAAACTACTAAACATGAAAATGTTTTGTGTTAAACGAATAAAAATATCTTTTCAATGGAAATAAACAAACCTACCAGATAAATGGACAAAAAATGGCTCTGATCTGTTTAGTGGATGTCTATCTTGTACCGTTAGGTACCGTAAAGAAAAGCATGAATTATGATTATTTAACACAACTGTAAAAAAAAATACTATGTTTTATTTGAGACTAAATATATGACAGTTAAATCTTCAGCATAACTGCTTAGAGGAAATTGTTTCGAAGAAAATTAATGTACGTTAGTAAAGGGTGATTATATGGTATACAATCGCTATGAATGAGGGACAATATTATTATCTCTCATCCTTGGGTCCTTATGGGCTGCGATGGTCCTATAGCGCCAGGCACCCACATGTGGGATGATGCATGGGACAAGATAAAATATGAAACACAAATAGCCATCTAAAGATGTATAAGGCAACATAACTCATGTTTTGAAAAATTTGTTATGAAATATAGTAAAGAAGTTTATATCCTGTACTTAAAAAAAGTGTGTCCTTTGACATGAAATTATCAAAAATAATTGAAAAATATAGCATTGACATCAAACCTGTAACAATGATGACATCACAGGTATTATCTAACAAATATATGTGGAATTTTAAACTAAAGTCCGCGTATCCAAACAGTTTTTCTATACTTTATGTGCACACTGTGTGTTCCATGTGTTTGAGGCAGATTGTTCATATTTTCTTTTACTTTATTTCAGGATAGTAATCAATTTTTGTGTAATTTTCAGGGTGAAAATCCTATTTACAAGCAAGCCACGTCGACTTTCAAAAATCCAACCTATGCGGGCAAAGGGTAGAACCAAAACGCGCTATGTGTTTATTGAAATCAGCCAAGAAAATGCCAATATTTTTCAGTAAAAACTGCCATATTAAATTCTAGACATTAAGTCACCGACGTTCGTCAAGATACCCCAAAATTTAATTTATTTTGGTTTCTACAGATGCTGACAACTAAATAAATAACATTTTTCGTGAATCTTTTAATGTGTAGTCTCGAAATAACGTCCGAACTGTATATTTGTGTTTTCGCTAAAGCATTATTATTTTTTAAATAATTTACTAACGTGTATCTTAAACGTTCATTTCCTTTAGTGGGAGAAGAACTTGTAGTTCATGTGCCTAATAACTGGTGTCTTAGAGAGAAGACTTGTAATTTTATTAGTTAAATGTATTAATCATATACAACTTTGTGGAATTCTAATCTTAATACAAGAACAGGGTGTTCTGAAAAGCCATATGGTAAATGATAGGGCCTAATTGGGAGGTTAAAGTTATGATGGTACATACTTTCCATAAAAAACTTGCCTACCTCACTTCCTTGGGAATGTACAGGATTCCTAAAATTGAAATATTTAATACCGCTGGTGTGATTCTTATGAATATCTCTTATAAGTTAAGAAAAATTCGCTGTTTAAGCGTGCACGTAAATTTAAATTTTTAATTACCAACATTATTTTGATCTCATTCTGTCCTGTTATTTATGACGTATTTTAGAACACCCAGTACGAAGAATGTGTGCCTTTAATTTGTATACTAAGCGAGGATTAGTGCAGAAATGCAGATTATATTTTCGATTTACTTATGTGACGATAATAGCATTACCGTCATTTTCCTTAAATATTTTTGAAAAAAAGGATTTCCTGAGAATGTACATACTAGGTATATTAGTACTTTCATCGAGTTTGTCACAGACAAAAATTACTTAATTTTATTATTTGAAATCTAATCAGAGCTGAACCAAAAAATGGGCTAGAATACAATTTATTAGGAGCTTTATTCAAGAAGTAAATCTTAAATACTCTTAAGTTGATGTTGTATTAAGTACTTATTTTCAGTTTCATTAGCACTAAAACGGAGCACCGTAAATTTTAACAAAATGTGTTTTTACACAACTTTTTTATTCTTTCCCTGACACTCAAATTCCTTTTTACAGAGAGAAAAAAATTGTAAAAAAGTTGTATAAGATGATCAGTGTAATACGTGAAACATTATACAGTGCAATTCAAATATATATATATATATATATATTATATTTATTAATAAGTAGATATTATTAGATTGTGGAAGAGAATCTCATTTTAATCGCGTTAAATCTTTGGTTAATAAACTCATGTTGTGTTCACAGTCATACATGCCGTTTTAGAAATATGTTTGACATTAACGGTAAGGCTATTTGAATTAAATAATCTAACTAATAAGTTGTATTTTTTCATTACCACATTTTTGAAGTGTTTTAGGCGTATTTCTAACATTATTTCACTGTTTTAATCATTACCACTTGGCATTTTTAGTTTTTTTTTCTTTACCAAATCCGTACGAGTCATACTCAGGAGTTACATTTTCTTTTCAGTCGAAGTTAAAAGTTTGAAAAGGCCTCATAGGGCACTACTCAATGCCCGATTCTAAATGCTCCTTGTTCCTTCGCTTCTTTAAAAAAGAAAGAATTCGTACCCCAAGAGATTTATGAATCGTTTTTATAATTTTTTTTATACAAACCCCTTAAAAATAGAACTTGCAACAGTCCCTGTCGTGAATATGCCTTTCCCCTAGTCTTTGCAAAAAGGAAAAAACCTACCTACTGAAAAACTTCTGAATTTAGTCATTTTTTTCTAAACTTAAGAAAATACAAAAAAGTATTGATAAAGGCTATTACGCCAAAGAGTTCCTATTATTGAAATAAAATACGCTATTTCTTCGGTTCTATTTAAGAATTTTTTCTAAGTCTAGCATTAAAAGGAACTAAAATTTGTTCACTTTTCGATGCTCAATAGCATCGTTCTATCAACGTTACTGGTATATGTTTTTTTTTATAGCTAAATGAGATGTATTTTATTTTTATTGCCAAAAATAAATAAAGTAAATTCAATATTTGCTTTCTATGATGACGAAATCGGAGAAAATTGCCTTTTTTTAGTGGAAAAATACAATTGTAATTCTAAAGACTGAGAGGTTCATTATTGCACTAGTTATTTTCGTACATTGTTTATTTTACTAATAAATTTTGGTAATACCTTTAGATTAATAATCTCCGCGTCATTAACAGTCTCGACGTTTAATCACCGTGATTAATATACTTGTTCCTTAAATAAGGTCTAAATTTGGAATGCACATACATGTGAGAAACGGCAAAATTGAGATATAGGGTATCGAGTGTAAATAAAGCAGAAAGAATAGAGGAATGAGAATAAACCACACAGCTCCCCATTTTAAACTTGAAAATTAATAACAAAATTCAATAAACTGTATTTTCAGTATTTCTCGTTTTAGACCCTCTGGACAATTCCAACAAAGTTCATATTTAAACACATTTTTCTTTTTTAAGAAATCTGTAAACAATGAAATACCTCCTCCTACCCCGAAGTAGTATGATTTGGCCGCAAGATATCTGGTAGAAATATAAGGAAACAATTTTAGAATTGATATATGCACCAAACACTATCGATTTAACGTTATATATGCAATTATACACAATGGCTATATCGAATATCATAGAGGTTTAACTCGGCATTTAAACCAATGCGGCTCACATATAAATGGGTTCAATATGTACTAATTATTAAAACAATTAATTAGTTATCAAATCAAAAAGGATACACAATGCCATCTTCCTTCAATAGTTTCTGAAACGTATTGTGGAGTTTTTCATAGTTTTCCACATTATAAATCGTCTCTGATGTAAATATGTAGTTGAATTTTTCTTGAGCAGAGCTTAGCAAGTCTGTAAATGAACTCCAATCACCCGAGTAAAACCTGCTTTTATTAGTATATTCCCCTTCGTTTAATATAACATTTGGTATAGTATTGTATTTCAATATTTCTGGGTTCTGCAAATTATACAATAAGCATCTACAAGTAAAAATTGAAAAAAACTAACATAATCTTGAAAGGTACAAGAATAGGCGCCTGCTATTAAACTCATGATCCCAATAAGGCCGGTACCACATCCAAGGTCCAGCACCGATTTATCTTTAAAGTTTATTTTTTGTTGATCGATATAATTGAGAAGATCATAGGTGCATTCCCAAATTTTTAATCCTCCTAGGAAAAATGATTAATATATCGCAGATTTAATAATTCATAAGTTTTTAGTATTTTATTATTAAGAGTTAGTCATAGGGCAACGAAAAACTAACTGAGAGAGTAATCTTGACATAAAACCGTCGAATGAGGTTATTACTATTGCCGCGACTAGATGGCCAAGTGTTAGGGGATCCCCTTTTGGACTGGGGTACCACTCTCGAACTAAAAAAGGAAAAAAAGTGTAGTCGTGTTGTTGAAGAGAAGAGGTGAGGTAGAATAGTACTAAATTTTTTGTTTTTATACTTTGAGTTACTAAATTAATATGAAACATGGAACATGTTTCGAATAATAATATTCCATAGATACAATCGAAGGGAAGCAATCAAAAGTTCAGCCACAGTGACTTTACAGAAAGTTGCTCAAAGGTGTAAAACGTCCAAGGGGCTATTTTTATTCACATATGTAAAAGTGACTTATTCCCATGTTGAAGTGAACCTATCCTAGATTCTGCAAGTATTCCATTAAATGCGTAAGTTTTCAACATCCACGCACAACCTCGGAACTTTTTCGACCTGGAGGCTGCGAGTCAAAATTTCTATGTGAAACACACTAGCAAAATTTTGCTAAGATTACCTTCAGGTATAATTTCTGTGGATCACTGTGCGTTTACTGGAACTGTAAAATCAAGCAGGGGGTTGCATCAAGCTCACATGGGCCTAGTGAAGGCCAGGAGAGCCTAACAGTTGAGACCAAGGCCACTCTCCGACATATCACAGCATATAAGGGCATATCATGCATTGTCATAGCTCTATAAACGAATGGACAAACAGAACATTCCTGACGCTGTCGGGGTCCTGTACCCTCAAAAGCATTCATTCAGAAACTTTCTTGGAAAAGAACCAAGCGTCTACTTATCTTCAACAAACAACAGTTACGAGGTACAAGATCTATTGAACTGATCGCAATATCGCATGCATAATATCAATGACATTGCCAAGTACAGACTGCGCACAAAACAGCAAAAAACAGTGGGACACGTCTTAAATGGGTCTCCCAGCACTGAAAGGTAAGACTTCGTACTATGACAGCCTATTTCTTTAGACATTAGACTTTCATAAGGTCTCATTGGGGAAGATTGATAAAGTTCTTCATGAAACTTATTTTTCAGCTGAATATTTTCAGTGACCTCTAACACACTTTAAACGGAAATAAGTTTTTGGGGTGGCAATTCAAGGGCTCCTTACGTCCATTCAGAGTTAAGGCCGCTCTTAATAAGTCGGGCGTTCTGGCCAAAATTTTTCATTTGAAATTGGGTTGTTTACACTTCAACACACCTTCATAAACTGACGATATTAAATCCGAGTGGCTCTGATCAGCATTAATTACTGACAATGAGTTATTTAAGACAGGTTTCTCAACTATATTGTTTCGTAGCACATTTAGGACATCTTCAGTAGTGTAGTATTTCAATAGAATTTCATTATATTGCATAGAATTATGAGAGCAATTTGCTAATATTTTCTTAACAATATCGCCTTGGTTTTTAGGGATGATTTCCTCACTTTCTATCCAGCTTTTTTCTTCCGTCTTAGGGTCACAGTCTAAAATTCAAAAATTGATTAAAAAGTCTGTGTATAATTAGCCAATAAATTTTCGTTTTACCTTTAATATTATCTTCTTTTTTATCATTTTTATCTTGAAAATTAAACTTAAACATTTTTTCCTATCAATAACACCAGATTTTTGAACCAGACAAAAGGATAACTGAAATAGGATATCCAGAGAAATTAATAAAGTTGATACAAATTCCAACATAAAATATTTGTTCCTTATACCATTTCAGCTGACTATTTCTCAACAACATTTTGAATATGAAATGAAAGTGGCATCGGAAAATAAAGTCATTGTTCAATATTAGCTTTATCAACTATATAACACAAATGTCAAAAATTGTCTTATTGGTGGGCCAAATCTTGTGAAGTTAGTAGTTGATATTTCCTTTTTTGGTACCACTTTAAAGCATTACACCATTTTTCTGTTTTTTCACATAAGATCAGACTAATCAATTTGATATTTGTAAAACTTTAGGAAATTTTTTTCCCGATATCAAACTTGCTACTCAATCAAAAATTGATTATGAGGAGAAGTGAAAAACCATTTTGTCCTAACTTGAACCTTTTGGAACTTAAGGTTACATTTTGATTGCCATTATTTAAAGAATATTTCAAACCTGTAATAGTGTATCTTAAATAGAATAATTGAAAAAATTTGTGAGGAATTCAAAAATGTAATAATTGTTAAGGGGTTTCAATCATTAGTTACAATGAAAAGTGTTAAGATGTAAGAGTAATGATGTAACAGTCAACAAAAATTAGTAACTTTACTTGGACGCCTACTTATTGTCCACATTAGGTCAAATGTGAAGTCTAATGTTTATTATATTTTGAAAAAGTGGTGCGGATATTTCAGGATTAGGAGTACTATGAGTAGCGGTAGCGCCCCCAGAAATAATCGTAAAAATGTAAAAATAGAACACAGCTTTGTCCAAAGGTTCGGCGTTGGCCTTACACCAGTAGATACTTGTATATCTATAGATATCTAATATCAATTATAAAAAAATCAAAACATCAATAGACCCTCGTGTAATTATAGCTAGTATGTTTACCTATTCTATCTTCAACATTAAATTTGGACCCAGGCATCTACAATAGTTTAACCAATAATACCCATCAAATACAGAATTTTTTATTGAATTCTGTGTATGTTAATTCTTAACATTATCTATTTCTTTAAAAATCTAATGTTATTTAGAATATAAACAAGTTAAAAAGGGCCAGAAGCATTTGAGGTTAACTAACGGCATACAATCTCCAAGGGATTCACCACATAAAACCGACAATCTAATGGCAGAAATGACAATATCAAAAAAGTCATTGTCATGTGTTATGTCAACATCAGCTGTTTCGTTCATGTTGGAAAACATTATTTGTGATTGTCCACATTCAATAACAATTAGTCCCGAACCAGAGGGTTCAAGCTCTTTATTTTTGTTTTATGGAAATAAGAATACATGAGAAGGTACAGTCACCAGACACTGATTATGTAGTTTAAATTTGGTTGTTAGCACGTTTCACTATTTTACCTCTGTGTATACTAACGTGGAATATGCATGCAAAGTGCAAATTATTTTGTCCCGGGCATGGGGCTACAAGGCGTGTAATTCAAATACATTAAATAGATATCCCAAGTGACTGTACTGACTTGGGAACTTTCGCAGATAGCTCAAGAAAGCCAAGTTGTTCAATGTTTCTTTAAGCTTCATTCAGTGCAATTTGCACTTCATACCAGGCCCCTATTTTTGTTTGAACCGTGTGATAATAAACTTCATTTAGGGAAATTAATTAAGGAATAAATGAAATATCATACAAATGCTAGTTGTGAACATAAACGGTAACGTCAAAAATTATAAATGATAGCTGGGCACTGCAGTTTGGAAAGGCATTTTTTTAAAGTATTAAACATATATAGAACTTGCCAATACAAATTGCTAAACTTAATCTTTATACTGATAATGCAACATAAACAAAAACTACATCAAAATCTTTCCAATAAATACAAAGAATATTTCTTCTCTCTCTTATGAATTTAGACAAATACACAATGAAACAGATAAGTTTAGCAATACTTAAGTAAAGCATACAATATTTATACATTTCACTAGACATTTCATAACAATACCCCTCACCACTTATATTAACCAAGTAAGTGTCTGAATGAGGCCAGTACTATTTTGTGTTTGTTTCTAGATCAGTTGTTTATGCTCTTAATTTATCCTCAACAGGCACAGACAAACCCCATTAATTATTACAAAAGTCTGGAGGAAAGCACTTTACAGTATGGACATTGGTGGTAAGTATGCATGCATAGGTAAAGGTTAATTTATGTTTCTAACAAAACTGATTAATTAATTACCACGAGACAAATTAAATTAAAACAATAAAGTGATGTGTCATAGAGTATATTAGATAGTGACTGCAAGGAAAATCAAAGTCAATAATGGTCACATAAAAGAGAAAAAGTTGCAATGATGAAGGGCCAATTATACTGAATTAGTTTGTTAAAGAAGCTAGGAAAAAATATAAAACTTTTCCTAAAATTTTTTATGACCTCCAAAAGCCATTGAAATTTTTCAAATTTTAAAACGGCATATTCTTAAACTCCAAATTTCGTAACATCGCGCCAATTTAACATATCTTGCACCTCTTATGATTACCGAGATCTCCATGATTCAGTTGCAGAAATTATTTGTTCAGGGTTTATATAAAATAATGACGTAAAAAGGTATATCTTTTTACTTCCTATATAATTCTTATGCAATATGTTATGTGTTGTATACGGTATGAACCTAGTATTAGATCATAATTGATTTATCGCACTTTTTGCTATCGCCATTAAATAAACAAGTCAATACATTTTAATAGATTGCGTAGCTTGGTTTTTTTACTTTAGGAATGAGACATGATTACAACAACAAAAAAAATTTGTTCCTAGAAGAACATATTCAAAAAAAAGAGCCGTTTGATTTGTTCCAAAAATGGTTTGAGCAAGTTCAACGTGATCCTCGTACTGTAGAGCCAAATGCTGTGTGCCTTTCTACATGCACAAAGTAGGTAAGGCATAGAGAGTAAGATTAGACATATCAAGTTTTCAAATCTATTAATTCGTTAATTTTTTTTATGTTTACGCGATTTAGTGTGTCCAAGATTTTTGGCTTTCACGTATTGTTACCTCAGAAACAATAAGAGCTACATAGAAATCGGTTACATTGGGAAAGTCCTAGGTAATTACGGAATTTAAAAGTAATGATTAGTTTTGTGCACATAATTGCTTAGAAGCGCCTCCATTTAACTAGCTTTGTTACTTTATACTTTCTTGGTCCGCAAGCCAAATCTTAGATTTATACTGATGGTGGTTTCTATACTAATATTTGCTAGTGTTGAATATAAATTTTTTGAGAGCCTAAAAAAAATAGTAAAGTGTGCATGCATCTTATAGGTAATTACCTTGCAGGGATGGAATACCGTCAGGAAGATTTGTTCTGTTGAAAGGTTTCAACAAAGATGGTTTCCGATTCTTCACTCACTATACAAGTAGAAAGGGCCAAGATTTGGTAAGCGAATATAGGCGTTCAAATAATCATGATAACCATTGTAAAAATAATAGGTCTTCAGTCTATATTAACCTACTAGATTCAAGGATCAAGAAATCCAACAGACTAATTGTTACTTTAAATTCTTTGCCCTTTGTGTGTCTGTGTGTTTTCAAGTATAATAAATCTTAAATATGTTGCGTTTTTATTCGTTAGCATAAGACACAATCCATTGCATAATAGACTCTGCATCAGGGTAGGCAGAGTTTCCCGTATTGCAATATTTAATTATCTGCATAGAGTCCTTCGGACAATCGGTTATAACTGATTGGAGTAATGAGAGTTCTACTGTATGCTATTTTGAGTTGTGAGATATTTCATGATTATGCTTAATGGTTCTCTATAATGATTTCATCGCAATGATGTTAATCAAAAATTATTTTGTTTTAGGAAGACAACCCTAAAGCTGCTCTAACTTTTTATTGGGAACATTTCAGCCGATCGGTTGGTAATTAAATAATAATACACTTTGTCTAGTTAGACATGATGTAATGGGTGATCACAAAAAACTTCATAGTAGGTACTGATGTCTGAATGTTAAATAACATTTGATCAGGCCTCAATTGGTAACTCTGACGTCGTGGGAAAAATTTTTAATCATTACTCCCTACCCAAAAAAAAACCGTCGACTAGGAAAGTCAGCAGTCCTTTTTGACCTGACACTTTCGGCTATCGTCCAACCTACCTTCACACCCTCACCCATATTTTCGGTGCTGCATCTGATAATATGTATGGCACAGATTTCTGAAATACCCTATATGTATATGTACATTTATAAAAAAAAATAATTTCAACATGAACTCTACAATTTTATATTTGAAATTTTTTGGAGAATCGTCCTATTACCCAGATAAAGCAGTGGGACACCTTATCTTGAACACCCGGTACATCATGTTAAATTATACACATTGTATATGCAAAAGCTACTTGCATTAAATTTACTTAAATTTCACTAATGTATGGATTATTTGATGAGCTGATTCTTTGCAGGTTCGAATTGAAGGCGACGTAGAAAAACTTTGTTTCGATGTCGCCGATACTTATTTTAAAAGCAGGCCCTATCAAAGCCAAATTGGTGCTCTTTGTAGCGACCAGAGCAAACCTATTTTTGATCGAGACGTTCTTGCTAAGAAAGAGACAGAGTTAAGGGCAACATATAAAGAAGGGGAAGTTCCAAGACCTCCATTCTGGTAATCAGAATGATAAATATAACTAGATGTGTAACTTCATACTCATTTAAAATACCTTTTAGGGGTGGTTATTTGCTTAAGCCACACACAATAGAGTTTTGGCAAGGCCAGACCGATCGCATTCATGACAGAATACGATTCCGCTTTCCCAAGGAGGGTGAACCGGACGGTGTTCTGACAAAACAAGGGGAAGACGGTTGGATATATGAGAGGTTGTGTCCTTAAGGTTACGGCGTACAAAGCTACATATATTATCTTAATATGAAATGTATCATTACATAGTATGGGGTCATTCCATTTCTAAATAATTTGTAAAAATATTACCGTTATCGAATAAATGATATATTTAATTTTCGTTTCTGTCCTTCGATCCTCGAAAATTTATTACTGTTTAAATTTGGATACTGACGATTGTCTGCATCAAGTTGCAGACGTTTAAGTTCGCGTACAGTTGCCTGATTAGTTTTTCTTAAATGCGAATGTTTATGATTTAACACGATCTACAGAACATGAGTTGCATCACAACAATAAAATAGGTAAAAAACGTTGTAGCCATGAACAGAATCATGGAATTGTCTATGTTGAAGAATCCCGCTGCTGATATCTTCGTCGTTCTGTTTACTACCTGCTGGGCCAGTAAGAAGAATTCTTGGTTTGCGTCGTTTTCTATTTTATTCGTTGAAGTTTTCAGCATTTGCTTATAGCAAATGGCGACAGTTTGCTCGGACTCGGCTGCTATTTGTTGTCCGACATATGCCAGGTAAGCAGCTTGACACTGAAAACACGTTCGTTAATTCAATAACATACATATATAAGGTCCATAGAATTCTAACATATTCCCCTGTACATAGATTATAGTCTTTCCTGGGGTATTAAAACCACCAGTTAAGTGAAATTTATTGATGTTCGTTTCCTTAAGTGACGTCGTGGACTTTGCGTCAATCGCACTGGACCAATCGCATGGGTCCGTAACTGACAACTGAGCCGAGGCGGACAGTGGCAAATTGGTCATAGAAAAATGTCATTGCCAATTCCGTTTCTGATTGTTTCGCTTTTAGATCCAGATATTTTATATATGTTTGCGCCATTACGGCTGACGCATGCAGTGAAACAAAATATACTGCATAATAGGTGTATTATCGATAACGATAAAATCTATGCGATTAAACATCTAATTGATCAAATATCGGGTTCAATTAATGTAATTGACATGAGAGTACATAAATACATATGTCTCTGTAGCGAAAGGTAATGTTATTAACTTGAAAACAAGAATAAACAAAATAATTGATATATTACATGCTCTTACAATTATTTGATGATATCTGGGGCAGGTACGGGCTTTATCAACTCAATATTTGGATGAGCTTCTTTAGATGCAAGAAATCCTTAGAATATGAATGTTAGTTGTATTTATTGATCGTTAAACAAAATGTTCTGATATTTTAAACCATTGGTGTTGTAATGTTACAAAATTTCCTTAGTAAAGTTACCATTATATTTTTCTACATATTTAAAAAACCACATGCAGCAACCCGATAAGGTTAATTAACAGTACTAATGAAAAAGCGAATGACAAACCTTCTAATTAAACGGCTTTACTCTGGACTTGACTTGAAAACTGTGCACCACGACATATCAACCTACGTCCCCCTAGTGATAATTAACATTTCATTCAACATCACAGTCAACAAACCTTCACATTGCATCGAAAAACCACTTACCCCGGATGCTAGAATCCACGAACATCGTACCATCGCAACCAACAGTGTATTGTAGAACTGGCTAGTGAACACCGCATGCCGGAGGAATGTTGTTATAATAAAGAGGATTACTAGCAGTAAAATCAATCCACAAAGCGAATTCACAGTTTGAATGTGATCGCACAGGATATTGTGAGACACTCTGTATGCCTTGATGTGCATTACCTCATTTGGTTGTGTCAGCTTCTTGTTAAACTTCTTCAACTTTTCCCTAATGCGTTTGATAATCAAGGAGATTATGAAGAATACTCCTACCAATCGGAAGGTCAAGAAACCGTCTCCAAATAGCACAACAAATTGGTACGTCATGGAATCACTTCTTTGGAATTGCGTAAACAGAATCATAACAATGCCGATCGTGTGATATATCACGAATATCGTGAAATGCAGTATGAAGCCATATCCCGAGCTAATGTCTTCCAGGACTTCTCCCAAGAGCTTGGATAGCTGTTTCTGTTTGAGAATTCCCAGTGCAGATATATAGATATTTGTCACATACATTACCACTATAGAAAAATCGAATACGATCTTGTGGATGAGTGAAACTCTAGCGAATGTAGTGTCCTTAACCCATATGGTCGTGGGCGCCATTATTACTGAAATTATTAACAGAGTCCAGGAGAACACTTTGTAGATGGTCAGGCATGGTCGTTTTTCTAAATTTACAGGAGGAAATAAAAGGAAAAAACTGTTGAAAACTAATAAAACTGAGATATATATTCTGCAAGACATTCTTAAGTGAAATGCGTGTTCGAGGTCTTCTCCCTTAGCAGCTAAACAATTAAATGATACGGGGGGAAAGAAATAACTCACGGAATCTATATTGACCCATCGCGTCATATTATTAGTTAGAATTACAGGAATTGCTGCTTTCACATTATTTTTATTAAGTGTTTCTAAACTGTACAGCTGACAGCAATATCTTTTTTGGAAATTCTTAACGACTATTAGAGACACCTGAGGTTAAATTTTTGTTACACAATTTAAAAATGAACATTAACATGTTTTGAAGGTATCAAAATTCGATCCTCAGTAATTTTGAACTAGTTAAACATAAGACATGTAAGGTTTCTCTGTGTTTTATGCAGTATTGTTGATAATCTAATTATGAGATAGTAATGTAGAAGTTGTAATTTTCACCAAAATTGATTTAAAGGAAAAGGTAGTGTTTATGTACTAGTAATTTAGATTTTTATTTTGCCATTAGTTGACGTCGAAGGCTGTGACTAAAGCGCAATGAAAGCTCTAAAATATTTGAGAATCGTAAACTGTTCATAAGGCTTCTATTTCGGCACACTCTGTATACAGAGTACCGCATTTCATCTTCCGTTTTCTATAGTTCGGTTATTTTTGACAGTGAGATTTTGATATTGAGTATAATTTACTTCTGTCTTAAAACGTAGGTCAGGAAAATATTTCTAATTAGACTGGGTGCCCTTAAAAAGCTTGACAATACCGAACAATTTTTTTTTCCATGAAATATTCTATATTTTTTCACATTTAAGTGCTTTGTAGAATTGTTTACATATTCCTAAAAGTTCGTTGAAGGCAGTTGGATAATATTGGTGAAAAAAAATAGCATTCGCACCTCTGATTTGAAAAATTAATAAAAAAATAGAAATAAAGTATTTAAAGAAACTATACAAAGTGCTAATTAAGCATGGTTTGTTAGTGTTATTAAAATAGTTTCGATGATCGAGATTGTACGGAGTGTTCAAAGTTTAGAGTCAAATTTTTCAAAGTTAAAAGAATTTTATTTTTCCTGTTTTAAATTGGAGCCCACGTATGTTTTAATCTAGTTCGTTGCAGCATTCGAAAACATTCTTCTAATTACATATCTGTCGCAATTCCTAAAACGTAAAAAAAATTCCACCAAAAATCATTCCAATAGTAATTAAAATGTATAAAAAATTAAGGTGCCTATCAAAAATGAATTATTTTTTGAATTTATTTTATAATTACAATTATCTTAAAAGTATTACAAATCGAAAGTATTTGTTTAAAATATATTTTGCTCTTTTGAAGATATAAAATTAAGACGATTATCGAAAACCCTTGCAACTCTTTGCAATATATGAAAAAGTCAAAGATGGCTCTAAAAAAATTTCAAATTATTATTGTTTTTATTCCAATGTAAAACATCGTTAGCATCACATTATTAATTAGTTAAGTTCGAAATAATAATTATACAGGGTGGGCTAATGAAAACGAAACAAGGCAGATATCTCCTATTTATTGCTTGCAGGAAAACAAATGACTAGACCCCGTCGATTTCCATTTAAGGGGAGTAATCTTTTGCGCATGTTTTTAATTTTGCTATTTTCAACACCTGGAAGAGAGGACCTAAGAAGCATTCCTTAAATCTAAAATGGGATTAGGGGTCTAGCGATATCTTATTTTGAAGATCATTGAAATCTCCTTTGAACCTTTGCAACTTCACTGAATTCCATGCAGTTCTTTTCGACGAAATACGTTTATAAAAAATCTGTTAATAAAGGAAAGTAACGTTTTTGTCATCTTTGTTGTTAGAATGATTTTTATGTAAGAAGTGCTTAATGTGTTTTTTTAAATCACACTTGAACCAACTTGAAGCAACAAAGTATCTAATGTCACTTTTTTATCACTTAATGAAATGCATCTATAATCTACTTTGATATGTTTCAAAGAAAGGTTCATTTTGGCCGTTGACGTGTTGAAATAATTATCACTCATCTTGTGTTATATGTTTACATGTTTACATTACATTAGTGAAATTTTAGTAGTTATTGTTGGTATAGAATTCCATGCTTCTAACAAACATAAATGCAGTAATTTTTTTTTACCTCCTTTTGGAAGCAGATGTGATAAATTATTTACAATCAATTTGTCTTCAATTAGTATCTTACATGTTTTGGTCTGTAACTATGTCAGCTCAGAACATTTTGAACATTCGTTAAGCTAGAGATTAAGTAATATAAGTAAAATTGTAAGTTAATATTAAATTGAAATGTTTTGATTCATCTCTCCTCTCTTGTAAAGTTATTCTTATTAAAACTTTAATTCGTGCTCAGAAACAACGACGTTTCCTCACAAAAATTATCATTAAAAAATGTACGTTATGAATTGAAAAAGCATTACTTTTTTAGTGTTGGCTTATTTAACATTTAAAAAGTATTTTATCGAAAACTACTGCTTGAAATTAAGAGAAGTTGGTAGCGTCGAAAAGAGACCTAGATGTCATTTTAAAATGAGGTGTCACTTGAACCCTAATGTCATTTGAGATTTAAAGGGTACATTTTACCCTCGTAAGGGGTTGGAAGTGGCAAAATGAAAATATGCGAAATCGCATCGTTTTTATTGGCCCACCCCATACAATAACTTTTGACGTGTTAGGAATTGCCACAGGCACGAGTTTTTTGCCTTTCAAGGAATATGTAGACAATTACAGAAAGTCTTAAATGTGAAAAAAATATACAGTTGCGTGCAAAAGTTTCGGGCCAAAGATGATTTTATAAATAAATAATATGTAATACAAAAATTAAGAATATGCTATGTTACATGATCTCTGTTAAATGTACTATCAAAATGAACAACTTAGAATTTCATTGGAAATAATCAAAACAAGGAATAAAAGAAATATATGTTGAAAAGTATCGGGCCACATTCTTAGAATAATTTTATTTTTCTTTTTGAGAAGATATTGAAGCAAATATTGATAACTGGACGATGAGTGAGTAGTAGATTGAGTTTTATCTTGTTAAGATGCTGAAACGCACTCAATTACAAGCACGTCAATGTATTATAAAGTTACACGGAGAAGAAATTCACGTTATATTGCTTCATTATTATCGATTGGATAGACAACTGTGAACGTAAATTATTAAAAAATGGAAAATGATTAAAGGTTTAGAAGGCAAGCACGCTTCAAGAAGACTGAGAAAAACTGCTAATCGTATAGATAGACTGATAAAAAGGTAAGCAATTTAGGATCCGAAAAAAAATGATGTGGTAATGGCTTGAGAATTACAGGATGAAAATCTTACAAAAATCGGACTGTTTATCACAATAGCACTGTTTATCGTCAGTTGAAGAAAGTGGAACTTGTTGGGGAAGTGAGTACTACAAAATCACTGATTAGTGTAAAAAATAAAAAGGCAAGATTAAAGTTTGCAAAGGAACATCAACACTGGGGTATAGAAGATTAGAAAAAAATATTTTGGTTAAATTAAACGACGAAATTAAAATAAATTTGGTTGAAAATGATGGCAGATGTTACGTACGACAATCAAAAGGTGCAAGATATGATTCTATGTATTAAATACCAAGTGTTAAACATGTCGGCGGTAACATTATGCTTTGGGATGCTTTGTCGTGGCAAGGTGCCGGTCTGATTGCTAAAATTGATGGCAATATGAATGCTGCAATGTATAAAGATACTTTAATAACACACATGCTTCCATTTGCTCGTCAAAATATGCCGCGAGGATGTATTTTTCAGCACGATAATGATCCGAAACATCGATCTCGGCTAGTACAAAATTGATTTAGTACCAAGAAACTAGATGTCCTAGAGTAGCCTAGTCAGTCCTCCGACTTGAACCCTATTGAGCATTTATGGCGAGATCTAAAACTGATTGTGAGAGCTGTGAATTGCGCTAACAAGAATAATCTCTGGGAAAAGTGCAAGAAGTATGGCACAACATTAAAGAAGAGAGAATACCAAAGTTAATTGAGCCTATGCCACATCGGTGTGCCGCAATAATCAGTTCAAAACGAATGGCTACGAAGTATTTACCAAATAATAGATTTGCAGTTTTTCGAGTTCATTATAAAATACGTTCTAATGTGTATTAATTGTTTTAATTCATTTGGCCCGATATTTTTGATCAGGGCAAAATGCTTAAACCTTGCTTTGATTATTTTCAATAAATTTCTAAGCTGTTCATTTTGGTAGTACATTTAACGGAGCTCAGATTACTACGTATCATATTCTTAATTTTTGTGCTATATGTTATTTATTTATAAAATCATCTTTGGTCTGAAACTTTTGCACGCAACTAGGGCGTTTCCTGAGAAAAAATGTTCGGTATCGTCACGCTTTTTTGCGGCACTCCGTCTAGTCACAAATATTTTTCCGAAGAACGTGGTAAGATACAGTTAAAGTATAGACACACAGTGGTGGTCATAAAAATAGGACCACTTCAAAAATTTCAATTTTTTATTTTTATCAGTAAAGAGATAAAAAATTAGAACAAAAAAAACTAGAATACATTTAATAATAAAGAAAACAATATACAAAAATATAATTTAACGAAAAATAAATAAAAGTCTTCAATAAAACAATAAAAACAAAATAAATATGTGGTCATAAAAATAGGACCGGTAAAACATTATCAAAAAAAAAGGAAAAAAAAAACGAAATTAGCAACTGAATGTGGCCTAATGTTTAATATTTCGTTGCTTCTCCCTTTTGGGCAATCACTGCCTTTAATCTTTTAGGCATTGATCTTATTAAACGCTGGCATAGCTCAACAGGAATAGCTTCCCATTCCCGTTGGACTACGGACCACAGTTCTTCTTTATTTTTGACCTGATGACTCCTCACAGCAGCCTTAAGGAGTACCCAAAGATTTTCGATGGGATTCAGATCCGGCGATTGTGAAGGCCATGGCACAACAGAAATTGCTTCATTTTGAAAAAATTGTTTCACTCGCCTAGCCGTATGTTTCGGATCATTATCTTGTTGATATTTCCAAATTAATGGCATTTCTTCCGAAGCATATGATAGCATAACATTTTTCATTATTTTAAGGTATTCCTCTTGGTTCAGGATTCCTTTTATCCAATAAATAGGACCAACACCGAACCAAGAGAAGCAACCCCACAATTTTATATAACCACCTCCATGTTTAAGGGTTTTTAGAGTATGTTTTGGAAGCAATTCCTGTTTTGGTGGCCGCCTCACGTACCGTCGACCATCCGAACCAAACAAATTAATTTTTGTTTCATCCGAAAAAAGCACATTTTTCCACAATTTTATGTTATCATCTTCGTTTTCAAAGTGAAGATGATTTTTCGCACATTTTATTCTTTTTAATTTGTTTGTTTTTGATAACAACGGTACCTTTCGAGCCACTCGGCCATGTAAATGAACTTCATGCAATCGTCTTCGGATAGTTCTGGAACTTATTTTCAAATTTAGGTCCTTTTGAAGTTCTTTGGAACTTAAAAAGGGGTTTTTTTGGGATTCTCGCTTTATTCGGCGGTCGGTCAAAATGGTTGTTTTCCTCTTACGACCGCGATTTTCTTGTTATTCTTCGTGTTTCAGAGCATTTATTATTAACGTTTTCGATCTTCCTAGTTTTTGAGAAATTTGACGCAGGGAATTGTCCTCATCTCTAAGTGTTTGTATTCTAATTCTTTCAGTTAAAGAACAGTGGTTTTTACGCCCCATCTGTTTGTACATTAATTATTAAAATGCATCAAAATGCTTCGAAATAATTAATTAGACTTACCTTTCAATTGCTATTCTAATTAATGAGGAATTATGAAAGTTATTAAAAAAATAACGAGCTTTTAATACACTGGTCCTATTATTATGACCACCTTAGTTTTGACTGTCTGAACGAAACAGGGGAAGTACAATTCTAGTATAAGGTAATTTCCCTGGTTTCTATTGACACACATAATTACCAACCTTGTAGAAATTTAGAACCCTATTTCGAACGAGATAGAATAACTTTCAATAAACTTTTCTCCATATTCAAAATTGAACCAGTAGTGGTCCTATTTCTATGGCCACCACTGTATATTAAAATCTTACATTAAATGATTACCGAGTCATATAAGACGGGAGATTAAACGCCCCACGTATAAAAATTAAATTCATTCATTTCGTGGTAGCTAATAGAAGACTTTTTAGGCACTTTGGCATTAATGTAGGCGAAAATTGATACTTCTACAAGAATCCATCATTCATACCGCAATGTGCACCCCTATAATATAAACTCCAATGCCTGCTAGGGGTCGTACCTACTATACGTGTGTATTATACGTGATTGTTGATTTTCTTATGTATACCTGCTTGCAAAACCCTTGTAAGCATGTTTATTTCTGCAAGAGAGCTAAATGAAAAGAAAATATACTTATTTACCAGCTTCCTATTTTCGGCTTCGAATCCACTTTACAAACCAATCGCCCAGTCATTTAGTCCCGCCTAAATGGAAGTGTCCGTCCGCCTCCGCTGGATTCTCAAGAAAGTTTTATATATCGTCGTTCCATCTGTCCGAGACCCGACAAACCGAGTCAATAACACAAGCTAATAATTATCGTTGTTTTGCAAGAAAATGCCCAATCGGTCTGGATTACGCCAAAACTATGATTTTCAGGCTATCAAACTGGTGAGCGCGTCCAAAATAGTAACAGGCGTATCGTCCGGCAATTGTTTTCCGTTCAGTCATTTGTTTTTCATTTGGCCGGACGCGATTCGACGACCCGACGTGCGTTCCTGTTGACAAGTGCCGTTTGACAGCTGCAATCGGGACACCATGTTTTTGATCTTACCGCTTGGATTTAACCTCACATTTCCATTCAGATGTAAGTCCCTAAATGTCAAATAAATAAGTTCCTGGGAAATGGGGTTATTTATAGAAAAAAAAATCAATTATTCTAAAAAACTAATATCGCTTTAAGTCGTTAATTACAGAGTGATCTTGCTATAGAACGCGATTTTACACTATTTAAGTATCCAATAGCATAGTAATGATTAGAAGGAAATTGAGGTGAATTTTCGACATTCAGTAAGGTCTACGCCCTGTATATGTTGAACCGTTGCTGCAAATGACTAATAATTATAGTATATTCTTGAGAATTCTGCTCGACACTGATGAAAGGTATTCTCATGCCCATCAAAGGAATTCAAAAAGGTGTTATGTTTGCCACATTCGATACCTGATAGCAAATCAGACCACGGATTCAGCGTACCGAGAAAATTTTACCGTAAAAAGCCTCTTCAGACTTTTTAAATTGCGAATAGGAGAGTTGTGCAAGAAAGCACCTATAGCAAGCATCTGTTTTCGTTTTCCATCTTCTATTTCAACTTCAATGTTAGTTTCGGAAATCTAATATTGGCCTGATTTACTGAACTCATTTTAAAATGTATTTAAATATCAAAGTATTTTTTCTAAATATTTTTTATAGGATGCTGCGACCAAAACTGTGTTCAAGTATTTTCGGTATTTTAAATGGCCATAAGCACATCTGTTATGGTGTATACAGGGTACCTGTTACTGGAGGTCAGCCATGAGAAACTAGGGGACCATAAAAGATACGAGGTCGGTTAAATTGAGCTGAAGTGACACAATTTAGAGTTAAAGACTATGCCGCGTCGAAATTTGAAAAATTTTGATGGCTTTTGGAAGTATTAGAAAAAAGCTGAAATTTTGGGAAAATATTTTTATTTTCTGCTCGATTTTTTTGGCGAACTAATTCTGCAGTGTCATTTATTTAAGATGGAACTATCCTTGCAGCTTTTGCAGTTATAATTTAGTTTTAAAGAACCAAAGCTCAAAAGATAGAGAATAGAAAGCTCTATTTATACTAAAAAAATTGTTTTCTAACTTATCCGATTGAGGCCTCCTATAACTTGTTTTTTATATGTGAAAAATCTGAAAAAAAGGATTAGAATGTTTTTTGGAAAAAATAAGCACACCACCGAAACCAGAATTTTTTAAGGTGGGTACGTACCAAATTTCATTTAAAACGGTTGTTGTTAACCATTTCAGAGACGTTTATTTTATGGTTACAAACAACATTATTTTATCAATGTAGCCATAAAAACAAGTAAAAAATCAAATAAATAAATGAATAAACTAAATCTTGGAAACTTCCACAAGCCCACCCGTTAGTTCACTGTATTTATGGCATTTTTTAAAATATTCTTATTTAAAATATTTTTCAATTGTTGTGTAGTTATTTCCTCACCAGTTTTACGTATCTGGGTTCGAAAATCTTCGATGTCATGAGGACGCGATTTATAAACTTTATTTTTGACCGTGTCCCACAGAAAAGAAATCGTAAGATCGGGAGAATTAGGAGGCCATTCGATTAATGAACTATTGCGGGCTATTCACTTATTTTCGAAATACAAATTTAAATGTTGTTTCGCCCAAGTGGAATTATGAACAGGGCTTAATTGAAAATAAAAGTTTCTCAAATAAGGGAGTGGTAAATCCTCCAATGCGTTAGTCACTTCTTGCTGTTTTTAAAAAATTAATTTTATTAATTAACGTTTGTCATTCAATTTAATTTGTTTGAATTTGTTGTTATCGATATCTTGGTAAAATAATATTTTTTACGCTTATAACTTTTTTGAAATGGCCAATTGTTATTTTTTTAATGAAATTTGATATGTATTAGTTTTAAAGAATGTTGAATTAAGTGGGGCGCTTATTTTTTCTAAAAAAATTCCAATCGTTTTGTCAGATTTTGACAGAAAACGCGTATAAAAATAGGCCTTGGTCGGGTGAGTTATCACACAATGTTTACAGCATAAATAGAGATGTTCATTCACTATTTTTTATGCCTCGATATTTTGAAATCGAGTTATAAATGCAAAAGTTAAAGGAGTGTTTTCATCATAAATGGTTCCACTATATATGATCGACACTTTATCATTTTAAATTTTCTTCTTGTACAACGAAACGATGCAATATTTTAAACCCGAAGTTTCGATTTTCAAAACCATCATCAACTGGGATTTTTGTTAAGGCCGCCATTTTTTATTTTCGCATGGTAGTATTCAGTATTTGTTCCGATTATGATAACATATTATGTGTTGAGGTTCAATTTTTCGGATTTGTGCAAGTATAAACATTTCTGCTTTCCTAAGGGAAGTCTTGGAAATAACATCTATCCATGCGAGCAGAAAAAAATTAACATATCTCACCAGGCAATGTGGAAAGTCTTGAGAAGTCACAAGTACCGTCCATTTACAATTCATATCACTCGAGTCTTCCCATCTCAGAGATACTGAATGTTCAATCGTAATAACAAACAAGTCGATCACAAACACGTTTCGAACTAAATGTTTAGGTTGGTTTGTTTGGCGATACGATCATTGGTCCACACATTTACGAAGAGAATTTGACCTCGGATAGGTATTTGTATTTTTTAAGAACCTGACTGGTAGATTGCATTGATAACAACATTTACTTCAGTCGGTTGAATAACCTTTGATTCCAATAAGATGGTGTTCCACTACATAACGCTAGGAGAGTGGCCGATTGTCTGAAATATTTCCCGGTAGAGTCATTTTAAACAATGAAGACATACGTTGGCCTGCACGTTCACCAGATCTATCCCCATTAGACCATTATTTATGGGAAATTGTGACGTACCTTATTTATAATCTATACCTACCGATATTAATGAGCCGTAAACAAAGATTGTCAAAATTTTAAGGACCGAAATAAAAAGAAGGGACGTCTGAAGTTTAAAGCAAAATTAAAAAAAAAAACAAAAGCTATGCTGAAAAGTGAAGGGTGAAACCTTCGATCATCCCTTATAATTTTCTTTATTTATTTGTTTCGTGTGTTGTTACTCCCAACTCGTTGCAAAAACAGATTTTTTTATATTCTCACCAATCTGCAAGGCTAAATCCAAGCACGAATTAAGCTCTTTTATTTGCACAATTGTTTAACAAACACTTCATTTCACTTCAGAAGTAATACACAAACAATCCGACTTGCAACATTGGGCAACTCAAACAATTATGAAGGAGGACGATACAGTTGACCGCTTGGTTAAGCGGCTTTATGTTCTTCCTCATCGCTGGGGCCCCACTTGCTTATGGTGCCACGCGTCCTTACGTAAGATGATGTATCAGATATGATAATAAAATAAGACGTTCTGATGACTACATGGCTCATGCGATGTATCATCGCGATAAAAAATTCAAAAAGTGAAAATTCAAAATGACTCCCGCTGGTAAAAAGCGAAGTTGATGGTAGTTGTCGAAAATCGAAACGTCGGATTTTGAATATTATATCGCCACACTGTAGAGGAAGAAAAGGTGGAATAACGAAGTGAGTTACTTTGTCAGATGAGCTGAGGAAAAAACAAAAATGTTTTGTTAAAATTTAAGCTTTTTTCGAATTTCTAAGGAAATCATCGGAATTTTTCAAATATTGAAACTTCATTCTTTTGCACTCTAAATTGCTCAATTTTGCCCCAATTCAACGTACTTTGTATCTTTTATGGTTAGAGAGATCCACATGGTTGAGCTCCAGAAACGGACACCCACGTTATTAATAGTATCATCTAATAGATATTGTGATATTTATTCGAGTTAAGATGTTGACTTATCTGTGTTTTATGTTGGGATTTACCTCAGCGGAATTATTTATAAAGGTCGGTTTTATGATTTTTTTTAGCACTTAGAAACCAATTTTCTAGGTCAATAAGGACCTAAAAATAACATCGCTATTACATAAATATTTGAACATTTTCTTTCGCACGGCGATCAGAGAAAGTAGTGTTCCCTACACCAAGCGATATCTGTTTCTATCACCCATTCTATAAGCTGCACAACAAACAAGGTTCCCAAACTTTACGTTGCAATCATCCAATGTTAAAAATACTTCCATCATATGGCAACCACTTGGTTTCAATCAGTGCGATTAGACTTTAACATACGGGCAGCATTTAATGCAGTTTAGTATTTTTAGATAATAATCATCAAGAAAAAACACAATAATGCCCCCCTACCCATGCAGATCAACTCCCAAATGGGTAGATTCAAACTGGAACACAGCAGCGTTTCATGCGGCATTGGAAAACGACCATCCTATAAAACTCACCCACACCACCAATCCTCCTTGAGGGCCAAAATCACCGGGAGAAAACCACCCCCATTCCCTTTGTCACTTCGCAGAAGACGATCCGGGGACGAGACCTTTAGAGTGATGGACCTATTAAGGAGTTTCTATACCTTAACTCAGGTCGGTGCATATTGTGAGGTCTGTTACCTTAAATTCTTGGCTTCGGCATGCTTCTTAATGGTGGAAGTTGTTTTAATTAACTTATATCCAAGGAAAAGTCTAAATATTTACGATAAAAAATCAGTGGGCATTAGCGTCAAAGAAAACGCAAAAATAGAGCAGCCTTCATAGGAAAAAACCGTTTGTTTGTGTTAAGAATATGAAAGTTCCCATCTGCTTCTTTTGAGTTGTAGACCGGGACAGGAGCGATGATTCATGGTATTATTTGTTTTTCCATGATATCTGAAGAAATTAAGGTGATGAGGAATGGGCATCTAAATTTCACGTACATTATTGGTCGGACAAAATACAGTAAGGAGCAAAAGTGTTGACATAGCAGCATTTGTAATACAGAATGACTCATTTTTACAGATTTTAAACTAATGATAGAATCGACAAATAAATATTTAATCGTTTTTTTCATGAAGTAGATTTTCTAACAAAAAATTATTTATATGGAAAAGAACATTTTTTGATTAAATTAAGCATAAAAAAATCTATGGAAGAAAGTATAGATTAATAATTTAACAAAAAATAATCATAATTAGTGTTTTGTTGGAAAACTTTTTTTAATAATTTTCATTAGTCGTTTTGACATTGAATAATTTCTGAGTAAAACCTGCATCAATATTGTTCCATTCTTTCTGCAAAATTTATTTAGATTCCAATTTATTCGAAATTGATGTTTTCTTAAACTTTTTACCAGTTCACTTGAAAGCTTTTCAATAGGATTAAAGTCTGGCAATTTGGGAGTAATTTTTTTTTAGTAAAATTTTATTTATTAAAAATATTAGGAAAATAAATTGAAATTTATTTTGTTAAGACAAGTCTTACTTTTGGCTACTATAGGTTTATACCCAGCACGTTGAAGGTTTCTGCATATTGATTTAGAGTTAATATTTTTATGACCTTTTTTCTCCTAATGCAACAGTAATTTTTGAGGCAATTCTTTAAAGCTTGAGTTGTATTTTTTTCACTGTTCTCCTTTCTTCTCAAGCAGGCAGTTTTCTTGGTTGCCCAAATCGAAGTTTATGTAGAAAGCTATAGACATTTTCAAATTCCATTTAGTACACTTTGTGCTTTAAAACGGCTTTTCTTTATTATATTGGCAATAACCGAATAGGATTTACCCTTTTTTATATTTATAATTATTTTTCGCTTAGAAATAATGGTTTTTCGACCTTGTGCCCCTGTGATATAAAAATAAACTGACTAATATGCATTGTAAATGTTTAATGTTTGTGCCCTCTAAATGGTTATAAAAACATTTTTTTTTAATTTTATTTTTTCTCGACGATAAATACTCCAGAAAATATTATTCTTATGTGTGCCAATACTTTCGTTCATAGATTGTCTGTGTTTCATTTCATCTTTTGTAAATTACGTTTCTTTTCATATATATGGTGTTTTCACCTGAGTGCCCACTAGAACTATTTAGAAAACCACCAAAGGTAGAAAATCACGATTCGGTATACAGCTGTTTGGGTCCAATATTTTTGGATGTAATAATTGATTGCTTGAAAATACTTTTAAAACAGCAGCAGCTCCGGAAATATCGAAAATTTATTAAACATTTTGTTATTTTTAATGGAACGACGATTATTTTTATTTTCTTTTATAATTCTATGTTGAGTTTCAGATCAACTTTATATGACACACTGATAACCTAAAATATCAACTTTCGGAGATAAAATTTTTTTTATGTCAAAATTAACAAAAATCTTCTTTGTAATAAAATTTGTTATAGTGAAACTAACAAAAGTAGAACAACAAAATTTTGCCAACAAAAAGTTAACACCTGACGCAATTATCTTCTCAGGTTAAATGTTAATAATTATTTATAGGGTGGTCTGCAAAATAAATTGAACTAGGCAAACTCAAAAATGCCAAAAAGTCATTTCCTTCAAACGGGACGTCCCGTGTTTTATTATGTGGTTTAAAAGGCCATTTCATTTTGCAGAAAGTCGTGTAAGAAGTTCTTATTCTTACATAAGAATTTTCTCGAGTTGTTTGAATTTTCGAATTTAAAAAACAAAAAATATATAGTCAAGACATATTTGCTTGGTGCTGTAATGTCCTTAACTACATGTCAACGAAATATTTTAATAAATGTTCAAAATGTCCGCCATTTGCTTCTAAACATTATTTTCTAGAAAGTACATCTGGTCAAAACTTAAATAACTCAAAATTTGTTTTATGTAAGAATAAAAAAAAATGATGCTTGAATGGAGAATTTAATGGCATTTTAACCCATGTATTAAAATATGGGGTGTCCCATTTGAAAAAAAATGAGTTTTCAAAGTTTTTGTATTGGCCTGGTTTAGTTTATTTTGCATACCGTCCTGTAGATGACTATCAGAAAATTAAATTAAGAAGAATTAAGGGCGGGGTTTTGATTTTTTAATTGCAACATTTTACTGTTTTATCTTGGTTAGTTCAGGTATATTTTTTTTAACAGATTTTTACTAATATTGCCCCAAAACAATTTTTTTTCCTGAAAGGTAACATTTTAGTTTAGCAATATGTTACATAAAGTTGATTGCAAATTCAATATGGAGTCATAAAGAAACATATCCGATACTCCCAGAAGTGCCATCATTTCGAAAATATCTTCAATCAATAAATCTTTGGCTCAAAGGGCTCTTACCAAATTGTGATTTTCTAGCTTTCATGGATCTTTAAATACATCTAATAGGCATTCAGCTAAAAGTACTCTATATGTTAATATATGTATGTTTTTGTCAGGAAGTTTACTTTATGATTAGCAGTACTAAATATTTCATTTTAGTTTTTGTCATTATGTTTAAACCTGTTAAAATAAGTAATTTAACTTTAGAAATCGTGGTGTGCCAATACTTTTATCCCTCGCTTTAGACTTTACTAATGGTTGCTGACCTTCGCAGATGGTGGCATCTTCAGAAGCGAAGTTGTTTTCTCATTATTTTCAATTGATTATTAATAATTAGCAATAATGTAATTACGGTAAATTTCGTCCAGAGCACATCTAGCACCATTATTTATTTAAGCAAATTTCATAACACATTAAAGTTTAACGTACGTTCTTGGCCAGTAGTTTAAGCAATCTTGTAGTAAACGGTAATTATAAATATAATTATGCTTTAGAATAGCCGTCGATAAATCAGCCTCATGTTTATTTATATTTTCTAGCTAAAATGAAGAATTGAAACGTAAATTTCCATGATTACCGTTTATTTATTTTGCGTTCTACAAAGGCCTCATAGACCTGATGCCAAGAAATTGAGGGGTTTAGGTCAAGCCTTTCGGTCAGCGAGATTAATTGGTAGAAGTTAATGTTGAGAAGGATTTTAAATATGATCATGAAATATAAAAGTTAGTTTTGCAGACTAATGCCCTTACAACAGACTCCATCATCTTTCGATTGCATACCAAAGCAACTGTTGTGGTTCTCATGACCTTCACTGTCTTGGTAACCACCAGGCAGTACGTTGGGAACCCTATTGACTGCATTCATACAAGGTAAGTCGAACTAAAGTGTGGTTCCAATATAGGTTTTGAAATTATAGCTAGAATTAGGTATTAAACAAAAAATCACGTAACTGTGTGTAAGATAATATAGTCTCATGCTGGCGAAATCATTAATCATTAACAGCTTTCTCATAAATTAAACTACACAAATTTGGCACACGATTGACTTCAGCACGCAGTGGGAGTTCACTACAGGGGTTCCCAAAATGTTATGTGAAAACCGTAATCCTCGATGATGACTTATTTCGGATGAACCGCTCGAGTAAATTCTTCGAATTTTGGCGCATTTTTCATAATCGACAATGCCATTTTCAGAACTTCTTCAGGGCTCCTAGGTCTCTAGCAACTACTTCCATCAAATCGCCACCAACTCATCTTACTTGATTCACCATGTAGATCGTTATGAGTGATGAATTCTTAAAATCAACGACATTTTTTTAACACATTTTCGGGCTTCAGATCTGGATATTGATTCATGTTCATAGCCAGGATCCCGGAATTTCGGGCCTTTTAATGTCTCTTCTTTGAGCCAGAAGGTCTTCTTTGTCTTTGTATAATAAGGTAACCAAAGAGTAAATGAGCTATCGTAAAAGTGCGGAAATCAGTCATTCTGCAGATTATCTAGGTGACGTGCAGATTAATTAGGGTGATTTGTTAATGTGCCGAAAATTGTTTCATTTCTCAAATTACCTTGGTAATCTTTTCCCATTACCTACAAAGTACTCTTTAGAGTGAAAATAGGATTTTTGCTGGAAAAACGAGAATATTTTTGCGTGCTTCAATTAACATAATATTATTTCTTTATTTTCTGATATCTAAAGTCTAATCTAAAGAAACTTTGCGTTTCCTCCTTCTGGACTCCTCTTTTCTGGTATTTTTCCAGAACTCCTCACCTTGCAATAAAACTGGTGTCCAGTCCAGTTTATTCCCTCTGTAATCTCTCTCTGCATTTTCTCTCTCCCCTCTTTTTCCCTTCTCTTCATTATGTTACTCAGTATTCCTGTTACCGCATTCTACTCCTCCTCACTCTTGACCATATCCCCCCTCTCTCTACCATCCCCATATTCCCCGCTGTAAACTTCACTCTTTTTAAGCTAATCTCAACTAAACTAAACACATTTTTGAGCTTTAACGATAGGCTAATGCCCATACTTTACCTAGTTAAAATGCGAAAAACTCTTGATTCCGCACATTAATGGCTTTCGAGCTTTGGCGGTAACAGACACACCGTGGGAATTCTAGATCAATAGCGTTAACGTTAGCGTTAGAGCGGTTTAGTCGTTGCGCGAGGGCTGTATCAGTAAGGTAATTTGGATGAATCTCGCGATTGTGTTTGTGGTTGTTATTAGTAAAATCTTCATGACGTAAGGGGGGGGGAGATATGTAACTAGACGTCACTGAAGGGAGATATGGTTGCGAAGTGGGGCAAAATTCCATGGTTGCAGATTGAAGAATTTCGGCTTTTGTGAACTATTCTCTTCACTTTGATATTTCTCTCAAGAATTAATTATGAACAAATTTCTTCAGTTCAAATCTCCAAAATAATAATAATGATGATAATAATACACAACAAACCAGCCACCCTAACGCAACCGAAAACGTAAACCGTAATGTTAAAGCTAACGTTAACACAATTGATCTAGAAGTTCCATAGTGTATCTTTTTCAAGAGCATGGTCATTCTGTAAGGGTACTTTTAGCATTAAATGCGTCAGATATTTCATTATGTTAAGCAGCGGATCAAAACATTATCAAAAATCACTTTTTTCTCTACTTATTTTTTATATCTACATCCACTAGTGACATCTAGCCACAACTTCCCACACCGTTATTAATTTGGAACTTAGACGTATCGGTTTCTTTTATGTGAATACAGTTCGTTCCCGAAACTGTGCCAAAGACCTATTTTTAATATAGCTTCTGACTGCAACGCGGTTTTACTAGTATCAGGAGCATTGAACTGTCCTTTCCGTTTAGGCCTGGGTCTTCACATTCATGATAATTTTGCCAGCAAGGCAATTTCCATGGAAATGGGAAAATTGACCCAAAGTTCTGCTCTGATCTCGTCATTGATATGGATATTACTCTGCCGGCAAAATTATCAGGAGTTTAAGAAATCGGGCCTTAGTGGATTTTTAATAAACAGTAACAAAAATCTTCTAAAAATAGGACGATTTAGCCACTTGTTCTCGATAGACTACGTCACGTTCTCATTGCTTTTTTGTCGCCCCTGTAGTGGGCGACCCAAAGAGTTTGCCTTCAATGACATTAAAGGTACTCCTCTTCGACTATTTTTCTGTTGAAAAATTCCATGTGGCATCTGTTAGAAAAAATAAAGACGATGATGGTGGTCGGAAAATGAAACATCGGATGGCAAATCTCAAAGAGTCATCGTGTAGCTGAACAAAAGTGGAAATGAAAATGTGCTTGTGGTTCTGGTCTTTTTCGCCGAGTAACGCTAAAAATTTTATTAAATTTCCAATTTTTAGTTTTCGTCAGTCTTCGGAAGTGCTTAGAAAATTCAAATTTTGAAAACGGAACTTGGTCAAGAACTAAATTGCGCAGTTTTGCCCCCATTTAAACTTCTTCATACCTCGTCTAGTTTGCGAGAGTCTAATGGTAACGGTCGAATTTGAAATGCCCTGTATACAGGATATTTTCATCGGGAAAATTTAACAGACAGTAGAACTTGGAAAAATAATGAGAAAAGTTAATTTGAACTTGTATATTTTAAAGCTTCCTTTTTGAAATACTGGATGTTAAAATTTCAGATTAAAAAAAAATCTCTCTCAGCTCCCTGTGTTTTTCAAATATCAACTTGAATTTTTGCAAATACACCACTATTGAGAATTTACGCTATTTGCTTTAATAAGTCACTGTGAAAATCTGTTTCGATCTACATGAAATTGCTTAAATGCCTCTTTAAAATAGTTAATTAGTTGTAAGGACTTGCCGGACAATTAAAAATAATGTAAAATTGGTGTGCTTTTGCAGGCAACTTTGCAAATGGCGGGAAAATGGTAACAAATGCGAAAAAATCTACGAGGCAAAAAAGTTTCTAAATCGAACAAGAAATTCGAAACATAGGCCACCGAAGATCAGCAGTGCCCCACAAAAAAGTTTTGGATAGTAAAATGAGACTTGACCCCCGATAGAGTAGCATCCTGTAGATTTCCACTGCGACTTGCAAATTCAAATCGCGTATGTTGGATTTCTGGTAAAAATCAAACTTGTCCAAAATTCAATAGTTTCATGTCCTCTAATATTTTACTTCTTTGAAGAGTCTAGTTTATTAAATTTATGACTCTACCTGCATTGTCCAGAAAGAAGTGTAAAAAGAAACACATGGCCGTGGTGATAAATCAGAGGGTGCCTAAAGTAGAGGTCCCTAATTGTAAAAGAATGGAAACTTAAAAATCCTTTGGATAGTTAGTTCTTGAGGAACTTTGATAGCGACAACACGGGCGTGCCTTCTGACTGCAATAAATAAAAGCAGCATAGAAGTATCTTGTGTGTGATTATTTTCTAAACCCCATATCCAATAGCGTAGATATTAAATAGCAGTGTACCTGCAAAAATTCAAGTTGATATCTGAAAACTATGGGCCGCTGAGGATTTTTTTTTTAAACTGAACTTCGACACCCTGTATTTCGCTAATGAAGCTCTAAAACGTTCAAGTTCATATGAACTTTTCTCATTTTTTGTCCGAGTTCTATCGCCTGTTAAATTTTCCCGGTGAAAATCTGAAACACCTTGTATAGGTCTTTGCCTATGAAAGAGCTGTGAAGATTATATCTTTAGCAAAGTTTACGACTGTTTAAATTTGGATGTTCACTTTCAATACCATAAACCTTTTTCCTTGTGTGTATTTACATCCAGTGTTAACAATGAGTATCGCGATACACCGTTGTAAAATTCATCGTATGTTACGGAATCGTAGCTACCGTGTTCAGCGCTAATCAAGTCATGAACTAAAAATTTCTCAAGCATGTGATGAGCGTCTCAGATTTCATGGAAAGCTACCTCTCGTCTAAATTTTTTCAAGCTGTGACGTGCCCCCATGATACGTTTCAGTCCCCATAAAATCTCAAGGTATTTGCTGACCTATTTCGACAGAGAAACGTAAAAAAGTTCAAATTGTGGCAATCAAAACGATTAATTGCTCACTAATCTTTATTGGTCATAATTCAATTCATTTTCCTTCATTTCGGGCTCCTCTTCCCCAAATAGAATTATTATTACAGAGAACAGTTACAGTTTTATAATTGGAATGATTTATTGCCCGTTTAAGGTATCAATTTTTTTTTTAACTGTTTGATTTGTAGGACCTTAAGTGATTTTTGAATATGTTGCCGTCTTCGAGGAGTAACAGAATTTTGAAAAATCATTATTTGCATTCTGTTTGAAAGTATTTACTTGAGGTGTTAAGAGCTGTAATAATATATTCTCGTTTACGTTTTCTTTGTTCTTGGAGCGAAAATGTTTTAAATTTCAATGAGACGCGGAAGTGGCCTCTTCTCATTGAAGTTTTAATGTCGCGTTCTTGTTTTTTTAATTTAAATTGGCGCAAAATGGAAAAAAAATCGCTCTCCGGAAGCTTCAGAAGAATTTTAACATTACAAAAAAATATTGTTAAGTTAATTCACGTTAATTTAAGTTAAGTTAACTTAAGATAAAATTATCTACTTTGCGGGAAGTAAAAAAATTTGGTGGTATGACCAGTAATATTTCCGTTTTTAGTAAATTTTATTTAATTCCCACATGCGCAACAGGCAAAACGCCTTGTTTGCTGAATAATATTGTCATGCATTGCAAAATTAGGTGGAACATGTATTAACGTCAAGTCTTTGAAATCTACCACGAAACTGTATATTCGTGCCTGTCTTAACGACATTGCTAGGAAGGGTAAACATGCCAATTTCCATTATCTTACAATTACTTAGTACGTATAATTGTGCACAGTGCGGCTCTAAATTGCTCCCATGTCATCATTTTGACAAATTATTACTATTTTACAATTGAAAGGCAGCATTAAATAGGACAAAAATACAATATTTTGATTTCTGTTTATTGCGCTAAATGCTGTTTATACCGGCAGTGGAGTAAAAAGGCCAATTTTTTTTTAATTGCAGCATGAATCGAGTGATACTTCAGGTTAAAGGTATTTCAAAGCTCTATTTAATGATACACTCACTTTCACATGAAATGCACCACCCAGTAATACTAATAATTAAGTCTTGTAACTTGGGCAAAACAATGCTTCATAATGGAGTATCAAATGATCAGACTTTCAGTAAAAAAGAAAGAATGCTAGTGGGTTTTTTGTCATTGACCTTTTAGATTTTTTATTCAATTGTGAATAAATAAAATAATATATATAATCTACTGGTCTTTCTGCCCTTGTTACATAGCCAAGTGCCTAAGTCTACACAAAGAGTGGTCAAAACGGTATACATTTGGAGATGTAAAAAAAAAAAATATATTATTGTATATCTTCACTCAGTTCTTCGTGCAACGTATTAGAAGGGGAGAGAAAGTGGGAATGTCGTGTTTGTCGTCTGAGGCAAAGTGGGTTAAGTATTGTCCAGTTGTGTCGGTTGTTTTTCCATTTTGTCTGTATTTGTGATAGTCTGTCCGTTATTTTTGTCATGTTCGTACGCTCGTATAGTAATTGTGTGGAGGGGTTGTGCAGAGGATTATCAGGATGTCTTATTTTAGTGATGAGTCTCAGAGCGATTTGTTCTGTTGTCTGTTAAAATAATATTTACATGGAAATATCAGTTTATTTTATTGTTGAGCTGTGAACAAGACATCTTAAAATGCACCCAGTGAGACAGCGTCGAAATTTTTCCCACGTTTCGGATTTTGATAGAGGGTGAATTGTCGGCACGAAGGAGGGTGAACTTTCTTTTCGTGAGATTGCCCGAAGAATGAATCGGAACCACATCACGATTGCGATAATATGGTCTTCATGGTGTGAAGAAAGAGTTCAGCAGCATCGTCCAGCTGGACGTCTTCCCCGTAACAGCAATGCACGTGAAGATCGACTTCTTAGATGGATGGCCATTGGTGATCGATTTCAAACAAACAGGCTGTTGCAGTAGATTGGATGGGAACTCTAAATCGTCGGGTGTCGATGGCGACAGTTTACAAAAGAATTTCGTCTTTTGGCCTGTGTCTCGGGGGGAATTATGTAATTCCCCTGGACAACGTAGTAGTTAGTGGGTTCCGCTTCCGCGGCTAGTTCTAAACCTTTTGTTTCCGAAGGATCACTCTCGTTTTTGTCAGACCGAAAGAATCTGAGTTGAATTGAATTGCTTGATTGACTTTTTGAATTTGTATATTAACAAAGTTCTTAGCTTAAAGGTGTTGACAAGTAATTGGTGTCTGATGATTTCAAGGGCAACTTTAGACTTTTTACGAATTGTTAATCTCTGATGAGGTCTACTGTGAACTGACTAAAAAAGTGGGTGGAAGCCTCAACAGTCAGTTCCCACTACCCTTCCCTTGTCAAACGGAAACGACCCTTTATTGAATTACTGGAATTGGACGTCCTCCGCGGTACCAGGGATTGGTCCCTTGTTTGCTTCTAGTCGGTTTTTTTTTAAATCACCAGGGTTTACAACCTTTTCTACGACTATGGATAATTGCAACCAACATCACAGATGTACTGCAATGGGATTCTTGGAAAAAACTTTACAGTGCAAATCCCTTTTCTATCGGCAATAAACTACTTCAAGGGACACCATTATGGGAAAGTTTCCAGGGTTATGATACCCTTTCGTTATAGTTTATTGCCGACATTTGGCATTCCCGAAAAAGTCTGATTGTTTTCAGATAGGCCTGCATTCATACCGCCCAAATCCACGACTGCCGCTAACCGCCCAACACCAAGCTTTCAGATTGGCCTGGTGTCAAGAACGAGTTGATTGGAGTCATGAGTGGAACAATATCGTTTTCAGTGACGAGTCGCGATTTTGTTTATGGATCAATGATGGTCGTAGAAGAGTCAGACAATACCGAGGTGAAAGAAGAAATGTCCAATTTTGTGAAAGGCGCCACACAGCTTTAACACCTTGTGTTATGGTCTGGAGTGCGATATGTGTTGGTCGAAGATCTTCTCTTGTGTACATTCCAAGCACTCTAAACTCACGTCGCTACATTAACAATGTTCTGAGGCCAGTATTAGTACCATTCATGCAAACTTTACCAAATGGCATTTTCCAACAGGATAATGCAAGATCACATAGTGCGAACATTACTGGACAATACCTGAAAGAAGCACAATTGGAAATACTGCTTTGGCCTGCACGGTCACCGGACCTATCGCCCATCGAACATCTTTGGGACAAGATGAGTCGCCGTCTTCGAAATTTACCGAGGCCTCCAAACAATGTGGATGACCTACGACATCATCTTGAGGTAGCATGGAATCAAATACCTCAGGAGGATATTGATCATTTGTTGCAAAGCATGCCGCGAAGAGTACGTGCTTGCATTGCCGTACGAGGCGATGTCACTCATTATTAATTTTTTAATTAATAAATGTGATATCTTTTTACTGAAAGTCTGATCATTTGATACTCCATTATGAAGCATTATTTTGCCAAAGTTACAAGACTTAATTATTAGTATTACTGGGTGGTGCATTTCATGTGAAAGTGAGTGTATAATGCGATTTAAAATCTATCGATTCTTTTTAGAGAAAAAGAGCTATAAATTGAGAAAAACAAATGATATACATATATCATTTGAAAGTGAATTCTGAGAAAAATTCATTTAAAAAAGATACAGTATGTCCCTTAAAAAAATCGAGTTAAAGCACTTGAATGGTGAAAACATCGGATATTTTTGTCATACTTTGAATAAAATTTCTCAAAAATTAAAAATATAATTTAATAGAACGATTCTTGGCTTTTAACTGAACAAGTTTTTAAACGAGTCAATTAATAATATGCGAACTTGTTGAGAATTTAAAAAAACTTAATTTTCTTTCGAACGTTACTCTATATTGAATTAGACTAAAAAATTGCTAAAGAGGTTTCATATTTTGCGATAACAACAAATACTTATAGTTACAAACAGAATTAGTATCCGTAAAAAAATATAGGGTGTCCCATTTAAAAAAATGTATTTTTGCCACGGCACGATTTTCTGGACCATCCTGTAACTTCGAAAATATTGAAAAACAAAATGATGAAAAACTCAATGATTTTTCTATTATACTTTTTTTTACATCTTACGGTTTGTGACACAAAGTAGGAGACTATCTTACATGGACCACCCTGTACACAAACAAGAAAAAAAAACTTGTTTATTGATGAAAAAATTTGCTTGTTTAAGATTTTGCGTTAACAAATAGTTTTTGGTTATTTTTATAAATTGTCAGGTAGAGAGTAAAAATGCTAATAATTTGTAAGTTATTCGCGCGTTAGCAGAAAAAGTTGAGGCTGTGTTTATCTTTGCTGAAGCTGATCGAGCAAACTTCGAACAGCCCTATACAATAAGCGTGACAGGTAAATTATCGCCAAAGAAATTTGCGAACCCGTAAAGCGAGGTTGGCAATCCCTCACGGGAGGCTTTTACGTGAGGAGGAGTCTTTAGGCGAGAAACGATGTGACGATCAGGTCGAGGCTCTATTGACGTTTCAAGCATTAGCGAGTTGTTTCGTGCCGAGTGAAGATTTAAGACTTCATTTTACGACAAAAACTTAAAAGTAATTTCTTTTATGCGATTGTGGGGTATAACGTATAAGTTTTTTCTATTCAGTAAATTAAATCGCAACGAATTGTTCCTTCAAAATGCGGCACATGGTGCCGTCAATAATGTTTCGTGACCTAGAAAATGGGGAAAATATGGCCATAAATAATAATATTACAACTATTGGGAAGCACTATAATTATTAATAAGCGTATTTTAACGCATCGCTGATCGTAAATTTTAAGAGCGTTTTGATGTTATATTTTATCAGGAAGTGTCGCAACAACATTAAAAAATCGAGTTCGATTTTTTGCAGCGGTTATGAAACGCAACTTAATTATAGAATTCTTCCACAATCCAACAGTGACACGAGAGAAGTTCGCATCATCTTGGAAATACAACCTCTTCTAGGTGGGGTCTCTGTAGCATTGTACAAGGTTCTGATGCCAACTTCCAAACAGAGCTGCTGCAGTTGTTTCCAGAAAAGAACTTATAATTGCCAATTCCTTTAAAGAAATTGATCAGTTACTATCACCATCTATTAAGAGCAAAATAAAAGCAACTAAAGCTCCAATTATTTCAAAATTGATTGCCTGGAAAATTACAGTAATTTAATGCCACTTAAGTAATTAATTAAATTCCCGTGATTCACTTACTGTAAATGCGATTTTTTTTTATTTTTCATATATTCGCCGTAGAAAAAGTATAGTGTTGGGCTCATAAAAAATCAGTTTTTGTAATTTGAGGGCGTAACCAGCTACTTTTTTTTAATTTGCAGAGATATTCCAGAAGATGTGCTGAACACCTTCTGCTGGATTCATTCCACCTTCACGGTTGTTGATGCGAATAATAGAATTATAACCGACCAGGCCCATTATCCAGGAGTCCTCTTCACAGGGACTCGGCCCATTAAGCAAGTTAGGTACTACCAATGGGTCGCTTTTATACTCTTTTTCCAGGTAAGAGCAATTTACATTTATTATTCGAAGGGAAAGATTACGTCAGAAGCCACTAATAATGGTTGTCTCAGATTACCAGAACCTCCCTCCTCCACGATAATGCACATAGTTTCAAAAGTTGCGCATCTCCTTGGTTCTTGATATTTTATTACGCGGCACAAGAATATAATAAGTATTTATTTATTAATAAGTTTCGATTGAAAATCTATTATTTTGTGCCATAATACTTAACAAGTAAATTTTAAACAATAAAAACAATTTTTAAAGTTAAAAAGAAATGAATAACGTGTATCTCCCACTCCTGGCGTCAACGTAAGCTTGAAGACGTCGCTTCGAGCTTTGAACAAGGGTAGCCCTAAGATCTCGAAGAATACGTTGCCATTCTTTTGCGAAGTTAATAACAATCTCTTCGATAGTTCTAAGATGATTTCTTTGAAAGTTTGTAGCTCTGGAAAGTATATCGCAAGCGTGGTCCATAGGGTTCATGTCGGGCCACAAAACAGGCCAATCTAAATGGTCGATTCCCTAATTTTGACTGTAATGATTTAGTGCCATGATACGATGAGGATTGTCGTTCGTGAGAACAAATCCGTCACCAACAGCTCCTCGCTATAGTGTAACAAATGGATTCATAATTTCCCTAATACATTTATCACCCGTAACCCCGAAATTTTTATTAAAAAAAAACCTAAAAAATGGTTTATCGACGCAAAAAGGGCACCGTTGCTAATGACAAATTAAAAAAAAATGAAAGTAAAATTAGGTGACGCGAACCTTTTGAAGGTATGTGCACATTAATTACTCTGCATTGATGCGATATTTCAATAAGTCTCTAATAATTCTATTTGGAAGTATCCGATCCAGTTTTATTGGTTTCGAGTAATATTTCTCTATTTCTGTTTAGCTTTACTCTCGTATAATACGCAGTTTATAGCCAAACATAAATACACTTACTTTTGTAGTTGCTCTTGAGCCATGTCAACAGTTCTTCTAATGGGTGTATTTTTATCCACACAGGTTCTTCCGCAACAATAGTAATTTACTTTCTCAAGAGTTTTACGTACCAGCTTCCGGTTGTAAATTTAGATACTGTAAACTGAGTTAATTTAGAATCGTTGGGTTATACGAGAGCTTATTATAAGGCGTTAAGGCTTTAAGATGTGTGTATTTCAACCATTTTTGAATTAACAAGATAAGGAATATGAACTGGCCTGGAAAAGCACTGACCATCGCTGACAAGAAAATGAGTTATCTATTGAATTTGCGCGAACAAGTTTTGTAGCTCTAGTCCCGGTAGCAACAGGATAGCGTTGGATGAATTAAAATTTTAATACTTGAAACCTTGAGTACACGTTAAAAAAAGAACTTCACAAAGCAGGTGGCATTAGTAAAATCATGAAATGATGGAGATTTAGCTAATACATAGTGTTTGCGAATACGTACGAACCCCGACAACGAAATATTCGAACAATACATAAACTTATTAAAAATGTGTTTAATAAGGTTTCTTAATGTCGCTTTAGTATTTTTGGAATTTGATCTAAACTTTTCGCCAAAACATGATTGACAATAAAACTGACAACGGGATTCACAACACTACTGACAACATAATTGACAACGCAATTGCTAGCAGGATTGATAACATTTTCGATTATTTTTTATCTACCTACAGGGTTATAATTTAATTCAATTAGTACATTTTGCTGACAACCTGACGTTCGAACGAGCTTATTTAAATATAAAAAATTCACAAGATAAGAAATTTTAACTTGCTCAACTCAGCTTTAATTGGAAATTCATGATATTTGGATCCACTGGTGTTAATGTTAATGTGGCAAAATCGACGTTTAGTGCTGTGCCGATAAGACAAAGAAATAGTTACAAATATTGGGTTGTTTGATAATTAATTTCGTTTTATTCTCATAGATGGCTTAATTTATACATATCGAGTAATAGTGATCTCGTCGCTCATATTATTATATGTCATTTTAAAGGTTATGTTTCAGACTTTTTTCGATCGTAAATCGAACGTGACTAGTAAACAAGAAGTTGTTTAAAATTTAAGTTGAAGATGAACAATCAAAGTGAGCATTATCGACACATTTTATTATTTTACTTTCGAAAGGGCAAAAATGCAGTACAAGCTCAGAAGAAATTGTGTGAAGTTTATGGTGAGAACTGCCTTACTAAACACCAGTGGCGGCGTTGGTTTTCTCGCTTTCGTTCCAGAAATTTAAATGTCCAAGATGCACCACACACTGGACGTCCAATCACCATTGATAACGATAAAATAAAGGCCTTAATCGAAGCTAATCGGCGTATGACAACTCGAGAGATAGCAGAAAAGTTGAACATATCGAATTCAGCCGTTTGTCTGCTTTAAAAAAGCTTGGGTACGTTGGCAAATTGGATGTTTGGGTTCCTCACGAATTCGAGGAAATTCACCTCACCCGAAGCATTAACATGTACGATTTTTTGCTGAATCGTAACCAAAACGACCCACTTCTAAAAAGAGCCATAACGGGTGATGAAAAATGGATTGTCTACGTTAACGTAGTCCGAAAACGTTCATGAACCAAATAAGATAAACCTGCGCAATCGACGTCCAAAGCCGATATTCATCAAAAGAAGATTTTGCTATCTGTGTGGTGGGACTACAAGGGTATTCTTTATTTTGAACTGCTTCCGAGAAACCAAACTATCGATTCGAATGTTTACTGTTGTCAGCTATCGAAATTGAACGAAGAAATCAAAAGAAAACGTCCTGAACTCGCCAATCGCAAAGGGGTACTGTTCCATCATGATAACGCTAGACCCCGTACGTCTTTAATAACGCGTCAAAAATTATTGGAACTAAATTGGGAACTGATACCTCATCCACCATACAGCCCTGACTTGACGCCATCAGATTATTATTTGTTCCGTTCTCTTCAAAATCATTTGAATGGTAAAAATTTCGATTCTGATCTCGCCGTTAAAAATGAGTTAAATCAATTTTTTCTTCTAAAAATCAAGGCTTTTTCGAACGCGGAATTTTCCAACTTGCCGAAAGATGGCAAAAGGTCATCCACCAAGATGGCCGCTGCATCACTGATTAATATTTATTATTAATATAAGTATATTCACTTTGAAAAAACATAAAAAAAAGACATTAATTATCGAACAACCCAATATAATTCCTCAACCTTTCTCCTGGAAATCTAAGAAGATGATGGTAGACGACCTTAGCTTTTTTATTGAGCCATCATTAAAAGTTGCGAAGACGTCAGTGATACAACCATGCGTTTGGTACGACCAGCTAATAGTATGAGTTTCAACTTTGATTTAATAGTGCAAGGACCAAGGAAGGGGTTCTTCATATGCTAATTAGGCAAGATCGAATTCGGATTGAATTTATCTTATGTTACCGACAGTAAATGCGCATGTCTGGATATAAATTTTGCGAGGCGAAGCTAACTGAAGGCCCAAAATAAATTCAAAAAACATATAAATATGTGTGTAATTAGAGTTACTAATCTCCGATATTTCAATCAATAAACATTCATTCCTTACCGAAATTGGATTTTTTTTATGAGGAGTTCTTGTCTTCTTTGAAAGTCGGTGAGCAGTGATCTTTTACAGGCAGAAATATCAATGATTATGAAAAATGGCGCTTCATTGACATATCTAAAAGTGTTTCGAGTTGGTTCTGAGAGATTCCACTTAGGAGGGCAAGACCTAAAATCTCCTTTTTTTAAATTTTGTGAGGAACTGTTGCTACGAAAATCCAAATATTCTTTTGGAACCGTCTGTTTCGATTTTGAGGAAAAACCAACTTCTTCGGACGTCATTTTAGAGATGTGACTTCTTCTCTGTACTATTTTAAATTGTAATTCATGACTCTCCAAAGTTGTGTTTCTTCGAAGGCGTTGAGAATGCTGCACTTAGACTTGCACCAATCGATTGTGGTCGACCCATCAATTTGATACTGACGAGACTTTAAAAAATCAAGGTTTTGCTTATGAATGGTGTAAGTGAGTCACCCTGCATCCCAAGCCGAAATTTCAATACATCCAAGCGTGAATTTAAAGTCAATCCAATCCTGGAAATAAAAGTCCAGTCCTGTTTCGCACCTCCACCAAAGTCAAAAATATCTTCCTCGGAGCGTCCGTCGGCTATTCCATGTCGTGGAATCCTCGAAATAGCCAGCAGCAGCGTCGGGACGGGCATCGCGACGGCCAATTAGTGAAAGGTAGAATCGGCAGGGCGCGAATTGAGCACATGTGTGTTCACGTGGTCACGTGGCGCGGATTTAGCGAATTTCTATTGGTGAGGTACCAGCACTCGATGCAGGATTTGTGATTAATATCATAAACAATTGGTTAATATTAATGTTTTCCCTTCATAGTGCTGAATAGCTTTGTTACGCAGTGATACCGCGAGTTATCGGAAATTTTAAGAGGTTGCCGTGGTTTAGTTGTAATTGTGGCTGTTAATAAAAAACCACTAAAGTCCCAAATTTGGATTTTAACGTGACATTTAATTTAAACTGCAGTAATTATCCAAATAAGAAGTAAGCCTGAATTGTTGAATCTTGGCTTAAGTTAAATTTAACGAAATTGGTCACCCTTTTACGGGGTGTTCGCCTCAAAACGTACCACCAGAAATTTCGCTTGACTGGAAGGAAAATTTGGAATAATAAAAAAACGTTGTTGAATTAGGTGTCTAGGGGGAAGTATAACTTGATATTATAGAGAATTGTATCAGTCACCCTCTCAACCCCGGCTGCCCTCACTTTGATATTTCAAATGGCACTCCCTATCAAGTGACACATCATTGCAAGCGGAATTCAATTTGCTATGTAACCGCACCAAGAAAATTGAAATTGTTTAATGGAGTCAGGAGTTACAAAGAAAAATGCGTACTAGTGAAAATACCTTATTGAGATTAAATAATTCATTGTACTGAATTCTCAAAATGTGAACCTTTACTAGCGAGACAATAATAAAGTTTGTTTTGAGAATTGCTTAATTTCCGGAAAAATGCATTGCTAGAAGAGGTACATTAGAATAGTCAGCTCGATCTCCAGATTTTAGCCCATTAGACTTTTCCTACGGGGTTATTTAAAATGTAAAGCGTTAAGAAGCTTACTTGAAAGTCTTCCACTAGTAAATATTTTTACTTCAAACTCGCGATTTCATTAACCTATTTCAGTTCTCCTGGTACGGTTACTTTGCAAATAGGATTCCGCTTGCAATGATGTGCCACTCCAAGGGGCGTGCCGTTTGAAATATCAAAATCGTGGTAGTTGGAGGTGAGAGGGTGACTGATGAAATTATCTCTAATGTCAAATTAAACTTCCCCTCCCCCTCAGATATCTAATAGACGTATGTTTATTACTTTAAATTGTATTTCCAACTAAGATATTTCGGGTGGTTTCTTCTGAAACGAACACCCTGTATTTAGACGGAATGTAGGAAATGTATTGTTTGCAAAGCAATGGGAAATTGACGGATTCAAAAATACATATTACAGATAAACATAATATCTTATTAACATCACCTATATTGCGATGTGGGAGGGGGAATTTAGCTCGACTTACCTTAAAAGCCCTATCTTATGACTGGTCTCACGCTCGATGTTACTTTACAGTTGTGATTGGCGGCGTCTTTACGTGGACTTAATAGTATATTATGCAGTGTGTAACATTCAACTTGGAACTTAGAAATAGCACGAATACTAGGCGTCCTATAAAGAAATATTTAGTATCAAGCTTTAATTACGGTCAGAGAGAAATGTATTGCTGCTAAATTTGATTTTCTTCCATCCCCCACATGAGCGGGGTGGGGGCTATATTTTTAATTTACAATGGCAACCCCCATTTTTTTACACGTTCGTATATTACGGCTTAAAATAAGAAACAAATGGTTCAAGACATTTTTTTAGATTCACGCTAGAAAACACTCTAGTTTAACAATTAACGAAATTTAATTTTTCTTTCGCTTAGGCATTACCGAGTAATTTGATATCTACTTTAAAATTAATGAAAACATGAACTTTTTCTATAGCTGTTATTTAGAGTAACTGCTGAAAATGGTATCCCTGAACTTCAGTGAATTTACTTATCCGTGGTTTAAAAAACTCTTCACATCTAGGAAATGCGTCTTCTAGATATTAGCACAAGTATTTATAATTCGTAGAACTATGTCCTCACGTGTTGTTGATTTCTCTTTACAAACCTTGATCTTTGAGATATCTCCACAAAAAAAATCTGACGAAGTAAAATCTGGAGATCTAGGAGGTTAACTCACCGGATCCGATCTGCCGCTTATCGATCGTTAACAGTACTATTAAGAACTTCTCGTGTCATTGCAGAACAGTGAGCTGGACAACTGTCATGTTGAAACCACATGCTCTGACGCACTTCTAAGTTTAAGTCCTGGAGTAGTAGGAGCAGTTAATTTTTCGAAATATTCCGGCACATTTCACCATTCAAGTTGCCTTCAATTATGTGGAGGCCGATAAGTTTACTGCCAACGATTCCACACTGTACGTTGACAGTCCGAGGACGCTGGTGGTCAACTTGTCGAACCAATGTGGATGTTCAACATTCCGGGAATGCATATTATGGTTATTAACTATACCATGATTTTTAAATGATGACTCATCAGGGAATAATACGCAAAGAAAAAAATTGGGATTTCATTCTATCTGTTCAGATGCTCATTCACGAAAGTCGATACGATTTTGAAAATCTATTTCATGGAGCTCTTGGTGCAGAAAGGTATGATAAAGACGAAACTTGTGCGTTCTCAGCATTCTTCACACGCTCGTATGACAAATTTACGATAATCTTGATGTTTCTATTAGTCTCACTTGGGAGTTAAAACCTACAGCCCCTAGGGCTGCAATTTGATTGTGTTCCCTGCAGACCGTAGCTGAACAAGTTTTTTTTAATTTACAGTATCTTTGTTATCAAATTTTTTGATTAAACAAATAAAGAAGTCCGAAATCGTGGGCTTTCAGAAAAACCCTGAGCGTGGAAATTGATGTCATTATGTAAATGCCTACTAGCTTCTCCATACCCCAAAACCATTTCAATTTTCTCCTCTGCGGTCAAATACTCGATTGTGCAACAGAATGTTTAAGAGTAGAGGTTTTATTTTGTAGTAGAAGTGGAGAAGAAGTAGATGTTGTATTTACAGTTTATTCGGTACATTTTATTATCATAATTTGTTTTTGCCCCATGGAAATTTTTTTAAAGTGGAAGTAGCCATTTAATATACGAATTGAATTTCGGTAATCCCAGTGGTTTCCAGAATGAATTAAAAAAAAAATTCCGACAAGTTTCTCTCACTTTTAGTATTATTCGAATCTGTTAAAAAAAGGGGGGTGACTATTTTAAATTAAAAAGTTACCCCCCACCGCACCTACATGGGGGCGGGTAGGGAGATCAACTTTAGCACCTATACAGGGTGTTTCCTAACTACGTGTAAAAAATTTAAAGGCGTAATCCTCGACTGATTTTGAGTCAAAAATGTCTAATAAACATATATCCGCAAATGCCTTGTTTCCAAGATACAGGGTGTTGAAATGTGACAAGAAAAAGATATTTTATTTCCAAAATGACTCAATTTGGGTGTTTGAATTTTAGAAAAGACAATTACCATCAGCAAGACCGTAAACAAAAACCATATTGGCCCTTTCTTGATTAGTGTAATTAGGCATTTGAAAAATTTTCAAAACTGAGGTATAATCTGATTTTTGGGACACAGAATTAAATTCTTTCACTTTAGAGAGTAAAACACCAAAATAACACTGACTATCTTGTTTATAGTAGTGGAAGTAGCAAAAAAAACTAACAATAAACAAGTTAGTAAATACCACCAAACCTTTAGAAACCTTTAAAACCTTTTTCAACGTCTTTCAGTCAACACCCTGTATCTTGGAAACAAGGCATTTGCGGACATATGTTTATTAGATATTTTTGACTCAAAATCAGTCGAGGATTACGCCTTTACATTTTTTACACGTAGTTAGGAAACACCCTGTATATTTCCTCCTTAGAGTAATTAAAAACTTCATACTAAAAGTTTCTTTATAGGATGCCTATTATTCGAGATAGTTCGATATCCAGATTAAATGTTACACACTGTATACGCCAAGGTTGTAAACGTGAAGTTTAAGTTCCAAAGCCTGCAGCGCTCAGTGGTTTAAGATTTGAGAATTAAAAGTAGATATTTCACAATCGCGGTGCGCACTAAATTTAATCAAATCTTACATCAAACTACAACAATTTACCTGCATTAAGAATAAATTAATTTCGAAACACAAAAACGTTACAGGTCTCGAATTATGTCAAGAGTGACGTTTTATTTGACATTCGTTTCTATGACAACGATAAATAAAACAGTAATGGGAACTATAACGATATTGCGGCCGATTAGCCCTCTAGGTGAATAATGGGTCTTATACGTATCAGCGACTTGTTCAACTGTTACTAAAAAAGGCAAGAAAATCTACTTTTTTAGCCATTCAATACACGCAATAATGGCGTCTTTTACACTTACGAGTGGGCAGATTGTTATTATTATTTATTTGGGGCGAGTAATGCGTTAAATTTGTTACCGAGTTTCCTTAACTTAAAATTGCTTAAACTTGAAAAAATTACACAGGAAACATCCACAAATAGGGTTTACGCGGTGACAGGAAAAATTAGTATTCTGGTCAAGCAACCACTATAGTTTTTAAAAAGTTTGGAATTTTAAAATTTTGTGGGTAAAAATAGTAATTTGGTATCCGCATATTGTGTATATGGATGTGACACCCCGTATAGTTGCTCAATTCCAGCTTCTACGTCAAATAGCAGAGACCCAATACGGAACGTATTTTATATCTATCTTTTTCTTTTACTATTGAAGCTAACCACTGGCACTAAACTAAAATTGAGAGAGATACTTTAATTCCCATTTCGAGATTGAGTCTCAGTTCTCCTTACTCTCTATCTCGGTCCGAGCCTCCGACACCGAGACTATAAATTGTATCTCTGGTAAGTCTCGTTCAGGAAAATAAAATATCTTTTAGACAAGTTTTCTCACTGATGCATGCAAATCTAATCCAGAATATGGGAAAAAAAGATGTCTCTTATTGGGATGGAAAAATCATAAGCCAGTAGTTTTAATTTGACTTTGATGGTTAAATTTTCGACCCTTCATGAGAACATCTTCGACCTCGAACTCATGAGCAAAACCAAGATCGAGAATAGATGTCCGTCTCGATCTTGCGACTCTCTACGTCAGTATTAAAATTGTTCCTTTTTTAGCAATTAAGTATCAAATCAATCAAAAATAGGCAATAACAATAGATATCATTTAATCTATTATTATACGTATATTTTTTCTGTTTTCTGTTTCTGACTGCATGTGAAGCACCTTGCAGTCAATACTGACCATCAGTTAAAGTGTCTCTGTCTATTACGGAGATGTTTCGTATTTACTTTAACTGGTGGTTGAGCGTAACTTCAGTCTGAATGACGCCTCGTCTGCGAGTTAGTTTCGTTAACTGGCAGTTATTCCTTCTTAACTAGACACTGAAGCGCCGATCCTTAGAGTCACAAGTGATTGAGGGCCATGTGTTAAGGGGGTTTAAAAGATACCAGAAAATTTTTCGTGTCGTGTAGATATTTTGTTAATTACACGATTTCCTAGGTGAAAAGGAGTTCGAAAATCTCTATTTATTGATACAGCGTTGATCATTTAATATGATTTTGATGTTTGACCTCTTATATTTCCGGACGTGAACGAAAATATTTCTGCGTTCATTTTGATGGTAATGGCGAATATTTTCATTGGCATATAGTCACGTTATCTCTTCCTCGCATTTCTTCTATATTCAGTGCGGTGGTTTACTCAACTTAACTCGCTTTGATCAAAGCTGGGAGGACGAGACTCTGAAAGTTGACATAGCCAAATTCCATATTCATTTAAATATTTATACTATCAAGAAGCTATAGATAGTGCGTTCTTTACGCCAGTTCGCTGTAATGAAAATACACCTTTCCTGTAAGGCAGCGGCGAAAATACGCGCTCCTCGTAAGCGCGCGGAAAATGCCATTTTCGGGTCTGGTGTTAGAAGCCCGAAAATACAGCCGCCTGATTGTATTTCAAGCCAGTGTCATCGTCATATTTGTCAGTGTCACAGCGATGTGTCAATATGGCACACATCGTGTTTACGTCTACCCCTCAAAATTTCAAAATTAATACCAACATTTGTTTTTTTGTTTTAAGTGTAGGAGTTACTGTAAATAATAAAAAGTTGGTGTCACAAAAAGAAAAGGAGGTACTCGATTGCCTCAATGCTACTTCTATTTGTTCATCTGAGAAGGAAATTAAATAAAACTTTCTGTTTTATAAAGTCGATTTCTGCTAAAAATACCAACAGCGAGACATGCAAAAACAACGGGATTTTCTTGCAGAGGCGTTTACGAATTAAAAAAATTAACTTTTAAAGTAAGTAATTCAATTCGAGGTATTGCTCATCGCTTTCCGAGTTTAATTTTGAAATGTATACTTAATTAGACATCTGAAATGCATTTTCTTGCGCTTACTTGAACCTCCGTGTGAAGCGAAGTCAAGCCCAAAGTGTCCCGACATAAAAAACAAATTTCCAAACTTTTCGGAAAGTTTTATTTTGACTCCATTTACTTTTTAGCTGAAAATCCGTAGCGCCAAAGTGCCATTGGTGCAGTTTCATAGCTTTAATTTTAGTAGAACAAAGGCTAACGTGTACAGTAATGCTCAACTTACCGATGAAAAATCTGATGACGTCGTTTTTAAGGGAATTTATAGTTTTATGGCAAAAGTTAAGCAGATTTTCCCTGTCTTGAATATGTGCGTCAAAAAATATAATAAAATACCTAAAAAATTATGTTTTTAATATCTTAAAAACTCACAATCGCATTAAATTGTTCCGAGTATCACGTATTAAAATAGTCATGCGATTAAGAGGTTCTCATACTACCCTCCTTACTTTAAACACAGTAGTATATGCATTGAATAATAATAGAAAAATGCTAATAGGCTCATGGTCAAAAGCGTATCATTTTCCAAATACAAGATGGCAAAGTTTCATATTTTTTTCATAATTTGTATTTTCGCAGATACACCTCGAGCTAAAATTTTCAAATTTGTTGCGCTTATTTTCTTTAAGATCCTCTACAGAAAAAAAATAAAAATCACTGATGGCCCCATATAGGGCGTTATATTTTTTTGGGTTATGTACTATTTTTTGCTTAGTTTCTTTTTGGAACATCCCATAGGAATTCAACTTTAACTTGCTTCTTAAATTTTTTAGCTTTTTGGGTCCTCGCAGTATTTTAGCATATTTCACTGTGTTCGTGGAATTTGTAAAAATATTTACCGATGCAAACTGGAAATGCAAAGAGAGGAAGAAAAAAAGTATTGTTAGGGACTCTAAGTTATTGGTTTTTTGTTTCTATTTATTTTTATTGTTGTTAATGTTAGGTTTATTGTATACTGTCATTTATTCCCTTAAGTTACGCCTATGTACTGCGATACTTATTTGGAGAATACCATCTGGGTGCCAGACCACATGGCCCATCAGGCCAAAGCTAAGGGTACGCTTTGGTTGGGAAATGTGCTACTAGTCAAAGGAAGCTTTCTCTATAGGGACTATTGCTTTGATGGTCAATTTGTAGGACCCGCGATATTCCCAGAAAAGCGACTAGTATAGATATTCCTCAGATGGCCACGAGTTATGGGATTCGATGTAGCCATAGCTTATAATGGTTCTTGGTGGTTGTGCGCCCCTGGTTGGAATTCTTCGGGGTTAGTACTTAAGGGATAATCGGAGCAATTTTCGCTCTCTTTTCTGCTCTTCCTTTTGTCTTGGGTGAAAGCTGCGTCGGTGTCGGGATGTGATCCGAATCATATCGTGTAACCCACCCAATAAGCATTCTCCCTCTTCTTTACTTAGACCAAGATTCTTACATTCTTTTGAGATAAGTGCATAGTTAATACAGTCCATTTTTTACATAATACAAATTGTCTTTGTCGTGTTTCATTTATCGAAGGAACACCCTTAACAGTAATCATCCGATTTATTTATTAACTAGCTGAAGCAACTTATAATATTTAACCCATTTTTTAAAATTTGATAGATATATATTTAAATAAAATGAAAATGGTAAAAAATGTTGAAAATGTCTTCTTGCTAAGATGCAGGATTTGTTTCTTTGTCTCACAGTCCAACAAACTTTCTCAAATAATTCAATACTATTGCGGATGCTGTTGCACGAATTAACCATTCTATTTCGTAATTCCTCTTCGAGTTTTAATTAGGCTTAGATGCATCGATGATTTTAGACGTCACCCAAAAAACGTATATAATATACTACATGACGCAAAGGAACAACACCCTGTATATGGTTACTGATGATTTTGACATTGTGTTGCAAAGGGTCTTGAAGGAAATGGGTGTACTAAATTTAATAAAATTTAACTCAAGGAATATACAGGCTCTCCCGGCTAAGAATATATGCTACAGGGATCTCGCAAGCCATAAGAGATGGGGATGGTTAAATTAGAGAAAAGTTACGCCTTTCTGTGTTGTGCAAAATCACGTATTCAAATTTGAACATTTCCGAACTGACCAGAATTTATTTGAGAAAAGTGGAATTTTTGCTATTCCTTTTTTACTGTTTTCAGATTTTGTTTCAAAAGATGTGTTAAGTTAAATTTAACATTTTTATTTCCACTTTTTCTCCTCTACAAGATAGCGTTTTTAGATTCGCGATTCGACGTTTCCATTCTTCGAAACTAACACTAATTTGGTTTTTTAAAAAACTGATAAATTTTATTTTATGTTGAGTAAATTCCATTTTTTTCTGAAACCAACGATATATCACACTTGTCACTTATTAAATGGTTTAGTTAAAAAAATCGCATTTTTCTTTTCCCAAGATAACATAATCTTTATTCGACATCATCAGTGTCTTTGAAAATAATTTGTTTAGGTCTGTCATGGGACCCATAATTTATGCGGAAACTCTAAATTCTGAAATGTGTGGATAATTCTTAAGAAACCAAATTGAAAATGTTCTGGGTGATCTTCCTTCCAGAGTAACCTGTAATATGTGATTCCAACAAGATGGACTTTCTGCTCATAATTTTAGATATAATACTGAATATTTAAGAGGTCGTTTTTAAAATAATTTAATTTCAACTCAGGATCTCATAGACTGGCCCCCGCGATCTCCTGATCTTACACCAATTGACTTTTTCTTCTGGAGATCAGCTATTAGCATTTTTTTAAAATTATTTTGCAGAGTATCATCGCTTATCTCAAATATTTCCATGATGATATGTTACACCCTGCATTAACATCGAATTTTGTAATTCAAAACGACTATGCTATGTGGTTTTTGTTGCGAGTTCGTGTGCTCATGCCTCGACGAACCCTCCTGAGTAACCGCGTGCCGAAACATAAAATAATTCTGACATAGTTCCTCAACCATTGTTCAATCTGCTCACCCGATGAAAAAATTGTAAAAGCATAGACGAATCTGGGACAACAACTTGTTTAAAAATTGGGGCTAATTTTAGAATCCGCTACACACAACTGATGTTCTAAGATGAGTGAGTTACTTCTGCAGTTTACGAGCCTAATTCCAGTCTTTAGCCGTTTCCATTATATTTAGTTTTCTATATTTAAAATTTGGGGTATTTGCGGTTTAGGCCGCGATTGCCATTATAGCTAAGCCTCGGCAACCTAGTCACTCAGAGCGCGTAGCTGAGGAAGATGGCCGCACATACTTCCACCCTGCAGTGGTTCAAAGACAACATTTCCACTGTAGCATTGTGCAATGTTGTTACGTAGCTGATAATGTATAGTGTAGATGATAGGACCTCCTAATGACCATTATGCACGACCGATCGAACGAACTCTTTCGAAAACTCGCTGAAGCAAAATGTTGGATATCTTCAGAGGACTAAAGTCTCTTCTGAAAGTCAGCAGTATCCACATCGATTCTCCAGTATTTCGCCTACATTATTCTATAACAGTTACCATGCTGATAGCATTCTCCTTGATTGTGACCACGAGACAGTACGTGGGGAACCCTATCGATTGCATTCACACCAAAGAGATCCCTGAGGACGTCTTCAACACTTTTTGCTGGATACATTCGACTTTCACTGTTTCGGCGAACAAACAGGAGCCTTACGCTAAAATGCATTTACCCGGAATAAGGACCACACACGATGATAAGGAGAAGAAATTATATAAATACTACCAGTGGGTCAGCTTTTGCCTGTTTTTTCAAGTGAGTACCATGAGTTTTTTAATGTAAGTCATGATTTAGAACAGCGCAGAGGCAGTTGAAAAATCGATATCGCTGAGGTTAAATTGTTACAAGAAGACTTCTTTGTTACACTATACTGTTATTTACATGAAACGTACCCCAAAATAAATACGATAGACGGTTCTTAACAGACGCCGTCTCGGCTGTTCTAGATAAAAGTACTCGCAGAAATATGCGTACTTATTATGACCAAAGGTTACGCGTGGATCAGGCCTTTAGGCAGTATCTATTTTTCACTGAAGTGTACAAGGTGGTGCATGCACGATTGTTCCTTATTTAATTTAAAAAATCATGAGGTTTCGAAAAAGAAATTAATATAGAAGCTATATAGTTGTTCATGAATTTGTATTTTTTTATATTTCCTAAGTTACGCGGTGGTTCAGAAAACCATAGAGTAACAAAAATACATTTTTTTTTGAGTGGAACAAACTATATTTTGTCACGCATACTAATTCTACTTGCAGCTATAATTATTTTTTATCACTACAAAATATGAAATTTTTTTTGTGGTTTTTGAATTACTTCAATGTACAGTAAGGATTGCAGGAAAAAAAAGCTTTTTCAAATTGTCAATAAATTTGTATAGTATTAGTTGAATCGTTTGAAAACTTGTCTAGTTAAAAACAAAGAATCGTTCTACTACAGGAGGTTTTTAATTTTTGAGAAATTTTATATAAAAATGAAAAAAATATCCAAAGTTTTCAGATTTCAAATGCTCTAAATTCGATTTTTTTAATGAGATACCCTGTATTTTTTTACATACGAATTCTTTTAATTCGTATTAAAATTATATATTTATATATCTAAACTGAAAAAATCGTACATACTTAACTGATTAATATTATTAATCACCATGTTGTCTATTTAAATTACTAAATACATGTTTATTATAAAATTATATTTCTATTTAACTTATTAGGTAATGTATCAATCTTTAATGTAGCTAAAGGATAGAAATCTGTAATTATAACTCAATTTAATAAGTATGTAACTAGTAATGTATATAGAAAAAATGGTGATTAATAATATTAATCAGCTAAGTATGTAAGATATCTTCATATCTTCAGTTTATATATATTACATACGTAGTACATCAGTCAAAAGTGAATAAAACAGGACTTCATTTTCAAAAAATACAGGGCGTCCCATTAAAAAATCTAGGTTGAAGTATTTGCAATGCGAACGGTTTGGCTATATTTTTCTGAACTTGCATAATATTTTTCGAAAAATAAAAAGATCTTCTAGTAGAACGACCTATTTTTATTAACTAAACAAGTTTTCAAACGATTCCATTAATACTAAATGAACTTATTTAGAATTTTAAAAAGCTTATTTTTCCTTTGATCCTTACTTTACATTGAATTAACTTAAAAACTACAAAAAAATTTTACACATTTTGTAATAACAAAAAAAAAAAAATTATAGTTATAAATAGAATTAGTATCCTTCGCAAAATATAGGGTATTTTATTTTAAAAAATGTATTTTTGTTACGTCAAAGTGTTCTGGACCACCCTGTAACTTGAAAAATATTTTTAAAAAAATTCACGGAAAAGTGAATAACTTTTATATTAAACTTTTTTTCTTCACCTTGTGGTTTTCAAGATAAGATAATGGACCATGTTACGTGGGCCACTTTGTTTATTTACACTTACAGCTTTCGTGTTATATTTTCTCGGGAATTTGTTCATTTTGTTTAACGAGTCTCGTATTCCCACTCATTTACGTTTTTGACATGATTTTCAAATTTTCTGAAAAATACACCTTCCACCTAAGCAATTATGTAGGTAGAAGACTCGTTTGCACGATCCAGTAAAACTGTTTTTTTAAACAATACGTGTGGCGTAACGAGAAACGGTGAAGGATACATGGTTGATACGTAAATTACGTACCTGGGTTCATTACAAAACTCGGCTACGCCTCGGGCTGCAAGTTTCAACCACGTACGTAATTTACTCGTTATTGGCCTTGTAACGTTAATAACTACGACGACGACTATTAAAAAAAGGCTAACTGGCGTAGTCACGAAACATTGGAAAATTGTTAAGAACAATTTAAAATTATGTGTTATAGCCAAATGGCTGTAAATCTATTAAAAAATGACTCAAATGATTCTTAGTCGCCATTTTGAAACCTATGGTGGTCATCTTAATTTTAAAATTTAATATTTTATGTATTTATTTCGACCATTCTCTACTTACTTCAAAAGTTGAAAAAAATAAAATAGCTGGAACGCCATTAAAAAATAACTTAAAATGGTCCCTAGTCGCCATTTTGAAACTTAAAACTGTCAAGTTTATGTCAAAACATAGTACTTTCTAACTTATTTTGATCCACCCGTACTTATTTCAAAAGTTGAAAATAGTGGTTTTATGCTGGCATGATTTGTGTGTCGTTAAGGTTGGGTGTAAGACAAACAAATCCCCTTAACTTCAACTGGTTCTTTGTGAATGTAAAGTGCTTCTTTATTAGTTTTGCACTTACACACCTTTATGAAACGCAAATGAGTTGGTTTGAACTAAAACGATTCGAGATAATGCCACGAGGCGCAACATTTTTCAAATCAGCATGAAAGAAACCGTCTAAGGAAATAATAATAAACGGGGTGTTCCATTACGAGATCCTTTTAAATAACTTCTATTTTATATCTAATCATTTTTTCATGGCAATTTCATATTTTACAGGGGCATTTTTAAAAGTATGTGTAAATATTTTTTTGTTCTAAATTTTTATTACCTTTTAAAATAGCTTCAAACGACTTTTTCATATAGATTTCAGCGATTTTTACGTTTCATTTCATGAAATGCAATATTTTTTATAATAATTGAGTGAAATTACGAGTAGCGGCCAGTGGATTTTGTAACATCTTGTATATATTTCTGGCAACTTTAAAAAAAATTTCCATAGGGAGGGTTGAGTTAGAAAGACATTCCTCGTAAATCTAACGGGAAATTTGTTCTTCTTTATACATTGTTGCTCGTGAATCCCAAAGCGAATTTTTAATAAATTTTTCAAATATTATTTGCGATAAATATATCTGATATTACGGAATTGGCTGAAAAGAGCTATCGAATGAACCAATAATACACATGTGTGTCCCATTTAAAAAGTTATAATTTTTCTCGTTTGCCCTGGAAATATTATTTTTTGTAGAATGAAACTTCGATTGTTGAAAATTGTTATGAAAATAATTTAAGCTAAATCAGGAAAAAACGTGCAAATTTAAAAACTGCACGTTTTCGGTAGGTTTACACTGTTAAGTTTATTATAAATTAGGGCCACCGACACCGCTATCAGTTTTTGTTTTTCCTTTTAAAAGTATCCAATTCGCTCCACCCTGTATATTTAGCATTTTTGTCAATTAGAATTTGAGCAAATATCCAAAAAGTTTTCCACATTTTTTATGACTCTTATTGCAGCTACCAATTAAGGTTTATTAACAGTTTTTCCTTTTACTTCATGTATAGGGTGAGTCGGGAGGATCGTGCCAAACTTCAGAAGCGTGTTGCACATGAAAAATAAAAAAAAAGTAAAAAAACTCAAATGTTGTTATCCGATTTTCGTTTGTTTATAAGTTATAGCGTAAATAAAATTAAAACATAAAGGTTAAGCAACGTTTAGACGAAACGTTTCCTGGACGTTGGATCGGTCGTGGTGGCCCTATTAGTTGGCCTCCAAGGTCTCCAGACCTCACACCACTAGACTATTGTTTGTGGGGTTGGTTTAAAACTGAAGTGTATACAGTAACAGTGGACACTCAAGATGCACTAATTCAACGTATTAGAAATGCTGCAGCTGCTATTAAAGAAAGACATGAAACAATCTGGAGCGCAACGAATGCTCTTCATAGACGAAGCCGAAAATGTTTAGAAGTTAATGGCAATATTTTTGAACATTTACTATGATATCCAAACGTTAATTTATGGAATTTATTATGAAATTTATAAATTTTTTTAATTTTATGTTTTAATTTTATTTACGCTATAACTTGTAAACAAACGAAAATCGGATAACATTTGAGTTTTTTTACATTTATTTTTCATGTACAACACGCTCCTGAAATTTGGCACGATCCTCTCGACTCATCCTGTATATCCATTCCAAAACAATCATTTTGAGAACTGTTATCAAATTGGAATAAGTTATATTTCCTACGATTTCCCCAAAAAGGGATTGTTTTTAGCAGTATCCTGGATAACCTACAAGAAATTCTAATTTATTGGATTGCCTTTCAAAAAAGATGTTTTGCTTGAAATGCATTTCTTTTGTGGCGATTGGGTATTGAAAATACATTAGGGGAAGGCCTGAACATTCCGAAAAAATAAAACGCTTTTCCTTATTAATTCAAGCAAATCAATACAAAAACGTTTTTATTCTACCGCTTCAAAGAAGCGGTAGAATAACAATGTTTTTGTATCTCGTCTTGGAAAGACGCATTTGGGGTTTGCGATTGTAAAAATGTGAGCAAACTGCTTCGAGGGGAAAATCTAATATTGGATCTTATTATGAAATTTCACAAAAGTGTTTATCGACTAACTAGGATACAGATGAAAAAGTAAGAAACTTACGAAATATACGTATGCAAAGAAATTGAGGGTAAGTAAGCTGGTTAAATAAACAGTTTTAAAGCTTGTGAATTTATTAATAGCCAAAATAAACGATTGCATTTATGAATTCTTGAATGGGGTGAGTTTTTTCTATACTTTGAATGGGGTTTTCTGTAACTATTTAGAGTTAGAAAGTCGGTTCAGGACAAAATTATTAATCGGCCGTTATGGGTAGATAATTCATCCATTTATTTCATATGTTGACCTAGACTAACAATTCAACGACAAAAACACCAAAATCACTTCCAACAATTTTTAAAGACATTTTTCTTGTATAAAACATTGAAAAAGATAATAGTCAAATTGGACAAGTAAATAATGTTAGAAATTCAATAAAATATGTCAAGGTTTATTAGGAAGGTACTCAGTCAAATGACGTGATGGTTTAGATATAGGGACATACCATATCATTTTAAAGGAAATTTAATTGTCTTTCAGCATGGCTAGTAATATACAGAGGGTTTCATTTGAAAAAATACACTTTAGACACTTTTACTGTCTACCCGTAAGACCATTAATTTTGAGCCACCCTGTACAAAACAGAACATTCTTATTTACATGCAACAAATTGATGAACCTTTCACAAATTATATTCCAAGTTTTGCCCCTCTGTGAATTCAAATCATGTTATAACAGAGGTTTTATTAAAGGCCTGACTTTGAGCAAAAAATAGGAAAATTAAATAATATTCCGAAAACTGCTAGAGATAGATATAGGAAGTTAAATGCAGAAGTTATTGGTATGAAATATAGAACCCAAAAATGAAAAAATATACAGGGTGTTCCATTTAAAATATCGGACATGCTAGTACTTTCTGATAGAACCGGCAGCACTGCATCACTGAAAATATTTTACGTCGATAGAGCAAGTTTATTTAACTACTTATGCAAATTTTCAGAAAGATCGCGATATCAGTCTTCCAGAAACGTCTAACCTACCATCGACCGTGAATCACCCGGTATAGGGAAAAAGTATTACTATTCAATAGCGACGTAAGATATTTGAGAAGTTGGAATGTGTGACATAATATACATGTATGGTTCCAACTTATACACAGGTGACGGATGTAGTTATACTATACAGAGTGATTTACAATGCAACCAACGAAGAACAGGTGCGAGTAGAGGACCTCAAAACATGTCTTTTTTATATCAATTTTTTTTCTGACGCCTGCGTTTACTGAGATTCTGGCTTCAAAACATGAATAAAGAAAATAAAAAGTCCTATATTTCAGAGAAGCCTTGACCTTGAAGTAAACCTTGAGAATAACTATATTTGAGAAACGTTTTTGTTTGATGTGTTTATTTGAAAAAAATCTGAAGTGATTGAAAACTCGAGAAAAAGTTGCTTATTGGTGGGTCACCCTTAAAATTATATGATTTTTAAAACTCTAACCTAATTAACAACCAAAGTTCAACAATATGAGACCTAAATTTACGTCTTTTAGTACTCCTGTACGTTTTTCGAGAAATCGTTCGTTATTGGGAAAAAAATATTTCGTGATTTGGTGTCAAAACCAATAAAATGGAGCAAAAAGAACTTATGTGCTCCAAAGACTAAATGGTCATGCGCCAACTGTTCTTCAATTTTTCTGTTGCTAGGACACGACTGTTGCCAAATCTGATATTATTCAAGTTTACGCAGTTTACAAAATTTTCGTGAGCTTTATTTCTGGTGTATAGTAATTCTGTAATCAAAATTATATTATTTCTTTTATTGTAACATTAACTGCGTTAGTGCGTCCTTCAGAATTATTTAAACAGGGTTCCGTCCACGCCCTGCTTCTGGTTCCGTGGGTTGATGTGGGTAATCGCTGTGCTTCAGAGAATTAACATTGAGAATTTTATTAAGTTAATTTCATATGTTAACAGGTGGTTTAATATGACAGTATAAATACTGATAACGGTGATCTGTTGTAGAATTACCACGGCCTGTACATTATCTGTGAGAAGTTAAATTTTCAAACAGGATAAGATTGATTTGATACGTGGACAAACTGTACAGGTTGAGTCTTAAATGGTGGATTATCTCTGCAGTGCGTTGCAGGGCGATTTTCAGGGAGTGGGAGAAAGATAATGGAAAAAATAATTTTGAAAAATCGACGGAGTTATTAAGGAAAATTGAAATAGAAGATTTGTCACTATTTTACAGAAATTTATAGGAGGTTTTCAAAATGTTCTCCGTGTACTTGAACTCGCAAGCGCGCATGTTTCAAAGTATTTTAAAAGTTTTGGTGTAATTGTTAGTTAATTGCAAAAATATCATTGTCAAGTGCAACTCCAGAACACCCCCATCGAAAAATCTTGTATTACAAACTCAGAATTTGGAGCTTATGTTGAACATTTCCAATTGGTTCCAGTCTCTGATATTTAACAGTATCGAGTGGTATGTTTTAACGATTCATAGTACAGGGTGATTTATTGGAAATGGAGCACGCCAAAACCCAAGATAAGGGATGGTAAAATATGGCGATCGGACTTAACAAACCTTAAACCAATGTTGCGTGTTTTAGATTTATAGGGTGTTAAAGGTTGAAGTTTTATTTTAAAATTCCTTAATGAATTTTTGTGTTTTCATAGTATCAACACCAATAATGATATACTGAGGTTTTGTAAGATGCCAAGTAAGACGTTTGATATAATTTTTATGTAACTCCTATAGAACACTAGTTATCACCAACTGTTCGGTATATTTAGCCATATTTTTTTATGAGTGCAACTGAAGTCAAATTATATTAAATATAATGAAAGAACGTCTATTTTTACTCAAAAAAGGTACTCTCGTTTAATCTCAATACCTTTTTCCGTTTACGATATGTTTACCCATAATTTGTGTCGTACCATTTCGAATTTTAAATTATTTAAAAAATAATAATTAAAGTAATAAATTTTTTAATCTTTAAAAAAAGAAAAGTCACGAACAAATGAAACATAAACCTTTTAAAATTCATTTTAGCAAAAATCCAAATCATGTCGCGCATCTCATTAAAGGAAAGATCATTATGCCTTGGCATTTTTACTTTTAAATTACATTTTTTTATTTAACAAGACCAACTGACAAGAAAATGGTCTAATTATTTTTACAAGCTAAAGTAACAAGACCTAAGTAATGTGTTCGCATACAAGTGATCGACAGCCACCATTCTTTTTGAGAATTTGAATTGTAACTACATGAATTGGCTTATTGGTGAGAATCTCGTAAACGAAAAGAAATATCAGGATTCAATGAGAATGCCTTTTTTTGAGTAAACATTAACGATCTTTCGTTATATGGAGTAGAATTTGACCTTAGTTGTACTCATATAAAAATATGACCAAATATATCGAAGCGGTGAGTTGTAACTAGTGTCCTCTCGGAGTTACGTAAGATTAGATCAACATTCTTACTCAAAACTCTTACCTAAGGTATGTTCGGACCAATTGCCATATTTTGGCATCCCGTATCCCGGGTTTTGCCACGCTCCATACCCAATGAATCACCCCGAACAAAGAAAGTTGGAAAATAAAGAAGTCAACTTTTCACTTTGACAACATGACAACTCCGTCAATTTTTTAAATAGAATTTTCGTATTATTTCTCCCGTATTCCCTGAGGGCTGCCTTGCATCGTACTGCAGAGCTAATACGCGTTTCAAGAGTCACCCTGTAGAGAAATTAAGGAGAATGTCAATAGTTTATTAACGATGGCCTGGGTACCACGAGTAGGCGCGAGCAGCCGGGGTTTCCTAGGGGATTAACACTGACACCATTATTAACTTCATTCCATATGTTAACTGTTAATGTGACGAGATAATAAATATTGATGAAATGCCGTTTTATTAGATAATTGCCAAAAGCTGTAGACTTTATTGTGAGATGTAAAATATCCAAGGAGGATAAAATCCATTTATTATTTTAGTATTACCTACAATAATCATTATCTATAATTCGTCCACATATTAAAACAGATGCGAATTATAGAGAAATTGAAGAGAATGCTATTAGTCATCGGTGAATCTAAACCGTGCTAATTCTTACTTCACAGGAAATATGCTAAAATTTCTAAGAGGAAAATGCAGTAATAAGTGGCAGCCCGCCAACAAAAACATAGATCAACGACCGTTCTAGGAAATTAAATATTTTAGAGCCTTGCAGACATAATGTTGTTAAATTCCTGTACATATAAGATCCAGAAGCATCTGCACTTGAAGCTTTGTACTAAAATGATTTCCGCTCGTTTTCATTTTTTTTGCGTAAAAGCAGGTTCATAATCTCCCCACAACTAGATACCATTATGTCCCATTAGTCTGCAATCTCTGTCACATTAGCGGAGCTTAAAGGAGATCATAAACCATTCTCCTCGGCTCCGGAATTATCCCCGATTTGAAAAATCGCATAATAAAACAACTGCTTCTCAGTTGTGTAGCTCTGCTTTATATCTTGTTCTCCAGATTTATTGGTTTCACCCAATTAGGTGTTTCATAAATTAAACTGTTTAGAATAACTTCTACAAGGCCCATACACATTGAAGCTATTTATGGACTGGCTTAATGATTAAGGCCACAGGAATTGGGGGAATTTATAGGGAACGTTTCAAAAGAAAGCACTTGCAATTCACCGCACTCGTAGGAGCACTTTATGCGAGTGTAATATCTAATGGAGTAGTAAGTTATCCAACGAGCGTATAATGAAGGCTGTTATCCCCGATGAGTGAGTTTGCGTCATGAGCGAAATAATCGGCGTAGTTCTCATTAGGGGAGGCTGTTTATATGTGAGGACTTTGTCCACGGCTAAACATCCGTACTTTCCGCAAATTATCTAAGAATCTCCATTAAATGATTGCGTTATAAGAAACCATTGTTGTTCAGCCAACTCCCAGTGCTTAAACAGGATACAAGTAAATCGTTTTTTTTTTTACTTTCGACGGCCTTTTTGTCTCCTGCGTTATTTCTAGGATTTCACTGATTTACACAGGATTAATTTTTACTAACATCTCGTAGGCTTCAAATCGCTAAATAATCTACAAAATATACAATATGTTGACAGTCCACGATTTTAAACGAATTCAAATTTAAGGTCCATTGAAACTCGAAATTTACGGCCGATTAAATGGGTATTGTGGTAGCTGTTGTGCGTATGGGAACTTTATTAGGTTTATTCCAGAGGCATGTGCATTTGCTCATTATTCTCGCTCGTTAACATTTTCCTGATTTTTTCACAATAGGGGAGATTTTCTCGGTGACAGTGAATGACAAGCGTCATTATGTGTGCATAATTATGTTGCAACCTGACGTATTTTATGACGGTATGATTTACTGAGGTACTCATTTCACCTGCGCACGCACACATTTGAGATATTTTTTTTTTTATAAGAAAAATGTGTCTTCCACCTGAAATGTATTAGAACTTACTGATTAGTTAATAATGGATTATATTAAGTCACTAATAATAACAGTAATGATGCATGTTATTAATAGGCCATTGGTCAACATTTGCGAAATCCCCGTTGTTTGTTGCATTTAACTTCACGTAAACTTTTTACTTTGGCATCAATCAGCTCAGCTAAGATCACGTTTATGGATCAACGAATCCAATCGTTCTTGAAACCTGAATTGCAGCTGTTCTTATTAGCATTTTTAGTTTTGAAATCTAAGCTGCTATAATAAGAGATTCATTTCGCTATTGTTTACTTTAGGCACTTATAAATTAGCCTCAAACAAAACGACTTCTGACTTGCCTTGGAAAGTTAGTTTTAAAATCAGGCTACTGCGCCGTGGAAACTAACATGTAGGTATAACTCTAAACGTACTTTAATGTTATATCAGCTGGTTCTGTAAAGTTATACAGGGTGTCCGGCAAGTCGATACAATAATTTTAGGGGGTGATAGATTACGTGATTCTGAATCGATTTAACCAAACATAACTATATACCAAGTGTTACAGTTTTCCTGATAATTCAGTTTTTAAAATTTTTTAATTTAACCGTGCTCTTTCACAATTGTTGGAGGGTGGAAGAACACCAAGCCTTTTAATCACAAAAATGTACTAAACTTTTTTATTGCCTACAGATAATTGTTTAAATTGTTTAAAGGGTAAATTCTAAAATGGCTTCGTTACCTACTTAGAACTACATAAACATGATCTTCCGAGCTTGTAATAAAGCGAAGAGTCAAATTCAAACATGGATTTAATTTAAACGCTCAGGTGTAGGTTTATTCAAATTTCTTAAACACTTCCTTAGGCAATAGTCTTTCAGTCATGCTGAAAAGATTCTTAAGAAACATTTTAAAAATGAGAGAAATTCACTTTTTATGTACCTGAGCAGCTCATTCACCAAAACGTTATCTACTAAAAATGATATTAAAAATGAAGATATTTGCTAAAAACGCAAATGTGCTGGAGAGCCATCATTTTGGAAGAATTTGTATTTGATGACATCATCAAGTATTCAGGTAAAACAATTCTCACCGAATAAAAAAACATCAGAATTCGAAATATATCTAGAAAAACTCAAGAGAAAGGTGAAAGAAAACAAAAAGAAAGTGGTAGTTGCGGGAGATTTCAATGCTAAAAATTTAATGTGGAACTCATTTAAAACAGGGGAAAGAGAGAGAATGATGGAAGAATTTATGGAGGAGACGGATATGGTAGTATGCAACGAAAGAAACAAACCGACATTTGAAACAGCTAGAGCAAGATCAATAATAGATACAACTATGCAACCAAATAGTGGAAAATGTAAAGTTAAAAACTGTAGGGTGGGGGAGGATGAAAATCTGAGCGACCACAATAATACACAGGGTGTCCGGCAAGTCGATACAATAATTTTAGGGGTGATAAAAACAATTGTTTTACCTGAATACTTGATGATGTCATCAAATACAAATTCTTCCAAAATGATGGCTCTCCAGCACATTTGCGTTTTTAGCAAATATCTTCATTTTTAATATCATTTTTAGTAGATAACGTTTTGGTGAATGAGCTGCTCAGGTACATAAAAAGTGAATTTCTCTCATTTTTAAAATGTTTCTTAAGAATCTTTTCAGCATGACTGAAAGACTATTGCCTAAGGAAGTGTTTAAGAAATTTGAATAAACCTACACCTGAGCGTTTAAATTAAATCCATGTTTGAATTTGACTCTTCGCTTTATTACAAGCTCGGAAGATCATGTTTATGTAGTTCTAAGTAGGTAACGAAGCCATTTTAGAATTTACCCTTTAAACAATTTAAACAATTATCTATAGGCAATAAAAAAGTTTAGTACATTTTCGTGATTAAAAGGCTTGGTGTTCTTCTATCCTCCAACAATTGTGAAAGAGCACGGTTAAATTAAAAAATTTTAAAAACTGAATTATCAGGAAAACTGTAACACTTGGTATATCGGTATGTTTGGTTAAATCGATTCAGAATCTTGTAATCTATCACCCCCTAAAATTATTGTATCGACTTGCCGGACACCCTTTATACTACCTGACCTAAGTTATGTAACATCGAAAATGCATAAAATTTATGGAAAAACTCAAAAATGCTTTGATATACAGGGTGTTATTTAAATGCGTGGCCAAACTTCAAGAGGTGATTGTTCGAGTGATTCTGAGACCAGAAGTTTAAGCCAATATGTCCAGTAATGCTTCTTCTTCATGGTACAGGTTATCAAACTTTTCTTAAAAAATAATTTTTTTCCGTAAAAGTCTTCATAATCTCTTAGTTAATTTTGTTGAAAATAGGTACTGTTATTTATGGTTATTTATACTTCGTGGAGTTTTTTAAATTGTTATATATTTTTTTCGTGTTAATCATTGTCAAAGCTGCCCGGTTCATCGGATTTAAATCCGTTAGATTTTTATATTATTGGGGTAGGTTAGGTAAGTAACTTTGGAATCTTAGCAGCAGATTCGGATTCTACGATGAAAATTACGTGGGGTTTGATTGAAATATTTTTCGATTCGCTACAAGTGACGTTTCAATCAGAAAAACATGTTTTATCCGGGTTCCGGAAGAAAGTATCGTATATATTATTTTTTAAATGGAAACCTGTTTTTTTTTCGCACATTCGATAGAGCTTCAAGAAAGAAAACCGTTTGTGAAACATAAATTTAATTTCACTTATTATCAAGTTTGTACGTGAACTTTTAAAGTAACTTTTTATTACTTTTATCAATACTTTTTCTTCAGCGCACCTGCAATATTCGCCGAGTGGGCCCCAAAACTTCGGTAACAATAAAGACACAAGTATCCGTAATTGTTTTTGCGTCATATTTTCGGGTTTTAGGATACCATTGAATACACTTTTTCTTTGCGATAGCCCCATAAAAAAAAGTCGAGTGGGGTAAAATCGGGCGATCGTCCTGTCCAATGAATGGGTCCACCACGTCCAATCTATCGATTGGGATATTCATGTTATAAAGTTTCTCGGGAAGCTAAGGCCCAAAAACGTCGAACGACGAGTTGCCAAATTAATGTCTTCCAGTATTAAGGGCAAACTTCATTCAAGAAGTTTTGATACTTTAATCAATTCAATGAGCCAGTAATGAAATACGGCCCAGTTACGTACGTACATATTGTCAAGTGTCCCACAACATACGTTTGCATTTAAATAATGTATTTAAAATTTTGCTCAAGGAAAAATCTCCTTTTCCATTCATATCCGTCGCCCACTGGAGGCCGATACGTCTATTTAAAAACTGAAGTAAAAATTAAGTTGTCGCCAGCAACATGTTTTGAGACTAATGAATGGGCTAAACGAACATGTACCAAAACTGTGTACTTGTCGCCGAAATCGCTGTCCAAATATTTCTTTAAGGCGTTTTTATGTTTTTTATAAACATTTGGGTTAATTTCATTTAAAATCGTTGGCGAAGCTCCAACATTCGGTTTTAAATTAATAGGCCGGATCTGCTAGATGTTCCCGCCGTCTTTGGCAATTAAAAATGGAAAATCTTGCGAGAGCGCATTATTGCGGAAATCATACTCTTGAAAAAAATAAATAATTATACATAATAATAAGTTTTATTCTACTAACTCAGGCAGAAAATCTTAATGCTTGCACCTGGCCAGAACTATGAATATTTATTTATTTTTGGAGTCTCTTAGATTGACTGCACCTTAACTACTCAAAATTTTCAAAGTTAGTTTTCCGATAAGCTTGCTTTGGAAAGTGCATTTAGGTGGCCTATTAGACGGTTTACGATTATGGATTTCACTCGTAAAGTTAAAATAATTTTTACTTTGCGATATAAAAGTTAAACGCTTGTGACGTGTGTTACAGTTAATGTTTGGGATTAATCGAGCAAAGCCATCGCTCCTTGCAACAATGTTCCATGTTAAAACGCACTTTTAGCCAGTTATTAAAGCAACATTAGTGAGGACAGTGTGTGGGAACGCTGCACGATTTAACAGCCATTTCAAATAGGTTTACTCTGCATGACGTTAAAACGACGTAAAATGACGTTCGGGTTAGTAAGTCAAATTTGAAACGTAAATGTAACGTCACATTCACTTATCAGTAAACCTATAAAGTGAATTTTACGTTAGACAGCACTTATGAGGAACGTTTTTCTTTAAGCACATTTACTCAGCGATCTAAAATTGTCCGGCATCCTAAGAAAATCGAAAATAAACGCCAGTGGGTTAGGTTAATATCGAATTTCCAAACACATTACTGTTTCAGTTTATAATTTGTATGCGCTCGTCTAGCTGCACTCATTGATTATTTAAAAGATAATTAGATTTTTAAACAATACGCTGTATTTCGCACCACGTTATTGAGTGCAGATGGCGCTCCAGTAGAAGCGCCCGCGTAACCACTTTCTCGAACTTCACACTGTATTTACGTTGGTTCAGCGGACGAGCCTCGTGCCAGTGAATTCAGACTTTTAAGTAGAAAATCCTGGATGGCTTCAGGAATCAGTCTAAGTCCAAATCGAGTCGAACTTTTAATACTTCACCTTTTAGCCAAGTTAGTGCAATAGAACGAACTTTAAATATACTATTTCGGATGTAAAACTTTATCGATTCAAGTACTGTTCCGGCTTGGTTAAAGACTGATCCCTTCAATTTTAAAACGTTTCCCAACAGTAGCGCCTCTAAAGGCACTGAAGCACGACGATGGTCCTTGAAATGCCCGACCTGACATGCAGGGGTTTTTTGAATAGATGGTAACAAATTTAACGGATAAATCCTAAGCTGAATTTAAGACGAAAGGTTCATATAGAGACATATTCAAAAATGCTTTGGCTTCGATCTACAGGGTGTTAAAAATATTTTTGTGTTTTCACAAACATTGCCAAAAGACCATTGTTTTTTTGCAGTTTCAGGCAACTAATAGTCAATAGTTGTCGAACCGAAAACAAATGGAGGCAAAAATCGTGGCGAACTTCACTAAGTTATTTTATTATTTAAAACGATCGATGTGAACGCCATTGACTGTTATCGTGGGTACCTAAACCATCGATATAAGCGAAATTTTACAAGAGACTGAAAAGCGAGAATGCCGCTTTTAGAAATTTCTCTAACAGATTCAAAATATTAACAACAAAAAAATACGATAAATGAAAGCTTAAGACTCGTCAATCCGCATCACCCCGTCTATGAAATCAAAGTCCGAAAATTTCCGTTCGTAGGGATCACTCGCTGTGTGATAAGTACAAATTTTCAGCAAGTTTCGATAAAAAATAAACAAGTAATAGAAACAAAAACAAACAAAAGAGTGTTTGTTTAACACTCTGTAGATCGAAGAAAAAGCATTTTTGGACATGTCTGCATATAAAGTTTTTCTCTTAAATTTGGGTCAGGATTCACCCGTTCAATTTTTTACCATCTATTCAGAAACATCCTGTAGAGATAGCGATTTTTTGTAAAAAAGTTGCGTATTTAAGAAAGACCTGGTCTTAAAAAATAACCATAGCAAACTCCCATATAATCCCTGAGTAAAACTTGAAAGACCCATAATTTGGCCACAAAATCTCGTGCTGTCAAGCGTGAATAACTCTGTATATATATATAGAAGCCAGACTCTGTTGAAAAATAAAGTAACATTTTTCCCAATTTCTTTCTTTAACCGTTAGGTTGAGTACTTCTGGGACTATCCTCGTGTTTATTGGCAAAAAAAATACTAATGCACTGTTGACAGCATAACAACACAGTCTTAGAATGTTCCTTCACCTCGTAGTACTGTGAAGAATAACAAAGGCCGCTTTGGCAGATAGAGCCATTAAAATCAAAAATTATCATCACTATTATTTAAGATAATGAATATCCTTTCAAACAATGCATCACTTGACTTTACTTCCTATTTCAGTTTTCTAAAAGGGGTGGTTCTGCAGGGAGGAGGGATGAAAGTGAACAGCTAGTAATGTGAGTTAGCACAGGTTCCCTTGAAACTATTATCAACGTCTCCAACCAAATTTTCATGAATCGTACAATAAACAAGTTATTCGGGGTATCTAATTTTTGCTGGGACACCCTGTATAGCTGTAAATAAAACTGCTGCAATCAAGAATTTGCATTTACAAGGATGCTATATGCACTCAAAATGTAGATCGCCCATTAAATGATGCAATAAAGTGATAAAGATACCGTCTCTATAGGTTCCGCATTATTCTGATATGAATAAGAATGGGCTTCTTTGAATGTCTGAAATGGAGTACAATAGAGGGTCAAAAGAAATGTGCTGAAGTCATTTGCAAATTGGTGCTACTTTGCCAAATATTTGTTAATTTAAATTCAGAGTACGATTATATGTGGGGAGAAAATGAGACAACAATAGGACCTTTAGGTATATTATTTATGTGATTAATAATGGACTCTGTTATTAATCACTTGGACAAAACCAGAGCCTCGACCAGACACGAGGGCGAGGATAGTAATTCATCAAGATTTGCAAATAACGTTTGTTTCGCTAGAGTAAATTTAGAGCGTTTCATACTAAATTCTTAGGATGGAAATCAGTGTTCTTAGTTGCTCTGTTGGAATAAAGAGTACTAGATAAACGATGTTTTTATACTTTTTTCGTATGGAACCTCATGTATATTATGATATTTTCGAGTGTTTTGAGACGTACGAACATATTTTATGTAATACACCATGTTTAAATTCAACGGTTATTGAAATATTTACAATTAGAGAGACTTGCTAGACGCTTGACCTCAGCCCTATTGACTTTTTTATGGGGTTAACCGAAGCATATGGTGTATTTACAAAAGCCCGACAATCTAGAAGAGTTAAAACGTAAAAACACTCAGGAAACTCAACAAATACCTCCTCAAACGACTCAGGAAGCCAATGGGATATAGTTCGAACATTTAATGCATTCTATTATAGTAGTTTATATTGTCATTTTTTTAAGTTTTAATAATTCCATCGTTATTTGTATTTTTTTTTCGGAAACTGTTGAATTTAGGCATGGGTATGTTACTTGAAATATATTCATAATTTCTCATAAAACTCAAAAACTTCAATATATACATAGGGTTCTATAAACAAAATGTAAAAGTACATTTATCTACTACTTGGGTAACCGTGCATATACAGGGTGTCCTCGAATTACGTGGCCAAAATAATACCGCAGATTGTTTGAGTGAAAATAAGTCGATTTAACTAAACTTCCCTCAGTCCAAAAGTTGATAATTATGGAGCTACAGGGTGTTAAAGTTGAAAAAAAAATCACATTTTCTTTAATATCTTTCGATTTCTTTGAGTTAATTTCACGAAATTTCATATTTGAGGGTGTTTTAGGATACGAAATTCAAATTTATTAACGATTTAGTTGTTTCTTCTAGGGGGCGCCACAAGCGACCATTAGGACACATTTAAATCTCTGTAACTTTTTCGTGCCACGGTGTATATTATTTTGGTATTTAAAAACCTGTTTCCCTACCTTTTATACTTAGAAAAGGTATACTTTATTGACGTCGCTAGAAGCAACGGTTTTGGAGAAAAATGCATCTAAGCCTGATGATGCATGCAAATTACCTTAAAATTATTTTCCGTTAAAAAAAATTAAGTTTTTCAAAAATAATTATTAGTAAAGGTATAACAATAAGTTTTCAAAATCAGATATTATTAAATAGAAAACAAAAATAATAATTAACAAAGAAACAACAACAAGCGAGAATAACACTTACTAATTAATTAAATTAACTTATGTAAATTGTTGGTTTAATTTTTTTTCATTTAATCTGCTATCATAACAAATGTTCAAAGTGTTTACTATTTTCCTGTATGCATAAGTTCATCCTTTTTAAGAAATTACATTGTACACTAAACAATATTTCAGGGGTATTCTTCAATAATTCCACTTCATGAATTATTCTTGCCTCCAATTCTTGTCGCGTATGAACTGGAGATGCATAAACTTTTGATTTCAAGGCACCCCATAAAAATAAATCACAGGGTGTCAAGTCTGGTGATCGAGCCGGCCAATTCACAGGTGCATCACCTCCTCTTCCAATCCAACGTTGTGGGTATTCCTCATTTAAATGTTGCCTTACATTTAAAGTAAAATGAGGAGGTGCGCCATCATGCATAAACCAAAGATCACGACGAAGGAGTAAAGGCAAATTTTCTAATAAGATAGGTAGAGTTTGTACTAAAAAGTTCAAGTAGTTATCACCATTCAGCGTATCTGGCATTACAAAGAGACCAACAATAAAATTATCTATTATTCCAACCCAGACATTTTCTTTAAATCGATGCTGATAATGAGTCACTGTTGTCTCGTGAGAATTTTCATAAGCATAAACATGTTCATTATGCATATTAAAAATACCATATCTAGTAAAAACAGCTTCATCTGCGAACAAAATTTTCTTACTAAAATTTGGATTTTCGATTCTTTTGTGGATTATAAACCGACAAAAATTTAAACGTTGAGCAGAATCCACGGGCAATTGTAGGTCTTGAACTTTTTGAATATGATAGGGGTGCAACAATTGTTCTTGAAAAACTTTATGAACTAGTGGTTTCGAAACTCCCAATTGCAGTCCTACACCTCGTGTACTGCCCTTTGGCCTTTGGATTTCTTTGAACAGCATCCAAAACCTCTTCTTCCATTTCTACTGTACTTATTGTTCGTTCGCGTCCAGAATCTGCATGCCCAGGTTCAAACTTGCCATTTTCGCGGAGACGCCTTTCAATATTAACAAAAGTTTTCCGATTTGGAATTCTACGGAAAGGATATTTTTCCTTGTAAACTCGTACACTTTTTTGACTATTACAACGGCAAAGTCCATAAACTAACAGCATATCCACCATTTCAGAATAAGTGAATTTATTGGCCATACTTATGGATATATGGACAGGAACAAGATGCGAAACTGACAAGAAAAACTGAGGGCTAAATAAAAAAAACTGACATTTGAGAAACAAATTCAAGTGTTAAAATGTCAATTAAAAACATAGCCAACTGAGTTATTTACTTAAAAGCGCCAACGCAAATATGCAGCGCATTAGAATTATGCATTTTTCTCCAAAACCGTTGCTTCTAGCGACGTCAATAAAGTATACCTTTTCTAAGTATAAAAGGTAGGGAAAAAGGTTTTTAAATACCAAAATAATATACACCGTGGCACGAAAAAGTTACAGAGATTTAAATGTGTCCTAATGGTCGCTTGTGGCGCCCCCTAGAAGAAACAACTAAATCGTTAATAAATTTGAATTTCGTATCCTAAAACACCCTCAAATATGAAATTTCGTGAAATTAACTCAAAGAAATCGAAAGATATTAAAGAAAATGTGATTTTTTTTTCAACTTTAACACCCTGTAGCTCCATAATTATCAACTTTTGGACTGAGGGAAGTTTAGTTAAATCGACTTATTTTCACTCAAACAATCTGCGGTATTATTTTGGCCACGTAATTCGAGGACACCCTGTATATGTATCTGTTACATATAAACAATGCATAACTACAAAACCATATTTGACGTGTTCCAGCAATTGCGTGAAAAATATTTCTTTCAATTTTTAACGAATTTATGTGATCTTTCATTATGACACACGTCCACCATACAGCCCCGATTCGACACCATCAGATTATGATTAGTTTCGTTCTCTTCAAAGTTATTTGAATGGTAAAATTTTCACCTCCGATCAGGCCGTTAAAACTGTGTTGGATTAGTTGTTTATTTCAAAAAGCGAGTACTTCTTCGAACACCGAAATTTTCAACTTGCCGAAAGATGGTAAAAGATCAACGAACAAAATGACTAATATATTATTGATCAATGTTTGTTATTAATATAGGCAAATTCGTTTTTAAAAATGTAAAAAAATGACATTAATTATCGAACAACCCAATAGAATTGTACTTCCTGTGCTTTGCTTAGACAGTTAGAGCTCGGGTGGCCGCACTAATAAAATCAGCGTATTAAAACCTTGCTATTTTTTTATACCTTGTATTAGTTTCTATTTAACAGGATAACACTTGAAAGGTAAGCCTAATTAATAATTTCGAAGCATTTTGATTCATTTAATAATTAATAAACAAATAGATAAGGCGTGAAAATCACTATTCTTCAGCCGAAAGAATTAAAATACGAATGCTCAAAGATGAAGGCAATTTCCTTCGTGACATTTTTCGGAAAGCGAGAAGATTGAAAACCTTGGTAATAAATGCCCTCAAATACGAGAAACGACAGCAAAATTGCGGCTGTAAAAGGGAAAAAACGGTTCTGGCTGACCGCCAAATAAAGCAAAAATCCCAAAAAATCCCTTTGTGAGTTCCGAATAACTTCAAAGGGACGTAAAACTCGAAATAAGTTCCAGAACTACCCGAAGAAGTTCATTTACGAGTGGCTCGAAAGGTACCGTTGCCATAAAAAATAAATGAATTAAAAAGAAACACAGACGGTAACGCAAAAGGGTGGAAATATGTATTTTTTTCGCACGGAAGAAAAATTAGCTTGGTCGGTTCGGACGGTCGATGGTACGTGAGGCAGCTAGAAAAGTAAGAATCACTTCCAAAACACACTTTGAAAACCACTAATCATAAATGTGGCAATAGAACACTGTAGGGATGCTTCTCTTGGTTCAGTGTTGGTTCCATTTCTTGGATAAAAGGGATTCTGAACCAAGAGGAATACTTTGAAATAGGTAAAGATGCTATACTGCAGTGTGCTTTGGAAGATTATGCTATTAATTTGAAAACGTAAACAGGACAATGATCCGAAACATACAGCTAGGCAAATTAAAACATTTTTTCACGATGAATCAATGCCGATTGTGTCATGGCCTTCACAATCGCCCCATCTAAACCCTATCGAAAATCTTTGAGTAGACCTTAAACATTGACGTGAGATGTCCTCAGATCAAAAACTAAGAAAAACTGTAGTCTGCAGTATAACGGGAATGGGAAGCATGTCCTGTTGAGCTCTGCCTGCGCTTAACAAGATTAATGCGTAAAAGAGTAAAGGCAATGATTGCCCAAAGGAACCAACAAGGAAATATTAGGCATTGGGCAATATTCAGTTGCTGGTTCCGTTTCTTTTTTTCCTTTTTCTTTGATAATGTTATCAAAGTCCTATTTTTATGACTACGTAATAATTTTGGTTTCATTGTTTTTATTCAAGAGTTTTATTTACTTTCCGTTAAAATATGTCTTTATAAACTGTTTTCTTTATTGTTAAATACGTTTATGATTTTTTTCTTTTCTTTTCTTATTTCTTTATTGGCATAAAATATTATAATAAAATTATAAAAAACTACAAAAAATTGAATTTTTTTCGAAATGGTTCTACTTACATGGTCACAACTGTATATTGTTGGAGGATCTTATAATGAAGATCAGACTGCGAAACTCAGACACCCAGTTCCAACCAGGGAACCTGGTCGACCGTAGACGGCAGCCGTCCGTCCGGGGAATCCCTGCCACCCGGGTTTGATTGGGTAACCTAGGTCGTCCCAGTTCCTTACTTTATTTATAGGTGTTACAAAAACGCTCAAGACACTCACTTCAGACGCCAAGACTAGTGTTTATTAGAGAATTTTTTCTTCAAATCGAACACAAACGTATCGAAATTTAAACAGAGAACACAAGTAACTCGCTAATTTCTATACCTTTATTTATTCAGGAAATTCTTTCGGTTTCTGTACACAAAACAGTTGCGTCTAAACAAGCTGGACGTTTTACTGCTGAGCTACTTAGTTTGATGAGACACTCAGGACACACAAGACGGTCCCAAAGCCAAATTTCCGCGATTCTTTATATTGGTAGATTTTTATTTTTTCTCCATCAAAAAAAGGATTTTCTTTATGCCTATCTAGCTTGTAATGTGTAATGTTGTAATTTATCATTTATTTTTTCGCTGAAACGCTTCGATAAAAATAATTTTTATGTTACGAGACTTAAGAATAGGTAGTCTGTCATCAATTCCTTTGTTTTTTTTTTTTTAATTACTTTAGGCTGTTATTGCGTCACAAGTGAAATTAGATAATTGAGGCAGGTGTGAAAATAAAAGTGATTTAAGACATTAAGAGACAACATAAACAAATAATTAATGTGAACTCACCTTGGACCACTTCGAAGTGTAAACCGATTGTTCCAGTTTGCTTACACTAATCCCAAAATAAAATATTTATGATTTATTTTTTCGGGAACTTCCCTACCAGACACCTTGATTATTATACAGGGTGATTCAATGGAAATAGGAGATGGCAGAACTCGAGATAGGGGACACCAAAATATGACGATTGGACTCAACATTACCACATACCAATGTTGCGTGTTCCACAATTACAGGGTATTAAGGCTGAAATTTTATTTGAAAATTGATAAACCTTAATTTCTTTTCGAAAAACAGTTTTGTTGATATTTTCCCAACTGGTTTCATCCCAATGAAAAAACCCGAGTTGACCACTCAATGAGAAGTGATGAACTCCAAATTGCAGTTTTGGGAGATGTTCAAATGGACAACGAAACGTTTGAATGAAAGATTTTGGCTTTTCAAAAATTACTGCTCATAGAATTTTAAAAGAAGCAAAATTCCATCCTTGTCATTAAACTAGCACAGGAAGTAAATGAAGATTATTTCGACCGTCAATTAGACTTCTGCCAATACTTCAGTAACATATTATATTTAAACAAACAATTGTTGTATAATACAACATTTTTGTGATGAACATTCGTTCTATTTAAATGGTAAAGTTAACAGACATAATTCTCGTTCCTGGAGTATGGCAATCCTCATTTGCTTCGAGAGATCCAAATTCAACAACTTCAGAGAGTGAACGTTTGCGCAAAGATTTTCGGCGATCTTATTGTTGGAGCATTTTTCACTCATGAAAACTTACATGCAGAAAAGTATCCACAACTTCTACAAGAAGCCATATGCTTCCAGAATAACTTAAATACTTGAATAAGAGTCTGCCTCTTAGAACAAGAATTAGTTTTTTAATAGGATGGAGCTCCTCCACACTACACTGCTGCTGCCCGACAATTTTCAGATGAAGAAGTCCCCAGAAAATGAATTGATAGAAAAGGTCTAGCGGAATGGCCCGCAAGACCGTCTGACTTTGGTCCACTTGATTTTTTCTTCTCGGGACATTTAAAGACTGAAATCTATGACGTACTCGAGGAGATATATGCCGGAATCGTTGAAAATTGTAGGCGAATAGCAACAGAAATGTTAAATAATGTGTGACGACATTTTAAGGGTCGCCTGTACATGTGCGTGGAAGTCAATAAAGGTCACTTTCAACATTTTTTTGCAATAAAATAATTAAAATTTTAGTAAAAATGGTTAAAAGCAAGTTATTTAGTTTTTGTTTAATTTTTACAAGACTGGCGCGTAAAAATAAAAAAATTTAAACTTGGTCATGTAGAGATTAAAATTACATTTCAAACGGCTTATTCGAACCCCTCTTCCAGTTTGAAAATTTCAAAGTGGTAGTTTCCCAGATTAGAGAGAAGATATTTTGAAAACAACTTTTTCACCTAATAATTTTTCCCTCTGTAAAAAAGTTGACGTATTTTAGTTTTTTTTAACAAAGAACAGAAAAGATATTTAGGGGGGACACTTTTCCTGTATATAGGATGGAAAATGTTATCATCGAAGTATTTCAGGGAATGACAGTACTTTGCAAAATGATAAAAAGTGGTAATAAACCCATGGTGCAAAACGCACTATCTTCAACATACAGGTTGGCAAAGCTTTTAATTTTTCATTTTATTTTGCCGTTTTATCACAAATACCTTGAGTTAACTTTTTCACAAAAACGAAACATCAAAAATAAAAAAAATATATTAAAATGGCGGAAACTCAGCCATGGCATCTTAGATTACAGAGCGGAAGATGTTGGCTGGACTTCCTCAATTTGCATCGATGGAAATGGTGATAGATACGAAAATATCGCAAGAGACTACAAAGCTAAAAAATTGAAGAAGAATATTAAAGTTGGCATTAGACTTCATGCAAAGTGTTTAAAAAAACTAAGCAAAAAATAGTACTTGACCCGTAATCACATAACACCCTGTACATGGGTATGGGTGATTTGACATTTTTTTGTAGAGGGCCTTAAAGTAAATAGGTACATCAAATTTTAAAAATTTTACTTAAGGCAAATGTGAGAAAAACGCAAAAAATGAATAAAATATGAAACTTTGCCACCCTGCATATCAAAGATGGTGCCCTTTTGACCATGGGTCACACTATGTATTCCTAACAATAAATATTCCTCCAAAGTTGTGATTTCATCTAGAAGCACCCCAATTCCCAGGGTAATCCCACTAAACAAGGCTTGTGGTACCTTGAAAAACATTCCAACTTAAATTACTCCTAACAAAGCTCTTCTAGAAAATTATACTAAAGTTTCTTTGCAGGCAATTCTCTTCTACACCCCCAGATGGTTGTGGAAATCATGGGAAGGCGGTAAGATCTGTGCTTTGATGATGGACCTCGACGTGGCAGTTTGCTCGGATATCGAGAAGAAGCAGAAGAAGAAGCTGATGATTGATTACTTGTGGGAGAACCTGAGGTTCCATAATTGGTGGGCATATCGGTATTACTTCTGTGAAGTTTTAGCCCTTATAAATGTCGTTGGTGAGTACGATTTCATGGTATCAAATTAAAATTATTAATTTCCTAAATTGGTATTCTAACATAAAATAAATCTTCAATGCAGGGCAAATGTTCCTTATGAACAAATTCTTCGATGGTGCCTTTTTGATGTTCGGCTTTGACGTGATCGCCTTCATCAACACCGACCAAGAAGACAGAATCGACCCGATGATCCAAATCTTTCCTCGAATGACCAAGTGCACCTTCCGAAAGTACGGAGTCTCCGGAGATGAAGAAAAACACGATGCCCTGTGCATCCTCCCCTTAAACGTCGTCAACGAGAAGATTTACGTCTTCCTTTGGTTTTGGTTCGTAATTCTCTCAATATTGACTCTTTTAATGGTGGTGTACAGGGTGATAATAATATTTTCCCCCCGGATGCGAGTGTACTTGCTGCGCATGCGATATAGGTTGGTGCGGAAAGAAGTGATTGACACGATAGTGCGTAGGAGTAAAATGGGCGATTGGTTCCTGTTTTATATGTTAGGAGAGAATGTGGACTCGTTAATATTTAGGGATGTGCTGCAGGATTTGGCACACAAGTTAAATCGACACGATTTTCATCACGCACCGGGTTTCAAAGGCGAAATACAGGAAGCCTGACAATTATTGCTCTCTTAGTAATTCGATAAAGGCGCTCTCCTGAAGATCTCAATTATTATAGATTTATCCCTTTACAGACCCGAACGTATTATTACTTCTTATCTGCACCATAAAAAATGGTTTTCCTGCGAGATTGAGCGATGCATGTGCCAATATCAAAGTCAAAATACAGGGTGTCCGTTTCTGGAGCTCAACTATGGAGATCTCGGTAACTATAAGAGACACGAGGATATATGTGTTTTTTCAAAAGATTCTTCACATTGCCTGATGACCGACGTTAATTTTACCTTCAGGTCAGTTTTCATAAAAATGTTGAACTAGAACCTGGGTGGTGGTAGAATTTTTGGTTTACATGGAAAGTAGCTTGATGCTAAACAGGCCACTAATAATTCGGGCCTTGACAATGTTTGAAGTCTGAAAAGCGAAAATGTTCGCATTTATAAGTGAAAGAAGCTAAATCCTTCATACATAATTTACCGAATTGATAGTGTTGCTGACTTACTATAAATACACAAAGCTTCAAAAGTTTTGTATCACCTTGATTTTTGGATATTACATTGGGTGATACAGAAATGTACGAAATATTTATTTATTAATGAATATTGCCAAAATATCAATTTAACAACTTTACTGTTCAATTTTGAATAATAAAAATAATGTTTCAGTTAAAATAGAAATTAATAACGGCTAGTTTCACCCCTGGCACCAATGCATGCTTGAAGACATCGCTGCATGCTTCGAAGAAGGTTAGATCTAAGATCATGAGGATTATGCTGTTATTCTTCTACAGCATCACTAATAAGCTTCTGGATGATTCTGGGGGGATTTCTTTGAGAGTTCGCAGCTCTGAAAAGCGCATTCCAAGGGTGTTCCTTAGAGTTAACGTCCGGTGACAAGTAGGTCAATTTTAATTGTTGATTCTCTCACTTTCACGGTAATCATTTACTGTCATAGGACGATGAGAATTGTCGTCCGTGAAGATAAATTGTCCCTTGCACATGAACTTAGTTGGTCTGCCCGTTCGACATTGGACTTCCTTTTGCAGAAGGAGGCACGGGAGGAAAGTGGATATGTTGACCAGCTCTTGCTGCTTTTGCAAACTCGAAATGGGCGGCCATCACTTACCATACAAATTCTGATCTCATCGGGACAATGAAAAAAATTTCAACATTTTTTGCGTAAGAGCTTGTGCTGTTCAGCCAACTGCAATCAATGAAGTCCGTATTGATATTGTAGTCTAGGAACTTTTATTTTCCGACGACATCACAAACCAGACTGCACAATTCGTCTTCTTAGCATTGAAGAAATAACAACTCCATGTATATATCTAGCTTCCTTTCGAAGTTCCGGCATTGCTTCAGTAGGACTTCGCTGATTTGTTAAGTTTATACAGAGTGTCTCTGAAGCACTTGGCCCCATTTCTGGAAGTGGTTCTACACATCAAACGCTACCAAAAATGTGAGATAGAAAATTTCAGAATGCCCAGTTCACTTTGAGGAAATTTCATTTTTTGATTTTTGATGACTTGTCATATTTTGCAATCCGAATGCCCCCGTATCTTCATTTGCATTGCCGCTACAAACATTTCAATAGTATTGTAGGAAAGCCACTTAAAATTTTTATTTTAAACAATCATTGTGAGTTTATCCTATTTATATTTTTCTGGCTTTCCAGTGGCCTGAACGTAAAACTTTTTTATTTTTTTCTTTAAAAAATCAGCTGGATGGCTCGACCAACCTCTCCTCTTGTCTCACTTATTGGGACACAAACTACATGTATTCTTTGTTCAAGTTTCTCAACTGTACCCATATTTTCTTTGTGTGAATATAAGTGTTTGTGACGTACCAAAGGTACCAAACGTAAAAAATATAAAAGTCAAGAAGTGTTAGATCGGGATTTCTGGCAGGTTTTAATGATGAGCACCAAATCGATTTATTCATCTGTCTTCCTAATGACGAGCCCTCAAAAAAAAATTAAGAAAAAAGAAAGAAATTTCTTCAGTGGGACGAGTTTTCGAAATTTTCTGTTTTATATTTTTAGTGAATTTTATGTGTGATCCTAAAATTTAGCTAGGTAGTACAAGGACACCGTGTATGGCCATTCTGTCTCTGATTAGCAACGCACTTACAGTCACTTCTGGATCTATTTGATAGAGAGTAAATATTTAAATAGCTATTTTATTTGTACGAAGCTCCGCTTTCAGAAACGTCTCTTCATTCGGTTACAAACCTCTACGAATGTCCTTCCACTGAAATCTCTATTCTTGCACGATCAATTTGTGATATCACTTAGCGATTCATGATTTTGCTTTCAAACCTAAAGTGGTATTAGTCCATACCGCCAAAATAAACTTCTGATTCTTTATTTAAGAAAAAAATTTGTAAGAAATTGTCTATCGATGCAAAAAGGGTACCGTTGTTAATGATATTATTGATAAATATGAAGATAAGAAAACATCCTTATGCCAAAATATTTTAAAACGGAAAGTCGGGCACTGCAAAACTTTTGAAGCTATGTGTGGTGGTAGTGATAAAAGCTTTAAATTGGCCGCGTGTCTTTAGAACAGCTGCGAGTGTCCAGAGTACAGATTAGAAGTTTAGCATCATTGCATATGTCTTCTTTTGCATCCTTTTTATCCTATCCTGTATCAAACCAGTCCCTTGGGTAGCTTTAAAGAAAATTGCCTAAAGGCGGCTCCAGACTGATTGCACCGCGCTGCGTCGTGCTATTAAAACATGCTCTGCGCAACGTGGCGCGTTAGATTTGAACGGCGAGCTGCGCCGAAGCACATCAAGTTACGCGATTCTGCAACAAGAGAGAACGCAATCCGGCAAGTGTCGGTACATTAAAAAAAAAGTTTGTTTTGAACGGGGTTGTCAAAAAGGTACGCTGTCTGTACGGTTTTGATTGACTATTGAATTTAATTAAAAAGCGCTCGTGCGCACAAACTGAAACAAAGCATAGAATCGATTTTTTCTTTAAAATATCTTGTTTAATTGGCGCCACTCGCCGCCGGATTGCGCAGCTCAACGCAGTGCTTTAAAATGCGGCGCAGCTCGGCTCAGTGCGGCTGAGTGCAGCGCGTTCAGTCTGGAGCCGTCTTAAGGGTCTATTGTCCTCCTTTGAATGGTACCGCCAATATAGTTAACTGACATAGGTTATAAATTTTTTGAAAATAAAAATACTAAGAGAGCATTGGTTCTATATATATTTTAGGATTGCGTTAGATTGCATAATTATTTTTTCCAAAAGTTATTGAAGAATTTTTGAAATATGTGCGTGGAATTGCCCGTTGTTACACGGAAAAAACATCTCAAGAAAAAAACGTACATTTGGACATATTCAAGCTGCGCCTTGTATCTATAGAAATGGTCCTATTTCTTAACTGAATTATAAAATGAAGGTACCCGCTTTCATTATCTGACCAGTTACAAAATCAAACTCATTGTGTCATCGATTTTAATTAAGCAAACTACAAATTTAGTAGTAAAAAAATATAATAAAAACAGATGTTTTCATCAAATAGTTTGAAATTATATTTCATTTTACGGGGTTGGTTTGGTTAAATAGAAATTTTATTTTAGAAAAATCTTTAATCTCTAATTAGGTCATTTATTTTAATTTTTTGAAGCTCTCTGTACTCGTACTAATACTGCTAATGACTAAAGATGAGTCCAGTGACCTTCTGTCAAAAACTACTTAATTATTCAAGGAATAAAACAATTTTTATTTCTGTGATTGTCACCTTTACACTGCCAATAATTGTTACAGTGGCACTTCAAATCCAGCTTTGTGCCGAGTCCTGATGCTATGGAAACATGTGAGAGTTAGAATGATTTTTTCGATAGCACGGATTAGTCGAAAAATTTCTTTGATCATTAGAGAAAAATGTCATCGTCACTATACCATGTTCCTGCAGAACCAGGGCACAGAAGAGATAATAATTGAAGATTGAAGCAAAGTACGTGACCGAATTTTTTAGATGTCGAGCTACGTTCCCTAACAGATTAAAAAAGGATACATATAATCTAATAAATGTGGCGTTGCCACTTTTCGCTACATATTTTTAGAGAACGAGTGATTCTAGCTGATCAGATCGTGAAGTGCGCTCTGTACATGGCCTCGAGTTTTAAAATCTAGTGCAAGTTTTCAGCCTCATTTTTCATTATGAACACAATAATAAATAACACTGCCTCATGTCAGAGCTTGTTTACGTATACGTTGGGCAACATCGCAGTCAGCTACCTATTCGATACGAGCACGTCACGTCTTTTGCTTCATCATTACTTCCAATATTGTTATATTTTCTATTGGAAGAACTGTATACCAGGTGATTCTAAATTAATGGGTATAGTAAATAACTCGAAATCGAGAAGATCGATGGTTTTCATGGTTCACTTTTTATGGTGTTATTTTTTGTTTCTGTCACTTCGGACCGACTTCGCTTTTTTAAATGCAACACTCAATTTTTTTTGAGGTTTCGAATTCTTTGTTCACAGTAAAAATGTTTTTCCTTGAAACATTATCTGCCGAAAGTGATAAAATTGATAATAATACCAGATACAAAATAAATGTTTAATTAAATTTTATTAAGGTAGATTGAGCAATTTATTTTATTATTTAGTAAATGTTACTTTATTATAAAAAAAACAGTCCAATAAACGTTCGAAATGATGCTGCTGCTGCACAAGGCACTTAACAGTTGTCTTTTGAAATGATTATGTGATATTTTTTAACATTTCAGGTGTAATGTTTCGACAAGCGTCTCTGATCCGAATGTTCATGTCTTTCATAGCAGTTGGCACTCGATCATAAATGATATGTTCCATATGGCCGCACAAAAAAAAGTCTGATGAAGTCAAATCTGCTGATCGGGCTGGTCACTGCCACGCTCAATCCATTTTTGTGGAAAATGCTTTTTTAAACGTTTTCTCATCTTTTTTGGTATAATGAGCAGGACAGTCTTTATGTTGAAACTACGTTGTCTATCTTTTATTTAAATTTACCTTTTCAAGGTGTGACAAATTTTCAAGTAAAAATTTCCTATACTTTTTTCATAGGGATTTGTATCAATGAAGTATGGCCCAATTATATGTCTACCTACAATACCACACCAAATTTTCAAAGTTAATAGTCGCTGCCTATCCACTTCACGCAACCAATGTGAATTCTCAATCGACTATAAATTCATGTTGTGGCGATTTACTCGACCGTAGTTTGTGAAGCTTGATTCATCCGAAAATAGTATATTTGAAAAAAAAATTCATTTTTGTTACGTGTATTTTGGGTTTTATCTAGTATTATCAATTTTATCACTTTCCGCAACAAATTTTCCAAGCAAAAATATTTTTACTGTCAACAGAGAATTCCAATCTCCAAAAAAATTGGGTGTTCCATTTGAAAAAACAAAATTGACCACAAATGATAGATGACCTTGAAAAAAATTGACAGTACAAATAGTAAAGCTTCTGAATACAAAAAAGACTTTCTTCGAACATTATTTTCTAGATCTTCTTGATTCCAAGATATTTGATTTTCCCATTTATTTAGAATCACCTGGTATAATTTATTTCTGGAAAAGGGAAGATTGAAGGCTGGGATTTTCCCAGATTTACTACCGAGATTCGAAATTCTATGTCCTTCAAAATTGATTTGTCACCTATAAACTGTTTTCATAATTCTTTTAAACGGATAATAAACTCTCTTAAAAAGCACACTCAATTTTTGAATACTGAATATCGTTGAAGTGTGAAGAGTGATATATTTGTTGTATCCCAAGAGTTTTGTATTTGTATTATGTTCCTGCATTTTGTCCATTTGAATATAGACTTGACTACGTGAGAGAGGCACTTAACTTGTTAGGAATGACAGATATACACCTTTTCCCAATACATTCAACCTTTAATCCATCCTAACTGAAAATGGATATTTATTATACATAGTTTTGGTACCTGCCCATAAAGCAGATATAGAGGGTGCCTGGTTTAAATGTACCCTCTATTAGTATTTCCGAAACTGTAAGAGTTACAAAATTGGTTAGACACGAATTGCGATATTTGGATTTTTTATGTGTTGCAAACAATGTTGCCAAACTTGCGAAATTGGTCAAAAGTTTACAGACAAAATATTGTAAAAATAGTCATTCTGATCAAAATAAGTTAATGTAAAATGGGTATGTATGTATATAACACAAGATAAGTACGCTTTTTTGCGAGTATTTTCTATAAAATTTAATAATTTTAATTTTTAATTAAAATGATGCATTAAATGTATTTTTAATAAATTATAAACCACAACTTATTTCATAATGTCGATTGCGGCATATTAAGCCTCCAGAAAGGGCAACTTTTGCCCTTTCACCGTTTCGCAGATAGCAACACGGGCACGTCCAAATAAGACATCCTGTAGAGAAGCACTCTTGCGAATTGAGACAATACGTTGTTGACAATATAGTAGACTTGATATATCCTGTTTCTAGGTACATTTATAATTTATAATCAACATTCCTAGTCAAAAAAAGGCTTTACAATTGTGCTTATTTCCTTTTTTTTTGTACAATTTTGTTTATTCCTCTCACTTTTTTCCGGTTATCAAAAAACTATTTGATTTTAAGACATTTATAAGAGCGATAAGATTATTTATTAATTATTTTAATAAATGTTATGTAATAGTCATTAGTCACGAGTGGGGTAATAACACCAATTATTCATGTGTCTTACTGCACGTGAAATGTCCTACATTTTATCTACGACTCCACCGCTTGAATTAATTTATTTTGTGTCTGAAAATACGCTTGTGCTGGTTTTGTCTCCTAAGTCGCAAATAGAATGATGGTTTATTAATTCCTTGAAGTAAATGTGTGTTATACTTTTCATTGTTCAACAGTAGTATTTAGTGTTCTATTAGAGTTGTAAGTGCGTAGCATGAAACTGTTGTTTTCTATTATAAAACTATTTATTAACAAATGCATTTTATTTGATTTTATTTTGACTGAACTAAAACTAAAGAAGGCAAAAAAAAATATTTTAAATAAACTTCATATAGACTTATGTCGGATCTCAATTTTACCGGGTATATTTTGAAAACTTGGCCATGCCCCAGATTTCTAGAAGTACCAATTAAAGTTAAAGACTGATTCTCCAGAGCACTGATGGTTGAAGGGTTAAGTAAATTCCGAAACAAACCCAACTATTGTTGCCCATTTAAATCCTCTTCAACGAATATGGGTCCGATAATTACATTCTAAAAAATTCCTGAGTAAACATTGAGTTGTTGCGATCACCGAGTGTATTCTTTCAGAAACTGATGAGGATTTGTATTATTCCAGAAACGACAGGAAAGTCGATTATTTTTCCCAATAAAAAAAAGAACTCTCATCACCGAAGCAAATATTTCCGGACGTTTCATAGATACATACATTGGCTCATTTCTACACAAAATTGGATTCTCCGAACAGGATGATCATCTCCTAGAGCGTAATTCAGTTTCATCCAGTCAAATTTAAAATTTTAATTTTACTAATCAAAGTAAACAAATTTAATTCAGTTTTTCATCAGTTTCAAGATAATAATGCTTAATAATTTTCTTATCTGTTTACGCTGCAATTGTTTTGAATAAGTCGCAAACGAGATTTTTGCTTATTACAAAATACAAATATTTTTTCGTCAGTTTCATTGTTTTTAATGTTTCTGTCTCGTCCTTTGTGTAATCTTAAATTACCGAAGAAACGCTTCAAAGAGACCTCCATTGTGTGCTACACAACTGGACATCTTTGAAGTGCCGAACGCGTTGCAGCTGTTATCTGACATGGTGTTATTAGTTGACAGCAAGCTCGGATTGAAGCAATTAACTCTTCTCTTGTCTCAGGAGGATTTCTGTGAACCAGAGTTCTTAAAGTTCATCACAAAAAGGAGTCGAGTGGAGTCAAGTCTGGAGATCTAGCAGGCCATATTAATTTTATCATCACACTTCGCTTACTAAATCGCATTTACGAAAAAAATTTTGTGTTTTGAAATGAGCAAAAATCTCGTTTGCAACTTCTTGAAAACAATTGTAGCGTGGACAAATCAGAAACTTTTTAATATCAATTACTCGGAATTGATGAAGAATTGAATTAAAGTTTATAGAATTTAATTTTTTTATTAGATTAGAAGAAAAAAAATTAAGTTAATCTATTAAAATTTGAGTCAAAAACCGAAATTTTAGTACGGTTGTTTAGAGAATCTGAATACCTAGAAAAGAACGTGCCATCCCTGTCGATTGGAGGTGAGGACTTTTTTGTCCTTCGTCGTCCGCCTTCATTCTAAGGCCGACGTGTCTCAACATTCTGAACTTCAGATTACGATCCTCGGAATATGGCGAGCGGCAAATTTTTAAAAATACACTCGGTATACCGAACTGGAGAATTTAATGGCTTCGAGTGATTATTTAGTGCGACATTTGCTTAAAATTTCCTCCTTATGCTACACCTCGTTGCGACTAATTAAAGAGTTTTTCACCGGTTTTCAAGCATCTGAAATTTTTTCTTACACCAGCAGCAACCATCTGTGCTCCGTCTAACATCTATCATGTAGCGTTCAGTGTCTCTTTGGTAAACAATATATTTCATGGAATCCCATAAATTAACTCCAAAGGATTCAAGATGGGACATGGCTGTAGCCATGAAATTGGACCGGCATGAAGTACCGCTTTACGAGGAAGCGGGGTACCATCGTGCTGGTACATAAACACGATTCATCGGCCCAGATAAGATCGGAAATGAAATCATTATTTTGGGCATGTTTGCTGGCATGTTGCTACAATAACATGTAAAAAGACATGTTGTTGCACCATGCTGGGAAACGCGCTGCATATGGTTGAAATGAGAATTCACGGTTTAGTATACGTCTTTAGAAAGTTTGAGTTACAAATGAACAAAACTAAGGAAATGTTCGATATTGTTGTTTTTTCATACTTCCGTTGAAATAACAAAGTTTTATGTATAATAATATGCATAAGCTGATAAAAGAAGCGTACTAACATATATCAGATATAGTTTATAATATAAAGAAAACAACAAATTATTCCATTAAAAAAATAGTTAGGAAAAACAAAAGAGACCCTGGAAAAAGTAATAATAAACAACAGTTGTGATAAAACAAAATCAACCAAATGAATAATGCGTAACACACCCTTTATTCTTAATGACCTCTGCACACTCTCTGTGTGTTGACTCAAGAAAAGTATTTGTTTTGGACATGTCCATATTTCTTCGCATTTTTTTTTATGGTATGCTTTAAATCTTCCATATTTGTGGTATGTTGTTTCCTAATTTGCACTTTGCATTTATTTCGTAATTTTTCAATTGGGTTCAAGTCTGGGCTTTGCGGTGGCCAACGATTTTTGATTCATTGATAAAGATTGTTGCTTTATGTTTTGGATCGTTGTCATGCTGAAATATTCAATTAACTGACAAATTGTCATCACGAACTGGCTCCATTAACTTTTTCAAAGTATTTAAGTATGTGAATCTGTTCATTTTTCCTTTAATAAAAATAAATTGGATCCATTTTGTGTGACAAAAAGCATCTCCATAGAAGAGTAGGACCTCCACAGTGCTTTATTGTTTGTAAAGTATACTCGAGGTGACACCGTTTCCAAACTGGACGTCTTACCCGTGCTAACCCATCAGATCGAAGGAGATGTATTTTGATCTCGTCACAATGTAAGACTTATTTACAAAATGCTAGATCGTTATGTAAATATTTTTGACCAAAAGCAAGTCTCGTTTTTGAATTTTTCCAAAAAAAAATCAATGGCAATTTTGATGGCCGCCTGCTTACAAACCCTATCCCATCATTATGAAATTCGGTTGTGCTTCAGCAATAATTTTTATACATTTGTTTAGATGTGTATTCTGCACAAAATATAAGTTTAATCTCACGTAACTCTGTACAAACTATAGTTTCTCTAGTTTTGTGCCAGTATAAATTTCAAATCAACAAAAAAAACTTATCCATAATGACAATAAAGAAATTATACTGCGTATACTGAACGAACACTTCTCTATAAATAAGACAAGGTATGCATGAACGCTACAGAGGGTCGAATTAAATTTATTTCTGAAAATTTCAGAAGTTTCCTTAGTTTGGTCCATTAGTGTACATGTAGACTCTTTGAATGCTGATTACAGTATCGTCAATTACAGAATTAATTACAGCGTCTTCGTGCTCCCCATTAACTTCATGCAGTTCAATAGCTCTTACTGGAGCGGAATTACTTGTTTGTCGCAATATTTTTAAGAATTCGTTAGAAAATGAATAATATTTCTTCGTAATTTCGTCCTAATTGCCGACAATGTCCGTTCGAGTGACCCTATGCGAAAATTATATCAGGACACTCTTCAGTGCTATAAACGTTCACTTTAGGATCTTCCAATAATTAGGATAAAATCTCATGTGAAAAGTGATATTTATTTGCATTTTTAACGATGATCGCATTAACCGCTACGTTGATACTCCCTACGTTCCATAATAAGGTATACATTTCCAATTTGTTCGGAAATAAAATATGCAAGTCCCAATAGAAAACATTTTTTTTTTGAAATTTTGGAAAAATTATGAACAAATTGATTTTTTATTAACCTAATTCATAACATTGCCAATAATATTTTTGCCAAAACATTATTAGCGCAACGTAACGATACAGGAGGCCTGCCTTCATGGAGAAGTTTGGCTTCGCTCATACAGAGCTTGTAAAAAGTTTTGCAACACGTTTAGAATTTTCATGAACCTGATATTTAAACAAAAATTCTTAAACACGTATAATTTCATTTTAAAAAAGGCATTAAATGCATTATTTTCTATATTCAAATTTTCCACATCTATCCAGCTCTCCCTACTCACTTTTCATTTTCTTTCATTTTCTTCACCCCAAAAACTGCTTTTTCTCTCATCCACGCTTGACTCGTTTGCGACCATTATGGACTTATAGAAACAAATTTGTATTTATCGGAAAACAGAATTTCTTTTTCCGTCTTAATTTTTATCCAAAATTAAACATTTGTTAAAGGGGCATAGCAAAACAAAATAGGTATTCATGTTTTTGTGATCTTTTTTTTATCACACGTCCTCTTTACACCATAATCATACGTAGTTAATTTGGATAAACAATTCACCCTTTTACTGAGCAATGCATTATTTTTTGTCACACAGTATACGAGGAATTAAATAATGGTTTTCGCTTCCAACCATCATGATCTGCTCCATGCAGCTTTGTAAAATTAGAAAAAATATTTTCCAATTTATCATTTTCTAATAGATCGAACGTTAGTTGCACGCAATCAATCAACTCTTCAAAACTTTTCGGAAATGATTCGTATTGAAGCGATTCAATTGAGTTAAAAGAACCGAAATCTAAAACATTCAAATCAGAGCTGTTTGGTGATTAAGATCTGATTCTAATGTTGCAACCATTCGTAGATCCTTCAGACAGAACTTCTTGATCATCGTTATGCGGATGAGGCCTACTGTTATCTTTTTGTACAGGATGATCTAAATTTCATAAGACTGAACCGGGAAAAATTTGAATTACTTTCTGAGATATCCAAAATTACTCGAAATTTTGCTTTTTTTTTCTCACTATTTGAAGATATATTTCGAAACAAATGTCACTTCATTGTTACTAGTTGGTAAGTTGGGGCAACTTTTCACTATTTTGAATGACCTCGTATCTCTTATGGTTTCCGAGATTCCAGTGACACGCCTCGGATTTGAACCACCCTGTATATAAACTGTTTTTTTTTCTTTAGATGTCGGGAACCTGACTTTCGTTTCCCAAGTTTCTTATGTTCAAAGTTATCCTTAACATTCTTGAAAATCATTTTCTGCATTCTACAGTATTGACGCCTTCAATATTTTCGGTAGCAAGGCTGTTTTTTGGACAGTTTTTATTTTTTCTTTTTGATTATTCAGTAAAAATAAGCGGCCGAATTCCCAATTTTTCATCATAATATTGTTTTCTATGGACATCCTATCGAGGTCTTGCTACTGCAGCCATGAACATCACTTTTATTATGAATCGCTTACTTTTACAAGTGCTTTCGGGTAATTCTTCATCCAGAGTGACATAAAAGGAGCGTTTTTCTTGGGTGAGATAAAACCATTTTTCAACTATATGAACACAGTCTAGAAAATTTCTTGGCAGATTTGTTATTTCCGCTCTTCTTCTTAGGTGTTGATGTAACAATGCTAAATTCAATTTTTGCCGATATTCTCACTGTGAAAAAAATTCGTTTTGACTTCCTAAAAAAATTACTCTACGGTGAGTCTCCTGATGGATTTGCTAAAAGGAGAAAATTTCTTATTTTTCAGTCTACAAGAAAAACGTATTCTTCGTGAAAGTTTTTGCTTGTTTCCAAACGTTGAGTTGAATCAGTTTTCATCCTTTCAGTTTCCCGTTTCGCTACAGAGAAGAACAGGTCCAAAAATTATTTCTCGTTTACGTGCCAACTGTACACAACAGATTCACCAAAGTCTTCTTCAGGTATCTGATTAAATTCGTCCCCGTCAAAAAATGTTAGGCGTCTCAGATCTTCAATGTTCTCTGTATTATTTAGACCAGATATCCTTTCACTTACCTATATCACTTTCAGAAAAAATAAATGAATTTGAGGAGTGCGCAAACACATGGTACAAAGTTTTCAACGAAAGTTATGCTTATCCAGGAGGTGGAACCAATTCATCACTTCATGACAATCATAAAAAATCAGGTAAATGTCTGTGTTTGTATTTTTAGGATATAGTTCAAAATAACTTACCTTAAGATTATAGGTAATTTCAAAAAAATATTTTAACTCGTTCTTAAGAAATCTGCATGTGCCAGATGTCTCTGACAATAATGCCATAAATTCAATCATATGTTTTAGGTGTCAAAATATAACGAAAACTTCATATAAACATACTATTATGATAAAAATAATATAAATTTTTCATTAAAATTTCGCGAATGCCACAAAATCATGGGATTATTTTTTTGTAAATTGGAAGCACTGTCGATAACATCTATGTAACGTTTCACGTTCAATTAAAAAATTTTGTACTCTAAAATCGTCGATTCACCATTAAGAACCTTGCTGGTACTACGGGCATTTCATTTGGGTCAACCCAAATCATTTTTTAGGATATTTTGTGCCTCAAACGGGTCAAATTTCAATTGCTTCCAAAACACTCAATTAAAAAAAACGTGGCGTTCGAATCTGTCAAACAATAATTTATGACTATCGTGACGTCATGAAATGCATCACTACGGCAGATAGGAATTGGATCTACGCATACGACCCGGCCGCAACCGACCAATTGAGTGAATATCGTGCAAAAAGTCTAAAAAAAGACGAAAAAACCACGTCAAAGTTGCTCCAAAATTAATTGTTAACAACGAATATTATTTGAGCATTATGCGTCGTTTGCGTGAAGCTATTCGCCTCAAGAAGTCAGAACTATGTGTAGAAAATTCTTCGTTTTGCACCACGATAATGCACCGTCCTACACTGCATTGGTTCTTTGAGAACGTTTTACCAAAAACCTGACCCATGTCGTTCTACGACCACTGTATTCGCCCGATTTAGCACCGTTGGACTTGTGGCTGTTCAGCAAGTTTAAAAGACCACTCCAGGGACAACGTTTTGACTCGACTGAGGAGTATCGAAGATCATCCCGGATAAGATTTTTCTAAATGTTTCGATAACCGGAAAAAATGATAGTGTAAGTGAGTTAAATCAGACAAGTGGTGTCTTGAAGGCGGTAAAATTTATTTAAAAAAATACAAATTTTTTAAATTTTATAAACATATTCACCTTATTTTTTATCACAGAAGTATATTGAAAGAGCGCTTGGTTTTCGATGTGCTGGGTATGAAAAGTTAGTTCCTGAAGATGGTTTTTTACTAACATTTTCGAAATTTCTTCGAGATAAATTAATGAAATTTTACACTTTATTATAACTTTTTGTGCTTTTTTTGAGTCTATGAAGAAATTGCAACATTCTTGAAGGGACGGGTAATACAGGAAAGTAGTTCTCAAAAAGCACCTAAACTTCATGTAGTCAAATTTATTGACAATTTTATTTTTGAAATATATTAAATTTGAAGATTTGTTCTCAAAAAGGTACTTTTGTGGGAAATCTAAATCTCCAATAGTTTCCGAGAAAATTGGGATATAACAAATAGTTGAATATTATGTTTTATTGAATAAATATCAGATTTAAAACCCTGTTGGCATTGAAATGAAACAAGAAATACTTTTGATATTTCCATATATAAGAGTTTTTATTAATAAGATCTGGTGGAAGACAAATGTTACCGGAACAGTATTTAATTACAATTACTGTTAAAGAAAATAAATAAAGATCTCAATTCTGATGTTGATTTAATAACACATATTCCAAATTGTTTTGTTAAATTCCATTTTGCTCAGAAAGTGTTAGAGATTTCCACTTTCACAAGAGTAACTTTTTTATGTAAAAATCTTCAAGTTTACAATTATTCCTATAAAATGAACAATAAAGTAAAGTACAAAAATTGATTAATTTATTGCGCAACGTTTCGAAAATATTAGTAAAAAACTATTATCAGGAGCCAACCTTTCACACTCTACCTATCGAAAACGTAGCGCCTTTCAATATACAATGTGTTGCTTTTAAGATGAAGACGCGCGTATATTTTCGTTATTTGAAGGGGTACAGGTTTGAATTTGTGAACAGTTGTATAAGTTGATGAGTCGCATTTTTAAAAATACTTAACTGATATCTGAACTGTAAACTGCGTCTATTACAAATTTATAAACAGGGTTAATTCTCGATATTTTGCTTCACGTTAGAGATAACAAAAAAATTATTAGAATTATCGAATATTATTTTAACCCCATATACCGAATTTCATGACAAAATTCGCTTTTTTAATCTAATAATCATCAGTCATGAAAAGTAATAATTCGACAAATTGGCAATTCAATAAGTTATAATTAATTCAAAAGTTACAACAATAATTTTGATAATGTAAATAATTAACTTTCAAATGTGATCTTTCTCAACTAGTCCTCCGTCTATTTGAATACATTTTTCGATTAATTTGCGATTTTGCTTAGCAACTCGTCTAAATTCCTGAATGCTTATACCTTGACGGGCTGTCTTATTCTGGCACAAAGTTCATCTCGATTTCTGGGCCTTGTTTTATAAATTTCATTTTTTATCATTTTCCACAAATAAAAATCGAGAGATGTAATATCGGGGAATCTCAGAGGCCACAGTTCAAAACGACTGTTTCTTCCTATTGAGCGCGTGGGAAATATTTGGTTTAATCACTGACGAACAATCCTTGAATTGTAGATGGATGAACCATCAAGCTGCAAATACGTATCCTGTCGCACATTATGAGGAAGATTGTCAACTGCATCCCAAATTCTCCATCGAAGAAGTTAGCTAAACGGTCAGCGGCCAATAATCGATTAAAGAAAAAAGATCAATTATACGATCTCCTAAAATCCCACGCCAGAAATCGACTTTCTGGGAATATTGGTCTTTACAATTTATAACCCAGTGAGGATTATCTGTGGCCCAGTATCTACTGTTTTGAGACGATACGACTCCATTAATGGTAAGTGTAGCCTCATCAGTAAACATAATCTTCTTCAGAAAATGTCCGTCATTGAAAAAATTAGCTTGGGCCCAATAACAATAATCTAATCTTTTATTATCATCACCTTCTTTCAATATACGTAAGAACTTCGGTTTATAGTGTTTGATCTTGTGACGAACACAATATCTGATTTTATCCTTGATAATATCCAGTTGAGATCATAAATCTCGAAGACTTACGCATGGATTTGCTCCATTTGCCGCCAATATATCGTTATCCTCAGGATGTAAGTGTATTCGACGAGGTTGACCATTCCTATGGATTTTAATAACACTACCAGTTTCGTTAAAAATAACATTTACCGTGGCTGTTTTTCCATGAGTAATGGAAGCACGATGGGGATGTCTCAAGTTAAACTCCGCTACTACGAGCATGACCACCGAATAACCGGATTATTTTATTTATCGATTTTTCCTCTTAAAGTCAATGGCATTTTAACTCTGTGGTCACTAATTAGAACTTAACGCAATAAACTCAAAGTTTAATCTGACTGACATTTAACACTTGTTTGAAATTATTACTTTCCACGGCACTTATTATTAAATTAAAAAATTAACTTGTAACAATTTTGCGTAAGACCAAAACGATGGAAAAATTAAAAAAGCCAATTTTGTCATGAAATTCGGTATATTAGGTTAAAATAATATTCCAAACAATTTCTAATATTTGTTTTAACGCGAAGCAAAATATCGAGAATTAACCCTGTTAGCGAATTTGTAATAGGCGCAGTTTACAGTTCAGACATCAGTTGAGTACCTTAAAAATTGTGACTCACCAACTTACACGCCTGTGCAAAAATTCAAATTTGCACCCTTTCAAATAACGAAAATATGGGGGTATCTTCATCTTAAATGCAACACACTGTATATTTATATCAAGTTTTCGTCATATTTTGGGACTTAGAACATGTGAATGAATTTATCGCACTATGTGTCATAGAATCGCTTTGTATATTAGGGATGTTCTGATCAAAAACATACGCGACTAACGGTAGATTGACGGCAGATGCATTCAAAATTTTATTATCTTTTGTTTTTCTATACTATAATTTGATTTGTAAATGAGAAATAAATAATCAAAACTGCCTTTTCTTGATTAATTTCAATACTTTCCTATTTCTGCAAAAATGTATACGTCGTTCTGGCACAGAGTCTGTACATGATGTTGCAAACGTGTTAGGGACTCTAAGTTATTGGCTTTTGTTGCTTTTTATTTTTTATTGTTGTTAATGTTAGATTTATTATGTATTGGCATTTATTCCCTTAAGTTACGCTTATGTACTGCGATACTTATTCGGACAATACCATCTGGGTGCCAGCCAACATGGACCATCAGGCCAAAGCTAAGGGTACGCTTTGGCTGGGGAGTGTGCTACTAGTCCAAGGAAGCTTTCTCTATAGGGACTATTGCTTTGATGGTCAATTTGTTGGACCCGCGATATTCCCAGAAAAGCAACTAGTATAGATATTCCCCAGATGGCCGCGAGTTATGGGACTCGGTGTAGCCATAGCTCATAATGGTTCTTGGTGGTGGTGCGCCCCTGGTTGGAATTCTTCGGGGTTAGTACTTAAGGGATAATCGGAGCAATTTTCGCTCTCTTCTCTGCTCTCCCTTTTCTCCGTGTCGGGTGAAAGCTGCGTCGGTGTCGGGATGTGATCCGAATCATATCGTGTAACCCGCCCAATAATCATTCTCCCTCTTCTTTACTTAGACCAAGATTCTTACATTCTTTTGAGATAAGTGCATAGTGAATACAGTCCATTTTTACATAAAACAAAGTGTCTTTGTCGTGTTTCATTTATCGAAGGAACACCTTAACAAACGAGTATATTTAAATTGACCCCTTATGTAGCAAACTGCAAGGTAACAGTACCGTAAACGGTTTTCGCTCCGATCGTTCTGATTTTTTAATATGTTATTCTAAAGGTCATTTTGAACAACTTTTCTAAAGGGACAAGGGCGCGCAAATGCCTCTTTCACACTTTTTTAGATTGAACATTTTTCCAAATTCAACTGTCTTACGAGATCGTGGAGCGAATAGGGGTGCTGGGTGGGGTAAACTGCTTCACTATGGGTATGTAATATTTTGTTGTTGCTTTAAAGATCTGAAACGTTGTTGATAATTACCTCACTCAGCACTCCAATTCACTCCATGAATCCCGAAAGACACTTCACTTAATCGACTAAAATACTTACGTGGCCCCTGCGCAAGAAAGATCAACAAAAATTTTACAATTTTATTTTAATTGCAATCGCGATTAAAAAAAAATATAAATTCTGATCAAAATAAGTAAATAAAAAACATATTGCTTGATAAGAATTGAAACTAAATGAAATAAATTTCCTTACTGAGGTGGATGTAACTTTGCAATTTCAATAGAGAAATAATGAATGTCGCTTAATAAAGGAAATGACCGTTTAAACAAAAATTCTGCTAGATATCCAACAAAATGGGGCTCTTTTCTTTCATATCTGGGAATTCCACCACGGATATCTCTCCATATACGCTCTACATTCTGAGTGTGAATTTGCGGATCATTAGAATCAACATACTGAAGGGAGTGATTAATTTGCAAGTGCTGATATTCTTCATATTTTAAAACATCATATGCTCTCCAACAATCCGATACAATAGTGGTTCCAGGATGTAACCATTTTTTAATAATTTGGAGCAAAGTTTGTGAGGTCCTATTTTCAACTGGAACTAGAAAAACTCCCTTAGTATCTCTCTCGAACCCATCAAAGATCCACTTTCCTTGAATCCTGCGTCCTCTATTGAATTTTCGCTTCCCAAACTTTGTTTCATCTATTTCCACAATTTTTCCAACTCCACCAATTTTTTCTGAATTTTTAAGTACCCACTGAATACACACTTCTCTGCAATATGATGACCACTTTACAACAGTATTGGAATTGCATTAAGCTCTTTCATTATAAATTGTTGTCGAGGAAATCCTAATCGTAACCACAAAACAGTGAAATATATTATATTCTCCAACGATAATTTCGACATTTGCAACCACGTTCCTCTTTTTGCATTTTTTTTGAAGGCACACTTCTTAACTTTTTTACTTTTCTTGTATTTTCGGCCACAAGTAAACAATGAACTATTTATGTTCATTTCTAATCGATTTTTACAAGTTTTGCAATAGCTATATGTCACTAACAGTCCATGATTTATTAAAAAATCCACGAATTGCCTTCTATCACTTAACATTACGATGAAATCTTTTAACGATAATTCACAACTGTTACAAACCATCTTTCCCTTCAAACTAGTCCAAAATATCAAAACAAATATCGAAACAAAACGTTTTTATGTGAGACGTGAATGCTGGGAGAATCAAGCAATGTTGTCGAATTGATAAATTAAAAAATGATTATTTGGATGAAAAATGGAAATGTGTTACCTTACCTTACCTCACCTTACTTTATCTTACGTTACCTTACCCCACCCAGCACCTCTATTCGCTCCACGATCCCGTAAGATAGTTGGATTTGGGAAAATGTTCAACCTAAAAAAGAGTGTGAAAGAGGCATTTGCGCGCCCTTGTCCCTTTAGAAAAGTTGTTCAAAATGACCTTTAGAATAACATATTAAAAAATCAGAACGATCGGTGCAAAAACCGTTTACGGTATAATTACCAACTTCGACGTCCTCTAAACACCTAAATCGTTGAAATCGGACATGAATGTTTCTATAAAATTTCACCTCAAATTTTTCTCATCTGTGTGACACTTTCACTATTGGAAAAATGCGAGATTACCCAATAAGAAATAAGTGAAAAAATAACTTTCGGCGATCTACACCCAACTCAAATACCGTCGACTTTTGGACAAAGATTATTTGAGTCAGATTATCGTATTTCGACCTCGGATGTGTGGTAATATTTCATATTAACATACATTTCCATCTCGTATTTGCAGTTATGTATTGCAACACCAATTCGAGCTATTAGAGTGACATAATTTTTTTTCGCATTTCATGATACTCGATTCTGGGGAAGCCGCAAACTACATCGATGACTCACCACCGAAGGCGTAACTTTACGATGCCCAAAGAAAAGTATTGCAACCTGCAGATTGTTTTTAAACGTAGGCTAAAACCCATTTAACAAGAATCTGTGTAGGTAAAACACGATTGGTTCAAAGTACTTTACTTACCATGTTTGGTAGCAACAATCTGATAAATGTACAATGTTTTACTATAAAGGAATGAATGAAGAGATTGAGCAGTGTTTACGTATAAAATTCATCACGTTTGCAAATCTAGGTATCTAGAATTAGTTACAGATATGGAAATGAAACCATTCCCGATAAAGGCGAGATGAGCGCTTCGGACCATTGGGCTGCTGAATTACAAATCATATAGGCGTCTCTTGCTCATCACAGGACAGTAGAGATTCCGCTTTGGGAACTCAGATAATCCGCATATGGAAAATTACAAGATACTTGTGTAGTTTCGATGTTTGTTTAATGGGAAAAACCTAATATTGTAAAATATTTTCAACTTGGTATGACTTCTGGTCAAACCAGAAACTGATCCCTGCTTCACTTTCTTTTTTAATGGAAAATAGTGATTTTATTTTTAATGAAAATGAGTTTTTAGTCAAGAATAAATATAAGTTTTATAACACAACTTAGTACCGACTTTGAACTAGTTTTGATTTATATTGACGATTTTCTCGACACTTCTTCTCGAGCTTCACTAAACCTTGATTATCCACAAAATTATTTGACATACATTCACGAACTAAATTTTAAACTGGTGCAGAATTAACTAATTTTTATAAACAAATTAAGAATTTAGGAAAAATATTTGAAAAAACAAACAACACACCTTGACAACAAAAAAACAGCCTGTCTTTTTATGGACATCAACAAGGCTTTTGACAGTGTCTGGTACAAAGGACTTTTATACAAACTACACTGTCTGAACACACCAAAATACTTACTCAATACTGTAAAAAAACCTACTAGAAAACAGACAACTAGAAGTACGCATTGACAACACCCTCTCCTTTCCTTTCTCCCCCAAACAGGGTCTCCTACAAGGATCACCACTATCGCCATTGCTATACAACGTATACTGCCACGACATATACAATTACAATCAACAAGACAAAAACTATTATGACAAAAATGCCTACATACTACAATACGCCGATGACACAGCACACATCGTACACGACCAAACTACCGCGAAAGCTGTGAACGGGGCAAGTTCGTGGTATTCTTTGCTGTCTCACCCCAGACACAAAGGGGGCACAGTTGGTTGACAGTGCCAAGGGGGATTGTATCTATTTTACGTAACTTTTTATTTTGTTCGAATGACCACAGCTTATTTGGCGCTGAACCAATGCAGAACAAAACACGCTTGTATTTGTCTCACTAAATTTTTAATATTACTTTACAAGTGACAAATGTCATAACAAATTGTACAATTATAGCAAACTAGAAAAACACAAGCGATCACTGAAAATTAAGAGAATTTTACAATTGGGAGTTTTTCCTTAAATAGGGCAACTGAGATGTGAATTGAGCGCAGTATAAGTATCCTACTAAGACTGTAGGAGTTAAAAAGAGAATTGGAGATATGTTGAAGAAACGTTGCGTTTTGTATGAGAGATTCTATGAAACTGATCCAAAAATCAATCTTTCCTCTTGAATGTGAACCTCATGCCATCCATTTATATTTTTACCACCTCATAGTCATACCAATTAATGTGAATTATTGGTGTTGAAGACTAAAAATTGCTTATCATACGGTGCTGTAAAGGTGTGAGAAAAATGATGGGTGAAAAGAGTTATAAACGTGGGAAGAGTGTGGAATGTGTATGCAGTTGACTAACGTAAACACTGCCTTTAAGGGTGATTAATAAGGGTTTACGTTGGCAACATAAAAAGAAATTTATTAGTGGGTGAAGATGTTGGGTATTTTCCCAACAAGCTGTAGAGAAACTTCAAACACTAACCGACGATACAATGACCTGGTTCTATAGATGGAGACTAACACCCAACTCCACCATATTAAACAATACATAAAATATCTAGGAGTAACAATAGACCAAAAATTAAAATTTATCAAACACGCGGAAAACATACGAACTGAAATAATAAAGAGGATAAAACACTTCAGAGGATTAACATACAAAGACAAAGGGATCAGTACAAAAACAGCAACCAAAATATATAAGTCCATCTGTAGATCACTACTTGACTACAGGCACATAATGAGAGCGAATACCACAAACAAAACAAAAATACATACAGGCAACTGAACAAATTGCTCTTAGACTAATAACGAAAATTAGACATCCTAGAAACCCTCTACACAACCCACCCAACGAAATGCTATACGAAAGAGCACAAATAACCAAAATAACGGAAAGACTACAACAACTACAAACTAATTGGAAGAACAACCCACGTAACTGGACGATACTGAACCCACTTACGATATCAAGACAGACGAGACAATTCCGCTTCCTTTTTCCTTCTAACACCCTCTTAGAATGTTTTGATAGACAATAGAAAGGTCCGTTTTTTTTTCGATTGTATTCAAAGGTTAAAGAGGTAGCTAGGTAATAGCATAATATTGTTACAAAACAAAACTGTACCCATGGACTGAAAGACCATATGGGTCGATGGCCCCTTTCCACTGGAAATAAAGATTTGTTATATATATGTATATACATATACAGGGTGTGTCTAAAAGGTCTGTACAAAATTCTACCACAGATTTCTGAGGTCAAAACATGACGATTTAACCCAATTTACCTTAGTCCAAAATAAGCGATTTTCGAAATACAGGGCGTTAAAGTGAAAACAAAAAAAAGCAAAAAAATTAATTTCTTGGTTGGTAATGCTGCTATCTACACAAAATGTCGTATCGGGCGGTTTTTGAGGATAAGAATTCAGAATCCGTTTACATTTTCGATGCACAATGTAGAGAGCGTTGTCAGCGCTAGTTATATCACAACAATTTGCTTAATAATTAAATAATAAGAAACTGCGTAGTGTTTACTACCATCTAGAATTTGCGATTAGAAAACGTATTACCCCTAATTGCGATTTAATATTAAGTTCATAATGTTCTGGAAGCCTTATGCATGGTCAGCATATATTTTAATATAAATAGGGAAAAACGTAGATTTAGGAATCATAATTTTTGTAACCGTATTGTTAGTTACATTTTGTGTTGTTTCCTGTAAAATAAATTTTTAAAAAAATAGTTGGCTGAACCTCAAACTTAACTGGCGCAGTCGGTACTCAATTTTGAAAAAGTGTAAAAAAAAAAAAAAAAAAAAAAAATCGAATTGCACGATTAAGAAAACACTACCAAAAGTTCACTACAACCAAAACAGGAAGCAGCGAAAAGCACCCGCAACGAGAATCTGAAAAAGAAATCGAGCCTGAGACCAACGACTATCCTCTGCTAAGGATGAGGCGTGGGTAAGTGCCACAAATTTTCCTTTTGTCCATTGAACCCTCTGTATAAGGATTTGATAGGGATAATTAGGTATTGCAAACATATATATGTCAAACAGTGAAACTGATAAATCAATTGATGAATTATCATCTCAGTTAAATAACGTCTCAATAAAAGGTAATATAAGTACAAGAAAAAATTTAAAAATGACTTCTAGTGACGGTTCTTCTAGTATAGTACAAAAAAGAATAAATTGGGATTTGTTCCAATCTCGGTTAAATTCACTTAAACCTTATGATGGTGATAGCAATACATTAAATAGATTTGTTGACAGATGTGAGAGTATAATTTCCAGTTACCATATGTTTAAGGATGATGAATTAAATACACACATATTCGAATCAATCCAGGATAAGTTAGTAGGGAAAGCTGAAAGGCTAGTAGGAAATCGTACGGAAATAAAGGATTGGATAACATTGAAAAATTGCTTAATTCAGTGTTTTTCTGATAGAAGAGACCTAGATAATTTAGTGCAAGAATTAACTAGGACTAGGCCTGAAAAAGGTGAACATCTTTTAAATTTTGGGAATAGAGTACAATTAATTTTAAGCAATGTTATCCAACGTATCGGGAACGATAATACCATTAACATAACACAAAAACAGTGGGATATCAGACATCATGAAAAAACAGCATTGGATACTTTTATTGCAGGATGTACAGGAATTTTGAAAAATAATATGCATCTAAAAAGACCTGATAGTTTAGAGGATGCAATGGCTTATGCCAATGAATTCAATAATTTCCAATCATTGTACGGTCGTTTAGAAGATAGACCGGCGAGACAAAATTTTTATCAAGAAATGACCACCCGAAATTATAATTCGCAACGATCAAATCCATTTTTTCAAAATCAAAATCAAAGTAATTCGTTTCCCCGTCCAAGAACAGATTTACCACCAAGACGATACCCTACGAATAGACAAGTTTTTGGAAATCAAAAACCTTTAAACGTATTTAGACCTGGTCAGATAAGGTCAGACCAGTTACCAAAACCAACCCCAATGTCGACTACATCAAAAAACCCCACGATTCGAACTAATTATTCAAATTTTAGGAATAATTCAGGAAATTTTGGAAATCCTAATTATTTCCAAAGAAATAATGCTAATAATGTGATCAGTGAGGAATTATTTGCTCAAGACTATTTAGATCAAGGAAACCAGTTAGATAGTTACAATCAAGAAACTAATTACAACCCTGAAATCACGGTAGAACCACAAAATACTGTACTAGAAATTGATAATGTAGAGGAAAAAATGAAAGGAAATTTTCAAAATGTTTTCAAACAGCAAATGCACCGATGACAGAAGTTAATATTTCACTGAAAGGTGCCCTACCTTATATAGAAATTAAGTCGTTTAAAATAAAACTTTTAATAGATACGGGTAGTAGTCGCTCAGTAATTAAACCAACATTTGTCAAAGAATATTTTCCGAACAACATTTGGGAATCAGAAAATATTGTTAAAACGGCTTTGGGTAGTCAGAATACAAAATATTGCGCAAACATTCCAATTCTAAAAGACTTCAATATTAATGATGGTATCGAATTTATATTATTTGATTTTCACAATTATTTTGACGGAATCTTGGGATTGACAGATTTATTGAATCTAAATTTGAATATAGATTTAGTGAATAGAATTCTAGTAAATACCAAAGTTAAAATTCCTTTCAAAATTAGGCATCAATTAGATGAATTCTATCATTTTTCTTTAAAACCACGTGAAAAGACTGTCAAGAGAATTCCGGTAACGATATTTAAGGGCGATATCTTAATAGATCCTGTTGACCTGGACGGAATGATGATTTCACAAGGCGTAAGTACTTCCAAAAATGGATACGCCCTCGTGGAAATTCAGAACTATTCGGAGGAAACCATTGACGTTACAATGGAAGAACGCTTTCCAGTAAAACCGTTTGAAGAAGAAACTTACAACATATGTGACTTGAGAAAATTGGGAAGTAATGTGTTATTTTTAAACAATATAAATTGTGAAGATATAAATGATATACAAAAATTAATCAGAACAGATCACATGAATAAGGAGGAAAGAAATGAAATTATAAAATTATGTAAACAGTACTCTGACATATTTCTCAAACCCGGTGATAAACTAACATTTACGTCAAAAACTAAACATGAGATAAAAACAATAGATGAAATTCCTGTACACACTAGGTCATATAGATACCCATTTATTCATAAGGAGGAGGTTCAACGTCAAATTAAAGAAATGCTGGAAAATGAAATCATTCGACCATCCTCAAGTCCTTGGAGTTCACCAATATGGATTGTGCCAAAGAAGATAGATGCAACAAAGAAACAAAAGTGGCGGATCGTAGTAGATTATCGAAAAATCAATGAGAAAACTATAGATTCACGATGGCCCATTCCAAATATTAGTGATATATTAGATAAGTTAGGACGTGCACAATACTTTTCGACTCTGGATCTTGCTAGTGGGTTCCATCAGATAGAAATGGCCCAAAATTCAATTGAAAAAACAACCTTTACAGTAGAAAATGGTCACTATGAGTATCTCAGAATGCCTTTCGGATTAAAAAATGTCCCTAGCACGTTTCAAAGAGTTATGGATGAAGTTTTAAAAGATGTACAAAATAAAATATGTATGGTTTACATGGACGATATTATTATATTTAGCACTGGCCTCCAGGAACATATTCAAAATTTAAAACTGGTATTTTCCAAATTACGCCAAGCAGGCTTTAAGATACAATTAGATAAAAGTGAATTCCTTCGTAAAGAAGTAGAATTTCTGGGACACGTAGTAACACCATCGGGAATAAAACCAAACCCGAAGAAAATTGAAGCAGTTCAAAATTTTCCCTTACCAACAACCGTTAAAGAAATAAAATCTTTTCTAGGATTAGTTGGTTATTATCGTAAATTTATTAAAGATTTAGCTAAAATAACCAAACCAATGACAAAATGTTTAAAGAAAAACGAAAAAATTGTTCACACTAAAGAATTTCTTGATAGTTTTCAAACTTGTAAAAATATTTTAACTTCTGAACCAGTATTAGCGTATCCGGATTTTTCTAAACCATTCGAACTCAATACAGATGCATCAAACTTTGCTATAGGTGCTATTTTATCTCAAAATGGACATCCGATCGGTTATGCATCTAGAACATTGAACCCAGCCGAAACAAATTATTCCACAATAGAGAAAGAATTACTCGCAGTTGTATGGGGATGTAAATATTATCGTCCATACCTATTTGGAACAAAATTCACAATCTTTACAGATCATAAACCACTTGAATGGGTTTATTCCTTAAAAGAACCAAATAGCCGTTTAGTGAGATGGAGACTCAAACTGGAAGAATTTGATTATACAATTAAATACAAAAAAGGAAACTCTAATACAGCAGCGGATGCACTGTCAAGAAATCCAAAAGAAGATTTAAATGCTTTAGAAACTGCTTCAATAGTTAACAATCCAGGCGATTGTGATGAAGAAATTTTAGAATTCTGCAAAAACATAGAAAGGTACCCACAATTAGATGAACAAACGGTTAAAGAAATATTAGAAAATATAGAACCACCAAAAATTAATGTTATATCTGATATACAAATCAAACCACCCGATAATAAGTGCGGAAATAAAGAAATATCGAAATTAAAGGAAATTCCAAAAGAAACCAATGAGAATACTGACGATGATTTAGAAACAGTGCATACCTCATTAGAGAATCCCATTTTTAATCTACCAATCACAGAGAGAGTATTTAATGGATATAAAAATCAAATTCTTGTAATAATGGGAGATATTCCAGCGGTAAGGTGTCAAAAGGAACAGATTTTTGACAATACAAGGTTTAATGTCATATTGCCAAGAAATAATTTAGTTCCTGGGATTATTCAGTTTGTGAAAGAATATGTCAGTCCTAAACGTTCTTATGCATTTTTGTTTCGAGAACCACAATTGGGAGAAATTTTTACTGTTACGATGCAAAATATTTTCGTAAACACTTCATTTAAATTTGTCCAATGTACAAAAATGCGCGAGGATGTTTTAACAAAGGAAGATCAAGTACAAAAATTAGATCTGCATCATAACACGAAAACTTGTCATAGGGGGATAACAGAGATGAAAACTGCGTTACAAAAAAAATATTATTGGCCAAAAATGGATTCGGATATTGAAGAATATGTTAATAACTGTGAGATATGTCAAAGAAATAAATATGACCGGAATCCACCAATCATTAAGTTTAACTTAACGCCAACAACTTCCAAACCTTTTGAGCATATTCATATAGACACATTTAGGATAGAAAATAAATCATTTTTAACAATCATAGATACATTTTCCAGATACGGCCAAGCCTATTTGTTAGATAGTATAACGGGTATATCTATTTCTGAAAATTTGTTCAACTTTATTACACATCATGGACTTCCCCTAAAAATCACTTGTGATCGAGGATCAGAGTTTAAAAATGCTGACTTAGAAGATTTTTGTAAACTATATAAAATAGACTTGCATTTTACCACGTCCAAGAATAGTAATTCCAATTCTCCTGTCGAAAGGTTTCATTCAACAATAATTGAACATTATCGTTGCCTTAAAGAAACTAATAAACATTTGAATCCCGAACAACTTATGAAGAGAGCAGTATTGGGATATAACAATTCAATCCACAGTGTTACTAAATTTACACCTTTTGAAATAATTAAAGGGCATATAAATAATTCGGATTCATTAGACATGAATGATCACGTAATTATATCACATTACGTTCAGGAACATAAAAAAATTTGTCAAGAACTATATAGAGAAATCGCCCAGCAGAATCACAAGATAAAAGAACAAACAATTTTAAAAAGAAATGAGAAACGAGAAGAGCCAGAACTCTACCCCTTAGATAAACCAATATACGTGAAAACGAAGAATCGTAATAAAGCCCTGCCAAAATTTAAAATTTATGATTTAAAAGATCAATCAGAAATTAAAGTAAAAACTGCAAATGCGGAATATCATAAGAATACACTTAAAAGACCTCAAAATACAACAGTCAAAATTTTTCAGGACGACTCCAAAATTTGTGCTAATAATACTGACAATCAGCCTTCAACCAGCAAGGAATGAAGAAGCAAAATTTATTTCAGTTCCAAATCCTTTGTTACCAATTAAATTAGGATCAGCAAGAATAATCTATACGAAACATACATTTCTGTATTATGTAGAAATGGAGTCCTTACTTTCGCAATTAATTAATATTAAGAAATCATATGATTCAATTAGGAACTGTATAACTAAAGATAATATATCGAATCCGATATCTTATCATGGATTGATTGGAAATTTGCTTCCTAGAACAGAGTTTTTTATAAACACAATTGAAAAGAAAATATTCAACCTTTATCCAAATTCAAATCTTCAAAGAAAACGAGGTTTAATAAACGTAATTGGTCACTTTAATAAATGGATATTCGGAAATTTGGACTCTGACGATGGAAAACAATATGATAAGGCGATTAGAAATTTGGAAAAGAATCAAATAAGGTTCGAAAAAACTGTAAACGGACAAATAACAATATCTCAGAAAATTGTAAATTTTCTTAATAAAACGATGCAAATAATTTCAGATAATCAAGGAAAACTTAAAAGAGGTATAGAATTAGTTCAAAGTACTATAGATCGAATAATTAGGAATCAAGACCAGTACCTTAGTATTCAAAATATTTTAACGCAAATTAATTTAGATTGTCAAAGTTTAATCTCATTCTTGGACAATTTAGAAGATGCTGTTGTTTTTGCAAAACTCAATTCGATACATAATACTGTAATATCCATTTCTCAAATTAATGAACTATTAATAGAATTAAGTAACATTTATGGAGATGATAAAATACCTAAATTAAATAACTCAGTAGAGTATTATCAATTATTGGGAACGCAAGTATCTTTTGTCAAAGGAAGAATAATTTTTGCAATACATATCCCAATCCTGAAAACAGAAGTTTATAACTTTCATCGCCTATATTCCGTTATCCAAAGAAAATCCATGCTTCTCTTAAAATTCCCTTTCGTGGCACAAAGCAATGATAACCTGCAGTTTAAAGAACACATCTGCCCAGACATTGGAAGAATATTTTTCTGCAAGGAAAGTGAAAACTCTGCCGACGAGTGTGTCGTCAACTTATTGACAAACCGTCCCTTAAAAGGATGCCAAAAGACCCATGTATCGTTGCAACAAACATTAATAGAACAAGTTGCAAACAATAAATTATTAATAATTCCTTCAATGCCGATACAAGTACTGTCAAAGTGTCCATCGGATCATTATACGGAAATCGGAGCACCTACCCTAGTTGAATTTTCAACTGATTGTGAACTCGTTATAGAAGGAAAAACATTTATTAACAAAATGCAAATAAGTCAAGGAATTGCATTTATTCTACCAGAAGTTCAAATGGATTATGTGCCAAATGATCAATCATCTATAGTAATCAACCTCACAAGAATGGATTTTATAGAAAGCCACCATATAAAGGACATTATCGATCATCTACCACCCATAGAAGAAAGCCATCTAGATGAGATATCAATGTGGTCAAGTGCAACTCTTTGGACATTTATAATAATCTCAATAATAATTAGTATTCTTATAGTTCGGTATAAAAAGTTTTGTAATAAGAGAAAAACATTGGAAAAAACATATAATGAAGTAGAAAACACTAACAGTCAAACCCATTCCATTAAGTTTGCCTCTTAAGGATGGAGGAGTTATATCACAACAATTTGCTTAATAATTAAATAATAAGAAACTGCGTAGTGTTTACTACCATCTAGAATTTGCGATTAGAAAACGTATTACCCCTAATTGCGATTTAATATTAAGTTCATAATGTTCTGGAAGCCTTATGCATGGTCAGCATATATTTTAATATAAATAGGGAAAAACGTAGATTTAGGAATCATAATTTTTGTAACCGTATTGTTAGTTACATTTTGTGTTGTTTCCTGTAAAATAAATTTTTAAAAAAATAGTTGGCTGAACCTCAAACTTAACTCGCTCGATGAACCCTCTTTAAAAGGGCATAACTTTTTTATCATCCGGTATAAAATTTATTTATGACTAATCTTGTGTTTTCCTACATTTTTTAAGGAACAAAGGTCTCTTGTTAAAAATCTCTACGAGCCTTCCTTCTTCAGATATTTGAAGCTTAAAGTTCGCTGCATGTCTTGAACAATAATTTTAATGTACTACATATCTATTCTTACAGTTGGATCGAAAAAAATCAAAACTTAAAAACAGGTTACAAATTACTTGAAAACATAGATACCAAACATAAACACGAAAAAATTATACTTTTAGTAGATGTTCGAAATGACCACCATTGACTTGAATACAAAGATTAATCCGACGCAAGAAATTAAAATGTACTCTATCCATCAATTCTTCGTCGTTCTTTAAAATATTTACTGCATTTTGAATTCATCCCCATAGTTCCTCTTCACTATTTATGGCCGTGAAGTATACCATGGACTTTAGAGTCCCCTGTAAAAAATAATCCATCGGAGTTAAATCCGGTGAGCGCGGTGGCCATGGTACCGGAGCATCATTTCCTCTACCTATCCATCTTCGTGGGTACTATTGATTTAAATAGTTGCGCACATTTATAGTAAAATGAAGCGGAGCACCGTCGTGCATAAACCACATATCTTGCCGAAGTTGTAAAGGAAGATCTTCCAATAATTCTGGCATTGTATTTTGAATATGTTCCAAATAACTTTCACCACTTAATCGGGGCGGCAAAATGACAGGACCAATAATAAAATTGTCAATTATTCCTGCCCACACATTAATCTTAAATTCATGTTGATAATGTACCACCAACTGTAAAAATAGATATGTAGTACATTAAAATTATTGTTCAAAACATGCAGCGAACTTTAAGTTTCAAATATCTCAAGAAGGAAGCCTCGTAAAGATTTTTAACAAGAGACCTTTTTTCCTTAAAAAATGTAGGAAAACACAAGTTTAGTCATAAATAAATTTTATACCGGGTGATGAAAAAGTTATGCCCTTTTAAAGAGGGTTCATCGAGCGTTGACAACGTCCTCTACATTGTGCATCGAAAATGTAAACGGATTCTGATTTCATATCCCCAAAAACCGCCCGATACGACATTTTGTGTAGGTAGCAGCATTGCCAACCAAGAAATTAATATTTTTGCTTTTTTTGTTTTCACTTTGACGCCCTGTATTTCGAAAACCGCCCACTTTTGGACTAAGGTAAATTGGGTTAAATCGTCATGTTTTGACCTCAGAAATCTGTGGTAGAATTTTGTACAGACCTTTTAGAGTCACCCTGTATATATACAGGGTGGGCCACGAGTAACGCCTCGAAATTTCATGAAAAAGCCAAGAGATTTTTTTACTGTTTCTTTTTTGAGGTGGTTACAGACTAATTAGAGCTACATTTTAAAATTATTTTAAAAGTATACAGAGTGTCCCAAACACATGTAATTGATCAAAGTTGCATTTTTTTAAATGGGATCCCCTGGATATCATATAATTTTTGAACTCAACCATTAAAATAAAATTAAGTTTTGTTAAGGTTTATGGTATCTAACTCTAGCAGTTTTTGAAATAATTCAGTTTTTGTCAAGATGCAAGATAATTTTCAACAACCAATCTCTCATCCCATATTTAAGTTTTTAAAACAAAAGTTTGATAGGAAGCCATCAAGGGACCAAATTTTGTACTGTAAGTTTCAAAAAGTCGGCGAATTGTACAGGATGTTCTAAAAATAGCGCCGAATTCGTTCAACTTTTAACTGTTAATAACTTTTTTAATTTAAATGGGACACTCAGTATGTTGTGTTACTGTTAGATGCCCAATTTACTTATCTATCGAATATCATTAGGATTCCCTACACCTAGCTCTACTCATTTTCGCAAAAACATACATTTTTATAAAGATATCTAAATCCCCAATTTTAATATTATGCCATATGAAATTGCTAAGATATCCGTGCAATTTTGACATTAAGTTACATTGCCATCTTGTTTAGGTCTGTCATATTTAGTTAAAAGTGATTTGTTTATTTGAAGTGTTAAAAAATTTTAATTGGAAAGATGTTTTCCTATTCGATACCAGAACGAACAGACATGATTAGGTGATAGGAGAATGACAGCAAAATTGCCTTTTGGCATCAAGAGTTTAGGCCCAAAAGTATCCGGCTCGGACATCCAAATAGACGGGTATTTGAAAGGTTGTTGGTGGATTTTCGCGCGTCGGGTAGTGTTAATTACGTGAAACAAAACAAAAAAGGAACTTGTAACCGATATTGAAGAAAATCAATTTTTGGTATTAGGATCAATTGAAGAGAATCCTAATACAAGTACTAGAAAAATCGCCAAAGAAACCGGTATAAGTCGTACAAGTGTAAGGTGGATCTTAAGTAATTTCAATTTCCAACCGTTTCATATCCAACTTCATCAACATTTATATGGAGCGGATATCCAGCGTAGACTTCATTTTTGCTATTGGGTACTGGAACTCTTCAACGAAGACTTTCATTTTTTTTATTTTGTTTTATCCACCGACGAAGCAACTTTTTATAATAACGGTTTGATAAATTGTCATAATTTTCATTATTATCACACGGAAAACAGACGTTTATTCAGAACAATTGATCGTCAAAATAGATGGAGTTTGAATGTCTTTGGAGGAATTTTTATCAATTATGTAATTGGTCCGTATTTTTTCGATGGACACTTATTAAATGACAGAAAATTTCTAGCATTTCTAAAAAGGGACTTCTGGGTTCTTTTAGAGAATATTCCATTAAATCTAAGAGCCCGAATGTGGTTTCAACTCGATGGTACTCCAGCTCATTTTCAGCACCCGGTCAGAAGATATCTGGACAAAAAATTTCCAAGTAAATGGATCGGCAGGAGTGGTTCATGCAATAGGCCAGCTAAATCACCTGACCTTACCCCCATGGATTATTTTTTATAGGGGTATGTAAAAAATGAAGTTTATAAGATTCCTCCTACCACCACTGATGATATGAAAATGAAAATTAGAAATGTTTTTACCTCTATTACGCCACAAATACTAGAAAATGTAAGAAAAACTTTTGAAGAAAGAATCAAAATATGCATAGAAGAAAATGGTCATCATGTAGAACACCTGATATAATATTTTTAAATAATACTTAGGTTTCTGCTTTTTGTTAATATTCTTAACATTGTAATATACAAATATACGCAAGTAAATAATTAGATTGCACGGATATCTTAGCAATTTCATATGGCATAATATTAAAATTGGGGATTTAGATATCTTTATAAAAATGTATGTTTTTGCGAAAATGAGTAGAGCTAGGTGTAGGGAATCCTAATGATATTCGATAGATAAGTAAATTGGGCATCTAACAGTAACACAACATACCGAGTGTTCCATTTAAATTAAAAAAGTTATTAACAGTTAAAAGTTGAACGAATTCGGCGCTATTTTTAGAACATCCTGTACAATTCGCCGACTTTTTGAAACTTACAGTACAAAATTTGGTCCCTTGATGGCTTCCTATCAAACTTTTGTTTTAAAAACTTAAATATGGGATGAGAGATTGGTTGTTGAAAATTATCTTGCATCTTGACAAAAATTGAATTATTTCAAAAACTGCTAGAGTTAAATACCATAAACCTTAACACAACTTAATTTTATTTTAATGGTTGAGTTCAAAAATTATATGATATCCAGAGGATCCCATTTAAAAAAATTCAACTTTGATCAATTACATGTGTTTGGGACACTCTGTATACTTTTAAAATAATTTTAAAATGTAGCTCTAATTAGTCTGTAACCACCTCAAAAAAGAAACAGTAAAAAAATCTCTTGGCTTTTTCATGAAATTTCGAGGCGTTACTCGTGGCCCACCCTGTATATATATATAAAAGGAAAAAGGAAGGAAAAAAAAAAAAAGAAAAGGAAAAAAGGGGAAAGAAAAAGGGAAGAAAAAAAAAGGGAAAAAGGGAGGGAAGGAGGAAGGTATTTGAAAAAGGGTGAAAAAAAATATTGAAATTTTGAATTTTTAAATTCAAAAAAGTTATTTTTGCAATACGAAATTGGTAGAAAAAAATAAACAAAAACGATATACATCATAACTATCAAAAATTAATACTTTTAAACAAAAAAAAAACCTATAAACAACTGCGCAATAGTAGTTATATCAGCGTTGCTTATTCCTGATTGAAAACTATTTCATTCTCCGCCCAAGTGTTTTACTCACGAAATTTGCATTTTAGGCAATATCGGATACATTTGAAAGTGGAATTCCAGACACCTTGTCACCATTGAAAAGCTTATTGAAAATGGTCGCCGACGATATGTTGCAAACATGACCGAGCTATTAAAAAAATGACTTGGGGCGGCTGGGGTGAATTTAGTACTGGGTAGTGAGTTCATCATAGACTCAATTATCTTCCCCCATCATATCATTGTAGACGTGTTTTTAGATTTTTCCATTGCCGCTATAATATTCAAGAAATCGGCATTTATACTTTTAAAGAACTCATCTTGTATGTTTAGATTTAGTAAAGACTATAACTCGACGCCTTTTTTTAAATTTAACTAGCTTGGGAAAATCTCTAGTTGCGTTTTTTGTACTTATGTTAGTTTAAACCTCAATAGTCAATCAGATTTCTTTAAGGCAGTCAGCAACGTCTTAGGCTCCGACACGTTTACATACGCGTTTAGTTTCGAATATAGATGTGCTCACGTTTAAGTAATTTCTCGAAATTATTGTGTAACGAAATCAAATAAAATTTAATTAAAATAGTTAAGGTTGTTGATCGATTTTGCACGAAACAGTGTTTTTGAGACTGCAAACTCAGGGTGGTCTGAACGTAATATCCAGGCCAACATCATCTATTCTGCCACTTTGTGGCAGACTCATATTTCGATCACAGGAAGGATCAGACAAAATGGTGTTCGGACCTCACCACACAAATTTAGTGCCCCAACTTTAATTTGCATTTGGTCTTTCCACTCGGACCTCAAATTATTTTCTCCCATGGAGAATAATAAAAAACAATATTTACATAAAAGATTTCGAATCAGTAGGTGCTCTTAGCGAAGCGGTTGAAAAAGCTTTCGATATTATCGATGGGCGTTCAATTAGAAAAGTTCAACTTTGAAGCGATGCAATACATGTAATAATAACAATGGAGGTCTTTTGGAACATCCGTATTTTTAATAATTAATTAGGCAATTAATTTTTCACAAATAGGTATTAGATTTTTCAATCATTTTAAAAATTGTTATGAAAGCAATTCAAAAATTAAAAATATATATATATATGAGTTAAATGATGCGAGCTGTCAGTGTCAAACCAATAATAAAGCAATATGGCGATTTCATGGCCCGGTATCTTAAAATTCCAAAATTGGATTGAAAAAAGGCTTTAAGTCCGCCATTTTGATAAATAACTGTCTACCTATTGGTATCATTTTAAAGCTTGAAAATACGTTTTTAAGTAAATCATAACTTAGTATGCTCTTTATTTGAAAAAAGATAAGTTCATGTCTTATCTTAAAAATGACAGTTGTCAGAACCAATTTGGTTAACCTATCATTTTCAGTGTTCAGCGAAATTTCCCTAGAACGAATGATTACACGGCTAGATCGATTATAGGTAATTGACAAATTTTGATTTTTGCTATAGAACTTGTCAGCATTCGTTTTTTAAAGTATAGTGGCTTCAAATTAATATCCTAAAGTTGCATTGGTGACCTTGGTGCGAAAAGAGCATGGTCACTATTTTGCCAAAAATGAGATATGAGTTCCACAGTCTGATATAAAGGATAAGCCATCGGTTGGTGGAAAAAAATGCACGCTCAATAAGTAACAAATCATAAGCATATTTGACTCATCTCTTTCAAAAGTTTATCATGACGTCAAATAAGTCATGACAACTTATCTCGTTCTTGAACAAATTGAAGTACTATTCCTCGCACCAATTGAAGTATTTTGTTATTTTGCTTTTATTTAGTGAGGTTTCTTGTTTGATTAATTTATCGATGCATAGGCCTTGGTTTAGAAGTTTAATCGAAGAACTCTTTAAACCTTCGCAGTTAACGTCAGCTGCTTTACGATTTGAACTCATTACTGTTTCCCAGGATAATGATTTATGATTTTTCCACTCTTGTAAAGGGTTTTTCACTCTTAGCGCCGAAACGTGATAAAGAAAAATTTTACGTTTCTTTTTAACGAATTTCTGTATATTCATCAGTTTCTAATGGAATCGAATGCAGCAAGGCTACTAGTGGTTCGTTTTTTTTTATTTTCCTTATCAAATATAAAAAGTCTATTAAATTCAACGGAAAAGGAAAGTACTATAATGCTCCGCTGCCTCATAAAAATGCGAAATTGAAAAATGGCATGCAGAGTATGAACCTAAAGCTGACATGTCATTTTATGACATTTTAAAAAGTGCTTCTTTTTTTTTTAACTTCGGATATTTCAAGCACCAATCAAGAAGAAAACTGCTGATTCATTATATCATATTGTATTATGTTTTTTATGTATTATGATATTCTTCGTTTCAAAGTTTAAAACTGGAGTTGTTGTGAAAGTTTTCAACTGACTCATCTCGTTCGTGCACCAATTGTAATTTTTTTTCATTTCTGCATTTTTTTACGATAAATTAACCGAACTTTTATTTCTATGCAAAAACAAGATGTGCTCTACACGAAAAATAACAAAAAAACATATTTTTTTTACTCTCCTTATAATAAAAAAAATGACTCACCCCCTTTTTGTCTTGTGGTCCTGTGGTCCTTAATTCTTTTCCTATTTAACAGACTTCGTAGCTCTGCTAGTTTCCGAGCCTCCGTTACTAATAATAGAAAAAAATCACTCTGTAGAGTTAGGCGCCTTGCGGCATCTGCGACGGGAAACTCACAAAGTTGCCTCATTTTACGAGCTTGCAGATTTTGCGCCACTCCCTGTGTGAAGCTGCCGCGGGCCCCCAGAGATGCTTCACACGGACATCAAGAGAAATCTCGAATTTTTCTTCCGAACGAGACCCTGTGATGTCTTGTAATTTACCATCGTGTGGTTGTTGAAGAAGGGCTGCAAAAAAAATGTGTCGTCAACAACAGTAAAAAGCTAGTTTAGTAACATCTTCTTTTCACTAATTGAAAGACAACTGTTGTTAATTTCCTACCGGTGAATACCATCTACACACCACAAACCATTGGGCAGTAAAAAATTATTTATGTGAGGTTTCAGCGCAACTGTAGTATTATTTGTTTATTGAAGCTTTAACAAAAGTTGAAACTAACTCTGTGTGAGGTCAGCTTCTAAATTCACCGCAAAGTTTACGGGCACCAATAAATAAAGTACGTCATGTGAAAATAACAGGGTATTCCATTATGTACTGACAATGCCCGTTCCCTGCAGTCGTTAAACGGTGCGGCAGAAGGCTTTAAATTATCAGAGACCACCTCATAATCGCCAACAATTGCTATGTTCATAAAAGCCCCAAAGTTCTTTATCTTCAACAAGAGTGAGAAATTATTTTTTCCATAGTACCTGCATACATAGGTACAAGCGAATAACAAGTTGATCAATAGAACCATTATCGCTAGGAAGATTTACTGATATGTGGTGAGGTTCTTCTGAAAGAAGGGATGGGCGGGGAATCGACACATAAGGCGAAAAGAAGTTTAGGCGGAAAAAATGCAAAAAGCTCATTTAGGTGGACTGCTTTGAGCGGTGAATTCATGGAATGTTCGCCGTATTCACATAAATGACCGAGTCATGATTACCAACAACATTATCTCACGACAATATCCGCTCAAATTGATGTCGTAGATACAGGGTGTCCCGAAAATGCATGTCAAAAGTAGTGACATGAGATTGTTTGGGTCAATACATTAAGATTTTGTTTAAAAATTATTTGAAAAAAAACTCGTTTAGATGATATTCACGGTCAAAGTTTCTGGAAAAATTTTTTTTTTTGCTACATCTCCGAAATGCTTTCAATGAAACCTATTGAAACCTATATTCATTAGTACAGGGATTATTTTGATGTCATATTCATATTTATTCACGATGTCCACGTGGTAGGTTCTTAGCTATCTTCGTACAAACATGACCAGTACTTTTTATTGGGTAGCTGCATCGTATTGATTTTTTCTTGGTGATACATTAAACCTTTCTTTAATTTTTCTATCTGTGGGAAATTTCTTTTTTTTTCGCTTGTATATTGCGAGATGACATAAATGTTGCACAAAAAATATCCCTATGGTAATAAATAAATTCACAATGGGTTTCGTTGAAATCCATTGAAGCATTTTCCAAATACCTTAAAAACATGTTTTTTTTCAAGAATTTTGACAGTCCATAGCGTCTAAACAAGATGATTTTTTCAAATAATTTTTTAATCAAATCTTAGTGTATTAACGAAAATAATCTTATGATATCATCTTTGACATGCATTTTCAGGAAACACTGCATGTGATACACAGAGTTTTCCTAAGTATCATGTATATACGGAAGAAGGCAATTATTTAGCTTAATTTATTACTTAAAGTTCACATAAACATAGGTCCATGGCCGCTCCATTATCAATTTACAGAGTGTTCATACACCAGAAAATGTTCAGTTTTTCCTTTATAGTTCCTGTAGTTTTTTAGATATTTAGCTAAAATTAGGAATATAATTTACGCTGTGGGGCTTACGTCATTCAGCAAGTTACATGGTTTCGATAGTCTACAAGGTAATATTTTTTCAGAGATCATGTGCCCTTTTCTTAGAAATTAATACTTAAAGGGAAATTTCGAGGAAGGAGCGGCTGGCTCCTTTGAAGGGGGAGGGGGGGGACATAACAAGGAATCACGCAGGATACGCTAAACAACTTGATGACTAATATTTAATCGTTCACCGATTTTTCTTGTGCTAGTGTATGGAGTTTTTTTATTTTAATTTAAAACTATTTTTTCGATCGGCGATGTTCTAATAATAAGTGGTCAAATTAAATCATCAGTATTTTTATTAAAAATCCTTGTTTCTACCAGACACCTATGAATATCCGAGAATATTCGTCGATCAGGTACAATTCTAGTGAAATAACGCTTATCGCATAGACATTCTTGCATTTTTATTTGCAAAGTCATAGATAAAATGCACATCAACCAGCTCAGAATTCCTAAAATTTAACATTTTGAGATTATAAAGAGAATTTAAGACATTTTTACAATTTGGACCTTTAATTCATAAAGTTATGTAGACACAAGTTGGGCAAATAAAACCTTTACAAGCATTTTAAAAATTTGAATTTCATCTGGCGAACCATAAAAAGTAGTTATATATATTTTTTCTCGATAACCGATGCAGATATGAAAAAACTACAAGAAACAAAAAACTTTCTAAAAAAAATTAAAAGTAATTTGGTATTTTGAAATCTACCAGCAGACCATTGTGAAAAAATTCAAGGGGAGCAAAGGGGGCATTGTTTGTGAAAAATGTCACCGTGTAGATTATCAAAACAAATGTCTTAAAAATTGCAACAGCTATAAGGAGAAAACTGAAAAAAATTCTGCAATTTGAACACCTTGTAGATAGGTAATTAAGCATTTTCAAACTTATATTTACATGCACTTGAAGTCATAACATAAGGCAAACAATTATTCCCCTTCGTATGCATTTGATGTTTAGAAACACCGTGTATATCGTAGTATAATATAAGCCCCACGTGAAGTAATGCATTATTAACGTACCCATCTTGCGATTAAACTGCTTACCATTAGAGGTTCTCCATTTATTTATATGCGTTAATCCTATTCATGTGCGTTAATCGCGTTCATATCTCACGTTAACGAAAGATATTATGTACATAAGATTTAATGAGGTAAAATTTTCGCTAACTAGAATAGAAGTGATAGCAGACGAACGCGACATCAATTGATTTTGGAATAAGCATCGATACATGTTCATTTAAACCAGCTCTACAGTTCAATTATAATTAGGCTCTGTCTAGACTATCGGGCAGTTCGAAGTTAATTTGGTTGGTTAAATTCCAGAGTTTATGTCGGCAACAGAAAATTGTGGCCTCACCACTTTTTTCTTCAACTTCTGATTCATCGACTGATGGACTTTGCCGCGAAACGAACACACACACAAATAATAATAATTACAGTACCTGCAAGGTACAACAAGAAAAGTGCTCAGGTCGTCGTCGGGCTGGAACAGAATGAATAATTCGATATGTGCATGATTTATTATTCAGTTTATTAATTTATTATGACCACCAATGGGTCATCAACGTTGTATGGTAGTACCATGGCAATCAAACAAGTAATAAATTATGCTGTTCAGGATTTTAAAAGTCCGCTGTGGCAGGACATTAACAGATTTTAGACTTGAAACAAAACATATTCATCAATGATGAGTTTTCTAGATACAACGTACGATAGTTCCAGTAATTTTTCTAAATTTTAAATACCTTTCCTGGCCTTAAGATGATTGAACATTCCCTATAAACTGCTACCTATATAAACCCACATACCATATTATACAAGGTGATTTTTCAGCTCACCGACAAAGTGCGGCAGATGAAACGTGAGGCCGTTTCAAGGAAAAAAATTCATATAGACATGTCTAAGTTCATTCATTTAAGGATTTAGAGGACTTCAAAGTCATCTGCATATTACTTATTTATTGTTAAAATTTATAATCATATATTGCAACTTCAGTTTCGCGGTCACCGCGATCTCCCGACTTAAATCCTTTAGATTTCTATTTATGAGGTCATATGAAACAAATTGTGTACCAAGAGGCAATCAACACGAGAGGGCAGTTGTTAAATAGAATAAAAATAGCCTGTTGTTGATATAAGAAATCGTCCAGAAACGTTGATTTGGATGAAAAATTCATTACTTCCTCGTTGTGCAGCTTTTATTCTTCCAGAAAGATATTTTGAGCAGCCGCTATGATATTTTTTCTATTGACTATCTTATTTGTTTGATTTTAGTAATAAATGAGTAATACAGAGAAAACTTTGAAGTCTTCGAAACCCTTAAATCATTAAAATCTGACATATGAAGTTTTTTATATTAAAATGACCTCCCCTCTCATCTGCCTCACTTGGACGGTGAGTTAAAAAGTCACCTTATATTGACTGAAATACTTGGGGACATTTTAAATGATGGGAATTATACTAAATAAAATAAAGACCTCACAAAAATCGCAGAAAGCATATTCAGAAACCATAAAATGAGCTTAACGAATGTAGAAAGGTACGAATTTACACCTTACAACAGTAAAACACCTAATTTTTGTTTTTAAGATCTACAATCATAATGTAGCCTTAACACCCATTGTGAGAAGCATCAACTCATCCATACATCCATTGTTTTTCAGTCTGTATGTCTAACAAGAAATTTGAAGCAAATTCTAATAAATTTTTCATTAATTATATAGGGTGTTCCATAATTTTATCTCGAAAATACAGAGAGTGAACTTGGAGATGATTTTAAGAAAAAAAAAGTTCATATGAATATCGGTCTGTTTTCGCTTCCTGTCTGAAATACAGGGTGACAACTTTTTTTAAAGTTTTTCCCAATAAGTCGGGTATTAAATATTTTTATGAAAATTGGGAATATTTTAAAAGGAAAAATAATGTTTTTAATTACACCAGTGACGTGCCTATTGATGAGACTTTGAACGCGTTAAATGAAAAATATGATACCTCACTGTTTTTTTTTAATGGAAATAATTTTCTTTATGCTCCATATTTCTGTGAAGAAAAAAGTCTCTAGAATATTTTTCATGGCGCTAATACTCTTTATGGAAAAAATTTTACTTTCAAACTAATATTAAAACTGAAAGACCAAAGTAGGTACATTACGTTAATTTGATTGCATTAAGATGTCCATGTGATTCTGCATCGGTTCACCAAAAGTCATTTTTGTAGAAAATTATCTATCTTAACGGGATGAAATAAGAAAACCTTTTTTAAATTTTAATTTTAATTTTTTAATTTTTTTTAAATTTTTGCGATTTAGTTATTTGATTTAAAAAATTAAGAAACGTTAGGGCAAGGTTTACCTAGGCGATCCCCTGTATGTAGTACCTCTGACTAAAATCTGCCATTGTTAACACAAAAAAAAATTTCCCATTCCAACTTAGTAAAGTATTCCGGATTTCATCATTTTAACGCAAACTGTTTCGAAAATATTGTGAAAACCATCTTCAGAGTGTCCCTTTAGCCTCTAGCCTCTTTAAAAAGTAATTTTTACAGTGTGTTTATAAGCATTTTGAACTGTTTTTTTTTTGTCTTTAGATTCGCCTTCTTAAATACTTCGACGTTATTTTCGGACACGCTGAATATTTGGGGGTGATCTTTGACCGAAAAATACCTAAAAATGACCCTGGTGGGAGGCTAAGAGGGAAATGATGCTATATTTACATAAAGAGATACTGAGATTCCATCTGAGTTGTAGTACTCAAGGGCTGATACATGTCGCAATGTTTCAATGGTCTGAGATGGACAAGGTTCAGTGTCGGACTCTGCGTGTTCTTACAGCAGGCGCTTGAGGGATTCTAATAGTTTTTTGAAGCAAATATTATTGAATATTATAATATTTGGTCGCAAAAAGAAGAATAAATAAATAAAGAACAATAACTAAAGACTGATGGTGGCCATAAAAACGAAAACAAACCAATTTCTTATCAAAAAAACAAGTTTTTTCATTGATTACGTGCTATTTAATTGAGTTTGTATTGCATTTTCGTTACATGTCAAATTTATAACTGCTCTTCTCAAAAACTGGTCAATAAATTTTGAATCGCAATACACCATTGAATGTACCTTTGAAATATTTTTAATATGACGTGTCACTTGGCTCATGTTTGAATTAAAAAAAAAAGCGGCCGTTTTACGCCATTGGTGCCATAAGCAACGTTTAAAAAAATTAAAAAATGCCAAAAGATAGTATTTCTTGTGCTATTCAATGCTCCTTTTGAATTAAAAAAAAATTGATAAAAGTGATTTGTTAAAGAGGGGGGGTTAATTAGGGGGACTTAGGTTGAGGTGGGAAGGTACCACTTAGAGCCGCACAGTATAATTAAAAGGAAGTTTCAAATACACCATGGAACTTTTCATACGTCCTGAACCTAACTGTAATTCTCATCTAGCTTCACAAATTAAATATGACAATAACCCTTCATCATTAGGTATTCTAATTCCTACTACTTTACAAGTCTCCGTTCAAGCTAAAACGTTTTAAAGTCAATGACTTGCCAAAATGGACAGAATTAGACATGGGCGGTCGCCGTAAAAAACGCTAAAGACCAATCATTTATTACAACAATCATGTCTCTATGCGAATTTGATCTCGTTTTGATCGGCGTGTGATGGTTAATGTCCATGCTGGGTATCAACTAACACACGCCAGTGGGTATCGGTGCGGGATTTTACAAAACTTGATACAATAAGGTGAAAATTGTAGTTTCATTAGAATTCAGCCTTAAAAATATACCATTCTTCACTGAATCACTAAGGAAAGCAAACAGAAAATCATATCTGGTCTACCATTGGAATTGGTTGTTTTTGCCTTTTCAATTATACGTCCCCAAGAATTCTCTTTATTCCAGCCAAATGAACTCTTTTATCACCCATAATTGAATCGACCAATGATGAGTGCAATTCCAACCCTATTAATGGAGAAATAAAATCAATTCCATTCTCTTTCCCCACCCACATCAATCCTCGAAGCGTCACCGGGTATTGTCTGTCACTCGAAGTAAGTATCTGATTCTAGGTATCTATCTAATGGTTCCCCACCTGGTAGACCAATGACGTAGGCCTCGAGTTCTAAGCATGGTAAACGCAGAAGTGACTTAGTCGTCGGTGCGATCGAGTGTTGGTCGCGAAGTGCGCACGAGTGAGAAGGAGAAGTGGTACCACATCGGTACCACACTTGTTTGTGGTTTCTAACAGCTCGGATAGCCGGCCACACTGAACTTTATTTAGGTGAGTTGGAATAAAGCCATTGTTCTGGTTATGTGGAGATCATGAGGAGAGATTTTTACGACGAAGGCAATAGAACTTTTAAACGGGATTACGTGACGATATGATCTGCTGAAATTTCATTTAAGTTTTATTAAAAGCTATTGGTGATTGAAAAGCGCGTTTCACAATCAGGTTTGTGCAACATTTTTTCTGAAATTGTTTTGGCCAATTTTTATCGTGGTGGAAGAATTCTTATTATGGTGGTACAGGATTTTTAAGACATGAATAAATTTTACGAAATTTCATAGAAATATCAACATTTCTAACATTGATGAGTTCAGTTCGGCAAGGCCGAGCTCTAGGCGTAGTAACATATTTTGGGTGTGACGTTATTTTCGACAATTTTTTTTTTAACAAAAAATTTTTTTTTTCTCATCTTTTCATTCCTCTCATTTTTATTATTTCCTTCGTGAATCTTTTTTGTCATGAAACTACTAGTCCTCGCACTTTTTTTTTGAGATGGAAAAAATTCAGGAATGAATTCTTGTCGTTCAAGTCAATTGCAAGAACGTGTTATAGCGTTATGTTTGAATCGCGTGTTTGACTAAACCACTCGCAATTAGTAAGTTCGTAAAAAATGCAAATTTTCTGGACCCGCATCCGTATTTAAAATTAATAATTTGCAAGATTTCTCACTAATTGTTGAAGATCCTACACTCAGTTCAGATTACGATGTTGGATGTAGGTATAAATCTCATTCTTATATGGTTTAAATTAAAATGTGTAAATCGTACAAGTTTAGACAGTGCGGAGAAGTACCTATGCTGGAAAAAATGTGTCATTTCAAAGGAACCAAGGCGATTCTGTAACATGTACAATATATACAGGGTGAGTCAAAACAATGAGCCAACATTAAGGTGGAGATACTAGACACAAAAATATTGTAATTAATCTCAATGTCGCTAATACCAATGTCGCTGGTTTAAGAGATACAGGGTGTTCAAAATTTAAATGTTATTTCTAAACTTCTTAATAAGTAAGAAAGTTTTTATAGCATAAATCTTCAAAATTGGTAGTTTCGTGATTTTTAGTGTGTGAATTACGAATTTTAATGTTATTTTGATGTTGTTTTTCGATGGAACTAATTTCACCGTATTATTTAGGCAATAAAAAGGTATCTCTTGAGCTATGCTTAAAACAGATCGAGAATTTGAAAGAATGCTCAATTCTGCAGAGAAAATATATTGTTGCTTTAGTCATCTAAATCTACCGATTTTTAAATTATTTGCATTTAAAAGATTCAATGTATTTTGTCATGTTTTTCTTTTTTTTCTTTTATTTTCGTTCTCTCCAGGAGTTATGACTGAAAATACAAGAAGCCATGAATAAATTTAAAATAATAAAGAAATTTTCTTTAACATTCAGTGACACTGAATATCGTGTACTTCAAAATGCATTGTATTGTAAAATGTATTTAATTGTATATATTGAGGCAGGTGGTGGAGACTCCCAACATTTGATTTGAGATTTGTCACTATCACTATTGCCCAATTGTTATTGTTATTTTTGTCGTTTTTATTGCTTTTCGTACCTTTCCATCTTTTAATAATAAAAAATCAGCATAATACATTAAAACTTTTAAATGCAAATAACTTAAAAACCGATGGATTCAGACAACCTTAACAAGAGTACATTTTCCTTGTAGAATTTAGCGTTTTCTTAAAATACCGACTTGTTTTAAGCATAACTCAAGGCATAAAAAATATGTTTTCAATTACGTAAATAATATGGCGAAACTAGTCCTCTCTAGAAACATTGTCAGAATAAGCTTAAAATTCTTAATTTTTTAATTATTGAGAAATTTAAGAATAAAATTTCAACTTTGAACACGCTGTATCTCTTAAATCAGCGATATTCGTATAAGCCATGTTGAGCTCAATCACAGTATTTTGGTGTCTAGTATCTCCAGTTCAGTATTGACCCATCTTTTCTGATTGACCCTGTATATGAAACAAAGGGTTCCCGAATCGTCATATAAAACACCACAACACATCTCACATCATCACAATTTTCTCGTAAATTTATTCCAGCGTTTATAGTAAGGCGCACTTTACGCGAAGGGCGAAGCGAAGGGTCTTTCCGTAATACCTGGCAGGATGATATGTTACAAGCTTCAAAATGGTTAATGATGGTTAGTAGCTATAACTTTTCTACCACAAGTTATAGTCATCAATAAACCTCCATTTGTTTACGATGAATTACATACCCCATTGCTTACTTCATTCTTCTTCGTCTCATAGAAACTAAAGTGCTTTAATTATCTAAAATTAGTAAAGATTTTAAATGTTAAAATAAATGCCCAATGGCAGACTTATTAGTTTTTGTTGTATATACAGGATGGTTCAGAATGAGTCTACCAACTGTTTACTATAGGTTCCTGTGACCGAAATAAAAAATAAAGTTCATACAAGCATGGGCCCGTTTTCACTTCCTGTTAGAAATACATGGTGACTTAAATGATTACTATTTGAGTTTTCCTTAATAAGTCCGTTCTGGTATAAAATAACTATGAAAATTGGTAGATGTAAAATAGACGAAGAGGCATATTTGTTAATGAGAAAAAATGTTTTTCATTTTATCAGTAGCGTCTTCATTGATGTGACCCTGAACATTTTGAACAAGAAGTATGGTACGCCACTGGTTGTAAAAAATTAAAATAATTTTTTAAATGCCTCAAATTTCTGTAAAGAAAAGGTTTTTTGAATATTTTTCATAACATTAACCATTTTCGTGTGTTTGTGAATTTAAATTAAACGATGTCCTAACGTCAATGGTTACAGAATAAAGCTTTCAAGCAATCAAGTTTTCAATTATCCATATCATCTTTATCAGGTCGAAGATGCTATGCAAATGGGCCTACTTGTTTACCAATTATTAGAGAGGAGGATAATTTCTTATGGACCTGCCCCTTTTGGTAAACACTGGTAGAAATTCCATTTGGTCTATAATTAGCTCACTAGTATTGTAACCCACGTCCAACGATATCGTCACATTGCAAAAGGCGTGTAATTCTTTCTTCAGCAGTGCATAAATATGTAAAATTACTTGATAAATTTGCAAACTTACCGAAAAAATTGCATGCATATTAACGAACAAATGAATTTTATGAATATTTCATTAAACTCAATAAATGTGCGATCGAATGCATAAATGGAGCCACTCAGAAAATGGCTTATAAATTTTAACTTCAAATTGTCCTAAAGGAAAAGTCATGAGAACTAAGTTGGCATATCCTGCAGGCTATTTCGTTGCACGAATTTAATTGCTGGGAATTGGATATTTAAGGCAAATTGGCAAAGTGTAATTAGGGGATGGGGGGAAACACGATGGGTGGTTCTGTCATAGTTTCTAAAATATCCAAAACCATTTTCTACCGTGAAATATACTGACGTATGCTTTTTCATTTCAATGGAGTCATTAATTTTCGTCCGTTTACTAATAAAATTGTTTCGTATATCACTACTAGAAATTCGGCATCTATAAACGTATGTAGTCACCAAACAGGTGAAAATAATTTATTCGTTTACGTATTATTTTTATTACCTATTACTCAAACATATAATCTGAAATCAAATATTTTCGTAATCATTAAAAATCGCCCTGTATATCAAATGGTTGGCAGTCGACTCACAATCACCTTGAAATAACGTTTATTACCGCGAACTTGTGGACTTCACCCAACAATGTATGAGAAAATGATGTGAAAAAAAGTTCATAAAATATTCGTCCATATTAAATTTTAACTTATTTTAGTTTTCCATAACTGTGAACCGATGTAACTTCACACGTTTTTCGAGAACCGCTCAGGGAATCGCCATGAAAATTTGGTAGCACAAGAAAGTAAAAGTACATTTCAGTAGCATCCAGTATTGGGCTTTGCAATATGGTACCGCTTGTAGGCATCTTCGAAGGTCGTGACTTCGGAACGGATAAGAATAAAGCGAAACAATTGCCAAATTTAAACTTGTCAAAATCTGCCTGATACCATATTCTGTACACAGTACTTTGACATATGCCAGAGCTTGACAAGTGTCAAAGTACTTGACATTTCTCGCATCTGTCAAATGAGATATTTAAATTGCTTCTGAAAAGTCGAGAAGATAGAAATGCAAAAAAGGATTTGTGACAACTTCATCTTTTTCGAAGTTACAACCTTCGAAATGCCGAAAAGTACCATATTATTGCTTACGTCAACATTATTAATTCGATTGAAAATCTAAATTGATTACGCTACAGAAACATTCTTGAAAATTGCAGAAAATCCAAAGAGTCAAAAAATACAGGGTGGTCTATTTAAAATTTTAACGTTAGTTCTAGTCTACCATAAAAACGCAAATACCGCACCCTTCAAAATATTTTAGGAATGTTGATCATTTTTAATTACCGACGTGACTAAGTTTTCACAGAGATACTTTTAACAATTCTCGGAAAATGTTTAATGTTCCATCACGTCTAGGATATCCTGTAGAGCAATAATAGTATGAAACTACAGGCCAGTCGTCGCTGAAAACTTGTTCATGTAATATCTGACCCAGTATCCATTATTCAACACTCTGTAAGTTATGTGGGCAACATTCTAAGCAACTAGCAGGCATTTCAGTTTGCAGCAGCGCTAACGGTTTCATCGTCGAGTGCTGTAACACCAAAATGAGAACACTCAGATTTATTTTGATGCAGATTCCAGCTTTACGGGCCTTTTGAATATACTATAACGCAAATGTTGTTTATGCGAGGCTATTGAACCATGAGTATATTTTATTTACGCTCTGTCGTTTTCCGCATTGGTTTCTATGAAATATATTCATATGTGCAGTTGCTATCTCACAGAAGACTCTGATCCAAAGGTAAAATTGCTCTGTTTTTTTTTCCTTATTCCACCGTTCCTGTTAGTTCTAGACTTTTCATCTTTGGAAGACGCCAATTGGGTGAAGTCTTTAGAGTCGTCGAATCGCCCATTTACGACAATGTCCGCTGAATTCCTGCAATTTTGCTCTTGGTAATGATGATATTTATCGCGTGAAACGTTGCCCATGGCGGTTGCAATAAGAGCCTTAGAGAAGATATATGGCAAAAATAAAAATATGAAATGGGCCCGACTTTTTTTTAACAGACCTAACGCACGTGCAAACATTACGGCGCTCGAATGTCGGGACAGTGGTTGGTGCTTATTGAGATTTATTCTGGCTTTTTGTGGGTTTCGATCATTTAATCTTTGCGCCTGAATAAATGGAATTCGCTGAGTGGTCTAAAAAACATGTACGAGGATAGTTCCAGAAGTACCCGAGTTGAAACTTAAAGAAAAAAATGTTTAGAAAGTACTATACAGTGTGTCCGGGTTAAGGATTTAACACTTTCGTAAAACCTTTATTTCTTAATCGATTTTGACGTTTTTTTTGTTAATTAGATAATCAAAATGCGCATTCGCCTAATGGATACGATCCCTGTTTACCCATAATCATAACCAATTGCGTGCTTTTTTACGAGATCAAATTTCGGAAAATACTATTAGGGCTTTTTTTGGGATAAAAACGAAAACGGATTCTTAATTAGAATGACCTAAAACTTACCTGTTCCGATTTTCATTTTTTTACTGTATAGGATTTTCGAGAAAATCAATAAAACATGTTTTTTACATAAACAAATTTTAAAATTCTAAAGCTCGTAGATGGGAGAGACAAAACACTCGCGATCTGTACTGATTCACTGGCGGCTCTGCAATCTATCAAAGACCCTTATACAACTAACCCCCTGGCACAGGAGATACAAAATACTTGTCATTTACTGGCTACAAATAATAATACTACACATCTAATTTGGATTCCATCTCACATTGGCATATTAGGAAACGAGATCGCAGATCTAAAAACGAAAGAAGCTAGCGACTCGGACTTACCCAAAGAAGAAATTAAACTTACTAAAGATGTTAAATGTTACTTCAAACAGAAAATTAAAAACAAATGGCAAGTCCACTGGAGTCAATCAAACAATAAATTGTCACAAATCGAACTAACAATTACAATACAAAATAGATTAACATTGCCAAGGAATGATTCCGTAAAAATTAGAAGACTGAGAATTGGACACACCAAATTGACCCACGGTTACTTGATGGAAAACGGTGCACCCCCCCAATGCGCAACATGCAACTGTGTCCAAACCGTTGAGCACATCCTGATAGATTGTCCTCTACACATCATCAACAGAGCCAAGTATCAGATCAAACCTGATTTACGAGAGCTGCTTGCTACAGAGAAAGGACAGAAAAATGTGATCAACTTTCTGATATCTCTAAACATATATAATACCATATGATGTACATGACTTGTAGTTTGTTCTTCCTTAAGTTTGTGTATAGAGTATTGATGTAGGTGCCAATGGCCATAGTAGTCGAGTCACTTTAATTAAATAAAAAAATTAAAATTGGCAAAAAAATTTATTTTAACAATAATTAAATAAATTTTGATATTTTCTGCAATGTTTGCGGTATCCACAAGGTAAGTGTGCTGTGAAAACGAACAATACAGTGCCACAGAAAAGTATGCGTACCCCCATCAAAAATGGCTGTTTGGACAGCACCGATCAGAGAAGGAAAAACATCTTTTCGAAAAATTATTTATGCCCAAAAATATATTAAATTTTATTATTAACAAAACATAAAAAAATCCTCTTTTAACAAAATTAAAAAAACTCATAATTGCAGGCCAAAAAGGTATGCGTACGGGCAATAGATTTTGTGATATTCCTCTAAGATCTGACATGTTGCTGCAAGTTAACGTCTGGTTTCTGCAATAGTTGTAATCTGACCAGCTTGTGCACAGGTTCCTCACTAGTTAGACAGAATAATTGATCGATATGCGCCAAAAAGTAAAGAGATTAGCATTGAATTGCGTGAACAAATTATTAGATTGAGGAATGAAGGAAATTCATTAAACAGTATTGCCAAAATTGTTGGATGGGCCAAATCTAGTATTCAAAGAGTTTTAGAAAATGTTTCAACCACCAATTCACTTCATGGTAGACCTCGAAGTGGCCCTCCGCCAAAAATGACTCCCCGCATTAAGTGCTCCATTGACCGTTTAGTTACAAAAAACCCCAGAACAACGGCAGTGGAAATTCGAAATACATTGGAAGACGATCATAAAATACATGTTCATTCAGAAACAGTAAGGGCAGTTCTTCGCAACAAGGGTTTTCATAGTAGAGTTCCCAGGAAAAAACCCTTTATAACAGATACTAATAAACAAAAGCGGCTTCACTTTGCTCATCTACACATTGATAAAACCAATGATTTTTGGAGTTCTGTCGTATTTAGTGATGAGAGCAAATTTAATTTATTTGGTAGTGATGGAAAACAAAGAGTCTGGAGAAAGGTAAATGAAGAGCTAAATCCTAAAAATATTATTCCTACCGTAAAACACGGAGGAGGGTCCGTGATGGTTTGGAGGTGTATGTCTGCTGCTGGGGTGGGTAATTTGGTGTTTGTAGATACGACAATGGATCGATTTGTTTATTTGAACGTACTCTAAAACAATTTGAAACAGTCTGCGTAAAAACTGGGCCTTTCAAGCGAATGGTGCTTCTAACAGGACAACGATCCGAAGCATACATCTGCCATTGTAAAAGAATGGTTAATTCATAATATCCCAAAACGACTCCATTCACCACCCCAATCTCCGGACTTGAGCCCCATCGAACATTTATGGGATGAACTGGAGCGACGCATAAGAAAGAGGAGAATTCACAACAAACAGGATTTAAGAGATTGCTCTATCGCAAGAGTGGAATGATATTTCAATAGTGGTTACTAGAAATTTGGTTTTTTCTATGAAGAATAGGCTAAAGGCAGTTATTGAGGCCAAAGGAGGACCAACAAAATGTTAAGAATGGTTTTTTTATTTGTTATTCGTTGATGAGTTCTCTCTGTCGCATACTTTTTTGAGTTGCAATTATCAGTTTTCTTAATTTTGTTAAATTAGGGATTTTTTGTTGCTTAGTTAAAAACAAATTTACTATATGTTTAGACATATATAATTTTTTCAAAAGGATTTTCTTTATTATCCAATTCCTTATGTAAAAAAAGCCGTTTTCGACGGGGGTACGCATACTTTTCTGTGGCACTGTATATTGCTATGGTTACGAACTGTTAGGGACTAACTGTTGGTTTGCTGTTCGTAACATAATCAATTTCACAGAAGTAAAAAGTTCGAAAAATGTCTTATTCGCTGCAAGAAAAAGTAGAAATAATAAGATTAGTTGGTGATGGGACGCGTACTTTTCGTGAAGCAGCAAATGAATTTAATCGACAACGTCCAGAACGCAATATTAGTCATGTAACAGTCGCAAATATCAACAGACGTTTCGATCGTTATGGGACAATTGTAAAACTACCGGACCAGCAACGTAATCGCGAGCCTCAAGCAAACCAAACAATTTCAGATTACTTTAATACCAATCCGCATTCAAGTCTGAGAGATGCTAGCAGAAATTTAGTCATTTCTAAAACTCATATCTGGGAATGTTTAAAAAGAAGTGGTAAGAACCCTTTTAAACCAAAATTTCTTCATTCACTTGAAGCTGGAGACCAAAATCTAAGAATGGAGTTCTGTTTATGGCTCCAGAGTATGTATCAAGATGATCCTAACTTTTTAAAAAACATCCTATACACCGATGAAGCTGCGTTTACGACAAATGGTGTAGTATCGACACAAAATTGTAGAATATGGAGTGATCAGAACCCGAATTGGATAATCGAATGTAAGCGACAATACTCCTCAAAAGTAAACGTTTCCTGTGGTATCTTAAATCAAAAGATTATTGGGCCATATTTTGTCAACGAAAATTTGACTGCTGCTCGTTTCCTGAGGTTCTTACAAAATTAGTTTAGTGACGCACTTGATGAGCTTCCCCTGAGTTATCACTATAATTTACATTTACAACTTGATGGAGCGCCCATTCATAATGCGGTTAATGTGAGAAATTGGTTAAATGATAATTTTCCCAATCGCTGGATCGGACGAAATAGTCCTCTTATTCGTTAGCCACCACGATCTCCGGATATCACACCCATGGATTTTTTCGTTTGGGGAACAATAAAAAATAAAGTTTGTGCCACAAGACCCCGGACCCGAGAAGAGCTTTGTGCGCGTATTAGAGAGACTTGTCAGAGCATAACTCCACAACAACTAAGTAAAGTACTGAGAAATAATGGTTGACGTATTGAAAAATGTATACGAGAATTTGGGGGTTAATTGAAAATATCAAAATTTAGTTAATTATTGTTAAAATAATTTTTTTTACCAATTTTAAAATTTGTTTACGTAAAAAACATGTTTTATTGATTTTCTCGAAAATCCTGTACAGTAGAAAAATGAAAATCAGAACAGGTAAGTTTTAGGTCATTCTAATTAAGAATCTGTTTTCGTTTTTATCCCAAAAAAAGCTCTAATAATATTTTCTGAAATTTGATCTCATAAAAATGCACGCAATTGGTTATGATTATGGGTAAAGAGGGATCGTATCCATTAGGCGAATGCGCATTTTGATTATCTAATTAACAAAAAAAACGTCAAAATCGATTAAGAAATAAAGGTTTTACGAAAGTGTTAAATCCTTAACCCGGACACACTGTATATACTGCGTGACATAGAAAAGAGAACACTCCGTAAAAATGGTTTAATTTAAATAATTTTTGGTATGAGAATTTCTTACGCTAGGACAAATACTCCATTAAAAATTTGGACAAATTAATTGTTAAAAACCAAAAAAAATTAAAAATTTGTCGGTCCTCCGCGGTGTGTTATACATTCCTACACACGTCTAGGGATGGATCTAATTAGGTGATTTATGTCCTCTTGGGTATCTCATTCCGTGCTAACTGGACAACATGACATAGCGCCCCCAGGAATTGTGAGGGATGGGGTAAATTATGCAACCTTCTACCTACAATATCTCAAACATGTTCGATCGGTGAAAGGTGTGGAGATCGAGGTGGCCAAAGTAGCAAATTGCTTGTGTTTTGTTGAAAGAAATCCATAGTCACTCTAGTCAAATGTGGTCATGCATTGTCATGGATTAGCAAGAGTTTTCAAATAAGGCACGAGATGAGGTTCCGGGACTTCTTGAATGTATAGTTGGGCGGTCATACTGCCTCTAATAAAAAATAAAGGTGACGTGCTACCATATGCAATAGCACCCAAAACCACTACCCCTACAGTCTGAAGAACATGCTTCTGTAATTTGAACTGAGGATCCTGTTTTTCCCACGTCTTGTTCTTACTCTTGCTCGACCATCGTGCATACCCAAACAGAATCTGAATTCCTCACAAAGCACAATATTATCCCATTCCAGATTCCAATGTAGCCGTTCCCTGCAGAAGTGTAGTCAATTTTGACAATCATTTAAGGTGAACGGTAACATAAGTCGGGAATGGTAGGAAACCATTCCAAAACTTTTTGATTTTGGATCATTCCGAAACTCTTATCCGGCGATAAATGGTTGAAATTCCAATGGGTTTTCCGTACTCAGCAAACCCATGATCCGACAGCGTTCTTGATGAAAGAAACTTCTCTTAGAGCCATAATTCGAAAGAGGCGATCTTACGTTGTGTAGTTCCTTCATCGTTCAATACCTCTCCTTATTCCTGTTTGCTCTTGTTGCAACTATATTTGATCACATCTCACTATAGTGTTTACATTACGGTTCAATCTAATGGCGATTACCCTAAATGACCGAGCAGCCTCTCGTTGACCTACTATTCGATGTCCCTCAAACTCTTTCAATTGATGAAAATTTCGCTGCATTCTGCGTCTAGGCATATTTGGTCAATCTAAAAGCACTTTCTAACCCAACTCTACACCACTAAATAACTTTTTGAAGTCATTTTGTTGATATTTTATTGCAATTCTTATGACTAAAAAAAAAAAAATTCTTATAAATCGTAAATACATTGATAAATATAGTTAAAATTTTAATTGTGTTTTGTGTTCTCATACACAAACATGCTCACCAAAAATTATTTAAATAAAATCATTTTTACGGGATGTTCTCTTTTCTATGTCACGCAGTATATTCATTCTCAACATAGTGTGTGGCTTTTATGCCTTGTTTATAGTGAAAAGCTTCGAACGTTTCAACATAGACATCAACCTCGGACTCCGCCTCTTCGTTATTGGCAAATCTCTTTTTATCGAGCCATTTTTTCAAGTTTGGACATAGAAAATAATTTGATGGAACTAAATCTGGCGAATGGGGTGGGTGAGGAAAGAATTCGAAATTAAGTTGATTGATTTTAGCCATCGCGATGAGAGAAGTGTGGACTGATGCGTTGTCTTGATGAAGCGAAAGTTTTTTTTTCTCCAAATGCGGTCGCTTCTTCCTAATTTTTTCGCTCAAACGCTGCAATAAGTTTTTGTAACATTCTCCATTTATTGTTTTTGCTTTAGAGACATAGACAATAAAATTTATCGCACGTGCATCCCAAAAAGCTGACGCCATCATGTTTCCTGCAGATGCAACGGTTTTCACCTTCTTTGGAGCCGATTGTCCCCTTTGAGTCCATTGTTTGAACTGCTCTTTTGTCTCAGGTGTGAAATGGTGGACTCATGTTTCAGCCATGGCTATGAATCGACGCAAAAACTCGGCTTTATTGCTATGAAACTTTGCCAAATACTCTCTTGCAGCATCTCCACGGCGCTGTTTTTGTTTACCTTGCTCACACCTTTCTCACATCAAATTGTTCGGTCAAAATGCGATGTTCGGTACTTTTTGAAATGCTTATAATGTCTCTTAAAACACGCAAATTTAACTGACAATCGTCCAGTATAATTTTGTCGATTTTCACAATTTCTGTAGTGGTCAAATCTGGAGTGTCATTGGGTCCGTCACTGCGAAGTTCGTCTTGGGAGTTTTACGACCGCTTTTAAATTCTCCTATCCAATGGTTTACGGTTGATCACGAAGGACTGGATTCTCCTAGAGTGGAAACTAAGTCCGCATTGATATTGGGCGGACTAAGACCTTCCAAGAAAAAGTGTTGAATCACATATCGATGTAAATTCTTTCAATTTTCTCCTAAGCTACACGACCGACTATAAAGTTGTTCTCATTAAAATCATTTTGAATTTAAGTAACAAATTCACCAAAACCTCGGGTCTTCATTAGCAATATCTGTTGCAATTTCATTAATATTTCGTCCAAAATAAATGGAAGTCTTAGTGTCTCAAAATTTCATTTATGTACAACAATTATAATATAGTTAATTAATATTTATGTGTAATATAATGTAATATACATATACACGGCGAGTCTCTAATAAAGGGACACCGAGCAATGACGGATTTTTGACATAAAAATATTGCCGTTTAGTTAAATTTATGTTATACCAAAAGTGAATAATAACAGAGATGCAGAGTGTCAAAGTTAAAAAATTACAATTTCTCATTGTTGCAAAAACAATGTTAAATGAAAGTCCGACACGGTTTCAAAAATACGGACTAGTTTTTTGAAACGAATTTATTTATGCATTCAAGAAAACGGTCAACATTTTGAATATTTGTTATAAAAATTAAATTAAGTTAGTGGTTGTTTAGAAATAATTTTTTTTTATATTTTCGTTTCGATTAAACAACAATGATAAATTGAGAGATACCGTAAATAATTTTTAGGTAAAAAAAACGTATGCCTGGGGTAAATTTTATAAGCGAGAAGAAAGTTCCAAAATAAAGTCAGCTACTTGCAGACCAAAAATTAGAGTCATTCGTACAGGGAGTAACAAAATTAGAAACTTTTGTTCACGAACAACGAGCTATTTTCAATATTTCTTTATTGCAATACAAAAAGGTCCCACTTACGTCAAAACACGCCAATTTATATAGCGAGACTTAGTTGAAAAATTGTCGAAAATCGATAAAAGCGCTTAGCAATTGTTTCGAAAAAACGATATTATTTTGTGAACTTTAACGCCTTGTAGCGCCAAAACGAACCAATATTGCATATAGGTAAATTTGCCAGAAACGCCTTATCTTTGAACAAGCATTTTACAGTAATTTTAGAGAAACGCAGTATAATATATATATATATTTAACATATGCGAGATTAACTCGGTCCGATGACATAAGCCCTCATTTCAAGCGAAGAAGTGAAAGCATTTAGTGATGTTTAGTTACGTTTATTAAACAATAGCCGACTTAAGAGTTATGCAATAAACGATTATTGCTTTTATTAACGCATATATTCGCCTCAACACAGTGGCACAACATGATGCGCATCAATGCGAAGCTAAACCTTGAGTTTAATACCTAAATACTTACGATCTATTCCCCATCTAATTGGTCGGGGGCCCCATTTAAAACAATGCCATACTTTCCATGTCTATTATTTTACACGAACCCATTATCCAAATTACATCTCTTATACATAGATAATGCAGGAAATTATATCATGGCCAGGCATAACGGTTACCTAATTCATCTCATCGACTTCAGTTCAAGATCTAAAGCTTACTTCTAGAGAAGACAGCGGGATGGACATTTTAACCATCATTCACATTTCACGACAACGTATGAAATTGGGTGTCACTAATTTCGTAAAGAATTTTTTATACCATCACCAAATTGAAATCGCTTATTTGGACATCAGAACCGACGCCAAAAACCGACTGAAGTTAGATATTTTCATACTTTAAGGGTCTTTGTGGTTTGAGTGAAATTGAGACGCCTCACACACGTAGGGGTGGAACCGCACACGATTCTTAATTAAAACAAAATTACAATATCATTCACTTTTTGCTAAGGGTTCTATAACATATCTATGGCCGTCTTCGGAACGTAGAAAAAAATTGCGATAAAAATGAAAATTGAGCATTTTTGGGATTGTAACGGCCAAATCTGCAAAGGAAAATCTGAAAAAGCCGCAATTTACGGTTTCGTCAGCTTCAAATTTAATTGTTTAATTATTTTTCGTTGTTCGGTCGTGTGCTTTCTCACGAATTGATAAAGTAAATGATTCAAAGTAACACACAAAAATTGGTTCATCCGGTGCGTGAAATAAAATTTTTGCCATTGCCAAGAAATTCTACTTTCGTTGCATCATTGTTTCGAAAATCTAGGCAAAAAAATTGCAGCACAAATGCAACAATGGCATTCTCCTTTCAGTTAAAGTTTGTGGAATACCTGAAACAGTAAAGTGTATTGTTAGACGACGTCAAGTTGTAATAGCCGGCAGCAGCCCCAGAACAAAGGACCAAATGCTTGACACACAAAGAACTTCTTATTCTGATACACATAGCGCGTGCAGAATTCCTCGGGATTGTTACGTCTCAACCATGCACCTATAACGTTTCAGCGTAGATTTTTAATTACTGGCTATCTAGTTTAGTCCATCAGAAGGTATTCCTGGGTGTACCGATCTAGTAGGAATAAACAGTAAACCCACACTACCGTGTTTCAGCTTTTGACAAGGTGCTATTTTAATTAGGCACATCAAGTTTGTGCTCAAAAGGCGCTCCGGATATGCAAATATGAGTAGTTTCTATTGCATGAAAATCAGATTAGAACAGTTTGAAATTCTATGACTTGGAACTAGTAAATGCATATAAGGAGTTTCGCCTTAAGTGAGTTAGAAATTGAATAATTTTGTTCATACATAATGCATGCTTGAGCACCGAGAGGCATAATCGATTTAGGGCTTTAGTTAGATGTCTACCTATAGAAAAGAAAATTTTTTTTTAGCGCATTGAACGGCAGTAATTATTCTACCTAATAGAAAATTCCCAACTTCTTTGCTAACAATTTTCATGGTTAATCCCACGATTGTTACCATTATTTATGTAATAATGATGGCATGTTTCCGCGTGGTTAGCATTTCTGCTTTGACGCTTCAAAACCACAATGCGACGCTCCACTCATCATTTGAACTTTTTATGACTCTCCCAGATCATTACACCAAACCATTTCAAGACGACTACCAGGAATTTGTCAACCATACTTTGATTTTTATCTTCACAGACTTATCCAAACTGGGGCCTCTAAAATTCACTGACGACACTTACAATGTCCTTAATTTGGTTGGCACTTTTGTACTTTTAGAAACAACTCTTTTCACATGAGAACACACTGGTAACGGTACCAACTATGTTCTCCTCGGATAATCTCGACTTTGAATGCTTATTTGGGCGATGGGCTCTGTTGCGTTAAATCTAGGAGGTGCACCGGGTTTGGGAGCAATTAACCATCTATGACAAGGCCAAATTATCGTTTTCCGATTGAAAAATAAAGAAAAAACAAAGTTTTTGCTCAACTATTTGTGCTCGCAATGCTGTTTTCAATTGGACTCCACAAAACTGAGCTGAAGCATTATTTGTATTTGTGCCAGAGACACACTTAGGTAGGGCGCAGTATAAAAGGCCTTGTGAAGACCTCCCGTTCCCATGTTGTTTTCCTTTTAAGAGTAATTTTTTTTATTAAAGCGTCTATTCGTTATGGAAAAGGTATAATTAGGAAAACCCTTAAAATTTGCCTCTGTAGCGAAACCATTGGGGAACACTATTAATCCCAGCTTGTGCTACATCGGATTATGCCAGAAGTAATTACCGAGTGAACAAAATGAATATGAGCTACGCTGCGTGTTACATCTTAAAAGGGGCAGAATTCACATAATGGGGAATTAACGATGGCAAAAGAGAAATGGGGTTTTAGTTAACGATAGAAGAGTTAAATCTAGTGCGGCATCGGCGAGAGTCTTATATGGGAAGCTTGGTTTCTTAGAGGCAGCTTAACACATACTGAAGTCAGACAAGAAAAAAACAGATTAAGAGAGACGCTGCAGGACATGCTTTGGTCGTCAGGTCGGAAGATAAAGATGAAGAGCCAACGTGACCTACGAGGATAGTCCCAGAAGTACCCAACTACATCAACATTCAAAAAAATATATATTGGAAAATATTACTTTATTTCTCAAGAGGGTCTCCTTTGAACTCGACACACATTTCCCAACGATATTCTGTTTATAATAAGAAGTTTCGAATATTTCAAAATAGACATCAACTTCAGACTCTATCTCTTAATTAATGGCAAATCTTTTTCTAACGAGTCATTTTTCCAAGTTTGGAAATAGAAAATAATCAGAGGACGCTAAATCTGGCGAATGGGATGGCTAAGAAAAAGTTCGAAACCAAGTTGATTGATTTTGGTCATCACGATGACGGGAGAGTGGACTGATACGTTGTCTTGATGAAACAAATCTTTCTTTTTCACCAAATGCAATGGTTTTTTCCTGATTACTTCGCTCAAATACTGCAATAAATATTCATAATATTTCCCGTTTATTGTTTTTACTTTAGGAAGATAGACAATAAAAATTATTCCACGTGCATCCCAAAAAAACAGACGCCATCATTTTTCCTGCAGATGGAACGATTTTCGTTTTCTTTGGACCCGATTTTGCCCTTTGACTCCATTGTTTTGACTGCTCTTTTGTCTCAGGTGTGAAATGATGGACTCATGTTTCAGCCATGGCTATAAATCGACGCGAAAACTCGGCTGTATTGCTGCGAAATTTAGCCAGACAGCCCCTTGAAGTATCCTCACGGCGCTGTTTTTGTTCATATTTCTCACACCTCTTTCATATCCTATTGTTTGATGAAAATTCGATGTTCAATAATTTTTGGAAATGCTTATGATGTGTACTAAATCATGCAATTTTAGCCGAAGATCTTCCAGTACAGCATTATAAATTTTCACCACAATTTCTGGAGTGGTCAAATCTGGACAGCTCATACGGTCGCGTTTAAACTCTGCTGTCCAACATTTACAGTTGTTCACGAAGAACTAAATTCCTCCAGAGCAGATTCTAACTCTGCTTCGATGTTAGATGGACCAATATCTTTCAAATAAATGTCTTGAATCATGTATCGATAATCAATTTTTTCCACGTTCACAAAATCTATAAAAGCGTTCACTAAAAACGGTTCTAAAACACAAATCAACGCAGCACTTCTAAACTTTAGACATAACTTTTTTAAGATCAGGTTTTTCTAATATAAACAAATTTTTAATGAAACAAAGCCATCTGTATGTCAGATCGGGTACTTTTTAAACTATCCTCCCAACATAAGCGAAAAAGTGAAGCTCGGTAAACGGCTAGGTATACATAGTAAAGAGTAAATGCTTAAATTAAATATTCATGTATCATACATGGTATTCCCAGATTCATATATCCGCAAGACGAAATATTTTTTCTTCAATTGAGAAACTTAATTTCTTCAATACAGTGTTGTCTACGTTTCAATTTAAAGTAAATGAAGTTTCAACTTTAATTGAGTAAATTTTCTAGCGACTTGAGAACGCCAAACTTTCATGCTGAGCAAATACTCGTCTAAGGCATCTAACGCAAGAAAATATTTAAAATAAAGCACTACTTTGCCGAATGCTAAGCGAAGCTGTTTCGTCTGATCGACTTATTCCAGGCACATTGGAAACTGAAACGAAAACTTGAGTTTCCCCAAGTAGCTCCGATTTCTCGACTTCTAGACTAGAACCCCAGAATTTGTTTACTCTTATTACGTTGGATCGCAGAGTTTCCTGGAGACCAATCCAGGCCCATGCAGTTGATGGAGAAAGAGAAGAAACGTGCTTTTATCAAAGTGATGCTCTTTGCGCTTGAGCTTAAAATTCAGTCCACTGTACCGTCAAAGTTAATCAGTCTCGATTTGGTCCATCAAAACAAGCATCAGCATCATGTTGACCATAGGAGTGTTCCGATCGAGTTTAAAAGCACATTGTGAAGCGTGTCTTAGTTTGGATGGGGGCTTCACATGAAAAGACCTGAATCAATTTGTGTTTGACCGATAAAACGGAAACCTGGAACATTGCCTAATACGACATTGATGGAATCTGGAGATTACGGCGTTTGCAATGTTGGAATTTTTACCTAAAGAGCACTGCTGGATCTTTCTCAAAGTCGACTTCAGCAAGATCTTTTTAAGATGGCCAAAGAGGAAATCTACACGATATGGACTTTAACTCAGCGTCACGATAATCACAGCTAAATTTCATAATGAGGGAAATTATCAGCGAAAATTTAAATATGCGCGACGTTTAAATAGACAAGATCACATTCAAGTGGTTTCAAACAAGCCCTACGATTGCGATGCGTCCGATTTCGAATCTAATTTTTGTTTAAGAAAGGCATGAATACGGTCCTTGGATCCGTTCAGGATAAGATTTTTATTATAATAGTTCCAATCCATTTAAAGCGCGGGAATCGTGCCAGCCCGGTCACTTTTATATGCGCACTAAAAGATATCAGAAAATCCTAGGAGATTAGTGAGTGCAAGGTTTCGAGCAGCATTATATTCCCGACAATGTGGCCTGTTCCGTTAAAAAGGAAATTGATGATTTTCTCTTGTTTGCCCTTAGGGAAAGTGCTTCCCGTTACAATTTAATCACTCACACTCTCGACCCTTGTTGATTAAAATCCTGGAAAATGTAACGGCCATCCATTTTCATATAGACGCAAGTTACGTTTATTGGACGCACACAAACTTGGACACCGTCAAAAAGCAGTGTTTCTCTAACAGAGACAACCTAAAAACTTTAATTTCCAACTATTCGACGTCGAATGAAGGAATGGCCTATGCTTGTATCTCTAGAACTCTCAATTTTGTCGACGAGACTAGGATCAAGATCGAGCTTATTAAACCCGACATTAATCACAGCAGCTGCACGAAGAAGAATATTTTGGACAACAAGGTTTTGATGAAACCTCGGGGAATTATCGTCCTCCCCCAGGCGGGCTATTGATTTTGAGCAAATTGGCCAGCGGACATTCCATCGGTCAATCACACAAACTTAGATAGATCCAATGCCAGAACTCTACTTGCTAGTGGCCTAATAGAACGGCGGCGGACTATATCGCTGTGTAGGGTACGTGGTTAAATCCTATTATAAAACATCTAAACGCTAGGTATATGGTTTAATAAGATCTGCATTTAAGTTGAAATAGACCCCTCATGTAGGAATTTTTTGTTTTCTTTTGCTTGTTCCGTTTAAGCCAATTGGCATTTTCACTGGATAGTTGGCTGGAGTAATGGCCGGAAAAACGTCTAATGATTTTATGAATGGTTTATATTATTCAATTTCGACACACAATTATAACGCCCCCACTGCTTTTAGTGTAGAATTGTAACTAGCTATAGATTATAGTTATTCATTTTAAGTTGTATTAATGAAAGGGCACGCGGGCATCGATATACCCTTAAAGGTACGCCCATGGCAGGTATTAGGTGATAGACGTGAATTCAGAACCATTTGCTTTGTCGGCATTAGACTTCTCCGTAATAAACTTTATCGGTCCTAGAATTGCAGTCTGAATTCCGTTTGGTGAAATTGGCGGCGAAGGACCAATTCCTAGTTTAGGTGTTACAGTTTAATGCGGCGGGTAGCGTAGATTGTGTTCGCGGTATCCGAGCCAGGGTACGCCCATGATTTATCACCATAGGCTTTTCACATTTAAGGGAATTACAGAGTATGTACAGGAGCTGCTCCTACTCTAGTACCATCTTACCGACAAGATTTTTTTATCCCCAGGACCCTCTCCCAAAATAATAATAATAATAATAAAAATGTGCAGGAGCTCTTTCTACCCGTTGGTCTCTGGCGACTTAGAAGCTGTATCCGCGCTTTATCCTCCGCTGTGTTGTCATTTCACATTAATAAACGCACACTTATAATCTTTCTTCGTGACCTGTGGTTTCTTTCATAGATATAAACACCACCCCATATCTACATCAGTATCAAAACCAGTGATACTACATAAGTATAGATTTTCCACAGAGACAAGACAAAACGTCTGCCACTGCTAATCGGGCCCTGTGTTATATTCATTATTTCATGCGGTAGCCTTGAACAACCAGATGGGTGCACTGGTGAGCATTTTTTATCCATCTAAAAGCTTACCCCGATAAAGATAATAATACGTTTCTTTTTTTATGCAATAAGGTTGAGGTTGGAATGCTTTCAGGTATATCTACGCTGTATAACTCCTTGATAATGTAATAACTTTAATCAATTAGTGTGTCGCTGCGAAACGATTCATATCTACTTTAATAATTACAAACGTTTTAATTAATTTGACATAACTGAAAAGACACAAACGGGACTTGGGTCTGAATATTTTCGCAATGCAGAGACACAAGTTTTTAAAAATGGACTAACCAGTTAGAATGTGCATAATTTTACGTATATGCTCGTGCCATATACTAATATGGCACGAGTTACATAACATGACGACGTAAGCTAGCCTTTTCTAGCGAGTTTAACGTACAATTTTTCCGAACTTTGCTGTACGATAAAAAGCGTTAATGAAATGGCTCACATTTGTATATACCGGTCGTCCAAGTTAAAATTAGTTGCATGGGGATTGTGGAAACGGTAAAAAGGGCAAGGTGATTCTAGTTAGAAAAATGATGCGCTTTTGTGTGCCCATTTAGAGAATGTGCTAAAATTAAAAATATAGACAGGGGTTGTCAAAATGTGAGCAAAAAACCAAAAACTCCGATTGTCGAAAATCATAAATTATGAGCAAACCGTTTGAACAAATTCTATGAAGTTTGGGATGTCTCTACTATCGAAAATTTCCTATCGAAATCGAAGGCTTTCTGGATCTCAAAAGAATTATATACAATTTTGTTATTTTTTATTGCCTCCATATTGTTTTTTGGTGGCATGGAATAAGGAAGTAAAAAAGCTGCTAAGATCAAATGGTGCTTTGGTCTATTTTTTCTACTTTGGTGTGTCCAAAAGCCAATTTGTCATATATGCTTAAAAATCTTTTTTTATTGTCCATTCGACGCCATTAAAATTCAATGTGGCGGCCATAGGAAATAACAAAGTTGGATGGAATTCTTCGAATTCTAGAAGGACAGGAAAAATTTCGACAACGCATTTCGATTGGCTGTTGTCGATAATAGAAAACTGCCAAATTTCGTAGAATTTGCTGAAACGGTTTACTCATAATTTATAATATTTGAAACTGCAGTTTTCGGTTTTTTCCTCAAATACTGATTGCCCGCGTACATATTTTTAGTTCTAAAACATTTCCTAAGTCAGTCCAAAAGTTCGCATTTTTTTCTAAATCGAATCACTTGGTGTTTCTTACTGTTTTCTTAGTCCCCATTTAATTCACTTTCTTTGGAACACCTCTTATTCAAGCTGTGTCCAGTACGAGGAAGAAATCCAAAGAAAAAAAGCACCAACCTGATCTCATTTCTGTTGAGCCTCGCATTTGCAGAACGACAGCAACCATCGCCGTTTCCAGCTCTACTTGTTAACTGCCCTATGGAACTAAAGTATCTGTTTTATGTGACTAGTTACGAAATAAAGCCCGAGAGAAAACTGCCGTGAAAACTGTCGCCTTATAGGTCATAATTAGAAAAACATTTTAAGACAAATGCGTCTTTCTGTTGGTTACATTGGAACTGGTTTTTACAACCAGTACCAATGTAACGGTGAATCGTAGAATTAAAATGTTGTCAACAAACGACTCAAGTTATATTTAGAAGTGATGTCACCTTAAGATGGGGGAGCGTTGTCCGAAATGCTAAAGGAATGCTGATAGGATGGTCAAAGGACGGGCAAAGTCAACAGTCCCATAAGTGCCTAAACTTTACGATTCTCGAATAAAAATACTGATACAAAAGTCTGCGAGGGCTGAAGGCACGCTCTTCCGAATGCATAAAAGAATTAACGGGCCCATATCGTGAATATAAATTGAGAAATTTTATCCCTTATACTACTAGCTACAAATGTTAACACCTAAATCATTGCTATCGTAAACTTAATATTTCGCTTCTAGACAGTTAAGAGTTTTGAGAATTAATAGTCACAAACTCCGTTGAACGAGCTTGACTTCACACTAGGCGAGAGACAATGTTTAATTGAGATGTTAATGCATACACCGGCTTAGTCATTGGCAATTTTAGAACCATGGATGGTACCAATGCGATCGTTATTCAAGTCAACAAGGTATCAACTGTTTTTGATAGGTTGATGAAATGAGTAGAATTTTTTTAATGAGAAATATTTGTATAGTTACAGGTCATTTACAGAACTCACAGACAGAACGTTTCAACCATATTCTCTTACAGCTAGTGGCAGACACACAGGCAGAATCTCAATAAAATAAATGATTTATAGAGGTGAATAACTTTAAATTATCTTGCAATATGCTTTCACCGACATCGCGAGAAATATAATTTCCACGTTTCACTGAATCGAAGGCGGAAGGTCAGTTTTATGTCCCGTTGGTTGCCTGATGGTGGGTCTCAACTTGCCCGTAAACTTAAACTTTTTACTTGAGAAAAACTTGTGCATCCTGGCTCATAGTCACGCGAATCATACCTAGAACCGCCCAAAGTAGATAAATCTTCTAGTTTAGTGGCATTATAGAGAAGGAAATTTATTTTGACGATGAAAGCGGTCTTCCTTGACGGAGGTTCACATAAATTATACTGTTCCGAGCACCAGGAAGTGCTCGTAGGGACACCTTCGTTCAAGATAAACATGTAAACAGCAGGTTAAATCGCCATAACACTTTGATCATTGCCCATGTCGTCCTTACCTGGCTTGTGGCTGCATTGCATTTTCGCTATCGTGATTATTCAAATTATGAAAGGAACTTCGTAGTAGTAGTTGTAGTAATATCTGTGGTAGGATGGAATTCGACCGGGTTGAGCTTTTGAAAATTATTAACTTTTGCATTATTTGAGTTTGGTTGAAGGTAGAAGTCGGTACAATGCATACGAAGTGAGCAATAAATTCAGAAAATCGAAATTTGCGAGCGAATCTGTTACAGATAAGTAGAGAATTAAATTGATCTTAATAGAACAATTAATTGAAGATATTAAGTAAATGTGAGATTTGGTTTTGAAATGTGAGGCAAACTCAACATACAGCATGTCCCACAATTCATAGATCCACTCTTATATCTTAGGAACCGCGTACTCGATTTATCTCAAATTTGGATAATTTCAGTATAAGTTAAGGATTTTCACTTAAAATTCCATATTTTAAAGACAGTCGATCCTATTTGAATAAAACTGTATCTACTGCGGTTTTCTGACGATGCTCTTTCATAAAATGGAAAAAAGTCTATTAGAATTGTCGCAGTGGTTTTTTTTTAACTGACACCTCTTTTTTAGTGTAAAAACCTATGCCAATAGCAAAAGAAAATTATCTTGATCAAACCCATATTGCAATTTAAGGATACTCAAATTACCCAAATTTGAATTAAATCGGGTACGTGACCCTGAGATACGAGATTAATTCCATGAATCGTGGGACATGCTGTATACAAGCGTAGTCTCAGAAGTACCCGATTTAACATTCAAAGAAAAAGATATTGGAAAATATTACACTATTTTTAAACATAGTTTTCTTTGAAATTAACATACTTTTCCCAGCGATATTCTGTTACTTCTATAGTTTGTTTACAATAAGAAGATTCGAATCTTTCAAAATAGGCAACATCCTCGGACTTCACCTTCTCATTTTTGGACAATTTCGTATCATCGAGTCATCTTTTCAAGTTTAGAAATTGAAAATAATCTGAGGAGGCTAAATCTGACGAATAAGGTGGGTGAAAACGGCTCCAAAACAAACACAAATCAATTCAGCACCCCCAAACTTTGAGCATAAGCTTTTTAAGGTTAGGTTTTGTAATATAGGAAAACTTAACAAAAAAGTCGGGTACTTCTGGAACTATATTCATATGTGATATTAGATACGTTCGAAGAATATTCTAAACCAATAGGTAAGGGGTGACCAAACAACATGTTATAATAATTTATTTTCATTTATAGAAAAACATTTAATTTATAGAAATGCTTACTACAGAAAATTAAATTGTACACCTTTTATCCCTCCCTTTTGAAATTTTAATTCATATAATTTGTACAGACCTCAGTAATACTGTAAGTCAAAAAATAAAATTAAATAAATTCCATACTAAATTTAACTTTGTTATCACAACAATTAAATAAAAATTTCCTGTCTTTTTTAACCGTTAAACGTTTAATTTATTAAATACTAAAGTTAGAGGTACGGGGTCATTCAATGAGGCTAAACACCTCAACAATTTTTGCTTGCTACATGGATAGATCGAGAATGTAAAAATGTTATGGACAAAGTAATTCGAAACAAAAGAGTTGTGATATGAAATTTTGAATTTTATACTAGGACATCTTGTATATCATTTCCGTATTAGATGCTTCTTCTTGTTGGATCAAAAAATATAGGATTTTATGGTGCGAGTTTCATAATGATAATGTATAAGATGAGCAGTTTGCCGAGATTTCAATAGCTGAAAGGTGTGACATTAATGTAATTTGTATATTTGACACATCATTATCTTGCTAGGACACCTATACTAATTCAGTGTACAGTATATACAACAATTTTGAGTGCAAAGGATTGGAAATAATAGCATAAACCCCCATATTGTTGAAATTATGATGAACAAGCTCATGTAATACAAAAATAATATATATGATGTTACATTATTAAATTCGGAATTTTCGACGATAGGTCTTTCGTTCTTTGCCGAATTACCTTTTTAAGTTCTGTATCAGTATATAAACTAGCGATTTTCAGTTTGTAAAATAAATACCATTCGATTCAAAAACAGAGGGGCTCAGTTAGGAGACCCTGTATCTATCTTAATAAATTGAAATTAAACGACTTGCCAGACTCTTGCAATCGAATCTTGTACGTGTCGTTTTTGCCTTGCTCTTGCATAGACAGCCTTGGTCTTGGTCTCTCATGTGCGTCTTAGTCAAGGTCTTGTATTTTGTGCCACACCAAGACCAATGCTTCTTTGCTCATAACCATTCCTCTCTAAACTAACACACAAATTAATTACCAAGCGAGTCTTAAAACTTTTCCTTCATCTAAAAAACCACATAAATATCAAAGATTCAAAAGAATCTGGAAATTAACCGTAACAATATCTCGGAATCTTTTACCATTGTTTAAACAGATTGAATAGGTGCTGTCTTATAGCAAACACTTTCCCTTTTAGAAAAGTAATAGCGGTGGATTTATGGCAAACGTTTAATTAATTCGCATATACATATAACGATTGAGCCTGTTCAGGCTAGCTAATTGGAATATTTTATATTAAGACAGAAATTTTAATTGCCTCTCTAGGTGAATACCTTACAAGAGCCGGCTAATGGTAGGCGTATTTAAATCAGTGTAATATAGCCTGTAAATGTAATAGCTAATGGGACACTATTGTTCTGTTTTCAATGTAATCTTATTCAGGGTCAGTGGCCCGGATTAATATAAATTAATATTTTTTGCAACGCCTCTGTAAACATCCTTGCATTTTGCTACAGTTATTGAAGTTTGTTCGTACAAATTTTCCTTAGCTAGTACGCTCCAAGACTTCCTGTACCGTGTACCTTATTAGAACCAAGCGGTTATCTTCAGATCGAAGCCCATATGTTCTAATCTATGATAGTAAATGTCAATAAATGTAATAAATAACAACTGCTAGTTGTAGCCAAGATGTAATAGGGGAGAGGGTGGCTGAGTATAGTAAGATATTTTCGACTTCTCTGAGTAAATTTGAAGAGTTTTTAAAAAACTAAAATAACTGTTAAATAGCTCGATCAGTTAGGTAAAATTTCGCTAGAGACCATTTTGCTGTAGCACCTAACGCTGCTGAAACATTTTTTAATGCCGCAAATGAAAGAAGAGGAAACATATCTTCACCGATTTTAAATAATTGAAATATGTTTGTTTAGAGTTTCTTTTTTAGAAATTGGGGCTTTAATCAGAATACGTTTCCATTCTTGAATAGTGTCTCGTTAGCATTGGACGTTCCATACTGCTTCGCAGTGTTTGATAATTCAATTTAAAAATTTTAACAGCTCTCGGTATTGAACATCTTGCTTTCACGACACGATTCGCTTTACTCAATTCATGTTTATTTACATGTTTATGTTCGATTTGTCTTCTTACTTCAATGTTGGGACGATTGACATGTGTGTGTATGTGTGTGTGTGCAAAGTTTCATAATTAAGTTGGATTTGGTTTGAGGATTTGAATATCGAATCACCGCGTTTTCCTACCTCAATGGCTTTAGATAAAGTTTTTTATTATGGCTAAAAAGAAAAAAAATTTAGCAATAAACAGATGTTTTAGTAGAAAAATAATATGATAATCGTGTTTAGCACCCTATTTTATTTTTGAATTGACTTACCTTATTAAATTTGCGGCACGGATCGTACACGAAACAACACGATTAATATTATCAAAATTTTATAAGCACACTTTAATTAACATAAATCTTACAAATGGCAGCGCAAAAACTTAAAATTTTATGTGTCATTGTTGGCAATGATGGAAACTTCACAGTGTTAATGGCGCCATCTTTCATCTAGCTGTTTAACTGTCAGATTAAATTACCATCTTAACCCCACTCAAGCCGTTTCGATATGCTAATCATGAACTGCACAGGAGCAGTTGAAACTGTCCATTGCCATTAAGGGAGTTGCCTGGTGTGAACGTATTCAACATTTTTTTTTTCCAAGAAGTATTGCATATAATTAAACCATATTTTTTCTTGCAAAGGTACGTTTTAGAACAGTATAATTATTTTTTTTACAATTTAAAAATACGTATTTATTTATTTATAAAACTGCTTTCACGTCGATAAAAAATATCAGTTCTGCTGCAACAGGTAGTTTCTGTTTTCCTAAACATTTGTAACAGAAAATCAAGAGATATTCTTAATCTGTATTATCGGCGCAATTGTCCGCATCAAAATTTTTAAAGTTCACTATAAATTAACAAAATGGCGGGGTTTTGTGCAAAATTAAGAACAAAATGCGTTTTATTGCGTTATACATGAGGTAACATTAAGCGTTAGGTTTAAAATTTTAACATGACTGAGATACGGCTCATATCCATAAAACTGCTGAATATTGTGTTAAATTTTTTAGTCGATATGTTCAGCCGTTTTTAAGCAATCACTTGCACTAGGTGTCAAAATATCGTTTTGAAAAAAATGCGTTCAAAGTTTTAAAATGAAAAACTCATAAGAAAATTTACTTTTGAAACTAATAGGCAATGCTAAGACTATATATAGTCCCTCCTCTGTATCATAAAAATGATCTTCAACTGCTCTTGTCTCTTTTCTGGCGACGCGAATTTCTTTTGAGCGTCGGAGCTGCGCTGGTCCACTCGGTCAATGCGGTCGTGGTCGTACCCATGAACGAAGCATAAGCTTTCTGGACCAAGTGCGCGCCCCATTGTCTAGAAAATCTTCAAAATGGGTGCGTAGCATTCGCTAAATATACATGCAGTAGTACCAGTGGCAATTTCCAAGATTTTCTAGTCGCAAAATACGTGTTTAGGTGTTAAACGCCGAACATTCAACCTCTCGTTATTCTTGTACATGGTGGAATCTAAATATTTCTCAAAAAGGTCGTGTTGGCTCAAATCTTCATATATTGGCAATAAAACTTGTTGATTGACTTCAACGAAAACAAGTGGATAAGAATAGACAATTTCCTTGAGTTTGTGCTGTTGTCTGTTATACCACGAGCCTTCACCTTCAGGGCAAAAGTGATGCTGAAGCTTTTCACTCGTAGAAATTTGGTGGTAATAAGTACCCCATATTGTGCTGCGCATGTCCTACACTACATTAGGAAGTCGTTCGATCGCTAATCTGTAGAGCAACGAGAAATCTTGCGTTTCTTTGTTGGTTAAAGCTGTCGACTTCGATATAAATAGATGGAGAATATATCGTTCTATACTGTTATACTGTAGAAGAATATTTGAAGACGCAGCTGCAGGAAAAATCGCAACGCATACCCAATCTATCTACTCAGAAGCCTTAGTGTGCGCTCTTAGTGACCCCACTTACTAAGCAAATTTATTAATCAAAAAGGAAGGAATGGCCTAAACCGACTAAAGAATATTAATTCTATGACTATGAGCTATCGGAAAATGCAGAAAAATCTATTTTTTCATCGGTCACACTGAACTACCGCCTTAATGCATTTCAGTATTGTATTGCAGTGTATGAACATGGACTGGTTAACACAACAAAAATCTTCTACTGCCGCATATAACAGACCATAATTACCACTTTGGGTTGTTCAACCTCCACCTCGTCTAAAAACTAGTTTAAGAGCATAGTGTTCCCATTAGGCGTTATCAACTACTATTAATTCTTAATACAGGTAGGGTTTAATAATGGTATTAAAATAGTCTCGTATAGAACGAAATATTGCAGATGATGGAGGTTTAATGTAGTGTAATTTCGTTCCGGAAATAACGTCTTCTGCGGTCCAAATTCCGCGATAAAGAACTCTATTATCTGTTGATTAAATTGTGCGCTGAATGGCGGCGATTTGAGGTAATGAAACAGGCCATGAATGTTAGTTTTAAGGTCACTTTAAGTCCACTGAATAAAAGGCCTTGATGCTATGTCGAATCACAATACATGCAAAACCAATTCACAGATCCGTCGTAAATGGCAAGGCCATCACATAAAATCCCACTTGGGAAAACTTTTTACTTTTATTAGTCGATATCAAGGACCCTCTTACGACATTGTTTTAAGATGATAAACTAAATCTTTGTTAATTTGGTATGTACTTATTTGTTCCATGCAAAATGGTCGGGAGAATAAATTGCAACTGAGGGATGGTGAAACACAGAGCCAGACAATGAATAGCAGAATGCACCGATCTTAATAGTGATTTAACGAACAAGTATATTAACATTAATGAGGGCCATTAATAATCGATACATTTGAGCTATGATTCCTTTCCTTCGTCTTTTTACTCACATATACGGTAATAGCATATTAGGATACAAATTGAATGGAATAATTATTCTCTGTGACCAATCGTTTAAAATGGAGTTTTTAGCGTTTGTGCAGAAGTAAGTACAATGGATATAAAGGACATAATAAAATTGCAGAATGGACGTTTTCGAGCAAACCTGCTTTGCCGTTGTTTTATTGATTAAAATTGATTGTTAAAATAGGAAATTAAATTGAGCATAATTAGCCACAAAATAAAGCAAATAATTGAAAAAATAAAGTACAGAATCAGATTTGGTTCTGAATAATTATTATTATAAGCAAACATACGGAATAAAATAGATAAAAACTTGAACTGCCTTTGTTTAGCGTGCGGCAAAAGTTTTATCGTACGGGTGTCAGTGCCAACTATGCACAAAAAGTTTTGACACATGACTGTAGAAGTTTTTAACGCACATGTGCAGAAAAGCGTTGCTTTCAAATAAACTTTGAGTTATGAGACTCTGCTGTTATCTTAACTTGAGTTCATGAGCTGCATGTTTATGACGGAACCTTACGTTTTTACTGCAACGTATTTCTCAATTTTCACGGATAGTTTAAAAAAATAGTCGCTCCGCATTTAATCATTGGAATGTTGCTAATCGTAATCTTATTGCACCTCGCTCTGGAAGAATTTTCTGTGAACGTGAGAGTGTGCCATATCTCGTGATATCTTAATGTTGTATTACAAATTGGTAATATTATCTTTGCATTATCGTAATCGAAGTATTATAACGCCCCTGTGGCTGGCATTTTTCCTTCGGCGAGGTTAGAGGCGAGAAACACATCCGCATTCCTGATGGTGCAATGGTGCTTACCACCCATGAACGGCGGATACATGTACAAACTTCTTTCATTAGCTGTGGTTACGCCACGACCACGCACCGAAGATGAGTTATTGGGTTAACTATATGGCAACAATTATTAATAATTGCATGGCCCGAGTCTTGTCAACCTTAATACGAGGAATTAAACCTCTACGGATACTTTATGGGGGAACGCCCTAATGTTTCATTTGAATGTCAGCTTAAAAATCCTCTCCCTCGAAATAGGCGGATCGGAATTCTCTACTAAAGAATTTAATTGGATTCTCCATTTCTATTCACTTGTCTTTTGCCAGATTTTTTTCAAGATTTGAGCCTTAGAGAAAATTGGGGTCTTGTTTCGGGCTTTCTCCCATATTTGTGCACTTAATTATCTCCCTCTAACACATGTGTAAACAGAATTTAGTAGTTCTTTCGCTTTATAATCTGAGCTGGCAATTGCTCGGCTTAATTGCCTCATTATTTGGCGATATTTCCATCGAGAAATGTTAAAAGCTAAATTATCGCCCTTATCTTCTAGGAAGTTACATAACGGACAGGAAAATACGGCAGTTAATTCGGAGTGAAGGGTAATAAATAGCTGAGGCAAATTCAACAAGTCCTGCCTTATTAACGAAGACTATTTGTCAACGATTGTGCATTAACGCTCGTTGAATTAACGTAATGGAGCTTATAGTCTTGAGATTCTTTGAGAACGGGACATATTACCTAGAAAAGAGGTCGCGCCTGATTTCCCCGCAGTTTCAAATTATTAATGTTTTTAAAAAGTTTTCTACTTTAATGAGCTTATTTACATGTAGAATGGATATTTTTACGTTGTTAATGATAAATGCACTTATTAATCATATTTCCAATTTGTCCATGAAAATAAACCGGATGGTATGGTGGTTATTTGATCTTTAGATAAACACGACATTTTGATTAAAGATGTGCGAATAAATTACCACTATTGATATATTTGTATTTTTTTCTGTAAAACACAAAATACGACTTTTTTCATCACAACGCATAGATAATACAACAAATTGATTTCGGTTTTCGAAAGTTATTTTAGTGACTTAGACACGACAGAATGTGGCATCATTAGTGAAAGTTGTACGTAGTATTACACACCTAGAGAAAACCGTTTTAGTGTATGTATGTATATTATACAATACTGAATTTGCGATAAATCCTATATCTGATTTGAGCTATTTCCCCTATAATTACGACCAAATTTTGTATACTTATACTGTATAATCCAAATATTCAAAACACATCAAAAAGCTAATTTTCGATTTTTTGTCTGCTATGACTCGTTGTCTTAGCCCGCCGGAGGTAGCAGCAGAAGGAAAGGGTAGCGCCAAGATATTATTATATCAGGACATTTGCGACTTCACTGAGCAAATATAAAGAGCTATCAAAAAACGAAAATAACTCTGAGACAGATCATTTAGTTGCAATTTCGCCATGGATAATTTTGTTCCAGTTCGTAATTCTGCTGAGCTAGGCTGAGCTAGAGTCAGAAAAATTAAAAACTTGTTTTATTATCTGTACCTCCATTATTGGGTTAAAAATAGTAAATATTTTTAATGCTGAAAATGAAAGAAAAACATATTTTTGGTGATTTCGACTAATGGAAATATGTTTATTTAGAGTTTTTTCCAGGAGTTTCCACTCACTGGATGGTGTTTTGTTGGTAATGGACATTCAATGCTGTTTCGCAGTGTTGGATAATTCAGAAATTCTAGCACCCTTTAGCATTGAACATTCTGCTTTCACGACACGATTCGCTTTACTCTGTTCATGTTTATTTACATGTTCATGTTCGATTTGTCTTCTTCCTTCAATACCAAAAGGATTGACGTGTGTGCACAAAGTTTCATAATTAATTTTGAATTGTTTTGCAGCTTTGAATATCGAATCACCCCGTTTTATTATTTCAATGGCTTTAAATAAAGTTTCTTATTATGGCTAAAAACGAAAAAATTAACTGCTGTCTTTCCCTACAAGCGCATTGTACTAATTTTCAATGATTTTGACTATTAAATAGAAGTTTTAGTAGAAAAAAAATATCATAATCGTGTTCGGCGCCCTATTTCACCTTTAAATTAACTTACCTTATTAAATTTGTAATACGGATCGTGCACGAAACAACAAGATTAATACTGCCAAAACCTTACAAGCACAATTTAATTAACACTAATCAGCTCGCAGCTTTTACAAATGGCGACACAGGAATTTAAAATTTTATCTGTCAATGTCGGCAATGAAGGAAACTACAATGTTAATGGCGCCATCTTTCGTCTAGCCGTTTGGCTGTCAGATTGAATTACTATCTTTGCCCCACTATGCCATACTGTTAATTTTTTATGACGTTGGAACCCTGCGCAGTCTCAAAATGATGAGGATGGTAAGGAAAAAGAGTTGATTGTCCAATCTGCTTGAAAGCAAAACTAATCATAAACCTCGAGCTTCTTCCTCAACTAGCAATAATGTACTACTACTTACGAAGAAATTTACCTTGTCATTGAAGCCCAACCTAGGCCTAGAATAATGGACCATATTATCCCTAAGGCTGTCGTTTATCATTCATATTTTATCGATTTACGTTGTCGGAATGCAATCATGTACCTACAGTGTGGTACAGTTTCTGTTGTGGACTCTATATCAAGTTTTCTATAAAGGGATCAAGATTGTTGGTCCGTGAAATTTAATATTATTATATGTCCCGGCGGAATCAAGATAATGGAAGTGACTCGATTTTGGTTTAGCACGCATCCTTCCAGGGGATTAAATTATTTATTATACCAAACTGATAAAGGATAGAGCAAGTTCGCACAGGGGGTTTTGTCGATACGCATCTACCTGGTGGTAATATGTAATTACTATAGTAACTGCTCCTACATATCGTTTTTCGTATCTGCGAAAAAGAATGCACAGGGTCTATTACATTCATTATATCGGCAAGAAGATATGCAGAAAAAGAGAAAGGAAAATATAAGACGATTCATTTCGTAATCGAGTAACAAATTTAATATTGTGAATTGGAAATTCTATTGAAATTGCATTGAATAACGACGATCCTGCATTAAATTGGGTTAGTTGTAAAATTGAAATGATGATATCATTTAGAAAGGTTAATGATTGTAAGTGGCCAAGGAAGCTACAAGTCACATTTAACCCAGACTTAGTTTGCTAGCCTTCTGGAATATATCCTATACACATGCTATAGAAACGCCCTGGAACCGCAAATAAGCTGCTCCACAAAACTTAAGGATATTAAGATATTTTGGCTATCGCTTAGAGTTAGCATCAGGAAGAATTTTTTTTTAACTCTTGAAAGAATATGTTAAAAATTGTTGTTGATATTTTTTTAATTTATTTAACAAAACCAAAAAAAAAAACAAAGGTCTTTTACAAAAAAAACTTAAAAGTACATTTCGAAAATTTATTATGTCGTATAGCTTCCCCTAACATGCATAACCTCTTCACATCGTCTTGGCATACTTCTGGTGAGATGATTTATCTTGTCTTGTGGTAAGTTTGTCCATAACTGTGAAATAAGTTCTTAAATCTGTTGTATTATTTTTGGCGTGGTCGATGTTCTTCAACACTTCTTTGCAACGTATTCAATGGTGTTAAGTTCATGTAATCTTGACGGAAGAAGTAAAGATTCGATACCTACATTTTCAATTACATCCATAACGATACCTGCACGATGTGGTCGAACAATATTGCCCAAATATCGGAAAATTTCTCCTACAACAGTTTGAACATTTGGCAGATCTTCATAGATTTGTGCACGAATGTTTCTCTCACATACCTACAACTCACTTTTTCCATGACAGCAAATTCCGTCCCAGACCGTTATTGTGCACCCTTAAAAGAATACACTTCTAGTATAGTTCTTAGGTTTGTGCTTTCTCTAGGGTTTGACCATACATGAAGACGCTGACCATCAGAATAACGGCTAAGTCTGGTCTCGTTCGTGAAAAATACAGAACGTTAATGGTCATCCCAATTGATGTGCCCTCTTGCTTCCTCTAGTTGTGCAAATTTACTTTTTTAGGTAAAGGGAACTCTTCCCAAAAGGTGTCTCAAGACTTTGTTTACTGCTTTAAGTTTCCTACGAATAATTTTTATGGAAACTTGGTTTACCGGCCAAATGCCTACATGTCGACAGGGCGAAGTTTCTTCCCGCAGAAACTTTAATAAGTCGGCCTTGCGCAAACATGGTTTTCTTTCATCGTCCTGTACGCTGTCTTTCTGCGACGTTTCCAATTTGTTGAAACCTTGTTAACAGTCTCCATATCACATTTTAAGGAACTTGGGACAATTTGGCAACATCTTGTTATCTTGATCCAACTTGCAGCATATCTATAGTTCTCTTTTGTGGTCCTGAACTGAACTTTCTCCAAACTGTTATAAAAACGTTCGAACATCTTTGCACTTCAACAGATTATAACCACCCAACTGATATTGCGTCGGATATCAATGTTTTGATTAAATTTAAATAAGAAAAAATGTGAAATAAGAATATACTTCATTTTTTTAATCCGCATTATTTGTTATCTCTTTAAGAACGATACGAAAAAAATATGTTTACTAGCATGCTATTTTTTATTTATTACGATTTGGGCATTTTCCTAAATTTTGTACTTACTGAAACTATAACCCGAACTGTACTTAAATATTAGTCGCATTTTCATCTCAGTTCGTCGTCTTTTTAACTGTTCTATAGACCCAACAGTTTCCACGACATAATTATAAAGAGAAATTCAATAAGCAGAATATAATTACATGACTAGTGAGGTATGAGAATTAACACCGGTTTTCCTGTATGAACTTTAATATTAAATCAATTATTTCTGATGAAGTGAGTTATGAAATAATCATTAAGGTAAATCACTTCAATAGCGTAATGATATGTCTGATTTTTACAGAGTCTATCGTCCAATATTGATTCGCTTAAGTAATTATATGCTTACTATTGTTTGCAGGCCCACATTCACTTTTTATTTTATGTAATTCTTAAATAATTTGTTCGTCGAACAAATATCATTTTGACGATTAAAAATGCTATGTTGCCACGTTTCAGAAATTCGTTTTTCCACTGGATTAACTAGTTTGTCAGTATGATGAGAATATCCGCATCCTAGAGTTTAATCATTCACTGCAAACATAGACTAAATCGATGTTGTGCGACCCTTTAACTTTTTCGCAATTTTATGGCAAAATTTGAAATTTTGACCACTTATGCAGCCTTATGGACGTTACGAATGATGATGGTTGGTCCGGATTAGGGAACCAGCAGTGTAATGATGGTTGAAGGAATTAAACAAAATTTTGTAGGTATTAGAGATAGGCAAATTGCATTGGAACTATTAATTCGATGATTTTTACCAGAAAAGAAATTTAAACAATTTTCGAGTTTTTGCTAAATTTTTAAATAACATCTAGACTTACTTTGAAAAAAAAATTAAAATCAAAGTTGTTTAATTTTATAATAATTTTTATTTTTAGGAAAATCAGTGGCGTATCAATTTTTCAAAAATATTGAACGACTTTTTTATACGCGCGCCCCCGGTAAACCCAAAAATAACTTTATTTATTGAATAATTTTCTACCTATGTATGTAGCTATTGAGACCTACAAAATTTTGTTTAATTATCTCTAGTGATTTGGCAATTATTATTAATAAATTTTACTTTTTTAAATAAAACTTTGACATACTGCATCTCCGTTGATGTTGATATTTCGAAAAAGTGCCAAAGGAAAAAAAATCTTATTTTTTGAAGCCCTATTCGCTGGTGAAAGGATAACTCTAATTTTGGAATCACCTTGTATAGGTTGAAATGAATCCTAAGTGTTATATCGTGATTACTGTGAAAACTAGATTTTGGCTTCTATGTATATTTTTCAGACTCGCTAAAAAACAACATAATTTTTTGCTTGCACTAATTTTAAGGAAATCACTCTCAAAATGGACAACTCATTTATTTTTTAAACCACAGTACTGATCAATTGTGCTTAATTTGCAAATACAAATAAAAACATTTGTCAACCGAAATTAGGTCGCACCTATCGCTGGTCGATGGTAATAGAATCTAAGCTTGCTCGAGCAACAGTATTGATACAAATGATAAATTGTGTACTGGATAATGGACACTCTATTTGAAATTGTGTGGAATTGGCAAACAATGTAGCAGGCTGTTTCATATTCGTGCCTAGCAAAATATGAGAGCGCTTATTTTTATTTAACAGGGTCACAATTCAGTGATAAAAGCGAACATTATATTATGAGTAATTCAGCATGAAATAGAGGCTTAAAATTTTATTTCATTTCAGGGTCCTGTAGAATGCCTAACTAGCATCCCGTAATAGGCTGATAGCAAGATGTTTTTGCAAGGTAACTACTTATATTAACTAGCTTTTATCCATATATACGGGGTGTTTATTTCAAAATTAAACACCAAAAACATCTCTTGATTGCGAAGAAAATTAAAAATAATTCAAAAAAAGTCTATTTAGAAATCTAGGAAGGAGTTTTATTTGACATTAGAGAAAATTATATCAGCCACCCCCTCATACCCAGCTACCTTCGTTTTGACATTTTAAATGCTTTCCCAAGGAAAGATACATCATTGCAAACGAAATCCAATTTGCTAGTAAATGTGCCAAAAAAACTGAAAAAATGTATACTATTGGGTTGTTCGATAATTAATGTCGCATTTTTTATGTTTTTTTAAAGTGAATATACTCATATTAATAATAAATATTAATCAGTGATGCAGCGGCCATCTTGGTGGATGACCTTTCGCCATCTTTCGGCGAGTTGGAAAATTCCGCGTTCGAAAAAGCCTCGATTTTTAGAAGTAAAAAATTGATTTAACTCATTTTTAACGACTCGATCAGAATCGAAATTTTTACCATTCAAATGATTTTGAAGAGAACGGAACAAATAATAATCTGATGGCGTCAAGTCAGGGCTGTATGGTGGATGAGGTATCAGTTCCCAATTTAGTTCCAATAATTTTTGACGCGTTATTAAAGACGTACGGGGTCTAGCGTTATCATGATGGAACAGGACCCCTTTGCGATTGGCGAGTTCAGGACGTTTTCTTTTGATTTCTTCGTTCAATTTCGATAGCTGACAACAGTAAACATTCGAATCGATAGTTTGGTTTCTCGGAAGCAGTTCAAAATAAAGAATACCCTTGTAGTCCCACCACACAGATAGCAAAATCTTCTTTTGATGAATATCGGCTTTGGACGTCGATTGCGCAGGTTTATCTTGTTTGGTCCATGATCGTTTTCGGACTACGTTAACGTAGACAATCTATTTTTCATCAACCGTTATGGCTCTTTTTAGAAGTGGGTCGTTTTGGTTACGATTCAGCAAAAAATCGTACATGTTAATGCTTCGGGTGAGGTGAATTTCCTCGAATTCGTGAGGAATCCAAACGTCCAATTTGCCAACGTACCCAAGCTTTTTTAAATGCAGAGAAACGGCTGAATTCGATATGTTCAACTTTTCTGCTATCTCTCGAGTTGTTATACGCCGATTAGCTTCGATTAAGGCCTTTATTTCATCGTTATCAATGGCGATTGGGCGTCCAGTGTGTGGTGCATCTTGGACATTAAAATTTCCGGAACGAAAGCGAGAAAACCAACGCCGCCACTGGCGTTCAGTAAGGCGGTTCTCACCATAAACTTCACACAATTTCTCCTGAGCTCGTACTGCATTTTTGCCCTTTCGAAAGTGAAATAATAAAATGTATCGATAATGCTCACTTTGATTGTCCATCTTCAACTTAAATTTGAAACAACTTCTTGTTTACTAATCACGTTCAATTTTCGTTGGAAAAAAGTCTAAAACATAACCTTTAAAATGGCATATAATAACATGAGCGACTATATCACTATTACTCGATTTGTATAAATTGAGCCATCTATGAGAGTGAAACGACATTAATTATCGAATAACCCAATAGATCAGCCCTAGAATACTTTTTCTACAACAAATAAATACAAGATTGCAAAAACGCATAGGAGACATCAACATAAAAACGTGGAACATAAATATTTGATGGAGTTGGCGCGCAAATTTCACTAAACTGAATCTATTTCTAACACAATAACTACAGAGACAAGAATTGTGGACGAAGCTTGCCAGATTAAAGTGCTAAGCCACTTCACTGTGTATCCAGCTTTACCTATTAGGAAAGTCACTAAGCTAACAAGTATTTCAAATGGTTCTATGAGCAAAACGTTAAGGATAAATAAGTTTTTTCCTTACAAAACACAAATGCTGCATCAACTCAGCAAGGACGATTATGATATTATAGGAGGATCTAATTTTTGAGAAATAATGTGCCAGTGAATTACAGAAGACCCTCAATTAATAAAAAAATATTTGTCTTAGTGACGAATTAACTTTCTTTCTGAACGGACATGTGGATAAGCATAACTGTAAATAATGGGACAATGAAAATCTGCATCTATTTGAAGAAAGCCATCCTCAACTTCCATAAAAAATCAATGTTTGCGCATAAATTTACGGAAGCGAAATTATTGGGCCAATTTTTCTAGAAAGAAATCAAACTATTGATCTTTATCTGAGCCTTTGACAAAAATCTCTTATGGTTCACACTCTAGAAAATCAAGTTGATGAGAATGGTACCTTGGAACTTCAACAGAATATGCATTTCCAACAAAATGGAGCTCCTTCTCATTATGCCTTAGAAGTTCGAAAATGGCTCAATGAACGATTTCCGGAAAAATGGATTGGTAGAAGAGATGCGTTAGAATGAACATCGCAATCTCCAGATCTGAGTCCACTCGACTTTTTCCGATGTGGTTATTTAAAAAGTAAAGGCTTTAGAACTCTATTTGAAAGCATCCAAGAAACGAACGATGGAATTTTCCTGGAATGTAGAAGAACTACTGTACCAACTTTAGCCAATGTTCACGAAGAATTTGACAACAGACTTTATTATCGTCTCCCTAATAACTGCTCACAATTTGAGCACTTAATAAAATGAATTATTTGATCTCAATAAGGCATTTGCACTAGTACACATTTTTCCTTCTATTTCCCGACTCCATTAACAGATTTCAGTTTTCTTGGTACAATTACATAGCAAATTGAATTCCGCTTGCCATGATGTGCCACTCGATGGGGGATGCCATTTGAAATATCAAAGTGAGGGTAGCTGGGGGTGAGGGGATGACTAATACAGTTCAGTCTAATGTCAAATTAAACTTTTCTCTGGATATTTAAACAGACGTTTTTCTATTACTTTAAAATTTCCTCCTAATCGGGTGGTTTGTTTTCAAATAAACACCCTGTGTGTTATATGCATTTGACAACGATAAACGAAAAATAAAATGCATGAAACATAAAAATTTTTAATATTACCTCTGAAAATAACGGTGCAACAGCTATAACACTTATTTCCACTCAAGTAATATTCAAGGTAATAGTTTTTAGCTTGCCTTGAATCATGTAGCGTACATGTAGTAGTATCAGCCCCGGTTATTATAAATTACTACTTGGGTGTGTCAACAGAATAATTTTAATAAATAAAAAGGATGAATAACAATTAGAAATTATTTGTAATGAAACCAGTATTTTCACTTACAACAAGCGCAAATTTAACACAACTTTTAAAATGTATAATTAGTGACAAATATTGAAAATATTCGTAGGTCGTCTTATGGACGACACGTCTCTTACCACAATGCGTGAATAACACCATGACTCACGTTGAATCACTTATCACTATTAAATTTTAATGAAATTATTGTTTTCTGAAACAAGAATTTTTATTCTCAGCATCGGTTGTCAAGAAACGCTTGGTATTAATATTTTTCACATTACGCGAATCATTGATAAGATCATTTACTCGAACTTTTAAATTTCTGCTGGAAAGCTAGGTTGATTGATGCTGAAGTTAATCAGTGAAATATGTACCAATTCATATAACCTCATGCCATCATCTGTTCACATCGCGTCTAACAGTACCTACATACGAAGAAACGCAATTAGAAGGTACCAAGTCGAACCGCTATGGTGTGCTGGTATGGAGAGGTTCAGTTATACTTACAAGATGGTGGCAACAAAATAGGTAGGCACTATCTGTTCAATAATTGGAAACACATATTATCGTCCATACAAGTATTATCGTAATTCTTGAGGACGTCCTTCAACCAATTTGAGCAATTTCTGTCTTCCTATGAGTACCAAACGGTGTCAAGACATGTATATGATTTTTTTTATCCGCGAGCTATTGTGTTTCTATTGCATAAGATTTTTAGCAGGATGTTTAGAAATATTAATGTCTTAACTTGTAAGAAATGATGTGTAAATAAGGGAATGTTGATTTAAAGTATTTGTTTTTGCCAATAGTGTATGTTAAGGCTAACGACTAATACTTTTGAATTAGATTAAATATGTCAATTTAGTTGAAAAGCCTTGCAAAGTCCTGAAAGTGCCTGTACTATCTTTAAAATTAAATCTTTTCAACCTCCTCGTATCTAAATTTTTAAAATTTTTTTACAAGTTTTCGACATGCGGGACACGAAGGATGCGAAAAGATATTAACATAAGGAAAATTGTAAAAAGTTTGTTAACCCAATTTAATTCTAGGTGGGAAACAGAGATAGATAAAACAACATTTCCTAACCCGTAGCGATGCTGCTAAGTCAACTTGCCCATAATATCATTCAAATCTAAAACCGCCGCAACATTTCAACGTCACAAACATTCCTATTGGTGTACATATAGGATGTTAAAAAAAGAGTATAAAATATTTAAAGAGGTAATAGTATAGACCGAAATAAACGAACAAAAGGCTTAGCAGACATGGGCCAGCAAAGAAACGTTTCAGATATATGAAAAGTAATTTTTCTTTTGAAACATTTATTTACAATTATTTATTACTCGTTTATTACGTAGAAACAAAAAAAGTGAGCTTCTAACAAAACAAAAAATGAAGTCACATAAAATGTTGAAATTGGCTTTCTTCCATTTTCAAACCGACGCGACATCTTTGCCTCAACGATATTTGAACTCTTTCTAAAACACCTCATTGCCTCGGACTTGTTGGCATTTTTGATTAATGCGTAGTTACAGCTCCTCGAAGCTATTTACAGGGATACCACAAATTAATGTTTTCAAATATCTTCCAAAAAAAATATAAAACATTCAAATCGGGCAATATTGCAGTCCATAGCAAGCGCAAACTGGTTCACTGACAATAGTCAAATACATAATGGTTATAGTATGATAATGAAATGCAAGTTTTTGAAAAAAAAAGGATAATTTTTGTTTGTTAATAGTAAATAAGTAATAAATAATTGTAAATAAAAGTTTTAAAATGAATAATATTTTATATCTTCGAATCCGTTACTTTGCGGGTACTTATTTCCTAAGACTTTTTTGTTTATTTTAGTACGTAGTGTCACCTTTTTAAATATTTTACCACGTTTTTTTAACATACTGTGTATTCGTTTTTCTATGACTTAAATAATAACATCTTGGAATTTGAGTTTAAAATGTTATAATATGTTTCTATTACCCGTCATGGTGTGGAGAAAGCATTATCGGGGCTGCCGCGGACATTACGCAGGCACCAGGCACATGCCCAGTAGGCAGGGATCGCTCTCCGGGATTACAAACCCGGATACAGTTAAATGAGCTGTCTATGCGTGGATCCCTTGTATACGAATGGCTTGCAGGTTCTTGACAAGTCTTACATCGGCTGGGTTTCTCAATAGAATGTTCATCCTAACCTTCTTGAAACGAAATACATATAGGATAAAGTCCCAGTTTTTCTTCACAACAACGAATCTTTGGACTTTTTCTCAATTAAGAAACGACGCGAAAAATAGTCTCCAACTGGCCATTCGAAGTATAGAGCTTAAAAACTGCGAGAATAATTAATTTACTAAATTAAATTCTCTAAGAAAGCGATGTTTCTGGGATGTTAGAAGATTTTAACGGGTGACCCGCAACAGCTAATAGCCAAAAGTCGCGAAGTAGTTAAGCTAGAGGTGCTCCAAGGCTTTGTCTCTTAGGGAAAAGTAATTTGAAGGACTGCCAAAGCTAAGCTAATTAAAGTTAATTTTCCCTCAGAAGAATGAGTTTCAAAATTAAAAGTTTTAATTTAGGCAGTTGTGCACGGTTAAGAAACAGAATGAAATTAGTCCAGCACGCGAGTTATCCTCAGCGTTGCAGAATAGGAAGAATAATTTAATTAAGCTAACTGATTATGCGAGCTATCTTGACCCTACGGTCCAGTTTACAAATTTAAAAGTTAATGAAGTAAAGATTTAGAAGTTAAATGCTGAAATATAAATCGCCTATTTGACCAGGCCTAAAGAGTTTGTCTGTTTTTAATCTTATGCTTATGATGATTTCCGTACAGAAACATGTCTAACACATTCTCTATATTGACACGTTAACAAGAATGCCTGTCAATGTCAAGTGTGATGAGTTTCTCAACGAATCTTTCGTTGCAATACCGGCGAGATGTAAGGAATACTGCCATCTATTGAGCGAGTTTTCCTCGATCGGTATGGTGGGCGGTGGTATGGTAGGTTAAGCAACATTTTCCCCAAGCGAATGAACTGCTGCTATTTCAACAATATGTACATACATTTATTCTCATATTTACCCTAGTTACGGGTTTTACATATATGATACGTAAGATTCATGGTAGCATACTCTATCTAGAGTAATTTAACACAATATCTTTTACGTCCGTGCATATAAACGGTATATCTTAGTTTCCATGGCAGAAATAATGCGTTTTCCACCAGCGGGCGTTGTTTTATCATGCCGTTGCCGTGAACGATGGGCCGTAAAGATACAATAACGCCCGTTGCTATCGGCAAAGCCCGTAAATGATTTTAATAAAATAACTAGGTATAATATCACAATATTTGCATGTAAATTTAAAAAATCCCATTTCTGCGTAAAAGTTGTAGGTTTTCACTGGCCGAAAGGATTATGCCCTTCACTAAATAAGGGCTCTTTCTTTTATACGTAAGTCATTATTCAGCACTGTCAGACTGCTCGCAAATTTCCATTTTATAATTTTATTTCTTCATATTCATTGTACCTGCTTCTACGTAAACGTTTGAAATACCAAACTGAAACTGTTCCTCGCAGGAAATAAATGGTCTATTCGACCCAATGAAATAACACATTTACTGCCAGCATTGAGTACAAGTAAAATGCTGCATCACTGAAAAGTTCTAGATGGACAGAGTAGAAAACGACTTTCAAAAAAAAAAAAAAAATGCGTTGTCCATAACCTTCTTACCATGCATACCTTCGAGTGCAGGGTGCATCATGTGCGCTGCACCGATGTATATTATTTGGAGGCATGATTCAACTTGCGAGGACTACCATGCGTTCACGGCGAAACAGTGGTTGGTATCTGGGACACGTTTAAGTTATCAATAGTGCATTATTTGTTAAGGAAAGTAAAACTACCTTGATTTTTAATTTGTGACTAAAGCATTCACGATTTTTATTATTTATTTGCGTTCCATCATTCGATTTGGCGGTTATAAATTTCTATTGTTAAATGTCAAATTCCATATTGTAATTTTTCAAAGCTTGCACGCACAAATACAGCATTTAAATCCACATAGCATTTATAACACTTAGTCGGTAGGTAATAAGCAGAAAGTAGCAGTGGCTTGCCTTGGAACAAAGCTCTCTTGCGACATTTTTTCGAAATCCTTTTATACCGCCTTGGTTTATTTTAAAGCTCGTTTGCAAGGCGGGCATAATTTATCTATAACCGGTCAAGTAGTTTAAATTACTGCTATATGAATTAATGTATCACAAGCTACATGGATCATTTAAAAATAATTTTGCGGTTAAAGTGTTGAAATGGCAGCAGGGGCTTACAATAGGTGCACTGTCATTACCATGAGGTCAAAAAGAAAACCGTAATTATACAGGTGTTCGAGAATCTTACGTATGTGTTTTAAGGTGTGATGCCCTACCTACCTGCATACAGGGTGCCAAAAGTTTCGATTCATCTAAACTTTTTTGATTATACGCCACTGGTCGTATTTCTTGTCTTGTCCCGGATTTTCCTTCTTTGGTGTAAAACAACTCTAAAGACTACTTAATTTACAGTGTTCTTATTTTTGTTGACTTGGCATTATCAAAATTAGCACTTTCAACGAACCAAGTTGTTTGCTTCAGGTTAATTCGCACTTACATTTAATAACATTCTAATTTTTAATCTTCAGAGACGTCAACAGGTGAGTAGGCCAGAAACATCTATACATTTAAATGGTATCGACTAGAAAATGAGGCCTAATCATTTGTATAAATCTTTAAATAATGTTATTTCCTGAAATTTAAGTTTGCAACGTACATCATTTTTATATAGATGTTTATCCTTTCAATTACAACGCGGCTCTTAAAATCGACTAGAAATATACAGGGTGTACATTTAACACCCCTCAGGCTCCTATGGGTTTATTTGTGACTTCATAAAAATATCAATTATAGGAATGTATATGAAGCTAATAGAGGTAAATTTTGAAATTAGTGAGAACCCTGCAGGCTGTCGCAAGAAAGCGGGGCGTCATAAAGTCTTATTTTTTCAAATGGAACTACCTGCATGTTTTTCACGTGATAGAGCCCTGTCTTGATTCTGCGTTAATTCCTAGATTTTTTTTCCCGAGATGCAAGGAAGCTAGGACGTTTTAAAGGAAATTTTAGGCATTTGCAACGCCCCACACAAAAGTTATATCTCAGGTAGCTTAAGTTGGATTTTGATTATTTTTAGAACGATTCTCACAAAGAATCACGTTAACAGGCACGAATACTCCATTAGCTCAACATAAACATTATCGTAGAAAAAAATCTCGGAAGTAACACAGAATCAAGAGACGATTCTCTTAGGTGAAAAATATGCAGGTGGTCAAATTTAAACAAGGGACACTTTATGACGCCTCGATTTTTGGGACAGCCTGTAGAGTTGTCACTAATTTTTAAATTTACCTCCATTAGCCTCATAACGGACTTTATATGAAATCAGAAATAAACTCACATTAGTCTGAGGAGCTGTTAAATGGACACCTTGCACGGATGTGAACAAAGTTCCTCGAAATCCACAGATTTGAGTTTTGATGGGAATGAAGCTTTAAACCACTTGGAACATCCGAGAATATTACATAAATGCCTAGACCACGTAAAAAAAGTGAACCAAAACATTTCAATTAATAGGTTTTTTTTTTTAATTTGGTCAAAAATTGTAGAAACCTCTTGTAAGACAAAATTACAAATTCTCACAAAATTTAAAGGAAGTAAATTTTCAACAACATTTTTAGAAGACAAGAAATGCACACGGAGGAGTGTTCATAAGCTAGTATAGTAAGGTATTTTCGACGTAAGTGAGCAAATTTGGAGAGCTAGGAAAAACTAAAATAACTGTAATGTAGCTTGATCGTTTAGCTAAAATTTAGCCATAAACCATTTTCCTGTAGCTCATTATGGCTGGCAAAGTAAAAAACTTTTTTTACTATTTTTGCCTCCACTCCTCAAGAAAATTAACGTACTTTAATACTGTAAGAAAAAGAAAAAGTAAAGAAAAACATATTTTTGATCATTTTTAATCATTAAAACATATTTACTTATTTTTTTTTAGAAATTAGGTTTTAATGAAAATCTGTTTTCATTCCTGAATGGTGTTTTGTTGGCATCGGACGTTCAAAATGTTTCGCAGTGTTTGATATTTCAACTTAAATATTTTAGCAATTTTCGGCATCAAACATCCTGCTTTCATGACACGATTAACTTTACTTAATTCATGTTTATTTAGATGTTTACGTTCGGTTCGTCTTCTTCCTTCAATGCTAGAACGATTGACGTGTCCGTGTAAAGTTTCATAATTAATTTTGAATTGTTTTGCAGCTTTGAATATCGAATCACCGCGTTTTACTACCTCAATGGCTTTAGACAAAGTTTCTTATTATGACTAAAAACAGAAAAAAAAATTAACTGATATCTTTGCCCCACAATCACACTTTGTTAATTTTTAATTATTCTGGCCAATAAACACATGTTTTAATTGAAAAGAAATATCGTAATCGTGTTCAGCATCCCATTTTACATTTGAATTAACTTGCCTTATTAAATTTGTAACCCGGATCGAGTACGAAACAAAACAACTAATATTATCAAAATGATATAAGAATAATTTAATTAACATAAATCAGGTCGAAACTTTTACAAATTGCGGCACATAAATTAAAAATTTTATCTGTCAGCGTCGGCAATGAAGGAAACTACAGTGCTAATGGTGCCATCTTTCGTCTAGCTATTTAACTGTCACATTGAATTACTATCTTTGCCCCACTCTCCCTTGCTAAGTTCTGGGTGTTGAGTCAAGTCAAGACAAGTTGTATTAATAATTGTATTATTGATATTAATTAATAAAAGAACAAAATGAAGTTAAAAACAATTTTCAAAAATCAATACAAAAAATTGACATAAACACGATATTTAGAAAAATAAAAATATACGCCGAAACTTTATTGACATATTTTTTAAATAATTTATTTTTGAAAACATTTTTATCATTCGTCATGCCTCGAAAATTCAAAATCCTTTTCAAGACGACCAACAAATGTTCAAGTGCAATAAACAATGATTACATAACAAGACCTTTTATCATACGTCAATAAATTAAGCTTTATAATGGACTTACTGTCATGAATACCGAGTGGTATTACCGAACCAGAGGTGGACTCGTTTTAAGTAAAATCGAAAGTTGTTGCACCCAGACAAATTTGCTGACCCGCATCGGACCGGGTTTTGGTGGCAACCCATACTTTCGCTTTCGTTATGGTACCGATTAAATCTAAATATTTAGGGTAATAATTTATTAGCAGACCTCAATCCGGTTATCTGTATTTCAGACATGTCGTCGATACGATTTTTCTTCATCATAACCAATGTTCTTATTTTGGTGACGGGACAGTCCACCTACAATGACCAGGCGAACAATGTGGAATACCAAGGGGAAGGTCTTCCCCCTGAGGCCACTTTGGATGGCAAAGTTACCAAGTTGGATGACTTAAGTCCAATAATTTTTCTCAATAGGACTAAGGCTGCATTGAATTGCGCTGCAGGCTCAATGCTGGTAAGTTGCACGTTAAAAATATGGAATTAAAATTGTTAAGAAGTTATATATTTGAAGGTTGAACTCAAGTTTAATGACGCTTTCCATGGCATTGCTTACGCAGATTTCGACAGGAATTCTGCCTGCCAAGTTACAGGCAAAGGAGGTCACAGCTACAAACTGGAGCTGCCTCTGAAAGGATGCGGAACCAAGCAGGTAAATTATAGCACTGTTCAGGGAACAATAATCGTTTATCCTTCATAAACCAAAGTTTTCTGGATTCCACCGAATCAGACATAATAAATAACGTTCTTCTATGTTTAGACAAACAAAACACTGGTTTTCCTTTAACGAACGAGAAGTTCTTTTACGTAGGATTCGGTGTCAGCCCCAGGAAATTGACAAAAGTAAAAAAAAAGATGTTGTGCGACAAAACAAAGAAAAATAACTTATGTTTTGGTTCCTCGACACTTTTCGTCTTAGACTCCAAGTTTATCCGAAACGAAAATAACATTGCGACTTTTATTTCGGGATATAAAGCACTTCATAATAAATACACATTCCAAATATTTGTAGAGTCGTCAGTAGAGAATCTTTTATTCATGTATCATTGATCAAGCGAACTGACAAGTATGCTGGAACTGGTCGTAACCATTTTAAACATCTATTAAAATAATTTATATACATATATTATTTATACAGGGTGTCCGGAAATGACGCCGAAATATTTTGGGAGGTGATTTTAGAGATTAAAATAATAAAAAAAGTCTTTATAAACATAAGGCAAAAACTGCTTCTTAAAGGGACTAGAACGTCTTAAAGGGGGAACTCTGAATATAGATTTTTCACAGTATTTTCCAAACAAATTAGAGGATGTATTGCGGTGAGTAAAAGCTATTTTCAACATTTATTGCAAATAAGTGATAAATTCTTAGTAATATTAGTCCTGTTATTGTTAGCTAATAAAAAGTATTTTTATTACAAGGATACCTACCATGTCTATTAAGATGCATATCGAAGTCCATGTAATAGCGTATCGGTTTATAAAAAAGCTAATTTTTCTGGAAAACAGTCTATGCTATGAGACAAATAGGAGGACCTATACAGGGTGTCCCGAAATTAAAGCACCATATTTAAACAACGTAAATTAGGTCAAAAAATAACACCAAAACTTTAAATAAAACAATGTCGGAAAATGCTTCCTTAATGAGGTATGCCTCTTTAAAGACGTAACTCTGATGATGGTAATTTTGAAATATTTCCAAAACGGTGCAAGATAACTTTATGAAATTTGGTACGATTTTATACCTTATAAGCCTCAATTGACTGATGTGGCTGAATGGAAATTATTTCGTCAGAGGCGTGCTGCACGGGTAGTGTCGGGGTTAAAAAATGCTAGATTTTTTTTATGTGCCCCATTTTTTAGTTGCTGATGCAAAATTATGAAACCATATACGCTTCCAGAAAAAAAAGACACTCTTGGTTCACGATGCTAGGACGCTTCGTTTTCGAATAAAATGAATTTAAACATTACAATGCATGACAAATACAAATGATTTACTTTCTGTGAAAACTTAATAGTAGGCTACGAAATATTAAACAATGTTGACTGTCAATTTGATGTTTATATTTATTCTGTTGGGGAGTTTCTTTGTGTCATTATTAAGCTGTTAGTGAAAAATGGAGAAATTTTCAAGTAGGGAGCTTGCCGATATTCATTTTATTTATGGGTTCTGTAATGGTAATTCGCGAGCCGCCGTAGAAGAGTACAGAAGGAGGTACCCGAGAAGAAGAATACCTTTTCGATCTGTTTTTAGTCGAGTACATAGAAATTTAATCGAATGTGGTTCTTTTCAACGTTCTCGAGGCCAAGGAAGACCTACAGTAGATTACGATTTCGAGGATGTGCTTAATCGAATAGAAGAAAATCCTCAAATTTCTCTAAGAACGCTTGAAAACATTACAAACATACCAAAATCGATCGTAAATACAGTCGTTAAAATAACAACAGATAAACAGTTATTTCGAATATTAATTTTTAGATAGGAAGAATGACTCGGATGCAGGGATTGCATCCCTTTCACTATAAAAGGGTTCAAGACTTACGAGAGGAAGATTTTACAGTTAGGATGAATTTTTGCCAGTGGGTTTTGAATCACCAAAATGTTTTACATAATATCTTGTGGTCTGATGAGGCTAGTTTTACGAGAGACAAAGCATTTAACATCCATAACACACATTATTGGGAGTATGAAAATCCAAAAGTCGTAAGGAGAACACATTTTCAGCATAGGTTTTCTGTCAACATTTGGGCAGGTATCATAGGAAATAGATTAATAGGACCAGTTGTATTTCCAAACCGGTTAACAGCACAACACTATTTACATTTTCTTCAAAATGAGCTGGCAGGCCTATTAGAAGATATACCATTGCATACCCGATTGCAAATGTATTATCAACAAGATGGGGCACCAGCTCACTTTGGAAATAACGTGAAAAATTGGCTTGATGAAAAGTTTCCAGGCAGGTGGATAGGAAGAGGTAGTCCAATAACCTGGCCCCCTCGATCACCTGACCTTAATCCCCTGGATTATTTTTTTTGGGGCTTTATGTGTAGCATAATCTATGCCACAGAAATAAACACGAGGGAAGAACTGTTGGATAGAATCAACTTAGCTGCTAATCAAATAAAAGAAAATACGTTTCAAATTTCCCGTGCCTCCCAGAGCATAAAAAAACGATCTAGACTGTGTATCCAACAAAACGGAAACTTATTTGAAAACTTACTTTGAAAGTGCGTCATTTAAATTTCTTGTTCGTTTTTTATTATTGTTTAATCGTTTTGATGTGTTTAATAAAATATCGCTTTAAGCATCATTTGTATTTGTCATGCATTGTAATGTTTAAATTCATTTTATTCGAAAACGAAGCGTCCTAGCATCGTGAACCAAGAGTGTCTTTTTTTTCTGGAAGCGTATATGGTTTCATAATTTTGCATCAGCAACTAAAAAATGGGGCACATAAAAAAAATCTAGCATTTTTTAACCCCGACACTACCCGTGCAGCACGCCTCTGACGAAATAATTTCCATTCAGCCACATCAGTCAATTGAGGCTTATAAGGTATAAAATCGTACCAAATTTCATAAAGTTATCTTGCACCGTTTTGGAAATATTTCAAAATTACCATCATCAGAGTTACGTCTTTAAAGAGGCATACCTCATTAAGGAAGCATTTTCCGACATTGTTTTATTTAAAGTTTTGGTGTTATTTTTTGACCTAATTTACGTTGTTTAAATATGGTGCTTTAATTTCGGGACACCCTGTATAATATAGTAGGTAGTAATTCCCGAATTATGACCCAATATTTAAATAAAACATTTCCGCGCGGGTGGATTGGGAACAAAGATCCTATTAGTTGGCCAGCCCGAACGACCCGACTTATGCCTATTGGATTTTTCCTGTGGGGTTATTTAAAAGGAATTGTTCATCGAATCCGCCAAGTTAATTTAGAATACATAAAAGATCACATTCGAGAGACTTGAAAGATCGCATTTGCTGTACAGCCACGCCCGAAATGATGGGAAAAGTTTGTATTATACCAGGGATACTGTTTCGACGCTTGGAAGCATGTTTAGAATTTCAAGAAAAACAATTTGAACTTCTTCTTTAAATGTGGCTTTCCTAATATGATATTAAATATTTATTTTCTAAGTGGGTCTTTTTTTTGGGCGAAAGCGTGAAAACGGATTTTTAAATACTCAACTAAAATACCCTTCACAGTCCATTAATTTTAAGTATAGTGTTTATTATATCAAATTTCTATGCCATCAAATCAATCAGTGCTATCAAACCAAATTTCTATCAAATACTAAATCAGATTTCGACTAGAAACTCCAGTATGCAAAAATATATAGGGTGCACCATTTAAAAAATGGTGCACCCTATATATTATGCACATTTTTTTCGTCATAGCTTTATGCACTATCCTTGATATTTTATTATCACTTCATTTTGTAGCCCTATCACAACCCTACATATTTCTGTTAAAACTTTTTTTTTAATTTCTACAGGGTTGGAAGGTATTTGCTATTAACTCTATCGTGGGACACTCGGTATCATGTAATATATACATGTGTATAATTATTAAAAAAATATATTCAAGGCATACGTGAGAAAACTGCAAAATAAAAAAAAAATGGAACTTTGCCACCCTATATATCGAAATAGTTGCGTTTTTGACAATGAGTCTATTAGTATTTTTTGTTATTTTGTAGAGTACTATCGCCCTGTAAAATGTCTTCACGGCGATATGCAACACCCTATATACTCAGTGTATAACAGATTTCCATGAAAGCGGCGAACTGTCGATGATTTCCCTTAATTCGAACGTTAATCTATATTCATCTTAACTCATGGCTTCTTCGCGCAAAGAAGGGAAATTTCACTTTTTCCTTCCTAATACTAAAAATTCTGATTTGCTTCAGGAACCTCAACGAGTTTTCACCAACAACATCGTAGTAAGGTTCCATCCAAATCTGGAAATGGATGGTGATGAAATTATTACCATAGTATGCCGATATCCTCCCCCTGTGGCTCCAGTTCCTCCAATTCCCCTACCCATGTAAGTATTACTATAAAATGATTTAAAACGAGAAGTTGTTTGGCGAGACATTGCCCTAAAAAGTCGTTTTCAGATACACATAAATTTTTATGGCTCATTCCACAGTAACTTCTTGGAAGGTCATAAGTTCCAGCATATGCATATTAATTGAATAACGCATTAAAGCTAACGATATTACACTCATTACTGTATTAATTAGAAGAAAATATTTTCTGCAGCATTTATACCTGCCAAAGAGTCAAATAACATAAAACCTATTAAAAATATTCTCTTGAAACGCAAGTCCCTCGTCCATAAATATGTTTACGTTCGCTTTCGTTTAAGCAGCCTTACATGTGATGGCCAATAAAAGTACAATGTTGCAATTGAAATAGCAGTCAATAATTATTAATTTACCGTCCTGAGCCAAGAAAATAGTATATTATACACCAGGCTGTAAAATACATAATCGGAATCCTAATGTCAAGTTTATATTACTAGTACAACCACGCTGTCTATAGGACTTTCTCCACCATTAGATTTGATAAAACTGCAAATGAATCCACCAAAATTAAACGTAAATTAAATCATAAACATAGAAAGACATCGCCTCTTGAGTCATGATGTTAACGGCGACGATTCATTCGATGTACATTTTCATGGAAAATATAAATGAAACAACAATAAAGATGATTACGACATTGTGGTCGATTAACTCGCTAGGTAAATAATGAGCCATTTGTAGTGTGTTTTGCGAAAGTCTGCATTAGCCTTCGGAATTTTGACAAAGTTCACTGTTTTTTCTAAGAACGTCAAAAAATATCCTTAAATTTCTTTTTTTTTAAAGATTATTAGAAAAAGGTGCTTAAAATCACATTTCACGTATTTGAACCGAAGGTCATTGTAAAATTTATATTTTTATATTTTAACCACTTTTTTGTTACGCCATTACTGGATGAAAATTTTTAAATAATTCTATCAGCAAACCGTATATACTACTCTACCTAGCATCTTCTATAATCAATTTCTTTCAAATCAGATCTGTACAATTTGTGTATTTGAAGAAAAGCATTTTTTCGATGAAACTATCCCAACCGTTTTGATGCGAAAATACATTTCACAGTTGTTCTGACTACTTGGGAGTCATTCTTAAAACAAAAACATGTCAAATGGTCCAAGAGAAAGCAGCATGCAATCTAACACAAATAAATGTAACTTTACACTACCATTTTCTTTTCACCAAATAATACAAAAAACGGTAAAATGTGAAAATTTTTATTTTGTAACGATAATCCCTCCGTATACGTGAAGCGGAATTTTAAGAAACTTTTCCTTATATTCATTTCGAAAAATGAAAATTTAAGCCATTTTTTGAGATTCTTAGAAAAAAATGTCGAATTTTACGCGGGGAGGTGTGATGCGAGGGTAACTATAGTATATAGTTTAAATCTTTGCATGTGCGTCACACATACGAATAGTATGCATCAAATCAATTCAAGGTCAACAAAAAATATGACCAGTGGCGTTTAAAAAATTTAATGCTTTTGTATTGAAATAAAAAAGTTTGTATAACAAAGGTAGGTAAAGGATGAGGAAAAGAAAAATTATTAATTTATTTATGAACTAAACACCAGAAAAACGAAATTAAAATCACAAAAATCGGTTATAGTTATACGGAACGTAGTGACATCATTGACATATGTTGTCACGCTTTTGATCGTGCTAGAATTGTGACAAATCACCAACTAAGAGACGTACGTTCATACTATCATCTGTATTCAATCCGCATACGCTCCCACTATCATTTTTCACCCATTAGTAGAGTTTATAGAAGACATGCATGTTATATCTCCATCTCTGTCTTTGTTATTTGAGTATTCCGTTTCTCCCAAACACCTTGGACATGTAGGTGCTATCTAATTAGATACGCAGGCAAAGATTCAAACTACAAATTATATTTTATTTTTATACGATTTTTAATTCAAAAACGCACACCGTCTTCCGTTGCAATCGAATTTTCGTGATTAACAATAATAAAACATATTCCCAAATGATGGGGGCTTTCTGAAGCGCACTGTATATATGTGTCGTCATTCCTTTATTATTCAAGAGTTTGAGAAAAAGAGATGAGAAATGGTAGTTTTTACCCAACACTCCAAATAATGGTGTTTGTTTTTGAACTCTGACAGAGAAAAAACAATTTTATTTGTTCTATAGCAAAGAACCAGTTCCAGTAGCCCTGGAACCACCGCTGAAGGGCTTCCAGATTCTGCTGATTATCTGCGGAATTCTGTTTCTGTCCCTAATGCTGTTAGGTTTAGGATGTTCATATTACTGTCTACGAAGAAGACCCGTTGCCATTATCCGACCCTTCTCTAGCATTGGTAGCGATTCCGAGATTACCAAGCTATCCGGAAGTTCTCTAGGTACCTATATCAACACTCTCATTCCAGAAACTTGAGAACTAAGTCCTAATTCATTATAGGTACTCTATCCATGTTTGAAGGATTGAAAATTCCTAGGGCTCACGCCCCTGTAGGGATTACGGGAAGCAGTTCGGGCAGCGAGGGAGGCAACCTTATCAGCGACACTTTGCCTTCAGATTATCCATCCGAATCACACTCTGAAGTAGAAGAGACAAGGTCTTTGCCTGTAAGTCCGCTTAGCCGATTCTTAATAGTACTTGAATTAAACTTAAATTTCGTCCTAAAGGTGTCTTCAGCTGGGAGTTTCGAAAATAGAGCTTTTGTCCAAGACAATGGAAGCTTCTTCGGTTCTGAAGGTTATGGCCACACTCAAGAGCAACATGTGCAGAATGCTTCTTTCGCTAATACTGAGTCAGTTTTAAGACTGCCAATGGCTGCCAAAGGTGGGTGTTACTTCTCTTTGATCTTTCAATTTCTTTCTTATTTTCCTCACAGGAGAACAACCAAATTTCGATGTGCAAGTGCGAGTAAAACGAGCACCACCCTCACCGTCCAGCATTTCGTTCTCAGACAGCGAAAGTGTAAGGACGGAGAGAAATTTGTCTACGATTCCTGAGCAAATGGAAGATATGAGCATTCGGTCAGTTTCTCCACCTATTACCGAGAGAACACACTTTACTTATGTCCCAGAGCTGCATCCTCCTCCTAAACACATTCAACCAGCTCCCACATATAACAGGTAAGTTTCGCTATTAATCTACATGGGAAATAACGTTCTAACATAGATACGATCAGAATTCTTAGGAAGCAACAGGAAATGGCTGATGCTCGCTCGATAGCCTCTCTCAACACTGAAATTACCGATACACATTCAATTACTGAAACCACAGACGATTCTCATCATATCGTTATTGCTCCAGTTCCTCCTCCGCCTCCCCCGATAGTACCAAAACGGGAGTACATAATGGAAATGGAGCGACCAGCGAAGCTTGAACCACCAATTGCCCCCATCCACAAGCCTGAAATCACATCCCACGTAGTCGACGATGTGTTCTTAAGAACTATTACCGAGAAGAAGACTTTTGAGGATATTGAAAAACATAAGAGGTTAACATCAAGTGAACAATGCAATATTCCTTAATCGAGTTATATTTTTTGGTAGACTCATCACAGAGTTCCATACTCGCATGAAGCCTCTTCAGGTTGAAAACAACACCAAATGGGATGTTACCATAAAGAACTACCCACAACAGGCGGAACCACCAGAATGGGAGAACTTCTCTGACATTTCCTCCGCTTCGGGAATGACATTGACGCCCAAGATGGAAAGAGCTCCTCTTAGTCTACCACCTCAATCACAGATAGATGATAATAAGTTACCACTCAATGCACCAGAGCTAGTCAGCAATATCCATCCTAGCAGACAATTGGTTACCAGGGACTTGGATAGTAGGAAAAGGTAAAGTAGATTTAAGCTCGAAGTGTTACACCAGCAGATACTGACAATGGGACGTTTAATCTGTACCTCATGGTGGTGAATGCTGGTTCAAAATAGTGACATGAAGGTTAACAAACATTTTTCTCTTAGGATATTTTTAAAATTATGTGTACAATTTTTTAGAGAGATTACAATTATGAGTTGCGAGAGTATGAAACACTTCTAAGCAGTTTTTCTATATTTTTCTTTGGACCCGTTCCAAGGGCATTCCAAAATTACATTATACCGGCTACGTCATAAAGAACCGGCGAAGCTATAATCCAGTTATTTATTAACGGAATTTGATGAACTAAATCTCAAATAAAATGATATTGTTAGGGCTGCTAAATAACAACAAAGATTTTTGTTTAAGCCAATTTCTTCTGGTTCAGGTGTTAACTTCAGAATATTAAATTGAGCTCCGTAGTTTTTGACATTTCTTGATAGAAAGTTTTTTTTAATTTGACAGATATGACAGATTGACAGTGTGACAAGTTAAGGTTAAAACAATTATTAATTGGAAAATATTCAAAAACTTTAATTCTTTGAGCACTAATGCATTGTCTTGAATATTACAAATAGGATTTTTCTTTTGCTTTAACCATGTATTTATCCATAGTTTTCACAAAAATTATTTTTAAAGATATAGTTCATAGCATTGACCAACCACTATATTGTACTTTTAGAGTACCCGCTAAAAATGGGGAAACTTGAACTTTCTTTCCTGCTTGCGATTGTGCATAAAATTTGTTAATAAAATTTTTTTATGAGTATGCAGATTAATCCTTAAATTAGATAATGCACAAATAAATATATAAACAAACGAAAGTTTTTTTTTAATATAAAATATGTTAATTTATTTTTTTAGATGCCCTAAGTGGAGAAACTTTAATGAAAATTAGCCAAAACATAAATTTCCTTTAATATTTGGCAACTCGTTTGTTCTGTACCACCTCTGCACATCTTCGGAACATTGACTCCAACAAAGACCTGATTTTGTTTTCCGAAATTTCACACAAAGATTGTGATAAAGCAGCAAACAATCGATCCTTATTTATAAATTTTTCCGAGTGTTTACGTCTGACTTCGCGTCCTAATCATTCCTCACATGTTTTCAATGGGGTCCGAATCTGGGTTCTGAGCTGGCCATTTTATAACAGACATTTGTTCTGGCTCAAGAAAGTTTTTGACCACTTTTACAGGATGCTTTGGATCATTATCTTGTTAAAATTTGCAAAGTAAAGATGAGGATCTCTCGTCAAATGGGAACAGTGTTTTTTTAGTTTCCAGATATTGATATCGATCTCTAATTCGTTCTATTTTTATGAGTGGTTCCATCCCATGGCCAGAGAAGCACTATCACACAGAAACGTTTTCACCCTCATGTTAAATAGTACTTGGAATTGTATCTCTCACAAACGGGACGTTTTCCTCACTCTATACCATCAGGGCTAAACATGTTTTTGCTTTCATCCGACTGTAGCATTTGTTTCCATTGTAAAAAAAAAAAATTATGTTCTGTGGTAAAAACCAAATGAGAATCACTATTTTTTTTTAATTAATAAAAGTATTTTTAGTAGGTTTTGTGGCACATAACTTCCCTTCACTTAGGCATCGTCTAATAACTCTCATAGAAATTAAAACATGCGGATATGCATTTTTAACGTCAATAGCAGTTAAAAATGGATTTTTCAAAGAGCACCTTCTAACTCATTCATCTGTAGCAGGTGATGATTTTCTCGGTCTTCCTGGTTTAGGTTTACTTACCATTGATCCTCATTCTTGATACAATTTTGCTTGTGTACAAACAACACTTTTATTTGAATTTCGCGGCTTGCAATATCGATTCGCTTGACTCTCTCGCAATATTTTTTAACAATAAGATCCTTTATTTGATTTGACAAATTAATGCCTCGTGGCGTTTTGACAACGAACTACGAAAATACTGCTGAATTATTCGCTCTTTTAGACGAGAAATATTTGTTTCATACTACGAACACCAAAATGTTTCTTCGATTATGTCCCCATAAAAAAAATACATTTTTTTTATCGGCATTCCTCCACGAAAATATTCAATGTTTTGTTGTTTTTTTTTTATTAACTATTAACGGCATTTAAACATATTCGCATATTTGAAGTGTCAACGATAATTTATGAAGTGGTTTTTAAAATTCAAAAATTTCCCCACGTTTAGCCGGCATGGTAGTTAACATCTTCTGATTACGCTATGCATAGCATTTATAATAACATTTAGTGCAATTTATTGACAAGAATTTATAATTTTATGCCTTAAAATATTGACATTTTCTGGCTGGGTAACATTGACTTTATCTTGAAGATAGCTCCATTACCAAAAATCCAGCGGGGCGAGATCTGATAATCGAGCTGACGAACAGATGAGACTATTGGTTCTTATCCATTTTTCTTGAAATCGAAGGGCGAACCATTCGGCATTTATTCTGGCATTATAAGGTGTCAAAAATAATATCCATTTTAATTCTTATTGTTACATATTCATCATTTTTTACCATTTCCTCACTTAACAATTGTTTTAACATTAATTTGTCATACATCATCAAATTCAGAAAAACATAATTCCTACCAAAAAATATAAAAAAGAAGTTCTATTAAAAATTGTGAAGTTAACGCTAGAAGCAGAAGAAGTTGTGTTAAAAAAATCAACTTTGGCTGTTTTGGTCCTACAAGTTGCAGAAATTCTTGACCGCTTTGTTGGTATTTGAGTGGATTAATACGGGCGGACCACTCTGAGCTTTGCAGTCTCAGAGAAACTGTTTATGATAGTAATCTTCACTATTGCACTTAACTTTATTGATTACAATATAATGACAGGTATAAATACAGTAGGTCAAAAAAGTATTCATACACCCAGGCGAATGACGTTTATTTACATTTTTTTCTTAACTTAAAAACAATTGAGATAAAAAAATAATTAATCCACACAAATAAGGCACTATTACACTGATTTCTAAAAAAAAAATTATCAAAAAACTGTTTCTTTGTACAAGAAAATCAAAGGAAAATGTCTTCAAGTATGCCCAAAAAAGTATTCATACACAAACATTCTGGTCCTTTTTTTATTAAGTTTCTTGTATATAAATTCCATTTATTTGCGATAAGTATTTACTAGTTCATTTTAAACCAAGTTAGTGCAAAGTGAATTTAAAAATAATAACTATGGGCCGAAGAGGAAAAGAAATTAGTGGACATATCAAAAAGTTAATAATCAAATATCATCAGGAAGGAAAATCTTATAGAAAAATAGGAAAATCTGTTGGAATAAGCTATCTTACTATTCAGTACTTAATAAAAAAATATAAATTAACTGGGTCGGTGGCAAATTTAAGACGTTGTGGAAGGCCAAAAAAAATAACTCAACGAAATGAGAACCACATTCTTCATCAAATTAAAAAGAATTCCAGTGTAAGCGCACCATGCCTCGCTTCACAACTAGAAGAGACCACTGGACAACAAATCCATCCTGAAACTATTAGGTATCACATGGAGAGGAGGAGAATGGGATTCCATGGGAGAAGAGCAACCAAAAAGCCATGGATAAATAAAGTGAATAGAAAGAAAAAAGTTGCGTTCGCTTTAGAACATATTAATAAGCCAATGGAGTTTTGGAAACAAGTGATATTCTCTGATGAGAGTAAATTGAACATATTCGGATCAGATGGCGCCAAGATGGTATGGAGAAAACCTGGTGAAAGATTGAAGAAGTGCAATTTGAAAGCGACAGTTAAACATGGCGGTGGAAACATAATGATCTGGGGATGTATGGCAGCAAATGGTGTGGGTAATTTGGCTTTTATTGAAGGAAACATAGATAGATTCATGTATAAAGATATCTTGGAGGCCAATTTAAAAAACAGTGCTGAAAAGCTTGGACTAGGTGAAGGATTCTACTTCCGGCAAGACAATGATCCGAAGCATTAATCGAAATTAGTTCAGGAATGGTTGCTATAGAACACTCCTCATTTATTGAAAACACCTCCCCAATATCCCGATCTCAATCCTATTGAGCATTTATGGGAACATTTTGAAAGGCAGATTAAGAAAATGGAAATTTCAAGTAAAGAACAACTAAAAAATATTATCTTAAACAAATGGTCCAAATTACCTGAAAGTATTACTTGTAATTTGGTGGAATCAATGAATCGTCGTTTGCAAGCTGTGATTGATGTTAAGGGTTATCCCACAAAATATTAATGATTTCATTGTATTGGTGTTTAAAGTTACAAATGTTCATTTTCGGTAGTGTGTGAATACTTTTTTGACCTACTGTAAGTTGTGAGTTAGCATCTGAGCTGCGATGCATGATCTTCATGTTCAAGTCTCAAACCTAACTGCTCTCTTTTCAAAGTCCATCCGAGTCGTTCCTTAATGAAAACTAACAAAGGGTTCGAAATATTCCCAGAATAATAAATTAGAACCTCAGGGTATCGCCTAGACTAAACCTAAACAAAATTGATTGCATTATGACTGGCTAACTAAATACGTTCAAGAGGAGTTCTTAAATTATCCCTAACTAAATTATGTTTGAATAAATCGATTGTCACTCTGTTTATTAATTTCAGGGATATTTGTATAATTCTTAACATTGGCGCTTATTAGTAGTGTGAATAATATAATTTTATTTACTTTTTAGCCCGTCAAAATCCGCTCGCAATTAGCCGAATTACGGCTTTGCCCATTTATTATGAGACAACCGACATATTTTTTAATTTGCAGAGAAAACATCCACTCTGTTGAAGAGACTGAAGATTCCTACCTCTCAACATTCAACGTACCATTGGAAAACCAAGAAGTACCGAATTGGAATGTGCTAATTAGAGTGTTGCAGCCTACAGAACAGGAAGAGGAGGGTAAAACTTCAACAGATTTTGGTATTATCCAAGGTTTGAAATTCTAATGTAAAAATGTTATAGGACCTGTAATCGAAAGTGCTGAAACGTTCAACTCTCAACTCACTCTAACCGACAAAATGAAGTGGAGGCAAATAATCACGACCGAATCAACTCTTCGAACTCTCCTCACTGAGGCAGTCGTTAAAGAAGACTTCGAGCGAATCAGAAAGGATCAGAGATACGAAAAACTTTTCGAACCACCCAAATGGGACGTCATCATAAGGATCTTAACACCTGTAAGTTTATTTGTCTTGCCGTTTCCTTAATTCACTGGTTGAATGTTTACTAGATTGACAAACAGCCTAAATCAAGATACAAGAAGAAGAACGACTGGGACAATCGAAGCAGACGAAGTAGTTTACCAACTCTGTACGAATACGATTCAGACGGGGGAAGTAGCGTCAAAACCTTAAGCAGGGAACCTGTGGTGTACCCTTCCATGCCCAGAAGGTAATTAGATATGTGCAACTCCCAGCATACATGTGTCTAACGTCTCGTAAAAGGTCTTCGAGATCGAGTTGTAAAAGTGAAGCTGATCTGAGGTCGATGTCAGAGATGACTGTCGATTTTGGAAGACCTGACCATTTTGACAGTCAGTCAGAGGCCTCGAGCTACTATCCTGATAGAGGAAGCAGGTTCTACGAAGATTCAGACGCAGGATCTACACACGGAAGATCTTTGGCAAGATCGCTTAGCCAGCCCAGTTTAGCCAGGTCTGCGAGTGAGTTCACTGAAAGGTGAGTGTCTCGTATGTTCTATTCTCAAAATAATGAAAGACCCGTGTAAGTTCACCCCTGTTGTGTCTCGCCAAATAAAACACATTGCGCCCTAGGGAAAAACAACATAGGTATATATTATTCCATTATGAGCAGAAAGGGGCCATTTTGTTGGAGACTTGGCAATGAAATCTGAAATATTACTAACGCAAGACCCTTAACGGTGCACGTCTGATGATTCAATAAAGGTAATGAATCTCACGTGAAACTGGGTACACCAACGCTTCGTTACTGCCATTAGGCTGAGAAAATAAGAGGGAAATAAAATTATTTTTTGCAAAAATGCGAATTTAATTTCCATATTCAGTGTATTGCTATTGTCAAGTTGTTGAGTTAAAAATGTAATACATTATTTAGTTGGTATAGAATATAATAAGTAAATTACAAGGTGTTTCTGAACATAGTGCCATAAATTCAACCACGTATACTAGAACTCAAAAGATGACGAAAACTTCATATAAATATACAAGGTGTCCATTAAATATTTCCTGGACTACTCTAAGAATAATTTACCCTTTGATGATTTTTGAAAAACCTGTTTTTTCGGATATACGGGGCGAGAAAAGTTTTCGACAATAACAATATTTTATTACTAAACATTGCATGTAAAGCTTCTTAATCTGCAAAACCTGTTGAAAATGACTACCTCGAGTCAATTAGTCACGGTGAGGTCCACCTGGGCCAATCCATTTCTTGAAAAATTAATTTAATCGATAAAAAGAATCAGCGTCAGTACCTACATTTTTCTCTTTCATGTTCAGCTCTTTCTGTTTCACTTCTAGCATTCTTACTGTCGTAAGCCTTCCTGATCCTTTACTTTTTTAACATTAATATACGGATATCGCTAAATTGATCGATATGAACTTCACTTATGGCCTTCTCGATCTCCGGACTTAAACCCCTTGGATTATTTCCTATGGGGGCATCTAAAGTCATTAGTTTATAATACTCCACCGGAAAATAAGGAAGATGTAGAATATCGGATCATTGCTGGATGTAACTCAATAAAAACCGACCCTGGTGTTTTTGAAAAAGTTCGGAAGTAAATGAGGAGAAAATTAGATTATTTTCTCGTAGTTGAAGGTAGTCATTTTCAACTGTTCTTGCAGATTAAGAAATTTTACATGCAGTATTTACAATAAATAATAAAACGTTGCTGTTATTGAAATTTTTTGTTGCTCTGTATCTTTGGAATAAAGAGATTTTTCAAAAATCATCAAGGACTAAATATCCTTAGAATAGTCAAGGGCATATCTCTCCGAATTTTTATCTTATGTTTAATAGACACTCTGTAGAACCAAAACGAAGCATCCTTCAATATATTATATTTATATAAACTTTTCGCTATACAGCGTGTTTCATAAATATATTGACAAACTCTTAAGGGTTATAGACCTCATAAAAACAAGTATTTCGAACAAATAAAGTTAAGTCCGAAATCGTTTAGTATCCAAGATACAGGGCGTTCAATTTTTCATTTTTATTTTTATTTTAAATATTTCAAAAACAGCTTGGCTTACAAACATAAAATTAGGAACACGCTATGGTGGGATAAACGTGTACGTTCCTGAATATGCCGAACTTCTCCATTTACATCAGTAGCATCTATGCGGTCATCAATGGGATGTTTTTGATGAAAAAAAATGATACGTCGCTGACTTTTTTTTAATACCAATAGTTTTTCCTTTTTTTCTATAAATTTTTAATTTAAAAAATGCCTCTTAGTGTTTTGTTACTCAAGTAACCGTTTTCTAAATAAAAAAAACTATTTTTCGTTCATGTGCGTATCAAAAAACGAGTATAGATTTTCAAGTGCAATTTTGTAGAATTATTTAGGAGAAATTACTTTTATTTTATTTTAATAGAGGTGGAGAACATGAAAATAAACAATTTTATGTCCATATTCCAAACTCTTTTTGAAATATAAAACAAAATGATGAAAAATTAAACACCCTGTATCTTGGACATAAGCGATTTGGCATCTACCTTTAGTTATTTTAAATACTTATTTTTATGAGCTCTACATCCCCTGAAACATTGTCGGTATGTTTATGAAACACCCTATATTTTCGGATCTAATATTTGGTTCCATTTTTTGGACTATATTCAGATGTATGTAAAGATACTTTGTATAATGGTTTTATAAAACAGAACTATCCCATCAGTAGGCGACAACACCTCATGTTTTATCGGATACATCTTGACTGTAATGCCAACATTGTCATATTTCTCTTTTCTTAGATATTATGGCTAACTTTTTTAAATGCAATGGGCACTTCATTTCTAGCGCAATCAATCCAGCTCTTTCAGAATCTCAGAATTTTTCTAAATTCAATAACAGTTAAGATCGCCACCCTGCATGATTCTGGATGCCCCTCCAAATGAAAATACGCATTTCAACTTGCAGATGGGTGGCACCCTCCAGATATGACACAGCGAGCGAATTCACTTCTCCAGAAGGTACCCCTAAGTCCCAGAGGAGCAGTCGAATGCAGTCTTTCAATCAGTTGCCCCAAGGAGGAACTGAGCAGCATTCTTCCTGGCAAGCCAGCGAGTCCAGAAAAACAACTAGAGGCCATGGTAACACCACTCAAGAAGTTACTAGAGAGTATAGGTAAGCTTGTAGAGAATAGTAGCTATCTTTCGGTTTAATTTTGTTTCTATGCGTTTCATTCGTAGCTACTTAAGGAGTCTCTATTGATTTCATTTTTGTCGGGATATCATCGTTTTAAAAGTTCAATCAAATTAATGCTAGCATTATTTAATACCTAACAGATGCTATCATTAGTTAAAGTAACTATTATATTTTAATAGTCATTTAGTGAATTAATCTATTAATAACGTCTATTAAGGATGGAGGCAATTTAACGCGTTTACTGAGATGTTAGTAAAGTGGATATTATTAACCGCTCATTAATACACTTGTTAATAATAACATTTTCCGACAACTGCATCGCGAAACACCAAAAAAATACAGCACTTCTATTATAAGTTTAATCCCTCTACTTCTTCAAAAGAACTTCTTAATATTATAATATGTCGACGAAAAATATATTTTAATATTTCAAACTCTTCACGTACGCTTTCCCCCTTCCTCTTTCCTATCCTCAAATTTCTTAATTTTTATCTTAATTTCTTTTCTAAGGCTTTATATTCTATTTTTCAGCGTTATAAACTATATAGGTAACCAATCATATTTAACCTTTGAATTTTTAAAACGGCTTCGTCAATTTGTCAATGCAGTCTTTATCCTGTAACTTTACAAGGTTTTTTTGTTCCATAAAGGAGTGAAGCCAAGACGAGCTTCATGGGGCCTTCTGCAAAAGGATGGTTTGGAGACAACGAAAGCGAAGCCAGCTACAAGTAGCATTTAAATAACTGTAGAATATTCTTAGAAAATAATCTCAGTTGCCATTGCCATTCTGACCTTCCTTTAAGACTTAAGCGGTAATTTTAGTCTTCGGCTTTTAGTGCAAAAGAAAGTTCCACTTAATTTTATTTAAGACGAAGATCCAGTATTTCACTGTTTGTTGTGACTGCATAGGTACGTACTTAGAGGAGTCATTGATCGAACAGCTTTCTCCATGAGTTAATACAGGACTCCTCACGTACTTGGCTGTTTGCTTGTGGTCGTTTCGATCTCAAACACTATACCCTACGTATAAAGAGAAATCATGGACTCTTAAAATTTTTATTAAAAGTACTATTTCCTAACAAATCGGTGCCCTATGGTGTTTTCTATTCATGCGGTTTTAGGTTAGTTCAGGTTAGTTCAGATAGCCGCTGACAACACCATGATTGAAGATGGAAAATTACGCTACCGCTCTTCTAGGGACCCGTAAGTTAATACGTATTACAAAAATTGTAATCGAACCATAATTTGTCGAAGTCGAATGAATAAAGCCTATTCTTAACCCAATAATTCAACTAATGTAGTAACCCCCCAAATTCAACAAGCGCAGCTGTTAGTGTAATTGTCTACTCTTTTATTCTAGCTTATCTACTTAGAAATTGACCATATTTATGCAGATTGGTTTCTTCTTTTTCTCGACCTTCTACGTAGAATTACTTTAATTAAAATTCTATGTAGAATGTCTTTGAATCTGCATAAGTATGAGAATACTACATGTATTAAAATAAGTTTACTTGTAACTAGCTGTGATAACCATGTTTTGTACTTAATAATACTAAATATTATTAGCCCTATTTAGCGGTTTTTTTTACATTTATTTAAGTACCTACCACTGGTAGAGGGTGTTCTTGGTCAAGGTAGTAAAATACATTCGTATGTCTCAACATTTTACGACATGCGCGGTGTTAAAGTTCGTTTACAATTTTCTGAATTTTCTCAAAACTCCTACATTTTTCGAGATATTAAGTTGAGGATTAGGAGTTAAGGACTCATTGGAATCTGCATAAATACATTTCTCAATTATTTTATTCAAATCAACAAGGAGATATATTGGCTTGCGGCCGGGCCATGTTTTTCCATGCTAAACTTTCCTTTTTTGTCAATATTCGAATTGACTGCTCATTTTTCAACATTTTTCGCGTTTTTTCGATATTTATGACATTTTTTGAGCACACAAATTTTTCCCTAAAAAGTGCATAATATGCTTTAGGGGTTTCACTTGATTCCTCAGACATAATAGTTTATGGTGAAAATCAAAGTGATTCGTCTCAATTCCAGTAGATTATTAACCATATTTTTACCATAATGTAGAGATATACGAAAGTTTCAAAAAAGAAACCGGTAATTTAAATACTGACTAATTATCATTGACGTGCAATTAGGAGGGCTTGAAATGCAAAAAGGGGATTCAAAAAATAGAAGGAAAATTTAGAAAAAATTATCACCCTGTCTGACCAGACCAATAAATGAAAAGTCTGTTTATGTAGACTCGTTGTTTGTTATAAATTTTCCAAATTTTGATTTTACATTTCCAAAAGTTTAGGATTTATGGAGAAAAAATAGTTGAAGTCAAACTTTAACACCTTGTATCAAGCTTTGAGAACCAGAGATCCAGTTGCTACCCTTAGATTTCTTCATGCTCAAAAAATCTGTGGCTAGCGGTTTGATCGCTTTTTGCAGCACACCCTGTATACCTTTCTGATTTTGAAGTCTCTTCTAACTTAGGTTTATCTAACAATATGTCAAATTAAATCCCTGCGTACCTTCCTATGAAACATCGAAGAATTACGTACTATTTAGTGAGTGCACGCAACATGTGCACTATTTCATTGTATAGGCATGGACAGGGCAGCGGGTGCCATATGTTTTTTCCTTTCAATGCACCTTCATATATCCGATAAAAGCACCTTTCCTACTGCCATTTTATCTGCTCAATCTATTTATATTTTTTTTGTCGGTGTTGGGAGTACCTATCTAATAGACTATGGCTTTTCTAAGATATTTCAAATATGTAGTTTCCTTTTGTTAACTACATAGCATTAGGTATCACTGTATAATAGATAGCAACATTAATTAATAAAATCATCGCTTTTTACAATTTCTTACAAGAGTTTTTTTTACTGTATTCCCTCTCATATTACTTATTTATACAGGGTGTCTAGAAGTAACGTCGAAATATTTTGGGATGTAATTCTAAAGATGACAATATTAAAAAAAGTCCATATAAACATGCTCCAAAAATTGTTTTTTAAATAGGTTAGAAGTCCTTGTAAGTGGAACTCTGAAGAGGGTTTTTTTCGCAATATTTTCGAAGTGGTTTGCGTTAAAACTATGAAATTTGGTATAGGTGCATGTACTCTTGCATCGATTTATTATATAAAAATTCATTTTTCTGGAAAACGGTCTATCCCAACAAGATTAAATAAGAGGACCTTTTTACTTTAAAATATTTGCGATTCAGTCATTTTATTTAATGAATTAAGGAATGCTATAAAGGAATTAGTGAAGGGTTTACGTAGGAAACCCTGTATGTGACGCTCCTGACTAAAATCTACAACTATTAACACAAAAAAGTTTTCCTATTCCAACTTATTAAAGTGTAACGAATTCCATAATTTTAGCGTAAACCATTTTAAAAATATTGCGAAAAAATCATCTTCAGAGTTCCAACTTTAAGCGGTTTTTGTCGCTTTAATGAGCAATTTTTAGGGCATTTTTACATGAACTTTTTTACTACTTTAATCTCTACAACCACCACCCGAAATATTTGGATTTTATTTTAGGATACCTAATGTGTAGATGCAACTTTTGCGACCCCATACTAACTACGTAACAAAATCGATGAAACTGCAAGAGAATTTTAAGATCAAATTTAAAACTAGTCGTATGCGAAGTTTGTTGAAATGAAAGGTGAAGTTTGACAACGCAATATCTTGAAAATGGTTTAATACATTTTCACACAATTTGCGTAATGTAATAAAGAAATGGGAGACAAATTGAGAGATTGTAGAGCGGAATAATTTGTAAAACGTGCAATACTTCACTTAGAGATGTTGTAAATGAAAATCTCTTAGACATTAACAACAGCTAGCCGCAGACCACGTTGGTCTAGAGATTTCCGTCCGACGACCGAGGAGTGACGTTGGGCGTGGTTAGGAAATGGACGAGTGACCATAGATAAAGGACGACCTTCTGCATCACCACAAGAACTCCGACTCTCGGGCAAAAATAGGCGTCAGAAGCCACATAAAGGTCGAAACGAGAAGCAGCAGAAGATCAGTGAAAAGAAAAATAATTTCAGATACTCACGATACATCCCTCAGGGACAGTTTTGGGGCAGTTTCAGGTCGGAAGAGTTCTTCCATTTTCGAAATTTTTAGTGGGTGTGCGCGCATCGGTGAATCTCACACTACCACCCAGCCGACAGAACACCAAACTCGGATATTTTTCAAAGGGTTTTCTCGTGATAACACAAAAGAATATAGTAACAATTGAAAATAACAAACAAAATTGTCATAACAAACCGATGACATTTCGCCCATCTTGTGTTATTTTATCCTGTTCACACTGGAGCGAGCTATACAGAGTGTGTCCACTAAGCGTGCGTCGTACGATTACGGCCTTATTTATGGCTTTAATCGAAAATTGTTTTTGCACTTAAACGTAAAACCTTATAAGGTACATTTTACAACTATTCTCATTTATACAGGGCATGTCAAAAGTATTTTTTTTTTAATGGAACAGCCTAATTATTATTGCGTTTCTGAATTCTACGTTCAATTTTAATACAAATTTATCAATATATTGGTGTTCTCAGGATTAATAGTTTTCAAAATATGTGTAATTGAATGTTAAAAGTGAGAGTTGTAAATGCCTGCAAAATTGCTAATTGTTGACAAACGGAAAAGTATTTTGAAACTCTCTTTTGCCACATTAATGTAGAACGTCCATGTTTTGGTATGCCTCCAAGCTTTGCTTAATACTTTCCACAAGGCGTTCGCAAAAATAGAGCCAATTTAAAAATCAATAAATGGCCACAACTTAAAAATTTCAAATGATACCCTCTACCATTATTTCGATGATTTACGAAACTCCATCGAAAAAAAAACAAAGTTCAGAGTTGATTACCTATTCTAAAATTGCATAATTTTTGTGTAATTTTGTTTTACAAGTTTATGCAAGGATAGCACTTCACAAATTTTAATTTATAATGGGAATATGGCTCTATGTATACAGCCTGTCCGCATTTCAATTCAGTTATTTATAAATAAGTCAAAAACGAAAAAGAATATTGAAATGCGCCTTTCGGGAAAAGTGTAGGTTTTTTAAAGCTTTACAAGATGGGCTTATGAAAACAGTATAGTTCCATTTGATTTATTAAAGAAAAATGAAGAAAACCGCTATTACCTGAAAGAATGCCCTCTAGCGATTTTGTTCTGGACTATGGATTTTTGGTCAATGTGAATATTAAATCGACTTATAATTTCCTCACAATGAAGTACAGAATCACTGAAATCGGATAATTAGAAACAGAGATTGATAGTTTGAACTTAAAATGATTCATCGGCTTCCCCCACTTTTATTATGTGAGTTATGAAATTATGTGTCGAACAAAAAAGTTTCAGAATGATGTAATCTTATTGACAGTAAATTAAAATGTGCTACTTAACTAGTGACTCAGTATAGATTTGTCGATTTTAAGAAACTACCGTCTCTACTACGCCCCCTTACGGCGATTTCACGAAGCTGAAAATATTTTCCAGAGATTTCTCATAGTCACATTAGTAATAATTTTTTTTGTCCGGAGCTGCTACTTGCTCTACTTATCGAGATACGGCCACTGTCCAACGAAAACCGGACAGGCTGTATATCTATAGAACTAGACAATACCAACAAAACTCCATTGTTACGAGTATGACATATAAGCCAGTAAAATCAAAGAAAAATAAATATGAAACAATAAATGCTCTATATAGAATAAAGAATTTTTAGAAGAATAATTGAATTTTTTTTTACTTAACTATTTATATACAAAGTGTTTCGTATTATTAGGCCAATCCGCTAACCGGAGATTCCTTATACGAAAACAATTAAATTTTCCTTATCACATTTTTTTCTTTGGTGCTTTATATGCATTACACAGGGTGTGGAAGTTAGTTTAAAAAAACTTTTATTATTAACTTGGGTGTTTTTTAACATATTTTAAGAAAAACTTGTAGTAATGTATAGGTCGGTTAGGCGTACATTTCTTATCACATGGACAAAAAAATGTGAAGAAAAAATAGTGACAATGGAGAGTCGTGTACACATTTCCTCCCCAAACTTTTTTTGTATTCGCCAATGGTGAATGTGTTGAGCAACTGAAATTAAATGTTTCTTTATCTGAATTTCTTCATTCTTGTAAAATTTTTATTTAGAGCTTACTTTGGAAGATACTTCAGCTTATTACCCCCAAATAAGTCGCTTCCATTATTTATTTATTTAATTAACCACATTAGGAAGACTAAATTTTACAAATTATCTATAACAATGCGGGCGATAGAACGAAAATGATTGCTTTTCAATTGGAAAATCAAAACATTAATAAGTGCAACGTACGTCAAGTACTAAAGCGGCAATCATGTGTGTTCTCGGCATAAATAAAAAATGAAAGCCACATACTGGGGTTCAATGAGCTTAAATAGCTTCTAAAGTAAGCTGTATAATAAAATTTTAAAAGGTTGAAGAAATCTAAATAAAGAAACAATTAATTTGAATAATTAAGCAAATACGCCATTGGCGTGCGCAAAAAAATGTTGTAAAGAAAACGTTTATACGACCCCCCATTTCCCCCATTGTATCGACAGTTTTTTTTATGCAGATAATAGGAAATGTGCGCCTAATCGAACTATACATCACTACAAATTTTCATTAAAATATTTTAAGAAACTCCCAAGTTATTAAAAAAAGTAATTTTGTTTTGATAAGTTCAAACCCCTGTTTATCGAATATAAAGCGACAAAGGAAAAAGTGCCATAAGGAAAATCTAATTATTTTCGCATAAGGAATATCGGGTTAGCGGATTGGCTTACTAATACGAGACACCCTGTATAATACAGCTAAATGAACGTTTCCATTACACTTTGATACTTTTATTTTACTATCCATTTTGAGGGTTGAGGATGATTTTCGAAATTTAAATGGAATCATCAGTGCCTCCTCCGTAAATTTCGAACGAATATCGAATGATTTGTAATAAAATCATTTGTTTTTCAAATAGACTAATTCCAATATATCTTACAAAGCCATAGCTGTTGGACCATATTTTAGCTAAGACGGATGGCCTCAAGAAACCCAACGGAGCGAATACTCGAGCCACCTGAGATGTGTAATACATCGCTTACTACATGACATAAGAATAGAACTGAAATAGTAAGAAATACGGGTCACATGACAGTTCAAGGCTTTTTCTGACTTGAGATTCATCTTTATCCACACCTAGATAGCACATCCTTGTGATCAATGGAATTCTATAAAATGGGATCGTTTTTTACTCGTTTTCAAACCTTCAATCCAACCTTTTTCGAAAGCTCAATTGTGCGGGTTTACATCTGGATATGGGCAAATAGAGTTATGCAGCCAATCTAGTTTACATAGGCGAAATTCTGTATAATAATTAATATATTTTTAGGATGCAGAGCATCGTCTATCGTCCTTCCATCACTTAGGCAACCATCTATGTAAACGAAAGGTTTCAAATCAGAGATATACAGGGTGTCTCTAAAAGATCTGTACAAAATTCTACCACAGATTTCTGAGGTCAAAACCTGACGATGTAACCCAATTTACCTTAGTCCAAAAATGGACGGTTTTCGAAATACAGGGCGTCAAAGTGAAAACAAAAAAAAGCAAAAAAATTAATTTCTTGGTTGGTAATGCTGCTATCTACACAAAATGTCGTATCGGGCGGTTTTTGGGGATAAGAAATCAGAATCCGTTTACATTTTCGATGCACAATGTAGAGGGCGTTGTCAGCGCTCGATGAACCCTCTTTAAAAGGGCATAACTTTTTCATCACCCGGTATAAAATTTATTTATGACTAATCTTGTGTTTTCCTACATTTTTTAAGGAACAAAGGTCTCTTGTTAAAAATCTCTACGAGGCTTCCTTCTTCAGATATTTGACGCTTAAAGTTCGCTGCATGTCTTGAACAATAATTTTAATGTACTACATATCTATTCTTACAGTTGGATCGAAAAAAATCAAAACTTAAAAACAGGTTACAAATTACTTGAAAACATAGATACCAAACATAAACACGAAAAAATTATACTTTTAGTAGATGGTCGAAATGACCACCATTGACTTGCATACAAAGATTAATCCGACGCAAGAAATTAAAATGTACTCTATTCATCAATTCGTTGTCGTTCTTTAAAATGTTTACTGCATTTTGAATTCATCCCCATAGTTCCTCTTCACTATTTATGGCCGTGAAGTATACCATGGACTTTAGAGTCCCCTGTAAAAAATAATCTATCGGAGTTAAATCCGGTGAGCGCGGTGGCCATGGTACCAAAAAAAAATTTCTTCTTCAATTTCAGGAACCCTTGTCCTACGTTCCCGTCCATAATTAGCAGATACAGGAATAAAGCTGCCGGTTTCGCGAAGTCGCCTCTCGATGGCACCAAATGTTTGGTGGTTTGATATGCGTCGATTTGGAAACCATTCGTTGTTCACCCTAACACTTTAGCGACCATTTCCTTGACAAAATCCATAAACTAATAACATATCTGTTATTTCTACATTTGTGTAAACTTCGGCCATTTTAAAAATTGAACTTGCACAAAATTTGAAAGTTTACACACAATTTTGAAGCACCTTTAATAATCCACAACACCTATACTACTCATAATAGGTACGAGTAGGTCCAATTTCATTTAAGCAGAATAAGTAACAAAAAATTGGTATGCACAAATAAAAACATGAAGATTTAAATAAAAGGATAAGAATTGAAGACTTTTTAAGTTTTGATTTTTTTCGATCCAACTGTAAGAATAGATATGTAGTACATTAAAATTATTGTTCAAGACATGCAGCGAACTTTAAGCTTCAAATATCTGAAGAAGGAAGGCTCGTAGAGATTTTTAACAAGAGACCTTTGTTCCTTAAAAAATGTAGGAAAACACAAGATTAGTCATAAATAAATTTTATACCGGGTGATGAAAAAGTTATGCCCTTTTAAAGAGGGTTCATCGAGCGCTAACAACGCCCTCTACATTGTGCTTCGAAAATGTAAACGGATTCTGATTTCTTATCCCCAAAAACCGCCCGATACGACATTTTGTGTAGATAGCAGCATTCCCAACCAGGAAATTAATTTTTTTGCTTTTTTTTGTTTTCACTTTGACGCCCTGTATTTCGAAAACCGTCCACTTTTGGACTAAGATAAATTGGGTTAAATCATTATGTTTTGACCTCAGAAATCTGTGGTAGAATTTTGTACAGACCTTTTAGAGACACCCTGTATAAGTTTCGAAGTACTATAGGACACGAAGCGAATTCCGCACCGGAAAATCGACAAAGAAATTTGTTTGAAAATGTGTATGATCAGGACGAATCAGAATTCGAGAATATGTTGGTCGGATATCGTAAATTATTGTTACCGGAAAAACAGAATTCATATTCAAAATATGATTTTAATATTAATAGATTTATAGAAGTAATGGCAATATACAAAGTGTCACTGATTATAGTGCCATAAATTCAACCACATATCCTAGATTACAAAATATGACGAGAATTTCATATAAATATACCGGGTGTCCGGTTTTTTTTTGCAGCAGTATTTTAACCAAATATTCTATGCATAAAAATAATATTAATTTGTTTTATAAATTATTCTCGAAAAATGCTCTTGAAATGCTTTGTTAAAAAAATACAGGGTGTTGAAGTTTCATATTTTGGTCAATTTATCTTTTATAGCTGCCTAAACTTCTTGAGACATTTAGCTAATATTGCAGACGTAAGTTAATAGCGTAATTAGACGGAAGTTCTTCGCTTTATTCTCTGGTGGTAGGGAACGGATTAAATGCTAACTATCCACAGAGATGGGCAGGAGTGCCCATTGCTTGGCCTCTTCGATCGCCCGATCTAACACCTCTAGATTTTTACGTTTGGGGATTTATGAAAAAAAATGTGTACTTTACTCTGATAAACGCTCAAGAAGATCTTCTAAAGCGAATAAGAAATTCTGCTCTTAGAATAACTGCTCAGAATTTGGGAAATATTCGGCGATTTTTACGGCGACATGATAATCGATCGATCATCTCGAACAAATTCTGTAATAATAGTTATATGATAATAATTTAAATTATTTCGTTATCGAATATATTATCGCTGTTCAATTAATTCTGTATTTGAAGTTACTGTTGTCCTCTTGTCTACTGTTTTTATTTCTCTTTTGTTTTACTCTTAGATCGTCAATAAAAAATCCTTAGTCCGGTTTACACTATTATAGTGTGATAGAAAATGTTATGTCAATAGAATATCAGAAACGGCAGAAACTAACTTTTTGCACCCTGTATATCGAAAATGAAGCACCTTTCGATATATGTTTATTCGAAGTTTTCGTTGTATTTCGGGATTTAAAATACGTTGTTAAATTTATAACACTATTCAGGAACAGTTTTTATAATACAGCGCAGCTCAAAAATCTGTGATTTTTTTCTAAAAGAGTTTATAATCCGCCCTGTACAAAAATAATGGTTACATGACTTACCACAAGTCCTTAAATGGTAGTATAAAATTTGTGTTTGACTTAAAATACAAACACAATTGCTGTTAGGGACTTTAAGTTATTGACTTTTGTTTCTATTTATTTTTATTGTTGTTAATGTTAGGTTTATTGTATACTGTCATTTATTCCCTTAAGTTACGCCTATGTACTGCGATACTTATTTGGAGAATACCATCTGGGTGCTAGACCACATGGCCCATCAGGCCAAAGCTAAGGGTACGCTTTGGTTGGGGAATGTGCCACTAGTCAAAAGAAGCTTTCTCTATCGGGACTATTGCTTTGATGGTCAATTTGTTGGACCCGCGATATTCCCAGAAAAGCGACTAGTATAGATATTCCCCAGATGGCCGCGAGTTATGGGACTCGGTGTAGCCATAGCTCATAATGGTTCTTGGTGGTTGTGCGCCCCTGGTTGGAATTCTTCGGGGTTAGTACTTAAGGGATAATCGGAGCAATTTTCGCTCTCTTTTCTGCTCTTCCTTTTGTCTTGTCGGGTGAAAGCTACGTCGGTGTCGGGATGTGATCCGAATCATATCGTGTAACCCGCCCAATAAGCATTCTCCCTCTTCTTTACTTAGACCAAGATTCTTACATTCTTTTGAGATAAGTGCATAGTGAATACAGTCCATTTTTACATAAAACAAAGTGTCTTTGTCGTGTTTCATTTATCGAAGGAACACCCTTAACAATTGCAAATCAATTCACAAAAATAGTTTTTACCTAATAGGCTAAAGCTATGGTTAAATTTGAAATATCACTAACGCAAGCATTTTCCATTCATATGAATGCTTTAAACGGATTTTTACCACTGACATTATGAATTATTTATTTCATAACATGAACCCCCACTTAATTAATAATCTCGCATTATTCGTAATGATTAGTAGTCCTCGAAGACACCATCCTGTTGCATTCCAAGACGTCTTTCTCGTTGCGGATCTTCGTTCACTTCTAATGTCATGCTATGTATACTAGAGGCATTATATGCAAATTTAGGTCGTAAACGAAGCTTATTGGAAAATTTTAATTAGGGGTTGCTGCTACATTTAACACGTTCGCATGGCGAGGATCGTAATGGTGTATATCGTGTAACTGATGCTGCAATATTGCATGAACAGTAATGAACATAGCAGAAAAACGAGTTTGCACGTGGGTAAAAAATTGGAAACACGTTTTATGACCCAATGTTGGTGTCGTTAACTAACTACGATACGTTGTTCCATTTTCGGTATTTTAGAGATAAAAGAGTGGATATATTTACTTTTCCTGTTCAAACAGAAAAAAAATGGTGTCAGCAAAAAATACCCTTTTTTGCTTTAGATATTTGCTTTGGGCACTTTGTCTTCTCCAAACTGTTTCAGATTTTACAGACGTAGAATTAATAGATTAATTGGGTTCAGCGCTTTTTACTAACAAGATTCAAACGATGTATAAGAGACTGATACTCATTGTGGTAAAGGCTGATTCTCTTAAGTCTATGTAGTGAACAATAGGTTTCTTCGGAAAAAGAGGCCACCGACCATTTGGCCTTTTTGCCCTTGCCGTAAAAACACTTACAGGTACATACGAGGATAGTCTCAGAGGTACCAGGCCTAACACTGGAAGAAAAAATAATCGGAAAATATTACATTATTTCTCGACAGAGTCTACTTTAAGATTGGCATACTTTTCCCTGTGATGTTCTATGGCGTCTATACCCTGTTTATAGTAAGAAGTTTCGAATGAATCAAAATAGGCATTAACCTTGGACTCAACCTCTTCATTATTTTTTCAAGTTTGTAAATAAAAAATAACCCGAGGAGACTAAATCTGGCGAATAACGTGGATGAGGAAAAAATTCGAAATCAAGTTGATTAATTTTGGCCATTGCGATCATGGACGTATGGACTGCTGCGAGGTCTTGATGAAACAAGACTTCATTTTCGCCAAATGCGGTCGATTTCCTTTGCTAACTTCTTCGCTCAAATGCTACAATACCTTGTTATAATAATAAACCTCTTAAATGAAAGTATTGAATCACGTATGAACGGCCATTTTTTTCGTTCACGAAATCTCTAAAACGGGTCGAAAACAAACACAAATCAATATAGCATTTTAGCTTTAAGCTTTTTAAGGTTAGGTCTTTGTAATATACGCAAATTTTTAACAAACGAACCGCCATCTACACGTCAGATCCGGTACTTCTGGGACTATCCTCGGAACTAATCATTCATAAAATTAAAAGAAAATAGAAGAAAATAAATTACGTTTCGAAATGTTCTAATACAGTGTTTGAAAGGAAAAGAAAGGGCTATTGTTTTGCAAGGCAAAGGGGTTGCTGGATGGTCCAGTTGCGACAATTGTCTTTTTAGTCTTTCAGTGATTTTCGTCATGTGTTTGCGCTCGTAGACTAATTGGTTGGGTGCCTTATCTTTGTAGTCAGTCGTAGTACAATTTGTTCTGTTATTTGTGTGTATTGTTTCGGTTTTCCGTTGCATTTGCCCGTAGTAAGTGTCCGTACTCTAACAAAGGTCTATAGATGGACTCGTATGTTTTTGTGTCAGTTTTTATGCCTATCCCTTTATCGACCGAAAATGTTTTATTTGTTTAGTCATTTCTATCTTCGTATTTCGTACATTTTTACAGAATTTCAGTTTTTTTATTGTTTCTCTTAAATCTTGTATGCCGCTTATTGATTTAGTCGTGCGACCGACTGCTATTGGCGTTGGTTACTTTACTTTGATTTAGTGGTTTGAGCTTAGAAGTTGCTTTTTTTTGTGGAATTTGGTGTCCGAAATCTTTACCACCTAGTCAATCGTTTTATTATAGACGATAAGTGTGATATCGTCAACCGTACCAATAACATATAAGGTACCTTATTTAAAAAGGTTTAATCTCTTTCAGTCACCTTTGACACTTTTAAAAATGCATCTTTGCGATACCTAGCTGTGGAAATGCAGATTTGACAACTGAATGCAACTTCAGAAAATTGAGCCACAAATACCTTTTATCTTGGCGAGAAATAAGATTTTTCGCTTAAGGATATCCAATTTGGCCTACGCTGTATGTACTGATTTCACAGTGCTGTTTTAATCCTTTAGGTGTATGGAGATCGCAAAAAAATTTACGAAAAAGTGTGTCTCATTTTTAATAAGACATATCCAGACACACCTATTGCTATCAGTGTGTTAGCCGCCACAATCTCCAGATCTTGCGTCCCTCGATTTTTTTTGTGATGCCACTTAGTAGAATTGATAACAGAAGCATCACTGGATAATCACATAAATGAGTTCAAAAAGCGACTAAGTCATTGCCAAATTGTTACTGGAGTCCAATTTGAGCATTTACTGCAGAATTTCAATTTTGTCTGATGTAATAGTAAGTTATTTTATTATATATTTATTAATTTTATTTTTTAAAGAATATATAGTTTTAATTTTAGTTCTGAGTATACTGTCGTATCCCTTATTCAATTACCTTCCATTTCACATATTACAACAGGCACCATTCCTGTTGAAAATAAAAAGTTACTAGGGTTAACTAGTTAGGGGTGAAAAATTTGAACATCGAAAATACATTAAATACTTTTTTAAAATAAAATTATACTTGTTTAAACATGTTTAAAAAGCATCAGGATTATGAATGTTATGAACGTGTTACAATACTTTTCACAAGCGCTGCATGTATTTTTACTCTCTAAACTTTGGAGAACTTTGGGACGGGTTTTTAGTCGACTTGGCCCTAGAAAGGGCGTACATCTAATTGAGTACGTGATCCTGATCTACGAAATCGGACAGCAGGTCACTAACAGTTTTATGGTATTCTGCGTCCTACAAACGCAATCAAGTATGTAAACATTGGATTTTCCAACGCGAGTCCCTGCGTCGGGACGCCTTCCGTCCGTCGTCGACGCTACAGGTTTCACGGCCGTCGCGTCGTGGCGTCAGTGCATCGCGTTCATACTCCGCGACGTCTCCCTCTTAAGAGAGTTTACTTCGGGTAAGACAAGAATTCGGTTGTTTCGTCGTGTGGTGGATAAAATTGTGTTTACCGCACAGTATTGGTAAGTTGATTTGCTGTATCGGCGCCAGGTAAATTCGTGGGACTGACTGGAAAGTTCGGAATCAATTGATAAGTTTGAGAACGAAAATCTCGACTAAAAATTTCCGATTCAAGACATGAGATAATCGGCTATAAAAAAAATCTTTCTTTCGCGTTTGGTACCTGAAAAACAATAGCGCCACCGAATATATATAGTTAGTCTCAAAATTAAGGCACAACTAAAATTTTCCTCATTTCAGTGAGTTTTCTCTCGAGTCAGTGGCTCAAGAATAACAAGGAATTAAAAACATTTCAGTTTGCTGGTAAAGGTGTTGAGGATTTTGTATAAAAACCAGTTTAGTACTTTATTTCTATATCGTTCTGTAGTTGATTACAAATGCACATGGAGGTCACAAAATAGTTTTATGTTTTCTAAGCCTTTTGTTTTTTATTCATCCTGTTACCTGCACCATTAAATGATATACGTACTACTTTAGTACGGTACCTACGTTCTTTAATATTGTAGTACTACAGAATTGAATACTATATCTGCTAGTTAACATGACAAAGGTGAATTTTGACGTGCTACGAGATGTTGGGTGGTTTGTAGGCGTATAACACAAAATTGTACACTTCACCGTCCCGATCATTGCGAGCAAGAGTATGTGAACACGTGATCTGTAATAGCTTGAAATTAATTTTATCATGAAACACTAAAAACAAAAATTTTCATGGAGGGGAAGAAAAAAATGGGGTAGCAAACAAGTTTCTGTGCAAACTCCGCAACTCTGACCTGAGCTGAATAGTTTCTGGACCAGTGTCGCCTCCCTCACAGAGTCATTATGCGATGAAGTGGTTATTTGACATTCCGAGAAAAAATTAATTTTATATTATTTTAACTCGTGGGCACACAGTTACGCTCACAATGGCAGTGAGAGTGAAGCACATGTTCATTAGACGATTTTCGTTTAAATTTTGTGTCCAACCTTGCCTCATACGACTACAAAGCAGATTCCAGAGCATCGCTTAAAGTCTCCACAGTCGGAAAGACACGAGGGACCTCAATATCAACATTCCTATATTTTCTTTGCAAATTTTGATTGTTCCCTACTTTATGCTGCGAGCTGTAAGATCGCTTTTAGCGTAGAAGAACAGCTCGAAATGTACCTTTTCCAATGTCGGTTTACAAAAAGCTTTTGAAATAACCTAGTTATTCCAGCTTGAACCGAGCTGTGGAAAAATTCAGAAAAAAATCCTCACAATTTTCCTAGTCGATCGATTTAAGGCCCAGCAATAAGAGTCTGTAGGCTCCCAATATCTTTCGATTAATCGATGTTTGCCATCTGTGTGCTATCGGAAAGCGAAAACATTTCTCTTCAGAGTGAACTTTCCGAGATCTCCCGCAGTTCGGGCGGAAAGTGTCCCCATAACGTGTACGGTAGTCCATGGACAATGGTCCACTACCTCTTATCTCAAAAAGCAGAAAGTTTAGAAAAAAAGTTTGAGTTAAAATAATTCCATTTTTTAATGAGTTTTTATTATTTAATATTTTCGAATTTACAGGGTGATCCAAAAAACCGTGGCGTGAAAAAATACTTTTTTTATATGGAATAATTTCTATTTTACTAAGGACAGTAATTCTGCTTGTATTTATAAATATTTTGTGCTTTTACAAAATATGAAATTTTTTTAACGGTGTTTGAGTTCCTTTAATTTAAACTAAAGATTGAAAAAAAAAGCTTCTGAACATTGTTAATAAATTCGCAAAATATTAAATCAATTGTTTAAAAACTTGTCCAGTAAAAAACAAAAAGTGCTTCTACTAGAGCCTTTTTTTTAATTTTTAAAAAATTTTATATAGGGCGTGAAATACTTCAAACTTTTGACATTTTAAGTGCCTCACTCTCATTTATTAAATCAGGACACCTTATACTTTTTTGAAAATGAATTATTCTTTTTATTTCTTTCCAAAGGATGATAATATGTTATTTAACTCAGCCAAAAAATATTTGCATAACTAACTGATTAATATTATTAATCACCATTTTTTAGTTTTTTGTTTAATGTTAGAGGGGCTTTGTATAGTGTTGTACGTGGACTTAAATAACCATAAATTTTAGTAATTGACGCTAAAAGCAGCCGTTTTGAAAAAAAAAAGTTTAAAGTTAAATCTAATCTGAAAGTTTGAAAGTTGAATCACTTTTTGATTTTTGAATTTTTGAATCAATCAATCAAAAAATAATTTTTCATTAATTTCGTAATAGTAATTTGTAAAGTAATAATCTAACATAGTACAAGACGCTAAATAATGTATTTTTTTCACTTATTTTTCCAAAACTCTCAGTGATTCAACTTAGAAACTTCCAACGCAAGTTTAAAATTAAAGCCATTTTTGTTTCAAAACGGTTGCTTTCAGCGACAAATACTAAAAGTAATGGTTATTTAAATCCAGGTACAGCATTGTAAGTGGCGTCCTCTAACATTAAACTAAAAACTAAGAAAATATTCGAGTTTCTCATCACAACACTCTTAGCACCCAGAATGTCATCAAATCGTTTGTATCATTGAACAAAAATATAATCAAAATATAAACAAACATTTTTTTTGAAGCCCCAAATATCAAGAGCCACGACGATACAGACCCACATTTATATGAACTTTTTGTTTAAAAATTACTTCAATCACGATTTACTCTTTAAAGTTTGTATAAGTATTTCATAAACACCCTTTATAGACAATATCATTTGGAAGGGAATTAAAAAAAAGGTTTTTTTTCTAATACAGGGTGTCCTATTTAAAAATATTGAGTTTGAGGCACTTGAAATGAGGAAAGTTTTGATATTTTTTCCATATCCTATATAAAATTGCTTGAAAATGAAAATAATGCTTTAGTAAATCCGCCCTTTGTGTTTGACTGGACAAGTTTTCAAACGATTGAATTAATACTTTGCGAAGTTATTGAGAATTTTCAGAAGCTTATTTATTCTTTGATGTTTAAACTGAATTAACTCAGAAACTACAAAAAAATTATATTTTGTAATAACAGAAAATACTTATAATTATAGGTAGAATTAGTAACAAAATATAGAGTATTCCCTTACAAAAATATATTTTTGCAACGTCATGGTTTCTTGGCCACCCTGTAACTTCGAAAAGATTATAAAATAAAAATTAATGAAAAACTGAGAAACTTTTATATTAAAGTTCTTGTCTAAACCTTGTGAGATAAGGTAGAGCACCATCTTAAGTCGACCTCCCTTACGAATACCCCAATTTTCAATTACTTTTGAGCTTTAAAGTCAAGGAACATCGTAGTGGGATATCCAACCATACCCACGGTTGGTAACAAGACACAATTGAAGCAATCTCTTAGTATGTAGATATACAATACATTGTTATTGCAATACAAATAACCACAATGCTCAACAATTTTGGGGAAATATAATACAGAAATAGCAATTCTGTTATTCTCCCCTCAGGGCTACGAATTAGTTTATGCGGCTAAAGTTCTGTGCGTGTAATAATTAGATTACAACCACTCCGAAATTGACAAGAATCTAAAATGTTGGGGTTGTTCGTTAAAAAAATATTAATAAGAGTCGTTTATGGTGTACTACGCTTTACTAACAGTTGACTTATCAGCAAAGAGTTGTCCTGTTGTGCATTCTTATTTAGTGCAGTTGGACACGTAATCTCACTCAGTCTGGCCTATATGAATTCCATACGAGTATGTTGAACATGATGTAAGGTAAATTATCGTCCTACTAACCTGTAGAATATCGAAAGCCGAGTAACTCCGATGAGACAGATTCTGTTTCGTCAGAGAGTATCTACCACCCGTAAAAATAATCTGAATGACGATCTTGAGAAACTTTTACGTTGTTAAATTTTAAAGAGGAACTCATATCGAAACTAAAGACGAAGCTTATGAACTTACCGATATCCATTTTATTATACTCGTTCATATCGAAGGGGAGCTTTACCGATATCGTTCGAAACAATAGATTAGCAAAGAAAGAGCAGTATTAAATGGAGAATTGCCTCCTTCCTAAATAAATATTTAACAAGAGAAAGAAGAAAAAGGGCGCATTCGAAGAGAGTTATGTAAATAAACCCCGAAGAGTAGTTGTGCTCTTACGGATACATTTTAAAACAGGTGTATTTATCTTTGACCTGTTTTCATGTTATTTGTTTTTTAAATGGAAAACAAGAGAACTCATTAGGGTGGCGAGTGTTTTCTGATTTAACCGTTTTTTTTTTTTTTTAACTTTATCGGGACCGTCTATTCCCTTTTCATTTAAGAATTATGAGCAAAAGAACAATTTAAAATTTTAAATATTAAATGAAGAAATATTTTGCTGTGTTGGTACTAACAACAAATTTGGATTTTTGCGCGTTTTTGTTCCATCGAGTCCAACACAACCGGAAAACTCCAAACTCAGTTTAATATTTTAGCGGAAGTTGGCTTAACAATAACAAAAGCCGTAGTTAAATCTGTTCATAAGTATTAACATTTTTGTATTTGTAACGGTTAGTGCTTTTTAACGCTTTTTATTTATTATTTTGTTAGAATTTATACTTCACGTAACGCACATGTATAAGTTGCTCCTAAAATAGGTTAAGTAGTTTTGAGCGCATTTTAATGGTAAAAATTACGCCAAAGTGTGTAAACTTAACCTTTTTTAATTTTATTTCTTCTAGCTCTTTTAATTACATATTTAATTTGGGTTCAGGTTTTATTGTTGAATTTATTTTTTTTAGCTTTATTATACTGTTGAATTTATACTATCTAATTTCGGGACACTAAACAGCGTGGTCCAAATTCAACACGTATCACTGGGATCTCAGAAATTATAAAAGATGCGAAGTTGGTTAAATTGGGGTAAACGTGCACAAGACAAACTCGGAAAAATTCCAAATACTTCTGGAAATACCCAGAAAAAAATTAAATTTTGATATATTATTTTTAATATTTCCTAACATATTTTGAATAGACTTTTCAAAAGCAATGTCATTTCAAGATTGCCCTTTCTTCATCCCTACAAGATGACGTTGTGAAATTTGAAATTCGACGTTTCGTTTTTAGGCCACCATCATCAACTTACTGTTTTTAAATACGAATCTGGATTTTTTATCATGTTTTTTATAAATTTTTAACGTTATAAGAACAATAATTTATAATAACCACCAAAAAAAGTAGTAGATGTGATAAAAATACCCCGTTGAAAAGTGCATATATCTATCAATCTCTCATGTATTGTTTTTAGCATAAGTTTTTCTTTGTTGTCGTTTCTTCTCCTCGCGTAATAGATATTTTCAACCAATTTTAATATATGAAATAAATAACATAAATATTTTTTATGAAGTATAACGAATGAATAGAACTTGCAAGTATAAAAAATGCTTATATTTGGACACGCAAGTGGCTATGGATTGAGTTCTTTCCACTTTTTTTAAATCAGTACACAATTGTCAAATTCAAAATTTATTCAGTAAATTATAAAGTTGACACTGATTATTATTAAAGTAAAATAAAATGTTTTCATCACTGGAAAAGCGTGATATGATAAAAAAAAATCTGTTACACTTATTATAAAAGTGCTCAATTATGTTCAGGGCGCTATTTACAAGATTGAAAAACTTTAAAAATGGTATAAACATTTATTTAAGTTACAGGTCTTATAAAGATAATTAAAATGAAACCATAATAATTCAAAATTTTCCGTTTCTGATAAATAGATCCAAACTGATACATTAAGGGGTGTCAAAAAAAATTGGTAACGTGATATTTGTTTTGACATATATTTTCAAATAAGATCAAGATAAAAAATTATATAGCAAAATTTTTTGTTTTTTTCTGAATATCTTCGTAATTATTCGGATTTGTTTGCGGTTCAAAGTGGCATTTTCTCGGGCACTAAATTGTGCAACTTCACCCCAATTTAACCGCCTTCGTATCTCCGATTGTCTCCGATATCCCAATGATGCGCCTCGCATTTGATCCACCTTATAAAGCAGTTTATGAAGTGTTGTAAAATCTCACGATTCTGTGACATGGTGTATAAAGACATTGTTTTCACGTAACTCAATAAATCTTAAAACTTGTTTATCAAATATAAATCAAGTATTACACCTTATGATGTAAGCATACTCCACAAGACCCGTTTATGTCGCAGTAGTGCCCCTCTGGACACGTGCAACTCGTGTAATCCCGGAACATAATGTCATCTCTTCCTAAACTAGTTTTTACCCTCCAACTGCTGGTAACTTTAAACGAACTCCTCGGTTTATGACTAACATTGCACCTCGTAAAAGCGGAATTCCAATACTGGAGGCTAAGCCAATTTGGAAATAAATTCTCTCATAATTTTAAATATACGAATCTTCATTCATTATTCTAAATTTCAGTTTCTACATAAATCTATCAGCGAAATGAAAAATAATGATATAGCTTTCGCTCTGGAGAATTTTCAAGTTGCCGAAGTAAAAGCCCTTAATGTAATATAAAACTTCTAAAAAGGTTTATGTTTAATGGCCCTAGAACGATTTTTACCTAACAGTATATGCGATATTAACATTTGCAAGAAAGCTTTCACCAGAATTATTTTTGAGACTTACTTTGGGAACTACAAGATTCTCTTTGCGTTCTTTACGTTCTGGATATATTTCCAATATCTGGAAGCATATTCACTGCATTAAAAATCGTGTTAAGGAAGATTAGACTTAAAATCAATCTCAGCAGCAGTTCAAACATAGTAAGTGGACCGTTTAACAGTTTTGTTACGTTTTCATATTGACAACAAATGTTCTTTTCACTCGAATTAAGTTTCTGTTTTTTACGCCATTACTTTAAAAAACTATTTTATTTCACTTGAGAACTAACACACACACACAACGGTAAAATTTGCAGTGCTCAGAGCAAATGATAAAGAAAAATGATACGTTTCACTGGTTAAGGGCGCTTTTATGTTGTTCCTTGTTGGTGGGTCCTAATAGGATCCACTTCGTCATGGCGTCAGGCATCGCCACACAAGATAATATACAGGGTATTATTTAAGTAGCCAAACTTCAAGGATGGTTGTTCTAGAGTAACTCCAAGACGAAAAATTATATAAGGTCCGGTAATGCTTCGTTTTCAGGATACAGGGTGTCAGAATTTTCTTTTATCGTTACATATTGAAAAAACTCATAAATAACAAGAAAACGCACATTATTATGCAGTTGAAACTGGGTGACAATTTTTAACGTAGTACCAAAGAATCTTTGAGGTTTGTTTGTCTTCTTTTGTTGGTGGAGTGGACAACGATAACGCCGAAAGTTTAAGTAAAACCAAACAGAGAAAACGTTTTATTAGAACTACACTTCAATAAATAGTAATCAATTTTTTTAGTAAAAATACATTTTATCCTATGTAACACGAAACTTACAATAGTTGGCTGAAAATCTCCTTTTCCAACTTCAATCCAAGCATTAGCTCGTGTTAATATCGATTGCTGAACACATTGAAATGTTCTCGGCATATATCTTATCTTATTACATGAATACCATATCCGTTGGATTCATTCTTCTTCAGTGTTGATCGGAGTTCTATAAGCTAACGATTTTATACGCCCCCAAAGGAAAAAACCTGACGGATTTAAATCCGGTGACCTCGATGGCCATGACTGTGCTAAAGCGAAAAAATATAAAAGCAATGACAATAAAAACTATAAATAACTCTGTCAAATTTCCATAAAATTGACTAAAGGATTATTAACATTTTTACGGAAAAAGGATTTTTTAACAAAAGTGTGTCATCTTAAAAAAACTTTGACATTTTCGTATCTTGAAAACGAAGCATTACCGAACCTGTGTTAATATAAACTTGACGTCTTCAAATCGCTCAAAGCATCATCTCTTGAAGGTTGGTTACATATTTTTTAAAATTTTTTTATTAAGATTATAGTGCCTCAACTACTTGGGTTATTGGCACTCAACATACATTTGACAGTATACAAAACGTTCTGAGTACAGGTACATATCAAGTAGACACGAAGATTACGTTTAGACGGAGTTAAAAAGATCGATTGACTTCAGGAATTCTATGGTTGTTCTCTGATCTACTGTGGAGTGCAAGTTCTTGTGCAGTTCATCTTCAATTTGAAAGGAGATCCTATTGGCACTATACTTTGGACACTTTGTGATGATATGGTCGACTGTCAGCAACGTTACGTTTTCAAATAGCGCCTTGTATAAGATAAAACAAAACGTAGTTAAAATGCGGATAATACTGATTACTTCATATTGCTGACGCTTACGCGATCTTAGAACAACATATCTTAATATATTCTCTTTTATGTAGCGGACACAATTAATAAATAATTTAAGTTGCGGACAAGAACTCACTAAAAAATCTACCGCTGTAGAAATTGAATAAACTTATAAGAATTGCTTAGGAAACTTTAGCTCTTTTGAAGTCGGTAAACTTTCCATCTTTCCCTCTTTTCTTTCTATTTGACCTAAGATATTAATTGAAAAAATGAAAAAATTCAGAGAAAGTCAGAATATCGTTAGAATTTATATTTATTCGGGCACTGCTGAAAGCTGTATCTGGCTTATTATATGAAACTCGATTTCAAAGCGAATACAAAAAGAGAAAATTTTACGTAACATTGCCCTAAAGTGCCTGAAGGTGGGAAATATATAAAATCCTACTCATTTTTCGCTCACATAAGCTCGAATGAATTTCCAGGTAGCCATTTCACTCAGAAGTAAATCTGTTTTCCTTTCGTTCTTTGTGGAGATCTAAACGAAAGCTACTTTGGATGTAAATCTCTGGTTTTTATTAAAAACAGAAAAAAATTAGTAATCACGACAGAAACAATGTTGTCTTAAAATATTAAAATGGGAATTTTCGGAATTTCAGAAGACGATATCTTGAAAACGGTTTAGGATGTTTTCATTCAATTTAAGTGAAGTAATACGGTAATAGGGCCCAAATGAACGTTTTTGTTTTAAGCCTCTATGGACGTTGAGAGGTGGAGGATGACTTCAGCACTGGGCGAGTATACATTCTAATATGGACGCGATGACATCTGCTTATTCAGATTGCATATACAGGTTGTTCGCTGAAAATGCACCACAAGTTTAAGGGGATATTCTTGTGTTAAAATAAGAAAAAAATGACAACAAACCCATGGCTTATCGGAATAATGGCAATTTCATAAATAAAATATATTTATAAATGACTAAGTGTAACTGGTTTTGAGCTGAAAATTATTATTTAATGGGCCTCAATATCCAATTCGGAACTTAATTTAACTCTATGTTAGTTGTGTTGGTAACCAGCAATTCCACCCTGACCGCAATACCCTGCAATCGATTGACTTCAATTTTGTACAATAATGATTCACAACTGATTCTACTTTGTATTGGATTTTATTACACTTTGGCTAAGGTGTTTTATATGTACAAGAGGCCCATTTCAAAAATTGCCGCCTTCTAAAATACCCCAATAATCTTTTGAAAGGGAGGTTGAATAATAGGGTTGTTACATTTAACACCCTGAAACCAAGATCTTATTTTTGTCACGAAGAAAATATCCAAAAAGACGGCCGTTCTGGTGTTCTGGTGGCCGAATGGTGTGAGAAGAAGTGGTTGGAGAAATTGTGTTAAATATGTATACGTGGGAGAGAAAGGGGAGAGGGGGGAAGGGGGGAGGGGGGGGGGGCTTTAGTCGGTAGCCACTAAATATTTCGAGTTGAGAGAACTTTCTCCCACTCCAGGACTGTCTCAGAGGAATATATGCGAGCAACTACTGTCTACTACACCCGTCTTCTGCTAGTTATTTCGCTATAGTTGTTTTTACGAGTTATGTCGACACGTTCGGGCTTATTTGATGTGACTTTAGGACATCACTGCCCACTATAGTGTTTCTGAACCTATTCAGCTAGCGTTACTGCTTTCGTCTCTAGCGTGAATTTGAGTCGTTTGCCGCCCTTAACATTACTTAGCACACATTATTCACGATGTGTTTAAACCGTTTGCACCTCATTCTTCCCATTTAATAATATTTTTTCTATCTCGAGTGAATGATATACGTAATCATGTGCTGGAAAACTGATGTACGATGATCAAATATTCATTTCCATTAGGCTGTGGGCACAGCTTTATCTACTTTAAAGACCCGATCGGACAACTGCAATATAAGCTCGGCTCAGTTGCATTGAAACTGGTACTTCAATCACTTCATGTTCTCACGAATGAAATTAATTTGATTTACTATTTTGTTCTTGCGAAATCGGTTCAAGTACTACAAAGCTTTCACTAAAGCTGCAATCATTAGACCATAAATATTTTTTTCAACTGCCATGCTATAACTACTGGAATGACTGGGACTTCACTTTAATGACCACTTTAAGGCTTTAGCTTAACTTGCGAATTTAGGTGTAATACCAGATTGACGGTTTTTCCTTCGGAAAGTTAAAATTAGGCAAGATTTTTTTATGTCCTAGCAGCCAACTATCGCGCCTAACCACACAATCTGATAACTAAACCCTAAAGGTTAACACCTATAACTTCCATTTCATTAAAATCGAGACGAATTTTTCCTTTTTCATATGGAAACGATAAATTCACGCTCGACAAACTATTACAAAATTTATGGCTGTTTGCACGAGAATAGTTTCACTGGGCTTTCCAAGGGCTGTCGACAACTGAAGGTTCAAGTGCCCTTGTGAAATTCGATTTACATGTAAATTGTTTCGTTTGGAAACAAACAATTCGTATTTCTTGCTTTAAATTTTGTGTCAGCGGAGAGGAGGGGCAAAGCCAATTTATACCAAGCTGTGGAATCGAAAGCTAGTCCCAAGGGCTTCTATGAGATCTGAAGTCGTAAATAGGGGTCAAACTCAAGAAAGGAAAATCAAGAAAGCATTAAATTTCACGTGGACTAGATAGGGTATTAATTCTCGTGTCGCAGGTATTCCCTGAGGTTTACGTGTCCATAAAAATAAGAAAAAAGGTTAACTCGAAAGCCTTTTTACTATATGTTTGCAATGGCCTGACATGGCAGTTACATCGTGCGCTTTGGGGAGGTTCAGAGGAAAATGGGAATTTATAGACCGCAATATCCTGTTAAATTCATTCGCTTGATACTCAATGTCCTTGCTTCTGGCAACACAGTAAATTTGTTAAGTTAATTAACCTTTAAAAACGCAACTTTAGTGCTGTCTTGTCATTTCAACCATTTCTAAAACTAATTCAACCTACTTTAACGTCAAAGCTGACCCAAATATTAAATTAATGTGATGTTTTGGACTAACTCCCTTGTAGTTAGGGGTCAGTTTAAAGGGCAGAAAACATTTTAATATTAATATTAGGAATTTTGCGTGACTGTTTAGCAACTTTCTGGAAAGTTTTTAGGGGATGATAAGCTGGTTTTAACTGATAAAACTGGAGGAAGGTTAAGGACCCTTCGAATTTTTTCCTTCGGAATAACACATTGCATAAGTAAGTTTATTTGCTTTTATTTGTCCACCCGCAAATACTTTATATTCCAGTCAGTGGTCACTTCATTGGTCATGCTTGTCGTGTAGCTTTTCGGTTTCTCTCTGGGAATGTGTTTGATTATTGGTTTAGCAACAAAAGTCGCTATTACTTGAATTATACATATGTAGAAGAGTTGATTAGATGTTATTCGAATTTCTGAAAAATCCGTACTCGAGTTGGAAAGCAGAAGTTTGAATGAATGGATGAAATGTTCCAATGAATAATGGACGATTGCAGTGGCCGAATTTGACCATCGAATTAGGTTTACTTAAGCAAATGTTTAATTCTATTACCCTACGAGCTTATAGTAAAGTCGCTTTCCTATGCAGAGCGGTCCACCACCTCATCTCAAAACCGTAAGATTTAGAAAAAAAATCATATAAAAATTATTCGGTTCTTCATGAATTTTTATTTTCAAAAAAATACAGGGGGTCCCATGAAAAGAAGCAAGTGTGAGATGCTTGAAATGCGAAAAATTTGGGTATTTTTTTCACTCCTGTATAAAATTTGCGAAAATTAAAAATATACTCTAGTAAAACGGCCCTTTGTTTTTAACTAGACAAGTTTCCATACTATTCAATTAACACTACATGAATTTATTGACAATTTTAAAAAGCTTATTTTGCCTTCGACATTTCCTTTAAATTGAATAAACTCTAAAGCTGCTAAACATTTTCTATACTTTGTAATAACAAAAATACTTATAGTTACAAGTAATATGGTATTCCATTTAAAAATGAATATATTTGTCACACCGCAGTATTCTGGACCACCCCGTAACTTTGAAAATATTGAAAAATAAAAATTCATGAAAAACAGAACTACTTTTATCTCAAACTTTTTTTCTCGATCTCACGATGTTTGAGATAAGGTAGTGGACCCTCTTGCGAGGACCACTCTGTACAAATGGGTTACAAATTTTTATTACATCCGAAAATGAAGGGGCGTGCGTCAGAAATTTTTATGGGCTATTAGGCGGTGAATATGGCAATTAACATGCGTGCGCTAATCGTTATATTCCTAATACTTAAGCAAATTGATATTATACCGCACCACCATCCATTGGGTCTGCACCAGCGGCCGCTACCTCTCCGTGTTATCGCTCTGTCAAACGAACTACCAAGGCAGGTTCATTTCTACATCAGTTTTTAAGTCTTGAATGCGTCTTTTTCTGTTTAATATTTAGACTCCTTGTCAAATTGACAGTAAAAATGTTCATGTTGTGTTCGGATGTTTGACAAATTTGAATTAAACGCTCATGCAATAACGTAATAATTAGACCGAATTTGAGGGTTTTATTGAAATTTAGATGTTACTAATCTAATGATCTCACTTAACACCCGACAAATTTTATCAGGTCATACCACAGCGAAATTTTCATGAACCGTTTCCAGGGATCAACTTTTTAGAATGGTTCTGTATCTCATTTTCTGTGAAAGCCTCAGATGGTTACCGACAACTCTCTGATCCCTGCAGGTCAGATTTTCCAATACTGAGGATGATAAAAAAGCTAAATAATATTATACACATTTTTTTTTTTATAGGAAATGTATTTCGCAACAACCCTACTGACATAGAGCAACGAAAATGTGCGAGAATAAAGCCAGAGTTGGACGACCTAAATTACAACGATCGGAAAGAGTTTTCAGCGAATCCCATCTCAATTCCTGGGAACTATTTGTAAGGGATTCTCTGCTGACTTTAGCATGGCCTGAATTTCTAAACAGCGTTTCGAGGTATGTCGTAATTCTAAGGCACTAATTGAGATTTTGCTAAACACTGACTGCTGGAATTGTCTTGCAAATGAAAAAAAAACTATATGAGGTGTTTCATTTAAAGCGACACAAACGATTATCTCCCAAGCTAAATTTAAAATCACAAAAAGTTTCAAGTAAACATTACTTGTAATGAAAGAGGACGTCCAACGGACAAAAGCAAATGTTTACTCGAGGTGATTTGAAGGACATTTCAAAGCCAATTTTGTTTTTTAAATGGAACACCCATTTTGTATTGGTAAATTTTCAAAGAGCTTAAAAAATTTAATCTTTCCTGGTGAAAATGTTTTTTTCTAAAACTTCTCGTTTTGCAAATATCAACAAAAACTGAAATAGCAAATTTAAAATGACACATGACTTAAATTGAGGAAAAACTTTGTTAATCAAAATTAATCAAAAACTACAGTAAAAATTAGTTTTAAACATTTATCACTTCCTAATTATTGCCGAAGCACGTTTCGCTCGAATGTTCTTTCAACCTGGGAAACAAGCGGTAGTCACTCGGTGCCAAATGCGGGCTATACGGTGAGTGATGATTTCCCATCCAAACTCTTGCGAGTTAGCGGTGTCAGTACGGACGAGTTACTTTACTCACCCACTTAATTTTTTAAGCCTCAGAATATCTGTCTACTTTTATTGTGGTGCCATGGTCCATAAAATCAACCAATAATCCTTCTTTCGATCTTAAACTACAGTTTCCATGATTTTGCCAGCACAGTACGTCACCACTTGCGGACATTTTTGACATCCATGAATTATTTCCGCACACGTCCGTCAATTGGCGATTAATTTTGATTGGTTTAAGTCATTGTGAATCGACGCAAAAACTAGACTTTATTGCTGCGAAAGTTTACCAAACACTCCCTGTAAACATTCTCGCCACGTTGTTTTTGTTTAATTGTGAGTAATAACGACAACCATCTCGCTCACAGCTTTCTCATAACCAATTGAACGGTCAAAGTGCGATGTCAAGTAATTTTTTAAATGCTTATCACGTCTGCTAACTCGTGCACTTTTAGCCGACGGTTTTCCAGTAGAGTTCTATGGATTTTCACCACAATTTTTGGAGTGGTCAAATCTGGAGTGCCATTGGATCGGCCACTGAGGAGTTTGTCTTGGCAATTCGTACGCGCGCGTTTAAGCTCTGCCACCCAATATTTTACGGTTGTTAACAAAGGACCAGATTCCCTCAGGACAGAATCTAACTCTGCTTTCATGTTGGAGGGACTAGGACCTTTCAAATGAAAGTGTTGAATCACGTATCGACGACCGATTTCTTCCATGTTCATAAAACCTTTGAAAGCATTAATTAAAAACGGCCCTAAAACAAACACAAATCAACGTATCACCATCAAATTGGAACATAAACTTTTTGAGGTCATGTTTTTGTAATATACGTGATTTTTGAACGAAAAATCGCCATCTATATGTCAGATGGGATACTTCTGGGACTATCCTCGTATTTATGGCCCCCGTCGGCGAAAATAGCACGCAATCATCCCCGCTGAAGCTCGCTCGAAATCCCGTACTTAATATCTAGAAGCCGTTTTATACCTGTTAAATATTAGCAAAAGTTATAGGTTGTTTAATCAGTGCGAAACTACCGTCACTAGTTGGATTTGAAATGCTTTTGAAATTCTATACGTAGTTAAAGTAATGAAAACCATAATCTTGTCATACACCTCCAGACCTCTAAGCTTTAAGAAGGATTTTTTTTGCTTTTAAGCGATTGGTTTGAACTAAACAATTTTTAGGAAAAACTTAAACCTGTGCCCTCAGGGTTTTATGATTGAATGATTTAGTCTCGACCATTTTCCATGTAAAAGTTTGCAAAGAACACCTACACAAATGTGGCGCTCTAATAAAGGTCTCAGAACATAACTTATGATCGTTTTTTCCATTAATTGCACGTACATTCAAATGAAAATCAACCCTCATTATTTGCATTTTAAAGCGGATTAAGGTCGTTACAGCCTAATAGCGAGCCTGACGTCTTCGCATAAAATACATCCTTCGGTAATGGTTGTACTTCCAAGCTAAAATCTGCGGCAACTTGTATAAAATTCCAATATTATCTTCAAAACGGGCCTTGCAAACAAGAGAAGACAAAAAAGAAATTAAGGAAGATGCGTCCTTGAATTACTTCAAATCCCTAAATATTGGTTGAAGTGAAGTTTAATAATGAAACGAAAGTGTTTGTTATTCTGTAATTTAACTTCGGCTATTTTTAAATCGATTTTAATAAGGTACAAGAATTAGGTGCGCAAACTGGAGAATATCAAACAACGATCCAATTAGAGAGAATAAGGAATGTCTAACAGAGAGAATGAAGTTGCGGGTTTCAATGATGTAAGTAAATTTATGTTTGAAATGCTACCTGGCAATAGGCACCTTGAAGTTTGGCAAAACTGGACCTTAAATTCTCATTTGAAATCACACATCTGACAATCAGTCTGTGTCAGATAAGTTTATTTTTGTAATTCGGGATGATTTCGACTACTTTAACGCATCGCTTGCAGTGTCGGAACAAGCTGCATTATCGTACTACTACAGCTTTTTTATGTTGTTTTTTTTGCTGTGTTGACTACCATAATTGATGTGTTTGTTATATCGACTTAGCTTAATTGCCCATTTCTTGTAATGGGCAATATTGGAAGAACGTGCAATGGTTTATAAGTTGTCCGACGTCCTGTTGATTATTTTTTGTTGCTGTTTCAATTGTTTGAAATTTCACGCTATTTTCAGATATTTACACCCACTTTCACGTGAAATGCACCACCCAGTAATACTAATAATTAAGTATTGTAACTTTGGCAAAATAATGCTTCATAATGGAGTATCAAATGATCAGACTTTCAGTAAAAAGATATCACATTTATTAATTAAAAAATTAATAATGAGTGACATCGCCTCGTACGGCAATGCAAGCACGTACTCTTCGCGGCATGCTTTGCAACAAATGATCAATATCCCCCTGAGGTATTTCATTCCGTGCTACCTCAAGATGTTGTCGTAGGTCATCCACATTGTTTGGAGTCCTCGATAAATTTCGAAGACAACCACTTATCATGTCCCAAAAATGTTCGATGGGCGATAGGTCCGGTGACCGTGCAGGCCAAGGCAGTATTTCCAATTGTGCTTCTTTCAGGTATTGTCAAGTAATGTTCGCACTATGTGGTCTTGCATTATCCTGTTGGAAAGTGCCATTTGGTAAAGTTTGCATGAAGGGTACTAATACTGGCCTCAGAACATTTTTAATGTAGCGACGTGCTTTTAGAGTGCTTGGAATGAATACAAGAGAAGATCTTCGACCAAAACATATCGCACCCCATACCATCACACCGGGTGTTGAAGCTGTGTACCGCCTTTCACAAAATTGCAAATTTCTTTTTTCACCTCGGTATCGTCTGACACTTCTACGACCATCATTGATCCATAAACAAAATCGCGACTCGTCACTGAAGACGATATTGTTCCACTCATGACTCCAATCAACTCGTTCTTGACACCAGGCCAATCTGGAAGCTTGGTGTTGGGCGGTTAGCGGCAGTTGTGGATTTGGGCGGTATGAATGCAGGCCAAAAGACGAAATTCTTTTGTAAACTGTCGCCATCGACACCCGAAGATTTAGAGTTCCCATCCAATCTACTGCAACAGCCTGTTTGTTTGAAATCGATCACCAATGGCCATCCGTCTAAGAAGTCGATCTTCACGTGCATTGCTGCTACGGGGAGGATGTCCAGCTGGACGATGTTGCTGAACCCTTTCTTCACACCATGAAGACCATATTATCGCAATCGTGATGTGGTTACGATTCATTCTTCGGGCAATCTCACGAAAAGAAAGTCCACCCTCCTTCGTACCGATAATTCGCCCTCTATCAAAATCCGAAACGTGGGAAAAATTTCGACGCTGTCTCACTGGGTGCATTTTAAGATGTCTTGTTCACAGCTCAACAACGAAATAAACTGATATTTCCATGTAAATATTATTTCATATATGCAGACCACTCCTCCTCCAAACACACCGGAAAAGACCATAAACCACATACAAACAACGGAACATATCGCCCTACGAACTATCACAAAAAAAAGAAACCCCAAAAACCCACTACACAACCCATCTAACCAACTATTATACGAACGCACGCACATGACAAGAATAACGGAACGACTACAACACGTCCAAACAAAATGGAAAAACAGTCCTCACAATCTAGCACTACTGACCCCACTGTGCCTAACAAGACAAAATAGGCAATCACGCTTACGTTCTCCCACAAACACCCTCTTAGAACACTTCCAAACATAAACCCTATCCTAACATCTTATTCCCTTATCCCCTGCATTAGTCCCTCTTACACAACACCTAGTTTAAGCAAAATTGCAAATAGTGAGACTCCAAAATGAAATGTATACACTCAAGAGCAGAAAGACCAAAAGGTCGATAGCCTATTTCTAAAGAAATAAAAATTTTGTATACATATATATGTAGGATCCGCTAGTCAGAACGCTTAATTTTCCAAACAATCAATACTGTCTGATCAAGTCGAGATGCACGCAGGGAAAATCTGTGTGTTAGAATATATAGTATTAGTTAGAGTAGAATAGGAAGAACGGGGGGGGAATAAAAGGTGACGTACCCTGATGTTACGCCCATGCGTACCGTACCTGCGGTCGGAGTGATTCTCTCATGTTGCTGGATTTTCCGAGCAACATCCTAGAATTCGGGTCACGGAAAAAACCCAAAAGGCGAACATCTCTTTGTTTGAACCAAGGAATAAGGGCTCGAACAAAGAATGGTTCGCGGTCCTGGCTCGCAGCAGCCAGATGTGGTAACGGTCGCCAGCCTCTACTTCGGGTACGACACTGTTTCATTACCCCCAGAAGGGGGGGCAAGCACTTAAGATTTGGACAAGGAGGATCTCTCTCTGGTCGGGAACAGTGCCGGGTGAATAGTAAACTAGGTAACGCGAGTGTTTTCTTTCATCTAATTAAGTTACCATTTAAGCCTTGTAATTGTTACCTATACGAATTGCAAATAAACACCCTAGACAACAAAAAGAAAAGCCTACATATATATATATATATACAGGGTGGTCATTTAGTGCGGTCTCGGAAAATTACGGCTAAACAATTTAATATTTTGAATTTCTTTTTTTTGCGTTATATAGAACTCGATTATGGGTACATTCTAAAATTGTTTTCGTTTTATACAGGGTGTTCTAAATAAGTGAAAAATATCAAAGTTATGTTTTTTTAAATAGGACGCCCCATATATTAATATCGTTTTAGATTTCTTGAGAAAAATAAATGTAAGTTTCATTAAGGTTTACTTGTCCTAAATCTTAAGGATTTCGAAATAATTAAGTTTTTTTAAAAAAATCATGCAATTTTAAAAACTTTGTTTTGAAGGAAGTTTAAACTGGAGTAAATCGAAATTCATACCAAACCTTAGATATGAAACGTATTTTATGCCAGAATTATTAAAATTGAAATATCTCATACAGTGCGTCCAAAAAATAACATAAAAATTGCATTCTTTTTGAAAGGAAATAACTTGCTTAATTTAAATAGAACACCCCATATTTTATTACTCGAAATAAGAGATAAACATATGACTAATCAAAAATCGTTACACTTTCCTATACCTAAATGTACAGGTTTTCTTCGAAAAATAAGATTTAAGAAAAGGTAGCAAATTTTATTACTTTTTATATCAGTTGCTATGGTCGAGGAGGAGCTGTATCTTGGCCCCCCAGGTCGCCCGATCTTACCCCACTAGATTTTTTTTTGTGGGGTTATGTCAAAAATATTGTTTATAGTACAACTCCAACAACAAGAGACAATATGAAAATCAGAATCCGCTATGTTTTTGACTCTATTAGAGCAAATAGAGATATTCTGGAAAATGTTTGTCGTGGAAATGTTACTCGACTTCAAGCTTGCATTGATCAGAATGGAGGATATATTGAAAATTGTTTGTAATTAAGTGTTTATTAAAAGAAATTCTTTTATATTAAATAAAAATAGATAGTGCGGTTATTAATTTTGCTACCTTTTCTTAAATCTTATTTTTCGAAGAAAACCTGTACATTTAGGTATAGGAAAGTGTAACGATTTTTGATTAGTCATATGTTTATCTCTTATTTCGAGTAATAAAATATGGGGTGTTCTATTTAAATTAAGCAAGTTATTTCCTTTCAAAAAGAATGCAATTTTCATGTTATTTTTTGGACGCACTGTATGAGATATTTCAATTTTAATAATTCTGGCATAAAATACGTCTCATATCTAAGGTTTGGTATGAATTTCGATTTACTCCAGTTTAAACTTCCTTCAAAACAAAGTTTTTAAAATTGCATGATTTTTTTTAAAAAAACTTAATTATTTCGAGATCCTTAAGATTTAGGACAAGTAAACCTTAATGAAACTTACATTTATTTTTCTCAAGAAATCTAAAACGATATTAATATATGGGGCGTCCTATTTAAAAAAACATAACTTTGATATTTTTCACTTATTTAGAACACCCTGTATAAAACGAAAACAATTTTAGAATATACCCATAATCGAGTTCTATATAACGCAAAAAAAAGAAATTCAAAATATTAAATTGTTTAGCCGTAATCTTCCGAGACCGCACTAAATGACCACCCTGTATATATATATATATATATATATATATATATGTGAGCTTTCATAAAGTAAGTGACACGGGGTTAGTTATTAATTCGCTTAAAGCAACCAATAAACCTGCCACCTTACAAGGATAGTGTTATATCTTATCCTTGGGCATATGTGGTATGTCACAAGCACTTATGAGTGTTCCCTTGGAAATGGACTAAACTTGTACTTGTAAAAGTAGATCGTTGCGTTAAAAGATAAAGAGGGTCTGTTTTTATCATATGGGGTGTGAAGAAGGAATAACTGAGGGATGTAAACGTGGGAAGAATGTAGATGGTATGGCAGGTTTATTGGATGAAAAAAAAACAGATACCCGGGGAATGACTCCGACACCTTGCGAGGGCATTCCATTCCCAATCGTTGTCAAATAAAGAAGTCTCTCTCAAACTTGCGTTTTTGTTTTCTCTATAAGAAGAAGTTTTTTCTTCTGACATATATATATCAGGGTTATTCACGCTATACGGCTCGGAATATTGTGGCCAAAATACGAGGTTTTCTAAAAATTTTTCTTTTGGGTTATATGGGGATCTATTATAGCTACTTTTTTAAATTATTTTCATATTATACAGGGTGTCCCAAAAGTGCTAAAAGTATCAAAGTTGTGTTTTTTTAAATGGAACCTCTTGTATATTGTTGCATTTTTGGATTCTCCGATCAAAATAAATGTATGTTTTAATAAGGTTTACAATACCTAGCACTTACGGTTTTTGAAATAATTTAAATTTTGTGAAAATTTGGCCTAATTTTCATGTTTTAACCACTTAAGCAATATTTAAGTTATGTAAGCGTAATTTACAGTGTAGTGTAATAATGGATCATACTTTATATCCCAATCATGAAAAACTTGCCAGCTTATACAGGGTGTGCAAAAATTAAAACTATTCAAATGAGGACTTTAAGTGGCTATAACTGGATTAATTTAAATGCAATGCCATATTTTTTAACTTACCAGGATATGTAGTTTTTAAATACCCATCGAATGGTACTAGGATGTTCATAGCTAAGTCTTCGCGTTTTTGCAGAATGCACTAAATAATGGCTCCTTGCGCCATTTGGCGTCTTTTAGTTCAAAGTTCTAAATCACATATACAGGGTGTCCCGAAATTAAAGCACCATATTTAAACAACGTAAATTAGGTCAAAAAATAACACCAAAACTTTAAATAAAACAATGTCGGAAAATGCTTCCTTAATGAGGTATGCCTCTTTAAAGACGTAACTCTGATGATGGTAATTTTGAAATATTTCCAAAACGGTGCAAGATAACTTTATGAAATTTGGTACGATTTTATACCTTATAAGCCTCAATTGACTGATGTGGCTGAATGGAAATTATTTCGTCAGAGGCGTGCTGCACGGGTAGTGTCGGGGTTAAAAAATGCTAGATTTTTTTTATGTGCCCCATTTTTTAGTTGCTGATGCAAAATTATGAAACCATATACGCTTCCAGAAAAAAAAGACACTCTTGGTTCACGATGCTAGGACGCTTCGTTTTCGAATAAAATGAATTTAAACATTACAATGCATGACAAATACAAATGATTTACTTTCTGTGAAAACTTAATAGTAGGCTACGAAATATTAAACAATGTTGACTGTCAATTTGATGTTTATATTTATTCTGTTGGGGAGTTTCTTTGTGTCATTATTAAGCTGTTAGTGAAAAATGGAGAAATTTTCAAGTAGGGAGCTTGCCGATATTCATTTTATTTATGGGTTCTGTAATGGTAATTCGCGAGCCGCCGTAGAAGAGTACAGAAGGAGGTACCCGAGAAGAAGAATACCTTTTCGATCTGTTTTTAGTCGAGTACATAGAAATTTAATCGAATGTGGTTCTTTTCAACGTTCTCGAGGCCAAGGAAGACCTACAGTAGATTACGATTTCGAGGATGTGCTTAATCGAATAGAAGAAAATCCTCAAATTTCTCTAAGAACGCTTGAAAACATTACAAACATACCAAAATCGATCGTAAATACAGTCGTTAAAATAACAACAGATAAACAGTTATTTCGAATATTAATTTTTAGATAGGAAGAATGACTCGGATGCAGGGATTGCATCCCTTTCACTATAAAAGGGTTCAAGACTTACGAGAGGAAGATTTTACAGTTAGGATGAATTTTTGCCAGTGGGTTTTGAATCACCAAAATGTTTTACATAATATCTTGTGGTCTGATGAGGCTAGTTTTACGAGAGACAAAGCATTTAACATCCATAACACACATTATTGGGAGTATGAAAATCCAAAAGTCGTAAGGAGAACACATTTTCAGCATAGGTTTTCTGTCAACATTTGGGCAGGTATCATAGGAAATAGATTAATAGGACCAGTTGTATTTCCAAACCGGTTAACAGCACAACACTATTTACATTTTCTTCAAAATGAGCTGGCAGGCCTATTAGAAGATATACCATTGCATACCCGATTGCAAATGTATTATCAACAAGATGGGGCACCAGCTCACTTTGGAAATAACGTGAAAAATTGGCTTGATGAAAAGTTTCCAGGCAGGTGGATAGGAAGAGGTAGTCCAATAACCTGGCCCCCTCGATCACCTGACCTTAATCCCCTGGATTATTTTTTTTGGGGCTTTATGTGTAGCATAATCTATGCCACAGAAATAAACACGAGGGAAGAACTGTTGGATAGAATCAACTTAGCTGCTAATCAAATAAAAGAAAATACGTTTCAAATTTCCCGTGCCTCCCAGAGCATAAAAAAACGATCTAGACTGTGTATCCAACAAAACGGAAACTTATTTGAAAACTTACTTTGAAAGTGCGTCATTTAAATTTCTTGTTCGTTTTTTATTATTGTTTAATCGTTTTGATGTGTTTAATAAAATATCGCTTTAAGCATCATTTGTATTTGTCATGCATTGTAATGTTTAAATTCATTTTATTCGAAAACGAAGCGTCCTAGCATCGTGAACCAAGAGTGTCTTTTTTTTCTGGAAGCGTATATGGTTTCATAATTTTGCATCAGCAACTAAAAAATGGGGCACATAAAAAAAATCTAGCATTTTTTAACCCCGACACTACCCGTGCAGCACGCCTCTGACGAAATAATTTCCATTCAGCCACATCAGTCAATTGAGGCTTATAAGGTATAAAATCGTACCAAATTTCATAAAGTTATCTTGCACCGTTTTGGAAATATTTCAAAATTACCATCATCAGAGTTACGTCTTTAAAGAGGCATACCTCATTAAGGAAGCATTTTCCGACATTGTTTTATTTAAAGTTTTGGTGTTATTTTTTGACCTAATTTACGTTGTTTAAATATGGTGCTTTAATTTCGGGACACCCTGTATATTGTATATATGTATATATATTATTTTATACGCTACTACCGGTGCTAAGCAAAATCCTTGAACATATTCTAAAAAACAGACTGCAACAACTGATCGGAAAATACATACCAAGCTATCAATTTGGCTTCAAACCAAAATATTCAACTATACACCCGCTGTTCGCCCTGACGAACAACATACAAACTACGCAACCGGCGGAGGGCAAAACGGCGAGCCTACTAATGGACATTAATAAGGCTTTCGATAGCGTCTGGCACAGGGGTCTGCTATACAAATTACACAAACTGAAAACACCAAAATACCTAATCTACTTAATCAAAAATCTGCTAGAAAACCGACAACTTCAGGTGCGAATTGACACTGCCTTCTCCTTTCCCTTCTCCCCGGAACAGGGGCTGCCACAGCGTTCGCCGCTCTCACCACTGCTCTACAATATATACTGCCACGACATATACAACTATGATCTACAGGACAAGGAATACATAGACAAAACATCATACATTTTGCAATACGCGGACGACACAGCGCTGATTGCACATGACAAAACTACTAAGAAAACCGTGGAAAAGCTTCAGACATTGACAAACAGAACCATGACATGGTTTTACAAATGGAGACTAACGCCAAACGACACGAAAAATCAACTTCTACTTTCAAATCACCACATCAAAGACAGCTCACCAACAATAATGACAGGCGGACACACGACTAAACCAAAGAACGACGTGAAGCATTTGGGAATAACAATAGACAATAAACTAAAATTTACGAAACACGTACGAAATATTCGACTAGAAATCATAAAAAGGGCAAAACACTTCCGAACACTGACATACAAAGACAAAGGGATTAGTATGGAAACCGCCATAAAAATATACAAAACCATATGCAGACCACTATTGGACTACGGGCACGTACTGAGGGCAAATGCAACAGAAAAAACAAGTAAACACATACAGACTACAGAACAGATTGCATTAAGACTAATCACAAAACTAAGACACCCCGAAAACCCGTTATACAACCCACTCAACCAATTACTGTATGAACGCACAAACATGATAAGAATAACAGAAAGACTACGACAACTACAGAACAGATGGAAAAAGAACACCAACAACTCAACTATACTGAGCCCACTTTGCTTAACGAGACAGACAAGACAATCCCGCCTCCTTTTCCCTTCGAGCACCCTTTGGGAGCACTTCCAGATGTAATGTGATAGTATTTAGTCACCAAAAGATTACCATTGTATCACAGGCAGAAAGACCTAACAGGTCCATAGCCTATTTCTGAGGAAATAAAGATTGTTTATATATATATATTTTATTTATTTACAATTGAATAAAAAATCTAAACGGTCAATGACAAAAAACCCACTAGCATTCTTTCTTTTTTACTGAAAGTCTGATCATTTGATACTCCATTATGAAGCATTGTTTTGCCCAAGTTACAAGACTTAATTATTAGTATTACTGGGTGGTGCATTTCATGTGAAAGTGAGTGCAAATAGTTTTGTACTTATTTGTTGATATAAATTTGAACCCAGTACTTACTCGACTGCGGATTCTAAAGTTATCAGTCATGTTATGTTTAATCCGTTTAGTTGCCTGTACCATGTAATTGGCAAGTCGGTACTGAGCGTGGTTCATGTAATGAGCAGAATGCTATCGGTTATGGAAAATGCGGCTAGTCCATTGCTTTTTTCATTAATTAGGCAAAATACTGTGCATTACATGAAATTGGTGTTTACACACGACCGGCGTAACATACATAAGGAGTTTAAGTTTTTAATGCACAAACTTTAATCACGTATTCTAACACAAATTTGAGTATTAAAACACGAAAAGCTCCTTATAATTTAGATTGCGTATTTAAAAAAATGATATCCGGGATCGCCCAAACTTTTACCAAGCTGCTATCCGTTCACCTTTTTGACAAACTGAAAATTACGTCAATTATTCGACTTCAATAAACAGCATACAGGGTGCCCCAAAAGGTCCTCTTGAAAATTACGGGGCGCAAGGGGGAAGTCCAAATAACGTTTGTAAATACGTACTTTATATAAAACGAGCCGAATTCAAGATTTTCATTCGACTTACCTCATAAATATTGATTCGAATCTGTGTAACCGAATTATCGCTTACGTTAAAAATTCTACTCTCTCTAACTGTATTTTGCTTATCTTAATTAGCCAGCTTGCAAAATTTTTGTTAATCTCGCCAAGTCATTACATAAAATTTTCACGACTGAAATCAAGTTTAAAACAAAACCATCAGCCCTGATATTAATTATTCTTTCGCTTTTGTGCTTACTAGTGCAGAAGCACATTCCATAAAAGCCCTGATGGAGTCGGGCTTCCCATGCGCCATGTTTGCAACATTTTTAATAAACCCAACAAGACGCTGTTTGATCTGGATCAGTTCACTTCGACAATACGGGCGAGTTTGATTGGATTATCTGTTGTACGTAATATGTGAATTGGTTTAAGTACAGTGGTACAGTTCTTTCAAATTGGAGTAATGTAAAGGACCATTTGACATTTTTTAATAGTGCATGAATGTAGTGATTAGTTGTCTTAAAGCTCAGGTCATTAAAGGTTTCAATTATCATCTATGAACTTTATCAAAAAATTCAAAAATTTGTGCCCTTACTGCTTTTCGGGGGGGTCGGCGTGCAATGGGAATGTTCTTATGTAATATCGATAGCAACGGGTGGTTTCCAGTTGCCTCAACACTTTACTCAAGGAAGATTTACGATTCATGCTACAATGAATTTGACAAGTTTTTGAAAGCGTTCAATAAAAATGCATGATAACATTATTCAACAACGGTTTAACCAATTGTCTGTGATATTGTTTTTGACGTTTTAAAAGTTCACTTTTCCGCTAATAGCTTTAAAAGGCACCATTTTTGAGCGAGTTGAATGATTGTGAAGTATGTTTTATCGCCTCCCTTTTAAAACTGGTTAACAATCATACGTATGCAATTACCCTAGTAACGAATGTCACCTTCGGTATTATGAGCCAAGACGCGTCATACTTTTATATTACTGATTTATTTTGTTCTCAATTTAGGTAAGTTTAATTTAATTTTATCAACTCCAGTAATGGCAAAGTTGTATTCTGGGGGATTTCACATCAAAATCAACAGCATGGTGATTCTCTCGCAACGGAAGAGTTGCAACCTCAAGTAAGTTTGAAAAAAGCTGCCGAATTCAGAGCTTAATAAAATGTAGTTTTAAAATTATAAAAATCTTGATTCCATGGAAAAAACCAGAGTTGCTCTAAATATTTCCACCTTTTGCCGAATTTGTGCAAAAATAGTTATTTGAAAATAGTGAGTCACTTCATCATTTGTGATATGTGCCCCCTACTGCATAATACTAACTTAGTTAAAATTCGACTTTTATAATCTGAGTTCTGTGTCACACGACACTATATGATTTTATCACTGTTAAAAAGATATCTACGCAAAATAGGATGGAACGAAAAATAATAGTGCCGAGAAATTTTAATAGTTTTTGGAATATTTAATTTAAATGAAAATCGGTATGAAAACGTCATTTTTCTCGGATACCTTAACTAAAACGGTACGGTTTTCATGCTATTTTTGAATCCTACGCATAATTTTGGTATAAATTATTATAATAATTTTGGTAAAAACTCATCGTTATCTTCATTTTTGTAATTTTAAATATTACATGACCCAGGGGATAAATAGTGTTACAAAACTCCGGCCCCTTATCAGATTTAGTTTTGTTTTGGAAAACTCCCGCCCCTAATCGATCTATACATAGGGGACCAAAACTCCCACATAAATTCATTAAAAACTGAAAAATATTTTTGACGTAAATGCTAGAACACAGGATAATCTATGCAGTAGATAAATCTACTTTGTAATTTTTTTCTTATGCAATCCCATGGTATTATGACGTGACTGAATTTTTTGAAAAATGTTCAACATATTTAATGTAACATATCCACATAAACATATACAGTTAAGTGCAGAACTGAGTCAATACTTAGAAAATTCGTATTAATGGTGGCATAAACAAAATATCTAACAAGTATTCAAAGGAAGGCTTTTATTTTCAAAAAGTACATTAACATTAACATTAAAACCATACAAAACATTTGCCGAAAATAAATGGGGTACATCAAATAATCCTAAATAACATTGGTTCAGTTTTGCTCCACTAATATTAACATTGAACACTTTGGTCGACATTGACACTAATATTTGGTCCAGACACCTTTAGCTTTTTTAACAGCTAATAGACGTCTTGGCATGCTTTTTGTTAGTGTTTCACAGAAATCAGGTGGAATTTAATCGCATATCCTCCGTTAATAAACATCATAATTCAAAATCTTTAAACAATGAAGCCGATTTCAAAGTTTCAAAGAAAATTAATTGAAAAATCACTGATTGATGGAAGATCCACACGGGAAATCGCATTTCAATTAAATATAAGTCAATCCACAGTACAAAGGGTAAAAAATAAGTGCAAAAATTCCTTAAAAATAAATAAAGGTGGCCAACCAAAAAAGATGTCTGCGCAAGATACTAGAAGAGTAATTAGATATTTGGGCAGTGGTGAAGCCTCTTCGGCCTCCAAAGCAGCCGTGTTGCTGCGAGGGGATACTGGGAAATCGATGAGCAAATGGACAGTCCAACGAGCTTTACATCAGTCCAAATTTGTTGCTGTGGAGAAGAAGAAGAAACCCCTACTTTCTAAGAAGAATATTAGGGCACGACTAGATTTTGTAAAAAGATATGAGGCATGGACCGAGAAGGATTGGATGAAGGTTGTTTAGGCCAGGGGCTTTTAGTCACTGCCTAACAGAAACGACTGCCTCACAAGGCACCCGAAGAGGTATCTCCTATTTTGCTGGTGTGAGTTATTAATTCGAAGGACCAGACGCTGATGCGTCAATTGATTGTAAACGGGGTTCAAGGGTTCAGGGAATACAAATTCCATAGCACGAATTAAGTAATTTACTTTTACTATAGATATCACTTTAAGTTACACTACGATTTACAACTTTATATACACTTTTTATACATATATTTACAGAGTCGGTATTGGGTCGCCCGAGATCTGAGAATGATACGTATAAAGGTTGAAGGGTGTCTTGTAAAAGAGTTATGGAGTAGAGATTGAGGTAAAGTTGTGAGAGAGGTTTGATGGTGTTCCGCTTCAGGGATCGAGCAGTGTCCAAGAATCGGGAGAGAGAGAGAGAGAGAGATTTCGCGAGCACTGGTTTAGAGTTAAGTTATATGAGAGAAATTTTGAGGGAGTCCGCGTTCAAGGATCGAGAGTGTCCACAAAACGGGAAGAAGCTTTCGCGAGTGTTGTCTTTGAGAGAATGAATTTTTGGGAGTCCTAGATTATTTGCGTCCCAGGGATGGTGGGGCTGGAGGGAGATTACCACGAAAAGATCTTAACCAATCCCAACTGACCCCGCCCCCTAGTTCTGTGGAAAGTTTTTTCCTAAGAATCTTCACGGTCAAAACCCAGATGTGGCTCTCTGGTTCCCTTGACAGATTTATCTGGTGCCCCCCATAAATCGGGACAACGATAATTCAAGGAACCAGTGCCATCACGGTGGCCGGGTTTAAACACGTGAGGGTAAGTGCTGCATCGCGGGGTGCAATGCAGCAGATGTATTAGGGATTGTTCCAACGTCTTTAGAGCCTAATTGGTACCCAGCGATAACGCTGATTTATGTTGGGTTTTTTCCCAACAAAGGTTATTTGGTCTGATGAAACTAAAGTTAACAGATATGCAACAGATGGTCGACATTGGAGCTGGAAACGAGAGGGAGAATCCATGAAACTAAAAGATTTCATTCTGACGGTGAAACATGGGGGAGGAAATATTAAAGCTTGGGGCTGTATGTCGGGATATGGGGTTGGACCATTGAAGAAAATAGATGGGATAATGAACCAGCACATCTATAAAGCCATTTTAAATGATGACCTAATAGATACTGTTAATAATATGCCTTATCCCACTAGCAAAGTAATTTTCCAACAAGACAACGACTCCAAGCATACCGCAAAATCTGTGAAGGAATGGTTGGGTACCCAAAAATTTCAGGTTTTGCAGTGGTCGGCACAAAGTCCCGACCTAAATCCCATTGAGAATCTATGGGCTTACGTGAAATATCATCTGGTCAACGACTACGATTCGCCACCATCTTCACTTAAAGTGTTATGGGAGAGAATAGAAGAAGTATGGGACCAAATTCCACCTGATTTCTGTGAAACACTAACAAAAAGCATGCCAAGACGTCTACTAGCTGTTAAAAAAGCTAAAGGTGTCTGGACCAAATATTAGTGTCAATGTCGACCAAAGTGTTCAATGTTAATATTAGTGGAGCAAAACTGAACCAATGTTATTTAGGATTATTTGATGTACCCCATTTATTTTCGGCAAATGTTTTGTATGGTTTTAATGTTAATGTTAATGTACTTTTTGAAAATAAAAGCCTTCCTTTGAATACTTGTTAGATATTTTATTTATGCCACCATTAATACGAATTTTCTAAGTATTGACTCAGTTCTGCACCTAACTGTAACAGTTTTGAAAAAAAAAAACAAAAAATAGAAATAGCGATAGAATTATTAATCATTTAAAAATGACAATATAAAATAATATAATCTGATGTATTAATTGTTCAAACTTTGCTCCCTTGATTTCCTGACAGTAGGGACGCCTCAATTCAAATTCCTTAAGACATTTTCTTATCATTTAAGGAACTATTTGTTGAACTTAATAAGTAATTTTTTTTCTCTTCTATAATATTAAGCTTATATATACACAACCTATGTTTCATATAATTCCATAAAAAAGTCCATGGGGTCGAAGTCAGGAGATCTAGCAGCTCGCTTCAATTGCAAACATTCCGATAACTGTTAAATTTAAACATAAATATGTCATATAACATACGTTGAAAATTTCTCAAATAACTTAAAAACGTCATAATACACAAGGCGTTCCATAAAAAGAATTGAAAAGTACATTTATCTACTACATGAATAATCCTGTATACAGGGTGTCTCTAAAAGGTCTGTATAAAATTCTACCACAAATTTCTGAGGTCAAAACATGACGATTTAACCCAATTTACCTTAGTCCAAAAGTGGACGGTTTTCGAAATACAGGGCGTCAAGGTGAAAACAAAAAAAAGCAAAACAATTAATTTCTTGGTTGGGAATGCTGCTATCTACACAAAATGTGGTATCGGGCGGTTTTTGGGGATAAGAATTCAGAATCTGTTAACATTTTCGATGCACAATGTAGAGGGATGTTGTCAGTGCTCGATGATCCCTCTTTAAAAGGGCATAACTTTTTCATCACCCGGTATAAAATTTATTTATGACTAAACTTGTGTTTTCCTACATTTTTTAAGGAACAAAGGTCTCTTGTTAAAAATCTCTACGAGGCTTCCTTCTTGAGATATTTGAAGCTTAAAGTTCGCTGCATGTCTCGAACAATAATTTTAATGTACTACATATCTATTCTTACAGTTGGATCGAAAAAAATCAAAACTTAAAAATAGGTTAAAAATTACTTGAAAACATAGATACCAAACATAAACACGAAAAAATTATACTTTTAGTAGATGGTCGAAATGACCACCATTGACTTGCATACAAAGATTAATCCGACGCAAGAAATTAAAATGTACTCTATTCATTCATTCGTCGTCGTTCTTTAAAATGTTTACTGCATTTTGAATTCATCCCCATAGTTCCTCTTCACTATTTATGGCCGTGAAGTATACCATGGACTTTAGAGTCCCCCATAAAAAATAATCCATCGGAGTTAAATCCGATGGGCACAGTGGCCATGGTACCGGAGCATCATTTCCTCTACCTATCCATCTTCGTGGGTACTGTTGATTTAAATAGTTGCGCACATTTATAGCAAAATGTGGCGGAGCACCGTCGTGCATAAACCACATATCTTGCCGAAGTTGTAAAAGAAGATTTTCCAATAATTCTGGCACTATATTTTGAATATATTCCAAATAACTTTCACCACTTAATCGGGGCGGCAAAATGACAGATCCAATAATAAAATTGTTAATTATTCCTGCCCACACACTAATCTTAAATTCATGTTGATAATGTACCACTTTCGTAGCATGCGGATTCTCATCAGCATAAACATGTTCATTGTGTAAATTAGTAATTCCACTTCTCGAAAAACAAGCTTCATCCGTAAATAAAATATTAGTAACAAAATTTATGTTGTATTCTCTCTGCTCATGGATAAATCGGCAGAAGACCAGTCGTAGATTAGATAAATTGGTATGCACAAAAAAAACATGATGATTTAAATAAAAGGATAAGAATTGAAGACTTTTTAAGTTTTGATTTTTTTCGATCCAACTGTAAGAATAGATATGTAGTACATTAAAATTATTGTTCGAGACATGCAGCGAACTTTAAGCTTCAAATATCTCAAGAAGGAAGCCTCGTAGAGATTTTTAACAAGAGACCTTTGTTCCTTAAAAAATGTAGGAAAACACAAGATTAGTCATAAATAAATTTTATACCGGGTGATGAAAAAGTTATGCCCTTTTAAAGAGGGTTCATCGAGCGCTAACAACGCCCTCTACATTGTGCTTCGAAAATGTAAACGGATTCTGATTTCGTATCCCCAAAAACCGCCCGATACGACATTTTGTGTAGATAGCAGCATTACCAACCAAGAAATTAATTGTTTTGCTTTTTTTTGTTTTCACCTTGACGCCCTGTATTTCGAAAACCGTCCACTTTTGGACTAAGGTAAATTGGGTTAAATCGTCATGTTTTGACCTCAGAAATCTGTGGTAGAATTTTGTACAGACCTTTTAGAGACACCCTGTATATGTTTATTACGTCAAACAATGCACAACTAAAAACAATATTTGACATGTTTTAGCAATTTCTTAAAAGATTTCCTTAAATTTTTCATAACTTTATGCGAGACTTTTGGCCTTCTACGTATAATACTGTAATGGGTTTAAATTTGAAAAATATATTTAGAAGATGATATTTCTGAGCTCATTTCCGCCGACAGAATCGTACTTGCCAAATTAGAGAAAGTAAACTAGTTAATAACAAACTGGCTTTTAATATTTTGGTAAGCCGCTCTAGTTACGCCTCTTGGTATGAAGTAATCATGATTTTTCCATTCACGAAGGATATAAAGATTTTCATTTCAAAATTTAGTATGGAATTCAAAAACAATAATAAAACTTTACCGTTCTGTTACATGAGATATGCGAAAAACAGGCATTTTTATTTTCATTCTTTCAGGAGATGTTCGACTACAATTTAAATAAACTGGAAATATCAAACCCAAAAGTCAAAAGTAATAGAATAACCGTATTAAAGGGTAAACAATTTCAATCAAAGCCGCGTGCTCAGCCAAAACTTCTGTGTTTTTTTTTTAATTAAATCTCGGCCATAACTGTTAGTCTACATATAGAAACTGTATATACTTTTGAGTACAGGAAAAAAGCTCTTTCCATGAAATAAAATAAACGAGATGCTCCATTTAGAAAGGCAAAGTTGACCATTTTTTTTACTGTTCGTTTATATTTGCACCATTTCCCCCCTCTCAGATAAAATTCTAAAACTTTTTTATTTACAGCCTGTTCCGTCTCAAAGAAAGTCTTTTTCCAAACACCTTTCGAAATATAACCGAACACCTTATGCGTCAGTCGATCATTATTGCACTGCACAACATTATTAACATAATTATTATTCCTGTGGGTAATAATAAAACTGAGTGGATTCGTGCAATTATGTGTTACCTTACAATTATTTAACACCATAGATTTTATGAATATTCGTTTCGTTCATATCATCAAATCCTAAACTAAGAGCCAATCTAAACCCTGAATTTAGCTACATTTAAGCCCTTTTAATGCCTTCGGAAACTTCCATTATATCAACTAGATGACATACTCATCTATTCACTAGATAAATTCACCTGTTTGTCATGAATTATTCAAAATAGTGTCCAAACCATCATTTATATCGAAACGAAACCTAAACAAACTCATGGAAATTATTACGACCGGAACGATTAGTAATTTACAATTCGATGTGCGGTTCTAATATTAAGTATCAAAGTGTTAAGCACCAATAAGTTTTTAATGGATGAAGCACTTTGCATTTTCCGAATTAATCGGGGCTTTATGCCGCCCTTACTTTAGGCGTGAGCCTTTCGAGAAGAACCCTCACAGGACATGTAGGCGGTCTACATTTTCGCACGTAAGCAGCCCCAAGGGCCTTCAGGGTGGCAAAGTTGTAATATTGCATTCGGTACAATTTGGACTTGATTTAACAATGCCAATGGAAATCAATGAATGAGATACACACGAAAAATCAAGTCAATATAGCCCTCTGCATTTCCGGTATGCTGTCGAGGATTGTCCATGGAAAGTAAATTGATCAAGCCGTTATGTTCGACAGCATATTTTGCCCTTAATGGCGTTTTAAATGATGGAAGCTTTATCGCTTGATGAAGTTTCTCTTGCAAACCGGCAGCGAACTCAATTTTAATTCCTAGTCAACATTTAATTACTCTCAGGATGGATCTGCAATCTATTCTGTCAGAATATCCAGTTTTTAGGAATACATCCATTTTCAGGGCAAAAAATGATTTTATCCAGGATCTTGCTCGTTGCTCGTGAGAAGGTTGTTTCTTATGGTTTGAGAAGTAAATTATATTACTTAAATTGCGAAAAGAAATAGATTGGCAATTACTTAGCTAATTGTCTGGCTTTCTTACCTCATGTGGGTCATTTTTCTAATAATATTTTCAGATTCTCCGAAAAGAAGTCAAATATATATCTCCCTCTTCCATATTGGACTCCTGCACCGAAATTCAATTTCAGTGCTGAAACTTCGAACGTTCTATATAATCCCGATAATTATCATACAAGCACTAATAAAGTTCCTGAAAGTGTGCGATTTTCCCCTGAAATAAAATGATCGTTACAGTTCAATAGCATAATTTAAACTATAATTTTGCCCATAATTTTCCGAATGTTTTAATTCCTCTGTAGACTTTCGAGATGCCCCTTAAGAAACGTTTTTACGTTCGACAAATTCTGGCTATTAGAGAGGTGTGTAATGGTCCATTCCATCCAATGGAACGTCGCATACCAGAAATTCAACTACTTCGCAAGCGGCGTAGGGCAGCACTTCATCATGTTGAAATTTATGTTCCTTTGAAATTCCAATGACAATTCTTCTAATATTTTTTTCTATCTCATTAATCTCTGCTCTAATAAATATTTCATACTTTGCAGCGTACGGTTTGCGGTAAACTTGTTTGAAACTTGTTGAGATGTGGTATTTGTTATTTCGCAATTCTGCATTGCGCCTCTCTCTAGTCTTTGTAAAGTCAGATTGCCGAACACAAAAGATCTGGATCTGATGATAAAAGATTTTTTTACTGAATCGATAACGATCGAAATTACTTCAGACCATTAATCCAGGCAAAATACCAACTTTCGTTGGCATGTCGTTGGCATTAGATGGAACCCACAATAAACAATTAGTCATGTGGACATTTCATTACTTCTTTTCAAAATGCCACGTGGCATCTTAGATTTTAAAATAAATAACATATCCTATTTCGATTGCCAAAACGAACCTTCTTCGTATTTCGGTCCATCAAGTTGCGATGACGCAGATTTATAAATGAGGTCTTTCATCATTTCCCATAAATATTCAATGGGAAAAGATCTGGTGAACGTGCCGGCCAACCCATGTTTCTATTGTTTAAAGTCACTCTGCCAGGAATTATTTCAGACACATAATCAACCACTCTTCTGGAGTTATGTGCCGGAGTACCATATTATTTAAACAAACTCCGTTAAAGCGATTGGGGCAGATATTGGTATTCACGTAGTTCGTCAGGTAGGTGCAAAAACCAATCTGCGTTAAAATTGTCTTCGCAAATGTATGAGCCCATGATCGTATCGTCAAATAAACCAACTCATACGTTTAGACCGAAACGTGCTTGTGGTCGACATCCTTGGTATCTGGGTGGATTTTCAGTAGGTCAGACATGTTCGTCGAGATAATTGAACATGTCTAAGCTGGTAAACTTGCACTCATCTGTGAATGCCAAGTTGGACCGGAATGGGAATTTCACTCCACCATGCCATGATATTCCTAGAAATTGGGGGCACTTCGTTTGCGAGATATTGGGGTTTGTGAATAGTTACGTAAGTTAGCTATGGAGAAATGCAGTTTGCAAAACCTGATATTTCGAAAAATAATTTTTTATCATAGCATAATGTAATATCGGAATAAAGTTGTTACACCTAGATTGCTATTCGACTATCGCAGAAACAGTAATCTATGCCATTCGTTAACAACGTCAGTTTAAAGTATTGACGGCAGTTGCTTAATCACCAATTTGAGATTTCTATGTAGAAATCCTCAGTTTGAGAAATAATTACATTCGGCATCGTTAAGAAATCGCGACGAATAATTTAATTTTTCACGATCGTTTCAATCCGTAACTTTCCATTCTGAAGTTAACAAACAGAACTGAAAGTTTAAAGCAAAATTCCAACCAAACGAGCCAAGTCTATCAGATAAACCTCACATTTTTTATATTTAGAACTCAGCGCTGCATCAGGTCTAGCTCTCAGCTCAAACTGCAACTTTTCTTGTGGAGCGTAATGTGTGCAAATTAATTTCAATTTGTGCAGCCCCTGTGTGAATTGCAATTCGCGTACTTCATTTTTATATTCAAATTTATCAACTTTAATTTGGAAAAATGTTTCGTATAAGGGTTTGTTCGGTATAGCACAATGTTAGTTGGACTTCACTTGGTTTTCGTTCCCTTAAATTCTGACCTTAAGCGTCCGTCCCTCGGCCGGTCAACAACATCAACATACACTTTGCGTCCCTTCTACAATCTAATAGAATGGTTTTAATTATTAGGCTAAAAAACAAATTCAGAAGAGTGAGTGAAGAGTTTTAGCAAAGTAAACATGGAACTTCAGCGTGTGTGGAAAGACTGAATTATACGACGGAAAAAAATGAAAAGAAACAGTGACAAGTTCTCGACAATGAACGTCAAGAGTTCGTTAACTGGACGAGCCTTGTTAGTGACTGACCGAAACCGAGCCTCAAGAAGGACCCTGGCAGAAAAGCCCAAATTCCTAGAAAAGAGAAGTGCAAGTTTGCAAAGCTGGACGTTTCACAATAGAAGGTAAATTATATACTATATTGAGCTTAAATGTAGCCGTCCCTCGGATTGTAAAGGCAATTATTTTATTTTTAGACCATTATTTAGAGAACCTTCAGTGGCTTAGTTATCAAATGGAACGTTTTTAAACCTTTTCTCTCAGACTATTCCAATTCGTGACTGCTTATTGTAATTAGGCATTCATTTTAAGTCCCGCACCTCATTTCTCATTTCTATCTGATAGCAATATACAATTAGTTTACCGCTTTTTGTTATGTCTAAATCTACGTACATGAAACAGTATACAATTTGCCTTTTATTTCAATCGATAAAAGAACACACAAACTAAGAATAAAATTCAAGGAAAAACAAATCAACCTACATATCTTACGACATTTTTTCAATAAAATGAAAATCGCTCATTTTTGAAAATACTTGCAAAATAAGACGGCAAGCAAATAAGGCTTGGATTGTGCCATTGATAATAAGAGAAAACTGAGGCACATGATGGCCCTTGGTGTTGCCAAATTTAAGAGGATTCAGACATATTTGGATACTTCTCCACATTGTTCTTTCTTCCTCTGATACACGATTTGCATCATTTTATGTTTTCTTTTATTAACGAATTTCTCCTCGCTTTGAAACCTCGCAAAAAACTAAACTACTCGAGTTCGTTTGGATACTGCAATCAGCTGTGATCAGCAATAATCCATTTTGTATATATTTTTTGGAAGCAACTTTTATTATCCTCTTTTTAATCAGAAGAAAGGTATAACATAACTCTATGAAAGCGGGCAAAAGAAACAAATAAAGTTTTTTATACAAATCCTAGGAAAAATGCAAAGCATTTGTTACCTTTATGCATATTTCCTTTTTTTCGTTTTTATTTGAAAATACTGGAATTATGTGGACATAAAATAAAATAGATTATTTTCAGATTTCATTTCAAATACTTTAAGATTTCATTTCAGACAAAAATATACATTGGCTCGTTCTGTGCTCATTTTGTTTCATACCATTTTTTTATTTCATCGGGATTGGAAAAAATGTAATCTGGATTTAATCTGGATGGAATAGTAGACGTTGTTTCGAACAAATTTTCCGTGGGAGATTTGCTTCGTAATTTATTGTCTTTCTTTACACCTCGAGTGTTAAAAGCTCGCGGTGCTCATGCAGCACCGTCGCATTTTTACAGTGCCGTAATGGAATATATTTGGCAAGAATACGATATAATAAAACCAAGCCTTGCATGCGAAGTAGTGCCTTGTGACGTGTGTGTAATATGTATATTATTTCTGAAAGTATAAATGAGCAATAATAAGGAAGCGAAGCACAAATAGAAATATTTTGATAAAAGTACTTTCCAAAAATGAATATCCCGTGGAATCCTTTCATACGTGAATCCCTTCTGTGCTCAAAACACAAAAATAAAAAATTTGCTTCCGGTCACCGCTGATGGTCTTGAACTTGCTGGTTCTAGTAATAAGAATGGTCTCTTTTGAACTTCAAGTAGCTATATTCAAGTTCTGTATATATAATAACTTATAGCGTAATAGCTTAACGGGGTGATAAGTTCCACCCTAAGTGGGGACATTTTATTTCTATCAACGCACACAGGAACAAAATGACTTATTTTGTATCGTGCTTACATATAATCATAATGAGATCCACAATTTCGTTAGCTTTCCGTGCTCGTCATCTGTCTCTCGCCCGTCCCTCAAGCGTTGCGTCAAGTTCGTCTTAAAGTCAAGAAAACTTCAACAAGTACCCTATCAAAGCGTGCTGTCCAGAATAAGCCTAGACAAGACGCAAAATAAGTCGTTTTTTTCCTTTGGGTGGAGGACACTACATATTTTATGCCAAAAGAAGAGGGGAGAGAGAGAAAGTATCCTCCTGGGAAATGTTTAGGATCTGACGACGTGGAAGCATAAGTAAAAAAATGAAGCACAGAAATACTGGAATATATAAGGTGTGGCTTCCATGATTTGGAATTAAAAAATATGGCGCTCTAAATGTTTTTAAATCGCGCGATGACTTTTGCAGGTATTTGAAAAAATGGGAAATTTGGAATAAAGTTTCAATTTTGTTCTCATCTTATTTGGCGAAGTAATTCAAAAATACAATAATCTTATGTAATCGATCAGTACCACCCAATAATTACGAGCCACAACTGTGATCTCTAACAAAAGCAAACGGACTAACTATTTCCTCAGCAAAGTATGTGCACAAAATTCACTGAGATCACTCACATTTGTATCACATTTCTCAATTCTTGAGTTATTTTAAAATTAAAAATACGATACTCGCATTAATACTGTTTCTGCATTGTTTTACCTCTGATATTGTTAGTTTATGTAGTTGCAAAACAATGAGACGTATATGAAATTAGCCTCAAGCGCCTTCATAAATTTCATTAAATTCGGGAAAGCATATTGCGCTGGAAATTGTCTTTATGAATCTCACAACATTCCGATCAGCCTCGTGCATAATTGAAACTGTTATACTTCAAGCGCTTCATGAAATTGGGGTCAAAGTATTACAGGAACGGTGCATTAGGCGGCCTTGTTTATTCATAGTAATGTTCATACCGTCATTAAACTGTAATAAAGCTTCCCCTTAGCTGATTATAAAGTTTTATTAAAAAGCACGTAGTACCCCACTTCCCAAGTTCGCTTTCTCGCTCAAAGTGCTTCTGAAAATGCAACATGTTGAAACAAACTTGGCAGTCTTCGTAAAAATCCTAATTCAGTCCTTACCTCAGACTTTCATGCTCTCAACCACACAAAAAGAAATTCAGTTTTACCACGTTTCCGACAAGAAAATATGAGGTATCTTATTGTTCCTTGTTATGTTTCATTTCCGACTAGATGGGGCAATAATAGGAGCTTTTGTCTCATGTGTTCCACGTACCTCGCATATGTGACAGAAAAGTCTGCCCCGACATGTAAGATGTAACTTAGGAGGGGGGTCTACAGAAACTGGGTCAAGGAAAATTATTTTTAGAATGGAAAATGCGAGGATTCCATTCGAAACTTCTGAACTTAAAAAATGAAAAATAAAGCATAATTAGAAAACTCCCAACCTCGACCGATGTGATATATTTAGTTAAGGTTCCTTCAGGGTATACAATGACTTAATGATTATGTTAATTCAATTTGTTCTGAATACAATACATTTCGTCGATCAGATTATCGCCAAAAGAAGCTATCCAAGTTCTATTTTCTTTCCTTCATTTAGGTAATTAACTCAATTAAAAAACTGTTAACCCTAGTCAATGTCATATATAATATTTTAACATCTCCTGCCTACGATAATATTTGCTTCAATTGCTTTATTAATCTTATGAGCTGTGACATAACATCATTAATTAATAATTATGGAATTGCTACTAATTGGCTTCTCCTTTAACACAATGAACACGTGTATCCTGCAGCTACGCTTAATCACAACCTAAGGCATTGATGGGAAATTGGTTTTCCTTACATGTTTGTGATTGATATCAACATCCTATCTTTGGATTATATTATAATTCTCTTACCTGAAGAACCGCACATCTATAAATTGTATCATTCGCCTTTGGCGAAGGCAAAGATTTTATTAGAAGTTTGCTTAAATTGTAATTTTAGTGGAATTGAAACCGTGCACGTTCGGGACGAACAAATGATGAGCAGAAGGGGCTTTCCCAACAAGTGTCGTAAATTTCAATATGTCAGGAATTCAGTAAAACGGGGCGTCTGCCGAATTTGCGATTTTTAAAAGTTCATTTTGTTCGGAATGAAAGAATCATATTTATGAGTACAAAAAGTTTTGTTTCGCTTAATGAAGATTCACTGTTTTCTCACTTTAAAATTTAGAATAGATACGGGTCGAACATAGTGAATGATAAACCTACCTATACAGTGAGTTCAAGGTAAGGGCGTCGGGCATGGGGAACTCGTAAACACTGTTGAATAGACTTGATTAAATTGAACAAAACTTGTACAACTAAAAGAGAAACCCCACGGTGTAAACCAACCTAGAAAATTAATTTTGGTTTTTGAGATATTTTGAATGAAAACATCTTTTCCTTATGAAAAGAAATATTACCCAAAGACAGTAGTCGCTAAAACAAATGTTAACACATACGTGTGCTGGAAGAGTTCAAACAAAGGATAGACGCCAATAACTTAACTACATCTTACATGTTTCCAAAATAGCTAAAATATTAATTTTGATAACATTAGGTAACAATTAGAATAACAATGTTGCGCTTTCCAGTTTATTGTTACAAATATAACCAAACAACCAGAAATAACAAACAAACAGCTAGGCAGTGGCGTACGGCAAAAAAAATTAGAATAGTAAAAAAGTGGCTTACACCGCACATAACAATACTCTGTAGATTTTTCTGATGACTTGAAAACATATTCGTGTAGATTTTAAAGCTATTCATATACTAATCCCTGATAGCCACGCAACGAAACACAATCAATTTTATCTAACCAATTTACAATTTTTAAAATTAACCAATTAAACATTCGAACATAAATTCAACATTCGTTTTTGTTAGTTTGGACAAATTGAAATTAATTAGTCAGCAGTATTGAGACGAACATGTAGCTCCATCTCAAAAGTTCATGTTTTAGTTATGAACTGTCTTGTTTATTGATTTGTATCATCATAACGGCGTTACCGTCATCTGTGTGGAAGCTTTCAAACTAGGTAAAGAAAATCAATTCAATTTAACGCAAGGCGCAGATACAGAGAGAACAGAGGAGGAAGCGAGTGAGAAAAATGGAACGATTGTTTTAACAATATGCACGATTTTCGTGATGGTTTTAGAAATCGTAACATAAATACCAAATCAATAATTATTAGTTTGCTTCTGGCTCTAACAGATGGCGCTTGAAACTATCGATGAAAAGCAAGCATTTTAACATTTATCTGTAATATTTTACTACATTATATTAGAGGCAATAGTCAGTCTTCTTTTATTCAAACCTGTGCCGATGGTATCTTTGGATAAATGGATGATTTTTGAAAAATTGTCATTTTAAGACCCCCCTCATAAATCGGTTGTCTCCTCATGTTTTAGAACAACGTAAACGGAGTCTCAGATTTTCTCATATGAAATCTGATAGTATACAGTGGATCACAAAAATATTCGGACAGCAAATCTAATTAATTATACTTACCGTTTTAAATGGATGTTTGAAAGATTTAGACAAAAAATATTCAATAATGAATTTCTAAGATATTTTTCCTAACACAAAATGACCTTAATTTTCAAATAAAGCCATCGAAATCGAAAGAAAATTATTAAATTAGAAAATTATCGCATATTTTTAATATCACAAAAATATTCGGACGCTGTTTACCTGGTTGCAAGGCAATAGTTTCTTTACTGTTATCTAATACATTTTTATATCATGAATCACTTTCGTACACATCCATATAGTATGCTATCGAAGTGCAATTTATTATCATCTGAAAAATGGGTCGTATCGCAAATAAGAACATTAGTTTCGAAATTAGACAGTTAGTGATTTTCAATTATGAAAAAGGTTATTCATACCAAAAAATAGGTGCTATGGTAAATCTAGATCAAAGCTCGGTAGGAGACATAATATCGAAGTATAAAAATGAAGATCGAATTATGCCATTGAAGCAATCAGGCCGTCCACGAATTCTTAACGAACAAGATTACCGACTTATTATGCGCAAAGTGAGAGAAAATCCTAAAATGAGTGCCCTTAAGTTGCAAATGGAAACGGAAAAATTTCATGAAAAAAAAGTGTCAACGGAGACCATTCGAAGATGTATTCGTGATCATGGTTTTCATGGTCGTGTAGCCAGGAAAAAGCCCTGGTTAAGTAAGAAAAATCAAAAAGTTAGATTTGAATTTGCCATTGAACACATTTCTAAGGATGAGAACTTCTGGAATAACGTTATTTTTTGCGATGAATCTAAATTTAATATTTTCGGATCGGATGGTAGGCAAATGGCCTGGAGAAAAGCAAATACTGAGCTAAATAACAACAATTTATGTCCCACGATTGAACACGGAGGAGGTTCTGTAATGGTTTGGGTGTGTATATTATCGCAAGGTGTGGGCGAATTAGGTTTTATTGAGGGAATGGATAAGATATATTACCTTAACTTATTAAAGCAAAATCTTTAAAAAAAAAGTGCTGAAAAAATGGAATTACTGGATCGGTTTAAATTTTATCAAGACAATGATCCTAAGCACAGTGCTCGAATAGTGAAACAATGGTTGTTGTATAATTGTCCAAATGTGATAAAAACACCACCGCAATCTCCGGATCTCAACCCTATTAAGAATGTGTGGCATCAATTAGACGTTCAAATTCGACAACATCAGATTACAAATAAAGAAACATTAAAAAGAGTATTAACTGAAGAATGGCTTAAAATTGATACACAATTTATAAAAAAATCTATTTCTTCTATGCCATGCCGATTGCAAAAGGTTCGGAACCAAAATGGAGGTCATACGAAATATTAATTTTTAGAATAATTGCAACAATTACCGTTTTTTGTCATGTTTAAATCGGTGTCCGAATATTTTTGTGATTTGATAAAAATGTTATTTAAACAGATTTGTTATTATTTATCTTGTTGTATATGTTTTTTTTGTTTATGAATTTATTAAATATTAGTATGTAAGATTGAATCTATTTATTGGCAATTAAATTTTTCTTTCCCGTTCAGTACACAGTCTATTAAATCCTATAATAAACGAATTCTAGTAGGTGTCCGAATATTTTTGTGATCCACTGTACATATATCTTTTTATTCTGCAATAATCGGTTAGGTCGCAACTAAATTTACGATTTTTTTTAAAGAACACCCTATTTATTATTTGATATTTTAGGTCGTCTCGTGTGTGTGTGTGTTTTTTTTTTTTCTTTTTTGCAAATTTAAAACACATGCGAGTTCCGAAAATGCGAAATTTCCTAATCACCCTGTCTAAAGATAAGCAAATCTGACATGGAAAGATTGTTTTCCACAACTCCGGAAAAAAAGCAACTTTCATCATACTTTACTTTAAGCGAAAACGTGATTTTCATCTCTAGAGAGAGAATATCCCTTCTCGCTAACTTTGGTCTCTAGAGATGACAGTTTGACAGTGACGTTGAATGCAGCACATCATTCCTGAGAGTATTGTGGGAAGCATACAAGTAGCCTATTTTAAAAATTCAAACTCGCTGACACTGATTGAACCACGACGTGAATCAGAATTAATAATGACAAAATTAAATATTTTATTATCTATCTCTGTGTATTAGAGATATGTTGAGTAGAACACCAATAAAGCGATGCTATAATTGTTTAGTAATGAAATTGAATAACCCAGTTTTGTTAATTTTGTATATCATTGGCTGCGTGCATTAAGCATAATCGGGGAAAAATATGATGTTCTAGTTACCGCAAATAATTTTCTGTAATTCAAGAACCCAACTTTGTGGCGTTTGAAACTGTTCTCTTAGTGACAGAAAATGCTATTTTCATCATTCATACAGCAATATAATATTTCCATATCGCAGTCTCATGCCAGCGTTTTTGAACTGTTTTCGAGTTAAAACAGTATCGAAATGAAACTCCTTTTGATACTACATTTTGAGTTTTGCTCCTGTACGTTAGCAAAACATACTACACAGGGTCTCTCATTTTTTGATGGAATTATTAAGAAACCTCGTTTAAGTATAAAGATGGTTTGGTTATGATTCGCGCAATACTATACTATTATTCCGGGAAATAAACCATAGTGTAAACAATTTTTTCCTAAGTCTTTTTGTTTCTGTGATACAAATAGAAATTTAGATTGTTTCATTTTGGAACCCTTTCTATCACTTTTTTATTTAAAAGAACTCTGCATCTTTGAAAATGGATTTTTATAGATTTTTTTAAAGTAGAATTCAGTAGTAATATACAATTTCTTTACTATTTATTTAACGATTTTCAAGATATAGCCCACAAATAGGTTTTTTTTATGAAACACCCTGTATTTGTTTAATCTGTTTTATTTCCTTTTTGAAGCAGTTCCAGTTGTATCTGACACTACTGATAAATATTTAGAAAGACATGTAAAATACATAAAAAATTATAATTTACTAATAATGCACCTATCGAAATAGACTGCATACAAACGGAAATTATAATAAGAAATTCAATTTTATGGCAATTGTTCACAACATCCACCATTTGCTTCTAAACAGTCTAGAGATCTTTTCTATTCTTCTTAAAGCGTTTACTGTTAAAATAACTTTAGACTGACGATGGCTTTGTCATATTTTGACAAGACACACTAAAAAATAATGTCTATTTCAATATTAAATTTTTAATTTTGCGTTTATTTCTCAATACTTTTCAATAGTGTCATATATTGCTGAAAAGCATTTCTAAAGGAAAACACGACAAATTGAACAAATACACATTTTATTTAAAAAAAGACAAATTTCGTCTATATCTCAAAAATGGTTAGATGAATAAGAAATCTTATACTGCCAATGAATTCTGCGTAACAAAATCTATGAGAATTTGTTTTCAAAATTACAAAATTCTTTTAAATAAAAAAAGTTACAGAAGGGGTCCCAAAATATAACAATTTTAATTTCACTTTGTGTCTAAAACAAAGAGACGTATGAAAGTATTGTTTGAGCCATGATTTATTTCTCGAAAAATAGCTTAATATTCTGTAAACAATTTTTAATTATCTTTATTTCCAAGCTAGATTTCTTAATAATCCCACCAAAAATGGGACACCCTACGCATTGTGTATAGTGCCGAACAAGACTATATTTTCAACTTTCGTTTTATGAATTCAACAATCCTAAATAATCATTCATTGTACTTTTCTGCAGCGAACTCAGAATATCAAAAATATCTGGAACTAAAACAAAAGTATATCCAAATCAAAATCGTATTGTTTAAATTATGTGCCACGTGCTGTATACAGAGTATTCCAGAAGCAATATTTAATTGCTTCAGTAAATTTGCTAATATATAGGATGTTGTATTAAAAGTGAACTAGGCGGAAAGATAAAATGAGATATGAAAAAAACCCCACGGAAAATTTGTGTCTGCCGGAAACAGTTGTCTCGGAAACCAGACTTTGGAATAATACATAAAAATTCATTTTTAATGCTCAACAACTGAAAAGCTTTTCCTGAAACTTTGGTGCAGCATCAATGTTCATAGTTTTCCTTGTTAGTATTTTTCTATTTTCAATTAATAATTTCATTTACCAATAAAAATAAAATTTATTAACAAAAAACTTCATTAACGCGAAAAAAAAACGCGATATATTAGAATTTTATTACTTCGGAAGCATATCTGTAATACTATTCAGGAAGAGAATAAACAGCTCAAAATTATTTTCTATTGTTTCTCAGAAATTTAATCACCAAAAGAACATAGCAAATTTAGTTAGCACAATCTTACAAGTTCGGTACGAAATTGCTGAAAAGACACATGTGAATGGACTACCACCTAATGTCATTGAGACGCATATTAAACTGAAGACGGACGGATAATGAAGCAAACAGGGATGACAAAAATTGACAAATAATTCTCCCTTGGGGTAGTTTATTAAACAGTGTTTTCCAAAAGTAATTTGTGCAGGTATCAGGGACTCAAGGTGAGTTGGGGTTAGTTGAAGGTTAATGCAACAACCGTTCGTGATAATGTAATAGCACTTTTCATGAAAACTTCAAGAATAAAATGTTTTCCATGCTCTCCACCGATTAAGTGCACCTCGTATTACAGCTAATAGGACTGAGATGACCGTGAATACGGGATTAACACTCTAATTTGCGTATTTGAATAGTTGACTTAGTCCAATAGGACTGTTGCGTGACTTTTATTTACCGGAAGAATTTTAATATTATTTTCTTTGCGTAAAGAATTAAGCACGTTTTACAATCTCATAAAACTTAATTTGTTACCTTCACTACTGACCTGGATTCGAGCCACTGTACTTCTCACCTTCAATTCAGAAATTCCAGCTCGACCAACATTTTTAACGCTTCCCAGAGATCGCTGATACGTCATACTGCCTTTCAGTCGTATAAATGCGGAATTGTTTTCAACCTTCTTCAAGTTCCAGAAGAATATTCGACAAAAACGCTTGAATAATCCGATGTTTAAAGACAATACACAAATCAGCATTTATTAATGAAACATGACGGTTTCGGTATGGAAACGTGACACATCGTTTAAAAAAAAATTATACTTAGTTTTGACACATTTGCTAATATACAGGATGTTTTAATAAACGTGAGAAAAATAAAAATGAGATCAGGGAAACCCCCGCGCGAAAATTTGTGCCGAGCTGTGCTATTGATTTTGAATGCCAGATTTCGAAATAAGGCATTAGAATTAATTTCTAGTTTGCATTAATTGCAACTAAAAAGCTTTTTCCGAGAATTTAGTGCAGCATCAATGTTCATAGTTTTTTAGGTTAATGTTTTTCTGTTAGTATTCCATACATTTGCCAATGAATAATTCTGAGTACCTTTAGATGCTCCATTGTCCCATTACAAAACCTCTATTAGGGTAAAATGAAAAATTGTCAGTGTTTGCTTGAATTTTCGAAAAGGGATAGAAAACGATAATTGACAAATTTATCTAAACCTTGATAAGGTAACATTTCGATTAGGAAATTCCTCTCTGCAGTTAACCTCGACCTACTTTTATCGTCAAATAAGTACGTATTTTCATTAACATAAATACCAGAACTATCTATGCCAAATGCCTGTATTTGCTTTCCATCGCGTATTAATTAAAATAAATACAGGGACATGCAATTATTGAACACCAACCTCCGCTTAACGAAATTATTTTCATATACAGCGTGTTTCAAAACATGTGTCCTCAAATTAAAGATGTCATTCCTGGATCCATCGCAAGCAAAACAGTTCCTATTAACATGGTTCCGCAAACGTGCCGTTTTCGAGATATAGGGTGTAAAAAATTAAGAAAATATTTTTTCAGTTTTTTGCCGATATCTCAAGAACCATTTGAAGTACATAACTGAGCTTTTATACACATATTATCATTAATATTAGCTCTTTTTGAACCGCCAATGTTTTCTACACAAAAAAAGAACTGTTGATCAAAAGTTCTAAAGCAAACCGTATTCCTGAGTGACATTTATGATGAAAAACATGAAAAAAGTAGCAACATCATCAAACACAATTTATTATCGAAAATAGGCAAATAAAAAATGAAAATTACGACAATTATTGAAAATGACCTCTTCGTGCGGCAATGTCAGGTTTCAAGGTTTTTGTGTTCTTTTTACGGTTTCAAAGATAATTTCAAAGTGCAAATTGTCGTAGTAGCGTAAAAATTGAAGGCAAAAAACCTCACATAAACCTTAAAATTTCCGCCACTGGCGTGTGAAAAAAAATTGAATTAGAACTCAAAAGTAGCTTATATTAACGATAATATGTGTACAACAACTTAGTCCTGTACCTCGGTTCCTGTGATATCGTCAAATAACTGGGAAAAAAAATTACACCCTGTATTTCGAAAAAGGTACGAACTTATGTTAATAGTAACTTTTTTTTTATAAGGAGCCAAGGGACTAATCCCTTTATTTACGGACAGTGGTTTTGAAACACTATTTCAGTAAGACCTATATTGAACTACTTATTTCATATAAAACTGTCAGTTATGGTAACATCACTTCCAGAAGAGGAAGTAATTCAAACACATTTTTATCTACTTTATCGGTAGGTAATTGAATTGCCAACTCACATACTCTGCATTATTTGTAGGTATCAATTTCATCTCCAACGCAATTTCCCAATCGGGAAAATCCTGTCTAAAATTAACCTGCGAGAACGCCAATGTAAGACCATTTATTGCAAAACATCTTGCTACGTTCTCGAATCAAATCCTCCATTCCCAAAAGGGATAATAATAATGAAAGATATCGATGACGAATGTCTGTTTAGAACATCCGTTTTAAAATATTCTCACAACCAAAATTATTTGGAACAGTTTGGGGTAATGAAAATGGAGAAATTGACACAAATACTGCAGCAAGGTTTGCGCATACGTATTTCCCCAAAATGGAAACACTTCCAGTACATGAAAACGCGCGAAACCTCGGAAAAGTTTAGTTCAAATCGCTCTTCTTCGAAGAATGGACCTAACGGTCGTGAAAAATTCTTAGTTTTTACGTGACCTTTGACGCCACCAAATCGTGAATCGTGAATATGATGTAGGACATTTGAGTTTTTGTACAGTGATTAGCAATTATTTGTAAGTCAAACAAAGAGTTTTTAAGGAGTCGATACTGTCCTGTGGAACTTTTCTTACTAATTTTCTAGCTCATTCATATTGTTAAATTACCAGATAAATAACAGCCTTTCTCAGCTTAGCAAAGGCAACAGCATGCATTATTTCACAAATATTTCCACATTAATTTTCTCATATTTTCCAGTTTTCACAGGAATATTTCTATTATATTCCGGGCACAATACATCGCGAATAAGCTATGGCTAGTGTTGTTGTATTATTAAAATATTTCCTAATAATATTAGGGACCAATTCAATTTCCATGTAGGTATTTGTGTGACGTATTTAATTTTCACGGGCTCGTTTTGTGCGTCTTTCAGCCGTGTTAATATTATTAAATATTAACGTGTCGATTTGATGGTGAAATTATAATTGTTGTCCATAGACCAAATTGTCCCGCCTATAATTAAAAATTGTATGTTAAAACTAGTTTGGCAGTGCCCGATCCAGTGTTTATTGATGTCGCGTTTTTATCCCTTTGGCGGTCTTCCAACTGGACAGCTGTTAAAAACTTTGTTTTTGCATGTGCATGCCAGTAAATATTTCAAGGCGTTGGCATACTTTATCGATGTTTTATTTTTTGCAATTTTTTATAGCTCCATTTTTACGCACCTACAAATAATGTTCCTTTTTCTGATATTATTTGTCTGCTGCGTTACATTTTCCATCAAATCCTTAATAAATACCTATCTGATATACATATGCTTGGTTTCACCTCATAAAAAATGTCTGTGTCCCAATCAACAGGACTATATTTTCCCAAACAGGCATGTGTGGCCATAATCTATTTCATTTAATGCAATAATAAACAATGTTTCAAACGTTTTATCTTACAATAGACGCTTTTAAATTGAATACGATAGAGTTCCTAAAGAAAATGTTGCTTGTTTCACGTGTTGAACTTGAAATATCATTGAAAGTCAACCTCTCATTTGCCCATCCGCGGCTGCGCAATCAAGGAAACCAGTAGTCAACGCGGAATAACGTCACAATATTGTACACTATAATGGGCAGGTTGGCATGGCAACATGTTTAACTAAATGGCCAGCACGATTAAAGACTTTATATCCCTCAGACCCTCATTATCTCCTCTGATATTATATAATCCCTATTTAACTTCCATCAATAAGCGGAATATTGCTTCACCATTAAGTGATCGTGGACAAAGGGACGTTAAATGACGCTTTCTCTGTACTTAAGTGATGAAGAGCCCATTGAACGACGGACGGGAATCTGACGTTTATCTGTTCAAAAAGATCTAAATTGGTGGAGTTATTTCAAGCAAAAAAGAACAAATCCTGATCAGAGAGTCATCAAGAAATTTTTCTATAATTGCCATTCATACCTAGAAACATCGCCAACTTCTCTAGACTTGAATGAAGTGTCTTTCTGGATTTATACAGGGTGTCCGTAAATAACGTTGAAACATTTTGGGAGGTGATTCTAGACATTAAAGTAATAAATAAAGTTGTTATAAACATACCCGAAAAATTGCTTTTTGAAGCGGCCAAGATCCCTTAAAAGGGAAACTCTGAGGATGGTTTTTTCAAGATATTTTCGGAACTCTTCGTTTCGAAAATATGTTTTTGAAAGTACGTTTTAAAACTGTGAAATTCGATATACTTTAGGAGCGACTATGTAATCGTGCATCGGTTTATAAACACCCATTTTTCTAGAAAACGGCTATCCTAATTAGATGAAATAAGAAAGCCTCTTTTATTTAATGGTATTTGTGATTCAGTGGTAATTAAAAAACGACGCAAACAAAAACGTTAGAGTAACATTTACGTGGAAAACCTGCTGCGTGTGATTTCCCTGACTAAAATCTGGAATTATTAACCCAAAAAGTTTTCCATCCAATTTATTACATTTATTACATCAATTTTACCGTAAACCTTTTCAAAAATATAGGGAAGGAACTCTTCAGAATCCCCTTTATGAAGTAATTTTTGGGTTTGTTATATTTTTATAACTTTATAAAAAAAAATTTATTATTTTATTCTTTAGAATCACCTCTGAAAATATTTCAAGATTACTTTCGAGTACCCTGTATGTGATGATTATGCAAAGAATTCAAAACCAAACCTGAAAACCGTCAATTTTTGAAGAAATGTAGAACAAAAAACACAAATTATGATGAATGAAATTAACAATCAACTTCTCTAGACTTGTAGAGATGCTTACGCATGTGTTATCTGTGGAACTGAAAATTACTGAATTTTTACAGACAGATTTAACTTTTTCTTAGCAGGTAACAAATATATTTTAGTTTGGGCTTAAATATTAAATTATTAGCAAATTAATATAAAATCGGACGTAAAACGTTATATATGCCGCGTACGTAATGAGGTTTTATTCGACTCATTCAATTACGGAGTTGCTCACGAGCTCGTGCGGTTATAATGCAGGTCTAATTCAGGCTAGATATAGGGCCTTAAATGGCCAAGTGATGGATCTACGTGCAGTGTATATAAGAACTGTTGTATGTTATGTGTAACGCAGTTATTAGTTTACTTAATTGAAAAATCTCGTTCCCTATGCTGATATTTATATTTTCTATTTATTAATTTATTGAGGAAAAACGCAACTTTAGAACTTTATACGTGACGCATTCATATATTCGTACTTAGTGTAACCCATTAATTACACAAGAAAATTCCTCTACACAGGGTGCGTTATCTAAGCCACCTCGCGTGGGTTAAATTGCCACTGGCTTATTTAGACGCTGTTTTGTATTTCTTAAGAATATAAATGTATGTCTCAATTCATTCTTTTTTCCATGAAAACACATTTATTTTTAAATTTCATGGAAGGATGTGTTATTTATCCCTAATTAGAATGTTCATGGCTTCTGATAGTTATAAATGGTCAACTAAAGGATTCTTCAATAAATTGACATGAAGGTAAAAAAACTCTCTAATCAAAAACTGCATTCGACTTTTGAGTTAATTGTATCTGAACATTAAAAAAAAAATTAAAATTTGTTTGAAAGGTATCTTCAATAGACGATTGTTTTATTAGTGCATTTAAGCAGTTTTGCACGTTTTTTTTTCGAAATCTGAATACCGTTTGTACTGCGATTCTGGGTTTGCTTGATTGACAAAAACACTAAACGCCGTCAGTTGGGCCTTTCTGAAGCTCTTGGTCGGCCAAACTGACTCGTGGTTTGTCGCATGCATACATATACATATATAATGATTTTGTCATTCACTCTATGAAATGGTGCTACGTTTCCATTACTATAGGCGTGTCATGGTCGACTATTTAATCAATAATGGCCAGAGGTCACAAAACAATGTTTGGTACATGCATGGACGGGTGATGTTTGATAGAATTTATTAATAATAAAATTAATCTAAATTATGGGGCCAGAGACACATTCATGTTGTATGAGGTTGTAATACAATTTCCGTATTTTGATAATAAATTAATGACTGAGCTCAATTCGATATTAAATAATTAAACATATAATTTTCAACGAGAAACATAAAATAGATTTTTAATTCATAGGAATCTTATGGCTTGAGATGTATTCGATCGATTGAGATCTATGATGATACAAATGTATCGAAAATATCGATTATTTTCAACATTTTGGTCTGATGTGCCCTCTGAGCAGTATATTCTCCCTCTCTTATTGTGTGAATACAGTTGATCTATGACAACCTGCCTATGACTAAGCAGCGAAAATTAGAAATTGGTTACAGCATTTCAAATGTATTAAATCGTGGTGTGTGTATATCGTAATGGAAGATCAGTAATAACTATTTTGCAGAATAATAAAAAAAAAAATAACGTTAAAAGGTATTGAACATTGTTTTGCCAGTTCGTTAAGTCTGTTTTCCGGCCTTGACCCGCAAAACGTTACTTTCAGGCAGAAAAATTGGACAGCAAACGCGTACTTTCTGGCTGATCGTAAAAAATATCATTAGCAGCCCCTATTTTCTTGGGCTTTTTCAACTTGATTTTAGTTTACTACAGTAATAAGTGATTTCTCCCTGTGCTATATTATATTCTTATACGAAGACAGTCCCAAAAGTATCCCATCTAAAACTTAAAGAACAAAAAATTGAAAAATATTACATTATTTCTCAACATAGTATCATTTGAGATTGATACACTTTCCCTAGAGATGTTCTATGGTTCCTTTACCCTATTTATAATAAGAATCTCCGAATGTTTTAAAATAGGCATCTACCTCAGAGTCTATCTCTTCATTATTGGCAAATCTTACTTCACCGAACCATTTTTTAGGCTTGGAAATAGAAAATAATGTGAGGGAGCTAAATCTGGGAAATAAGGTGGGTGAGGAAAAAGTTCTAAATCAAGTTGATTGATTATGGCCATCGCGATGACAAAAGTGTAGACTGGTGCGTTATCTTGATGAAACAAGATTTTTTTTTTAGCTAAATGTAGTCGCTTTTTTCTAATTTCTTCTCTTAAACGCTGCAATAAATTTTTGTAACATTTTCCGTTTGTTCTTTTTCCTTCAGGGAAATAGTCAATCTAAATTATCCCACCTGCATGTCAAGAAACTGACATCATCACCTCTCTTCCAGATGGAACGACTTTCGCCCTCTTTAGAGCCAATTCTCCTTTTTGAGTCCATTGTTTTGACTGCTCTTTCGTCTCAGGTGTGAAATGATGGATCCATGTTTCGTCCATTGCAATGGCTCGACGCAAAAACTCGATTTTATTGCTGTGAAACTTTGCCAACCATTAATTTGTGAATAATCCCGGCACCGATCTTGCGCACAGTTTTCTCATATGCAATTGTTCGGTCACAATACTATGTTCAGTACTTTTTCAAATGCCTATCATGTCTAATAACTCGCGCAATTATCCGACGATCTTCCAGCGCAGTTTTGTGGATTTTTACCATGACTTCTGGAGTGGTCAGATCTGGAGTGTCATCGGGTCGACCACTTCGGAATTCGTCTTATCAGCGCATACGACCGCATTTAAACTCAACCATCCAACATTTTGGAGTTGTCTACGGAGGATCAGATTCCTCCGGAGTAGAATCTAACTCCGCTTTGATGTTGAATGGACTAACACCTTTCAAATGCCAGAATTAAATAATGATTTCGATGACCAATTTTGTCCGTATTCACAACATCTCTACCACCAGAAACGACTCCAAAGCAAACACAAATCAACATAGTACCCACAAAGCTTTAGACGTAAACTTTTCAAGTCCAGGTCTTTGCAATATACGAAAATTTTTAACAAAAAAATCGCCATCTAATGTCAGATCGAGCACTTTTGGAACTATTCTCGTTTCTCTCCTTGTTGTCGAATTCGCAGCCGTGGTCCCCTTATCCGTTCTGTATTTCAACTGAAAAGCTTCATTACACATAACAACATTACAAAGCGAACACGTTACTTATATAACAAGCAATTTAATACAGCATCCAATTGGCCTTTTAAATTCAGAGTAAATAAATTCGAATAGACTGAAATTGCTTTTCTGCCGTATAATCAACAAATTCTGCACTGTCAAGTGGAAATTTTAGGGTCAGAAAAATTGGGCCGATTACGATTTTTACTAGTTTGTCGTTGCAGATCACGACAGTACTTAAATTGAAATTAAAACGGATGTTGCAGATGCGGTTGCAAATGGCGCAATAAACGTACGACGAGGGTTTTAGAATCTCCGTTGAGAGTAATTGGCCGTAAATGGTTATATACAGTTATTGGCACTTTCCCGACTAGATATTACCTTTGAAATGGGCTCCATCTCTTTAGTTTTTTTTATCTATTTAAGCAAACAGGATTTTAGCCCTGCTAGCTCTTTCTTCGGAATTTTCACTCTAAATACGAACGGTAATTTGAACTGAAGTGATTAGGTATCATGAATCAAGAATAACGGTTCTAGAACCACTTTGTTGTAAACGATCGCTTGAAATTTCGTGACATAGTCATGTACGCTGAGGTTGTTAAGTCCAAAGTGTCGTTTATTCTTTGGAGTAGTTCTTAGTTTCTTGATCCTGTCTTAAATTGCACTTTATCACGTCTTCCCAACTATTTTCTATGGGACTAAGCTGAGGGGTTTTGAAGCCCATGATAAATTCACTCGTTTATAGGAACATTACCCCATTTCAAAATAAAATCATCGTATGAAGAGAGTGCCAAAGTTCATTGCGATACCGCTTATCCGTAAGTTTTCCTCCTGTCGTTCAAAAACCCTCGTAAATACCGAAATCAAACCTCGAACCTCTGAGCCCAGTGGTTCATACGGGACACGTGTATTCTTCCACTGCCACGTGAACGAAATGATTTCTGAGTACAAAGGGCGACTACCCCCGCAAATTAATCTGGTTTATCTATTCACGAGCAAATTCTACCCTTCTTCGCTTATTTTCACAGTATAAAATATTTCGTTGACAACAAATCGATTCCTGATACCTGAATTCCTCAGTTTACTCTTGGTCTGGTCGTAGAGTGTAGGTTATTGGTTTGCTCTTTGGCTGTTCTGGCTGCATGGAATACATGATCTATGAGATAATTTGATGTTCCATCTTCATCGATTCTAGTGGAGATCTTTCTTCGCTAGAAAAACCGCATTCTCGTTACTTCCGATTTTTGCTAAGGCATACCACATAGTGACACCCTCGCACACGAACATGTTTTCGTGCTTTTTGCTCTAGGGTCACGAAGGGCGTACTAATAATTTTTTTAATAAAATTTACGTCAGTGACCACCAGAAATGTGCCATCAAGAAATTACACATTGAAAAGTTATCTCGTATCAAGATGTTTTTTAATAGTTAATAAGCAGACTCCACCGTACAGGGTTAGTGCCCTGAAGTTTCTTGGAACTTTGTAAATGGATGAAGATGGATAGTCTGAACCGTTTAGATCGTTTTGTAATATTTAATAGTCCGTCCATCGGATGTTTGGTTCATCTATTCCGTTGCAGTTTCAGTCTTAAAAAACCGCCTAAATGCTTATCTACCTAATTACTTTTAGTAGTGCTCGAGTTCTAAACATCTAGTTTGAACAATTGGCTGGTCAACCATGACGCTACCGGGCAATAAAATTATGCTTAAATTATCTTTTATTGTAATCGGTGATATTTAGTCAAACCACAACAAACACTTCCAATGCAATAATCAACATTTTGGCCATGAAAAATGTCTACCTTGTCAAATAGCCCGCTTTGCAGATACGAGTAGCGGGGAATTATTTATTGCCCAGTTCAACAACCTCACTCGAAAATAAGGCCAGATATTCATTAACCCATACAATTTGCTAAAGCGGAACATTTTAGAAAGTTAATTTGGAACCCTCATCCATTTTATAATCAGTTGGAAAATCCGGGCTTTTATCGTAGATCGGGTTAGCAACTCCGAATTCTCCGAAAATTTAAGTTGACTTACACCAAGCTAAATAAAAATCAACGGGAACGATCGCACCTTGATCAGTTCTAATCGGTAAACTTTTTCTATACAAATTACCGTGGTAATTCTCTATTGATTTAACGATCGCTAAATCGCGAGCGAGTGCCAAAATAATTTTTTAATGCTACAAATATGAATGAATCTCACAATTGTTGATTTTCACACGTAAAGTTACTCCTAGATGATTCTGGGTGCGATCAACTGATTCAAGGTAGTTCGTAGGTGGCGCCACCTAATTTTGTTTAATTTATATCTCTCACGGTTTATGAGATATCTTCAATCGAGTTTCTTCGCAGACGTTTTCTGCCCAGAATAATCTTCATCGATTTGGAAAAATTATGTTCAAAAAAGTACCTTACATTTATAAGGTAATGAGCGCAAGCGCTTGAGGAACATTTTCCTAAACTAAATCGTTTCTTAAGAAGATCAAGTAGCGTGTTGCATTCAGTTTTGTCGGAATTTCAGCTGGTTCTACACCACACGCTAATTGAACATTCATGTTAAGAGATGTTCTCTCGTTAAATATAGAGTTTCTGTGTTTTAAGAATTGCTCTATCGCTAATTAAATATATTTCTGCCTATAAATTTTGTTTCGTCGGAGAAAAACATGTTTAAAAAAAAAAGTTCGTGATGGTAATTTTGAAACAACAAATTTCGAATAGTCGTAAAATGGAAATGGAACAGCTTCTCTTTCGAAAGAGTCAGTAATAGTAATTTATAATTTACTAACTTCCATCGTTTCACTGATACGCCTGATGCTAGTTTCTGGGCCCTCGAATATTCAAACCAAGATATATATTTGTTTTTACTTAAAAATGAGCGTTTTTGATTTTTCATTACCGTTTTGACAGAAATGAACTAGGGCCACCCAATTAGAACTGGTACTTTTAGAGTAAAGATTCAGGTACCTTTTAGCAACGCAGCAACTTCTAAAATGTGTTTATGCATAAACGCAAATAATATTTCTCATCTTATATTAGTGAATTCATTACGTCGAACCAGTCGTGAAAGTATTAATAAATATATGAAATATAATAATAATAATAATAAAAAAAGTTATTAATGATAAAAAAAAACTTTAAAAAAAGACCTGTTTATTACCTATTGGATAAGAATAGGTACTTTATAAATAAGGAAAGCTCGACTTAACTCCGCTGGATTTCTTCCTGTGGGGTTATCTCATACGGATTGTTTATCAAACCCGTCGAATTAATTTCGAAGACATGGAAAACACATTCGAGAGGCTTGTCGTACAGTCACGTCCCATATGTTATGAAAAGCTCGTACTAGGGAACTACTTCGACGAATTGAAGCATTTTTACAATCTTTAGTAGGACAATTTGAACACTTTCTTTAAATATCGCTTTCCTAACGTAATAATAAATATTTATTTTCTAGCCGAGTCTTATTTTTTTCAGTCTGAAAATAATTTTTTTAAATACGCAACTGAAATGCACTTCACCATTTCTTCATTTCAACTATAGCATATGCCATTTTAAATGTGTTTAGATTTCAACTAGGATATCAATCAGGCAAAAAAACACAGGGTGTACCATTTAAAAAATTGAAAATTTCTTTCGTCACAGCCCTATGCACCATCCTGTATATTTTAACAGCATTACAACTTGTAACACCAACAAAACCCTACATGTTTCTATTAAAACCTTTTTTGAAATCCCCCGATGATCGCAAGATATTTGCTGTAAATTCTATCGTGGGACACCCTGTATACAAGGTGTCTCTGAGCACAGTGCCATACATTCAACCACGTATTCTAAGTCTCAAGATATGACAAAAACATCATACAAACATATATTATTTAATAAAACAGCATCCACCGACTTGTTTAATCTCAATTTTCTCGAAAACTGTTGGAAATTCCGACTTTCAACCCAAGCACTTTTTTATGTAAATATCTTCAAATCAGATATTTTGCCTAGAAAATTGTCAATAAAATGAAGTACGAAACAGTTCATGTATATTAAGTACCACCCCCCTGTATTATTTGCTTTTAGAAAAAGCGGGCAATTTCTTTATAGAGACTCAGAAAGAGCACACGAAATGATAATGAAACTCAGAATTTGAGTTGTTTATCTGAAAATGTTGTGAAAATTTTAATAAAAATCCATCTTCAAGAACTAACATTTCATACTCTACATATCGAATACCAAGCGCCTTTAAACATATGTTTATACCAAGTTTTCGTCACATTTTGGGACCTAGAATACGTGATTGGATTTATGGCACTATGTTCATAGGCACCTTGCGTAACTAGTCTACTTCCGGCCACTTACGTATAAAGTTTAGCTAGATCGCTATATTTTTTCCTTCCACCACTCAACACTCATTTGTATCATTGTTTCTGTGACGCCCTGTATAATAAAAGATTCTGTCGAGAGCTTCCCCAAAACTTTTTTTTTGTTTTTTTTATTTCTGCGTTTTACCTACCGCAACCGCACGGGAATCGTAACAGTATGAGTAAATATAGCAATTCAAATGGGGCATAAGGTCTACGTTAAAGTTTTATATGACGAACCCGATTGAATGTGATTTCACCTGAACCGCTGTTCGAGTGGTCGATGCAAAAATTTGCGATTAACTTTTAATGCAAATCTTCATTCAAACAACTGTTACGGTCAATTAAAAAGCACGCCCAGCACAGCATAATCTCATTTTTGATACATGGGTTGCAGCAATAGAAAGCACCATCCCGCGATCCGAGATATTAAAATTGCTGCCTGCAAGACTGCAAAGTGCAAGTGACATTTCATTAAAATTTTATTTCTCCTTAGAGATGTTGCGCTTGGAAGTTGGAACTAACGTTGTTAAAATGCGAAAAATTTCGCTTTAACTTGACAACCGGTGCTCGTTTGCATGCTAATTCCACGCAAAACTGTTGTAATTTGACTTCTAGTTGAACACATTGTCGTAGAATCTCGCGATGAATTGAAATTAATGAATTTAAAAAGCTTTACGTTTTAGACAAGCTTGAAACTGAGACTCAAAACTCGATCGGGATGTTGCCGTCACATACGTATCTCGAGGCGACGCATCCTGGAAGAGATTCGACTTCCGCATTATGAACACAAATTAAAGCAATAATCTCTAATTGACCAAAATTACGTTATCAGAGACTGTGACGCGCTGCAATGGAGATGACACGTAATTGCCATTCACTAGTTTGGCATTGTACTCCTAAATAAAGGGATTATTTGATAAAATGCAGGTGAATAGCTATGTTAACTGGTCTTAGCACCAAACATTGCCTTATTTAGCTTAATGACCGGGAAATTCCGAAAACCGGGACGAACATTAATTCTGGAGTTCTAAACTGGGTCGAAGACACGAAGCTTAGAAAAAAAAAGGGAGAGAAAATGCATACTTTACGTCATTCAACATACCTAATAATGGAGTATTCTAATCCTAATATACTAGTACGGCTAGCATAGCTAGGCCGGCGCTGGGCGTCCCAGTAAACTATGAAATTCCTTAACGTGAAACACTTTCCCCTTCGGTACGTCATACACTGTAAAACACAAAGCTGTTACAGAACCCACTCAAACAGCTAGTGGTATGCTTCATACGCACACTTCAATGACGTTTAGATCGATTGCCAATGGTGCATCTAGAATCAAGAGAAATTCTATCGATGTGAAAAATTCCTACATTTATCTTATCATTCTACAAAAACCTTTTTTTTTAAGTACTGTATTATCGGGAGCTTGGCAGCTTCCAAGTTTTTCCTCTTGTCGACAAAAGGAAAAACGGGAGATTTTCTAGTTGATCATGCAACAATAACAAATAAATGACGGATAGTCATCTGTCGAAGCTACCGGAGTAAGGTGGCTGCACCCTCTAATGCTGAACTCTAGGAGCAGAACTGCTATTACATGTTAAAAGAGGCTGACATGGTAATCTTTGTGACAAAACTAATGTAATTAGAAAAAAACTGTATTTAATAAATGCATTGGTAATGCCCACGTATCATTCAAATTCACTGGTAATTCGCTTTAAAAAAAAAATCTTTCCTATACTTCGTCCGGTTGCCGGCCTCAGTTCGAAAAAGCCCATTTCACTCCTAATAACATAATCTACTATTACCTTAAAACCTACAGTGACAGATCAATGAACCGCCTAGAAATATAAATGGAACATTTTATCTTATCTGGTAATATCTGTTATTCTCCTGAAGAGATCGTTTCTATCAGGTCGTGTCGTAAATTGCGTTTGCCGGTCAATGCGTTTAGGGATGAATTTCAAGCATTAAATAACTAATAAATGTGCAAATAATAAACGACTTGCCGTGTGTCTACTTAGATGAAAATTTCCTCAGGACAGCCTTAACGGGAAACTAGAACAGCTCCTTCATATTAATAACTCTTTTAAACTTGTACTTTAACTTCATGGAGTTCGCCTTGGTGAGACTCAAATGAGTAATAACTTAACACAAGGGTAAGAACGGAATGCTCTGTTTCGATATGCGGCTAGTGCAACGATTACGAGGTGAAAGAACTAATGAAGAGTCCACATCACGTGATAGGTCTAAAAGTGTGTGCGTGACCAGTTTCAGGAACAAGCCTCCAAGGGATGTTGGTGCTTTCAAGTTGTTCCATAGGCGAGCCAGCAGTGCATTGTAAGTCTTTTAATAGTGCTCTATTCATAAGTTGTAATCCGAGACCTTCAAGTTTTATCGGGTTAGTTCAGGTTTGTCCAGTGCGGCGGCCGAGGGCGAGAAACTACAAGTGGTGCACTAGTACGTATACTGGTATGCTACACTAATACTAAGTACACTAGTGCGGAAAAGTACAACTTTCCGCACGGGGAATAGTATCGGATCTTATATTGTTTTATACGTATGACCCGGTTTGCGGGTGTCTAAGATACACAATATGCTCGTAGAAGTTTATCCTGTTAAAATGTGTCTTTAAATTTTGACTTTAACTAATTCTGGCGTTCTGACGGGCCGGGACACCGCTATCAGTATCACCCTACCCCTCCCATTTTAGGAGCTACAGGAGTCATTTTTCAAAAGCACCTTCCGCTTCCATTTTTACCTAGTTTAACCGAATCGATAGCAGAACCACACCAATGATAAAAAAAATGGCGAATTACAGTATACACGAAATAAATATAAATAAAAAAAAGACAAAAATGCTCCAAGTCTCTTACATTCTTCCTTCGCTTAAACGACTTTGGTGCTTTGATGGATGCGTTTGCGAGATTCCTTTGCTAAATATAAAAAAATCTTATACTGTATAGATCGATCGTAACTGAAAGGAAGAATGCTTTGAATACGAGAGTATAAAATCGAACTCGCGTGTTTTGCTCGAATTTAATTATGGCTAATCCGCAAGCAGTCCCAAAGAATAAGACAAACAAAACGGCCCTCCACATCCGTGCTCATTTGACGGATCAGAACGGCTTAAATAAATATAAATCCGCTATCATTGTTTATTTTAAAAACCTTTTCAAGTTTAGACATAGGGAGACGTGCTTGCAATAATGCCTCGGATTATTGAGTCTTACTGAACCCTCTATATTCGCAGGAATTTTTAAGATGTGAGATGAGCACCTGTCTGTCTTTGTTTCCATACAAAAGGTCTCCACTGAAAAGAGTCACTCAATATTTTAAAAACTATTTTGTACAGTTCGCCAATACAGCACAGACTTCATTGATTTTTCCCAGATTTGCGAGTATTTTTAAACCTCCATTAGGACGCTCTTAAGGCGTTCAGCTTTCAAAAGGAGGGTTAGGAAGTTTTTTTTCGATTCAAAAGTTTTTTGTAGTTTCTAGAATAAGCTCTTAATAGGAATTCGAATCTCACATCACGAATGGGGATATTATGTGTCTAGCTTGGGTGTTATTCAATGTCAATGACCTTGATAGGATTGATGATTTTATATTGAGACATCAAAAAGGTATAGGTGTCTTTGAAGCTTTGAAACGACGCTCTGGATTCGTTCAGGATTATTTTATACAACGAAATTGGAAGCTGTATTGCAGAATATGAAATCACTGATAGGTTTTATTGCCCGTGTTATCGGAGACTGCCGCCTTCATGGTTCAAAATTTAGCATTCGCGTGGAAACCAATCGGAGAAAATTTCAGAATGGATTGAAAATGAAATTCGTATCTGCTATAAGAACAGTTTACTCCGGTCAGATTAAGGAATGAAAAATCTGTTCGTGGCGTGAAATCCCCGTATGGAAATCTTATTTTTGGAACAAATTCGCTAAAAATATCTTCTTGCTATAATAGGTATTTTGCTCCAACAGTTTATTAAGCGGTTTACACAATGACGACGGCAACCATCGGTGGCCTTAATCACGGTTGATCACGGCACTTGTTCCCACAAAGGCGTATAATTTAATTCCAGCCTGAACGAGTTCTGGCTTCCAACCTGCTCACGCAGGGCCATGAAAAATTTACCCCTTATTAGGAATTTCTTAATTCATACTTTAACTCTCTGTTGAGTCTATTGTACTGTAAACCTATGTGCACATTGAAAATCGAACCTTCACACTATGTCAATTTACACTTAACCCTAAACTTCCTTTTGATCGCAAAAACTCTAACAAGCGTCTTTCGTTAAATGAGAAAACGTCGATAGTGCTCAAGCATAACAGGTGGTGCTTGGAAAATACTCAAGAATCGTATTCTTCGTGCCAATCTCTCAGAAATTCATGAGCGTTTCGAATTATTATTCAAAAGTGAAGTGTTTGACGTCGTCTTGGGGGAAAAAGCGAAATAGGCTTTTGTCTTCCAAAACGCATGAATAGTAGGGAAAATTACCGTCTATCTACAGTATTTTGATGAAAGGCCGGTAGCTCAGGCCCGGAAAGTAGCATAAAACAGAAAAATTGATACAAAATTTATTAAATCACTCAAGAAATTATGCTTTAGAAAATAGTCACTCATCATTTAATCGAGAGTTAAAGTGCACATCTTTCTCTAAAAAAAGCTATTTTTTATATATTTTTTACATCCGCAAATAATTACGTTGAAAACGGTCACAAGAACCAAAGAAAAATATAACCGACCAGACAGACAGTATAAATAAACATTTCATAAAAATAACGACCGGTCTAATTCAAAATTTTATAGCTTAACGATATCTCACTTTTGAGGAACACCCACCGAGATGCCCTGTAGATATTTTTAACGTTTTGCAAAATCTGATCTCCTGCAGGTTGTAAAGACTGGATTCATCTCAAAAATTGCAATCGCTATGGAATAAAAGCTAACAGAAAGACTGATATTTCAAACCCTGTAACTGGATAATAAAAGATTTCTCAAATATAGTTTTTATACAGGGTGGTCATTTTTATAGTTTAAGCGACTTTAAAAGATCTCGATAATCCCCAAAAAGGTTGCATAAATTATGACAAAGTTGCGTAATTTGGGCTCAATAAACTGCCTTTTTCAAAATCTCGCGTAATTTTGGAAATTGCTAAAAAAAATATTATTTTCTCCGTGAATCCATATCTGAACAGGTATTAATAAATTGTTCACAACTATGTCATAGGGATGTCTGCCGTCTATAACATGACGTTCTTAGGCTAAAATTCGACGTTTCGTTTTTATGGACGTTTACTTATCGATTTTAACTTTTTAGTTTAATAGTGGAATTGTCTTTTTAGGCAAAATGTACATTCAATTCGTAGAAATTGCTTGAAAAAAAAGAAACTGCCACGAAACCAAAAGAGTATGTTATTTAAAGGAAAAAATGGAAAATAAATAAACGTGAATATCCCTAGGATCCGACTTCGAAATTCGCCATTACCAAATTTATGTGATGCTTAACCAAAATTTTGGTCAAAATGAACGAAGCAAACCGGACAAACATAATTGCATTCCATTATTTTTCCACCATTAAACCGTTCTTCTAACGATTCCTCGAGAGTGTTTAATGAGATTAAAATATTTAATAGCATACACAGTATCCCATTTAAAATTATGAGTTAAAAAAATCTATATTCTACATGTAAAAATATATCGGATATAATTTGCAATTTTTTTTTATATCTAAAAAGACGAATGTTTCAACAGTGCTTTACCTTAAATCTTTTTTTCAGTTCTACTGCCAGTGATTTGATATCAAGGAGGGGTGTGTTTTCTAGGCGATACTATGGATCTGTTGAACAGGTAAGTCATTCTAACTAATCTACATTGATTCACTTCATTCCTCAATTCAGTATACCGCAAAGAGTATCTCACCAAACCAATATTATTCTCTTACATAAAATTTTGACCGCAAGCAATAGATCCATGCAGTTCTTCGCATTTTTTGTAGTAAAAACTGCAGTAGAACCTCGAAAAGTCAAATTGTGGATCGTTAAAATTTGGCAGAGGTCCCACCCTTGCCGGGCGACTGTTATCTCTATGATCGGAGAAAGCACCCTTCAAAAGTATATAAATATGGAAATATTCACCCGATTATAACCATTAATCTTCAGTAATAGATAGCCATCATCACGGATATCCTCTAGCAATATAGCTATTTGATGTGCATTCAACACTTTATATTTTTGTGTTGAAACCCACAACTTCCCTGTTTATAAATGCCAAAAACTTTTTGTATTTTAATACGGAGCATCTTCAACGGCGAAATTTATGATTTTGCATTTAATACCGCATCATTTAACCGATTTAATGGTGTCTATTTGACCTGCATTATTTATATTGCTTGGTAAACGACACTACTTACATTTTCATGGCAGTCTGCAATATGCGTGACAGCTATCTGAAAATATCAATATACAGGGTAGCATTTAGTACAATAACAATAATTAATTCATGGTTTGCTACTCGAGCAATCACGAGAAATTAATGGAAAACGTTGCTTCTTTTTAACTGCCACGATCAACTGCTTTTAGAATTTTATTCATCTAATTGTCTTTTCCAATATCGCTCGGACTGAGATTTTGAGCGCCATATTTTTCGTTTTTCTTCTCATACTTTCCTTCGGATGTCACGTGATCTGACAAAAGTATTCGACATACGAAAAATTATCAGGCAAAATGTGAGCTCCTGAGATACCGCATCTGGTAATTATTCATGAATTTATGACATGATGAATGACAAGCGAGCTCTAATTACTCACAGAGGTATTTGTATCTTACTACGATATTCTCTGTTCCTTAACCTTTCATGGTTTCATTAATAACCCTCGTAGCTAAATAAAACACCGCAAGAAAGGCAGTGCAACATCCATCTGGCTTTCTAGAGACATTTTTCGCTAGAATTTTCCCTTAAGAACTATCTTTTTAACATTTCCGTTCCTTTTCCACATTCATGAGCCATCATTCTTTCAGGCTTGTCGGAAGCTCTTTTGCATCTTCTATGACCTCGTTCGTATTTATTCGGCACCCTAGACACATTGATTCTAAGTGTAAGAGTATATTTGAGCTCAGATCGATCTGACCTACAAATCGAATTCATTTTCCTTTTAGATATTATGTACGACAATGGTTCACTTTACGATCCCTACTTGATAAATCGACATTCGATCCACGCAAAATCCACGATTGATCCCGAATGCCGAATTTAACACTCAAAAACACGCTAAAGACAAATTGCATCAGGATAGTGTGACATCTGGTTGTCTATTCTCCAGATAATGAGATTTTGCGGTAGTATCGACAGACTGGAGTGCACAAAAAGATAAAGAGGAATAATGGAAAATGCCTCCAAAAGGAAATGAAAACTGTTGCTGACACTGCTGCATTTTTATTGCGTATATGTTGAGGTTTTAAGAAGGTATTGTTTGCCTGTTTGTGCTGCCAAAACGGTTTTAAATGATGCTTTAAAGAGGGGGAATATTATCTGAAATATATACAGAGTGTTTCACAAACATGCCGATAAACTTTCAGGTGATGTGGAGCTTATGAAAACAATTATTTAGATGGAATTACGGCAAATGGCCAGCACGGGTCTAGGTGGAAATGTTCTTACTCCAGAAGATGCACATTAATCCCGCCATAGCGTGTCCCTAATTGCATGTCCTTATCCCGAACTGTTTATGAAATATTTGAAAAATATTTAAAAAAAAGAATTAAACACTCTGTATCCTAGAAACGAAGCGATTTCGAACTCAATTTTATTCCATCTAAATATTAGCTTTTATCAGCTCTACATCTCCTGAAAGTTTTGTCGGTATGTTTATAAAACCCTATATATCTATGTATAGTTTCCAAGCTCATGGAAAGACTTACGGCTTTCCATGTGTCTTTGATTTGGACAACATGACGATGAATTAAGTATTATTTTATTAGCATAGAGGCACATAGACAAATAGATCCTTGATCGATGTCGAAAAATAAATTTGTTTTACACAAGCGATGAGTGTAATTACATTCTAAAATACATAAAAAATGAAATATAAATTAATAATATTTCGCATTTAATAATACGTGATGTATGTGAAAACCCTTTAGTAGTAAAAAGAGCAGTTTAAATTTAAAGAGCGACAACATCGCGTAATTTTGGCCCACATGACGCAAAAACTCCAAAATATACAGGGTATTATTTACGTACATTGCCAAATTTCAAGGTGTGATTCATTGAGTGATTGACGGACGAAAAGTTTATATAGCCCTGTAATGCTTCGTTGTCAAGGGACAGGGTGTCAAGGCTTCTTTATTGTTGCATATTTAAAAAAAAAACCTCAATAACAAGAAGGTACACATTAATATGACGTTGGATCTTGGTGACAGTTCTTAATATAGAACAAAGAAATCTCTTGAGATCGAAATTGTTTCTCCTTTCTTGCTAGTGATACGCACAGGAGTTTAACCACGGAAATTTAAGAAAAATTTAACAAGAAAAACACTTTATTAAAACTGCACTGAAACAATTGGAGCACAACTTTTTTAGTAAAAATACATGTAAAAGTAAGGAAATGCCAAATTAAAAAAAAAATCGGACAATGGATTATTAAAATTTTTATTAAAAAAAACAATTAAAAAAAAATTGCCTACCGGCATCTTGCAAAAGGAAGAATTACCGGACCTATGTTTGTATAAACTTTTTGCCTTAAAAGCACTCATTAAAGTTTGACCGCGCATTTAAATAACACCTTGTTTAACAATGGAAAGGTTAGCGCATTCCCCAGACACCATCCCTGTATTTAAGCCCCACCATAACTGGCAACAGCACGAAAATTATTTTAGCGTCTGAACTACTCGTATATTCACAACGTAAAACCCCATAAGTGCATAGTGAGAAGAATAAGGAGCAATATGCAAACTTCGAAATATCAATGCCAGCAAGTTTACCAACTGTTCGATAAAAACCAAATGAACGCCTCTGACTACATTTAGCACCCTAAGGAGCAGGCCCTTCAACGCGTCGGATATTACGAAAGCCGTATCATCGGCTAACAATACACTGTCGTTACCCCGAACTTCTACCTCGATATCATTAATAAAGATCAAAAACATAATATACCAGATTACTGAAAAGCTACCATTAATCGTGCTGTCTATGTTCTAAACAGAAAAGCAGAAAAACAGCAATTCGCAGTGCCATTATTTTCACCAGCTGTAATCTAAGTAAGTCAAACGTGAAATAGGTAAATATTTATCAAATCGGCCTTTCCAGTCGTGCTCCCACGTATTTAATTTCAATAGATGCAACTAAAACCTAAAACATTGAAATCGATCACAAAAATCATTTAGGAAACCACTTTAAATCATTTTTATTTATAATAAATAACGCGAAGCCACTAAGGAAAGGTGATAATGAGCGACAATGAGGAACGTCACTCAAGCGATGGAAACAGGTCTTTTGACCGATGCTCACGTTACTTCTTCCAACAATGTTATCCAGGCCTTCGTGAAAGGAACTGCCTCATTCGCATAATATGCGAATATTTCTGGATAAAGGTACTTTGTTATTCCGAACTTTCACTGTTAAATATTTACGACACAACATCGAAACCTCAGCAAGGCGCAACTTGACGCTGTTCATTTGATCCAAAATCCTTTTTGAAAACATGATGAATACTGCCAACAAATTTCTTTCTATATCGTTCGAGCTTCTATGACAGCATGACATTATCGGAAGGGCAACCATCTGGCAAATATGGAAACCTATTCTACATTGATATTGCGCGAGATTCTATAGTGTGTGACCTAAATAGTCAGCGAAGCGACTTTGGGGGAGAACAAGATTCACGTACAAGCTTGTTTTCAACAAGATGTTGGTTTATAAGTCAAAGTACATACTTTATAAAGGCAAATACCTTTGAGGAATGTCACATACTATTGCGTGTTAATGGATTCTTGTTTCAGTTGCAGCAACCTGAAGTGGATGGTCATGAGCATTGCAGAAGGTTTCGCATTGAAAACGGCGATTCTCCAGGGGAAAAGGACGCAGTAAGTGCTGGACCCCCTTTAGCAGAGCCCCCCAGTTAGCGATCAAGCTCTTTCGCATAATAACACAATCGAAAAGCACCTTAAAAATAGACGTAAATCTTTTGCTTATTGTTTTGAAAAAAACGATTTATTTGTTACGCAAATCGGAATTATAGCGAATTTTTATAAATACAGAGATAAATGTGGAGAAAACTTGTGATATCACATGCAAAACTCGTAGGAACTCCACATTTAACAAGAGCTTTACTGAAATATCTGACATTAAAACTAAAAGAGGGAATTATTTGAACATTTGATAACTCGTAAACTTCGCTAAATGTAAAGAAGGCCTAAGTTGCACTAGGGTCAATTGGGAAAATGTAAACTGTTTTCACACCTTTAAAATTGAAATTTAGTTTTTGCATTTAAATAACTTTTTTTTAATTAGAAATGGGAATATAAAGAAATTATGCTTTCTCCTTTAAGGTAACGATGAGTTTTTTTCTACAAAAACATTATATTTGTAAAAAAGTTTATTTACTCTACCATGTATGGTTTTACAATTAGCCCTGACCTGTCGGGGTACCGTACCGTACCGGTAACCGTTACTTATAGAAATGCAACCTGATAAACTTTACTAATAAACTAATTACTCAGGTACTCTCCTATACTGGCACAGTTGACAGAAATGTACACAGAATTCTTGTGCCTTTTAATTTAATCACAAAATAGAAGAGATTGGGATTCCTTTTCATGAAAAAGTAATACCAATCCTCACCATGGATCCCATCTTTAAAAGGGGTCTTCGATGCCTTAGCCTTCACGTATTCTCCAACCAATTATCGCAGTTCTACTTTGTCGCATGGAAGACCCATTCTCGAAGTTGCTATCAAACAGTTCTTAATTTCTTTTTCCATTTCTGCCAAGAAAACGTGCCTACGATCCAGTTTAGTAAGGTTCGTGAAAATTTTTCTTCCTGATATTCTGTTGTAGATAGCAACTTTTGGCAATCCATAATAGCTTTTCGCTTCACGATAAATCTTATTTCGATTGATGACATCTTCAACAACATGTGGTAGGTGTTCTGCGGAATATAAGGGTCTTTCCTCCTTTTTAATATAATTGCGTGGCATGATATTAGGTCGTGTAGTATGAAATGAGTAGATTCTCGAAATGCCACATTCAACTGTGAATAACTTCACTCTAAATCTATATTTGGACTTGACTTTTTTATGTGAAAAAGGCACATTCTTCCTCTTTCGATCAGAGTTTAAAGCGTTAAAAATTATTGAAATCTGTTATTTTTATAAAAATTTTTGTGCGACCATGCAAAATAGTGAAATTCGTGTGGTAATGAAATATGAGTTCCACCGTGGAACCACAACAGCTCAGACGGTCGCAATATTAATGACGTGTTTGGTACTGAAGTCACTTCATAGCAAACAGTATCTCGTTGGTTCATGAAATTTCGTCCTGGCAATTTTGACCTAACAAATGAACCACGTGGACGACCTAAAACTCAAGTGGATAACGATCATCTGAAAGCCGTGGTGGAAGCGAATCCACGTCAAAGTGCGTTCGAATTTTCGTTAATATTCAGTGTAACCAACAAAACAATATTGACTCATTTGGCTGAAATTGGTGAGGTGAAAAAGCTGGACAAGTGAGTACCGCATGAGTTGAGCGACATACAGAAAGAATGACGTCTCGAAGCTTGTGTTTCGTTGTTGTGCCGGCATAATAACGATCCATTTTTGAATCGGATTGTTACTTGTGATGAGAAATGGATCCTACATGACAATACCAGACGTTCATCGCAGCGGTTGGATCAAGATGAACCACCAAAACATTGTGCGAAAAAAAATCTTCATCGAAAGAAGCTTATGGTGTCTGTTTGGTGGTCCAACGCAGGTGTCATCCATCACAGCTTCATGAAACCTGGTGAATCGATTACGGCTGATGTCTACTGCCGACAACTGACCGAAATGATGAGGCAACTGACGGTTAAGCAGCCAAGATTAGTCAATCGAAGCGCACCGCTATTGTTGCACGACAACGCTCGGCCACATACCGCACAAGTCACCTTGGCCAAGCTACAGGAGTTGGAATTGGAAACTCTTCGTCATTCACCGTATTCACCCGACTTAGCACCCACTGATTACCACTTCTTTCAAAATTTGGATAACTTCTTGGTAGGGAAAATATTCAACTCCGACGAGGCTGTCAAAGTTGCCTTCCACGAGTTTATCGACTCCCGGCCTGCAGGCTTTTACAGCAGGGGAATCAATGAACTTCCCGTTAAATGACAGAAGTGTATTGATAACGGTGGTGCATATTTCGATTGACAATAAAAACATTTCATATGAAAAAAAATGACTAAAGTTTCAATTCAATTCTACTCATTTCATACTACACGACCTAATAAATGCTGTAATAAATTAAGATCCATTTATGTGCGTTAAAATGGTTTTGGTTATGAATTAGATCGTGTTTTTATACTTATAGTAACTTCCAAAGATTGTTTACACTTGCTCCGGAAACTCGTTCACATTTAATCCACCAACACCAAAAACTTGGAGTGATTGTAAACATTTTCGTAAAAATTAAAAACCAATGCATATTTCAATTATTCATTGTTAAAAACAATGCTTTACCCATGCTCAACAATATTCCACTTCATACAGTATACTTACCATATGAAATGTGGATTCAAAAGAAAAGAAATTCTCACAATGCTAAATCTGCTCACGCCGATAAATGTAGAGTCGCAAAAGTGATGCAAAAAATGTGTAAAAACATGACTAGAAAATAAAAAATTAAATGGGCACGCAGAGTAGAGAAGTTGAGTAAACGATTTCGTACTCTTTTTCAAATGCTGATGCTCGAATTTTATATTTTTAGGGTCATTTACATTTACCCCAATTGACCCTATATTATCGGTCACTGCGCGTGCAACCACGGTTTTATTATCGCCCGGTATTCTAGGAAGCGGCAAAATTCACAAAGGGACTACGTTATACGACAAACTTCCACTCTATTATTATATTTCAATCTCATATTCAAATTCAATAAGCAGCGTATCATAGCAGCATTTCTGAATAGCCCGCGCTACGGAAAAATAAGTAAATTGAAATCCCACTTTGTTTTCATAAATTTTTACTGCTTGAAGTCATAGTTTCTGAAAAATTTTAGAACAAACTGGGCCTTTCCTAGCGAAAAAACCTTTTGTTTCACGTTTTGTCATAACAATGTTTTGTTTAAGATGTTTGGCTCCCCTAGCACCCCAGTTCTGGAAAACCCGGAGTGCCAGACAAGATGGTACTTCAAATATTTTCTTGGAAAATGTATGTTGCATTAGTGCGAGAAACAAAACTGTTTTGAAACAAATATTTTGCATTGCAGTGCATCAAAACTACATTGGGGTAGACAACGACAAATCGCCCTTCTTCCTTAGCATAGTTCTGAACGAAGATAATAATAGCTGCGTTCCACTGTACAGAGCCATACTTTTTAAGAAAACTGTTAAGTATTATCTTACCAAAAATCCTTTGAGCTCCATGTTAATAAGAAGTTTGTCTGTCTGTTGCAGGGTGCTCACAAAATATCTCTTCCAATACCTCAAAATAAAGTTCTGACTGTGAAACAGATTCTCTCAAACTTCCCCAACATGGATAAGGTGGAAAAAGGACCAAAAGAAATATTCTCTCCAGATATCCAAAAAGATTTACTTCTTTTAGAAGAACAGGAGGGATCCGTTAACTTTAAGTTTGGAGTAATTTTTATGAAACAAGGCCAAACTAGCGATGATGAAATTTTAAGCAACGGTACGTGTTTGAGGGCAAACTTTGACCACTTGGAGGACTTAATCAATTTAAAATGGCTTTGCGGAAGAAAATTAACTTCCTTTTAAAGTTGTTTTTAAATGAACTCGAACATTGCGAACCGCAGCAGGTGTCCTTTAGCTTTTGCCCATAAAATTTAATTTCTGGTTTGGGGCTCGGCTGCAGGACGCGACCAATTAATTCAGTCTCATTTGTCTCTCTGTTGTAGAATATGGCAGTCCGAATTTCGACCAATTTCTCACCCTTTTAGGCGATAAAATTAGATTAAAAGGATGGGATAAATATCGGGGGGGATTGGACACTAAGGGTAATTTAAGGCACATCAAAAGAACGCGTTTGTATATAACATATTTTTGTGGTACCGTAGGTGACATGACGGGTAAACATTCGAGGTACACGGTATATGAAGGCCATGAGATAATGTTTCATGTGTCCACGTTGCTGCCTTATTCACGGGATAATCGACAGCAAGTCGAGAGGAAGAGACATATCGGGAACGATATTGTAAATATTGTCTTCATAGATATAGAGAGCGACGATCAGAGTGAAAATGTACACGCTCAATTCAACCCTACGTGTATCAGGTCACAATTTACTCGTATCCTTTTTCTGATTCGTGCTTTTTGCGAAAACTAGCGTGATGTTAATAATTCGAACCACATGTCCAAGACCATATCAACATCCTGGTAAATTCACCAATGAAATATTTTCCTTAGAAATGAAAAAATTATCCCACGCCTTTCTTATATTTAATAATTTCCACGGCAACTATCTAATTGCTGAAGTTATCAAGCTTAAAACTTAACAACATTCGATTGAACCGTCTAGCTAAGACTCCAAATTTTATGCAGCCGTCCAGTACTCTCCGTTTCTGAAATGCATTTTCGCTAAATCCGCGTGTAAAGTTGCATATGTAGAAAGTTTTGTAAATAAGAAAACGGCACACACCGAGTGTTGAAAACACACCCACACTTTAACAGAAAACACAGGTAACATTTGATCTTTTCACATTTTGATTCATCCAAATAATTCTGCAACCGAAGGGGTAAGATTAGATACAACGCACTAGAGACTTTTCGCCAAAGGATGACATCACACCCACAATTCATCAGGCAACTCCCACCCAATGCTTGAAATTAGGAGTAGTCTGAGTCGCATTTTCGTCAGACGGCCCTGCAAAGTTGACTACCTAGAAAAACCACGTATGGGCACATGCGCAACAAGCAGGTGCCCGTGAAACGGTCAACCGGACGGTTGGCCGCACCACGGGTACACGGTTGGTGCGTGTGTGCCCTAAAACTAAAATCACACTGATGCTGACATTTGGTGTCGGATGATTTAAGAGAATGAAAATTGAACAAATTAAACAACAGATTGAACAAATGTTGCAATTTAAAACAAATTCTAGATATTTGACGGGCAATATGGCAAATAAATAATAGAGAAAACTCTGGACATTTTTATGAAACTGAACGAATTACACTATCTCCAACTCGAAAGCCGCAATGTGGCCTGAAATTCAAATTTCCGATATTCTTCTAACTTGCAGATTTTCAGTTTTCATCACTTTACGCAGCGATCTGCAAGATTGCTTCCAGTGCAGTAAGATAGCCCAGATGTGTCCTTTTTCGTGTCGTAATGCAAAACGGTGGAGAGGTTTCAAATAACAGAGCTTTTCCGACTAGATATGCGAACCGTACAAGAGTAAAAATTTGCTGCTTCTGATAATGTCTATATTTAATCCGGCTTCAATATTCACCTATACATGACTGAAAGCTTCCAAAGTGTTACGATCCTTCGAGACATGTCGCGATTACTCGATATTTACGACTTGTAAAACACCGCTATCAAATCGAAATTTTCGAAAATTTGCATATCGTTTTACCATAGTAAATTTCACTTTATGGATTCCGTTCAACCAAACGCTGATCGCCGCGGCCTTAAAGAGTTTTTAGTATCAGAAAAAATAATACGTATGTGATGAAGTCCGTATCAACAAAATCGTAAGACAAAAAAATAATCGTTAAAAACGATAAAATGGCATCACCAATAATGCCAATCGGGAAAGTTCATATTATTAAATTTGATTTTTTTTCCACCATTTGCGAATTTACTATGCAGCTCCTTGAAGTTTTGCGCCTATAATCATTCACACTTATCTTCGCGCTTGAACATATTAAATTATTTGGTTATTAATTGGAATTTGGATCAGCAAAATAACAAGTCAAAATCCAAAAATTGTCGACGTTTTCTCTCAACCTTAAAATATTGCCATGTTCAAAGATTGTATTTTCCTTTCCCCTGTCCAATTTCAGATAAGGACTAACCCTTCACTAAACCCAGGAGGATTGTAACAGCACATAACTATCAAAAGAACCCATTAGCTTCCACAAATGAATTACTATCATCCCTTATTCTCCATCAAAAATCTTAAACTCTTAACTTTGCGATATTCCCATTTGAAACAAACCAGTGCTAAATGACTGTGTCTGTGACGGACCCAACAAGTTAATCACTCAGGGTAATGTAACGCGAAATGAAAATTTTAATTAAACCTCCCTAATACGATTGCGGAATAAGAAACCATTAAGAGTTTTAATTGAACGCTCTTTTAGCTATAATTATTCCGAAATACTTGAAAATTAATGCAAATACGTTAAATACAGGCACGCCGTTTTTAAACCTTCTGGACACGATTCTACAAACTATAGAAAACCTTAACACGCATCTTCCAGATATTTTCGCAGTGGTGAGCAACAATGCAAAGGGTGACTACCGCTTTTCGGTGTTTTCAGACGAGGCGGTCCCCCTATTTGGACCAAGCCTGCCCTGTCCCCCCATTTTCAGTGATCCGTATTTATTTCGGGAATTCTTATTGGTGAAGCTAATAAACGGGGAGAAAGCCACATTTGAAACTCCAACTTTTGCCCGCAAGCGAGAGAGAACTTTGGAGATGCTCATCAAGGACTTGCATTCGGAACATGTTACGGATGCTAGAATAGTAAGAGGAATCACGAACTCATATTTTAGTTATATCAGTCCCTTATAAGGTTATATGAAGCATGGAAACGTTAAAGATGCGGAATTTCCAATAGGATTCTAATAGCACACAGTGTTTTGGAGATAAATATTTGCCTTCACACTACAGGCTGGAGCTGTTTAAACGGGCCTAAGATCGTTCATTAAGTTTAATGCATGTTTTCTTAGGAAATCGCTTTTAGATTCACGCAACATGCCCCTTTAATCTGAATATTCACTGTAATTTATTTGCCTGCTACCAAAATATTCATAAACCATCTTTGTTTTCCGTGTTTATCCCCTCAGAAAAGCATGTTCCAATATTTCAACCGGCGCTCATACTTTAATTAATTAGGAAAATTGCGAGAAAGCATGAAAACCGGTCTAAAAATTTCAGATTTATCTTATGGCACTTGGTTAATTATATTCAAAATGTATGGGGACTTTTCAGACGATGCTAAATAGAAGAGCCTTTTCGGATGTACTAGCGGACACGCCTAGACATTCCAGGTTAAAGGAGGACTCAAGGCAAATCGAGTTTGTACGAATCGGTCAAGCTCTAAAGTTGGAGGCAATCGTCAGGGGAGATGCACCAACTAGGTAAACAATTGATATATTAAATTATTTAAGCAAATAACTGTGCATTAAAACTTCCGTATAAACTTGTCGCCTTAAATCTGAAACATTTAAAAAGGTACTACCGGCATCATCCGTGATTTGTGCAACAGACCTTTATGGTACGCGTAAGTACACTTTCTTCACGCTCAAGAGAGATTATATAGAACTTTTAACTATTACGAAGGCTTATTGGCGTCGAGAAATATTGCACGTGGTAAAAACAATTTTGAAGAAAAACGAGAAATTTGCCAGAACGGTGAGACAAAACGAGTAAAAGCAACTTTCAAGACAAATGGTGCTAGCTAAGGGCCCCCAAAGATTGTGTGTTTTCATACTTCAACTTAACCATAGGCATTAGCGAAAAGACGATGAAAAAAGGAACTTTGCGCTCAGATATCATGCAAACGTTCACAGAATTCACACATTTGCAAACTACTGTGCAAAGCTCCATTGCCGTACTATTCGAGGGTTTTCCTTATTGACCTTTCACTGGCATTTACGGAAGAACATTAAATAAACAAACACATTTAAAGATTTAAAAATAGGACTGGCGCAATTAAAGGTTATCCAGCTGAAATTCGCCATTTGCATTTTCTCCCCACACCATAAAATCGAAAAAAAAACTAAATTGAGGCAATCCCATGCAACAAATCAGCTTTAACGTTGCTGCTGGTGCTGCTGCTGACTGCTTTAACGCAGGAAATAGAAATCGGTTTATAACGAGGTTAAGCAAAACTTTAAAGGAAAAATCGTGATAAAAGGAATTGACTGACCTGGGTTTTGTTTCTTGCTATTGCTGAAGCCGAACATTCAATTCACGGACGACATTGATCCATATTCCATAGACCATGAGTTCGCAGTCTCGCTCAGGCTGTTTCATGCTTAAAAAAACAAAACAAAAATATAAGCAAAAACATAGTGAAAAGGGCTCCATGACAGATGGCAAAGTTGTTACATCATTCTCATATGCCTATTTGCACAGGTCCTAGAAATAAATGAAGTATTATGCTATGAGCGGAAACTTCATCCTTAAGATGGAGTAGGAGGGCAACCAATAGTTTCTTACTCACGTTCAAATTTCAGAAAAATTCGGGACGAAAAAGCGCAGGTTGGCAAATGTGTGATAGTGTGTGATATATAGTACGATTGTTCGAAAAATGTTTGTAATGTTTTGTGAAACCTGGAAAGTTGCGTAGCGCAACATGTAGTATATGAACCTGTTACGTTCCACTGCACAATTTTTTCACTCATCCAGTTATCACGATAAATTATTGCGCAACAGCATATGCCATACTAATAAAATTTAAATTATCGGCTAGAAGAGGGAGAAGCCTTCTGGGCCAAATTCAGCTCCCCCCTGCACCGTTTCTCTCTGCCTTGCGACGCATGTATAATGTAATTTCACCCAGCAACATTCTTTAAACCACGTTTGAAACTAATAAATCGCCTTTGGCTTCGGACAATTTTTCCTAAGATGACCATCAACTTTGCAGTTTCATCAAGTCATTGCTTGTGTGCTTGGATCGTTAAGGCTTAGCCTCAACAAGAGAAAAGAGGCACGATTTCTACCCATTATTCCGTTGTAAAAATAACAATAAAACCAATAATTCTTTGGTACATTCCGGTCTATTTCTAACACACTTCAGTGATACCGTACTGACGTATCCCAGCACGAAGATTTAACGGTCGCCTGGACATCGTGATAAGGACACGCCGTTAGTTTTGCTGGAATGGCGAAGTTCTACAAGTACATTTAGTGCAAAGGGCTCAGACTTTTATGTTTCCTGATTGATAGTGTTGCGAATTGCTCAAAACGAGGAGAATTAATAAAATAACTCGAAAGAGCGTTTTGCTATTAAACTGAATAAATACTAATAATTATTTTCTTGTGCTAAAAACCGCTAGTGTCCCGCTAAAACTTGCACACCATGTTTTTCCTCAAAGATGCATGTTTGGAATGTGGTTCATACAGCGTGTCCTTGAACTACCTAGCCAAATTTCAGAAGGTGGTTCTACACATCGAATGCTGCCAAAAATGTAAGGTAGAAAATTTCGAAAGGCTGAGCCCACTATGAGGAAATTTCATTTTTGATTTTTAAGGACTTGTCCTATTTTGTAATCTAATTGTCCCCATATTTTCCTTTGAATTGTCGCTACGAAAATTCAATAGTACCATTAGAGAGCCACTTAAATTTCCTATTATAAACAAACATTGCGAGTTCATCTCATTTTGCACTTCCCTGTCATTCAGAGGCCTAAATGTAAAACTACTTTATTACCCTATGCCTGCTTTACTTCCTTTTTGTTAAACTTTCAATTGTCTATTGCTCCAAAAGATTCCCCATCTTACCCCATTTCTCACTTCATGAAAAACGTCTGCAACCCAGTTCATTGCTATCGCGATACCGTTTTTGAGTTTACCTTACTTTTAAAAGAGTGAGAAAGGTGTCGATTATTGAAAACCACTTGCACACAGAAAAACTCTATTTGCCAAAATTGAAAAACATTTTAAACAAAATACCATAAGTTATAAATATTGCTCAAAACGCCCTCCCTGTTGGCGCAAACACGACCTGTAGGTCCGAAAAATGGTCTGGATCACCTATTTGGACCCAACCTCAATGTATCCTTTATCCAAGTTCTTCAACTGTGTCAACATTAACTTTGTGCACAAGTGGTTTTAACATATTTCAGATTTTTTACCAATTGTTTTTTCTGTGCAAATGATTTGCAATAACTGACTCCTTTCTCATTCGTTTAAAAATAAACTAAACTCAAGATACGGTACCACGGTAGAAAGGTACTTAGTTGTAGGTGTTTTTCATAACGAGTGCAATAGCATAAGACGAGGAATCTTTTGTGGAAATGGACAATTGAAAATGTAACGAAAAGAAATAAATAAAAAAGTTTTACGTTCAGGCTTTTGAAAAGTCAGCAAAGTGCAAGTAAGAGGAATTCGCAATGGTTGTTTAAAATAGGAAATTTAAGTGGTTTTTCAAGGATGCTATTGAAATTTTTCTAGCGGCAATGCAATGGAAGATACGGGGGCATTTAGATTACAACGCACGATAAGTCCTCAAAACTTAAAAAATTTAATTACCTCAACGTGGATAGATTTTGCCGACATTTTTCTACTTAACATTTTTGATAGCATTTTATGTGTAAAACCACCTCCTGAAGTTTAATTAGGCAGTTTAGGGACACCCTGTATAGCAACCTGGTCAGCGGCTCGCAGTCGGCCGTTATTAAAATATCCGAGCGGCCGTTAATAATGTTGTTGAAATGTTCCAGAAATAGAGGTCTCCTAAGCAAAAATGCTTACTCTAACGCTGTTTTGTTGTTGCCGGAATCCTCGGGCATAAATTCCTATTATATTTTCATTCTCACAAGCAAAAGCTATAAGAAAGTTCAGTTAATTTCGTTGATTGAGACAAAGAGCTTTCTCCGGGAATTTAATAACGCAAGTGCTCGTTAGCTTTAAACTAGTTCCACATATTATGAAGAAGAGTTGTTGAGTTTATAATATTGCGTTATAGTTTGGCTAGTACCGGAGCAGCAGGCTCCGTGTTTAAAAGATCTCCATGGGAGGCCAACTGTTTCTATCCAGTTTTTCCATCACATCCCGTCTCTTCAGGCGATTCTTGGGGAGAAAACAAGCTCATTTTAGCTACCGATGAAGGGACTTTTGTTGTTGAAGGTCTGCGAAGTAGTAGGTGGTTCATAATTCAAAATTACACAATATCCTGGTTATTTTAGATGGAACATCTCACAGACAAGTCTTTGACAAGTCTCTACAAGTTCGACAACTGAACGTAGTGGAACCTCATGGAATTCTCCTTCTCAGAGCTGGTGCTTCACATAAAGACTGCAAAGTTTATGTTTTCAGGCTGTCTCAACTCCAGTCTCAAACTGACGTAAAAACTCGAATGGATGTTAAGGATTACAGAATGGAGAGAACTCGTGGAGCTAATTTGTATGCCTTGTCGCGCCCTGGTTAGTGTACAGGGACATTTAATTAAGTCTCACTTTCCTATTTGTTATTTAAACCATCTAAAGACCCTGTCGAAAGCAAAGTTCCATCGGGAGTTATTTTGCTTGCCGTTAAATGTAACAAATCCAGATTCATTAGGTGTTCTATGACGATGATTTAGGAACACATCACAATTATCTTGAATAGCTTTTGAACAAGTTTAATGAAAATATTTTTCACTACTCGATATTACAATATATTCTGACGAATCACGTTTTACTAACAACGGCATATTTAATAGAAATTTACTTCAGGTATTGGGTAAAAAAAAATGGATAACGATTTCGGCAACACAATTTTCGAAAATTTGGAGTTAACGGTTGATTAAAAATAGTTAAACTAAGAGCGGAGTAAAGGCTCGATTTTTTTGCAATAATCACTTAACTGCCAGTCCAGAAAACTATCATGAAAAAATAAATCTTGATGTGAATAGCTCCTGATGTGATTCAAGAATAATTAGAGATTACCTAACCACGAGCGTTAAAGAAATGTGGATATTTTACATTGCTTTCAACGCGTTTCTTCTGATTTACGCATCTATTGCGAACTTTTAACGTACGGCAATCACAAAACGTCAAAAACTTAAATTTTTCCGTGAAAATTCTAAGGAAAAAAGGCAACTACCATTTTCGATACTAGAAATGAGTTTAGATAGGTGCAGAAAATCAAATATATTATCAATATGTATATCACTTTTATTACAATTGTGTGTAGCCGCCCTTAAAGATTTTCAAAACATATGCATTGTTTAAAAAATATATTAGTTTTTGAAATCTTCAGTTTTGCAAGTATTTTAGAGTATGATTTTTGCAATATGATATCTAAATATTTTCTATGAAAACACTGTTCCCAAGGAAACTGATAAAAAAACACAGTTTTTTCTTTATGAAATGGTCCGAATTTAAAATCGTATAAAAGTGAGTGAAAGTTACCTTAAAAACGATATTATATTCATTTGTGGTATCAAAAATAGCAGATGCCTGCAGCAGCACATAGAAAGAAGAACGCAATTTAAAATATCACACAAACCTCTAATAACCAAAAAAGAAAAAAAACAACTGGTGATTTATTATATTTATATTTCAGGATTTATGAGTTTTTGATGACCCTCTGCTGCTCTAATTATTGTCGAAAGGTGTGACATATCTCAGAAACAGTGTTAAATAATTTTTGCCTCAACGGACGTGCTGCACTAGAAACTTAATAAAACATAAAAAAATGGAATGTAAATTTAATACAACCGTTAAAAAATGGCTCCGACTTCTGACATTTTCTCAATTAATGCTATTTTGAAAATATTATATTTAACTTCGCAATACGAAGCCGACTTTGGCCAGTTAAAAAATTTAATCCAAATACGATTTCGACAAATCCAAACCTTTTTGATAAATAGACTACGTAAATCAAAATGATTCACGTCATATATGTTTTTTAAACAACTCCAAAAGACCTAACCAAAGGATAAAAATATATGACTATGTGTGTTGTCAGCACGGCGGACATTAATCTAAATTCACGAATTATCAAGGGCTCTATCCTGCAAACTTCTATAACCTGGAAAGTTTCTGACTTCACTTCAATATGGAGTCTATTCATAGTGCCGGGAAATTTGTACGAAAGAGCTTTAGCCTTAATCGTTTAATCGTTAAAAATTATAATTTACTTCGTACATACCGGGTGATATTAATAATGTTACGAGCGTTGCTCACTTGGAGTTTACTTTTAACATATGAAATTATAGAAGTCGACTCAATTTGTATATTTCCTGTCCCTTTAAATTAAAGGTCGTAATGCTTTTTGGTAAATAAAATTTCGTTTTTAAGTGTCCTTTCAACAGGAATAGACCTGTAATAATTCATTTTCTATATAGTGGACGTTTATAGGTGGTGCTCGATTACGAATGTGTGTAGCTGTAGGAAAGAAGTTGTTGATGTTCCAATGGAAGCATTCCGCAGCATGGACAGCTTGGTGTCCCGCTAGCGACACTGACACTATAGAGGGATTTACGTTTTTTTGGGTATACACCCAACCATTAACTCATGACCAAAAGAGTATTAAAAATGTCCTCGTTGACTATGTTAGGAACTCAACCTAAGCGAAACTCCCACCATCTTAACCATCCTCGACAATGTATGGAGCCCAATTTCACCCACCCATGGAGACATATTGGTTTGTGTTGGTTACAAAAACCATTGGGACGTGGTGAACGGTCGTTCTGGTCAGGCCCAACATCTTTATACAGTAGATGGGAATAGGGTTCATCTTGTTGCTGCCTTGGATCTATACGAAGACCAAGAAATCCAGCTGATGCTTTGCTACAACCGTAAGTGTCTCTGTCTAAGGTTCGTCTTCATTTACGTGAGACGGCAATAAAACTTTTCGTATCAGCATTTTTCACTCAATCACACAATGTTATTTTATGAGTTACTGAGACAACGATGAAGAGTGTCTGAAGTCTTTCTCCTATCAAGTTTTAGTACGGCTTAACGCGTTATACTGGAAACTTTGGCATTTAAGTACGTGATCAAACAGGAGCGTTACGGAATTCCAAAATTATGATTTTAAATGAGAGTGAACTTTGCATATTTTAGATTAATCTAAACAGTTATATGCATACGTCAGGGTAAAATAAAACCATTCTAGTGAGAAAGAGTAGATAATATATTACCCACGTCATTAAATATTTACATATACATAATGAAGAATGATGTCTTGTCCTTGGCAAGAATCACTTAGAAGATACAACTTCTTTTAGAAATAACGACCACAAGTGACGTTATGACATTATGACTTCGATTAGTGTGTAGTAAGTGATAAAGCAAGTATCTGAATCCACAAGTAAGTTCGTTAGTTAACATCAAGTAAATGCATTTACATTTAGAAGATAACACGAGACGCAGGTAATTAAAGTTCATTTGAAACATAAGACCAACTGAAGTGGTGGCCATTTATTTTATTCGTTTTGTTATTTAAATGTGATATACTAGTAATTACTGAACATGAAGATTTGGTCTTCACTCTCGACAAAAACACTGGCTATCTCAGTTTAAAAAAAAATTATATCGTCATACGTATACAAGGTGTTCATTTCTCGACCTCAACCACGAGGATCACGTTGACCATAAAAGATACGGGATCACCTAAGCTGGGGCAAAGATACTAGACAACTTGCTGTTCAAAAATATTGTGATGAGTTAAATGCTGAAACTTTTCAAAGACAACAAACGGCAACGAATTGAGTTCTCTTCGACCAGGCTTATACCAGAAAAAATTAATGTGTCTTATCGGGGAGAGTAAAATTTTGAAAAAACATATGTAAATGTCGTCCGTTTAAAATCATATCACCAAGTCTTGCATCGAGGAGATATCGAACGGAAGACCACGTGTTCTGGATATAACATGGCCCTGTTGAAGTAAAGTCCCCATCTCCTTTCCCACGTGTTATTCATGGATGAGTGCAAGTTTACAAACTAAAGCATGTTCAATCGTCCTAATGAACAAGTTTGGCCCACTGAAAATCCACATAAACACCAAAAATGTCAACCACAAACACGTTTCGGGCTAAATGTACGAGTTGGTTTATTTAACGATAACATTCGGCCCATACATTTACGACAACAATGTAAAAATAAATAACCACAGAGGAGTATTTGCACTGTTTAAAGTACTACCATATGGATTGTGTCGATAAGAAGATTTACATCAATCGCTTGAATAACTTTTAGTTCCAACAAGATATTGCTCTGCCATATATCGCTAAGCAAGTGGGAGATTATCCAACTGAAATATTTCTCGGTAGGGCCATTGTAAACAATGAGAAATACGTTAGCCGGCACGTTCACCAGATCTGTCCCCATTTGATTAGTATTTATATAAAACCACGAAACATTTCATTTATAAATCTGTACCTACCGATATTAATGAAACTTTTTGCCAAAATTACAGTTTTTCAGATACTTTAAAAATCATCAGAATTTTTCAAAATTTGAACGACTTATTCTTAAATTTTATAATGCACTAATCTACCTTAATTTAATCGACGCCATATATATTTTATGATTGCCGAAATCACCATGCTTAAGGTCCAGAAGCGGACACCATGTATATACACTTAAGCATACTGATTATGAATAATCGATTCAAGCATATATGTTTTCTAGATCGCTTTAGATTGCTTGCAAAAAAGTTTTTATCTCACATACATATAACAAATTAATCCTAAACAATTCTAGGGATTTTTTTTATTGAGTCGTTCAAATTAATATTTAAAATTTCACCTCAAGCAATATGATTTTTTAAATTAAATTCGATGACGCATTATAAACAGTTTCGAAATTAGTTCATCACAGAAATTATAAATAATTATTATTATGTTCCATACAAGATACATGCCATTTTCAAAAATTGAACGAGGCCAATAACAGCAACACTTCTACCTCAACCGATTTCGATTTCCACTGGAACTCAGCTCCCACCGATATTGGTATGTATGAAGACCTGACTGAAAGACGCTTGTGTAGCTTTAAGTTTCTATAGTCTGTGCATTTCCTTACGTCATCGCTTTCACATCCAATACAATGGAAATTCGCTTGGTTGTGAATGGTAACCTCATTCACACAATGAGCATGCCGAAGTTACAATTGATCACTAGCAAGACTGACATATTCTTTGCCACAACTGCTCCAGAATTTTTCCCCAACAAGGCAGACCTTCTGCACGTAGACACTAGGCAGCAAGAACTGCAAAAAATTTCTCCACCCTCCAGCCCAAATGGTAACTATGAGTATCTACTAATTTGAAAATATTGCACTTGCAATCTAACCAGAGGTGACGATCGCGTGACAGAAGGGGGTAATTAGCTAAGGAATAGAATTTTAAACATGCAATATGTCCGACAAGAATACTTTATTATCGTTAAGTTCGGCAATAATACTTTGTTCAACGAGTTTGTTATGAAAGCCATCATTCTCTTAGAGAGACGTTTTCATCTCGCGACCCAGACGAGATGAAAACATACTATTAATATGAAAATCGCAGTTTGCGGACTAATACCAGATAATGTACGTATGCACGTTCTTTGCACACTCATGTGAGTGTGAAAAGTGTACTTTTCACATGTTAATTAACAATGATAATATGATTTCGTCCAGATCAAAATATGCAACATAGGCAGTTGCAATGTTTCCGCGGTGCTTTCTGAAGCATTTAGATATTTCATGATCATAAAGTCCGTTTCCTTGTTCAAGCAAAATGTTTTTTTTATTAAAAAATTTTAAAATCATTTTCAAAAAAATTGTGTGTTCGATAAGACTTGCTCTTGAATAATGCCCAAATGCAAAGGAACAAAACGATCCAAGTGTCGAATTTCAAACGAACGCCATCGCTTTTGTTAGTTGTAAGTGGTTAATGAAACGAAAATCCCTATTATGCAGAAACACTTGCTGACGTTTTCAACAGTGACCACAGAAGTATTCATGGAAACCATTTCATTTAACGACAGGTATAATGTCAAACTTCAAACATTGACAACTACTTACAAAAAACTCTTACCAATGGAAGATTCAAAGTCTCTGGTAACAGTATTCTTGCAAAATATCTTCCGTAACCGCCAACATATCATCGACACCACCTTCAAGTTGATCTACGATTACAACACCGGAGATAGATTGACAACCGATTACGAGAAGACCCTGAAGGGCATCTCCACCTTATTAGGCAAAGAAATTCCCAACCAAGTGTTGGTCTATTTGTTCACTTTAGTGGACATGCCTCTAGATTTAATAGAACCTGATGACATCCAGCTGAAGCCCGTCATTGAGAAGATGAACCCGTTGGAGGGGATTCAGGAGACTCAGAATTGCTTGACCGACAATAGCAAGCCGTTGTTGAATGACTGTACTGGAACTAGCAGATTTGAAGAAATCCCGAATACTCAACCTCAAGAGACTAAACCCAAAACGGGTAGATGCAAAAAGAGCGATGTTAAAAAATGTGACAGATCTCGCACTGGCAAAGTTTCCAGTCTTCTGGATCTCGTGGCAATAACGGTAGTGAACAATCACTCTAAACTGAAGAAAACATATCAGAAGAAGTTTGACAGGGCTTGGAAAATGGTGAATTCCAATACGTGCAAAGGGGCGCAATTGGAGCAATGCTACGAAACTTTGAGGGACTTGAACAAAAAGAGGAAGCTTTTGAGGGATATTGAGAACGATAATATCACGGAGGAGGTGGTGGCTGACTTATACCACGATGTGGATATATTCCTGAAGGAGAAGCATGTGTACGAGGCTGTTAATATGGATTTTTTTGAGTGTGCTTCGCAGTGGTCAATGACAGTTATTTTAAATGAATTTAGTTAAATTTGCAGACAATTATTACTTTTTTAAATTGAAATGACCAATATTATTCAATTTGTAAGTTAATTTTCATAGTTTTGTGTTTTTTACATTCGGTATTAGCTTGAAAAGTCGCAAAATATAGTCCGTTGAAAAATTCTCAAAAAATTTCAATTTGTTTGAGGTGCTAATTTTAGTTTAATAAACTGATATGGGCTCGATATTGATCCTGAATACTTTCATTGACTTATTTGGCCCTGAAATCTTGTGAATGCATATTAAAGCATCTTTATTTCACAAATACCGTCAAAATGAAAAAAAATCTGTTAAGCTGACATTGTATCTCGGTAACCGAATGAGAAAGAAGAACCCGGTTGGCACAGTCTCGAGCTTGATATAAGTTCATTTACCGTAAGTGATATTATTAAGACTTTATACCGAATGTTGTAAGTTTCAATTTTAAAGTAGAGTATAAATGCGAACGAAACAATCGACATGTTTATTTTCCGTCCTCTTTAACTTTACGTCTTGCGGATTACGTTACTGAAACAGGCAAGACGGGCAAATTACGTCACACAACTCAAAGAACATCAAATTCATAGTTTGCAGAATTTGGGGTTATTCACATATTTCCTCAATTACTGGGAGTTTTTTAAACGTCACAACGGTATTAATATATGTATACCACAGTTATAACCAGAATTTATACCGCGAAACAGTTTCCAAAAAGTTTCAGTCTTGTTTTTTTTCATCACGAGTTTGTGTTAAATAAAAATATCATAATGTGAAAAAATGTAATAAAAAATTTAAATTAATGGTATGCACAAAAATATGAGAAAGTGCGAATATGTGGATGAAACTTAAAAGATTTCTAGAATCAATCGGTTTTATTACTAAGCCATGGATTTATTTTTTTATTATTAATGGAATTCCATTGCGATGTGTTTTCGTGAGGAATTTGTTTCTAGCTAATACCTTCAGACACCTTTTTCTTCACATAAAACTTCAGGGAAAGAATAATGAAGTTGGTTATAACAAGTGGCATATATCGACGAAAATTCAAACGTTTAGTTGAATTTGCATTTATCCCATTGCAAAAACGTTAGCAAAAAAGATATTTTTGGTGATTTGCTAGCCGGCTGTAACGACGTTACGGGATATAGTATAGTAATTGTAGTATGAAGTCCACACTCCCGGCGATCTTTGAAAAAGAATTCAAAGAATCACCGACATTTTCAAAAAGCAGTATTTTTAACGGCTTTATAGAAAAAGCCCAAGAATTTTTGTTTTACATATTTGACAAACGTATACAGGGTGTCTCTAAAAGGTCTGTACAAAATTCTACCACAGAGTTCTGAGGTCAAAACATGACGATGTAACCCAATTTACCTTAGTCCAAAAGTGGACGGTTTTCGAAATACAGGGCCTCAAAGTGAAAACAAAAAAAAGCAAAACAATTAATTTCTTGGTTGGTAATGCTGCTATCTACACAAAATGTCGTATCGGGCGGTTTTTGGGGATAAGAAATCAGAATCCGTTTACATTTTCGATGCACAATGCAGAGGGCGTTGTCAGCGCTCGATGAACCCTCTTTAAAAGGGCATAACTTTTTCATCACCCGGTATAAAATTTATTTATGACTAATCTTGTGTTTTCCTACATTTTTTAAGGAACAAAGGTCTCTTGTTAAAAATCTCTACGAGGCTTCTTTCTTGAGATATTTGAAGCTTAAAGTTCGCTGCATGTCTTGAACAATAATTTTAATGTACTACATATCTATTCGTACAGTTGGATCGAAAAAAATCAAAACTTAAAAAGTCTTCAATTCTTATCCTTTTATTAAAATTTTCATGTTTTTATTTGTGCATACTAATTTATCTAATCTACGACTGGTCTTCTGTCGATTTATCCATGAGCAGAGAGAATACAACATAAATTTTGTTATTAATATTTTACTTACGGATGAAGCTTGTTTTTCGAGAAGTGGAATTACTAATTTACACAATGAACATGTTTATGCTGATGAGAATCCGCATGCTACGAAAGTGGTACATTATCAACATGAATTTAAGATTAGTGTGTGGGCAGGAATAATTAACAATTTTATTATTGGATCTGTCATTTTGCCGCCCCGATTAAGTGGTGAAAGTTATTTGGAATATATTCAAAATATAGTGCCAGAATTATTGGAAAATCTTCTTTTACAACTTCGGCAAGATATGTGGTTTATGCACGACGGTGCTCCGCCACATTTTGCTATAAATGTGCGCAACTATTTAAATCAACAGTACCCACGAAGATGGATAGGTAGAGGAAATGATGCTCCGGTACCATGGCCACTGTGCCCATCGGATTTAACTCCGATGGATTATTTTTTATGGGGGACTCTAAAGTCCATGGTATACTTCACGGCCATAAATAGTGAAGAGGAACTATGGGGACGAATTCAAAATGCAGTAAACATTTTAAAGAACGACGACGAATGAATGAATAGAGTACATTTTAATTTCTTGCGTCGGATTAATCTTTGTATGCAAGTCAATGGTGGTCATTTCGACCATCTACTAAAAGTATAATTTTTTCGTGTTTATGTTTGGTATCTATGTTTTCAAGTAATTTTTAACCTATTTTTAAGTTTTGATTTTTTTCGATCCAACTGTAAGAATAGATATGTAGTACATTAAAATTATTGTTCGAGACATGCAGCGAACTTTAAGCTTCAAATATCTCAAGAAGGAAGCCTCGTAGAGATTTTTAACAAGAGACCTTTGTTTCTTAAAAAATGTAGGAAAACACAAGTTTAGTCATAAATAAATTTTATACCGGGTGATGAAAAAGTTATGCCCTTTTAAAGAGGGTTCATCGAGCACTGACAACATCCCTCTACATTGTGCATCGAAAATGTTAACAGATTCTGAATTCTTATCCCCAAAAACCGCTCAATACGACATTTTGTGTAGATAGCAGCATTCCCAACCAAGAAATTAATTGTTTTGCTTTTTTTTGTTTTCACCTTGACGCCCTGTATTTCGAAAACCGTCCACTTTTGGACTAAGGTAAATTGGGTTAAATCGTCATGTTTTGACCTCAGAAATCTGTGGTAGAATTTTGTACAGACCTTTTGGAGACACCCTGTATATGTAGGATCACAAAACCAAGCCATATTCGTCATCTTCTTAAATTTATGTATCCGTTCTTTCTATGTCACAATACTGTGTCCTATACTTAAAGACGTTATTATAGGACAATTAGAGTGATGATCCTCTGGGCGTCTGGCGCCCAGATGTGACCCAAGCGGGGGTGAGAAACCCAGAGGCACAGGTACCATTTAAGGAAATGGGAAAAAAGAAGAGACTGACCCAGGCAGTCCCGAATACGACGAAATGCGATAAGACAGACTTAGGTCCGCTTGCTCTTTTTTCCCCTTAAGTTTTCAATTTTTTTCATTTAATAAACGCACACTTATAGCTTTTATTCTTGAACTGTGATTTCTTTAGTAGATATAACCACCATCCCATATCTACCCTAGTATTGGAATTTGATATCCTATTGAATTCTGATGCTATATACAGGGTGAGTTGGGAGGATCGTGCCAAACTTCAGGAGCATGTTGCACATGAAAAATAAATGTAAAAAAACTCAAATGTTGTTATCCGATTTTCGTTTGTTTACAAGTTATAGCGTAAATAAATTTTTTTAACTAGGATTCTATTTACCATAAACGTACCTTTCCTGGACGTTGGATTGGTCGTGGTGGCCCTATTAGTTGGCCTCCAAGATCTCCAGACCTCATACCACTAGACTATTGTTTGTGGAGTTGGTTTAAAACTGAAGTGTACAGAGTTAAAGTGGACACTCAAGGTGCACTAATTCAACGCATTAGAAATGCTGCAGCTGCCATTAAAGAAAGACATGAAACAATCAGGAGCGCAACGAATGCTCTTCATAGACGAAGCCGAAAATGTTTAGAAGTTAATGGCAATATTTTTGAACTTTTTCTATGATATCCAAACGTTAATTTATGGAATTTCTTATGAAATTTATAATTTTTTAAAATTTTATGTTTTAATTTTATTTACGCTATAACTTGTAAACAAACGAAAATCGTATAACAACATTTGAGTTTGTTTACATTTATTTTTCATGTACAACACGCTCCTGAAGTTTGGCACGATCCTCCCGACTCACCCTGTATATGGTTGTGGTTTTTCTGTAATTTACTGTAAAGCTGTTAAAACACCGTCTTTTACCTCGTGGTCCACGTGGTTATATTGTGGTCCACTACGTTTCGGTATTTTTTTTGCGGAACTTCTAATTGAATATTGGCAGTGTCGACTTTATATTGCAGTTACTATAAATACACAAATAATCAATTTCTGCGAGCCATTTACCAACACTAAGCCATTAAAACTACAACAAAGGGGTTTGTTGATTTTAGCCATAGAATTTGAATTTTTTATGTGTCAATATTTTCATTTGTGTTTTATGTGAGTAAATGGCTCAAAGAAATTAATATTTTATTGAAGAGTGTAGAGAGAATAGGAATTATCAAAAAAAATCATGAATTATGAACGAAGAGCGTATAAATTAGAGGCTGTGCTCATTGCATGTATTTAACTTGTTTGTGTTATTGTAATTTTGTACTGTTTTAAAAAAATGACATCGAAGAAAAGAAAAGTTTTGTTCATTGAGGAGAAAGGTATAATAACTTCTAGACTTGCAGCAGGTGAAAGCAACAATACCATTGCAAATCGTTTGCAATTATCGTATTCGACTGTTTCCACAATTTGAAAGAACCAAGAAAATATCGAAAATGCCTTTAATGAAAATTTATTGCCAAAGATGAAATTTAAGTTATCCAATCATAGGGATATTGATCGGGCATTATTCAAGTAGCTCTAAACAGAAAAAAGTGAAGGATAAGCAATCAATGGTCCAATATTACTGGCAGAAGTGAAATAGTTTGCCAAAAAAATGAATAAAACCCCGGAATATAAATGCTCATAAAGTTGGATTAAACGCTTCCGACAAAGATAAAACGTTAGATATGGGACGATTAGTTGTGAAGCTGCTAGTGTACCAATTGTAGTGACAGAAAACTGGCTTAAAACTCTGTGACCTGAAATTCATAAAAATTACCGAAATGACGAGATATTTAACGCAACCGGAACGGGTCTTTTCTACAAAATAACTCGGAACAAAACAATGAAATTTAAAAGAGAGAGGTGCACAGGTGGAATAATGTTCAACGAAAGAGTTACTTTACTCTAAACTAAAAGAGTTTCTGACTCTAGCAATATGACACGATCAGAAAAACATAAGTTGAATGTTTTTTGAACATCAAAAAACCCTCGTTATTTCAAGAATATTAAGTCGCTACCTGTTCCCTATGTGTCTGATAAAAAAATCTGGATGACGATAGACCTGTTTATAAAAATTTTACAAGACTAGGACACTAAATTAAAGACAAGAAGAAAAAAAAATGCTTTTAATAGATAAGGGTTCAGCGCACCCAAAAATGTCAAATTTAGAGAATATTATCGTTCAATATCTCCCACCAAATATTACATCAGTTCTGCAGACGATTGGCCAGAATCATAAGCTCAATGAACGTTTATGTTAGAATCCTCGAGCTAATGAATATTATTGAAAACAATCAGCAAAACAAAAAGCATGTTATTAATCTTTTGGATGCAATATCAATGATTTTTAAACAATGGAAGAACATATTACCCCAAACAATCAGGTATTGTTTCACGCATGGCCTTTTACAACTAGTACCAGTAGCTGATGATTTTGAAGAGGATGACGATCTTCCTTTAGCTGAGGTGACAAGAAAGATAAATAATGATTTTGAAAAACAATATTATGTGTCTCTTGTTACGATAAAAAAAAAACTTACATTGTCGCATCAAATATGGACTGATTTGGTAAATAATGACCGTCATTTGGAAACAAACGGTGTTTGATCTCACAAGCAAATTGCAAACGAATTGTTCACTATTTAAGAAATCCAAAATGAAAATGATGAAGACGCTGAGGGTGGTGAAGATTTTAAGCCACAATCAATTGTAGAAGCCCTACAAGCTGTAAAAACCCTGAACAGTTTTGTGCTATACAGTCATTCCAGCAACATAAAGTTTCTGAATAAAATCAGTTCCATAGAGAAAAAAATATTTATTTTAACTTACATTGTAAAAAACAAGAAAAAATTAAATAATATTTGAATAGATAATGTTTTTATGCCATACATTCATAAAAATAATAATAGTTAGAAGAATAAGTTAGAAGTTTTTATTAAATGATTTATGTTCTATTATTTATCTATTAGTTTTTAATATTTTTAATAAATTCTTCTGTTTTTTTCATGTTTCTTTAATCATTAGAAAAATAAGTCTTGATGTAACGATCATTTTTACTCGGCCCTCTCGCTGTTATTCTATTCGACTTTCACTGTAGTCACATAACAAATTAATAATGATCCAGTCATAACAGCCCTATTATATAATAGGTCCTGCATAGTTAATGGCCCCATTATACCTATTATAATGAAACCATATGGCAGAATCATTAACAAACTATAAAGTAGTGTGTCCATAACTGGCAGCGGCTATAAGTGTTTTTATCTTTAGATATACTTTCGTGCGATTATTTTTTCTTCATAGGACCTCTTGTTGTCACGTGATCGTCATTTTTCCCGATCTACAGTTTGTTTATTAAATCCGTAAACGCCAATTTCACTTCGCGAACTAATTACAACAATATATTCAGCATCTCCGGAGGGAAAACCTTTGAGGATATACCGAATCCCCATACATTCTCTGAGTCGGTCACCCCATCAAGACAACAACAGGACCAATTCTCCACCTGTCTGGAAATCTGCTGATTCCAAGCTGACGGTAAGGAAGAACACATGAAACATTTACTCTAATCCAATTCACGTTTTGCAGGTTCCAGAACAACCTAGAGTGTCGAGAAGTGCCAGCAGCTCGCCGGTACCTCCCGTGAGAGCGAGAATGCAGCAGGCGTCATTGAAATGATAGTCGTTTGCTTTGTACAGGGTGAAACATATGTCTTAAACAGTTTTTTCTAGATTTATCAGTTCATTTTAGGAAATTATCATAATAAGAATTTTAAGGAGAGTGAGATAAAACTTGCAATCCCTGATCTCCAAAACTTCAGGGAGTATTTCTGATTTCGTACCTAGATATCACGAGAGTTTAAATCTTGATGAAGGTGATAAGTTAGGATTATCTACTGTTAAAAAAAAGAGTTAGATATATAAAATTTTATTGCACAAATAAACGTTTTTTCAAGCATTAATATTAAAGAAACTTATAATGTAATGTATTCTCATAATAACGCATCTGTACTACCAAAAGTTTTTCATACCACTGTACATACGTAGATACTCTGAGCTTAATTCAGCAATAAAATAAGTAATTAGTAATCTAATTAAATATTATCTAATAATAAATACACTTCAAATGCGTAAACTGTGTAGTATCAATTGACAAGAATGAAACAGGTAGATAATCCAATTCTCGTATAACATGTCTTTCAATACCAGTAGCAGCCGGTTTTGCAGCTTAGTTTCATTCACAGTTAAATTACAAAAACGCGAAAATAAATTAACCACTTTTTCTCATATATGTGCAGCAGCCTTTATGAAGGCAATATTAGTTGCTCCCCTGTGATCAACTCAGTGAACCCTAACGGTCCTTTAGGTGGACACAATATTATAATAGGTGATATAGAACTTTTTTTTTCTTTATTGCCCTTCGTTTTTGGTATTGTATAAGCACTTTTTGGCAAATGGTAGTCTCTGTATTGCTACTATTCATGAATTTTCATTCTTACTGTTTGAAATTTTTCTAAGGGCGCCCGTGAACACAACGCGAACACGCGACGCGCCACTAAATGCGCCACTCGATCGCTTGTATCAGCGATTTCGCCATGTTACTTAGTCGCACCACAGATAAATTCGTGTATAACAGAATCAAGAGAATAAAAGGTAATCATATTAAGGACGAGCCATTTGCCGATTCAAATAAGGAAATATACATATGCAGCGACGAAAATTAGTATGGAAAGATATTTTCTTCAGAAACATTTTTATTTCCTAGTTGAATAACTGCCGAACACCGGTAAATTATACAACTGTTAACAACTTGATGATTGTTATCAAATAATAAGCAAAACACACAACCTTTACTTTTCAAAAATGAATGCAAAAAATTGTCCTGGACCAAAGTATGGGGAAAAAAATTCAAAAGCCTATTTTACCATTCTTTTTCGAAAAACACTAATATTTTGTGGAGTATTCCTTTGCTTCAAAGACTGCTTTGCATCTTCTGGAAATTGAATCCACAAGATTCTGATAAACGTCTACAGAGATGCTCTTCCACTTCTTTCGCACTATCTCACATGCATCCCGTACAATGTAAATAATCCTTTCTTGAATTTTGTATTCTAAGGGGTGCCACAGATGTTCTATTGGATTTAAATCCGGTGATTATCAGAGCCATTTCAAAATATCAATGCTTTTTTTCAAAACTCAATTTTCTATCAGCCGAGAAGTGTTTAGAATCGGTGGCCCATTGAATCCTCTATTATACCGCCATTTCCATGCTTCACTGTGGATTTCTGAAATTTTATATCACATCTCTAACCCAGTAATCTTCGAATATATAATTTTCCATCCAATCCAAATATTTTAAAATTACTTCCATCACTCCATAAAACAGTATTACATTTTTGGATGTTCAAGTATAAGTGCCTATTTACAATTTTTACTCTGTTCTTCCGATATTTTATTTTTTTATTTTTTTATAAAGACTTTACTGCAACTCTTTCAAAAGGTCCAACTTCACAAAGGCGTTGAGTGCGGTTAGTCACAATTACAATTAAGTTCTCCCAAATTTTCTCGTTTATCTATTGAAATGATTTGTGTGGGCTTCTTGCCGATATCTTCTTAATACACTTTCAAACATAAGGGCTAATTTTTTAAGGGTACTAGATTTTGAACGATTTACTACAATGCCTAAAATTCTATATTTCTTTCAAATTTTTGAAACTGCACCTTCTGATGATCTTAAAGATTTTACAACTATGCACTGTTTAACCGTTGTCTATTTAACTCTACTACTTTGTTCTGCAAGTTTTCTGAGAAATATGTACTTATCTTTACTCTATTTTAACAATATCTTATTACAAACACTCCAATAGAAGTAAAATAATGGCCATAACTGCAAAAATTTAAAATAACTAACTTCCTTTAAATACTTTTACCAAGCCTTAATTCACAAAATGCTAATAAGAAAACAATGTATATTGTCGAAAACGTAAACAATTAAAAATGTTTAGTACCCATGTTGACTGTTATAATAGATAAAACGTTCCTTTTTATTAACTTTGCATGAATAAAATGCAAAATGAAAATCTTTCTATTATTATGTCTGCCATTGTATGTATTAAACATCTAATATTGAGTTAGTAGGTTTATTCACATTCAATAATTCTGTTCGATAACTCGGAAGCGTTTCGTCAATAAACCTGAAAAAGTCGCCCACTGTTTTACTAACAGCAACATATACAGGGTGTCCTCAAATTACGTGGCCAAAATAATACCGCAGATTGTTTGAGTGAAAATAAGTCGATTTAACTAAACTTCCCTCAGTCCAAAAGTTGATAATTATGGAGCTACAGGGTGTTAAAGTTGAAAAAAAAATCACATTTTCTTTAATATCTTTCGATTTCTTTGAGTTAATTTCACGAAATTTCATATTTGAGGGTGTTTTAGGATACGAAATTCAAATTTATTAACGATTTAGTTGTTTCTTCTAGGGGGCGCCACAAGCGACCATTAGGACACATTTAAATCTCTGTAACTTTTTCGTGCCCCGGTGTATATTATTTTGGTATTTAAAAACCTTTTTCCCTACCTTTTATACTTAGAAAAGGTATACTTTATTGACGTCGCTAGAAGCAACGGTTTTGGAGAAAAACGCATAATTCTAATGCGCTGCATATTTGCGTTGGCGCTTTTAAGTAAATAACTCAGTTGGCTATGTTTTTAATTGACATTTTAACACTTGAATTTGTTTCTCAAATGTCAGTTTTTTTATTTAGCCCTCAGTTTTTCTTGTCAGTTTCGCTTCTTGTTCCTGTAAATATCCAAAAGTATGGCCAATAAATTCACTTATTCTGAAATGGTGGATATGCTGTTAGTTTATGGACTTTGCCGTTGTAATAGTCAAAATAATATCTGATTTTGAAAACTTATTGTTATACCTTTACTAATAATTATTTTTGAAAAACTTAATTTTTTTTAACGGAAAATAATTTTAAGGTAATTTGCATGCATCATCAGGCTTAGATGCATTTTTCTCCAAAACCGTTGCTTCTAGCGACGTCAATAAAGTATACCTTTTCTAAGTATAAAAGGTAGGGAAAAAGGTTTTTAAATACCAAAATAATATACACCGTGGCACGAAAAAGTTACAGAGATTTAAATGTGTCCTAATGGTCGCTTGTGGCGTCCCCTAGAAGAAACAACTAAATCGTTAATAAATTTGAATTTCGTATCCTAAAACACCCTCAAATATGAAATTTCGTGAAATTAACTCAAAGAAATCAAAAGATATTAAAGAAAATGTGATTTTTTTTTTCAACTTTAACACCCTGTAGCTCCATAATTATCAACTTTTGGACTGAGGGAAGTTTAGTTAAATCGACTTATTTTCACTCAAACAATCTGTGGTATTATTTTGGCCACGTAATTCGAGGACACCCTGTATATAAATATATATTGCTATATATATTATTGTATATATATATATATAATAAAAAACTAAGATTAAAATCTACAAATTGAAAAAAACCGGATGCCAGTTAAATTTTTATTTCACAAGACGAAACTTAACAAAACGAAAATATAATAGAATTCTTGATGTTATGGTCGGGGAAAACTATTGTGATAAGTAGCCGATGAATAGATAGTAAACCAGGGTTTACGCTTACCGTAAAACTTAATAAAATAACCGGGGAGGCTAAAAGAGAATGTGAGAGGCATGACGACCCAGGTTAAACGTCCCAGAATCTAAATAATGCGTAATTATAAAATAGAGAGGAGGGCAGATATGGACAAAGTTTGCCGAAGTCAAAAAACCAAAAATGATCACTTTTGTCTGTATATCAGGTCTATCAGGTCTTGAGAAAGCAACAACACGTTTACTTTACTTGTTTTGAGTCAAATAAAAAAAATATATTAATTATATAGTTGTACACTTCCTGCGCAAAGAATTAAGCGTTATTTGTTGATCGTTGATATTTCTATAATGCAGCATCTGCTGTTTATTCTATAGTTAAAAAGAACTCAAGCTTAGAAACATATCTACGAATGATAGAGCAACTTAAGTGTTCAGAAAGAACGATTCGAATCTCTTGTCTTGTTTCAAAGAGATTTTAACTAAAATCCGTGCGAGCCTTTATTAAATGAGCAATACTATTTTCAGTTAATTTTAACTGAGAGTATTCTTTCGCAATAGTTTGTCGTAAAGTCGATTGAAAATTCGATGATCTGGTTCGCTATTATTAAGATAAAATTTCAGATACCTTTCAGCGGCATAACGACTTTCATTGCGCATAAATAAAGATCACATTTCTTACCTCAATATTAGTACATTCATAGGCATTCCTGAAATTACAACAATTCACTAATCACACTAAAGAAACACATAACTAATTAACAATATTGTAAATGTCAACTAAAATGTCAAAAATGGCGCCAATGTCACATTCTATTGTTTTCGTGGCCTACCTCGTAACTCCAGCAGTTAACAAATTAACGATATTCATACATCCTCGGTAATGCACCGAAAAGCTTGTTGAAAATATCTTATAATACCAGAATTTGTAAAAGCATTCAAGTTATCGACATTGATACAGAAAGGACAGATATTTTCAATGACTTTATTGTACCCAAAATCTTCTAAAAAACAATTGCAAGCTAGTAAATCAACAACTGTGAGATACATGTATTCCCAATTTACAAAACAAAAAATATTTAACGCAGAAAGCGCAATAAAATTAACCAAACTTGGCTCAAAGAACTTGAGAAACAACAGAGTCAATTCGTTGCCAGGGGATTGCGATAAATGGGGCCTATGTGCATCGTCCTCGACTAACGACCGATAGTCCAAGTCAACAAATTGCGTTCACCACATATCAAGAAAGCTAAGTGACATTCACAATCATTCAGTTTTTCAGTACAGTTAACAATAAATTATTATCTTGAAAGGGGGTTCAAATTGATTTTAGTAGTATTACATTAATAATACAAACCTTTAACAAAGTCTCGAATATCATAAACAAATCCCTTGAAACTTTCTTTAAATAACTATCTTCCAGACTTTATAAGCTTTAGATCGAATTTTCCATAGTGATTCTCTTAAGCATTGATGAAATGTATTTAAATTGTAGTGGCAACTTCTTGTCTATCGTAGATAGCCAAAACTACATGAATTATGCACTGAATTGGAAAACTCTTTGAAAGTTTTTGGGAGACACAAAAAGTTCAGTTACACATTATTTTAAACAAAAACACAGTCTTAATATACAATTTTCTACATTTTACATTTCTCACATAGTTACCTTACTTCACTTGTCATATCTGAATGTAAAACGAAACGTCACCCGTCAGACCAGCACACTTCTCCTTCAACCTTGAAATAGAAATGTCTGCCGACAAACATATGTAAGGAAAACAGCAAAACGTTCCAAAAAAATACGCTTTTTATGCTTAAATTTTACAATTTTGTGTCAAATAATATATATTGCTAGCCCGTAATACTCAATTTGGTAAAAATGCTGTATTTAGAAGACTACCTTGAAAGTAAGTTTGAATTTGATATTTTGATGGTGTGTTGTTAAACAATGCCAGGCTATGTTTCACTCATCCCAAGCTAGAGGAAGAGGAGACATAAACTCTTTATAACGCGCCAATTTTAAATATCTTTTCTAGTGATTGAACATTTACCTCAAGAGCTCAGGGACCGGTTCACTGATATGCGAGAAATGGATTTAAGCATACATAGTAAGTTATAATTATTGTACCAACTTTTTCTCCAATATTCTCTGAGAATTATTCACAGATAACACTGATGAATTGGAAAAAAGGGAAAAAGCTTTCTTTAGTGACTGCAAAAAATATCAAAACCAAGATATACCACCCAACTTGGAGGCAGAATTTCAAGCCATAAGAAAGGAGTATTATAAAGCTTTGGAAGATGCAGATGAGAAAGTTCATTTGGCAAACACAATGTATGAATTAGTGGATAAGTATCTACGAAGGCTAGATTCAGAATTGCACAAATTTAAATATGAACTTGAGGCAGACAATAAGGGAATTACTGAAGTATTGAAAAAAAGATCTTTGGAATTGGATACTCCTGCAAATTCTTCTAATATGTTGAGTCAACAAAAAGAAAATCGATATGACAGGTAATTAAAAGTTACATTTACTTAACTAGGGACTTTTGCAAAATAAACTATCAACTGGTAAATGTATTAATCACAAGTTATCTGTAAGAAGTAAAACATGCAGCATGCGCTACGAGGAATAATTTTCTTATGTTAAACACAAGATAAGTCCTTGACAGAATTTGTATGTCTCTGACCCAGTTCACCACCATTTTTAATTGGTAAATATTTCTACTGTTCTTTTCTTAAAAAATAAATTATAAAATTGCAATTATTTATAACAAATAAATTAATGAAAAAAATTAATTTGTTGTCTTACAAAGAAAAGGAAAAAAAATTTAACTAAGAGATGCAGATGATATTAGTGATATTTTATAAAAAGAAAGAGACAAAATTTCCATTATACTGAACTATGAACTGTGTTATTAAAGTTTTCCATTGCATTCTCTTACAGCTTCTACCTTTCATTACCGAAACTGCATGTATGTTACTGAGAAACAATATTGTAAATTTAAATTCTGGCATGTTTAAACATTTTGACAAGTTCATAGCACTTTTTAACATCTGTAAATGTCAATTGTATTTTGTAACCAACCCACCAAACAGCTTTTGCAAATACAAACCGACGCCATTTAAGCATAGACCGAGGATGCTGCTTTCCATCTATAGTGGAAAAACCAATAATAGCAAAGAGAAGTTGTAGTTATAACTAGACAAAATTAGGCAGTTGTTTGCCTGTCCCACTTCATCTGGCATTTAGTTTTTTCCAATTCCAAATATAAAAGATGATGCACTTACTAGACTAGCAATAAATTTAACTTTTACCTTTTTTCATTAGTAGAGAATACAATATAGAGGTCTAAGGAGTTTATTTTATGAATAGCTTAAGCTCAAATAACTACTCAAGCCGTTACTCAAGACCCCGCAGTGAAAAACGTCGTGACAGCAATTCAACAGTTTCAAATCAATTTGTGGAAAAAAGACAAATGCTTCAGCAGCCTGTACCAGCCAGTAGCACTGGGTCATTGCCTCCAGCACTAGCAGAGGCACGACACACACCAACAATAACTCCCCAAAACTCATTACCTGCCAGCTCAGTGGCACCTACAGGAATTTCTTATGGATTGGGACATAATCTAGGTGCAGGAACTGCAATTGCAGCTGCTGCCTCACAAGCTATAGCTGCTACACAGCAGGTGAAAATTTCTTGTGTCTCTTTATTTTGTATGTGTATTTTTTTGTGAAGGATGCAAAATATTTCTACATATTTTAAAAAACGTTTTTTTATTCATTTCAAATAGGTATAGGTGTTCGATAGTTGCTGTCACCATTTTCTAAATATTTATCGCTTTATGACTACGCATACCTTTTACATATACATTTGGCAAAAGGTTACCTCAATAGAGTGGTGACAAATATTGATCACCAACTTTTATTTAGACAATATTTTAATACACAAGCTAATTAAAAAGTTACAAGTGTTATGCCCCTTTGTACACAAATAACTGCAATTTCTGAGTCATTCAGATCGAAAAGATCTTATGATCTTATAATTATTGTTTGTGTTATTACAAATGTGTGTATTGTATGTATTCTTTAATAGATGCAACAGGGAAGAAGAACCGCAAGTCTTAAAGCATCTTATGAAGCTATAAACACAAGCGGTCATGAATTTATTCCCAGAGAATTAGCGGGTGCAGCCCAAACGGCGATTCAAGCCATCCAACAGGATCATGCGAACAACAAAAAAAAGCAAAAGTATGTTTTTATAATAATAATATCATTGTGTTTTGTTTTTTTCTGAAATTTGTATTACCAACCCTTTAGGAAATACAACAGCAATAATTCGAGCTCTTCGACTAGCCAACAATTGGCTCAAATACCAGTGCAACAGCCTGCAACCGTTCCAGAAGTTCAACCTGCCCAAACCGACGCTACGGTAACTGAAGTGACTGACGGTGAATGGGTTTATGACCCTAATGAGCCAAGATACTGCTTGTGCAACCAAGTGTCCTATGGAGATATGGTGGCTTGTGATAATGAAGAGGTATGTTGTATTGTAGTAATAGAGTGCGTAATAATATTAACTAATAGTATGATAATTTATTACATAGCACTTGCTTCTAATTGTTGATTTTTTGCTAGATGTCATTCTTACGTTATTAGCTATATTATTTACCTAACAAATGTGGAGAGTGAAACTTTACCGCCCGTAAAGTTTTGCCTGTTTTTATTGGCCTTTAAACTGTTAATCTGTTTTCTCATTTAACAAACCATACATATGGCCTCGTTTATATTGGATTTAATGTATCATCTGAAACACCCAAAGTCCGATCCTATTATGAATGCGTTGCACAAAATTGTAGAAGAAAAATTATGTCGTTTTAGTGTCCGTCTGAATGGTTCCATTATCCGTGTGTGGGCATTTCTGCACCTCCAAAAGGTAAATGGTACTGTCCACAATGTACAACAACTATGAAAAGACGTGGAGGTAGGAAAAATTAAAATTTAAGCATTTGTACTTAAGTAGATTATCAATGTTAAGCATTTTTATCTAGGCCTAATTCAATTATTGTGTGGCGGTAAAAGTAAGCTTCGTAGCAGTACAAAAATTTATTTAAAAAATGTGAAAGGAATTATGTAATTTGGTACTTGTACAGGGTGATACAAACTTTTTTGCGATAACTTGGTAATTTTTTTATCAAAATGACAAAAAGCACCATCATTCTCAAATTGCGTTCCGTTTATGTCCTTCGCTGCATAAAAATTTCAAAGGCTTGTTGTTTATCAAGCTTTTATATATTACATTTACTTATGGTATTTTTACTTATGACAATCCCAAATTTCTCAAATTTTATCAAACAGTTTTTAAGGTATACAGAGCTCATTAGTTCTCTGATTATACTATAGTATTTTTTTTTCTAAATAAAAATGCAATTATCATCGATATGCTAACATAACTCATCCCATTGTTTTGAGATAACCATTAATAATTGTGTTTAAAGATATTGTAAGTTTTTAATGTTTAACCAAGGCCCATAAGGGCATTTGAAGGGTCATTGGTCCTGTAGAACTGTAACTAAGGGTTTATTGAAATATACGCTTATTTTGTTATTTGTAAACAGTCAATAAAGCATTAAAGCCTATTTAAGCACGTTTTCTTTATTATAAAACCCTACCACGAATGCATGAGATGTAGAAATATGATAATTTAACCCAACCTTCCTGTTTGCTGCTACCTCTTCCAACTGCAAAATTATAAGGAATATAAAAAGATACAACTATTTCAGTATCATTTATCATTCACATTTCAATGTATAAATTACATCAGACTTTTACCGTTAAGTATATACATATCCACATCATCTCACCTTACAATGTTGTCCGAATTACTAATTGAGGGAATTAAAACCTTAAACGGTGTAAAAGATATAAAAATAGTTAAATGAGAAAGTTTTAAGGAATTTTATAGCAAACTTATACGCGGTTTAAAAATTGTTCTAGCTCTTTCCGTTTTTAAACTGGATATAGGTTTTTTACAAAAGGCGAAAATATCGACCCTGTGTCTCATACAGTTTTCAAGATACCAATACAGGGTGGATTTTCTTTCCCATCATAGGGATCCCAAAAACAAATAGAGTCAAGAAACCAATTAAATGGCTTGACAACAAGTTACTGTAAGTGAAACTACTTTATAAATCATTACAACCTTCTTTTAGCTTTGAACAGCTAATATTAGGAAGAAATTTGGAGGATAAGAGGGAATGAAATTTATTTTTCAAAGTTAGAGAGTTTACACAAAGAGTTTTTAATGAAGTGACAGCCCCCTGCAAGGTCATCTGTGATTTTAAAAGCTGATGTTCTAAGGAGTTCAAGTTCTTTCCTGCTTCATCCATACTTGTTTGAATGAGAGACTCAATGTTGTTGTAAAGAGATGTGTTTGAATCTCGAAGCTTTTGTTGAAATAATGAGTCATATTCTATGTTTTTTTTGGAGGAGTCACTTTCTAAGAGGTGCAATGCTGATACTGCACTGGCTATGCTGTCATTGTTGTCTATAGAGATAATTAAGTATTAGTTTTATAAATTAAGATTACAAATTTATAGCTTAGAACAAAAAACTGCGTTAAATATTAATAAATTTAAGACTGTCTATTGCTTCTATCCATGAAAGAGGAAATAGTAGAAATTCAAAAAACAAAAAATATCCCTAACTCAGTATGATTTTGCTCACCTATACAAAAATAGGTTTTAAGATGCCTTACAATAATGCAAATGGCTTATTGTTAAGATCAAGATAACATTGATTTTCCACTAGACAATTCACAATGGTTCACAAATGTAGCACCAACTTAGAGTTAATGCATTTAACTGAATCTTGGGAAGTTTGTAATATTTTATATGCAATAAAATTGATATCAACTTTGCACCAAACTTACATCCACAATGAAGCCGCTTTGTATAGAAGAAATATCAACATTCGTCACTTACATTTTAAAAGCATGTAGGAAGTCAAAATTTTGCGGCGTATCTAGACTGTTATAGAGGATAAAATCTTCAAAATATTGTATCTTGAAGCATTCCTGACCGGTGAAATATCAGCTATAGGTTGTAAATATGATCACAATCTCACTAAATTGTATAACGAAGGATGTACATTCTCGCATGAAGACCCTCTACCTACTTAAAGAAATTAAGAACATACCAGTATCCGACTCAGAATCTTCGCCAAAAATAACTGCGCCTTGAATTGAGTTGGTCATATCAAACTCTAGGGGTCCCTGTGATGGAAAAGGAACATTCCTTAAATTCCCTTAGAAAAATCAAAGAACTATCTTGTGCCTACTTGTTTATTACCCGCAGTTTCATCTTCGCTATCTGTTTCAGATGCTTCTCCAGTTACAATTAACGAATTATTCATATTAGCTCTTCTTATTTACTGAAATAAAACGGTTTTAACTGGTTTATTTTTAATGGGGCGCGGGCATAACACGTACAACGGGTCATAGGTTAAAATGTGCCTCGCAGCTGGATATATCGATCTTACGTTAAATGCAACATAACCTCAATCAAGCACAAAATAAAAAAAATTATCTTCGAATAGTTCACTTTTCTTTGGATTAATGTTAAAAAAAACTATAGATTAAAATTGAACACCACCGATTATGTTCGTGTTACGAAACATCGCAAAGTCCTTAATCAACACCGCTAATGTGTGGAACCCTCAAGTGATCCCCGTAAGATTCAGATACCATGCAGAGAAAATAGCCAAAGGCCCCTTATTAAGAAGATTCGGTTACGAGGACGTTGTAAAGCGTAGGGGATTGTTGCCAAGGGATAAGAATGCTGGAAAACTTTTCATGCCAACATATAAAGTAACGGACAGTTGGAGTGAAAAGAGAGCCCTTTTTGGCCAAAATGACTATATTGATATATTAGGTAACGAGAGACTACATCCAACAAGAATCCTATACAACATACCACCATGGTTAAGAGGGGTAGGGGGTAATGAATATCAAGTAATGTTGCGCAAAAGGAAAATGTTGGGGAAGACAATATACCCTTTAGCTCGACCAACTAAATGGTACCAACTGAACAAAAGGATCCGATTTTTGAACAAATTTTTGAATAGAAAGACTCGCACCGGTTTTTCCTGCCAGTAGAATGAAACTTGTGTTAATTTTTTAAATAATAAATATTGTTTAAATAGAAACAGGTTTTTTTATTACAAATTTCTGTAAATAATAATTTACCTACCTATATTAATGTACAAGTGTAGTAGAGGATAATTTTTAAATATATGTAAAGGTGCCAATTCACCTGCACCTATTGCGATACAACGTACACAGGGTTTGTAATATTTTGAGGTTCACGCATTAGTAAGCACAATGAATGTGAAATAAGTAATAAAGTTAGTAACTGAAAATTGGCAAGCAAATCGGATTTGCGGTCGTTCCACTTGTATTACAGATGTAAGTTTAAATTAACTATAAATATCACAAAATAAAGCGGATAATTAGAGAAATTAAACAAAACATGAGATTTGATTGAAATATGAGTCAAAGTCGACGTATGGGTTTTAGAATTATTATTCGTTTAGATAAATTTTATTTTGCAATTGTATTACTAACCTCATATTCATCGTATCTACTTCTTTGTAAACGCTAAAAATTCTAAAGTTAACTATTTCTCATAGAAAATAAATTTTCTATTAAATTAGAATAGACAGACTTAAATTATAAAATATTTTAGCGAAAATAAAATTTATTCTCAGTCGATTGCTACCTTCATCTTTATGTACTGAGCATAAGCAGGTATTTAAAAAACCAGTTCCCAAAAATGTTCCTCTATTCATAGTTCTGTTCCATTCAGTCCTTTGATTTCACACCAAGTACTTAACGCAATGTTTCTTACTGCCATAATAATACGTAAATATATATTTTAAATTCTTTCACCTTTAGTTTTCTTTGAACGCTGATGTATTAAGGTGGGAGAGCATCAGAAGAAGCCAACAGTCTGGTTTTACACCAGAGACATCACATAATTTCTTGGAATTCAATTTTTAATGACAGTAATCACTTTTCAAAAGACTATTAGAACGAAAAGCGTTTATTAACTATAGATTTGTTAAAAAGGTATATCCGAACTACTGCATTACTAATTATTCTAACGAGAGTGAGAATGATCAACCATTGCACGATCTAGATTACATAAATATAATTTGTATATTTTACTTTTACACAGACAACATATTTATTAAACACATATTAATCCAAGTTAAACATAATTTAAAATCATATTATTTAAATTTAATTTTAGAGAAAAGGCACAGATGAAGTTGACGCACTTACACACTTGCAGATAATAATTTTGCACTCAACCTATCCAGAAATTGGAAAGTTTTTTTATCGATTCGTTTCAAATGTTGACTTTGACCATATTCAAATCTAATTTTTGATTAATTTCTCTAATTATCTATTTTACTTTGTTGCTATAACATTTCATTCTCTATCTGTAGTAATCAATTAGCAACCTGTGAAATCACTCCACAATAGATTAGCCGGAAAATTTAAATTTTGTACGTGTGTTACTTACTTTTGCATAAACGCCCAACATTCCAAACTTAAAAATGAAAATATTCGTTCATTATGAAGTATCAGTGATGTAAAATAAGGCTTTAAAGTTTCTCCTGATCCGTTTCCCGCTAAACACATCAGATTGTATAACTTTACTTGTTCATAGAAGTCTATAAAAGTAAGGTAATTTACCGGATGTTTGGAACAAATTACTTGCGCCTTTACCCCTTTTGCTAAAAATTTTTTAAAGGAAATTTTCAGCGAACTGTTTAAGATCTAAAACGGCATTATTTGATATCACAAATATTCATCAACAAGCATTTGAATGCCACATGCATAAGTAGAACTAAGCTGGTTAAAGTGATATAATGACAGAAAAACTAAACATAAACTACTTCAAAATGTTGAAAAATATACAAGGTGCGCTAAATTAGCAAGTCGCGGTCAATTCTAGCTAAAACACGAGTTGCATTAAGTTCATCATGACATCAAATATCGCAGTTTTAGATTGTAATTTTTTCGTGAAAATTTCATATCCAATAGAATAATTTGCATATAATTATACGCGCGAACTACTTTCTTGCGACCCCTGGTATATGTTATTCCTACTTAATAAAAATCAGGGTTTTCCGTGAAGAGTAAGTTTTTCCCCTATATTAAAAAAATAAATTTAATGCAAGTCTACAAAAATTTCACATTTTCTGAATTTGTTACAGCAATTATGGGTACAATTCGGACACTATCACTGTCCATTATTTTCGAAAAACTTACTTTTGCTTGCCATGACGAACCGACCATTTTTATCAATTGGGTTAACATATACCTATTACAAATTTGCATACAAATACTAAGCTATTAATGACAATGACACCACATTCCTATTCAAAAAAGCAAAAAGTCAAAAATTTTGTGCTTCTACTATTATTATAATCACTGAAAATATTTTAATACGAATTAAAAATGTTTTAATCTGAGTATTCAAAATTGATTTTTTATATTGTCTCTCGCAGAAATAATAAAAGCAGTGATTTGACTGTTAAATTTATTTGCCAGAGTTAGATAAAATTAATATAATTTTTTTATGTTTTTTTTTTGTTAATTGGAGGCCTATGGGATGGTCCTTTCAGACATAAATCAAGCCCACAACATTCCTTTGATTTTATTTCAAATTACAACTACATCGACTTAAGTCTCCAAGTTACAGGACATGGTGAAAAAATACTCTACATTTTTGGGGATAGAGTTTGTCCTGAATATTTTATTTGTTCTTACTTTAATTTTGTCCACTATCTCTATGTTCTCATGAGCGAATAATCAAAAGTTAAAAATTGGAAGTCTACACAAGTAGTAAAAATAAGCCTTCATTTTATGTCGAACCCTCGTTACTAACACACAGAGATTCAAAAAATGAAATATGCGTAGGTTACTTGAACCTTCATTTTTTTTGACACTAATAAACCGACCAGAAATGACAGCTAACAATTTAAAATTCTCCGAGAATACCCCTTCCGCTTTCAAAGGAACAACTTTAACTAAAATATAAAATTTCCAAAGCAACATTAGGGGAAAAACCGTCTGTATTTTATAAATTATTTTGCAAAAAAGACAAAATCGTTGTCTCATAGTGTTTGCTTGAATCAAGATGACGCAAAGAATGTCGTTCGTTTGGATATATTTGAAGCTGGTACGGTTTGCCCGCTTTCACCAAGTGATTTATAAGCTGGGAAGTGTGGTAGAAGTGCACATTTTCGTCAATCAGGCCATGAATAATCAGCAACCTATTTTCCCTGCAACATGATCAGAAGTGTAAATTTGAAGTACTATATATACTATTTGAATGCTAAATGCTGTGACTTCTTTAAGTCAGAAAACAATACTATAAATATATAAAGACTTACTCATCAGGAAGTTTATGCACGTGCTTTAACACAGAACCATCATCATAACCATCCATATTGCTCATGGGTAAATCCATGTATCGTTCAGTGTAGCCTGTATCATAAAAATTCCAGTTAGTCACAGGAGCTCCTGCTATTGCCACCTTGAACACGTCAGGATAGTGAATTAGGCCCATTAGACTCAAATAGCCACCTGATTTGGGAAAAAAAAAAATAAATCTTCACTTTTTTTTAAAGTATAAAACACACCATAGGACCAGCCGTGAATGGCCACTCTCGTTAAATCAATATACCCGAGAGTTTTGGCTAGCCACGTGAGCACTTCCACCTGATCCCTTAACTCCACAGTGCCCATTCGGCCCTTAATGTGACCTTCAAAGTGAATTCCGCGATGCTGAGACCCTCGAGAATCAATGGCGACAACACAGTAACCTCTGGCTGCCAACATATGTAACCGTAATTGGCGCATACCCTTAAAAGTATTAGAAACCAACTGCACCTCCGGACCACCGTAAATATTTAAAATAGTGGGGTATTTTTTCAATTCATCAAAATTATGAGGTTTAAGCACCATAGCGTATAGCACGTCCCCAGAACTAATTATATGCGTGTAGAGATCAGGAGTGTACATATCGCAAATGGAACCTTGTGACTCTACTAGATAACCTAAAGGAGTTAAATTCACCCCCTCGACGGTCCAATCGGTTTCGGTTACCCGAAATACTTGACACGCCGGTGGTTTTTTAATGTTGCTATACACTGTAATTAATAATGAACAATCCTGAAAAAAGAAAAATTGGAATTCGCGTTTCCAGCTAAAGTCGATTATCGTACTTTATTGAATTCCGCCGCATAAGAGTATCCCGGTCTTGACAACAGTCTTATCTCTCCTGGATGCTTCAAAGAAACCACGTACAAGTGCTTTTCCAACGCCGCTTCTTTCAGCCCAATAAAATAAACCAGCTGCTTGTCAATGTTTACCCATAGATTGTGACCCATTACCTCCCAATTGCCATGGGTCAGTTGCACTTTCGATACAATTTTGGGGTTTAAGAACACAAAATCGGTAGTCTTAAAGGAGAATTAAACATTTTTAGGAAATTCTTATTTGCGTATATTTAAATAATAATACCTGCGAGATTTCGGCAACTCCATTATTTACTGCCGAAAGTTGTGATGTAACCAAATAAAGGTGTCGAAATCCCGTGTCTTCGCTAGCCCATATAAATTTTATCTAGAAACAAATGTGATTCGAAATTGAGGTAGCATTGTATGCATAAAGATCACCTACACAGTGAAATCAAAAAGGTTGGAATAAGTTCATTTAAATTTCAGACATTGTTACTTTAAAAAAATCCTTGGGCTTTTCATTTTTCATTTTTAGTTGCGTATTTTTTAAACAAGTTTTCGTTTATAAAGGGTGACATAATACCAAATTATGATTTAATTTATATGACAAATTGAGGTAAGGAATTAACTTTTTTTACCTCGTTAACATCATCTGATGGAAGAAAGAATAATAAATCATGGACATTAATCCAGTATAGAGAATCCTGAGAGTAGATCACTTGAACAATTGGGCTTTTTGCCAGACTATTTAATTGTCCTCCATGGCTAAGTTGATTAAGGGCACTAAAGTTACTAAGCGATAAAATGACTAGTTCCAAGTGTTGCTGTTTTCTGTCTAAGAGTTGAACCCAGACACTATAAAAATAGAGTAACTTGTAAAAAAAAATAACGGTCAGATGTTCGTCACATACAATTCAGCATCTGGAGTCCATCCTGCTCGCACTAAATACTCCATCCATGGAAACATCATGTTTAAGGAAAATTGTAAGTCTGACAAACATAAATCTACTATTTGTAGGTGTTCATTCAATTTGAATTCGATGAGTTTTAGGTAGCTTTTCGAATTGGCACATCCCGCTCGCGGAAATCGAAACTCTTCGACATCTTCTGTGTCCGATTGGGAAGAGGGAAAGCAGTATAGTTTGACGTCACCGTCGTCTACTTCTTCATAAAGTATTCGAAAAACACCTCCTAAACAAGACCAATTTATATTCAACAATAATTCAAAAATATTTAAGTAATTTGTCTATTGTAAATCAATACTAATGTACACAATAAGAAAATAAACCCACTCACTCAAAAAGACGTAAAGAACTCAGGAAAAATTGGCTATAAAACCTTTCAGGAGACAGTCTGTTTCTATGATGTGTGAAACAGTGCAGCTCTTCTGAAATTTTTTTATGGATTTATCCATTCAAATTTTAATACCAGATATTAGAAAAGATAAATCAATTTATACATATCCATAGAATCAGTTTGATTATATACATCATACTATAAAGATTGATTTGGTCATAAGTAAAACTAGTTCTAGAAGATTGAGAACTTTTTGAGCTTTGAGTACTGAAAGACATGTAGAAGTGAAGAAACCAAAAGCCAGTACCATGAAATCGCCACTGAAATATTAGCACTGCTAATACATGTATTATCCACTGCCTTCAATATTGCAGAGCAAATGTTGATACTACCATGGAGCAGTATTCCACTTCCAAGCATTACCTAAATACTCTAGCTCACAACTGCTTATCAAAATGTCAGAAATTTTAATCTCTACACCAAAATAATGTTAACAATGTTACAATATTTCACACTGCCTAGCAATATTTCTTAGAGCCTCAGGACAGTCTGACATTGCCTCAATTTTGTACATCACTATAGGTTATAAAGCTCTCCTTAGATAGTAGGAAAACTTTAATTTTCAAATTGCTTGAAGCAAGAGCACACTACATCTGAGGAAGTAGTTACCTAAATAACCTACCTAAACATTTCGGCTGCCACCAGTACCCTTGATACCTACAAAACTCCTCTTGCATAACATAAGATGGAACACCTGCACTCAAGGGATCATCAGTTAAATTTCGACCACCTTTATGTGCATATGTTATCCTAATATTTGAACCTGATACTGTATGGGTAACCCAAATATCTTGGTTGCAAATATATGCAACCAGTTCAGGGTTTGATGGGCAAATTTGAGGATTCAGTTTTGCTCCCATAGCTGTCATTCTTAGTTTTGTGGGAAACAATTGACCATTCTAAAATTCATTTGATTAAAATTCAAAATTGTGACTTGTGATAAAAGCTTACTGTAAAACCTGTGTCTACACATTGAAACAGGCTACTAGCAGCTGGAAAAACAATTTTTCCAGAATCCTCATGTATTTCATAACTATTTATGCCCCAAGTTGTCAACCTTTTTCTCTCCCACTGTAATTGTTCTTCCCTAAAGTTACAATCATTATATACCAGCTTATTCTAACTTAAATCTTCATACCTACTACAGGAAGACATACAAGGAAAATTTGATTCTAAAACACACTGCCACTGTAGCTTTGAGCTTGTAAGTTGATTTGTATTAGGTATATCTGTAAACAGGAGGGTAGTTTCCCATCCTATGTAAAATAGACCGTTATCGAAATACTTGTTACTAACTTAAACATTAGACTGACCGTTATGAGGTGTGCTAAGAAAATAGATTCTAGTTCTCCCATCTTGTAAAGTTCTGAAGGTAAAGGAGGTTGGAATCATAGTTGATAAACTTGATAGTTGTCGTCGAAGTTCACTAACGACAATTCTAAGTTCTGACCAAGTTAATTTAATGCTTTGAATTTCAATGGCCTTAGAGGGCACCTCTTCCTCTGAAGCTGGGTCATCTTCAATAGGCTCCCCCAAGGTTTCTTTATATTCGACATCCATGGCTTTGAAGCTTGGGTTTCAATGTTTACAGACCAACAGGTAAGTGTAAATTTTAAGTAGTGATAACTTATGAATTACTAAACTACTATACATATTTCTGTACTCTATATTATTTTAGAAATCACATTTCGTCAAACTTTAACTATTAATAGAATAAATAATAGTTTCAACTATTCAAAAAGTATTTCTTTTTCCCGACTCAAATCACTGCCAAATCTAAATTGAACCTAACCGGAGATTCTCCGTAATACCGGTTTATATACAACTTCCATGAAACAGTGTTACACAGGGACTTTATATGCGACTTTACTTCTATTGTGGCCTGCAATCTATAACTTATAAACTTTTAAAAATATGCTAAATGGTAAAAAGGATAAAATCTGACTACAAAAGTGTTTTAAAATTAAAATAAGATTGAAGGTAAACAAACTTCTTCTTCTGCTTCTTCTAGGCTACGATTGACTGCCGTCGTAACCGACGTCCAGCCAGACCAAATTTAAATGTAAAGTCAAAATAGGTTTTGACATTAACATTGATGTATTTCGCCTTTTCGGAAACGTTGATTTGGATCGGATTGATTCCAATTAATTCCCGTTGACCCAATCGAGTTAATCTCCGACAATAGTTGATCGATCTAATTGGTTGAAAATCGGCTGATAGGGATTAATTCGATTCGAATCTTCGTTTTCGGAAAAACTATCAAAGGTCGAATGTCCGTTTCCTGGGGTATTTCTACGCATGCGTATGTATAGTGTCTTGTTCATTATTTAGTAGCCTCGGCTTCGAAAAATGGGGATAAAAGATTTTATTCATAATTATCGTTAATAAATTTTCAATACTTTCGGTAAATAATCGGATGTAAGGAATATTTTTGTATTAGTTTTGCATTCGAGGTAATTGGCAGAAATATTGGCAATATGGTGTGATTTAGGTCCTGCTTTCATACACAAGCGAGCCTGAGTAGGATTGTGCACTATACGTATTTCTATATTAACATACTTCTTTTAACTTATAGTTTACAGTGGTAACTACAAAAAGGGAAAATTTCAATATTGGCGTCACTTGTGATTTGTGAGCTCTGCTCTTAAAAAAAAAATTCTGGAGCGTATTCAAAACTATAAAGGTTCGACAGTTCGGAACGCTCTACAGGTCAATTAAAGAGACTTATTTTGTTCAAAGAGGTTAAGGGTTTGTTCGGGTAGGAAAACAGCACTTGGAAATAGATCACACTACGCATGCACACGCCAGCCATGTTGTCAATTCAAGCGAACAAAAATTAGAAGAAAAGAGCACAAATTCAAATGTATTTATTCGTGTTGCGCTTCGCATCTGTTGAAGTCCAACAATCAGGGGTCACATGAGTTAATGGAGTTGCCAAACGAAGATATCTGTTTTCATTATTTCAAGTAAACAGAAATATACAAAAACTTTGTTTTAATGATACGCGTTTATGTGAAGCGTCGATGCATATTTACGTGTCGAAAGTACAACTCCCACAATACACAAAATTCGGATGTGTTAACATTTTGAACTAATCTTCTGTTTTTACCGTTTTCCTAAAAATACCCCAACGCAAAATGAAACATTTACGCTGTTTTCTGCTTTTGACCTTTCCTTTCTACGTAATGGCAGCCTCAGATAACAGCGATTTAAATTGTTATTGTGCATGTAAAAGTAGTAATTCAAGTTGTGTTTCGATACTGCACTTCGAATTTAAGCAAACGATCTCCTGCTTTGAAAATCCGATATCGAGGATTCGATTTTTTTTTTAATTTTATCATTTGACCACATGCAAATGGTGAGATTCTTTGAAACGTCTTCCATTTTTTGCCAAATTCCTAAATAATTACGTGGTATTTAAGAACCAATCCTGATGTTTTCGATAGAGTTTAGCAGTCAGTTAAGAGTCATTTAACCTTGCGAATACGGAATGAAAACTTTTACACAACGTATCGGATGGGATTCTTAAGATCCTTGAGGAACCTCACCCGCCGTGTACCTATTCCAGTTCTTTATTCCTCAGTTATTGTTAATAAGTGTAATAAAATCAGTGCTACAAATAAACGAAATCCAGTTCAATAAGTAATAAGATATTTTAAAACGTGATATATATTTATAATAATAAAATTAGCATTGAAATAAAACCCACTGGATATTCGAAGAGTAAAAAAAAACGCTTTCGCCAATCTTTGGCGATCGTATATAATTTTGTGTGGTTCTTCAGTAATATTTTTAAACTCGTTTATAAAAAGGCTACACAAATATGTAATAATACACAGGGTGTATCAAATTAAAAAAAAACGCGTAGCAGCAGCGCAAATCAAATTAAACGATATTAGATCTCTCAACAATTTCATAAACTCACATTTACATCATTATCATTATCAGTCACTTTACCATATTTTAATAAAAAAACTTGAAAAATAGTTATTCTCCTGAAGACATCATCAAACAGTTCCGAAACGGTGCACTATAGACCCGTGATTGTAAAAAAAATAAGTTTCGGTAGAGGCTATAACCCCTGTATTAAACATTTTTTCAAAAATTTACTTAAAAAGCCAGGAAGTGCAATATTCATTTTTTCAAAGTATTGTGCAAAATGATTAATTAATCATCCAAATGTGTTATTTACCGATTACATAAAGACAAATGTATAACAATGTTAACCGTCGTTAATTATATGTCTGTCAAATGCGTATAGTGACTTACAAGGGAATCAAAATTAATGATTTAACTAAAACGTAGGGTAATTTACTGGGAAACATCACAATTCACGAAGTAGATGAAGGGGGAACCACCGAAATAAAGGTCACGTACAGGTGTTATATGCATGTCAAATCAATAACTGGTCTTCAACCTCAGAAATCAAGTTCTGAAAATTCTTTAAATTGCAAATAGATTAAATCACATATATATGGAAATGATATATAATGGAAACACTGGATATATTGAAGAATGATTAAAAATTAAATAATTGAGACAATAAGCCCCATCGGTAGATAATTGAATCAATACTATCTATATCTTGCAGTCCCTATAAGATACTGTGTAATAATATTATTAGTTGCATGGGTTTATAATTTGTTGCTGGACTCTCTTACTCTCTCTGAACTTATCTTAGCTCACATTTAAATCGGCCCCGAAAAATAATCTTTGGAGCTTAGAATCTAGATACTTTAAACGATAATAGGAATTCTAATAAAACGCCAATTATTAACATGGTACTTTATTAAATATGTTCATGACTCATATGCTCAATCCAGTTACTGTAAGAAGGGACCTTGGTGTAAACTGTTGGAGCGCCGTAAACATAGCATGGTTTGACGATCCAGGATACGATACCGATCAAAGGGTCAGTTTTTGCCAGCTGTCCCTCCCCCCATGCTCCTGTACAAGTCGATTGTCCAGCGTTTTTAAGTCTTGACCAAATATTGTGCCTGATGTCAAACAGGTTGTGATTAATTCCAAGTGATGAGATGAAATTGGAATTACATACTGAAAAATTCGTAACGTAAACGCAAAGCAGTTTTATGAATTTTATCAAAATTCTTACCTTTCTCTGATATAATTGGCAATTCAGCAAATTAAAAACGATTGGAAATTAAGTCTCCAGGTACAGTTCTATCCCATTGTAAAAAGATGGATGTCCCGACGTGTCTGGTATCCTGGTCTGGAATAGGGATAGGCTGGACGTTATCTGTGTAAACTAGATGTTCGGCCAAACGTGCGACGGAAATATCATTGGGAGCTACAATATTGTTTATAAAAAAACGATGAGCAAACAAATTTTCACGAGTAAAGTAAAATTTCTGAAGTTCAATAAAAAAACCTTACCCAGGGTAGTTCTGATGGCTGATTACCGTCACGATATCAATAGTTTGTTGGCCTAGAATGTCATGGTCACAAAAAAAAATAGATTGTGTGTACATTTCAGAAATTATGCTGCTTCCGCAGATGTAAAAGTAAGCACTGATTACTGTATGTAACTGAAGGGAGACGTAATATGGAAACTGGTTTCTCTCGGCATTAAAGTCTCCAACAATTCGTAGGGAATTATCGATAATGGTTGGGCTTGCAGATCTGATTTGAAGACAGTGAAATTGAGATTGACCGAATAGGAAAGAAAAACAAAATTACGGCATTATTTAGTACTTAAATAATTGTCCACCGCATGTGTCGGAATTGTCCTTCTATAGGTACGGGTTGTTTTAAACATAAAAGTGCAGGAGTGCTCATAGTTCAACACAAAATGTTATTAGGTGAAACAATATAAATCCTAAAGTCCTCAAAAGAATCTTGCAAATTTTTCGGCAATTTGATAGATTCATTTTATTCCGATTCTAAAAATAATTTCTAATTTTAAGAATAGCTAAGAAACCTTGAAAATAATACAACTTGAAACCCCTTCCAGTTTGGCGTTCAAGGTGCGATAAATTTAGAAATAAAATGAGAATTTGAAAGTTAAAATTATTTTAGATTTAAGTATCTTAATTGCTTAAAAATTCTTGGTACAAACTGCTCAGTGACTTATCCGTTACTCAATTCATAAATATTTGGTGGTGAGATAGTAGTGAGTTCATGCGGCTATTTCTTGTTTCCAAAATTCAAGACGCCTTTGAAACCACAGCGGTTTAACTCAATTGATGAAAACATTAAAGAAAAATCGCTAAAAGATCTAAACAGCATTCCACAAGAACAGTTCTCAGGATCCTTTCAGCAGTGGAAACAACGTTGGAAGAAGTGTATACATTGCCAACGGGAGTACGTTGAAAGAGACAATATTGAATAATTTTTAATATTTTTAAATAGTCTCTAAGCTTTAGTCCTAGAACTTTTTGATCACCCCTCATATTAATAAGTTGTAATATGCGTTGTATACAATTTGTCTTTTATGCAAGATGTTTATAAGACTTTTTTTGTTAAAGTTTGCAGCCGTAAGTTGTCAGTATAATTTGACGTAATTAAGAAATTTTAACGTTATTAACAGAGTATTTTTCGTCATTTATTATTTTTTTATGATTTCCGGGCAACGATTAGTTCAGGACGACGGTTAGGAACCTGTAATAAACTTGGGATATAACTTGATACAGTACATGGAATTCGATTTCAAGTAATTTTGACGTATTATGTTTTGTCAGACTTTACTGTAACAACACGGGCAGAAAGACCTAAGGGCCGATAGCCCCTTTCTGGGGACAGAAAGATTTATTTGTTGTTGTTGTTTTGTCAGAAATTGTCAGATGGTGTCACGTAGTTGATAGATTTTTATAACGATCAGGTCGCGACACCTATCAACTAGCTTGAAATAAAGATTTAAAAGAACTTCCCCTACCCATTAAAACCCATTTAGGCGCAATTTCAAAGAGGTATGTCAAAAACTGCGAATCCGGGCAGTTTCCTAACCATGAACAGCTTTTCTTGTTTAATTTTTCCCAGAGAAATCCGTTTATTGAGAACTTTGCCGGTGGCTTCTCCCCACTTCTTCCACACTTGTGCTGGTATCCAGTCTCTAGCACAACATCTAGAGCTCTGTCAAGTTGGTCCCGTTTTAATTTACCCTATAAATTAATATCAATATTCTTATGGATTGAGATATATCAACAAAATATTCAGTGCAGCTTTATGAGGTATTATTTGATATCGTTAAAAATTAGTTTTTATTTGAGTTAATGATACGGTTGAGACTGCATATGTATGTTTTTACGGTAGAAGTTGTGGTCGAAGTAAGTGAAAAGTGTTTTTTAACTTACAGCGGTGCTCAGTCCTCTAATTAATATTGTGTAGCCCCTAAGAAGGTTCAGAGCAGTTGTAGTCATTTTTATTCTTATAAATTTAAATTCACGTAATAATCACGCAATAAAATCATTGTTTTGGGTAATGCATTAAAATACATAATAATATATTTAGATTAAAGTGTCTGCGGATATAAAACATCCCCTAATACTTGTGGTATATTTGACAATATAAAAATAAAGTGCTCATCATCCTAATCCAATATTAGTATTTTTTGGGCGATTTTTAAATAATTTAAAAACAAGTGAACGATCTTGTGCATTTTTGCAAAAACTTGTTTTTTTTTTTTAATTGAATTTTTCCATCCATGTTTTGGGTTACGTTATACAAGATGGATAAAAACACTTGCAAAAAAAATTGTTTCTAGTTAGTGCCAATTAGCACACCTGGATATTTTTTTGTTTATTCTGACATTAAGAAATGTAAATGAGGGCCATACGTCACATTTTCGAGTGATATTTGTTCAGTTTCCGCAATTAATTTAATGGAATGGAAATCCAAGGAAGTCATTTTTCTCATTTCTAGCAAGATTGAATCCATGATTGCTAGTTTGTGTCTTTGCAATCATGAATTCGTTGTGCCTCCAATATTAATTGTTTTAGAAAAATTAAAGCCTTAACTGTCGTAAAGCTTAGCTGGTCTTAGATTATGTAACGGATAATTAAATGCGTGCGCAATGATTTCAACATTACAGATGCAATACAAAATAGCTGTAATTACTTAATTTCTGCGGAAAATTAGAAAAGCGGACTTTTCCGACTTAACCGCCATTTCTACAGCTAGAGAACCCTAATCTAGCAAAGCCCTGGTTTGCCCATTTTGATATTAGAATAAACCAAAAAACGTTTTTTGTTATATTGGAAGTAACTGCAAATTTGTTTTTGTTTTCATGGATTTCTTTCCCATTCTGTGTAACCCAGAAAACATTAAAGTTGACATTCAATATTTTAGTAAAAATTTAAATGACGCCACGCAGTTGGTATGAATTAATAGATGTGAAACAACAATGACAGACTGAAAAGAAATTCTTGGAATAAAATGATTAGCGAAGAGGAATTTCAGATGTTTATTTTACAGCATTGTCAAAATTGCGAAAAATACGCGTGACCCCGTATCTTAGAAGTCAAAAAAGATTTTGCAAATCCGTCGGTGTAGAGCGTAACGAGGCGATTAATTTGAAATATCTTTAAAGCAATTTTTCCATGTGTTCTCGAGATATTTACATGAATTAGTTATTGCGAGAAACTGTTATTCATGAGGAAAAGAGAATAAACAGATCGTGTGAGGAAATATGAAGACGAGTTAATATCCATCATCCAGAACAAAAAACACTAAAACCTAATTAACTACTAATGCAAATTTACGAAACAACATAAACGTTAATACATATTTCGTAAGTCTCGTGTTGGGAAAGCATAAACCTAATGGTAGTTAAATGCATTACTACAATTACGTCATTCAATATTTGGTCTCCGGGGGAAATCCTCAAAATCGACCAAACTTCTGGCTAACTTCAGTTCAGTGTCGAAGTAATTTTTATTTCCACTTACTTTCATTTTTTCTCTCATTTGATAATTTAACCATTTAATGATGTCTCTCCGATGTTCGGATCTGCCATTTCTTCCAGGATGTACATTCAACTCAAATGTAAGTTGCACATAAAATTAATTCGTTTTTTTTCGATTAAACGCTGTTTTCAATCGGTCAGATTGGGAGACAAAATTTCCATTTAAATCCAACATGCGGGTTTATTGGAAAAGGAAACAGGACTCTTATTGAAAAAGTTTCCACAAAGCTCAATATATTTGAGCCTCCATATGAAAACTTCAAATCTAACTATTCTACAGGACAATCTGTGGAACCTCCGAATTGGATCAAGTTTGACAAACAAGTACCCTCTAAGCAATGCTCTATGTTCTTATTTATATTACTTTCCCCTCCTAGATTTTGTGTTTTTCTGCGTTTTTCCAAGAAACCCTGCAAGAAGTCCGGGGTTCACCGTTTCAAGTACGCAACGTTAAGATATATTATTTTTTGGAAGATGGAACAATTCAGGTGGTTGAACCAAAAGTGCAAAATAGTGGAATTTCTCAGGGTATTTGTTGTTTTCATCTAAAATATTAACATTTAAAATAAATTTTTCTAAAAAGGTACTTTAATATCAAGGCAACGAATCCGGTTTCCCCCTCCTATGGATGAAAATTTCTACGATTTGGTCGATTTTAACATAGGAAGGGAGGTTGAGTTCCATGGAAGAATTTTCAAGATTACTAACTGTGATAAATTTACGAGAACTTTTCTCAATCGTTGTGGGATATTGGTGCCAGATCCTATAGCTGGTCCAACCGATTCTTACATAGAACTTCGTTCTAATGAGGGGAATACATTTCATCCCAAGAAGTTCAAGAGAAGTAGCGATACCTTAGGGAAGTTTTTGCAAAATGATGGAAAGGTAGGAATTGGGTATTTTTTATTTAATTTATGCATCTAATTGACATTAATAGGTATTGTATTGATACATAAAATTCGCTAATATTCCTTACGTTAATTCTTAGGTATTACGTTTCAAAGCCTATTGGGACGACCAAGATACGGATTACGGTTACTTGCATTATTTAGAACTTCGATATTATCTGGCCGATGATACTATAGCAATTAGAGAGCTTCAGTCGGAATCAGTAGGAGAACCTGGATTTATGTTCCTAAGACGAGCAAAACTGCCTAAAAGGTATAATTCATAATTCCTTGCCAGAAGGAAAATGATATGAAATCAAACAGTATACAAGTTGGTTTTCAGCTTATAGCAATTTCATTCTGGTTTACACGAAATATTCTTAAAACTACTTGCAGATGTAAAGAATTACCACCTGTAGGAAGCCATGTCAACTATACAGTTTTAAATGTATTGGGGTCATCATTAAGCAACAGGCGATACATTATAGATCCTTTGGTTTGTGAACGTGACAATATTGAGTACTATACTGAAAAAGATCTCAGCATTGGAGGCAAGTCGGTATCATCAGTTATTCTTTGAAGACAACGATCTCTTTAAATTTTCTAGGAGTTGTACACTGCTACGGTCGCAAATTGATTCTTACTGATTGTGACACGTTTACCAAGGAATACTATACAACCAAATACGGCATAAGCGAGTTCAATCCTATACCCATACCAGCCAAAAATAGAGCCTCAGCTTATTCTGTCAAACACAAAAAACGAGAATTGCCTCCTTGGAATGGGTTTGGATCCTATGAGGACTCGGCTCAGAATTGCCTTACTGTTGAGCCTAAAGCACCACACAGAGACTTTAAAAAATTTCTACTTTATGACAGGTAACTGAAGACTAATAATTATTAATTCATCTTATCTCTGGCAAATGGTGTTTTGGTGTATAGAGGATGAATGACAAGGTTTGGGAGGTATCGTAACATATTTTTCTGCCGAAGTTAAAAACAACCTCCAGATCATTAAAATGTTTCTTTATTTGAAGCAATAGGAAAAGTTAATGGTATGTTATACATCAAACTTGGGAAATACATTATTATGACCCGAATGTTAAATTTAAACCAAGCAGGAAAAAGTTTTTCCTATTCGGCATTACAAAACGTATACTGCCATATCGATGAGGTATCTATAAATTGGTACTTTCTTATATAACATCTGCCACCGATTGGACAAGAAATTACATATCTCATTCAAAGCTAAAGCTGGCACGCCAGTGATCGCAAACTGGCCATGATCCTGATGTATCAAATTGCACAACTTCGTTATAAAATTTTCTTGTTGCTTCTTCATAAATAGTAGTCACAGTTTGGTGATTCGCCTGGCCACTCTGAAAATCGCAAATGAAATATATACAGGGTGTGCAAGAAACGATGGTACAAAGAAGTATTAGGTCCTATGTTTCCATAGAAACAACAAATTGAGAGCAGAGAAATGGAAATTTCTCAATTTCCATGCAGATTATCTTATTGGCAAGTTACTAGAACATTCACACATCAGTCTTTAAGCAGTTCTAGACCCGCTCAGCTAGTACCATAATAGTATATATGTTTCAAATTTCCAGGGTAAAAAAAATTTTAATTTCTACAAGCCCAGTAAATACTTTCGCTTATCGTCGATCTTCCATCTTCTCTTCAACGGTTAATTTTTTGCAGGACCGATCTTAATAGCCATATATTACGTTTCAAAGCAAAAATGATATCTACGATATCTGAAAACTGCTCTAGATGTTTCGTCATCAGTTACTTTCTAGTAGATGACACCATTTCCGTATTTGAAATCGGACAAAGAAATTCTGGTAAGTCTCGGTTATCTATACCTAAATTTTGTAGTTAAAAGTGACAAAAAGTGAATCATCTAAGCCTGACATCATTCTGCGACGACGCTACGCTACTAATTTGTTATGATCAGCAACACTAAAAATATGAAATAAGTGTATTTCTAGATCAAGAAAGGACCATACTCGCTTTGCAAGACTGAGAAGAAAACCACGACTAGTCGAGCCTTGATCTTGTTTTGTTCATTACCAATACCTTAGATCAGCTTCTCGGTCTTTAACGGCAAATGTCTTTCCTTTATAGAAAAATTGGACAGAAAGTGCATACTTTCTGCTTGATCATAAAAAACACAGTTAAAGCGTTGTTTTCCTCAGTATATGTACAGTCGCTCAAAAAAGTATTCGTACAGCGGGAAAAAAATTCTGTGACCCATAATTTTCGACTGATTTTGTTCAAAATTTGTATAATGAAAAATCAATCCTAAACTCAGTTTAGGTGTTCGAGCAAGTTTTGAAAATTTAATTTTTAGAGTGCTTTTCATGGTCTTAAAAAAAAACTCCATTTCGAAAACTTCTTGTGCGGTGGAAATTTTTCAGTAGGATTTTAATGAACCTGTAGAGGGGATTTTTCTACGTATATCCTGAAAATTTGATCAAAGTCAGACCACAAATAAGGGAGTTGCAGCTTTTTAAATTCGCCAAAAAGTGACGATTCTCACGCAAAATAATAAAATTTAAATATTTTTGAGGATTTCAAAAGACTGCAACTCCTTTATTTGTGGCTCGACTTTGATAAAATTTTCAGGATATACTTAGAAAAATCCCTTCTACAGGATCATTAAAATCCTACTGAAAAATTTCCACCGCACAAGAAGTTTTCGAAATGGAGTTTTTTTTAAGACCATGAAAAGCACTCTAAAAATGTAATTTTCAAAACTTGCTCGAACACCTAAACTGAGTTTAGGATTGATTTTTCATTATACAAATTTTAAACAAAATCAGTCGAAAATTATGGGTCACAGAATTTTTTTTCCGCTGTACGAATACTTTTTTGAGCGACTGTATATGTATACGTTTCTATTCCCTAGGATTCAACACCTCGACATTTGCTGCAAAAAAACAAGTAAAACTACCCGATCAGGAATCAAGCTCCAGTACCCCACCTTTATACTACACCCCTCAACACATGTTTATAGGTGCCACTTTGATTATCAACGAATTTAAGTTTGTTCTTGTCGATGCAGACGAGTATGCCATGAGGTACATGGAGCTAAATTGTGGGCAAGTGGGTTATAACTAATTCTTGCTATAAGTACTTTCATTTGCATTTTTCAATCTTTTCTCACTTAGTTTCCAAAAGCAAATCTAAAGCGAATAATGAAAAATGTAAGGGAAAAACTGGCACCTATATACAAAGACTTTGTAGCCGAAAATATTCCCGAAGAAACTTCGGTTATGCCTTATTCTCAACTTTGGTAAGAACGTTTAACATAGGATTCAGTTTAGTGGATATTATTTCGACATGCAAATATGTATGTATGTCTTCAGGGCCAAATTGTGCAGCGTTATGGATGAAGACTTCACTGAACATGAAATGATTACCATCGCAAGGGAATTCTCGGCCAGCTGCTGTAATCCAAAAGAGGATCGGGAAAAAATAAGGCAAAATAAACAATGAATTCTTGTAAACATTTAATAACGAAGAAATATTTTTAATTATTTGTTCAGAGCTATAGCTTTAACTGAGCTAAAAAGGTACTTGTGGGACGATCTGGATAGGCTACGAGAATACTTTGTGCATGCAGATTACTTAAAAACAGGAAAATTAACCAAGAAAGAGTGCTACACTGTGTTAAAAGGAGCTAGATTACCGTTCGATAATGAATTGCTTAAAAAAATACTAGATGTGTAAGTGAATGCTTGACATTAATTAAAGCAAAAATCGAATTTGTTCAAAAACACCAACCCATTCTACAATTTGTACGTGGTCATTTGATGTCAACAATTAGTGAACACAGTATTTCATGCACTTTAACTTATTATTGATTTTCATCATATACTATAGTAAAAATTTTATTAATTTCAGCGCGAATAAAGATGAGGAGGGTAAACTTACTTACGACGAAATTTTGCAGTTCTTGGACAGGAATATTTGTGCTCCTCCTGATGAGCCTCCTATAAACACAAAGGTATGGACGTAATTAAGTATAAACTATTGAAAAAAATCACCAAAATAATGGCAAGTTTCATTTCAAATTTAAAGATACATAATTTAATTATGTTATAAAACTTAACTATGACATGCATGCAGGAAACACTATTTGTTAATCTTAACCGAAAATTGTTGATACGTTGGTGATATATTGGTTTTAAACATATGCACGATGCGACATCTCAGCTTTAGCTGGAGATGATGACTATCAGGGTGATAGGCGTTTTTGGGCTAATCCCTTATTTACATTTCTGAAAATTTTATGTCGAAACGAAACTACGCCGACCTGTAACTTTTCAGTTATGACTAAGCTGTCATACCGTATGTGCCCTTAAGGGAGAATATTCTTTTAGACCCACTGTCCCTTAATACATGAAAGCTGAGAAAAGACTTCTTCATAAACAATATTTCTGTTACATAATATCCCTTTATCCGTGGCTCCATAAGAATTTTATACCTACTTATCATTATTCAGTGGTCATCAAGTGACCGCTAATTGCGTCAACATGTCTTCGCCTTTTTAAATTACGTATATTAGACTTCTCTTCAAATTTGGGGCGCGTAGTTTAGGTTAATTCAGGTTATACATTTTTTATATGATGTGATTTTTTTCATCCATTTTTCCAGAGTAATTTGTGGTCATTCTCCGAGCCGCGTCCAGAAGCCGGTCAACTAATAGATTGGTGCGCCTTCAATAAATACCTTGATCTAGAGTCGACGTTTCGGGATACCATACAACAAGATACCATCAAGATGTTAGAAAAACAGTAAATATCATATACGCAGAAGCGGCGCCGTAAGGTGCGGTTTAGTATTTTTCAATTAATTCTGTTTAATTGCTCTTAATTTTGTCCCTTTTTGGCCCAATTTTTAAGTTTCGAACCGTAATTTCTGGGAAAAGTGGCAATGAAACTGGTCATGCCATATTTTATACCTTAAAGTATGACACTATTAAATGATTGGAAATTAAATTGAAGTTTAGTAGTAATTGAAGTTAAGTAGTTAGTAAAGTAATAGTTGTTTAACAAATAAACGTATTAATCCTCCATTAATACACGAATAAGTTACAACATTATTCTGTTGACTACAGGTATTGATCGTGGTACTTGAACAAAACCTTAATTCTGGATGTAACGCAAACAAAATTATTCATCATTCGAATTTGAAAGACAAAATGTAGCGAGAACGCGTAAACGCAACCTGACAATCATAGGAGCATTGCTGGAAGTATGTGAATTGTCAATGTCAAAAATTAAAACTCAATTAGATGAAGCTGACAGGTGGTCCCAAGTAAGATGACAATATAAGTGTTTGTTGACTTTGGGTATAATTGACCGCTTTCAAAAAAGTGATGCATGAAATTAAAACATTTAAAAAATTGAGTTTTAAAGTAGATCTTTAATGATTGACTCATTAAATAAACAGTCAGTCAACGGAAAAATATTTATAGTTTACTCGAAGGCCGTGCCCCTGCTTTATTTTTATTTGATATACCATACTGTTGCACTGGGTGGCAACGGATATACAGTAATGTTCGCTTATAACGAACTCCAAGGGACCGTAGTAAATAGTTCGTTATAACCGAAGTTCGCTATAAGCAATAAATGGTGTTATGATTGTTTTTTTAATTAATACATAACTCACTTTATTTACATACATATATATTTAAAAAAAGTCAACAAGTAACATTCTTCAACTAGTAACCAATTTAAATAATACATATTTGTTAAATTTAACAACACTTTTTAGGAATTAGAAAGAAAAAAATCGCTAATTTTGGTTTGTTTTATTGTGGTGAAATGAATTTCATTTATATGTAATTCCACATGGGCTATTCCATCGAGAACATTTTGTGGAGTATTTCGCGATTGAAGAAATTGACGAATACTAGAAACATATCGAAGTGCTTCTGTGGTTGTAGGAACGGATATTATTTCATTATTCTCATATGCTGCATCTTCGTCTTCCTCATCATCATCATAAGTGTCAGATGCAGAAGACACAGACGCAATAATGGCATTATCGTCTAAAAACTCAACGCTCACAAGATTGTCATCCACATGAACAAATTCATGAAAATCGTTGTTGGTTTGAAGAAAATCCTCTTGAATATCGGTTTTATTTTTGCATTGATTTTTTTTAAGCCATTTGACTAATGGTAAGTCATCATCTGAATCAAAATTCTCATTTTCGAAAAAACCGGCATGTCGAAAACAATTTCTAATCGTTTGCTTTGACACCTTTTGCCATGCCATATGAATAAAGCGTATTGCATCCAAAAGAGTAATAATAAATTTTTCCTTACCACTATCCATACAAGATATCATTTCCGAGAGGAGGAGTCGTCGATAATGACTCTTTAGACTATGGATAACATCCTGATCCATGGGTTGTAATTTAGAACTAGTGTTTGGTGGCATAAACACTAACGTAATCCACATCAAATTTTTAACATCGGGATGAGCCGGACAATTATCCACTAACAATATGATTTTTCTTTTTTTACGGCGTAATTCTTCATCCCATTCACATAATGCATTTATAAAAATCTCTGAATTCATCCATGCCCTTTTATTGGACTTATAAGTTACTGGCAATTGTACAATATTCTTAAAACATCTAGGGTTTTTAGATTTTCCAATTATCAATAACTTTCTTTTTTAGGATCCTGTCAAATTCGCTACAACAAATATAGTGATTCTTTCTTTGGAAAGCTTTCCACCTTCACAGGTTTGCCCTTTAAACTTTAGTGTTCTATCAGGTGTAAGCTTGAAGAATAAACCGGTTTCATCTCCATTGAAGATGTCCACATCCTTAAAGTTTGACCTAATTATTGGCCATTTGTTTTGCAGCCAGTCATCTACAATGTTCATATCAACTGAAGTCGATTCTCCAGCAATTCTTCCACTCGTAATATTATGCCTTCTTTTGAACCTTTCGATCCAGCTTCTATTAAATTTCGGTTCCTGGTTTCCGGACACCTTACTTGCAAAATCTTCAGCTTTTGATTGTAATATAGCACCGCTAACAATTGCGTTATTATTTCTTTGTTGAGAAAACCATTTTAAGAGTCTTTGGTCAACTTCATAATTATTGGGCTTTTTGATTTTTTTTACATTTGAATGTTGTCCACTTTCGAAGGTTTTTAGGATTGTTTCTTTATTTTTCCAAATTGTTGCAACCTAAAATTACATATGTATAGTCAAATTTTAATTCGTATTAATACTATTTCAAATTACATAATTTATTACAAAGCCGGAAAATTACTGGAATAACAAAAAAAAATATCTGTGAACATTGCATATTTTATTGTTCTTACCGTTGATTTACTTAATCCCATTTCTGAACAAATTTCACTCTGTTTGGCATGTCTCTGCAACCGTTTAACAATGTCATATTTACAATTTAAAGTTAAAGCTTTACGTTTTTTTTTTTAATGATATAACTCATGATTTTTTTAACGAACGAATTCTTTGAACGCTATCAATATACTGGAACAACTGTGTCGTTTGTGTCAGCAATTTGCTTCAAACGATTTTGGACTTTCCCCGAGAATTGTTTACTTTTCTTCTTTGGGACTTCGGTAAAATCCCGCGTTAAGTTCGTTATAACCGTAAAGTTTTTCTATTCTTCTAAAAATTTAATGTTCGTTATAAGCGAAAGTTCGTTGTAAGCGGGTTCGTTATAAATGACAAAAATAACATACGTTTAAATGTACTTGAGTTCGTACTTCATAGATTAGTTCGTTATAACCGAAAGTTCGTTATAAGCGGGTTCGTTATAAGCGAACATTACTGTATTTTACTAACAGAAGCGCCTGCCAATTAAAACGAATGATTTTGATAATGTCGCATTGGCCCTATTGAGTAGCACAAATGAAATTGAATTAATATACGAGGCAACAACAAAAAGATAATACTTTAATTGAATAAAGATCGGCTTTAATTTTTTTGCTTTTTGATCTAAAAGTTGGAAATTTGCAGCATTTATATACGACAACGTTGCCATTTTGTTTGATTCGATACTGTCGGTTTGAATGAAAGTTACATAACTTTTGGCGCTTAAGTGGAACACCGCTGTATTCATGGACATTTTTGGATTCAGCAAATCATTTTATCTACAAAAAGGCTATTTTTGAAGTTTTTTTTTAATGGTATTTAGTCTTGCTTATTTAAGAATTACCTGATTGATTTTAGTTTGTATCTCATTTAATTTTTAACAGATTTCGAAGCTTTAACTTTAAACATGTGTGTAAATATTGGTATGTTAAATTTTGTATTAGTACTTTCGGTGTGTCAGATCACGCCGCCGCAGTCGCTTACCGTCACCACATCGCCAGCACCCTGGCAAATACATGATTTCAATCTGCGCAGGACATACGGGGTTGTAACATTTATCACTCTGATTTAGTCCAACACTTTATAAATATTTGACTATTTACATGGAAAGAGTGGATTTTGCAATAGTTCAAATTGCCTTAAGGTTAAAATTAGTACCACTATCTCAGTAAGAAAATAATGTTTAATTCAAGTAAGAGAATAATTATGTAAACGATTGCAGTTTTTCGAACGAGGGATTTCTAATTAAGGACCGGCAAAGTTGCTTAGCAACAATATTATAGTACCAGACATTATAAGGGCTGTAATGCAAATAGACACAAAGCAGTAAAAATTCATAGTCATATCTAGGGAGATAGTATAACTTAAAAGTTTTTACAACACCGGGTTCAAGGGAAAAGTTCACAATCAAGATAAACTAGTTGTATCACGACTCCAATGTTATGGACGCTGACAGACGAGAGCGTCGACGCAATAGTCAAAACTCCAACCTACAAGTGACAGTGACAGTTTGACAGATTTCTTATAGTAGTGAAAAAATACATTTTGTGTTATGCAACTCAAAATTCTAAAAAATAATCATTAAAACCTGAATAGTTTTGTTGGCTGTTCCACTTTAATGAATGCAAGTAGGTTTTTCAATACTTCCACTTAGTTCAGTATTCTTTCAGCTCCTCTTAATGCCCCACAGGACATGCATCTGACATCATTAATGCGAAAAGTTCTACTATACAGAGGCTCTTACAAACTACCTAAACAATTATCCCAGAAAAACATAATGACCACCCCAAGAAAAATGCAAGAAATCTTAGAAGATTTAAAAGATAATCCTTATTATAGCAAATATGCAGAAAAAATTTCACAGGCTCAGAAAACTGCACCTGAAGAATTTAAAAGTCGAGTAATGGATTTATCAAAAAATAGCGAAAAGAAATTTGAACCACCAACAGAACGACAATATTCTGAATTATTAAAACCAAAAGATCAGATCAAATCTCTACGGCAAACTAATGAAGCAAAACTGGATGATATCTTGAAAATTGACCTAATTAAGGACAAATCTAAGGAAGAAATTGAAGTTATATGGGAGAAATATCATTCAGGAAAGGAAGGTTGCATTGCAGCTGTTATTCCTGCAAAGGATTTTGCACTCTTAGAAGAAAGATCATCAAAATATCCCACATTTTTATTTCCCTTGCCTCGAAGTCAGGGATATGAGTTCATAATGTGTCAATTTGAACTCAATGCTGTTCATTTTACACCACTTCTGTACTTTCAAGTGCACAAAGAAAATGCTCCAGAGTGCCTTACTATAACACATTATAAAGAATTCAGAGATGATAAAGGGATCATTCTAATGAGAGGCGAATATAACAAAAATGTGTTGAATCCTAAAGAAGCTCAATGTTTGGCCAACCAATTGCAGTTGTATTATGTGCAAAGTGATGAACAGAAACTGAAACTTTTGGAAAAGTTTACTTTCAGTGCAGACAGTTTCGATCATATGGATTTAGTGAAGGAAATTAGCAACTTATCTTTATCTTAAGTTCTTTTAAATAACTGTGTGTCCAAAAAATATTTCATTCAACATTAGGATGATTTCTATAAAATGTGAAAACAAGTTGTGCTGGTTATGTTGCTATTAAAAAATAGCTATTTGTTACATCATAAGAACTATCTTTTGAACCCCAACATAGGAGTTTCACATCTTCAATAATACATATTTGGTCAAATCACCAGTGTTAGAAAAACTTTTCGAAATATTTGTGAAAACTACAATTTTGTTTTGTGTTTTTTGCTTATACATTGGAAAGGGTTATTTAAAGTAAGTTAATGTCAAAATTATTGATAGTTATATATGCAGTAAACAAAATATCTTGATCATGAATTTACAACAATTATGACGATAGTGATCACACATCCCTAATCGTAAAAAGTAAAAAATCTTGCTCCGTCTTCACATTCGGAACACCCCAAATGTGACTATGTGTGTTATGACTATCGTCATGTCACACCGCTAGATGTCAAGTTAGCATCAAACAAACTGAAATCACCATGAGCAGAATTGTCATTTAGTGGTTTTAGGATGTTAAGGTCGATATAAAATCAGACATTTATCTTTAATAAAACGGTCGTGCCCTTTTTTCGCTACTCAATTCATCAGCCTATATTAACCTAATTGAACCGTTCCGAGCACTAAAACTTCATCTTTCAGAGCAGACAATTTATGCAACCAATACTACACGATATTTTTTATATTTATTAATCTTTTTGATCACCTGCTACCACATGGTGCATTCAATTTTAATATTCCTGCAAAATCGAACCGCTAACGTGTCACATTGTACCTTCTCTAATTAGGTAGAACCATGATGCGGTATAAAATTGCAAATATGGCTCATTAAATATTATGCTAATATGGCTAAATGATTGTGTACCTATGCGATTTTAAGTCACTTATTTCTTGGGGTTCACTATATTATAGAAAAACTTTTCTACATACGATTTCTTTTCTACATTTTCTACATACGTATAAACATATGTGTATATATATGTATATATATATACGAGTCGATGCTATATTTTCTTTTTGGAACTACAGTTTTCTGTTAGTTTAAATAGTTCGAATAGAAAAAATAAGGTTGATCAGTTTTAAAGATGTAAATTTTGATATTGTCCCAACTACTATTCAAAACCCTAATGATAAGCATGAGTATTTCTGTTCTAGTCGTCAGCGTATGTGGATTGTTTTGAGTTTTCCGCTAAAAATATGATACTACAAAGGGGTCTGATAAAATTGAAAGGAATCTCCGTAAACATTACATTTCCTCGCGTACGTATTTGATATTGTACTTATTTGATAATTCTTTGATTTCATTCTTTCGAGCTTATATGTATGTTCATATTAAGTATTAAGTGACCTATTTCAGAAAGTTACTCGGGCCATTTGTCTGCGAAGGTACTTAATCTGGATTTATGCAGCTCATAATTTATAAGAACTGCATAGAAAGTTAAGAAGTTGTAAACTTTCTGGGCCGGCGTACTGTCGCTTGTACATATATGTTTCCGTGTTATATATGTGTTATATGCTATGTAGGTGGGAATAAGCGCCATTATAAAACAGATTTTTTATGTTGCACTTCAGAGCTGTTCTATGCATGCCATTAATGCAGCTTAAGTAACTAGTAAGGTTCTACTAATTCGGTATAACACATATTGGTAGCGAGGTAATTAGTAACTTTATATCTAAATATAATCAATAATAAATATCAAAATATATCTAATTTTAATATATTTTGATATACGTAGAGACTACAAATCCCGCATAAATTCCTTAAAAATTTTAAGGAATATTTTTCATGAAAATACTCGAACACGTCAAATATTGTTTTAGTTGTGCATTTTTTGACGTAACAAACATGTATACGGGGTTACCGATATAGTAGATAAACGTACTTTCAAATTTTTTCTTATGGAACCCTATGTATATTATGATATTTTTGAGTTCTTTGAGAAATTCTGAACATATTTTTGATAAATGCAAGAGTTATTGAAATATTTACGCAAAGTAGCATTTCGGGTGTCCTGCTAGATTGCCTTAATTCACTGCTAAGGAGTTTTTTATGAAGTTATCTAAAACATGGTATGTAGTTAAATAAGCTTAACAATATAGTAGAGTTAAAAGGCAAAATTACACAAGAACCTCAACAAATGCCTCCTCTAATGAGAAGAAACGTTCTTGAGAAATTTGACTTGCGGCTTGTCCGCTGTTAGAAAATCTATAGGGCACAGTGTGAACGTTTACTATATTACGTTAAAATTTTTATTTTTGAAGTATTAATAGTTCTAGCGTTATTTCAATGTTTTGTAGTTTTTCTCGAAAACTTGAATTTAGACGTAGACATTGTTATATGAAATATATTCAGAATTTCCAATAGAACGCAAAAACGTCATTACATAAGGTTCCATAAGAAAAAAATGAAAAAGTACATTTATTTACTACATGGATAATCCTGTATATATGTTTATTATTTCAACAATTATACGCAGCACAATTAAAAACAATATTTCCTTCAACTTTTAAGGAATTTATACGGAACTTCCGGTACTTTATGTACATTATTATTTTATATTTTAACAATTTAGAGTCGAGCAAAAACTTTGAAGGAATTAGCATACATTACCTTATCCTTCTACTAATTACGTAGCACGTACGCTTTAAAGCACATTCATAATTGCATAAGACACATACAGAGTGTTTTATATACGTGTGTCTCCTACAGCTTCCGAATTAGTAACAATTATAAAATCAGTTAAAAAGGGAACATTTCCCATTGTTTTATCTTTTAATATGCCGTGAATGGCGCTGCCAAATCGATTTTCGTTTCTAAGATTTTACGAAAATTGTTAAGATTGGTCAAAATTATATAAAAAATACAAAATCAAAGTTTCAAAATAAAATTTTTCAAAAACTACCAATCCGATCAAAGAACATTTAATAGAGGTATTAGGTTTTTCCTCTTTAGAATTCAAGTGTGTTCCATGATGACATGGGTCATTCAATATACTACACAGTATGCACTCGGATGGAGTTGGTAAGAAGAAAAATTTCTTGTTTTTCATGTTACGAGGAAAATGAATTCTTTATGAATATTTTTGCTTGTTGAATCATTTCTCAGTGTTAAAGATTTCCTTTTTGTTGCAGAGAAATATCGACAAATAGGTCCATTAAGTAGAAAAGTGGTAAAAATTAGTTATGTTATGTTTGAGTTTAAATTTGTACTTTTCCACTAATGCCAACATTATTTTCCCTATTAATAAATGCATGCAGTGACCGGCAGAAAGTATGCGGTATATAGGAACTTTTTCCATTTTAATTTAGCAGAAAGTTTTATTCTTGGTAAAAGTATATGCATTCCTGCAAATTCAAAAATCAGTTTATAAAATTTGTGTCGCTCATTTCAAATGGAAGATATTCGAAAATGATGAAAATGACTCATAAGTAAAGTACCTTTATTTTTAACCTTAGAGGAAAGGAAATACGTGTTATGAAAACTTTTTTAGCATTAAAAGATCTCCCATGTAATGCGTACTTTATGCCCATTACTGGTATATTCACATGAGGTGGACGTCTGAATTCAAGTTCCAAACATTAACATCAATTAGGCATTTTTTCTTATACTAACAGTACCATAGGAATCGAAATTTACATAAGTAAGGCAGTTCTCTAATTATTGTTGCATTTTTCACACTTTACTTTTCAAATGAATGAAGGGGATAATGCTCTCCATAAGCATCTAAATGTCTCTTCATAGCTTCCTGTTGTTGTTTAACATGGGGCGGCATAAATTTATAAACGTCACCATACATTTCAGTCCACTTATGCTTTTTCTTCTTCTCCCCTTCTTTTAAAGCTGTCAGGATACTTTTTTGTGTTTCTCTGACTAGTGAATTTTCCTTTTCCTCATTCCACAAACCTCTGTTTTCTAGGTAGAGTCGGTATCTCTTTGAAGGGTACACCTGATTAGTCCACCACAATACTTCCTCTTTAGATCTGTAACTGGAACTGTCATCTGAAGTCGAATGATCACCGACTCTATATGTTAAAGCTTCGATTAATACTGGTTTGTTCTCACGGGAGGCATAATCGCGTGCTAGCTTAGTAGCTTGGTAAACTGCCAATACATCATTCCCATCTACTCGTATAGTGTTCATTCCATATGCAGTGCCTTTGAAGGCAAAGCCGTCCCCTCTATATTGCTCCTTCACTGGGGTTGATATTGCGAAGCCATTATTTCGACAAAAGAATATTACTGGGCATTCTAAGGTGGCAGAAAAGTTGAACGCAGCATGTGCATCACCTTCAGAGGCACTACCATCACCAAAGTAACAAATTACTATCTTATTAGTTCCTTTCATGGCATATGCAGAGCCCACTGCCTGCGGCATTTGAGTACTCAATGGACTGGAAATAGTCACATAATTATGCTCTCGGCTTCCGTAGTGAACAGGCATTTGCCTGCCTTTGCCTTTATCATCTTTATTTCCATAGCACTGATCCACAAATTGCTGCAGTGAAAATCCTCGATACAACAAAACGCCGGCTTCTCTGTATTGTCCATACACAAGGTCTTCATGCAACAATGCAGCAGCAGTTCCAATATGGATTGCTTCTTCTCCATAGCTTGTCATGTAAAACGAAATTCTCCCTTGCCTTTGAGATTCATAGAGAATCTTATCCATGAGGTTTAAAACGCTCATGTTCGTATACATTTTCACCAAAGTCTCTTCATCGAGTTGCGGCTCCGATTCAGCTTCTATTAATTTACCTTCATTGTCCAGGACTCTGTACGTGGGTATGGCAGAAAACGAGGACGATTCAGTAAAGTTTAGCTTGTGCGTCCATGAAGTTTGGACACCAGGAAATTGGGGAACCGCCGAATAGCTCCTGTTCACATTCTTTAATTCACTTAACATGCGCTTGAAAAGTACAGAACTTCGAAGGGACATTTTTGAATGTTGCGGAGTCAACCAGCACAATGTTTTGCTTAATGGTAAAAACGTTGAATCGTCTGATGAAATCGTTAACGAAAATACGATGATAACCACAAAAGAGATAACTTTAGTAGTACCAACATATTTATCACTGATTCCAGCTTTGTTTACCATATCGCCTTTAACATTTTATATGTTACAGTAGCGGAGCAACGTTATTTTTATGTACAGATATCTGTGATTTTTCACAATTTATTGTGAAAGGAATGACATGGAGCATCTTCTGTTTTACTTAATCTTTGTATTTTTATGCGAGTTGTTAATATTTCATTATGCATTAATATTATTAATATTTAACGTCATTAATGTTTTTATTTATTATTATTATATTATTATCTAAACAATATCTGCTGTAAATCTCTGCGGTATTGCTGACAGCTAAATATTTCTTTTATATTTTTAGCTTCTTTTATCGACATTTTTAAAGCGTGCTTCTCTGTATTTATTTCGACAGCAGTAGCCGACTTCTTATGTCGATACGGAATTTACATTCGTACACAATAGAATCGCATGCATATTAATATATTTCATTCGACGATTGTTGAACAGTGGCGTGCATCACTTGGGATTTTTTAAATTTTGAAAATTTAATACAATTTTTTAAATCATTTTTTCCATTTTCAGAGCAAATCTTGCGTTCGAATAGTAGAAGTAGGTCCAAGAGACGGTTTGCAGAATGAGCCGATGCAAGTGCCCACTGAAATAAAAATTGACTTGATAAATAGACTCTCAGAAACTGGACTTAAAACTATTGAAGTCACGAGGTAATTAAGAAATAATCTTGGTGAAGCTGTATGTGCATGATTTAGTTTAGAAGTGCTCAGGTACCAATATCTAACTCCTTCACCGATTTCTTCATCGTCTTAGCTACACTGCGTCAAACTGTATTTCTGATTTCTCTTGGCTTCTCATGGGATAAAATGGAAATTTAAAAGTAATGTACGAAATGTGAAAAATGACTTCAAAAACACAATTTTCTCATACTGGACACTAAACCATTCTAAATCAAGATGATTTTCCGATCAATGATGAATTTCGTTCGATTGCTTTAATCAGTCGATTAAACAAAATCGATAACTTTACGTTGCGTTAACACAAACAAAAAGTTGTTGTTATTTCGATTTTTTTCAAATTTGACATTTTAAATGTTACAAGTTTTCTGGTGGGTTTCGGGACGTTTAGCGGTATTTAAAAGCTAATAGGGGTGTGGGATATAGGATATGCTGCTTGTGAATGTAAGCCGTCTCCAAAAGGCAAAATGCGGGTTGATTTTTTCGCGAATATTGCGATAGTAAATATTCTTTTTTAATTTTATAATGACATAAAATTTGCTGCAGGTAAGTAGTTTGATATACCTATTAGCCATGAATCCTAGTTTCTGTTTATGTATTCAACTTAGAAACTCACTCGACGTTCGTCTTCCATTAACAAACAGAACAGTTCTCTATTAGGTGTACAACATTATGTTGGGCAATACAATACCTATTTTAGCAACGATATTTTATGTAATGTCCGAATTTTTAAATATAAATATTTGCTTACTTAGGCCATGTTTTTATACAAAAGTTCCCTTCTAGCGCCAAATAAGAATTCTCCAACGATTTAAAAGAAGCGAATCTTGCTTTTGTTCCTCCTTTTCGTAAATGGGGGGCATTACTCCGTAACGACGAAATCGGAGAAGGTGACGTCACCATGACATCTTGTATCTTACATATGCGGCGATTGCGCCAGCGCACATCCTTTCTCTGACGATAAAATGACGTCATATGTATACTAATATATGACAGGCTTCCGTTCAACAAAGAAAATCAATGGTTTTTTTTGCTGTAATGTCGGCAATTTTTTCTTACACCGAGTCTTAAATGGTTGTTATTCCCTGGTTTCAAATACATAATTGAAAATATTCTAATTTAAGACGCATTCGAAATTTCCTTACTAATTTCAAAAATCTACATTTAAACCTTCAGTTCTTGAGTGTCCATAACATTGAGTCTCGTTGTCGTTTCTTGTCCTTTGTAATTAGTAATTTTCATAAGTGAGATGAATCGTCTGTAGATTCTTATGGCTTAGGTTAAATTAAAAAATCTCTTTGTGAAAATGATGACTTTAAGTAGCTTTGTATACGTAACCACACGCGACAATGAGATCAGAATTTCGGTCTAATTTGAAAAAGTAATAAGAATCGAATATTGTAACTAATCTAAGGCATGCATTTGTATGTTTAAGGCTCAATTCAAGGTTTCATTGAACCATGAGGTTCATAAAACCACTTTTACAGAAACCGCCATTTTAGAATTGCAGTTTCTGTAAAAAATGGAACGCTGTGTTAAATGCTCCAAAATCGATGGGCTCACCGATGCTGAATGTATCTCAAGTTTGTAAAATTGTTGCAGCTTTGTTAGCCCCAAATGGGTTCCCCAGATGGCAGATAATAGCAAAGTGTTCGAAGGAATACTTAAGAAACCTGATATTTCGTATCCTGTATTGGTTCCAAACCTAAAGGGACTGGAAGCAGCGGTGAGGTCTTATTTTAGTTTATTCCATTATTTTCCGTATTTAGGTGCACACATTCAGATCTCACAACTTGATGATGTTTTTTCCAGGTTAAAGTAGGAGCTAAAGAAATCGCTGTTTTCTTATCAGCATCTGAAGGCTTCTCTAAAAAAAACATAAATTGCACCGTAGAGGAAAGTCTTGCTGCCGCTAAAACTGTGATAGCCACTGCAAAAAATCAAACCTTGAGGGTTCGTGGTTATGTGTCCTGCGTGGTAGGTTGTCCTTATGATGGATATGTAAAACCAGCTGCAGTCAGTCGTGTAGCTGAGTGTCTTCTGAATTATGGTTGCTATGAACTCTCTTTAGGAGACACCATAGGTGTAGGATCTAAGAACTCGATAGAAAACATGTTACATGACGTTTTACAAATTATCTCACCAGATAAATTGGCAATTCACTGTCACGACACATATGGCCAAGGTTTAGTTAATATTTGCACCGCCCTGGACAGAGGTATTACAGTAGTAGATGCTTCTGTGGCAGGACTTGGAGGTTGCCCATACGCAAAAGGTGCTACAGGTAATGTAGCGACTGAGGATTTGGTCTACATGTTGCACGGTTGTGGAGTAGACACAAATGTTGATTTGAAGAAGTTGGTCAATGTTGGCCGGTTTATTTCTGATTTTTTGAAAAGGCCCCCGCTTTCGAAAGTTAATAATGCCATGTTTTCGAAAATGCAATAATTTATTAAAGTGTTGCTAGATTTATAATTTTTCGTTTTTATTTCGTTTGTTTCTACTATTGTGAGATAACGAGAGTAAAGAATCATCTTTTATATCTCGTTATATTTATGTTAAAAGATTAGACATTATAAATGCACAAGTAATGCGTATGCGCATGCATTGTGCTAAAGCGTTTCACAAAGCATTAGCAAAACCTGTTTTGAACACAGCAAAAAAGCTGACATCACAATGGAGAATCAAGTGGAAAACTGACAGATTACATTGAGGATTAGCAAAGAGGTTGACCATCGTATATCGGAAGTAAAGTGGCTCATGTTTTTCGAGTTAATTCTTATGTATGGAAATTGACAGTTTGATGGCAGCCCAGCAAGCCGTTCCATTAACGGAAAAGGACCGCCCAGACGGGGATCACAGGCGACCAGAGATCACATTTCGGACAAAATGCTGTTTGCAGATTTAAAAAATTCTAATTACAAAAACTTCTGTAAAGTATATCTGCTAAAAACTCTATTTTAGCAGTTATATTTTGCATTTGTATTTGAAACATAGGCAGCAATAGCCGACGTTTAATGGCAAGTTATCAGCGATCAGGGATATTCCGTATATTCTAAGATCCAGATACCGGTCCTCCTTGCGATTCTCTATTATATTCGGTATAGGGTATAATGGCTTATCTATATTTAATGGCAAAAAGTTAATGGTGTAAGTACAGTCAATTTAATGCTTGATATCAATTTTGTTTGTTTAATTGGTTTTTAATTAGACCGCGCTGAAATGGTATTACTTATTTTCGCTTTTATTGCCGGGTAATGCTAGGCTACTTTTCCTCCGTAAATTAATAAAGAAACGTTAAATAATTGATCAAAGACCGAACATTCCTAATGTGTAATTAGCTGCTTAGATCAAACATTTAGGCCACACACCCTCCACCTCGTAAGTACTCCATTTGAGCCTGTACTATGGAAGATTGGGCGCATGTACACAAATTTACACAATTCTGTGGACGGTGGAAGAAAATCGAAGTTTGTTTTGTCAGCGTTTGGCGTAGTGTGAACGTCCTTCCATTGTGAAACACACTGTATGTGTACCATATGATCAAAGCCGGTTGCTTTCTGGGTTATGTGGTGGCCTCCAATTTTAGTGGTGACATCATTACTTATTAATATTGTTGTTTATCTATTTAGATACTTTCATTAGAACTACACCTTTATCCTCGTTTGTTGGTAAATATAACCCGAAAAGTACCTGCCGCTCTGTTAGAGAGGAACCGTAATTTGAGGAAGACATAAGAAACTTGGTCAGAATGAGTGTTAGCAAGGAAACTTCTGATACTGATGTGAAAAAAACTAGTGATTTTAGCATATTGGGAATATTAACTAGTACTCTGAAGAAGGTAAGTTATAAAATAGCCATTTAACGAATAAGTTTATTCATGACAGTGATTAATAATTGAGACTGACTGACGAAGGAGCGTACTTCAGGGTACCGAAGGCGTTAATAAAATTGACATTATTATTAGTTAATAAATATATCTTTAAATACAATATTTTTTTCTGGATTTCATTGCGAGAAACCAAAAAACCACATACGTTTCGATTTTCAATTTAAAAATCACTCTACTTAAGTGAGTTTGCACTTCAGTTGGAGATCAAACACCCCTACATGAAGTGGCACATACTGATCACCTGTCGAGATGAAGTATTGTAATTCGCAGACGTAAGTCGTCATGGCGACAATCGACCAAATTGAAGTAATCGCAACTTACTTAACATCATTCATTAATGAGAGTCATTGATAAATGATTTTGTTTACATTAAAAAACGTTTTAATACTCACTTGATGGAAAAATCGAATATTGCACTTGACCCTATAGGCAGGAAAGTATAATTCTAATTCCAGACTATATCAAAGTTCTAATTTTTTATTCCAAAAAATGACAACGTAAATGTTCCATATCCTCTTTTGGATTTTTTATTTCTTGTGGAAAAAAGAATAGACATGTGAAATGTTTATAAAAATAAATTTATGTAGGCCAATTTTTCTATTTTAGTTCCTTTGGCAAAATAATGCACAAACACCAGTCTCTAACCCGGTTTAATTTTATTAGGAAACGCCAAAACAGACAAGAGTACGTTTACCTCTAGCAAATTCGACCCGACTATTCAGTTGAATTAAGTTAACTTCATTACTAACTATTAAACGTCGACTTGTCTTAAGCAAAAAATAACAGGAATGATAGGAACGAAGTTTTCCATCCGAGTGAATTTAATGAAGCAGTCGATGTTAGAAGATCGAAGACTGACATATGACAACTGACACTATTGAGGATTCTAGGTTGGGTTTAAATATATATTATTTTTTGAAAAATAATCAGAGTATTGATTGCCATAGTGTGTACTATCGTCGAATACTATTGCAACCAATATGTATGACAGATATGACAGCTATCTCTTTCAAACTTCAATTGGTTACTTTGGATGTTTTGGGATGGTCAAAGTCACTTTTTAAATCTTAACATAACAAATTCGAGGAAAATGTTGGATAGAATTCATATTCTACGATAGCAACATACAAAGATGTAATAATATACAAGGGGCTTTCTTAAAAAAAAAGGGTGAGGCTTGTGACAATTTTTTGAGCGACCCCGTAAGTTGAGGACTACGTTCAGCTTATAGTTCTGTCTCCATTTTATAACTTTGAGGTTGTAAAATACTTGGTGGACAGGTATATTTGAGACACCTTGTATAGTAATACTTGTTGGTAATGTTTCTATAGTAGAACTCTTTCTACAGCTCTACGGACGTACTAACAGTTACAGATTTTTGATTTCTAGTTTAGCAATTTCTTAAATAGCTGAATATGGTGGAAAGATATTTTAACGGTGGTACCTGGTTATTCACCTGTATAGATAGGTAGCTCAATCTGAGTAACGTTGAAATAGCAAAAATCCTGATGTCTTGTGTCGATCCCTATTAATAGGCTTCCAATAAAATCTATTTTTAATCATTCTTAAATAAATATGTGTACCTGATATAGCTAGTTGTAAAATTCCAAGTAGGCATAACAAATAGGTACTTACTTCTAAACAAAAATTGATAAGCAAGCTTTTGTGCAAGTTGTAAGTACGATGCAGTTACAATTTAAATTTTTTGTAAATATTTCAAAAAAACTGTAAAAAGGAAAGTAAGAGATTGTTAAAAACTTTTTTAACAGTTAAAAAACTGCCGTGAGATTTTTCTCAGAACTTCTCATAATTTCCAACTTATAGCGTGATATTACCAATCCTTCTGTATTGATACGACGAATGTTTTTTCTTCGACAATAAACATTGTTTGTGGAAATATATTTGCGGTTTTTTTCCTGAGATGCTGCGCGTTGCTTTGTCATATCCATCATCCATTTGTGTATGGTCATCCTTAAGTGTTTAGTTCCTTCATCTTCTTATTTTGACCTTCTATGGCCTTTCCCGATTTACCTCAAAGCGCCAAGCTGTGATGTTATAAAACGTCATTCCATCGGCAAGCCCACGTCCAGCCACATCTTGGTTTTATCCATTGCAGATCCATTTTTGTGTCTTGCGCCTCTGCTACCTTTCTCTCCCTCTTCCGGGGCTCGTTCACCGGACTCGGGGAGGAGGCAACCAGGGGTCATCAGTAGAGGTGCAGAGGCGTTTTTGACCTCAATGTAAAAGTATCTAAAAATGCATTTCATTTTTCTGTAAGAAGCGCATATACTGCATGTGCTCCCACATGCATTTCTACATAATAAACTATGGTAAAAATAGAGTGAATATTCCTATTGAATTAGAGAAACCACCATTTTTTGCCAAAATTCTTGTGTTAAGATCTTGCGATCTAGGAAGCTAAACTAGTCCCAACAGGTGTAAACAGGTGATAGGTGTAGATATTTCTGAGGCCTACCCTTGTACCCATTTGATTCAAATTTAAATAATTAAGTCTGAAAAATCTTTAATGCGTTATCAAAATTATTACTGACTCTCTAGGATAGTTGAAACTTATTCCGCTACAAGCTGCATTGATTTTTGAATTCGTTAAGTGCTACTTTTAACCTGCAAATGCGTGCGGTATAGCCACTTCAAGGTGCGCTCGTAAGAAAACAAAAAATCAAACTTTCCAGATTTATAAGTGTTTTTATAAAAACTATAGATCATCCCAACATTTCGCTGTTAGGGCTCGTAGTCTGCTTGTAGTTGAAAAATGAGGCGTTAACGAAGGTTATAATAACTAGCGTTACGCTCACTAGAAGATAAATAAAAAATGTTATATCCAGGCGTAATTCAACATTTTCCAGTGAAATTGTAAATATTTTAAATTTCAGTCTATAAATCAAAAGTGCGATCGGTCATGTGTTATGAATTTTCACTGACAATACCATTAAAACCTGAATTATTTCCAGAAATTTATTTAAAACAACGAAACTTTCTAAAAAATGTATATTTGAAAATAACTTTTTGGATACTAATTCAAGATCGCGTGGTATTTGCTAATAGAATTGAACTTTTTTAATAGTTTTTCTACTTATTAATTTCGGCCATAGTTCTTACCAAAAAATGTCCCAAAAATTGAGCCGAACGACAAAACAACGTGTCTTATTGGCTGTGAAACGTGAACGCGAAATTTTCATAAAATAATTCTGAACGACGAACCATTTACTCACTCTGTACATTTTTCTTTGAACTGCAGGTCTCATTTATCGGAGTGGTGTACCTCGCTGGATATATGCAATGGTCTGTAGCATGGTTAATAGGCCCATTGGTGCTTTCAGTCATCCGGGAGCACTGGAAGCAGTCGCGTGACCAGCGAAGAAATGCTGCCAAGTTGGTAGCTCTATCTAGCGAAAAAGAAGTGGTTTTGGCCAGATTGAACGATCTGCCCGCATGGGTAGGTTTTTGTTATTTACCAAGAAGTCTATTGAAAAATACGAAAATCAATATAGATTTTTCATTAACATATAATTGTACGATTCGTACCACATTGTACGAAATTAAATTGTATTTTCTTCAATTTAGCATTCGTGAAAATTCTGAAATATTTGGCGAATACTCGCGACGAGGTGAAGGGGTGCAAGATTGGTTCCATTTTTAAAAATAACCGTTTTGTTGTTCTCTTTTTGCCTATTTAACCGTTCCATTTTTTCGCATATTCCAGATATTCTTAATTGTTTAAACGTTCCTTAAAGGAAGAATAGTTTCAAAATAAGAAATAAAATATTTCGTCTCTGTACTTTTTTGTCAAAGCGTTTAGATATGATGAAATTGAAATTTCTAACATTATTTCCCGAATATTTTGAAAAGATACAAAAGAACATTTAATTACACACTTAAAAAATACAATTTGTACATTTTTTTGGGGAATTCGGTAACTTTTCTATTTTTTAGTGTTTCAGAAACTCTAAGCAAAATGTGTAAATACCCAGGAAATCTGAAATCGGTTTCACAAAAGGCAACTTTTCTGGCATTTTCAATCTAATTGCTTCAATCTCGTAACCAATCTCTGTACGATTTTGATTTATCCTTAATTGTCAGGGTCCAATATTGATACAAAACAAGGAGTTTTCTCGGATTTTTCCGAATATTTGGAATGGAAATTATACATACACAATGGTTTCGGACATTAATATTTAAATTATTCGAGATATTCAAATAAAGTTTTGCATATATTTCTTAATTGTTGATTTCTATAGGTTTTTTTCCCGGATATTGAAAGAGCAGAATGGCTAAACAGAGTAAGAAAATCTACCGTTATCACCAGCAAGTAGTTATTTCCCAATAAAAACTAACTTTAGATAATGAAGCAGTTATGGCCCTCTGTAAATCTCTTCGTGAAGCAAATAGTGAGGGATTCTATACAGCCTAAGCTCAAGGAGAGCCTAGAGAAGTTCAAACTTTCAGGGTTCAAGTTTGAGAGAATAATTTTGGGAACGGTGGTACGTTTTCCATTCTTTATCTATTTCAGGCTAGAATTTTTTACCTTTTCAGCCCTTCAGGATCGGTGGGGTCAAGGTATATGATAAAAACATCGACAGAAATGAAATAGTTATGGATCTGGATATTTTGTAAGCTCTTGTGGCGTTGTCTAACAAATTTTTACTTAACCATGTTCGATTCTTAGTTATGCAGGTGACTGCGATGTTACATTTTATTTATCCGGTATCAAAGGCGGAATTAAGGATTTCCAGGTAAAATCTCTCCCAAGGAGAATTAGGTTCACAGCACTGAATGATTTATTTACAGCTGCATGGCATGCTACGTGTCGTTATGAAACCCTTAATAACTTCCCCTCCCTTGGTAGGGGGCTTACAAGTGTTCTTCTTGAACAATCCAGATATCGATTTTGATTTAGTGGGCGTTGCAGATGTTCTCGATATACCAGGGTTGAGGTAATTTCCTGTGTGCTCCATTAGGCACTAAAAAATATTAATTATTTTCCTCCTCGATTCCCATTCCTTCTATAACCTTCTCATAAATTTTAGCGATATTTTGAGACGTATTGTATTGGAAACTGTGGCTAATTTGATGGTACTGCCGAATAAATTCCCTATAAAACTAAGCGAAGAAGTGGAAGCAATTGATCTGAAGACTCCAGAACCCGAGGTAATAATTACCTCATATGGTCTCATAATTATTCAGGCTCCCGTGTACCTAAATAGGGAGTGTTACGGGTCCATGTGGTGGAGGCCAAGCATCTAATGAAAAAAGATATCGGCATGCTTGGCAAGGGAAAGTCGGATCCCTATGCAGTTATAACCGTTGGAGCCCAGAATTTTAAGACCAAAGTCATCGATAATACCGTGGATCCTAAATGGGATTATTGGTGCGAGGTAAAGTAATTAATCTATTATTAGTCATTTATTGCACTAAACCATAACTGAAGCAAACAATGTGAGCTTGGTGAATAATTTTCGTGATGTAGACCTACCTTCAAAATTTTATTGCTATTCATATTGATTTTGAGTAAAAATTCGTCGAAAATTAACTGAGTTTAACAATGTTTAAGTTTGTTTATTTCTTATCGAACACCCATTTAGTTTAGCATATTTAAAATACTCGGGTAAATATTTTAGATTTTTTTATTAGAGTGTTATTATCATGCAATAAAAATTTATTTTTTTCGATGCTTATTATGTTGGGTAAGTCTAATGTGGAATATTTTTCTTAATCGATGATATAAATGTTTAGTGCCACTTTCTCGTATGAACACCGAGTCAGGGGGTTCCGTTTTTCAAAAAATAATCATCCTGTAGATTTCCATTATCAGTTCGCATACCTAGTTAAGTCATCCTTAAAAGGTAACGTATAAACTCAATTTGAGGTAAGTGCCTCGTAAAATCTGAAAGGTAGAAGGAAAAGATGGGAAACTATTATTCTAATATCTTGGTTTTTTGTACTTCAAAAACGAAAGCCTGAACACGCCAAGTTTATACGAGAACGTGACCTTCCCTCTGATTCTGATGTATCAAAAAACACCCTGTGTCAACATTTCCGATTAATCATATTTTGAACATGAACCGAAACGAGCTGAAAGTCATCGAGTTGTTGAGATATTCTCCGAAAGTAAAATTGGAATGAAATTAAAATTTTCTTTGAGGATCTTTCATTGAGCCTGCCTGCTTTAGCTTCAATAACACCTTAAATGTTTTCTATTTACCACACACATTAATTCTTTTTTGCTAGTGTTAACTGCCGATTTCTGATTTTTCGCTTTGTTTTGCAATTGAACTAGTTCAAAATACTGGAATCTAACGGACAGCAGCTCTACATCCACGTTTGGGATAAAGATGATACAGGAGACAACGAAAGCCTTGGAAAGTAAGAAATTCAATTACAAAACCGCTGAGTTTTTACCGAGAGTCGCTGGTTTTAATGGGAGCGTATGAGAAAGTTGTTTCGAAAACTAAAGTATCTTTTGTTAAAAAGCTTTCTGCTCACAGTAAAATCCAGGGCTTAAGATACCATAAACTCAGTTTTAGAAATTTGCTGGAATAATTAAATGTTAGGAATGATTATAACCGACCTCTTAAGAAAATGTATCGTACGAGGGTAGTTCGTTAAGGATATCTTCTTGTTTGAACTCTAATGTGCTTTCCCAACGTAGTTCACGTAAATCATTAAACATTGAAAGTGTCCCAAATGTATGTCACTTGACATTATGATAGATCCTTATGTTTTTTCATACATATACGTGACAGATAAATTTTTGTTCTATATTTTCTCGCTCTCTTTTATTTTGTTCTCTTATTCTTAACACGCAAATTTGAACTGAATACATTTATTTTTAAAAGAAGGGCCAGCGTGGAATCTCGCAATGACTCTAAACACCGAAAATGCGAAAGAATTAAAAGATTTTCGAAATGCGTCCTAAAGGTATCAGTTACCTAATAAAATCTAGACTCGATTTTCATTTTGTGTTAAGAGTGAAAAAACTTTGTTCACTTTTTACTTAATTTTTTCTAACATTAATAATTGCAACGTAAAAAATACGAGAAGAACTTTCGACGTGTTGTCTTTGAACAACCATCATCATTTTTTTCTTGAATGAGATTCTGATTTTTTTATAAAATTTTGAAATTAATTTTTTTTAAATATCACACATTCCGTCTATGGGCATATATGAGACATGAATGAATTCATACATTTATATTTTGAGATTTTTTAGTTACATTGTCCAAATATTTCTTATTTTTAATGGCGACTGATTTGTCTGAAGTTACTCATTGTCTAAAGTAAAGATGGCGCCCAAACTCAAGAGTAGCCAGTACGTTGATTATTTATGGTAGAATTTTTGGTCCTAAAGTAATTTAAGGAACGTGTCCCAGGTTTTGGGGTCAGTTAGTTTAGGACATGCCAACTTTGTCGATAATGCAAACGAAAGACATTTTATTGTGTGCACCAGTAATCTACATCTTTGATTTTTTGAGATCGAACACACTCCATGGCCAGCACTAAGGTAATTAATCAATATTGTTTTACCATTTTTGCACAAGCTTGATACTTAGTAAAATTATTGGCAAACCATAGTGATATTACATTTGCATACTTTTGTAACAAGAATAAACTGATTTTTCCATTTTTTTTATCAGGCTACTGTGAGTTCCATTGAAGCTCAATATATTGATTGTTCATGCTTTGATTGGGATCCGAAAGTCCCTGGCCAAGCGAAGGATGATTTTTTGGGAAGGTCTGATATCTTTCGCTTAAAATCGTGTGAAGTGCTTAATGTTTTTGCCCATATCTGCAGTTACTTAAAACATATTTGGTTAGAAGCTGTCCAGGGTTTTAATAATTACTATTTTTCTGCGAACAGCTTATAGCTTTTTAACGGACAAGTGTAATAATGACACGATTAATAATCGAAGCTACTCAGAAACATAAGATTATTAATCGCTTATTAACACACGCGGTAGTTAAAATACTTTTTGGTCAACTGTGTCATGAACAAACAAAATATAATAAAATTGTAGATGTTTCTAAATTTAACAATCACTTTAGTTACTTTAAAACGGATTTAGACTTCAGTCACGTACCGACCACGTGTCAAATATAGGCGCTGTGATTGGTCCGATGCAAGTAGACTTGGGTGCAATCGGTTTTATCAAATCAATCAACACAATCACTGCGATCAAAATTGCTACTAAATTTAACACATTTTCGGAGCGCGAAAAATTATATAAACACATCATATGTTTAACAATGATGTTGAAAATGCATGTTTAGTACTGGTGATAAAATTAAATCCATTTTTATACATTTTAAAAAGTAATTTTTATTGTTCTGGGGATTTTGTAAGTGGTGTTTTCAAGGTGTTTGTAGAAAAATTCGTTCCGAGCGAGCGGCGTTTTCTAATTCCGCTTTTTCGGTAACTAATAGTTGAATTTTTGCTAATTGACTGTTCAAAATTCTTATTACGTGACTTTTGCTTTTTTCCTTTTTAATCGAAACGAGCTTCTCTAGCAGCTTAGGAATTTAACTTTTTTTCCTTAAATTTCAAACAGCTTTCGTGCCTGCATACACATACATAATACACAATATAGAAACTACATTCAGAATTCGCAATGGAGCGTTATTGAAGCCTGTAGACAGATGAAAGTTCGATCGATGGAACACTTGGACCGAAATTTTGAATTGAGACCAATTCCAAAAAGGCATATTTCGACAATGATAGACATTGCCAAACTGAAATATTACCAGCACTTTGAGCGTCTGATTGAATTTGGTGAACTTGTAAATCTACTAGATATTGTTACTTTGCGCAACCCATAGTTCAGGAAAAGCGTTATTGTTTATTTTGTGTTTAAAATTTCAGCAACATATTTCATATTATTATTTGAAATTTGAAGGTTCGTCTTAGTTTAAGAAAGAGGAGTGCTAATGTCACCAAGCTACAGCAGGATAATTTCTCTGCTAAATTTGAGCTAAAGCGAACCCCACGTTTAGCTTATACCTCCCATTTTAATAATTTAAAGTTAATTTAAACCTTCAGTTAAAATTAAAATTACATGCAGAAATCGGGTAGACTTGCACTTCTGCACAAAAGATATGACTTGGATTAATTTAAATGACTTTTTTAATGTTTAACGACAAAAGTTTCATTTACTAACTCTTAATTAGCCATTAAAGTTTCCCGTTTTAACTGCATTTGTTTTGACATAATTTTGACAGCTGTAGGTTTTAAAATGGCGACCCAAAGTTTAGGGACAACTGATGCAAATACTCCCAAGTCTCTTAGGGCCATTTGCACCGGTCTTCCTTATGTTGACGTTAAAATTATATGGCTGCGACTAAAACATTTATTGGTTGGCAAATTTGCCAGGTAAAAACGTATTTTAGATGAGAAATCTTAAGGTTTTCTTTAATCTTGAAATCTCACTTAAATCTTAAGGTCACACACTAAATTTAACGAGTGGAGTAAATTGGGTTTAAATCTGGTCTTTAGACACTCCGACTTTTTGTTGAATGATCGCTGGTATCCTCACCAATACACGTATGCAACCCTGCGTATCGATTTCATTAACAGTCGCTTATGCTTCAGTCTTATTTTTCCTAGATGCGCTCGTTTCATGCTCAACCACATAGTAGTTAGTTTGCCATAACTGCTCTCTGTAATTATTTATTTTTATACAAATGATACGGATTTTCTGTGAGCAAAATTCATTGTAATATCATCGTCTTTTGTGTTGCCGCAGTTTTACTTCGACTCTGTGAAGAGTTCAGTTGAGGCGGCCTTGCTGGATCTGCGCGTATTTGATAAAGATAAGGTTCACAAGGATGAAGCGTTGGGAAGGTACTTGGACATGAAACGATTAGGTAGTTGCATTAAGAGCACCTCTAGCAGTATCATGTAGGACTGTAGCTGGACAAACCACGTAGCTCATGACTCACTTTTATCACCAGTTATGTCCAGTTTTTCTATAACTATGTTTACATATAAAGTGAAAAGGGGCTACATTACCAAACTTTTTGAAAGTTTTCTATCAACAACAAAATATAAATATACGGGGTATCCAAAAAGCGTGTAACCGGCAAAGAATTCTCAAGAATGGGTGGGATTTATAAATTGTGTGTGTGTGGGTGTTTTTGAATTGGATTCTTAGGATATAATTATCTTCTTATGTTTTACTTCCGATTCCGGGCAATGACTAATGCGTCCTAAGGACAATTGTTTTCCGAAGAATTTATATGAAATTTTTCGTTTTATACAGTTCAAGTGGCGAAAATAACTTTCAAATTGTTCAATATGGTGAAGGGCAATGTCCACTTTTCGATTTATGAATTTGGGAAAATCTGCTACGATATGAAAAACATCATTGCTGAAAATTTCATGTTTTTGTAAAAACGCTTTATTCAATAAAGGCCAAACTTATATCGGAAAGTGCTCATCGTCATTTTCTATCTGATATAGTCTGAAAAGAACGTCTAACACTCAACATTGAAAAGTTGTAAAAAACGTTTAATTAGAAAAGTATCAAATTGGAAAATTCGTCCGTAAAGAAAACTGTAGTTTATGTATCCTCTTTTTACTCTCTATGGTTGTTGTAAAAATATTCTCAGAATTTACCAGTATTTTTTGGTGACCTCCTCACTCTGAAAATCAGTCAGTGAACTGTACACAATACAGTCCAAGAGTTTTCTTTCTACCGCACTAAAGTCACTTCCATTTTGCACCTTCAATATGGATTGTTAATGCCCGACAGTACGTTCGTTTCATACCTAATTCTTTATTAGATTTTGCCTGTACTAACTTAACATACGATTATCTCATAAGATTTAATCAACAGCTTGCATGTTTGTTTTCCAGAGCTACAGTTGAAATATCAAACATTGTCTCCAAAGGAACAGAAAATACCGTAAGTTATCTAAACGGTTTACGGTGAAATCCCAAACACATTAGCGTCTTATCTTCACAGTGGGTGGTATTGGAACAAGCTAAACATGGCATGATCCATCTAAGATTTACGTGGCTCTCCTTGAGTAAAGATTACAACGATTTAAAATCCGTAAGTTTTGTCCATTAGCCGCAGCTTTCCATTTTTATTTAACTACAAAATTTATATGTAGATTTTAGCAGAAACTCAAATGCTCCAGGTCTCCACATTAAGCACGAGCTTATTCACGGTTTTCGTGGATTCCGCAAAGAATCTTCCTGTAAGTCAGCGGTCCCATGCATCCATGATCATATTACGATATATGTAGGTATCGTCTTTTTAGCAAGCCAGAATGTCTACCAAGCCAGATCCGTATGTCACCCTGCGTGTCGGAGGCACCACCCAAGAAACTGCCCATATAATGAGGACAATTCATCCGGTTTGGGAAAACGGCTTCACGTTCTTGGTGGCCAATCCAGAAAACGATTCCTTTTATTTGAATGTCTTAGATAAAAAGACCAATTCGGATATTGGACATTTTACCTTTAAAATAAAAAGTTTGGCAGATAAGCCAGATTTGCAGGTCATCAAGCAGCCATTCCCTTTGTCCAAGTCCGGGCCGGAAAGTAAAATTGTGCTGTCAATGCATTTAAGGGTATGTCTAGAAATAGATTTATTGCATGTATACAGGGCAGGAACTTACGATCGTTGAAATCTTTTACACATGCGAGGCTGTTAAGAAAATGTCAATTATCGCTAAAAAGTTGCATACGGTGATTCCTAAAAGTATGGAAAAGCTAAATGACCTCACCAACTGCTGAAAATATATCGATGAAATCTAAGGATCAGTAGCAAAAAATCATTCCTCATTCTGTAGCAGTTGCGCAGACGTTGATGAAAGTTGCATTACTTTTGAGATCCCATATTTTTGGAATACTCTGTGTATCGTATTTTACTGTCTTTTAACATCAAGCAAATTCCAGTCAGAAGGATGATTTGGTATTTTCGAAAATGTATTATGAAAAGTCAGTAGCTTGAAATTTTAAAGTAATTTTTTTTCTCATAGATTCTTAAACGAGTACAAGAAGAACAGCCTCAAAGTAGTCAACCAATGCCACTTGAAAGGACGGAATCCACTATTTCGACAGCTTCAACAGGTATGGCATTGGATATGCTATTGATACAGGTCACCTACACATCAGAACACAGCTACATCTCAGAAACTACAATTGTAGTAGTCTGAAGTAAGAAATTTTGGATATGAACATGACCAAAAATAGTGGCCAGTTCTACTTCAAATGAGTAAAATTATACGAATTCTAAAAGACAACCGCTACACCTGAGGCCACTTTTGACTATAGGGCGTAATATTCGAAAAATTTTGGCCAATTAAGTTTTGTCTCTAGATTAGACAGCTTCGAGAAAATTAATAAATTTTGAAAAGTCTCTACAATACAATTCAATTCAATTCATTCACACATTAAAACAAAATTATCTATAATCGTTGTGGCTTAGTCATCTATTCAGTGGTTTCACCAAAAAAAATATGTGTTAAATGCACACGTGCAGGTTACCGCACGTACGCTACTGACAATTGACTCATTGTCGACAAACATTTTTAACACTGACACGTGCCACCTTATTTTGCACTTTAAGAGAAGCTTTTTACCACACATGTGCGGTAAAAAGCTTCTATTGAAGAGATAGACGACTTTACAGCACGCCCGCAGAACTTTGACCATTCCATACATTTTCGGCGCCCTTGTAATATTGAGGCCGGCATATGCTCTCATGGAGCTATATGGTCCAATGTTAAAACTTCTTATTTTGTCGCGAGGTGCAATCCCACAAGACACCTGGCCTGGTCTCCTGGCGACCGGGTAATATGGGATCCACCCTAGATAGTCTCTGCTCTACGGCATCGGGCCTTATGTCGGCCTAATGCGTCGTAGGGGAGAGTCATCATCACCCCAGATGAATGTGCACTGATCAATCTAAACTGACATATGTTTACTTGCTTAATATGGATATTTTTTAGATTCAACTCAAGCCCTTTTTAAACCTTCAGATGGGCTTCCTTCAGCTTTAAAGCAAACAGAACCAAGCGGCATTGAGGAATTAATTGAAGATTCTACGGTTTTATCTTTAAATTTAGCTCCTGAAATAAATACAGGGGAACAATTAATACACAGAAATCCTAGTGTAACAACGTAAGGAGCGTGAATCTATTTCCTGCGGTTTTGTTTGATTTGTGATTTGATCGCAGATCTGCTGGGGAAGCTGGTTTAGGAAGAATACAGTTGACTTTGAGATACAGCGTGCAGAGGCAGAGGCTAATTGTAGTTGTACATAAAATTGCGTGAGCATCTTACGAGATTAGCTTCATATCGAAATGTTTGCTGGGGTCTCTTTTTCAGAAACATACCTCTTAAGGATCCGTCCAATATACCAGACCCTTACGTGAAGCTTTATTTGTTGCCGGAAAGAGCGAAGGACAGTAAAAGGAAAACACAAGTTGGTCTTCCCATAACATCAAGTGTTTAAAGTAAATGGGCTTGATTTTCAGGTGATTAAGGACAACTGCAATCCAGTCTTCGATGAAACATTTGAATATGTGATAAACCAAGCAGAGTTGGTGGGGAAACGTCTAGAAGTCACTGTGTGCTCCCAAAAACAACTATTCACCAATAATAGCTTGGGGCAGGTAAGTTCCTATATCCGGCTCTGTTAAAACGTTCGTCTAGCCAGGGTTGAAATTGCAAACATGCCCACCCTGCTCCTACGTATTGCATAATAATAGCGAAAAATTAATTACTAAAATTCCAATCTGCGATCTCCGATATCGATCGCAGGCACGTCTTTTCTAAAAATTATCTTTTGTTTATTTCATTTTTTCTTGTAAGTTTGTTTCCAATAACTTCTTTTTTCAAGGTGATCCTTGATCTTAGCCAACTGAATTTGACTCAACCATACAATGCCTGGCTGGATCTGGAGTGTCAAGATTAAATCCAGAAAATTTCGGATTTGTATGTGTTGCCTTTACAGTTATCGTTAAAAAAAATGATGTTTCGCCCGGCCATTTATTGAACGCATGACAAATTACCTCTAACATACATTTTTTTAATGATTTTTAATGATAAAATGCACTTTATTAAATTTGAGAAGACATACAAGACTAAAGAGCTTAATTTATTCTTCTGATGGTTTTCTATACATTATTGTACTCCTATTATACTGTATTATTAGGCTATGCTTTGAACCTTTATAATTAACTGCCAACTTTAATCGTTTTTGATGCTACTTGTCCATATTTGTATAATTTATTTTTGCATTTTTTTACTCCATGAAGTACAATTTGAATTATTACAAATTATTGTTGCTTTACTAATATTATAGTATTATTATCGTCGTACTATTGTGAATTAAAGGAAATATATATATATATTTTGTTGTCAGTTACAGTGTTTTTGTTGCATTGAAAAAGTCCTTACTGTAGGCAAAACTTCTTGCTTGTACTTTATACAGGGTGTTTCTCAAATGTAAGGTAAAACTTTAGGAGACTATTCTCCGAGTAAATTTAAGAATTTTTTGTCCTTTAACGATTTTAAGGGAAATGCTTTGTTCCCTAGATACAAAGCCATAAATGTTTATTAACAAATTGTTTTATTTTTTATTAAAATGGTTAAAATAAGCGTAACAAGATAGTGTGAATCTTGAAAACAGCACTAGTAAACACGTTGGATTCCATTTAAATTAAATACGTTTCCAAATTTGTCACTTTTAATCTTTTTTTATCACGAATATCTACACAAGTGTTGAGATGACTCACGTGCATTTCATGTATGGATTTGCCGATAAAAATTCGTTACGGGTTAGGCAATTTCACATTCAACGATTTTCCAATCGTAACGTTCCCAATCGAAAAATGTTCGAAAAAATCATCTACGTCTTTGTGAAATGGGTAGATTAAAAGGAAGTGGGGGTGCAGGAAGGCCAGTAACAGTGAGAACTGCAGATTTGGAAGGAAATGTACTAAACTAATAGAGGAAAATCCAGGTACTACTACTAGAAAAATTGGAAGAGTTTTAAATGTTAGTAATAAGACTATGCGGAAAGTTTTGAGGGACGTTTTGATATGCTCGTACTACATACAACGTATTCAGGCTCTTCTCCCTACAGATTTTGTCTTTAGGATTGCATTTAGTCAATGGCTTTTGCACACATTGGTGCAAATTCCGCAACTACTGTCGTTGATTCTTTTTATCAATGAAGCAAATTTCTTGAGAAATGGATAGCCCCCATAAATTTTTGCCTCACGTTTAGGAACCACACAGTATAATAGCTGTTTAATGCAGTTAAATAAAGTTATTTAACGAAATAAAAAAAAACAATTATTATTGTTTCAAATTTTCCAAATCGGTAGCGGCGTGATCAGCGGTTCTATGTCCACTGATACAATATGCAAAGTTTCTCAATGCAAAAGTACAATCATCCGTGCTAATTGCTGTACTTTACTGAAATGATAGGGAATGTTTTTAGTTATTAGAATTAAAATACTTCCACCCAGAAGCCACTTAAGAAAAACACCTTAAATCAAAGATATTTGGGCACTGAACCCCTTTTCATTGGAATTCTTCCTTAAAGAGACCTTCTAGTTGTTATTATCCCTTTACCTTATTTCCTGCAACAGATCTTTTTGCTTTTTTCTTCGACAATGGAAAAAGTTTCTGAATGTACGTTTTTTTTTTGTATTCGGCCGTGCTTAGGTATTTGGTCACTTTATCCTTTGTTTACCTTCTATGGTTTTTCCTCTCCTACTTGTCTCAAAAAGCTGATTTGTGATGGGGCAATGGGCAGTTCCATGAGCCGGCCCGTGTTCAGGCATTGCCCGGTTTTACTCATTGCAAATCCATCTCTCTGCCTTCCGCGTCCGTTATCTCTCTCTCCTTTCGTCAGGGTTGAGTTCCCGGACTCGAGAGAGGAGACATCCGGGGGTCACCACGTGGAGGTGCGGATATATCTTTGACCCCCATACCTTAAAATTTAACTACAGCTCAGTCTGATATTTTTCTTCGTTTCGAGCACTTTGACCGTTAATAATTGATAGTTCTAAGCAGCATGAACAATTATGTATAGACAGCCCACTCAAAAAATGCGATAGCTTCGTTTTTTCCTATCCAGCAAAAAATTCTTAATTTATGGTTGATCTATAACTGTAACTAATTTGTGACAAAATATTTGTACATGATCCTTTGTTGATTTACAACATGAGGCAAGTCGTCTATACTATGACTGCGTGTAAAATTTATGTTCTGCAAAATGAGCGTGCTTGCTGATAAAATTAAATGAAGATAACGCAATGAGATACTATAATGGAAAATATCATGGCATTCATTACCGTTAAGTTAGAGTTGATGACAAAAAGTAAAAATGCCATTAAGTTGTAAGTGTTTAGGGAAATTTTCTTTTTGTTGCCCGTGTAAGCTTAATGTTCTGGGCTATGCTTCAGGATGTCTAGGAATTGTAAGTATTAATCATTACAACCATATTACATTCTATTCTGCAATAAACTGATTTATTATCTGTTTGTCATGAAGGAATAGATATACAGTCATTTACCGAAAAGTTGACACCTCGTTAATCTCGAAAAATGGGGACTTTTCGGAAAATTCGCAAAATACGTCAAAACTCCTTTTAAGGAGGATGAATTTTTATATAAAATTCAACACCCAAATTTATCCCTCATGCACGGTACGTCCACCCTCTCAAAAATTTAAAATCGTATGAGGGGTTATACAACACCTCAAATTAAGTCTTTCAAAACTACCTTCAATGGTGTACTGTGGTTTAAAATCTATCTATTAGTTCTTGTGGAGAAATGCTGTAAATTTCGTAAAAAATGAAATACAAAAAATTTGCTAAATAGTATGTAAACAATGAAAAATTAATAATGAGAATAAGAAATTGGTTTGTTTTGGACTTTGTGCCACAGTTTGTAGTAAAAAAAAAGTAAATAAATAAAGATTATCAAAACTGAACGCAAAATCGAAAACAAACAAATTTCCCATCAACAAACAAGTTTTTTTTATTGTTTACATATTTATTAACAAAATTTTTGTATTGTATTTTTGACGAAATTTATATCTGTTTTCTCTAGACCTAATAGATAGATTTTAAATCACAGTATACCAATGAAGGTAGTTTTGAAGGAATTTTAATTTGAGATGTCACATGACCCCTCGTGCCATTTAAAATGTTTGAGAAGATTCCTGTGAGGCGCACAAAGGTGAATTCTGAGAGTTGATTCGTATATAAAAATTCGGCCTCTTCGAAAACTGTTTTGATGTATTTCTGCTACTTTCTGAAAAATGCTAATTTTTAAAGATCAACTGATGGACAGGAGTAAAGTTGTATATTTTTTTTCTGTTTTAGATATGGAGATTAATATTGCTAGTTTTTATTTCGACTTCATTGTCCAAAGTTACCAGCTACGATCCTAATATATATTCTATATTTCTATCCACCTTTCTAGCATACATTTCTGTGTCATTTGTGATAAACTGTATTTTTATTTACGGGATATGCAAAGTATGTAACAATAACGCGTGTATCTAAAAATTCCTGTTCAATAGCGCTTTGCGAACTTTGACTTGCTGCGTTTCTGTCGATTTTCGACAGTGTTAGCGCATTTCAAACCTAAACAATGAGTTACGTTCCAGCACACAAATCATGTTTGAAAACCTTTGTACAGCACTTTGGACGCGAATTTTTTGAGAGATTTTCGCAATAATAATCAAAAGAGTTTAAACTCATAGAGTGTGAAAACTGCAGTTTAATTTCAGAAGAGGATGTATTTCTTAATACCATATGTAACTATAGTTGCCCTGGAAATGGTTATTGGGGTGATGGTTTTATCCGGAATAATAATGATCCTGTTTTCTATAGGGGCGATCGCTATGGCCATATACTTTATTATTATAGCGATATTAATTATAGGTAAGTTGAGGCGAAAAAGTCATGTAATTTTCGGACACATAATAAATTAAGGCGAAGGTAGGGTCAATAAGTTAACGGAATTAGAGATAAACCCCCCTATTTTTACCAAAATTTATTAAGTGCCTGAAAATCCAAATGACAACTCATCAAACACACTATACACTTCACACCTCTCTTTACAAACCCTCCCGTTTAAAAGGTTGCAGATAGGGAAATGCCAATTAGCCTAAAATATATCTCCCTCAAATATACAGTGGGTCAAAAAAGTATTCGTACACAATGCTTTTCTGTAGTTTTAAATGTAATTATTGTTTTATGTAAATTTCCTTATACATACTAATATAATATCATATAACAAACGTCTTTAATTAGGTAACAAAGAAAAGTACTAACGCAACAAAGAATATTTAACAAATGGGCCGTTTTTGTAGGCACAAAAAGTATTCATATAATACACTTGACCGTACACCGTATCGCATGTCATATTTAAAAAGAGTGAAAAGACTAATACTTTGTATGCATTCCCTTTGCATTCACTATTGCCTGGAGTCTTCTGGACATTGATTCAACTAATTTTCGGGTCACTTCAGGGCTAATTTGTTGTCAACATTCTTGTAGTTTCGTGATTAACTGTGGACGAGATCGAATTTCATCCCTATTTAATTGTGATTCCAAATAAGCCCACAAATTTTCGGTTGGGTTTACGTCCGGTGACTGGGGCGGAGTAGGAAATAACTGTCGTGCATCATATAACAACCATTCCTTGGTTACTTTGGCAGTGTGTTTGGGATCATTGTCCTGTTGAAACAAATATGAATCCCGTATTCCCAATTTGGTTGCACTTCGGTTCAAATTGCCTCGGAGTATCTCCACATACTTCGCAGCATTCATGATACCATTGATGACAAGTTCGCCAACTCCCGTAGCACTCGTGCATCCCCACACTAGGACGCCGTCTCCTCCATGTTTGGTAGCTGGAATAAGATTCTTTGGATCTAATTCTTTATTGGGCTTTCGCCACACAATTTTTTTTCCATCTGACCCGAATATATTAAATTTGCTTTCGTCTGAGAATATTACGTTCTCCCAAAACGATAAAAGCTTATTTGCACGTGTCTTGGTAAAATCTAGAAGTTTTTTCTATTCATTTCACTTATGAACGGCTCCTTTCGAGCAGTTCTTTCTTTGAAATCAAATTCGTGAAGTCGATTTCTCACAGTTTGAGCACAGACGGTTTTGCCAAAATCTGTCTCAATGTGCTTTGCAATCTCCGAAGGTTTTAGGTTTTTTTTTTCACAAGTTTAAGGATTCTGCAGGTTTCTCGTGCGGTTAGTTTCTTTGGACCACCACTACGCTTAATATTATCTGCCGAGTCCTTTTTGAATTTTGAAACAATGTACTGGACAGCTGTATGAGAGACTTTAAGCATCTGCCCAATGCGTCGATAACTTAAATTTTGCTTAATGCTTTCTAACTTCTAATACGGGACATCCCAAAAAACGTGCAGAACGAAATTAGTTGCTAAAATGCATGCCGGTGGAATACCTGGACGCTCGGGGATCTACCGACAATATTAACGACGTAATAAGTTTCGAATATCGATTTGCGGCACATTGCCGCGGGCGCGCCCGCCGGAGGGTTAAATAATGTTACAATTCGATCTTATTGAACATCAGTTAATTCTTTGGAATTTCGACCCATTTTCCTGGACGTGCGGACTATTTCTGATAAAATTCCGAATAAAGTGATAAACATATTTGTGTTTGTATAAACCAACATCAAGAACTTGTATAAACATGTTTGCATTCTTTACGAAACAATATCTCAAAGAAAGCAAGTAGGTGTACGAATACTTTTTTGACCCACTGTAAGTGTTATGTGTTAATAAGTTTTACATGTTTGAGCGTTTCTTGATAAACTCTCTTAGCTGCGCATGTTTTCTTTTCAAATAGCCACTCTATATATTAATTAAAAATATGTAATATACTGTAAATACACATAATAAGTTTCGGCTTAAAGGCTTCGCTTAACTGTGGCTATCCAATCTCAGAAAACCCTATACAGGCTGTTGTAGTAACGTCTATGTTAAGGTTAGCATATTTTGCTTGTCTGATATAAATGCATAAATTCTTAACACATCATAACTTCGATGGCTAACAAGAAAATATGGCGCAACGGTTTTACCGAGCGATGTTTTGTTGCACCTCTACGGACGATTACAAATTTCAAGTCGAATTTCCAATTGGCCTCAAAATCGACAGAGAGGGTACTTTTATGTACAAATATCGAAAATAATGAAATTTCTATATATTTTAGGCATACACTTTACACTATGGCTTTACAACATCTTATTGTACAAAGAATTTCAACATGAATCTTTATTCAGGAATCAAAATGGAAGTCCTATTCAAATTACCGAAATGGCAAGTTAGCAATATACATAGTCGTGTGATGTTTGTTAGATTAGAAGAAATGTGATTCTTCGATATCTTCGAAATGAATTGTAACTGACAATAAACAAATTATACTTCTAAGCTTTTTATTGCGCTTGATGAATTTAGGACCTGGTTAAACAATGTCCGGTTTTTATGCTACATAGATGCGTTTTTCGAATTGATATGAGAACCGTCGAGATATTCTCGGACACACTACGATACAAAAAAATGAAAAAGGTTTTCTCTCAGGTCATTTTCATTCTACAAAAAATATACAGTTGTGGTCAAAATAATAAGAGTGGTAGTGTTAAATTTCAATATATTATCGCCAAATAGTTAATAAATAAATTACATACTTTGTAATGTATCACCAATATAGATTAACGTGTACTCATGAAAAAAAATGTAAAAAAAATAAAAATTATTCAAAACCACAAACTTTACAATATTTATAAAAAAAATATTAAATTTTTCTTGGCCAATAAAATAAGAGTGTTCTGTTTTTAATTTTTATTTTGGTCGAATGTTGATTAATTTTTTGTAAATCTTATTTGTTTACAATTCTTCGTTTATCTATTAACCGTTAGTATAGTTTTGAGTATCACCATGGGTCGTGCAAAGCATTGTAGTGCTGAAGAAAGGCGTATAATTTTGCAACTGAGAAGTGAGAACAAAACTTACAAATTCATTGCTGATGTAATCAAGCAATCCGAATGTATTATCGCCAAAGTTTTGAGGGATCAAAAATTAACTGAAATACCAACAGAGACTAGAGGCCGTCCAAGAAAAACCAGCAAATCTATGGATAGAAGAATTGTAAGAAAAGCAGTAAAGGATCCTTTTTCTACATCTTTTGGCATTAAACGAGATCTGGACCTACCAATCAGTACAAGAACTGTAAGAAGACGCTTACAAGAGATGAATCTTCATGGGAGAGTGGCAAGAAAAGTTCCGCATTTGAGCAAGAAGAACATCAAGCAAAGATTAGAATTTGCTAAATCCAACTTAAATGAGAATTACAATCGTAACTGGAAAAACATTTTATTTAGTGATGAAACCAAAATAAATTTGTTTGGATCCGATGGAAAACGGTATTTTAGACGATGTAAAAATGAAGAACTAAATTCTCGGAATACCTTACCAACTGTGAAACATGGTGGAGGAAACGTCAAATTGTGGGGCTGCTTTTCTTAGAATGGTGTAGGTCCGCTATATCTGATTAAAGAAAACATGACTAAAGAAATTTATATGGATATACTGGAAACTGTTATGCTTCCCTACGCCGAAATTAATATGCCCTTAAATTGGATCTATCAACACGATAACGACCCGAAACATACCGCCAAAGTTGTGAAACAGTGGTTCGTAACAAATAAAATTGAAGTGTTGCCCTGGCCGTCGCAATTACCTGACATGAAACCAATTGAAAACCTATGGAAGTATTTAAAAGAACAACTTGCAGATAAAAAAACTTCGAATAAAAGGCTTTTGTGGGAAAAGATTCAAAAAATCTGATACGCCACACCGGTAGAGCTTTGTCAAAAGCTCTAATTGATTCTATGCCCGAGCGATGCACCGCCCTAATTAAGCAAAAGGGACACGTTACGAAATACTAAAGTATATTTGTTTTTTTTTTGTTGAAAGTTCATGTTTACAATTTTTTTTCTCAAAAGAAGTGTATACTCTTATTTTATTGGCCAAGAAAAATTTAATATTTTTTTTAATAAATATTGTAAAGTTTGTGGTTTTGAATAATTTCTATTTTTTTTTTCATTTTTTTTCATGAGTACACGTTACTCTATATTGGTGATACATTACAAAGTATGTAATTTATTTATTAAATATTTGGCGATAATATATTGAAATTCAACACTACCACTCTTATTATTTTGACCACAACTGTATATATTCATGCTAAAAATTAAGCAGCAAAGCCCCATATTTAATTTTTATGCTGTAAAATAACGCTTTTACGGCTTAGGCTGAATGCCCGGGCAATAAAATAAGTCATACCTATTTCTAGCCGTTTTCAACATATTAATGAATTTCCTTCTTTTCTTGCTTAAAATAAAACCGTGATAAAACCTTTATTATAACGTGACATAAATTTATAAAATAAGAATTAATAGTTTTACGGTGAAACATTAAACTTACTTCAAGTACATTTGCTTAAATCGAATACTCTGTACATTAGCCAATGCGCTAAAATACAAATTAAATTTCCTTTCAAACTTGAATTATATTCCCATACCTAAAAAGTTTCACAATTTCCCCATTTAACATTACCTTAAAGTAATATTTATCTTTTACCAAGGGCTCGGAGGCACATTAATAAGATAATAAAAATAATAATACTAACGACAAAATTTCAATTTAAAAAGCTTTTTTTTGCAGCACCATTTTTTTGGGACACTCTATTGAAGTAGATTCTCAAATTCTTTGTTATTTAGGTTTCTAAAATTATTTTTCATAAATTACTTTTGAATTTTTGTTAAGTTTTACATTGTAAATTTAAATTAATTCTCATTACGAGCAGCATAGAAATGGCTTCGTATGGGAATACATGTGGCGTACGTTATATTTCTCACTCCGTTCATTCAGTGCTAGGGACAATTGAGTTAGTCCCTCCGTTTGGGCCCCTAACATGGGTGACAAACCCATCAACATATGTAAAAACAGTTATATCGATTTTTATATTTCGGTAAGGTGCAGATGGCGTGTTTATCAGTTAGTTCACTGCGACCTCCAACAACAAATAACTAAAGATCTTTTAAAATTTTCTGTTGCGACATCTAGGCGTGAATAGCTGAAACTAAAGTTTCAGACAAAGAAGAAACCTGCATACCTTTGCAACATTGCCATATTGCACACCTGATTCATAGAGGTCGCCACAAGTAAAAACTCGAATCAATACAAGATTAACTTTGGTCTCCTCATTAGATTAGAAAAGATATATAGAGAAATAAGAATATAAAATATTAATGTTTGTAATACATAAATTTATAAAACTGTATTTGTTGGGATTGGACAAATGTCAGTAAATAAAAACAAGAGCAATAGTGAATGCATCTTTCTATTTAAAGCCAGCATGTTAATGAAACAAATTATCGTTGAGTTGAATTATGGTTTTTGTAACGAACTAGGGTTCTTTTCAAACGTATATTATGTAATTAAGGTTTTTTGGATTAAAATATTAAACAGCCTGTATATAATTGGAATAAAATTAAATTATGTCAAAAATTTCGTTTAACTGAAAAATATTAAAAGGTAACAATCCTCAAAAATGTATACGATATCCCCATAGGGTTTTGGTTAATCATTAAGTTAAATTCAAATAAAGATTAGTTATTAACGGCCTGTCTACATAGGACAATCGGCAGAACTTCAATCAATCATATATACCCCTTGTCGCATGTTACACTTCCAAACGGAACAGGAATTGAGAAATCTCGATGAGGTGCATGTAGAACTTAAATTTTCATAAATTGGAATGAAAAGTTGCTTCTTGATTCTTCTTTTGTAGAATTTTCGGATATTTCTGCAGCAAAGAGCTGTTAATTTCTCATTAAAGTTATTTATTTGATGAATTATAATCAGAATTTCGAGTTACAAAATTGCAAAAAAGTTGTTATCTACACATGCAAGAATTATTTTGTTAACAATTGGAAATATAACTCTGTTCATTCTTCTGTAGATTTGGCAGTTTCAGGGTCTCTTCTAGATTAGATTTCTTGTTTCTTCTATAAAGTTGGCACTTAAAGACTATAAACGCTGTTGAGAGTATGTCGATTTGCTCAAAAGCCAGGGGAGAAAGTTTTCTATATATATATAACTTATTTTTTAACAAAATAGAAATAAAAACTTACTTCTTGTTTTGTATATCTCAAATCTTCAGTCTTCCTTATAAAAAAGCTGTTAATTGTTCGTTAAACTTGATAATTTCATGAATTATAAAGAGGGTCTATATTTTCAAAATTGAATCAAATTTATTGGAAATATTGTCTATACGTGCAAAAAATAATTTCTTTAAAACTAGAAATGCAATTCTGTCTATTCTTTTGCGGATCTAGTACCTTCAGATTTTACTTGAAAATTAAGTTCTCAATTCCTAAAGTTAGCATTTCACGCTTATGAACAGTATGTAGAGCGTTTTAATTCACTTAAATATCTCAAAAACATGAAGAAGTTAATTTTTCATAAATTAAGATAAGAATTTGCTTCTTGCTTCATATCCTGTAGGTCTCCCATCTTTAGGCATTCCTATAGCAAAGAGTTGTTAATTTCTCGTTACAGTTAGTAAATCCATGAATTTTACAGATTGTAAGGAGTAATGTCTACACTTTATTTTGCTGTGACGTAGAGAACACGTAATGTCCGTAAGTAATCCAGACCAATATTTTAATTTTAGAGGATGAAATCAAGAACAAAATACATACCTTTTTTGTGGAACTTGGCTAAAAATTGCATCACGAACAGCAATTCTCCAGAACCCTAAGTAGAAAGACTGATAACCTTGTTTTGAAACGCCTTCTTGCACAACACGTGACGACAGACCCAAATTCGATGCTGCAGATATATGTTAAGAACACATATAGTACATATCTCAAAGATGTATATAAATAACACTTACCTATGTCTCCCACAGAAGTAAGGATTTTTTTGTCTCCTCAAGAGTCTTCAAATTATTGGATCAAAGCCGTAATTAATAGTATGACGTTCAGTGGCGGTACCAAAGGATAGACGCAACGGGTTCCGAAATAAATTACTTTTACGACTGAAGGCTGATGGAAACAAAAAAACTTTAATTATTATGGCTACACAGCGACAACTTTTACTAATTTTAGCTACTGACAAAAAATTAGTAATAAAACTTTTATTATTGCACAAGTTTTTGTTGGTTGCGTACAACATGACAATTGCTCATTGCTCGATTTGTCTCATTATTCATGTAAATTAATCGTTTTCTTGAAATTGTTTAGTCACCACGTACCTTAACTATAGTTCAAAAGGCTGTTGGCTTCTGAATATTCAGTCCATGGTTGCTCTAGAGGCCCGTTTTACATCGCCTGAATCGAAATCTGCTAACAAATCAAAAGAATCAAAATGGTTATATACAGAAGTTATTCTTTTACAAATTAGAAATGTAAAGTTGTTTCTTCCTCTATCTGTCTGATATTGTCGCTGGTAAATCTTCGTTAAAATTGGGAATTTCAGTAATTATAGAAAGGGAGGTTAGAGTTTAAAACTTACATAAAACTAATTGAAAATACTGCAGACACATGCAAGAATAATTTGCAATATTAATATAAAATAATAATGATCAAATAATAATTTGTTAAAAATTAGAAATATGAACTTGTCTACTCTTTTGTAAATTTCACAGCTTCAGTTTCTTTCTTCAGACCAGACTTTTTGATTCCTCTATAAAGTAAGTATTTAAAGAATATAAATGGTACTCCACCTAGTATCTAGCATCTAAATTTTTTTCAAAGCCATTGGGAAAAAAATCGTATATACACAACTTACTTTATCATAAAATGAAAATATAAAATTACTTCTTCGTCTGTAGATCTCAAATCTTCAAATTTCATTATAACTAGGAGCTGTTAATTATTTCTTGAATGCAGTAACTTCATGAAATACAAAGAGTGCTTAGAGTACTAAACTTCAATTAAAGTTATTGGAAATGTCGTCTACATATGAAGAAATCGTTTTTCTTTTATTGGAAATACACTTCTGTTGATTCTTCAATAAATATTCCAGCTTTAAATTTTTCTTTAGAATGGATTCCTTCATTCCACAACACAGTTAGCATTCAAAGATTATGGGCAATGTGTAAAGCTTTCTAATTTGTTAAAACGTCTAAAAAATTGTCTGTATACATTATAAAACTTAATTTTTCATAAATTATAGTGAAAAGTTTCTTTTTGCTTCATGTTTTGTAGGTCTTCTATTTTCAGACATTCTTAGAAGAAACAGCTTATACTTCCTCGTTAAAGTTAAGAACTTCATGAATTATAGATTAAGTTTAAAGTCTGAATATGGAATAAAAGCTGTTTGAAATGGAACCAGCATATGCCTGTTAAAATGTAGAAATGTCAGATTATTTAATCTTCTGTAGATCTCGCAGTTTCACAATCTTCTCTGCAATGCCCCATTGTACGTTGTATACAACGTACTAATTTGCTTAAACATCTCAAAAAATGTCTACATGCAAAACTTACTTTCTAATAAATTGAAAGTGGAAAGTTGCTTCTTCTCCTGCTGTGGATCTCAAATCTTCAGTTTTCACTATAGAAATCACTTGTAAATTTTTTCTTAAATTTAGGAATTTCATAAAATACAAATGAAGGTTAGAATTAAAATTAAATTAAAGTTATTGGAAATTTTGTTGACACATTCAAGAATTAATTTATTATAAATAATAAATTATATATAAATTCAAGTTTGTCTATTCTTCTGTAAATTTCTGGAATGGAGCTCCTGATTCTTCCATAAAATGAGCAATTTAAGATTATTAATGAAATTTCGAACATATCAATTTACTCAAACGTCCATCGCAAATTTTTCTACATACAAAACTTTATTTTTTCTGCAATCTCCAGATGTTTCTATAGGAAAGAGCGATTAGTATCATATTAAAAGCGAGTAATTTTAAAAATTGTGGAGGAACTTTAGAATTTGAAAATAAATCAAAGCCGTTTGAAGTGCAGCCACCAGACGCTTGTTCAAAAAGTACAAATGCCAGTTGATTTAATCTTTTGTACATATATTTTTAGATTATTTTTTAGAGTGAAACTCTTGACTTCTCTTCATTTCAAGTTAACATTTAAAAATTATTATGCTTATATAGCCATATATTGTATTTATACACTACATTTACTTTTTCATAAAATGGAAATGTTCAATTTCTTCTGCTGTAGATTTTGCACTTTCAAAACTCCTAATACAAATTTAAATATTAGTTAAATCTTGAAATTTTATGTATTTTAGACAGAGTTTATATTTTCAATAACTGCTAAAACTTATCAAAATTGTTACCCATACATGTAAGAATTAAGTTATTAACAGTTGTAAATGCAAATACATATGTCCCATTCTTCTGTAGTCTTCGTAGCTTCGGATGCTTCTTTAAAATGGAGTTCTATTTTCTCAATAAAGTTATCATTTAAAGATTATGAACAATGTGTAGTTTCCTAATTTGATTTAACGTCTCAAAAACTATCTACATGCAAAATTTAATTTTTCAAAAGTTGGAAAGAAAAGTAGCTTCTTGCTTCATCTTGTATAAGTTTCTCATATTCAGATATTCCTTTAGCAAAGAGGTGATAGCTCCTCGTTCAAATTAGTAATTTTATGAATTATAGAGTTTACTTTTAAAATTAAACAAAATCTGTATAAAATGTAACTGGCAGGTGCCTGTCAAAAATTAGAAATACACGTTTCTTGCAAGTATACACGCATTCTGCAGGTGTCGGATTTTCAGATTCTTCTCTAAAATGGGACTCTTGATTTCTGTATAAAGTGAATATTTAAAAATTATTATCCTTATATTATATATAAAGCATATCGTGCAATAAGAAAAAACTTAAAAATGTAATTCTAAAAAGAAATACTTACAAATACTAAATTCCTCATTTTATTGAAATTGGTTTTTCTTAGCTACAGTAACACAGACCGTCCATTGGAGATCTGGTCGGCCATTCTGTAGAGGTCGAAACCCAATACACACCTTCGCAATCTAAACGCAGCAAACAAGACCAACAACGGCAAGCACTGAAATGGTTAACGCCCCCGCCTGCGGCGCATGCGCAATATTACATGTTCTTGTGGTAGGACCTCTTCTCCTCGCTTGTCACTTAATACGTTCTTTCCTAACAATGCTACAAAGCATGCAAAACTTCTTTTACGTATGTACATACATGTGTCGCAATAAGGGATGAGACTACACGTCCTTCAATTCTCTTATCTTGTTTATTATCAAATATGTTCCCTAGTTCAATTACGGAATGCCGCTTTATTAAAGCACAAGTTAAAGTAATTGCATTAGTCCATAATTATTCGTAACATTTTAATTTAAAGAAAATAACGATTTACTTTAACTTTTTTGTTTCCTTATGATTTGTCAGGGAATATGCACATTCAGTTAAATTTTTTAATTCTGAGATTAATGTTTGCCCCATCAAGACATGGAAGTTGATTTCAAGGATGAGCAAACCATTTTCTTGTTTAGAAAACAATACTGTAAACCTTTCAAAAATGTCAACATCTTTGGAATAACATGTTATATATGTAACAAAAAAGGCATTAATTCTTCGGCCGACCATGCGAATCGATGAGCAAGCATCAGAAACCAAGATTCTAATTTCCGAATAATACAAACTAAACTTATTATTTATCAGGCAATTCATAATTAATAATATCATTTGTGTAGATTTTGAATATCTATACAGAAACACACAACTCCACAGCAATATCTTCCTGATCTCATACTTCCCCTCGTTTTGGAGTAACAGATATTCCGACCGGATCTATGAATGAAACATAGTTTTAGTTGAAAAATGAATTTTGCGACGTTAAAGCTTACAGAAAGTTGTCACTTTTACAAGAATTGCAGACAGTTTTTCACATAGGCTTATTTTCTTTGAAAAGGATTATAACTGCATCATTATTTACCTCTGAACATGCATGTAAAATACCGCTTTTATGTCTAGGAAAAAAAGTAGTTGCATTAATTCATCGCTAATGTAGTGATGGTACAATGGTAAACTCTTGTTATATCGCAGGTATTTCTAAATTATAAATAATGTGCATAATTTCGTTTCGTTTCATGAGTAGTAATTGGTGGACGGATCCTTTGGTTCCTGTCAATTTCAGTGAATTGCTGTAAAAGCAACATTTGTTACTGAATTGGAATAATTATTAGTTCGTATTAATTCGGTGTAAATTTAATTGCGCTGTGCTGAGATATCTGACTCAAAAAACTCTGATAATAAAGAAAATTCGTGGGAAGTCGGGTTTTTTCATTAAAATTTCAGAAGTTGATCAAGAATTATGAAATCAGCTTAATTTGTTGAAAGGAATGTGATGCTCATTGGTCCGGCAAATTTATGGATTTTATTTCATCAAGATCTTTAAGTTTTCAACGCTTTAAAAAGCCCTTTAAAAAGCAAAGAAGCGACTAGAACTATGATGAAGATTTCTATGAAATGAAAAAATATGCAGATTAAGTTTTAAATAATAATTCATCATCAACTCTTACAAACTATTATGTTAATTTTATACACCTATCAGATGTACTTACAGCAGTTTTAAGTAGCGTTAATAATGATGCAAAGAAACATCTCTATTTTCAATTTTAACGTCAATAAATATAAAATGCTAATTCACAGGATGAGTTACTTGTGTGTGAATAGTTGCACTGATGTTTGAAACATACTAAAAATTTGTGATTGACCCTACATTTCACTCAGCTATCAGCTGTATTCAAAAATGCATAGGTTCTTCTGCCTATGCTACTGGCACTGGTTTTATAAACACAATAATGATGATTATCAACAGTAATATGAATGAAAAAATAGACAAAAACTTCCATAAATGCACACCTGCAGTATCGGACAAAATTAGAGCAACTTTTGAAATATTCTTTTAAATTTAAGTTCTCTAAAAAATAATGAAATATTTTATCATAAATATTCAGCTTAAGGTAGTTGGTATAAAATACATTTGCTATAAATAGTTTAAATTGTTGTTGGGAATAAAAAAATTAAAAAATCGTTTTCATCTAAAATTCTTTGCGACAAAATAAGAGCAACCAATGTTTAAATATTTTGTATTTCTGACTTTCCTGTGGTCTTTTAAACAACTAATATCTACGATTATGCCTCGTGGTGTTCACTATTCAGTTGATCTAAAACAAAAAATTATTAGTGCATATGAGAGTGGGAAATCGCAAAAACTTATATCGGAAGTTTTTGGCATAAAAAAAGATGTTGTATCAAAAACTATCAGGAGATTCACTGACCGTGGTGACGTAACGAATTTAAAACGAGGTGGTCGGAAAAGAAAAACGACAGAGAAGTTAGACAGGCGTCTTATAAGGCTAAGTAAAAAAAACCCTGAAATGTCAGCTCGCCAGATTATTACACAACCAGGAGAAGTTAGTGTTTCTTCTAGAACAGTTCAACGTCGATTAACAGAACGTGGTTTAAAAGGAAGGAAACCTGCCAAAAAACCACATCTTTCACTAAAAAATAGAGAGGCCAGGATGTTGTTCGCCACCTACCACCGAGATTGGACTCCTCAACAGTGGAAGAAAGTATTATTTTCCGATGAATCCAAGTTTTGCATCTACGGAAGTGATGGAGCTCAATGGGTACGTTGCCCAAATGGCCAAAGACTTAATCCAAAGTACGTAAAAACTACCATTAAACATGGAAGAGGAAATATTATGGTTTGGGGTTGTTTGTCTGCTTACGGAACTGGTCCACTTTATAGGATTAAGGACAAAATGCATAGATTTGAGTATCAGTATACTAGAGAATGTTATGTATCCATATGCCGAATGGGAAATGCCTCTTAAGTTTGTCTACCAACACGACAACGATGCTAAGCATACTGCGAAAATAGTAAAAGCTTGGTTCGTGGGAAAGAAAGTCGAGGCAATGAAATGGCCAGCCCAATCTCCGGACTTAAATCCCATTGAGAGCCTTTGAGAGATCATAGATAACAAAATCCCAGGAAAAAATATTACCAATCAGGATAATTTATTTGAAGAAATAGAGAACGCCTGGAAGTCTATTGACCCTGACATCATTTCAAATTTAATTTCTTCAATGCCAAAAAGGTGTGAGCTAGTTCTTCAAAACAAGGGGTATTGGACTAAATATTAATGGTAATACACAGAAAATTGTTCTAAATATAATATTCATTCAAATAATTTTCAAGTTGCGTTAATTTTATCGCTCCAATTGTAGTGGTAAAAGGTTTTCTTTTTCCTTCTCCTCTAAAATGTGCTTTTTAAACATTGAGTTTCAGGTGTAAATTATAATAGGCTGTAAACATATTACTGATAATAACACATCTTATTTTTAAAGAAACAATATCAATTTAAAATTAAATTTCTAAATTTGCTCTAATTTTGTCCGATACTGTATGTACACTGGTCCGCAATAGTCTTGGTGCCCTTCTATCAAACGTATATTATTGACTATTTCTTTTTAACAACTAGTATAATTTTTATTTACACTTTACATATTAATTCATACACTTCTGCTACATTAAATAATGTAACTAATTAAAGATATAATTATCGGCATGTTAAGAAAAAAATACATTTTCGTCCGGCGGGCAAAATACAACCTCGCAAAAGTCTTGGTATGCGTAAAAGTATGTTTGTTGGAAAAACTCCAACATAAAGATCGCTCTCACGTATTGCCCTAACATCTGGGTAATAAATCTGGTAAAGAGAGAAACCAGAAACAAAAGCTCGACATACCACTGGGTGCCAAACCATGGGTACCGCGCTAATCACCTCTCATCTAGTGCACATCCACCCTGATTTATGAAGTGCAAATTGCCCAAACACATTAAGGGCAGCAGTAAATTAGGATGAAATGTGGCAACAAACGCGCAAGTGGACATAAACCAGAGGGTGTTAGCGGTAAGGTAATGGTGTGAAAGCGTCAAGGTGGCGACTTTCTCATGAAATCGTGGGAACCCAAATTCGGGAACCTGCGTCTTTTCGGGAAGGGGCACGAACTCCTCTTGGAGCAAAGGGCAGAACCGTTTTTCACCCCGTCGCGAAAGCAGCAAACTTCTCTAGCTCTCGTTGCCATATAACCCCATACACGGGCATTATTGTTAATAAGTTAGTCACAACTCACCCTGTAATTCAACTAGTCTGTGATTAAATTTAATGTAATTTGTGTAACCGAGTTTATATAATTTCTCGAACCTTTGGAACCCCATTACTTTATGATGGTAGCCCGTCTGGTCCTTCGAATCAACAAAGAAACCTCGCCAGCGTATTTGGATTCCTCTGCGGGTGCCTAGTGAGGCAGTCACTACTGTTAGGCAGGAACTCAGGAAGCCCCTGACCTAAACAATGTTTATTTTTATTTTTGATGATATTGCAAAAAAAAAGAAAGAACAGCCAAGGTAGGTCTAAATATGTACATAGTATATTGAAATCAAATTTGTTATCAGTTTAAGTTTACTTCCGTTAACTTTAAAATGGCACGAACAGAATTAAATATTAGTGAACGCAAAATTGCAATAAATTTGCATAAAGAAGGAAAATCCTATACTGAAATTGTAAATATTTTGAAAAGAAGTAAATCCACAATTCAAAAAGTTATTAATCGACATAATACTGAAGGAAGAATTCAAAATAAAGTTCGAACGGGCCGCCCACGGAAGTTAACGCAACGAGAGGAAAGATGGATACTCATGGAAGTCAAAAAGAACCCCAAACAAAGTGCTCCAAAAATTGCTGCTGAGTTGCAGCAACAATATGGAAAGATAGTGCATGGAGACACAGTTCGTCGAGTATTACATCGAGATGGTTTTAAAAGTCGTACTTCTCGCAAGAAGCCATATGTTAGTAAGCAGAATAGGTTGAAGAGATTGGAATTTGCTCAGGAGTACAAAAATTCATCTCCTCACTTCTGGGATAAAGTGATTTGGTCACACGAAAGTCGATTTAATGTTTTTGGATCTGATGGATGCATAAAAGTGTGGCGAAAGTCAAATACGGCATTGAGTCCCAGCAACACTATTAAAACCATGAAACATGGAGGTGGCGGTATCATGGTTTGGGGTTGTATGTCAGCAGCTGGAGTGGGTAATATTTATATAACAGAGGGAATCATGGATCATAAAATGTATCTCAACATTTTAAAGACAAATCTTAAAGCAAAGTGCCCAAAAGTTAGGGCTTGCTGAGGATGTTTACTTCCAGCAAGACAACGACACCAAACATAAGGCCTGCAATGTACGTCAGTGGCTCATATATAATAATACCCTTCATTTGTTGGAAACACCTCCTCAGAGTCCAGACTTAAACCCGATTAAACATTTATGGAGTGTTTTAGTGTCTAAAATTCGTCAGCACCATATTCAAAATAAAGAATGTCTAAAATGGATTATTTTGGAGGAGTGGCCTAAGATAACCGCTGATATAACAAAAAAACTTGTTCATTCAACGCCAAATAAGCTATTACAAGTTATAAAATTAAAGGGGTACCCAACAGGGTACTAATAATTATATGTACCATAAATATACCTTTATTCTGTTATAGGTACCAGGACTTTTGCGAGGTTGTATTTTGCCCGCCGGACGAAAATGTATTTTTTTCTTAACATGCCGATAATTATACTAGTTGTTAAAAAGAAATAGGCAATAATCTACGTTTGATAGAAGGGTACCAAGACTATTGCGGGCCAGTGTATACAGGGTGAGTCTTAAGTAATGGGACACAGAGCAACGATGGATTTATGACATAAAAACAATGCAATATAGCTAAATTTATGTTATACCAAAAGTTAATAATAACTGAGATACAGGGTGCCAAAGTTGAAAAATGAAATCAAATTTTCTTTAATATCTCTGGAACAGTTCGGGCTAATTTCACGAAATTTCTTATATAGGGGTTTTTGGAGATGATCAATTCAAATTTATCGACGATTTCGGTGTATCTTCTAGAGGGTGCCACAATCGACAATTAGGAGTCATTTAAACCATTTACACTTTTTTGTGCCACGGCGTATGTCATTTTGTCCTCATAAAATTTGTTCCCCTACCTTTTCTAGTTAAAAAAGTTATACCTTATTGGTGTCGCTAGGAGCAACGGTTTTCGAGAAATTCAATTAAATAACTTAAATTCCCATTTTTTCTACTTGTTGACATGTAATAACATAATTTTTTTGTATTGTTAAAAAAGCACAAAGATTACATGAAAACAATTACAAAACAATTTACAATTTAATTAAAATGCCGAGACATAATAATTATTCTAATGTTGAAATGAGAGATATGGTGTGTGTATACGCTCAAGAAAATTATAACGGGCGTCAAGCTTGTCAACGTTATTTCGAAATGTACTCAAATCGCCAACAACCAAATTTTAAAACGTTTAAAAGAATTTACGATCGATTGGGTGAGACCGGCTCATTTCAACATAAAAAAACCGTTGGATGCCCGAAAATGATTACACCAGAGCAAGAAGAAGAAATTCTAGAAGGCGTTGTTGATAACCCAGAAATAAGTACAAGGCGTATGGTAGCACGTGCAGGAGTAAGTCAAAAATCAGTAGTGCGAATTTTTTCATGAAGAGAAACTGTATCCGTACCATTTTACGCCGGTGCAAAACTTATGTAAAGTCGATCTTCAAGCGAGATTGCAATTTTGTAACTTCTTTCGGATGTGCCAGAACGAAGATCCACTGTTTTAAAATAAGGTCCTCTTTACGGATGAGGCAACTTTTACCTATCGAGGTATAATTAACCACCGTAACAAACATGCATGGGATACAGAAAACCCTCACCTAACTACTGAACGCCACTTTCAGCACGAATTTACAATAAATGTTTGGTGCGGGATTATTGACGACTATTTCGTAGGACCCTATGTATTACCACCCAAATTGAATGGTCCTCTGTACTTAGAGTTCCTCCAAAATGAACTAGGGAACCTTCTTGATGATGTGCCTCTGAATTTAAGGCAAGTAATGATTTTTATGCAAGATGGCGCACCCGCACATTTTTCTCGTCCAGTAAGGGATTTCTTAAGTACAAGTTTTGCCAATCGTTGTATAGGACGTGGATTTGAAATACCCTGGCCCCCACGGAGTCCCAACTTCAATCCTATGGACTTTTGTGTATGGGGTTACATGAAATCTTCCATTTACCAAAATACACCTGAAAAATTATTAAACAAAATTCAAAATGCAGCTACATTATTTCGAAATGAACAATTGCTATTTAAAATAAAGAGGTCGTTCTGTAAAATAATTGCAAAATGTATCCAAGTAAATGGTGGACACGTCGAACATTTATTGTCACAGGAAGATATGTTTAATTTCTAATTTTTTTAGTTATTGTTAAAATATTCGTTTGGAGCTTAAATAAATATATCAATAGAAGACCAACTACGGTATTAAATTGTTTTCATATAATCTTTGTGCTTTTTTAACAATACAAAAAAATTATATTATTACATGTCAACAAGTAGAAAAAATGGGAATATAAGTTATTTAATTGAATTTCTCGAAAACCGTTGCTCCTAGCGACACCAATAAGGTATAACTTTTTTAACTAGAAAAGGTAGGGGAACAAATTTTATGAGGACAAAATGACATACGCCGTGGCACAAAAAAGTTTAAATGGTTTAAATGACTCCTAATTGTCGATTGTGGCACCCTCTAGAAGATACACCGAAATCGTCGATAAATTTGAATTGATCATCTCCAAAAACCCCTATATAAGAAATTTCGTGAAATTAGCCCGAACTGTTCCAGAGATATTAAAGAAAATTTGATTTCATTTTTCAACTTTGGCACCCTGTATCTCAGTTATTATCAACTTTTGGTATAACATAAATTTAGCTATATTGCATTGTTTTTATGTCATAAATCCATCGTTGCTCTGTGTCCCATTACTTAAGACTCACCCTGTAAAGGCCCGGAACAAATATTGATGCACGTCATCACCTTACTGTGACGTCGAGGGCAGTCAGTATTTCCAAGTAACCTAAGCCGATAATTTAATTTTTTACCACAAAATCCAAAATGAAACACACACTTTTTTTTATACGCACGTCCAAAAATTACAAATACTAAAACAACTGAACACAAAGTGACCCGCTTAGTTACATCGTTTTGCTATGCTTTTTTCTTGTACAAAATGTGACAGACGCAAATTCTATGCTACAGCTTTGCGTTAAAAACACAAAAATATAGTGCATAATATCTTAAAGATGTTTAAAAATAACACTTACCTACGTTTTCCATAGAAGTATGGGCCCCTTGTCCTCTCAATAGGCTTCAAATTATTGGATGAAAGCTGCTATTTGCTCTTTTACGAAGACAGGAACAAAGTGGTAACAGTGCAGTATGACGTTCAGTGGCGGCGCCAACGAATAATCAAGGGTTCCGAAATGCATTACCTTTTTGACAAAAGGCTGCTGAAACCAAAGGATACTTTAATTATTACGGCTACACAGGGACAACTTTCATCAATTGAAACACGAATGCTCGCATAAATTCGAGAAACTGACAAACAATTAATCATAAACGCCTTTATTATTGGACCTTTATTATTATTATTATTATTTTGTCAGTTGCACACGATACGACAGTTACTGTTTACTTGATTTATCTCTCTTTACATTACTTGTTTTCTTGAAATTGTTTGGTCACCACATACCTTAGCTGCGCTTCGAAAGGTTGTTGGCTTTATGCATCTATGTCCATGTTTGATATAGATGGCCATTTGACAAAGCACAAATCGAACTTTGCTGAAAATCAAAAGAAAACATTTGGCTATATACAGAAATTGTTCTATCACATACTAAAAACACAAGATAGTTAATACCTCCGTAGGTCTGACGTCTTCGGATTTCCTTATAATGTGGAGATGGTCTTCGCTCTTCGTTATATCTAGCAATTTCATGAATCGCAGAAGGGATTCACAGTTTAAAAACTGCATAAGTTAATGAAAATTTTGCCGATACATGCAAGAATTATTTTGCTTATGGCTAAAAATACACGTTGGTGTATTTCGTAGATTTCATAGCTTCAGATTTTCCTTGGAGCTTTTGATTCCACCACACAGATAGCATTTAAGCATTATAAACGCTGTTTAGAGCAACATTTTCTAAAACGTTCACAGATAAATTTTCCTATATACAGAAGTATGATTTTTTCATATAGTGACATTAAGAATCTCTTCTTCCTTGATTTTTTTGAGGTGGCCCATCTTGAAATATTCCTATAGGAAAGAACCGTTAATTATTCTTTAAAACTGATAATTTCATAAATTAGAGGCACTTTAGAATGTGAAAATTAAGTAAAAACAATTTGAAATGTACCCGATAGATAGTTGTCAAAAAGTAGAAGTATATAATTACCAAATTTCTTACAGGTGTCGTATCTTCAGATTGTTCGCTATAATGGTGCTCTTGATTCTGTTATATACTTAGCATTTAATGATTGTTATGTCCTAGTTATATAACTACACGTACTTTTTCAAAAAATGAAAATGCACAACTTCTTCTGCGGTAAATTTTACGTCTCCGAATGTGCCAATGCAAACTTAAATATTCATAAAATTTGTACTTTTAAAAATTGCAGGAGTTTAGAAACTGCATAAAAGTTATTGAAAATTTTGCCACAACATGCAGAAATTAATTTGTTAACAGTTGTAAAAACAAATATGTCCCTTTTTTGTGTAGACTTCCTAGCTTCAGTTTTTTCTTCAAAATGTAGCTCTTCATTTTTCTATAAATTTAACTTTTAAAGATTATAAACGGTATTTAGAGCACTTGAACTTTCTCAAACGCTATCGGGGAAAAATTCCTACATTAAGACCTTTGTTATAAAATAGAAATATAAAATTGTTCTTTCGTGGATCTCAAATCTTCAGATTTCATTATACACAGAAAGTTTAAGTTAGTTGTTGATCTTAGTAATTGCATGAATTATAGAGCTTTGAGTAACAAAATTGAACCAAAATTACAAGAAATGTTGCCTAATACTTAGGAATTAATTTGTTAAAAATTGTAAATATTATTGTCTTTGTTCTTTTATAGATGTCGTAGCTTCAGATTTTCCTCTGGAATAGAGCTCTTGATACCTGTATAAAGTTTTCATTTAAAAATTATGAACAGTGTGTAAAACTTTCTGATTTGCTTAAGTCTCAAAAATTGCATGCATAAAAACTAAATTTTTTGTATATTCGAATAAAAAGTTTCTTCTTGCTTGATCTGTTGTAGATTCCCCATCTTCAAACATTCCTATAGCGAAGACCTATTAATTTCTCGTTAAAGTTAGTAATTTTATGAAGTATAGAGAAAGCTTGAAATCTAAAAATTAAATAAAAGCCGTTTGAACTTGCTACATGCTTCTGAAAAATTAGAAATTAAATTTATTTAATCTTTTGCAGGTGTCGTATATTCAGGTGATTCTTTAGAATGAAACTCTTGATTTTTATTCGAAATTAGGATTTAAATATTATTATTCTTATATTATATTTTTGTATTTATATATACTTATTGTTCCATAAAATAGAAGTTCACAAATTTTTCTGTGGTAGATCTTATATCTTCAAAATCCCCCAAGACAAATTTAATTCTTCATTAAATTTTGCAATTTGATGAATTATAAATGAATTTGGGATTTCCAACAATTGCTAAACGTGTTTGAAACGGCTGGGTAAACATGCAGGAATTAATTTGTTAACAATTGGAAATGCAAGCATGTCCATTCTTCTGTAAATTTCGTAGCATCAGATTCTTCTTTAGAATAGAGCTCTTGATTGTTCTATAGAGATAGGATTTAAAGATTTTGGACCACATATCAGCTATCTAATTTGCTTAAACATCTCAAAAATTTTCTACATAAAGAACTTACTTTTTTACTGGTTAGAATGAAAAGTTGCTTCTTGATTTTCTTTTCGTAGTCTCCCATTTCCAGTTATCCTTAGATAAAAGAGCACTTAATTTCATTTTAAAGTTAGAAATTTTATGAATTATTGAGGAAGTTTAAAATTTGAAAATTCAATAAAAGTCATTTGGAATGTACCCAGCAGATGCTTTTTAAACATTTGAAATGAAATTTATATAACTTCTTCAGGTGTCATTTATCCAGACTTTTCTCTAGAGTGAAGTTCTTGATTTTTCTATGAAATTAGCATTTAAACATTATTATACTTATGTTATGTGTTTGTATTTATAAATATATTATACTTACTATTTCATAAAATAGTAGGGCACAACTTCTTCTCTTGTAGATCTCACATCTTCAAAACCCTCCAAGACAAATTTGACTCTTCATTAAATTTTGCACTTTGATAAATTATGAAAGGATTTGCAAGTTGTAATGATTAGTAAAAATGTTTGAAATTGTTATCCATACATGCAGAAATTTATTTTTTAACAGTTATAAATGCAGGCACGCATATTCTTCTGTAGGCTTCGTTGCTTCAGATGCTTCTTCAGAATGGAGATCTTGTTTGCTGTATAAAGTTAGCATTTAAAGATTATAGGTGACATATTTAATTTGTTTAAACGTTTCAAAAATTGCCTACGTAAAGAACTTAATTTTTCACTAATTAAAATGAAAAGTTGCTTCTTGATTCTCCTTTTGGAAGTTTCCCACAGCCACATATTCTTATAGAAGAGAACTCTTCGTTCTTCTTTAAAGCTACCTACTTTATGAATTATAAAGGAACTTTAGAATCCGAAAATTAAGTAAAAATCTTTTGGAATGTAGTCAGCAGATAAGTACAAAAATTAACAATGCACATTTATTTAATCTACTACAGATATCGTAAGTTCAGATTTTGTTCTAGTATGGAGCTCTTGATACCTCTATAGAATTAGTATTTCAAAATTATTACATTTTTACTTACATTCATATTATACATACTCTTTCATTAAATAAAAAGGCACAACTTCTTCTCCTGCTGTAGATTTTTCAACTTCAACATTTTGAATACAACTTAAATATTCATTATATTTTGCAGTTTGATAAATTGCAGAGGTAATTCCTAGTTTCAATAAATCCTAGAATTCAGTGAAATTATTGCCTATAAATGCAGGAATTATTCTGTTAAAAATTGTAGATACAAATATGTCTATTTTTCTGTAAATCTTACTGTTTCAAATTTTCCTGTAGAATGTGTTTCTTGACTTCTCTATCAAATTGGCATTTGAAAATTATAATCGGTGTTCAGAACATCTAAATTTTTTCAAATCTTCACAGTAAAAATGTCCTACATACAAAACTTCCTTTATCATAAAATGGAAATGTAAAATTGTTTTTTCTTCTGTAGATTTTCTGTAGAACTTCAGACTTCATTATAGACAGGAGTTGTAAATTATTCGTTGAATTTAGTAATTTCATGAGTTAAAAAGAGAGCTTAGAACATTAAAAAGTTATATCAAAGCATTAGAAATGTTGCCTTTACGGGCAGGAATGAATTTGATAGAAATTAAAAATGCAAGTCTGTCGATTCTTCTTTGTTCTTCTGATTACAGAATTTACTTGGTCGTAAATTGAAAAGGCAAAAGCTATTTTTTCTTTTGTAGATTTCATATTTTCACATTTTCCATTAAGAAATGATTGTAACAGAGAGAGACAATAGTTTTTTGTCAAATGTAACAATTTCATGCATTTTATACGAGGTTTAGAGTTGCAAACCTGCTTAAAAGTTATTGAAATAATTGGAAATACGTACTATGGCTTATTACCAATATCAAACCCTGTAAAAAACCGGTCCTGATTATGAAACAAGCATGCCTACACGTTATCTTGCGGTGACACTGGGGACAGACAGTGTTTACAAGTAACCAACACCAATATTTTAATTTTCTTGGAGAAAATCAGATATAAAATATATATTTTTTTGTACATGTAGCTATAAATTGTCTAACTAATATCACCCGAATCCAAAGTGGTCAGAGTTATTGCATTTTTTTATGTTTGCTTCTTACAATCCGTGATGGATTTGAATTTAATATTGCATTTATATGTTAAAAATACAAACCATGTCGGACAGAAGTGTAATAATATCTTAAAAATATAACACTTAAGAAATTACATTTACCTACTTCTCTCAGAAAACTAAGAAGTTATAGAGGCCCACTGTCTTGTCAACGTTCTTCGGAGTATTGGATCGAAGCTTTTCTGCGGATGATCGTACACGAACAACGGAAACAAGACGACATGGGACGAATGCGGCATAACGTTTAGTAATCCACCATATACCTGCGAAAGAATTTACTTTATTGGTAAAGGGCTGTTAAAAACTAAAGACACTGAGTATTAAGACTGCGAAAAAAAGAAATCACTATTGCCTTAGATTTGGTTGCTTTTGCAGTGCAAAACAGTTGACGTTTGCTCCGGTTATATCATTATTCACGTAAATGACTAATTTTCTTGAAATGTTTTGTTTATATTTGCAGTTAGAGAGGTCATTCATGGGAGATCTGGTCGGCCATTCTATAGAGGTCGAAACCTAATACACACCTTCGCAGTGTAAACTTAGCAAACAAGACCAATAACGGGCAGCACCGTAATGGTTGACGCTCTCGTCTACTGCTCATGCGCAATATTACCTGGTATTGTGGTAGGACCTCGTCTCTTCGTTTGTCACTTAATATGTTCTTTCCCAACAATGTTGCACCATATTAAAAACTACGTTTACGTACGTAGATGTTTCGTTATAAGATATGAAAACACTTATTCTTTCATCTTCTCATCTTATTCATTATCACAAATGTTCCTTAATTTCCATTACATAGTACAGCTTTATTAAGGCATAAGTCAAACGGGTTGCATTAGCCCATAATTATTTTTAAGTACTTCAATTTTTAGAAAACAACAATTTTTTCTAATTTTTTTGTTTCCTTATGATTTGTCAGGGAATATGCACTTTCAGTTAAATTTTTTAATTCTGAGATTAATGTTTGCCCCATGAAGACATGGAAGTTGATTTCAAGGATGAGCAAACCATTTTCTTGTTTAGAAAACAATACTGTAAACCTTTCAAAAATGTCAACATCTTTGGAATAACATGTTGTATATGTAACAAAAAAGGCATTAATTCTTCGGCCGACCATGCGAATCGATGAGCAAGCATCAGAAACCAAGATTCTAATTTCCGAATAATACAAACTAAACTTATTATTTATCAGGCAATTCATAATTAATAATATCATTTGTGTAGATTTTGAATATCTATACAGAAACACACAACTCCACAGCAATATCTTCCTGATCTCATACTTCCCCTCGTTTTGGAGTAACAGATATTCCGACCGGATCTATGAATGAAACATAGTTTTAGTTGAAAAATGAATTTTGCGACGTTAAAGCTTACAGAAAGTTGTCACTTTTACAAGAATTGCAGACAGTTTTTCACATAGGCTTATTTTCTTTGAAAAGGATTATAACTGCATCATTATTTACCTCTGAACATGCATGTAAAATACCGCTTTTATGTCTAGGAAAAAAAGTAGTTGCATTAATTCATCGCTAATGTAGTGATGGTACAATGGCAAACTCTTGTTATATCGCAGGTATTTCTAAATTATAAATAATGTGCATAATTTCGTTTCGTTTCATGAGTAGTAATTGGTGGACGGATCCTTTGGTTCCTGTCAATTTCAGTGAATTACTTCTATGAATTGCTGTAAAAGCAACATTTGTTACTGAATTGGAATAATTATTAGTTCGTATTAATTCGGTGTAAATTTAATTGCGCTGTGCTGAGATATCTGACTCAAAAAAACTCTGATAATAAAGAAAATTCGTGGGAAGTCGGGTTTTTTCATTAAAATTTCAGAAGTTGACCAAGAATTATGAAATCAGCTTAATTTGTTGAAAGGAATGTGATGCTCATTGGTCCGGCAAATTTATGGATTTTATTTCATCAAGATCTTTAAGTTTTCAACGCTTTAAAAAGCCCTTTAAAAAGCAAAGAAGTGACTAGAACTATGATGAAGATTTCTATGAAATGAAAAAATATGCAGATTAAGTTTTAAATAATAATTCATCATCAACTCTTACAAACTATTATGTTAATTTTATACACCTATCAGATGTACTTACAGCAGTTTTAAGTAGCGTTAATAATGATGCAAAGAAACATCTCTATTTTCAATTTTAACGTCAATAAATATAAAATGCTAATTCACAGGATGAGTTACTTGTGTGTGAATAGTTGCACTGATGTTTGAAACATACTAAAAATTTGTGATTGACCCTACATTTCACTCAGCTATCAGCTGTATTCAAAAATGCATAGGTTCTTCTGCCTATGCTACTGGCACTGGTTTTATAAACACAATAATGATGATTATCAACAGTAATATGAATGGAAAAATAGACAAAAACCTCTATAAATGTACACTTATGTATATAGATTCCAAAACAAAAATTCATAAACGCCATTATCTTATTGTAACGTTGAGAGAATCGATATTTCCAAGTAACCCAAGTAAGTATTGTAATTTTTCGGGAACAAAATTAAGGATAAAATACATACCTTCTTCATGCGTGTAGCCAAAAAGTACTTCACTAACAGCAATTGAAGCCAAAAAGTGAAGACTGGTCACCTTGCTTTGACATACCTTCTCCTCGTGCAACACGTGACAGAGCCACATTCATGCTGCAGCTATAGGTTAAAAACACAAAAATATAGTACGTAATGTTTGAAAGATATATAAGAATAACAGTTACGTACATCTCCCACAGAAATATGGGCTCCTTTTCTTTTCAAATTATTGGATGAAAGCTGGAATTCGCTCTTTTACAAGCACAGAAACAACGTGGCAACAGTGCAGTATGACGTTCAGTGGCGGCGCCAACGAATAATCAAGGGTTCCGAAATAAATTACTATTATGATAGAAGACTGCTGAAAATGAGGAAATTTTTAATTAATATGGCTGCACAGCAATAATTTCCACCAAATGAAATTCAAACGTTCGCATACATTTTAGCAAGAGATCAAAACTTAGTAATAAAAGTTTTTATTGCTACCCTCGTTTTTGTTGGTTCCGCATGACGTGACAACTGTCCCATTTGTCTCGTCATTCACGTGTATTATTAGTTTCCTTCAAATTTTTTAATCGTCACAAACCTTAATTACTGTTAAAAAGATGGTTGGCTTTAGTTTTTCGAAACAGTTTCTTAGAGAACACGCAAACTCAGGGTTTTTGAAATGTGATTATTAAGTTCATGTTTGGTTTAGTCGGCCACTTTGCACAGTTAAAATGCAGATAAACACCTTCGAAACATACACTCAGGAAACACTCCAAACTACTAAATTTAAAGAAGTAATGCATTAATAAGGATCATTACCGAATTACTTTCGTATATATCAAAGAACGCATCGACTGAGACTGAAAAGAAGCTGTCAGTAACACTCGCGAAGTCGACTTTCTCGCCTTCGGCACATGCGCAATATTTTCTGTTCTTACAGAGGGAGTTACTTTCATCACTTGTCATTTCATATACTATTTCATATCAATTTTACAAAGTATAGAAAATATATAGTAAACGTCCTTAATTTTAAGATAAGGATTATCAAAGCCTTATCAAAAATTTCCATCAATCTCCATTATGAAATGCGCCTTTGTTTAAATGTTTTAGTTTGATAATAATCTCTTTGACAGACGAAATCAGATCAGAAAATGAGATATTTCAGCTGACTTTTACGTCGTAATTTCAAATTGGAAAAACATCCAAAATATTAATTCCATAAATATTAATGTAGTATCAAGTAACAGAAATTGAAACGTCTGAAACGAATATCTCCTTCGATTTTTCCAATGCATTCTTCTATTCTAAAGACTTCATCTAATGATTACTACGAAAATTTATCAAGCACACACGAGTCAGACACTTTAATCGCTGATGTAAATCATATCAAGTTCAAATATACATAAAGAAATAACATTCAATCAAATATAAAATCTAAAAGTGAAAGACAAAAAAAATAGTATTCCTGCAATATATTTTAAAAGAAAAACATCTAGTTTATTTTCGGGATAATTCCAGTTATGTTGATTAATAATCATAATATCATAAAAAAAACTAAATAAAAAATTAAAAAACTACTTGAGGACAACCACAACTGAGCTATGTCTAGTCATTCTGGTTACATACAAATACATACAGTGGCGGCAAAAAGTATTTGCACACCGCGATTTTAGCGATTTCTAAGTTTTGTTATAAATTAAAAAAAACACTTTATATATAAAGAGTATATTAAATAATTATATGGTCTCTGTCAACCAAAAGTTTATACAAATTGAATATTAGAGGGAAAAAAAAGAAATGATTAAAACCGCTTGGAATAAAGTATTTGCACACTGCAACTGCTCGGATTTTTTTATCTGTTTATTGGTGTATTAAAAATTTCTTTTTTCCATCAATATCACTAAAATATTTCTCGATGTTTCAAATAACTTATAGGTAGTTTTAAAAATAATTCAGTTCGCAAACATGGTGAAAACAAGAGAACTAAGTGCTGGTACAAGCAAACGTGATTTTACTTAGAAATCAGGGAAATTCTTGTCGGAAAATTACCGACTACCTTCAGTTAAACTTTCTCACTGTCCGATACATTATCAAAAGATATGAGGAGCGAGGTACAACCGAAAATAAGATTCGCAAAGGACGTCCACGGAAGCTTAATTTGAGAACACAGAGGAAAATAAAAAATGAAGCTCTCAAAAATCCTATCATAAGCGCATCAACCTTAGCAAATATGGTACGAACTAGTACTGGAGTCCAGGTTAGTGAAAGAACCATAAGAAATTCTTTGAATTCGGAAGGCCTCTATGGTACAGTTCCTCGGAGAAAACCATACATCAGTGAAGCAAACCGAAAAGGCGCCTGGCCTTTGCAAAGGAATATATCAGCAAGCCGATAACTTTTTGGAAAAATGTCATCTTTTCAGACGAGAGCAAGTTCAATTTGTTTGGTTTAGATGGTAGGAAAACAATCTGGCGAAAACGCAATGAAGAATTAAAGAAAGAAAATGTTCGAGTTTCAGTGAAACATGGTGGTGGACATATTGTGGTGTGGGGCTGTGTTTCCTACCATGGGGTGGGTATGCTTGTTCCAATAGAAGGGAATTTAAATGCGACAAGTTACATCAACATACTCCGAAGTAACTCAAGGCAAAGTGCTGTCAAAATGGACATTGAAAATAAATATATATTCCAACAGGACAATGATCCAAAACATACTGCCAAAAAAACCAAGGAATGGCTATTATATAATGTTGGCAGAATTGCATACACCACCACAATCTCCTAAAATTAATATAATTGGAAACTTATGGCACCATTTAGATCAAAGAATCAGGAAACATACAATTTCAGGACGCGATCAAATTAAAGATATATTAGCTGAAGAATGAGAAAGAATTGATTGCAACTCTATACAAATATTGGTCCATTCTATGCCAAGACGCTTACAAGCAATAATTGATACAAATGGACTTTTTACTAAATATTAAAGCTTTGTAAGCCTTAAAAATTCAAGCCAGTTGCAGTGTGCAAATACTTTATTCCAAGCGGTTTTAATCATTTCTTTTTTTTCCACTAATATTCAATTTGTATAAACTTTTGGTTGACAAAGACCATATAATTATTTAATATACTCTTTATATGTAAAGTGTTTTATTTTAATTTACAACAATAAACTTAGAAATCGCGAAAATCGCGGTGTGCAAATATTTTTTGCCGCCACTGTATATACGCAGGTACAATGGGATTAAGCAAAATCATATATGTTCAAACATCAACAGCGATATTAAGATAATTATTAAAAGTTATTAAAGAAACAACTATGCAAGATGACCTGACTAAATTTTCGTACGCTCAAGCAGCCAAATAGTTAATGATTTCTTGAAATGCATTGCATTAACCGGTATACGTGAAACTAGTTTAACGTTCCCAGGTCCGACATTTGTTCTTAAATCACTATACCTTAAAAGAATTATCAAAGCACTATAAGAACACGGATCACATTGAGTGGCATGGATACGGAACATTAGAAATGTTCACCCATAACACATACATTCAGAACTCCATTAACATAACAGCGCCGCAATAATTTATCATGATTTAAGCTATGGAAAAATATCTAGTGATCAATATACATTACTCACCTATTCTAGTATGTCGCCAATACTCGCAAACCTTGAAACTACATATAAACTTGATTCGAGAAAATACTTATACAAATACTTTGTTGTGTTAAAATCCTTCAAACTAACAAAAAAATCAAACCTGCTGTAGGAATCGTAGAGGTGTCTTTAATGGAAGCCCCCATGCGATTAATTCGTCATTTGTAGTTTCATTCAAAAACTCTTTCAAACTCATAACATTTGATCTATGAGTGGTCGTATCTGATGATTTATGAATCAAACAAAGAATGTAATGTTTGCACTTCAGCCAAATTGTTCAGAAAACAAAATATTACTCACCACTCTATCATTGCACCAACAAATTATTACAATTGTCCTAACTTGGCCTGGCCGATGGCGCGCTACTTCCTGTTCTCAATAGGTTCTTATGAAGTAACTTCACTTCTTCCATTTAAATCCCTCCAGTTCCAAGTCCACTACGTCGATAAAATATCTGTTACCGTGCAATACTCCGTTCCTGAACGCCCTGCATGTGAGTCATGCTAACGAAATCAGCCGAGCGAGGAACTGCCTGCCGATTGTACCATGAAAACCATTGGTGCCAAGCGATCTAGGTCAAAGTGATTACCAAAAAAAAATAGTGGAACCCTCAATTATAAGCAGTTACTACACCTGTAATCAAACCTTTAATTAAACTAATTACATCGCATTAAAACTCAAACACAAACGAACTTTGTCTTTCGACAAATATTGTCTGATCACCTAAACTGAACAAATTATGTATTTTAACTATAGTAGTTCTCTTCCTAGTTACATCGCCAATGATACTGACGTGTTCTTGTTGCAAATGCTTCTAGTTATCCCCATAATTATAGATTCACAACTAGTTCAATTCAGATCAAGACTTTACATCCATTACAAGACTAGTGACTATATAACATTAAAAGTTAATATCTCAAAAACTGAGGTCTTTTTCTTTATATAACCTCCACCGCAGTACAAAACTTCGGTTTCCGAACACCCCGTATTAAGAAGTTGAAAACTATAATTACTATAAAGCTCATAAAGAAAAAATGTACATTATATTTACTTTCTCCAGTCGAGTGTCTGTGGAGGATTTATTTGCTGCATTAAGGAAATAAAAATGTTGCTTGTTGTAGTGTGGGAGTCTTTATTAAAAACAAATATTGCAGATCAATGAAGATTGTCAGTAACAATAAAAGTCATAATGATGAAAAAAATTGATTGATTTATCTTTTATTGGACTTTTATTGTATAACTTTCTTGCAAATCTGTGCTGTGCTGCTCAGATACACACACAAGTACAGAACTTACTTTTTCATAAATTACAAGTGCAAAGTTAGTTCTTTCTTTGTGGAACTCAAATCTTCAGTTTTCTTTGTAAAAAGCAATTGTTAATTTTTCTCTAAATTTAGTAATTTCACAAAATACAAACAAAGCGAAATGTTAAAATTAAGTTGAAGTTATTGGATATGTCAGCAACACATGGAGAAATTAATTTATTAAAAATTGGAAATGTTAGCTTGTCTTTTCTCATGTAAATCTCTACTATAAATTTTCGAATTTTTGCATAAAGTGAGCAAATTAAGATAATAAATGAAGCCTCAAGCATATCAACTTAGTCAAACGTTCACAAAAAATTTTCCTACATACAAAATTTTATTATTCCTTCCATCTTCAGATGTTCCTAGAGAAAAAAAGCTGTTAGTTCCTCTGTAAAGCGAGTAACTTCAAGACTTATGGAGGAACTTTAAAATTTGAAAATGAAATCAAAGCCCTTTGGAATGAAGTCATCAAAGAATTATTGAAAAGTAGAAATGCCAGTTTTTTCAATCTTTTGTAGATGTCGTGCCTTCAGATTCCCCTCTAGAGTGGAGCTCTTCATTTCTCTATAAAGTTAACATATAAAAATTATTATACTTATATATACATATACTATGTTTATATATTGCACTTACTTTTTCATAATGGAAATGTACATCTTCTGCTGTAGATTTTACATCTTCAAAATCACTAACACAAACTTAAATATTAGTTAAATCTTGATTTAATTTACTTTAGAGGGAATTTCTAGTTTCAATAACTCCTAAAACTCATCGAAATTATTGCCCATGCAAGCAGGAATTAAGTTGTGAACAGTCGTAAATGCAAGTATGTTCATTCTTCGTAGGTCTCGTAGCTTCAGATTCTTCTTCAGAATTGGGCTCTGTTTTCTCAATAAAGTTATCATTTGAAGATTATTGACATTGTGTAGAGTTTTCCAATTTGTTTAAACGCCTCAAAAATCACATATGTGCTGAACTTAATTTTTCGTAAATTAGAATGAAAACTTTCTTCTTGCTTCATCTCTTGTAAGTTTCCTACCTTTAGATATTCATGTAGCACAGGGCTGTTAATTCTTTATTAAAGATATGAATGTAACTTATGAATTATAAAAATAGATTAGAGTCTGAATATGAAATAAAAGCCAAATGGAATGCTTGTTGAAAAGTACAAATGCTAGTTTATTTAATCTTCTGTAGATCTTCTCTATCCTCAGAACCTTCCCTAGAATTGGGTTCTTGATTTGTCTATAAAGTGAGCATTTCTAAAAATTATTATATTTGCCTATATATTATACTTACTTTTTCATCAAATAGAAATGCACAACTTCCTTTGCTGCTACACATTTTACATCTTCAAAACCCGAAATGCAAATTTAAACTTGTAAGTCTCTTATCTTCTGTTATTCCTATAGCAAAGAGCTGATAAATCCTTCTTGAAGTTAGTAATTTCATAAATTATAGAGCAAGTTTACAGTCTAAAAATTGAATAAAAGTCTTTTGGAATATAGGCAACAAATGCCTGTCAAAAATTAGAAATGCAAATTTAGTTAATTATCTACAGGTGTAATATGTTCAGATTATTCTCTAGAGTGGAACCTCTTCCTTCTTCTATAAAACTGACATTTACAGATTATTATGCTTATTTTATACTTGTATGTTACTCTTACTGTTTCATAAAATAGAAATGCACAACTTCTTCTGTTGTAGATTTTATATGTTCAAAATAGCATAAAATTTGTCGAAAATTCTGCCTAAACATGCAGAAATTATTTTGTTAATAATTACAAATATAAACTTGTCTGTTCTTCTGTAGATTTCACAGCTACAGATTTTTTTGCAGAATGGAGCTCTTAATTCTTCAATAAAATTGCCATTTAAAAATTAAAAACGGCGTTTACACTATTTCAATTTTGTCAAACGCCATTCTACATACAGAACTTACTTTGTGATAAAATGGAAATATACAATTGCTTTTTCTTCTGTAGATCTCAAATCTTCAGATTTCACAGTAGACGGGATTTAATTGTTTGTTGAATTTAGTAATGTCATGATCTATTAGAAGGATTTAGTGTATTAAAATTTAATTATATCCATTGAAAACGTTGCCGACAAGTGCAGCAAATAACTTGTTACAAATAGAAAGTACAAGCCCGTCTATGTTTCTGTAAATTTCACAGCTGCAAACTTTTCTTTAGAACGAAGTTCTTGATTCTTCACCAAAGTTTGCATTTAAACCTTATAGACTGTGTATAAAGCTTCCTAATATGCTTTAACGTTTCAAAAATTGCCTTTATTCAGAACTTAATTTTTCATAAATTAGAATGAAAACTTTCTTCTTGCTTCATCTCTGGTAGGTTTCCCATTTTTAATCGTTCCTTTAGCCAAGAGTTGTTAATTCCTCTTTAAAAATTACCAAATTAATGAATTATCAAGGTAGTTTAGAGTCTTACAATAAAAAAAAAACAGTTTATGTAATCTTCTGCAGGTGAAGTATTTTTACATCTTTCTCTTGAATGGGGGCTCTTGATTTCTCTATAAAGTGAACATTTCTAAAGATTATTATATTTCCATATTTATTATACTTACTGTTGTATAAAATGAAGACACAAAACTTCTTTTTCTGCTGCACATTTTATATCTTCAAAACTCCCAATGTAAACTTAAATAATCCTTATATTTTCCAATTTAATGATTTGTAGAGAGAATTTCTAGTTTAAACAAATGCTTGAACTCACTGACATTATTGACTATAGATGCAAGAATTAATTTGATAAAAATTGGAAATGTCAGTCTCTCTAGTTTTTTGTAGAGTTCAGAATTTCAAATAATTCTTTACAATGGACCTCATGATTTCCTAATAAAATGAGCATTTAAACACTAGAGACAATGTTTAAAGCATCTAAATTTTCCAAACGTTCACAGTACAAATGTTCTACTTACAGAACTTACTTTCTCATAAGTCAGAAACGCAAAGGCTGCCTCGTCTTCTGTATATCCCAGATCTTTAAATTTCATTAATTACAAAAAGAATTTAGAGTAACAAAACTGGTTCAAAATTACAGGAAAAGGTTTCAATACATGCAAGAATGAATTTGTTAAAAATTTGAAATGCAAGTTTGTCTATTCTTCTGTAGAGTACACAGCTTCAGATTTCAAATTTTTCTTTACGATAACGTTCTTAATTCTTCAATAAAGTTGGCATTTTAAGATTATTGACAGCACATAAAGCTTCTTAATTTATTTTAACGTCGCAAAAATTGTCTATATACACAACTTACTTTTTAATAAATTAAAATGAAAACTTACTTCTTAATTTGTCTTTTATAGATCTCCCACCGTAGTTTAGAGTCTGAAAATTAAGTAAAAACCATTTGCAATGTTGCTGGCAGATGCCTCTCAGAAATAAAAAATTCAAATTTAGTTATTCTTTTGTAGATGTCATAGGTTCAGTTTCATCTTTGGTGTGGGGTTCTTGATATCTCCATAAAATTAACATTTAAAGGTTATCATACTAATATTATAATTACATGTTATTCTTACTCTTTCATAAAAGAAAAATAAACATCTTCTGTTATAGATTTTACATCTTCAAAATTACCAATACCAACTTAAATGTTCGTTAAATTGTACAATTTATTGAATTGTAGAGAGGAGAATTTCTAGTTTCTAAAAATGTTTGAACTGACTGAAATTATTACTTATACATGCAGGAATTAGTTAGGAAAGCTGCTGTTTCTTCCTTGGATTTCAAATCTTGAGCTTTCATTGTAGATACATGTGAATTGTTTTTTGAAATTAATAATTTCATCAATTAAAAAGTGAGCTTAAAGTATTAAATTGAAACAAAGTTATAAGAAATGTTGTCTATACCTGCAGGAATTAATTTGTTAAAAATTGGAAATGTAAATCTGTTTATTTTTGTAAAGTTCATAGAACTTCAAACTTTTCTCTAAAATCGATCTCTTAATTTTTCTATAAAATTAGCATTTGAAGATTACAACAGTTTTTTAGAGCATTTAAATGTTTTCAAACCGTCACTTAAGAATTTCCTACGTATAGAACTTACTTTGTCATAAAATGGAAATTTACAATGGCCTCTTCTTCTGTAGATTCCAAAACTTCAGATTTCATTATATGCAGGAGTTGTTATCCGTTGAAAGAGAGCTTAAAGAATTAAAATGAATCAAAGCTATTGGAAATATTGCTTATACATGCTGAAATTAATTTGTTAAAAATTGGAAATGCAAGTCTGTCGATTCTTCTTTATTCGTTTAAATACAGAACTTATTTGGTCATAAATTGAAAAAGCAAAGGCAGCTTCTTTTGTAGATTTCATATTTTCAGATTTCCCACCATGAAATAATTGGAACAGAAGAACAGTAATTTTTCATTGAACGTCGCAATTTCATGTATTGTAGAAGAAACTCAGTGTTGCAAAATTGTTGAAAAGTTATTGGAAAAATTGGAAATGCTAATTTGTTCATTTTTAAATATTCTTATAAAAGATTGCAAATGCGTACCTTGGCTTATCATTAATATCTAACCCCCGTAAAATACTGGTTCTGATCATGTAATGAGCTTGTCTGCATTTTATCTTACTGTAACGTGCGAGACAGGCATTGTGCATAAGTTCGAAAAGAAAATAAATCATAAAATATATACATTTTTGATACATATAGGTACAAAACTAATAGCACTTAAATCCAAAGTGGTCAGATTTATCACCTTTTTGATATCTCTATTTTTTACAGCCCGTGATGGAGTTAAATTTAATATTGTACGTATACGTTAAAAATACTAAGCATTTCGTACATAAGTTTAATCATATGTTTGAAATATAACACTCAAGGAATAACATTTACCCATTTCTCTCGCAGAAATACGAGATAATAAAGGCCCACTGTCTTGTCAATGTTCCTCAGAGTATTGGATCAAAGATGCTCTGCGGATGATCGGTCACGAAAAACGGAAACAAAACGACGTAGGACGAATCCGGTATAACGTTTAGTAGTCCATCATATACCCGCGAAAGAATTTATTATATTGACTAAAATCTGTTAAAACAAAAGGAACTATCAGGGTTACGAAAAGGACATTATTATTGCATTATATTTGGATGTTTTTGCAAGACAAATCAGTTGATGTTTGCTCGATTTATCTCATTATTCACGTAAAGTATTCTTTTTGTTGAAATTCTTTATCGCTAACTGCAGTTAGACAAAGCGTCCATTGGACATCTGGTCGGCCATTCTGTAGAGGTCGAAACCCAATACACACCTTCGCAATGTAAACTCAGCAAACAAGACCAACAACGGGCAGCACCGTAATGGTTGACGCCCTCGTCTACTGCTCATGCGCAATATTACCTGGTATTGTGGTAGGACCTCGTCTCTTCGCTTGTCACTTAATATGTTCTTTCCCACCAATGCTGCACCATATGAAAAACTACGTTTACATACGTACGTACGTAGATGTTTCGTTATAAGATATGAAAAAACTTATTCTTTTATCTTCTCATCTTATTCATTATCACAAATGTCCCTTAGTTTCCATTACATAGTGAATAATACTAGCTGAATCTATTATTTTTTCGGCACTTCAAGATTATAAAAGTAAATGTGAAGATTTGAAATATCTATAGAGAAACAAACAACCCCACAGGAATGTTTTGCCAATCTGTCACTTCTGGTCATTGGATCTGGAGTAACTGACATTCTGATTCTAAGCTCACAGAAAGTTGTTACTTTCACGAGGATTGCAAACAGACTTCTTTTATTTTGCCAAACGGATTATAACTTCATTATTATTTACTTCAAAACATGCACTTAAAGTGCCCCTTTGAAGGGTAGGAGGAAAAGTGGTTGCATAAATTCTTTGAAGGTGTCATGATAATGCAATGGTAAACCGATTGGCATATGACAGGAACGAGTCAATTATACCAAAATATGCATATTTTCATTTGATTCATAAGAGTATTAATCCATGGACTGATCTCTTGGCCGCTGTGGATCTAAGTGAATTGTTCCTATTTTTAATGTAAAAGTGAAATTTACTAATTTACTAAATTTTAAAAACTTACTACTTTTATATGACAATGCATAAAATGTTACAAATTGTAACGTTAATTTTGTACGTCCATTAGATATATTTAAGATAGCTTCAAATACTGTTAACAATAACGCAAAGAAAGAACTCATACCAGTGAATGTGGAAAATTGTAACAATACTACTTTCAATTTTAACGTCAATTAATAGAAACAGCTAATACTTGGCATGAGTTACTTGCGTGTGAATAAGTACATTGATGTTTGAAACATTAAAAATTTATGATTGATGCTACATTTTACTCAGCCTTCAGCTAAATTGACAAATGTAGAGGTCCTTTTACCTATGCTGTTGTAGCTGGCTTTGAGAAGACAATAATGGTAATTACTAACACAGTAAGTTGAATGGCAAAAATAGATAAAAACCTACATAAACGCACATCTACAGTATTGGCCATAAATATAGCAACTTTTAAAAAACTGGAAATATCAGATAAAGAATCCTATAAATATTTAACTTATCACTCAACATTCTATTTAGAATACTTAAAGAAAATATAATAAAGAGATCATATAAAAAAAAAAAAGTTTAATTTTTCGTTGGTCAAAAAGATAGCAACTTTTACAATTCCCTACATTTATTGGAACAAAAATTGTACAAAACAAAAACAAATTCTATATTTAGTTAATACTTAGTATAGTAATCCTTTTTTTAATTACAGACTTACATCTCTCAGGCATGGAAAGAATTAATTTATTAATGTACTCTTCACTAATTTCTCCCCAAGTTTTCTGTAATGTAAGGAATAAGTCATTCACATTTGTATAATTTTTGTCACGAATTTTCGCATCAATAAACTCCTACATGTTCTCAATTGGATTTAAGTCGGGGCTTTGAGATGGCCACGGCAGAACAGCAATTTTTTCATCTTCAAACCATTTCTTGACCAGCTTCGACGAATGCTTGGGATCATTATCTTGTTGAAAATACGATCTCAGGGGTATTTTTTCATCCATGTATTGTATTAGATGTTCAGTTAAAATGTCTTTATACATAAATCTATCCATTTTTCCAACAATTCTGTGAAGGGGACCCATTCCCTGACCGGAGAAACATCCCCAGATCATCACCGAACCGCCACCATGCTTAACCGTTGGTACAATATACTTTTTGTTTGACCTTTTTCCCACAGGACGTCTAACATTATTTACACCATCACTTCTGGACAAGTTGAACTTCGATTCATCACTAAAAACCACTTTTCTCCATTGTTCAGGCTTCCAGTCAACGTGTTGTTCAGCAAAATGCAATCGGGCCTTCACGTTCTTTTTGGATAAAAATGGTTTTTTAGCTGGCCTTCTACTAAACAGCCCCGCATCTACTAATCTTCTTCGCACAGTTCTTGCACTAACATCTTTTGCCCCTATTCCTTTTATTTGGCCAAGAATTTTAGTTGATGACAGAAATGGATTTTGTTTCGAAATCCTAACAATTAAGCGATCGGTTTTTTCTGGTGTCGTTTTAGGTCTCCCAGGAATTGGTCTCGGACCAATGATGTCTTTAGTCTTATATTGTGCAATAATTCGAGAAATTATCGACTTATTTTTGCCCAAACTTCGACTAATTTCGATAGGTTTTTCGCCATTATCAAATCTCTCAATCACAATTTTTCTTAAATCCTTTGATATTGTTTTACCTCAACCCATTATAAGAAATATTGTAGAATGCAACACAGTACTAATCAAACGGAACTTTACAACGGAAGTAAAATATATTGTTCAAAAAGCACAAGTTGCTATCTTTTTGACCAGTCAACAATTGAAAAAAATTGTTAAAATTTTAAAGAATGTGATTTGGCCTATGAAAGTGTAAACATCGACTTTGTTGTCAATATCTGTTCTAACAAATATAAACAAATGATCTCGAAAGAGTAAAGGGATGTTAAAAAAATGAATTTATAAAAAGTTGCTATATTTATGGCCAATACCGTATATCGGCTTCAAAATGAAAATTGATAAACTCAATCATCTTACTATGGTGTCAGGAGAAGCAGCATTTTCAAGTAATCTAAGTCGAAATTTTAATTTTGAAAGACAAAATACATACTTTTTTCATGCATGCAGCCAAAAAGTACTTCACTAACAGCAATTGAAGCTAAAAAACGCAGACTGGTCACCATGCTTTGACATACCTTCTTCTCGTGCAACACGTGACAGAGCCAAATTCAATGCTGAAGCTATAGGTTAAAAAACAAAAATATAGTACATAATGTCTAAAAGATATATAAGAATAACACTTACGTACATCTCTCACAGAAGTATGGATCCCTTTTCTTCTCTATAGGCTTCAAATTATTGGATGAAAGCTGGAATTCGCTCTTTTACGAATACAGAAACAACGTGGCAACAGTGTAGTATGACGTTCAGTGGCGGCGCCAACAAATAATTAAGGGTTCCGAAATAAATTACTTTTATGATAGAAGACTGCTGAAAATGAGGAAATTTTTAATTAATATGGCTGCACAGCAACAATTTTCATCAAATAAATCACAAAGGACCGCATAAATTTTAATAAGTGACCAAAAGTTAGTAATATAAGGTTTTATTACTGTACACGTTTTTGTTGGTTCCGTACGACATGACAATTGCTCTTTGCTCGATTTGTTTCTTTATTCACGAAAATTACTCATCTTTTTGCAATTATTGAGTTACCACGTATCTTAGCTGCCATTAGAAAGGTTGTTGGCTTTATTTTTTCCAAAGAGTATCTCAGAAATCGCAAAATTAGGATTGTTGAAACGTGATTATTCAGTCCAAGTTTGGTTTAACCCGCTGCTTTACTCGAATCCCGATAAACACCTTCGGAACATACACTCAGCAAATACGCTAAACTCCTTACATTTAAAAAAGTAATGTATTAATAGGGAATATAACCGAATTACTTTCGTATATATCAAAGAACGCATCGACTGAGACTGAAAAGAAGCTGTCAGTAACACTCGCGAAGTCGACTTTCTCGCCTTCGGCACATGCGCAATATTTTCTGTTCTTACAGAGGGAGTTACTTTCATCACTTGTCATTTCATATACTATTTCATATCAATTTTACAAAGTATAGAAAATATATAGTAAACGTCCTTAATTTTAAGATAAGGAGCCTTATCAAAAATTTCCATCAATCTCCATTATGCAATGCCTCTTTATTTAGAAGTTCTATTCCGATAATGATCTGTTTAACATATAAAATTGGATTAGAGTGTGAGATTTCGTCAACGCTCTGAACAATAAACTTTGCCTTGAAATTATTTACATACTATTTTACTTTACTTAAATAGTTACGAAATAGCAGTTTATTAACTAATCATTAACTAGTAGTAACAGCAAACTGATTGGAGCAAATATTACAAGTATTTGAACTTGAGAAATTCAAAAGCCTAGCTCTCCAGAGTACCTATGCGAGTCCCAATACAAAAAACTTAACAAGTCCTGTGACAACGGGAGCAACCAATTTAATTTTTGGAGATAAAATTGAACATTAATTAATACATTTAAATTAAAGATAAAATAAATGGGAAAATGGAGAAGCAAGCCGTAGTGACAGTTTGGATAAATCAGTTTTGGGCTTGCAAATACGCATTTAAGATTTAAGACTTATACTGAATGACCATACTACAAAAAACTGTAATTATGATTATAAAATCCCTGCTGCAAACCATCCCGTTGGCGTTCAATATTCAAAGAATATCAATAATGATCCATAAATATTAGTTTACTATCAAATAGCAGAAATTGAACCATATAAAACGAATATATTCTTCAAATTTCACAATGCGCTCTTCTATTGTAAAGACTTTAACGATTCTAATGATTACTACAAAAATTTACCATCTACACAAGAGGCAAACACTTTAACGACTGGGCTGATGATTTGGGCTACGAAAAAATATCCAGTGATCAATATACATTACTCACCTATTCTAGTATGTCGCCAATACTCGCAAACCTTGAAACTACATATAAACTTGATTCGAGAAAATACTTATACAAATACTTTGTTGTGTTAAAATCCTTCAAACTAACAAAAAAATCAAACCTGCTATAGGAATCGTAGAGGTGTCTTTAATAGAAGCCCCAATGCGATTAATTCGTCATTTGTAGTTTCATTCAAAAACTCTTTCAAACTCATATCATTTGATCTATGAGTGGTCGTATCTGATGATTTATGAATCAAACAAAGAATGTAATGTTTGCACTTCAGCCAAATTGTTCGGAAAACAAAATATCACTCACCACTCTATCATTGCACCAACAAATTTATACAATTGTCCTAACTTGGCCTGGCCGATGGCGCGCTACTTCCTGTTCTCAATAGGTTCTTATGAAGTAACTTCACTTCTTCCATTTAAATCCCTCCAGTTCCAAGTCCACTACGTCGATAAAATATCTGTTACCGTGCAATACTCCGTTCCTGAACGCCCTGCATGTGAGTCATGCTAACGAAATCAGCCGAGCGAGGAACTGCCTGCCGATTGTACCATGAAAACCATTGGTGCCAAGCGATCTAGGTCAAAGTGATTAACCAAAAAAAAATAGTGGAACCCTCAATTATAAGCAGTTACTACACCTGTAATCAAACCTTTAATTAAACTAATTACATCGCCAATGATACTGACGTGTTCTTGTTGCAAATGCTTCTAGTTATCCCCATAATTATAGATTCACAACTAGTTCAATTCAGATCAAGACTTTACATCCATTACAAGACTAGTGACTATATAACATTAAAAGTTAATATCTCAAAAACCGAGGTCTTTTTCTTTATATAACCTCCACCGCAGTACAAAACTTCGGTTTCCGAACACCCCGTATTAAGAAGTTGAAAACTATAATTACTATAAAGCTCATAAAGAAAAAATGTACATTATATTTACTTTCTCCAGTCGAGTGTCTGTGGAGGATTTATTTGCTGCATTAAGGAAATAAAAATGTTATTTGTTGTAGTGTGGTAGTTTTTATTGAAAATAAAAATTGTAGTACAACAAAGAGTGTCACCAACAATGAAAGTGATAAAGGTGACAAAAACTAGCAGATTTTTCTTTCATTGGACTCTTATTGTACAACTTCCCTGCAAATCTGTGATGAGCTACTCAGATACATTGACAGCCGCAGCGCAGCGCAGCAGGGATCTCTTCTCAGCAAGTTCATCAGTGGATGATGTACTGGACAGTTACAAAGTCATAGTCAGCAACTTGACACGAATGGAAAAAGTCATTTTTCACCAATTTCTCGTTAAGAAAAACACAACTGAAGAAATAAAGATATATGACAAGGAAAATAATTAAAAACGAAGAAAATGTATCCGTAGTGAGGGCACGAAACTCTCAAAGTTCAAACATAAAATTTAAGTAAAATACACGGGCCTGTAGATTCCAAAATGACTGGTCTTACTCCTCTTTGCACGAAACACCATTTTCAATAGTCAAAGCCATAAAAAAGCAATTCATTATCCAAAAATTAATTGAAAACAAGTCTTGTTTTTCGTCGTGATTTTATAAATATCATCATGGTAATATTTGAATATTAGACAGTCTTTTAACACATTAGCAAAATGGGATCTTTGAATGTTTTAACAGTACGAACCATAAATGAATATTCTGATATTCTACATATTATGAATTAGCGTTCGCCAGAACGTTAAAAAAAAGAAACACCTACTCAGTCTTTATAAAATGTCGAATTATAACGAGATTATTCGATGGACTAATAGCTAATCCAATTCCACTATCCAGGCTTTCAAATATCCTATACTTATTTTTTCAACCAATGGAGATATCAGAAGGAACAGGAAAAGGTTCTAAAGCAAGATTGCTCACCAAGATTCTTTTGTTCATCTCGTAGCCTCAGCTTCACATTTGGAACGAAATTCTAATATTCCTATAAGAAAAAGGCATTAATGTTTCCATAAAGTTATTAACATTATTAAAAGTTGGAAATGCAAGTCTGTCTATTCTTCTACATATTTCACAGCTTCAGCTTCTTCTGTAGAATGGGGCTCTTGATTCCTAAATAGAATTAATAAGAAATAATAAGTTATAGACAGAGTTTAGAGTATTTCAATTTGCTCAAATACTAATGGAAAAAAATCCAACGTATAGAACTTACTTTTTTATAAATTGTAAGTGCAAAGTTACTTCTTTTGTGGATTTAAAATTTTCAGTTTTCGCTATAGAAAGCAACAGTTTTTTTTTTAATTTAGCAATTTACATAAAATATAAACAAAGCTTAGAGTTAAAATTAAAATAAAGTTATTGGAAATTTTGCTTATAAATGCAGAAATTAATTTCTTAAAAATTGGATATGCAAGTTTGCCTATTCTTCTGTAAATCTCTAGAACGCAGCTCCTGCTTCTTCTATAAAGTGAGCAATTTAAGATTATAAATAAAGTCTTAGCATATCAACTTACTCAAGTGTTTACAGAAAATTTTATTACATACAGAACTTAATTTTTCTTTCCATCTTCAGATGTTCATATAAAAAAGCTCTTTGTTCTTCTGTAAAGTAAATAACTTCAAGACTTATGGAGGAACTGTAGAATCTGAAAATGAAATCAAAGCTTTTTGGAATGAAGCCATCAGAGAATTATTGAAAATTAGAAATACCAGTTTTTTTCAATCTTCTGTAGATGTCGTGCCCTCAGATTCCGTTCTAGAGTGGAACACTTCATTTCTCTATAAAATTAACATTTAAAAATTATTATATTTATATATTACACTTACTTTTTCATAATGGAAATGTACATCTTCTTCTGCTGTAGATTTTACATCTTCAAAATCCCTAACACAAACTTAAATATTAGTTAAATCTTGATTTAATTTACTTTAGAGGGAATTTCTAGTTTCAATAACTCCTAAAACTCATCGAAATTATTGCCCATGCAAGCAGGAATTAAGTTGTGAACAGTCGTAAATGCAAGTATGTTCATTCTTCGTAGGTCTCGTAGCTTCAGATTCTTCTTCAGAATTGGGCTCTGTTTTCTCAATAAAGTTATCATTTGAAGATTATTGACATTGTGTAGAGTTTTCCAATTTGTTTAAACGCCTCAAAAATCACATATGTGCTGAACTTAATTTTTCGTAAATTAGAATGAAAACTTTCTTCTTGCTTCATCTCTTGTAAGTTTCCTACCTTTAGATATTCATGTAGCACAGGGCTGTTAATTCTTTATTAAAGATATGAATGTAACTTATGAATTATAAAAATAGATTAGAGTCTGAATATGAAATAAAAGCCAAATGGAATGCTTGTTGAAAAGTACAAATGCTAGTTTATTTAATCTTCTGTAGATCTTCTCTATCCTCAGAACCTTCCCTAGAATTGGGTTCTTGATTTGTCTATAAAGTGAGCATTTCTAAAAATTATTATATTTGCCTATATATCATACTTACTTTTTCATCAAATAGAAATGCACAACTTCCTTTGCTGCTACACATTTTACATCTTCAAAACCCCAAATGAAAACTTAAACTTGTAAGTCTCTTATCTTCTGTTATTCCTATAGCAAAGAGCTGATAAATCCTTCTTGAAGTTCGTAATTTCATGAATTATAGAGCAAGTTTAGAGCCTAAAAATTGAATAAAAGCCTTTTGGAATATAGGTAACAAATGCCTGTCAAAAATTGAAAATGCAAATTTAGTTAATTATCTGCAGGTGTAGTATATTCAGATTCTTCTCTAGAATGGAACTCTTTCCTCTTCTATAAAACTGACATTTAGAGATTATTATGTTTATTTTATACTTGTACGTTACACTTACTGTTTCATAAAATACAAATGCACAACTTCTTCTGTTGTAGATTTTATATGTTCAAAATAGCATAAACTTTATCGAAAATTCTGCTTAAACATGCAGAAATTATTTTGTTAATAATTACAAATATAAACTTGTCTGTTCTTCTGTAGATTTTACAGCTACAGATTTTTTTGCAGAATGGAGCTCTTAATTCTGCAATAAAATTGCCATTTAAAAATTATAAACGGCGTTTACACTATTTCAATTTTGTCAAACGCCATTCTACATACAGAACTTACTTTGTGATAAAATGGAAATGTACAATTGCTTTTTCTTCTGTAGATCTCAAATCTTCAGATTTCACAGTAGACGGGATTTAATTGTTCGTTAATTTTACTAATTTTATGAATTACAAAGAACAGTTAGCCTATTAAAATTTAATCAAATGTATTGGAAACTTTGCATATACATGTAGGAAATAATTTGTTAAAAATTAGAAACACAAGTTTGTCTATTCCTCTCTAGATTTCACAGCTTCAGATTTTCTTCTGGAATGAAGTTATTCATTCTTGAATAAAATTTACATTTAAAAATTATGGACATTGTGTAAATTTTCTTTAATATCTCAAATATCACCTATATGCAGAACTTAATTTTTCATAAATTCGAATGAAAAACTTCTTCTTGCTTCATCTCTTATAGGTTTAATAAAGGTATTTTGGAATGTAGCCGATAGTTGCCTTTCAAAAATTAGAAATACAAATTTATTTAATCTTCTGGAGATGTTGTAGGTTCAGATTCTTCTCTAGGGTGGAAATCTTGATTCTTCTATAAAGTTAGCGTTTGAAAATCATTATACTTATATTATACTTATATATTACACTTACTTTTTTTATAAAAAAGAAATACACAAGGTCTTCTTCTGCTGTACATTTTACATTTTCAAAATTCTCAAAACAAACTCAAATGTTTGCTAAATTGCACAATTTGATCAACTAAAAAAAAATCTACTTTGAATAAGTGCTTGAAACTCACTCAAATTGTGGTATATACATGCATGACTCAATTTGATAAATATTGGAAATGCAAAGGTTGCTTCTGTAAATCTCAAATCTTCAGATTTCATTGTAGACAACAGCAGTTAATTTTTCATTAAATTCAAAAATTTCATAAATTACAAAAAGGACTTAAGACTTTAAAAATTGAAAACGCAAATCTATTTGTTCTTCTGTAAATCTCACTGTTTCAGATTCTTCTCTAAAATGACTCTTGACCCTTCTATAAAGTTACCAGTTTAAAATTATAAACGAAATATGGAAGATATCAGCTTACTAAAAAATCCACAGGAAATTTTCCTACATACAAAACATAATCTTTCATACATTGGAATTAAAAGTTTTTCTTTTTGTTTAACCTTTTATAGGTCTCCCATCTTGAGATGTTTGTATAGGAAAGAACTGTTATTCCTCTTTAAAGTAAGTAAATTCATCGATAATAGAGGAACTTTATTGAACATTAGGTATACAAATTATCTACTGTTCTAAGATTTCATAACTTTAGATTATTTTTAGCAGTTAATGCCTTTATAAAGTTAGCATTTAAAGATTATAAACGGTGTGTAGGGTTTCTAAATTTTCTCAAACGCCATCAAACAAAGTTTTCCTATATACAGGACTTACTTTGTCATAACTTGGATATGCTAAAGCTGCTTCTTCTGTAGAAATAAAAGCTTCAGTTGGCTCTACAAAAAGGAGCTATTAATTGTTCATTAATTTAGTCATTTCATGAATTATAAAGATGATTTAAAGTATCAAAATTGAATCAAAGCTATTGGATATGTTGTTTACACATTGCAGGAAATAATTTCTTAAAAATTGAACATGCTTTTGTCTGTTTTACTATAGATCTAGTAGCTTCAGATTTTTCTTTAGAAGAGAGCTATTGATACCTTTATTAAGTTAACATTTAAATATTATTGACAGTATGTATAAATTGAAAGTACAAGTCTGTCTATGTTTCTGTAAATTTCACAGCTTTGGATTTTTCTATAGAATTAAATTTTTGATTCTTTACTAAAATTTGCATTTAGTGCTTATGGGCAGTGTATAAAGCTTCCTAATTTGCTTTAACGTCTCAAAAGTTACCCATATTCAGAACTTAATTTTTTATAAATTATAATTAAAACTTTCTTCTTGCTTCTTCTTTTCTAGGTCTTCCATCTTCAGATATACCTATAGCAAAGAAATGTTCATTCTTGTTAAAGGTTGTAACTTTGTGAATTAGATATATAGGTATTTTATAGTTTGAAAATTAAATAAAAGCTGTTTGGAACGTACCGGCAGATGCATATAAAAATTAAAAATGCAAATTTATTTAATCTTCTGTAGATGTTGTATCTTCAAATTCAGCTTCAGAAGAGAGCTCTTGATTTCTGTGTAAAATGAGCATTTAAAGATTATTATATCTACATTACTTACTTGTTTATAAAATGGAAATGTCCAACTTCCTGTTTTGCTGTAGATCTTACATCTTTCTAATTTCTCGTGCAAATTTAGTTGTTCGTTAAATTTTGCCTTTTCGCAATTTATATATAAAGAGTGTTGAGTTTAAATAATTGTTAAAAGTTATTGAAATTGTTGCCTATGCATGCAGCAACTAATTTGACAAAAAATAATATAAGTAAGTTTATCTATTCTTTTTTCATTTTTTGCTACCTCGGTTTTTAACAAGGATTCGCTTGTTAGTTACTCAATAAAATTAAGAACTAATAATTATTTATAGAGTTTAGAGAATAGGAATTTACTACAAGATCCAAAGAAAATATCTGATTATATAGAGAAGTTATTTTTTCACAAATTACAAATGAAAAGTTGTTTTTTCTTCCGTCAGTTTGATATCTTCAGGTTTCTTTATAGAGAGGAGTTAGTAAATCTTTGTTGTTTTAATAATTTCATGAACTGTAGAGAGTTTATATTTTAAAATTTGCATAAAAGTTACTGGATATTTTGACAACATGTGCAGGAATTAATTTGTTAAAAATTGTAGTTACAAGTCCGTGTATTCTTCTGTAGATCTTACGGCTTCAAACTCTTCTCTAGAATTTATATCTTGATTTCCCTGTAAAATTGGCATTTAAAGACTATAGACGATGTTTAGAGCACCTCAATTTTCTCAAACGTTCACAATAAAAATTTTCTACATACAACTTACTTTTTCATAAAATCGAAATGTAAAATTGCTTCTTCTTTTGTAGGTCTCAAAATTTCAAATTTCATTATAGACAAGAGTTGTTAATTGTTGGTTGAATTTAGTATTTTCATGAATTACAAAGAGAATTTAAAGTTTCAAAATTGAATCAAAGTTTTTAGGAAATGTTGCCTACACATGCAAGTGTAAATTTGCTAACACTTGGAAGTACAAGTCTATCTTGTGCCACAAACCGATCAGTGCTCATAGCAAGATAATATCAATTAAACGTAGCAGTTGCATACTGGTCTTGTGCAAATGTTCATTTTAATAAAAAATGTGTATACTTAGGCTTTACTAGGAACCAGATGATCAGATATTCTACATCAGAACCGTCACAATATTGTCAGAATATTAGGAGTAAATTCAAATAATGTTAATAATAATAGGAATAAAGATTTAAAAAAATGTTAAATCTTAAAAATTTGTGATCGACCATGCGTTTTACCTAGCGTTGAACTAAAAATGTACAGGTTAGGTGGTACTTTCCTCTAACTAGTTGTAGTAAATATTACAAACATGTATTTCAACTCAAGAAATGGAAGTCACTTTCATCAGAAATTGAAAATGCCTAAGTGGATGTAACATCTATATATATAGGTTTTAATACAAAATCGTATCACGTATTGTATGAATTCACTGTGACGTCGTAAGCAGGTGAGTTGATTTTCAGTAATGAAGTTAAGAATAAAATACATATCTTCTTCACAAATATGACTATGAATTACTCACTAATAACACTTAAACTCAAAGTATGCACTACAAATAGAGAAAAATTCAACACCATAGTTATATGTTAAAAATAATTGGAATATATTATAGTATCTAATATAGAAAACATGCAAAGAAGTAGTACTTACCTATATCTGTCATAGAAGTCTTGAAAATGGCGGATTAGGATGACTGTTCCAATGGCTTCTGCGGTAGTCAAATACGAAAGCCGGAAGGTTCAATAAGAACTACGTCGGAAAAATACAATATGACATTACCGGATAGGCGAGAGGGGATTCGAAATAACTGACCTTTTTGGCCAAAAGCTCCTGAAAACAAAAGAAATCTTAATTATTATGATAGACAGGGATAACTTTCACCGACTGAAACACGAACATTAGTATAAATTTTCTCTACTTACAAAAAATCAGTAATAAAAAACGTTCTTTTTACACTCGTCTTAGCTATTTCCGCCCGAGATGACAGTTGCTTTTTGCTCGATTTATCTCGTTATTCAGGAAAATTACTAATTTGTTTTCAAATTTTTTGGTCATCACGTATCTTAGCAAACATTAGAAAGGTTGTTGGCCTTATTTTTTTGAAACCGTATCGCAAAGATCGCAAACTCAGGCTTGTTAAAACGTGATTACCCACTCCATGTTTTGTTTAGCCGGTTACATTACATAGCCCGAATCCTGATAAATACTTTCGGAATATACTCTCAGCAAACACGTCGAACTTATTAAATTTATACAAGTAATGTATTAATGAGGAATATTACTAAATTATTTTTATATCAAAGCAACGTATCAACTGAGACTAAAAAATATCTGTCAGTAATACTCGCGAAATTGATTTTTTCACCTTCAGTACATGCGCAATATTTTCCAGTCTTGTAGGAGTTACTTTCATCACTTGTCATTTAATTACTATTTTACAACAATGCTACAAAGTATGTAAAATGAATAGTAAGTTTCTTTAGTTTAAGTTAGGGGATATTATCAAAAATAATCTCCAGTTTACATTATGCAATGTCGCTTTATTTAGGCGCTCTACTCGGATAATGATCAGTTTGATAGACGAAATCAAATCAGAAGATCAGAAACTTTGTTGTCGCTACAGATCATAAGATTTATGCCGAAAGTATTTATCTAATACTTTACTTTACGGAACTACTTGTGAAATAATAAGTTTATTAAACAATTCATAAACGAATATAACAGATGAAAATGTTTATTGAATGTAAAAATAAAGCAACAAAATTAATGTTTGTAGCAACACAATATAAATAGAACGTAGCAATTGAGTACTGCTTTTGTTCTATCGCTCATTTTAATGTACTGCATGACAAAGAAAAGTAAACACCCATTAAAGATAATTTTATTTTGAAATTTCTTTTGTACGTGTTCAGTACCACATACTTATTCAATGATCACATTTTCAACAAGATCAGAGGAAGAACTTCATTTTTTTTTTCAATAGCGTTTTGAGTATCCACGGTTCCTTACACACTCATTGATACGCCTGGGCTCGAATCTAATAAGATTGTCAATGTCTTCTTGAGGTATCTCATTCCAGGCAATCTGAACTTCATGAGTAAGGGCTTCTAAAGTCTGTGGAGGGTGCTGTAAATTCAACGATCTGTGGCCAATCATGTCTCAGACATGTTCAATAGGAGACAGATCCGGCGATCGAGGTGGCCAGGGTAAACGGTTGATTTGATGTTGATCCATGAACGTTATTGTTTGCCTAGCAACATGAGGTCTAGCATTGTCTTACTGGAAAATAGCGTTCAGGATAGTTCGAAAATATGGAATCACACATGGCTCCAACACTTCTTGGATATAGCGTTGGGTAATCATGTTGCCTCTAATAAAAACTAGGGGTGACCTGCTACCATATGCGATAGCACCCCATACCATAACGCCTACAGTACGGTGGACATGACGCTCTCTGTCAAATTGTAGATCTCGCGTTTCACCCCGTCGTCTTCTCACCCTTGCCCGAACGTCGTTCATCCCCAGACAGAAGCGGGATTCATCACTAAAGATCACCTGAGTCCATTCTTGGTCCTACTGAATCCTCTCTCTACACCATTGTAAGCGGTTAAATCGATGTTAGCGAATGAGAGGCAGCACCAAATGCGGACGATAGGACAAATGGCCAAAACTTCGTATTCGGCGATATACTGTACGCATACTAACCCTATTCCCATGTTCTTCAAACCATTGCTTTGCAATAGATCGACTGCTGCGAAATCGGTCTCTAAGAGCTAAAAGTCGCAATCGACGATCTTCGCGCTCTGTGGTTCCTCTGAGTCGCCCAGTGCCTCTGGCTCTGTGCCCACGGCCTTCCTGAGTCCATGCCTGGTAACACCGCACTATGGTTCCTAAGGATCTGTTAGTTCTTCTAGATACTTCTCTGACCGACAGATTTGCTTTGCGCAACCAAACAATCCGCCCCCTCTCAAAGTTACTAAGCTGACGGATCTATTCAATTCTACGCACTCTAGGCATAATGAGTAAAAATTATAACCGATTGTAACACACTTCACAAAAGTTGTGATACAAATGTGAACAAAAATGTTTAAACAAAATTTTATTTTTTTTAAGAAACGACCCATGGAAACAAAAGAAAAAACAGATAAACTTGAAATTTTGATCATTTCTTTCTTTTTCCAAGATAAGTCAACAGGCAAAAAATTATCAAAATAAAATGGTTTTTAATGGGTGTTTACCTTTCTTTGTCACGTAGTATACTAAAATGTGTACAGTCGCGGTCATATAAATAGCACACTTTTAACTTTAGATCCAACTGAGAAATAAAGACTTCTTATCTGCAAATGTTGATAAAATTTAGGTATTTTGTGAACAAAGGACCACATTTTTAAGAAAGGTCTTAACTTGTCCCTATACATATTCGATTATTTTCAAATTCAGTTGTTTAGTGTGTAATGTAAATAGCACGTTTCCTAAGATCGCTGAAAAATATCACGTAAATTAACAATTTGTTTCTGAAAGTATGATATTTAGGTGTTTCCTTATATTCGATTATTTAATTCAAATTTTTTAGTGGGTAAAAGTAAGCATTGTGGTGTAGAAAGAAGAAATCTCATCGTTCGTTTGAAAAATGAAGGTCTCAGTATTTCAGTGATTGCTAATAATATAAAATGTTCTCGAAAACTTGTTTACAATGCCCTTAAGTTATTTGAATCTACCAATAGTACTGAAAACAAAATTAGAACGCCTAGAAGAAGCAAAACCTTAGTAGCAATGGATAGATTCATCACCAGAAAAAGCAAGTCTGATCCTTTTAAAACAGCTAGGCAAATTAAACAAGACATTATGAATAAACCTGATGTCAATTTATCTGTTAGAACTATTAGAAGGAGATTAAATGAAATTAATCTAAGAGGATGCATAGCGAGAAAAAAGCCACTAGTATCCAAACGAAATCTAAAGAATAGATTAAAATTTGCGCACGATCATGTGAATAAAGACATTAAATTTTGGAAAAATATTTTGTGGAGTAACGAATCAAAGTTCAATCGGTTTGGTAACGACGGAAAAATATTTGTACGGTGCCCTCCAGGCCAAAGCCTCAATAAAAAATACACTTTAAAACCATAAAACACGGCGGAGGGAGTGTCATGGTCTGGGGAGGTTTCTTGTGGAATGGTGTTGGTCCAATACATAAAATAGACGGTATAATGGACCGATTTATGTATAAAGATATCCTTTCCACTATCATGGAACCTTATGCAGATGAGTATATGTCCCTAACATACAAATTCATGCACGACAACGACCATAAACATTCGTCAAAACTTGTAAAAGGCTGGATTAGGGATAACACGGTAGGTGTTTTAGATTGGCCATCACAGAGTCCAGACTTGAACCATATGGAGCCGCATAAAACGGAATCTACAAAATAAAAATCCTACAAATTTAGAGGAATTGTGGAATAATATTCAAGATGCTTGAAATAATATTCCAGATAGTTTTTGCAGAAAGTTAGTGGAGTCTATGCCATCAAGATTAAATGCGGTTATACGAAATAAAGGCTATCCCACAAAATACTGACTTATAACATGAAAATTTGTTTTAATGTGAAATGTGCTATTTAAATGTCCCATCAAATATCATAAACTTCAGTATAATCTTTTGTTTTGCATTTGTATTATATTAGGTTCTTTTTTGTTTATATTTTTCGTATTGGCAAAATAAATCAGGAGACAAACAGTCACAATTGATAAATTAATATAAATTTGGAAATATTAAAAATTTAAAAGTGTGCTATTTATATGACCGCGACTGTATACTCACACTTTATTAAATGCCATATTAGTTAGGTGCTAATTGGTGGCGCATTTCACATCAAAGCCAGAAAAAATTTGTTAAAATATTTGGAGTAGATTGAAATACTGTTAAAACACAATGCATGATTTTATTTCAGCAAATAATAAAAACTGTGTCAATTATAAATTAAATTTTAACAACAATTAACAGAAAATGTCATTACAGTCGGTGAAGTATTTGTCGGTAAGTAAACACATTAATAATTGAGAAACATTAAAGATTTGAAATTGACCCAACATGTTATTTAGCATTCAACTGGAAATGTGCAGATATCTCTCTATCTCTCTCTCTCACTGGTTGTCAGAAAGGTCACAAATATTTCAATTCGCAAAAATTGAAAATAATTTTCATGGAAAGTGAAGATTTCAAGAAAGTCAAAATGTCTAATTCTCATGTAAATCAAGAATAAAACACATATGTATTAGGTCTACCGGTATGGAATGAGCGCTATTTTGTGAAAATAAAACACCAATTTTAACAAGGAAAGAAAAAAAATATATTCAAAATATTGACCATTGCTTTCTACACATTTTAATCACCTTTCTAGAAATTTATGGATACCACACCAATAAAAATGTGCCTCTTTGGCATCAAACCAATTAGACACCCAATTTTCTACTTCTTCGTAGGAATCGATATGCTGTTCAGCCAATACGTGTCCCATCGATGAAAACAAATGGTAGTCCGAAGGAGCCAAGTCTGGTGAATACGGCGAATGGAGTAGCAACTCTCAGCCAAGTGTTTTGATGGTATCCTGAACCGGTGTTGCTTTGTGTGCAGGTGCGTTGTCATGGAGCAAAATTACCTTCCCGTTTCTTCTGGCCCATTCTGATCGTTTTTCGATCAATGCATTGTTTAAATTAATCAATTGTTGTCGGTAGCGAACAGTATTAGCGGTTTCACCAGGTTTTAAAAGATCGTGGTGCACCACACCTTTCTGATCTTACCAACACACAGTATTGGCTTCTTGCCGAATCGATCAGGTTTTGCAGTCGATGTTGATGGTTATTTCGAATCAACCCATGATTTTTTCCGTTTAGGATTTTGAAAATAAATCCATTTTTCATCTCCAGCAACAATTCGATGCAAAACTGATTTTCTTTCGTGCCTTTGAAGCAAAATTTCACAGGTGTTTTTTCGGTTCTCCATCTGTCTTTCATTCAACTCATTCGGCACCCATTTTCCACACTTTTGGATCTTTCCCATAGCTTTTAAACGATCAGAAATTGTTTGTTGTGCAACATTTAACATTTCTGCCATTTGCTTTTGACTTAAAGTATCATCTTCATCCAATATTGATTGCAGTTCGGCGTCTTCAAACTTTTTTGGTGGTCTGCCACGTTTTTCATTTTGCACATTAAAATTGTAATTTCTGAATCGTTGAAACCATCTTTTGCATGTTGCTTCTGTTAAAGCATAATCACCATATGCTTCGGCAAGCCTTCGATGCAACTCTGCAGCATTTTTCTTCAAATGAAAGCAAAAAATTACTGCTTTCCGCAAATCATCATTTTGTAGTACAAAATTCGACATTTTTGGCTCAATGAAATAATATATTGTTATTTGTTCAAGGACTTAATTTGTACTAAATGTGTTTGTCAGTTTGCATATCAACCAAGCAAACAAAAAAAAAGGTTTGTTTACAACAAATACCCTATATCCAGACATTTATATCCTGACGCTCACTTCATACCGGTATACCTGGTATATTTTTCACAGATTATTTAAGTTATAAATTAAAAATATACGAAATATATACTGACTTTCAAAAAAACCGCAACACCAAGAAGAACGCATTGTGTGTATTTGAAATTTTGGTATGATTTTAGACTTGTAAAGAGAAAAAAACGAAAAAAATTTCAAGTTCGTATTTTAATGCGATATAAAGTTTTTCTTTACGTTTTTATCTGTGACGATCGTTCTTTTTGCAAATTTTTTTATGGGCGAATAGCAATAAAGGTACCATTGTTAGTACCATATTAAATGTGTGGTAGTGCAAAATGCCTCGTGTACGCCAAAATGCAGTTACCTCCCTTTGAAAGGGGAAGAATTGTTGGTATGCATGAGGCAGGTTTACCATTCCGCGAAATTGCACGTGGATTGGATCGAAACGCATCAACAGTGCTAAGAGCTTGGAGAGATTGGTCTAACGAAGGGTCAGTAAATCGTCATCGTGGTATTGGCTGTCCAAGAATGACGAACCAACGCGAAGGCCGGCGACTTCGTAGTTCAGCGACAGGCGCCTCGTTTGAAACAAATTCCGTGTCTTGGTGCTAACTGGGTAACCACCCTAAATTGAAGGGTCTCCCTTAGTACGATGTATCGCAGAATTCGAAGTTTTGGACTAAATTCATATCTTCCTATGCGTCGGCTTCCATTATCACGAAACCACAGGGTGACCCGACTGGAATGGTGTCGTCTGAGAGTGCAATGGGTGGATGAGTGGAGAAGAATCGTGTTCAGTGATGAGAGCCGATTTTGGGTTATGGCGATCTGATGGACGGTTACGTGTTAGAAGGCGCAGAGGAGAGCGATTAAATTTGGACTTTTTGGAAAGGCGTCATTCTGGTCTAACACCAGGTGTCATGGTTTGGGGTGCCATTCAGTATGGTAGTCGGTCTCTTCTTGTTTTCATTTATGATAGATTAAATGCTCAGAGGTACATTAATAGTATCTTAGAACCGGTTCTTGTACCATACATGCACGACCATCCTGGAAGCACATTTCAACAGGATAATGCGCGACCACATGTAACCAACGATACTTTGAGGTATTTGGAAGCTGAAAATTTGGATACTTTGCCTTGGCCAGCTCAGTCTCCAGATTTGTTCCCAATAGAGAATGTATGGGATATAATGGGTCGGAGACTTCAACGTTTAGCTCGCCCTCCAGAGACCGTAGATGAACTCCGCGAGCAGGTGCAGATTACCTGGGATACAATACCACAGGAAGATATTGACAATTTAATTTTAAGCATGCCACGTCGCTCACAGGAATGTATTAATTTAAGAGGAGATACCACCCATTATTAAATTATTATTAAATTTTTTCACTTATTCACAATAATTTTCTTTTGACATTTTGATCGTTTTTATCTATTACCCGACCCAACGTAATGCCAGAATTTCAAACGTGTACGATGTGTTCTTCTTGGTGTTGCGGTTTTTTGAAAGTCGGTGTAGTACATAATGCTTCAGAGATGTAAAGAAGTAACACTTACCTATTTCTCTCACAAAAGTACGAGATAATGAAGGCTCATTGCCAAGAAAAAGTAAATACATCCGTTCAACAGTGGAATTTGATGCTTTGTCACAAAATTTGTATAAATTTGTGTCCACTGCTCCTTGTGTCCAAACCTATTAAATATAAAAAGTCATATGCAAGTATTCTTACTATCCATGCTACATTTTAATCCAAAAGACATAATTAGTTTGCCGTTTTAACAAACACTTTTATTACCCTGATTGAAACTTTGGCAAAAATAAAACTGGGGACCTCATTGAACTACAAAAGAACACATTTCCTGCTTTACATGAACCAAGTTGTTCTCGACCTAATCCAAAAGTATGAACTATCATAGCTCATATTTTTTATGCAAGTGGAAATGTAATGGGTCGCAATAAGTAAATTTTAAACTAAATTTTAATATTTTTCATTATTCTTTGGTTCTCAATTGAATTATATGCATCAAAAACAGCAGGTTTTTTTTTAAAGCAAAAGCCTTTGCCATATCTACACGGTTTTCCCGATATCTACGAATTAGTTTTATAAAAAAATCAAGCCATAGTACTCCAGAAAATCAATGGAACTCTATATAATGACCTTTTCTTGTTACCTATAAATTGTTTGGCAGACGGAAAAGTGTATAAAGCGGTAACATTCTGCTCTTTTTATGTAAATTTTAGGTGCGGCATAAATTCGGTTCTGAGAGATTCCCGACCGAAATATCAATCTTTGAAACACAGAATTGACTTCCTACCTGTGAACCAACAAATCCGGTAAATTTGAATTTCCAAATTCTTTATTAGGACGCGCGTTATAAATTCTCATTATAACTGCTGGATGTCGGTAAATTTACCGCTGCCATAAAAAAACAACACTATCGGCGACTCGTACTCATTACCGAACATTGAAAACATTAGATCAATGAGGTCACTGCCAGTACTTCTAAATTCTCGATTTAGCTATCGGTTTTTATTAAATTCCGATTAAGTCAAGAAACGTGTCCGAAACTGCTTTTTCACCAGTCTAAATCTAACACTTCACAGAAATGAACGAACAGACAATAGCTGTTTATGTCTGTACTATAGCCGAACATTAAAAAAAACTGAAAAGTATTTTTCATAGACTCCATTTTATCAAAATTATCGCTGCAACCTGATAATTGTGATTTCATACGGAAAAAATTGGCATATTTAGGATATGCCACTAATGATGAAAGGGTAGCACTAAATGGAAAAGAAAAAGTTAAAGACATTTCGGTGCACCTAATTTTGAAGAACTTTAAACAGATTAAAAAATTTGTAGGTCTAATCGGTTAATATCGACCATTTTTCAAAAACCTTGCAGCCATTGCAAAACTATCTTCCATACGAAACCAATACCACAATATCTAAGCTTCAAAAACGATTTTTACTTCGGACTGACTCATGACACTATGCTACAATTGTCTTATTTTCCCAAAGAGAGACGAATCCCAAGGAAACGATCGCCATAGTTTGGGCAATAAAGCATTTTCGGACCTACCGGTACGAAAGATCGGTACTTTATGTACAGTAGTGGCCAAAAGTAGATGAACACGTATTATTCACTGCATTTTTAATAATTCATACCACAAGTCTCTATAAATTTTAATATAATTTTTCCACCAAATAACTAATAGAGTGCCTTTCCTAAAGAAATAAATAAATGATGGATTTTTTATCATTTATTGTTAATATACATAGAAATGCAAAAATAGCTCTGGTCAAAAGTAGATGAACAAAAACTTTAAAATATTTTTGATATTTATCGATTCGGTTTTGAACGTTAGTATCTTGGTGGACGATAGTAGTAAGCCACTAGAATAATTCATTAAAATGCCACGAGGTGTTTATGTGTCTGAAGACTTAAAAATAAGAGTGGTAGCTGCGAATAATGCTGGAGTGAGTCAAGCACAAATTGCAAGGCAATTTCAGCTAAAAAGATCCACTGTCTGCATGATAATTAAGAGGTGCAATCAAAGGGGAGATACCACAATTAAGAATAAGTCGGGACGTCCTAGAAAAACTGACCAGAGACTAAATAGGGCCATTAAGAAGATGTCTATGCATGATCCCTTTCTTTCATCTAATCAAATAAAGACCAAAATAGAAGAAATTGGTTTGCCTTCTGTCAGTTCTAAGACAATAAGACGTAGACTAGTAGAGGCTAATTTGTTTGCCAGAAGACCGGCCAAAAAGCCTCTGCTGTCAAAGAAGAACGTTAAGGCCCGATTACAGTTTGCAAAGGAGCATCAAAATTGGACTGTAGCGCAGTGGAAAAGGGTTTGTTTTAGTGATGAATCTAAATTTAATATGTTTTCATCTGATGGCAATGTGTATGTAAGATGTCCTCCTAACACTCGTTTATTGCCTAAATATACCAGACCAACCGTAAAGCATGGAGGAGGATCAGTGTTAGTTTGGGGATGTTTTTCTGGGTACGGTATCGGTCCACTTTATAGGATCGAGGGAATAATGGACCGATTTATCTACAGGGACATATTAAAAACTCACATGTTACCCTATATCGAGGAAGTTTTGCCGGTCACGTTTATTTTTCAGCATGATAACGACCCCAAACATGCGTCTAAGATAGTTAAGAAGTTTTTAGAAGATGAAATAGTACCTGTTATGACATGGCCCTCGCAGTCACCGGATCTTAATCCAATAGAAAATTTATGGGAGATCCTAAACAACAAAATTAGGACAAAAACCTACTCGAATAAGGACCAATTATTCATAACATTACAAGAAGCATGGGCGAGCATGGATCCATCTGTTATTGAACATCTCATATCGTCAATGCCCAAGAGATGCAATGAAGTAATAAAAAATAAAGGATATTACACAAAATACTGACTAATAATACTGTCTCAATGGTTTAGTTAATAAGAGTTTATAATATTTGAAATTATGTTTATTTTGTTCATCTACTTTTGGCCAGAGCTATTTTTGCATTTCTATGTATATTAACAATATATGATAAAAAATCTATCATTTATTTATTTCTTTAGGAAAGGCACTCTATTAGTTATTTGGTGGAAAAATTATATTAAAATTTATAGAGACTTGTGGTATGAATTATTAAAAATGCAGTGAATAATACGTGTTCATCTACTTTTGGCCACTACTGTATATGACCGTTGTCCAATAATTTGGTTGTAAAACTCCGTGCGTTAGACTTTTACACTAGTGTTTTACATTAGAAAAATACGAATATGAAATAAACTATGAACCGGGAAGAACAAGTTCATACCGGGGCGCTCTATTATACAACAGTGTAATTACTATGATAAAAATCATGGTTAATGAAGTTGTGTTGTGTTCTTTTAAACTTCCTTTCGTTTATTGGTGACAAATCAGGATACATTTCATTAAACTTTCTGCATGTCCTTGCTATAATTTGATCACATTGTTCATGTAAAATAAATAATTTCATCAACACTTCATTTGAATAATTGTTTTTTGGCATTTTCTCACTGTTTTCGACTCGCTATTCTTAAAAATGCGTAAATTAAAAATTACAATAACGCCGCCTGTCAAACTGTTCAAACAATTGCATAGTTTTCAACAATTATGGCGTCCCAGAGCCAGCTTTGGCAAATATTTTTAAATAATTCAATTTAAAGACAAAACAGCTTTTATTTTCGAAACGTGATGGTTTAGGTATAGGGATATACCACATCATTTTAAAGGAAATTTAATTGTCTTTCAGCATGGCTAGTAATATTCAGAGGGTTTCATTTGAAAAAATACACTTTAGACACTTTTACTGTCTACTCGTAAGACTATTAATTTTGAGCCACCCTGTACAAAACAGAACATTCTTATTTACATGCAACAAATTGATGAACCTTTCACAAATTATATTCCAAGTTTTGCCCCTCTGTGAATTCAAATCATGTTATAACAGAGCTTTTATTAAAGGCCTGACTTTGAGCAAAAAATAAGAAAATTAAATAATATTCCGAAAACTGCTAGAGATAGGTATAGGAAGTTAAATGCTGAAGTTATTGGTATGAAATATAGAACCCAAAAATGAAAAAATATACAGGGTGTTTCATTTAAAATATCGGAGATGCTAGTATTTTCTGATAGAACCGGCAACACTGCATCGCTGAAAAAATTTTACGTCGATAGAGCAAGTTCATTTATCTACTTATGCAAATTTTCAGAAAGATCGTGACATCAGTCTTCCAGAAACGTCTAACCTACCATCGACTGTGAATCACCCGGTATACATAAGTACATGATTACGAAGGGATTAAGGAGAATTGTAAATGTTATCCGTTCTGCCAATCACATGGTAAAACCATTGGCAAAGCCAAAATAGTAAACAACTCTACAAGATGACCTACCTAAATTTTTGTACACTTAAGCGACCCACTGGTCGAAGATGTTTTGAAATTCAAAGCAATTATCGGTATACTTGAGACTATTTTAGTGGTTCGAGGTTCAGGCTTTTGTTCCAAAGTCACTAAGAAACTCCTTCGGATCTTTAGGATGGATTAAGTATGTATTCCCGAGTCAGTATCACTCCCAAACGAACGGAGCACGCAAACACTCTCACCATGTCTTTAAAGAATCCCCATTACTACCTCAATTAAAAATTTTACGTGGCACAAAAGTGGGTCTTCTTGTTCCAAGGTCAATGAGTGAACGCAGCAACTGGAGTAAAAACATTTTACTCCGAGTAATATACACAATTTTTTCCTTGTGTCTTTATACCGCTCTGATAATTGAAAAACAGAGAAATCACGAACAGCTTGCAATGCAAAACATTTATCCCTTAAAAATTCGATCAATTTATCAGCGGTGAGTGACTCAACATTACACTATTTTCGTTCGCAACTACGATTAATATTGTGTTAGCGTTTGTTGGATAACGTCAGGTTTAACAGGACATCGCACTTACCGGCAATTTTATGCAAAAAAAGTGAAAACAATTTTAAATCTGGGAATTTTCCCCAAACGACCAACGGACTTGATTTTTCTAACTGCGTGCTACTTTAATTGCGATTTTTGTTAACCTAATTTATCAATTATGAGCTATAAGCTGATTTGATCTGTAGTTGATTTTGGTGCTTACTTGAATCTAAAAGTTCCAAACGAGTTTGAATTTTGTCAAATTCGTTAAGATTCTCCTCCATGCTCTTGAGAATTTTGAATTCAAATGTTCAATTAGGACTCTGCGAATATGCAAAAATTTCCGAAATTCACCGCTATGGTTTGCAGACTCCCTTGAAGAGAGTCCAATTCCTAATTTATTTGAGGAGTTTTTTTACCTTTGTGGAGCATTTTTAGTCGATATTGGTAACGAAACGTTGAGTAAACCATCAAATTCAATCATTCAAAAATACGAATGGCGCATTAAACTCTATCAAATGACTCACCAATTTCACTTTCTTTCTATACCATCAAATTTCCAACAAATAACTAAATTGAGACTATCCCACACTACAAACGACAGTTTTAACGCAGGAGATGGAAATCGGGAGGTGAGCCAAAGTTTACAGGAAAAATCGTGATAAAAGGAACTGACTCACCCAGGCTTTGCTTTTACTTTTGTTGGAGGTCAACGTTCAATTTGTGAACAACATTATTCCGTGTTCCATAGGTTCTGATCTAATCCAGTGTTGACCAGCAAAAGTGACCAAAATACAATATGTTCGACGATTGTTTGCCAGGAATCGGAATTTGCAAAATGGCGCGCCAAACTAATTATGGCTGGATATTCACGTTTGAACTACTTTGAGTTTGCGTTCTGAGCGACACTCTTTTTTTTACAAAGAAAAACAAAAATCTATCGAATGACAGTTAAATTTCATCGACGTCGAATAATATACGCGATAAGGAATATTTAAAAAAAAAAGATTAATTTACCATTTGAAGCCATTAACAACTTTTGAGGTGAATAGTGCTAGCTAAAGCCTCAAAAGTATCTTCTTTTGAACTTAAAGTTAAACATTAACATAAATATACTTATACAAGAACTCTCTATGATAGGTGGCGGCGTTGTCATGTTGACTTAGTCTCTTCGATTATCAGCAGCGGCATGACAACATGTAAATAACGAAACATTCACCTAAAACATAACCTCAAATGGTTCACGTGCTTCATATGTTCAAAACAATCAAGGATGAAAACGTTCATGATGTAAAATCAAATAGTGGTATACTACAGACCAAAAATTATGTTATTAACGAACACAAGTGCCACGTTATAGAGCATTAGAATTCTCACAGAAACTGTGCAAAACGTCCTAACAAACTTGGTTTGAAATACACTCATCATGACCATATTCAGAGGAAGCCAATTTAAATTCGATAAAGAGTACCTTAATGACCTTCTTACTCAACCAAACAGCGGGGTTTTTAAGCAAGAAATCCATCAACATTTAGCTCTTCACCCTGCTCAGTTGAAAGATTTTCGACGCTCTGTCAAGGAACAAATGTGTAACAAAATTGGTTATTATGATCACTCGTAAGTATTGAATGCATCCATTTAAATGTATTTATTCAATCAAAGATTAAATGTAAAAAAAAAAACTTAATTTTGAAGTATATCAATTTCCTCGGCTTTACCTGTAACATTTTTAATGGAAGTTTTTTAGGATTTCAAAATTCATTCAATTCATCAAAAATTTTAAAGTTATGGTTTTTCTGTTATAGGTTAAAAGGTATTATCTTGGGATTTGAGAATGTTACAATACTCTCAGAGTTTGGAGTAATCGGCATGGACAACTGCTATATTCATTTAGATGTTTGGGCTTCATTCTTTATATTTCAGTCAGAAATTGGAATGATATTAAAAGGTACTAGCAAAAGAAAACCCTTTGGTTGAGGGGAAGATCACTGAAGTATATCAGTGTACAAGTAATTTAATGAGATTTTTGAAGCATTTCTGAGGCATATACTTCAAGGAATTTCCTAAATCTTTTAAGGTATATTGTGTGGTATTTTGGTATATGAAAATTTTTCAGTAATCTACCCCCTCTTCTTTGGTACTTACTATTTTGTATTCTTAAATTTTTCTTTATTTAAGGAGTGGTAACTCGTGTCACAAATAACTACATAGGTTGTCTTGTGTATAACACTTTCAATATTTCTTTACCAAAACCTGATGATAATCAGGGAGAATGGTTGGGAAGTAATGTGGGATCTGGAACTGAGGTAGAAATTCAGATTACTTATGTAGAACTTGCTAGTTCTAGAGGCTTGCCTTATATCAGAGGAGAGATACTGTAAGTATATAGAATCATTTTTTATCTAAGGAGTAAAGTATTTTCATTTAAAACAATGCATTTTGATATGGAAATTTTTGTTTATAGTTTGAAAGACAATGAAAATGGGTCACACTGTACTTTTATTAGATTAGATATTAACATCTTATTATCCTTTACTTTACTATTTTTATTCACACTCATGGTTTCTTATAGATCAATTCTATCTGAAAATATTGACATAACTGAGACATCCTCTATGTTAAAATACAAACATAAAAGATTTAAGGAAGAGGTGGAGGATGAGGAAGAGGAGAAGGAGGAAATCAATAGCACCAAACAGAAAAAATCTAAAAAAAAACAAAAATGTCATGAAAATGATGTTGATCTACCAGAATTAGAAACAAAAAAAAGGGCGAGAAAGCGCAAAAATAGTGATGCACTTAAATGTGAAAAAGAAGAATTCAATTTGTCAAATGAATCCCTTCATATCAAGTGTGATGAAGACTTTCAGGAACCAAGCCAAATATTTATAAAGGAAGAATCACCAAGCAAAACCAAGAAAAAATCTAAGCACAACAGAAAGGAAGATGATGTTTATAGTCCCACAGAATTTGGTTCAAATAAAAGATCAAAACAGCACAAAAAGAGTGAAATAATGAACCATCATAATAAGGAATTAAACTTATCAACAAAATCACTTCATATCAAAACTGAACATGAATTTGAAGAACTTCCTAAAAAGAGCAAGAAAAAGTCCAAACACAACTGGGATGAAACAGATGTTTCTTTAGATTCACTAGATTTGAATACGTTGTTTTCAAATACAACAATAAACTTTGATAAAGAGCCTTTGCAAGGGCAGATAGGAACTGACAAATCCAGCAAAAAGCAAAAAAAGAGACGCGCCCAATCAATGTCCCAAGAAGAACATGTGAAGGAGGTTAAATTAGAGCCTGATAGTGATCTTGAAAAGATTATCGGGAAGAAGAAAGATCGGATACGGTCTAAAAGTGTTTCAATTTATTAATTTATTTTGACTATAATAACAATAATCGTACTACAAATTTAAGTATAATTTAAATTCGAAATACAATATACAAATATGTCTTGAATCAAAACTTCATCGCTGACGGTTTATTTGACATTAATTGCCATAACAACCATGGTTAAGATAATGGAGATGATGATGACATGGTAACCAATTAGCTTGCTTATTAAATAATAAGCCCTATACTACTAATAATAATATAAAAAGATGTAATTCTGCGTTTTGCACGAAATGAGTCTTCAAGAGAATCAGGGTAATTATTAATAAAACATTGCAGTTGGCGGTGACCCGTCACTGACAAATAGTTGAACTGATCCTTGGCATACGTGTTATAATTTCACTCCTTTCTAAAGTTTTTTTATAAGGAATACGCTATATATACCATATTCTTGTCTAAAAGGTGAATGGTAAGTTTTAAACAGGAAAGTAACTAATCGAGGTATTAAATAGATGACGAATGAAAAAACTTAAGCGTATAATCTCAATTGAATTTCATAGAAAAATAAACAACTAATATAAGGTTATCCACGTCCATAAACTCGCAAATACATTACAGGTCTTCGTTCTGAAACGCGTATTTAGTTTGATTAAATTAATCCAATTACATGCATCGCTATTTTTCTTCTCGACACCAATAACAAACAATAATTAATAATTAAATTATCACCACGTGGGTCATACATCTTCCCAATTATAGTTCATTTGAACCTGATTTTTCTCCAATCATCTCCCAGAGCAATCATCGCGCCACCACGTTTTGGGATGCATGCAAAGCACTTTGACTCCGAGACTGATAATGACGGAGACGATATTTTTGATTTGGAAAGTATAAATTCCAATCGAAGTTCAGTTTAGTTCATCTATATTTTATTATTAATTGAGTCCACATTATAAAATTCAAGAAAATGGTGCTGAGATTGTTCTATGTGAGTGTACTCGCTCAAAGTCAAAAGGGTAATAATTTTACTACCCCACTACGGGCTTTTAGCAGAGGACACGGTAAGTTCTCTTTTTTTGAATAAATGTTTAATTATTTAGGTACCGGTAATAATTCGCGCGAATACAATGTCCCTTGATTTTGTAAGAATTACTTTTGGAACAAGTACTCTAATTACGTCATCAACTTATTCAAACATAACCTCACCGCGAATCAAGCAACCAGTTATACGCTGCAGCTCCTTTCCTTTCGATTTGCGATTGACCTGAACCTCTTGATCACGAAACCATAAAAACGTCCATTTCAGTTCGAGTCTTTGTATGATTTGTACCTTGTTATCATTTTTCTCTTTATTTTCGAGAGCAATGGCTGCCAACAAGGAAAGAACCTTTATTATGGTGAAACCCGACGGAGTTCAAAGAGGTCTCGTCGGCAAAATCATCAAGAGATTCGAACAAAAAGGCTTTAAATTGGTGGCCTTAAAGTTCATGTGGGTAAGAATCGAGACCAATTACAACCACTCTGCTTAAGTATTCATTTAATCAATCATTTAGTCAAAAATGAAATAGTTTTTTCTATAAAAACAATGGATTTAATAGAATTAACATGCGGTAACATAACCTATATTAAATATTTTAATCAATGGCATGTCACCTCAAAAAATCGTATCTGATCGTTTTTCTTTCCCTATTGCGGCCCTAAGTTTGCTTACTACGTCTCCTAGCCCTCTGAAGAGCTTCTTAAGAACCACTACTCAGACCTAGCTGGACGTCCCTTCTTCCCTGGTCTTGTCAAATACATGTCCTCTGGTCCTGTAGTCCCCATGGTTTGGGAAGGCCTCAATGTTGTAAAGACAGGTCGTGTTTTGTTGGGTGCAACTAACCCAGCTGACAGTGCCCCTGGAACCATTAGAGGAGACTTATGTGTTCAGGTAAGAAGGTATATTGAATTGCAGAGTTTACTGATTCCATGGCATTCCACATATTGACAACTAACCAATTGTGTAGTTTTCAATCTGCAGGTTATGGATATTAATATTTTTTGTCATTTTTTTGGATCATGCATAGAGAGAACTTCCATGACCTACATTGCTCTGGAATAAAATATATTTTTTTGCACCATTTCTACCAATGGTTTGTTTACAATTTAGGTTGGTAGGAACATTATCCATGGCTCAGATGCTGTTGAATCTGCAAAAAAGGAAATTGCCTTATGGTTCAATGAAAAGGAGTTGATCTCCTGGCAGCCTGCTGTTGAATCTTGGGTGTATGAAGATTAGATTGAGTTTTATAGAAATTATTTACTCATATTTAATTACATTTAAGTGCTGAAGGTTAAACCCTATGTTACACTACAAATTTCAAGCATTTAAAAGGCTGTAGGTAATTGTGTTTTGAATTAATCTTATTTATACAAAAATTGTGTATTTTGTCTACAAGTTCCAACATATAAATAAAATAATTTAACACATTTTTACAGTATTTTGAAAAGGTAATTAGGAATTACTTATTAGTAGAAGTACTCTAATTATTGATTCACTTCATTATTACCCAAAACATTATAATTAACATTATGAAGAAGTTTAAATTCGGAAAAATAGGTTATATACCTGTAACAAAACAAAGTTCAAAAAATTTTATATTATGTCTCACATATTGAAGACAATCGAGAGTATTTTTATATTTAATCAAATTATATCAAAAACTAAAGAACGATTCTTGTTATACATTTCATTTTCAACCCATATCTGGTTGGTACAGATTACAAATCATTAAATAGCATACAATTGATAGAATTACTGGCATGTAAACGAAAAAAAAAATGCACACGTTCACAACTAGATGCGATGTAAACGAGTACATATATTTATTTATAGTCGGAAGTTACGGAACATACTATAGGGCATGGAAATATAATGTATTGGGCGAATTAACTTTAATGGTTCGTCGAAACCAAATTTTGTGTTTTCGCTTTTTGGGCAACGGTGTCAATGAGTTTTTTGATGGTGTTTTCGTTATGGGGTTTATTGGTATTTTTTTTTAATAAACTGGATTCTTGACCAACTGATACCTTGAAAAAAGAATTCAGGAAGGCAAGTGAAGAAAATCTATAGTTTGATAATATTTAAATGAAGGAATAAAGGATAATGGAATTACAACGAAAATTATCAAGAATTTTGAGGAAGATTACACAAATTCAAATAAAGTTGAAATAGGATATGAATATCTTTGTGGGCTAAATTACATGAATGCACAGTAGCCAAAAATTGCAGATTCATTTTCATTGCACGAATTGTATTTATTATAATTGTTACGCTAAAATGATTACTGGCGAATTAGAGGGGTAACTTACACTACCGAAATTATAATATTTATTTTCGTTTGACCTTAAATTTCTATAGCATGTAACTATAGTATAGAAATGAAACTTTGGTATTACTCATCACCTTGTATTATTAACTGTAACTCTTCAATAGCAGTCAGTTCTAGCTCTCCATGAAGGGAAATCTTCCACCAAATTTTCACAAATGTTCAAACAAAACCGAAATGAAATCAGGGTTTCAATAGATATTTGATTTTCAATTTAATCTAAAATCTCGTTGCTTCCGTTCGAGTTGTTGACCACTGTGATTATCTTCCGCCGGCATTTTTGGAGAGCTCAACCCATGAAATGTTTATAATAATTTTGCAAATCTATAAAGTTATTTCACTGTAGGGCATATATAATATTTGTATGCATCTGAAATTTCAGCAAACTTTTTGAAAACTGGTTGTTGAAAAAAATAAATTTATAAACGAAGGTAAATATTCAGATCTTATAACAATCAGTAAACAATCGACTTCGCCAAAACATCAAGAAAAATTCAAATTTGAAGGAAATTTTCATTCATGTAATTCCACTAAAATTTTAGCACCGGCCCGAGAAAACAATATTCTTTTAATGGAAAAATTAAGCGTTGTAAATAATATATTATTTTCCTATTACCATAATAAAATATTCCTATTAATTTCTATAATTAGGTGGTAAATCTTGAAATTTTCATCAAAAATTACGAAAATATATTGTATTTTTCTGGTTTTAAGTGTTATTAAAAAAAACATTTATATATTTTTTACTCGAAATTTCTGGTATCCTCCAATTGTAACAAATGGTCTGAAGAGAATGAGCTTGCATTGTTAAAAAATTTGAGGCGCCCTGATTGTTAGATGAGGGCAATTAATACCAAACCACTTTTGTATGAAAAGGTTTTAATTGTTATTCTTTCAGATAATAATTTGCGGCTTTTTATTTTTATAACAGAAGAGACACAAAATTATTTGATTTTCACTTTAAATTGTAAGTTATTTCTTGGTAAAGCTGCAAGAGGTATTTGTGGTTGCCTATAAGTGATGCACCTGAGCGATTTTAGAATCAATCGGGGCAATTCGGCCTCTAATCGGCGAATCCCGTTGGGTCCTCTTTCAACTGTTTTTGTTTTGTTTTTTTATAGCTTCAACTTCAAACTTCGACGGTTGACGGGAAGACTGGATCGCATATCCAGTAGCTCGTTGAGTTTTCTAACTTCCGTTGTGTTAAAGTGCTATTAAATAGGGTTTCTGAAAGCGGCAAAATTGAAATATATTCTTACCGAATTGGACTTTCCCTTAGACGTGGCCTCTCAAAAAGCCATCTCAAAGTGACCGCAATCGTTGTCGGACTGCGAATGTTGTGAGTGAAAGTTTTCGAGTTTGGGGCCGAAAAGATAATCTTTTAGGGAAGACTGAGAACGGGGCAGAACTAAGTGGTATCTCTTGTGTTATTACGGCGCTTGTATCGACAACTAAGTCGTTAGTTTATTTCATTATTTTCGTCAATTTATTTGGCTCCTACCGGCCTCTACCAGCGGACAATCAACAGGTTACTCACCTTTACACAGGTGGTTTTCAGTCTTTTACAGCCTGTCTGACCCGCATTTTTATATGGCCGAATACCTTATAAGCTCAACTCTCATGCGATTAAGGTTTAATTTCAATAAATGATCTGAGAATCTCTACTTAGATTTATCCTTCAGTACAAAAAACATGTCATAACTTCTTCTGTAATATACCCCACAATGTCCACCAAAGAGGCTCTCTCAATTGACCCTGAAACCCTAAAAAATAATGGTTCTACATTGGCTAAAAATTGCCAACTAGATGATTCCAAAGTGGATAGTACTGGTAACACTGAAATAGACCCTTGTTTAAATCAGTTGAATGATTCGAAACCAAAGAAGACCCCTCTTCATGAAAAGTGCATTTTGAACTTGCAACTCAGGACAGGTTTGTCAAGAAAATGGGTCTTGGTCTTTGGTTCTTTAGTGGCCTTATGTGCAGTTTTCATTCTTGTGATATTGGGCCTTACAGTGGCTTGGCCGAGGGTGCCCCATATTTTTGGATATGGTTTATGCCGGAACCCTGCATGTTTAAGGGCAGCCTCACAGGTAACTATAACAATGAGGATAACAATCTATTAAGTGAAAGGCTGGGATTATCCAGCTTAATAATATCACTAATTCATAATACTAAAGGTAATTTTTGACAATAACAATAGATGCAAACAGATTTATGACTATGAATGGAGCAATGAAGTTGGAAAATCAGAGTATCAGACTTAGTTGGATTAGATGTATTGTTTATTTGATTTGCCTTTAATGCAACATGTGTTAGTAAGCTCAACTAATGTTGGGAATTTATTAATGTTGCACACACAAATGTTATGACTAGGCATAATTCAATATTAAAAGTTATAATAGTGTCATTATGATGAGCTGGTTTCCCTGCTCGTATTTGCCTTGAACATAACAGCACCAGTAAAATAGAATAGGATTGAAAGTGTCCTACAGTTTTATTTAAAATAGAAACGGTTTATCTTCATAAAGTAAATATTTGGCTTTGCCTTTGGTTTCGACTAAATTTTAATAATAATCTGGAGAAGTGGCATATTTTCTCATCAAAAGCAAAATAGTATACATAAGAATTGACATGATACTTATTTCAAAGTTACACTACTTGGAAAAACTAGAGGAAAAGTTGGCGCTACAATGTAACTTTTTTCTTGTAATTATTTTCTGGGTTGGAAATCTTTAATAAGATATGTTTCTTCTGATATTTTTAACTTACTTAATTACTTAGGTGTTTCATTAAGTCTCTAATAGGTATGAGGAATAAGAAGGGTCAGTATGGGAATGTGGGAAATGGGAGAAGATATAGATTTAACGAAATTTCAGATGTAATGGGTGCAGAAAATTGTGAAATTTAAATATTAACAAAACAATATTCAAAAATATAGCGTTTATGTATTATGTTTTGATTGACCTATAAACTCCTGCAGAAAATGAATGAGTCACTAAAAATATGCCATAACTTTGAAAATCAATAACTTCCAAATTCATTATTCTTATTTTAGTCTTTCTTTACATTACTTACATTAGACTTTAGTAATTATTTCGTTTAACTTAAGCTTATGGTTTAAGACTCCCATCACGTATGTACATAGTTACATTTGAGTAAAAGTCCAGTATCATGTATATGATGTGGGTAAAATAACCATTCAGTACTTTTTTCAAAAATTTTGGGGTTTTTCTCTAGATTATTCTATCGTGTACAAAATACCGCATTTTAAATCACATACAACGCACATTTTTTCTGACATTTTGTTTTTTGGTTCACTTTAGTTTCTCTAATAACAAAGGAGTTATACACTAGACAAACCTATCTAAATTTTACCTATTAAATTCATATTATTATGATTTATTTACTGGAAGTAGGTTTTTAATCTCATTTGACATTTAACATAAATCTTGTCAAGGAATCTATTGGTTGAAGATGAAAATTTTCAATATTATTAATAATATTCCCTGTTGGAAGCAACCTAAACCTGCAATAAGTGTTAATTATTTCTATTTTGATTAGATTTTATTTTTTTTATATTTGTTAATCAAGAACCGTCACATTGAAACAAAATACCTTCTGACATTTCCATTAATGTTAAACAAAATCCAAAGTCTGTTGGCTACAAAATGATAAAATAATGAGTTAAACAAAAAAAAAGTTTAGCTAATTTCGTCCTAACTCTTTTATATAGAAAATATAAAGCTCAGTTGAAGGATATTCAGAATGGATAAGAAAACATAAATAAGTGTTAAAAATTATGAGAGTTTTATGTCTGAATTAATAATCTACTTGATAAAAACAAAAAATGAAATTCAACCACAACCCCTGATTCACGGTTGAATTCAAAATAAATATAGAGGAAAGAATGATAGTGATATGGAAAGTTTCCCATTTGCTCCAGATACAAGAAAACCTCGATCCTTTAGTGTCACCCTGCTCGAATCTTTGGCAGGCAGTCTGTTCCCAATACGACAAAACCGCCACCCCCCTTGAACGGCCCGTTTGGAATCAGAAGGAAATGTTAGTACTCAATGGTGAGTCGAGGTGCCAGTTCTTTAGGGATCGGAGTATCAAATTACTGCAATAACATAATTTTCCATTTTTTGAAATTATTTTTGAAGTGACTAACGAAATTTGACTTCGGCATGTCTCTTATGAACATTTCTAAAGAGCATATTGGTAAAAAAAATGAAGATTTTATAACTCGCTAGATACTTTCTAAATAACCAAAAATAAAATATTCGCATTTAGCCTTGTCATGCCAGGGAAATTTTGTATTTCTTAAATTTGCCACTTTGAACTTTGAATAGAACTGGAGAAAATCAGGAACGTAATTTCCACACTGGAATTACCCCTGCGTCCTGGAACAGTGACGTGGAAGATGAAGCATTTTTACGAGGCTTGTCTGGATGTTGACACCATAGCTATAGACAGGGCCAGACCGCTTACCACGATTATTTCAGAACTAGGTAAGTAATCGCTTGAGTAATTGGTTTTTTAATGTGGTTCGTATTTGGTATCATTAGTAAAGTCGATTGATTTGATTCCATTTAAGTTCTAAATTATTAATATGCGGGCAATAATTGAATATAATACAAGTGCGTATCCGATTCTTGGTTTCTATGGAAAATGGGTTTAAGTGAAAGTTGTTAACTCGCTAATTGGGCAGAAGGTACGTTAAGGTGAAGAAGTATGATTAGTTGGGAAAGTGGCGTTTTTCCTGCGTCCTTATAGATGATGGAATGGAGTATTATCGGGCGTTGGAAAATGAAAAGTTTCAAATATTATTGCTCTATATTTTTGAAGTGAAAGGAGACTTAATCGAAGTTTGTATGTACAAAAATTTAATTAAGTTAAACCTTAGAATTTTTTAAAGATTGAGTGGTGTACAGTGCTATTCATTGGTGAGACACCCTAAACCTTCGCATAAAAATAATCGTTGTAACACATGAGAAGTTTGTTCTGTGATGTGTAAAGTACAAAAATATGACTATATCAACTTTCAATAAAGTATTCGGTTACCTCTTCCTCGTCATCATTTCAGCAAAAAGACTTGTTTTATGCCTGGTTAGTGTCGATATTTGGTCTCGTTACTGCTTTCTTTTGCATTGATGTTGACTCTTGAGTTTGATGTTCATTTCGAATTAACATTAACACACTATCAATTTGGTCTTGGAGATTTTTCCAGGTTGTTTGCATCAATGCTTTGAAATGCTTTCGCTTCAAGTTACCGTTGTGAATTCTATTGACGCATTTCAAGACGTAATGTAACATTCAAATTCCATAAGTGTACTGGTAATTAAGATTTGTAGTAAGAGATATTGTAGATGAAACTTGGGTCTATAAAATTACTCAAAAGTCATTGGTGTAGGGTGTTTCCTGTGGTAAATAAGAATTTGCAAAAAAATATAATATTGAAAGTTTCCTAGGTTCGCTTTTCTTTATTGTTTTAGAATCGCCTGTTGAACTTCTCTACTTACTCTCGAATTAAACAGGAACAATTAAATATTGCAGAAGCTCGGGGTCTATAAGACTGCCCTAAAGCCATTAGCTTAGGTGGTTTCAAATGGTAATTTGCCCCTTTATAGGCTTGTTTAATCTCAAATGAAGTGGAAAAAATAAATATTATGGACGAAACTTAGACCTGAAATGCTGCGGCAATGTCATTGGCAGAGGCTGTCTCTAATGCGGCCTTTAACGTAATAAAAAAAAAATTCAAACCTTAGAACAGAAAAATGTTGTGTGGAAGAAGATACAGCGTAAAAAACGTATAGAAAGTCAAAAATGGAGGTACTAATAATAAATTACATTACGTGTTGTACTTATCCGGTTATTGTATCTTGTCAATCAATCTTAAGGTTTAAGGCAACATTAAAACAGCCTTGCACTTGGTAAACTGCGGGAATTTCGGCCTTGAGGAACGCCTTAACTTTGGTCGAAACGTCGGTAATATACCAGCTCTAAGTAAATGTTAACCGAGAAGTTTGATTTACCGCGATGCCATTTACGTTAGTCTTATTAAAAAAAAAAAATCAAAATATGAAGTCATATGAATTCTTTTGCACATTCCTCACTTTTTTCGATTGAGCAACCTCGCTTTTGGAGATTTTGAGTAGCGGTGATTGTTCGGAATTGCTGTTCTATGGCTTCTTTTTTTCCTAAATGGAGAACGCGCAATCACACGGTCTCATGTCTGGTCGTTCGGCGGTCTAAGAGTATGATTTTCGTTTAAGGTGCGGAAGGTTCCAAGTGCACATCCCTGACGAAGTCTTGTAAGATTAAATTTCTTTTTACGGTTTCAACTTGCAGAAACGAACTGATTTCCGTTTCAGGTAGATTGTTTTCTGTCCCGAATCTTGTTTTAATAATAAACGAATTACCTAATGCATTTTAGACTTTAGCCTCAAACACCGTGAGGCTCCCTCATAAGCCCGCATTATTTCTAAACCAGACTACGCCGATTAATATTTAGGAGTAATTAGCTCCTTGATAATAAAACTGCAAATTGGACTATACAGGGTGTCCTCGAATTACGTGGCCAAAATAATACCGCAGATTGTTTGAGTGAAAATAAGTCGATTTAACTAAACTTCCCTCAGTCCAAAAGTTGATAATTATGGAGCTACAGGGTGTTAAAGTTGAAAAAAAAATCACATTTTCTTTAATATCTTTCGATTTCTTTGAGTTAATTTCACGAAATTTCATATTTGAGGGTGTTTTAGGATACGAAATTCAAATTTATTAACGATTTAGTTGTTTCTTCTAGGGGGCGCCACAAGCGACCATTAGGACACATTTAAATCTCTGTAACTTTTTCGTGCCACGGTGTATATTATTTTGGTATTTAAAAACCTTTTTCCCTACCTTTTATACTTAGAAAAGGTATACTTTATTGACGTCGCTAGAAGCAACGGTTTTGGAGAAAAACGCATAATTCTAATGCGCTGCATATTTGCGTTGGCGCTTTTAAGTAAATAACTCAGTTGGCTATGTTTTTAATTGACATTTTAACACTTGAATTTGTTTCTCAAATGTCAGTTTTTTTATTTAGCCCTCAGTTTTTCTTGTCAGTTTCGCTTCTTGTTCCTGTAAATATCCAAAAGTATGGCCAATAAATTCACTTATTCTGAAATGGTGGATATGCTGTTAGTTTATGGACTTTGCCGTTGTAATAGTCAAAATAATATCTGATTTTGAAAACTTATTGTTATACCTTTACTAATAATTATTTTTGAAAAACTTAATTTTTTTTAACGGAAAATAATTTTAAGGTAATTTGCATGCATCATCAGGCTTAGATGCATTTTTCTCCAAAACCGTTGCTTCTAGCGACGTCAATAAAGTATACCTTTTCTAAGTATAAAAGGTAGGGAAAAAGGTTTTTAAATACCAAAATAATATACACCGTGGCACGAAAAAGTTACAGAGATTTAAATGTGTCCTAATGGTCGCTTGTGGCGTCCCCTAGAAGAAACAACTAAATCGTTAATAAATTTGAATTTCGTATCCTAAAACACCCTCAAATATGAAATTTCGTGAAATTAACTCAAAGAAATCGAAAGATATTAAAGAAAATGTGATTTTTTTTTCAACTTTAACACCCTGTAGCTCCATAATTATCAACTTTTGGACTGAGGGAAGTTTAGTTAAATCGACTTATTTTCACTCAAACAATCTGCGGTATTATTTTGGCCACGTAATTCGAGGACACCCTGTATATTGTTTTATATCTAATTGTCACAGAATCTGGTGGTGTCACACTAAAAAATTAAACAAGTAAATCTGATATGATACGAAACCATCCATCCACTTTTCAAATTAACACGACCCTTTGCGATTTTTGCCCAAACATTCACGTTATTTTATTTTATCCCTCCAACTTCCAACATTAAGACAACTCTGCCCTCGACACGATCGACTGCGCTCACGCAGTTCTGCGCCCCCGATCGTGCATCCTTCCACCCCTATTTCGTATGGACGTTTCAGCGCCAAATCGCGAAGGTCTGAAAGCTTTAAGGGTGAAATTGTTGCCGGGGGTTGCGACCGGTGCTCGGTTTAGGCCCATGCGCGACGCTGCTATCCTGATCCTTCGCAAAAACAGGGGGTGGAAATGTTTCCTCGGAATATTACGTCACCGATCTTCAATGTAATAACCAGCTGTACGCTTAGTGAATATCACTTAAATAACAAAACTCAACATTATTTATTCAACTTGTCTTGCCAAATGTTCAACTTGGCGCAATTGGACACGTGTTGTATGTGTATTTGGATGGTAAAAGTTTACATTTAACATTTTTGGTTACTTACTGCTGAATCGTATCAGTTGTTTCTGTGGGTCTGCCGCAGAAAAGGGAGAAGTTGGAAAAATCTACAGGACTCTACTGGAGACAAATACGTGTAGTGGGTTCATCAAGTGAGAACAAATGTAAAAGGGCCTTTCTTCGACCTTGTAATCCTGGCAGAAAAACGTAGAGTATTATTACTTTTTGCGTGTGCGCCAATGTGCCGTGCCGTGTTATGAAACTTGTATTTTAATACAGGCACTCTTTAACGTCTCGGCTTAGAAAGCATCTGCTGGCCCGCGTGACAATAAATTATAATTTAATAATACATAAACTGTCTCTAACGATAATGGCATTTTAAGAATAAATTAATTGGAAATCGGACATTCTTATACTGACTTTCACCCGCCGATGGCACCGCGCTCGGTTTTACCCGCATCATTCTCATTGCCGTTAACAGGCTCTATGTTACTCCCAATATTCCTGTTCTCTTGTCCCGATGTTCTCCCACTTAGAGCCTGTTTAGCCCTAAATTTGGGGCCTTAGTCAAGAAAAGAGTCTAAAAATCGTCGTTTGTGTTTAATATACCAAAGGCGAGGAGAAGCTCTTAGAGAGCGTCTGAAGCTCGATTCCCCTCAGGAGAGCTGCTTTGAGCATATTTTTGATCAGGACCGCAGAGGCCGCGGTCGGGAAAAAATCCCTTCTTTCTAAAACCACCCCGGAGAACTTAGAGCGTCAGGGAATCCCTATTTAGAAAGTCCAACTAGCAGGGGGTTAGAAGTGGGCTTGTGCTAAATAGGTCGATCGTTTCTCTTTATTAGAACGCAAACTTCTTTTGAAGGCAGTGGAAATACGGCATGATGGCCGACACGCCTCACCTCTCACGAAGGATCCTTTCTTCCTCGTGGGATAAGTAAAAAGTAATTTAGGCCAGTTTTACGAATATTTTCGATAATTTCATATTTTTGCACGTAGTCCGCAATTCCATGGCGAATCATGTAAATGAATAAAGAAAGATCTTTTAGTCACTCTCAGAATCGGTTAGCTGATCCGCTAAATGGTATTTAGAGAATAAAAGGCAAACCGTAATGTAATTTTGTTCTTAACGCTGTTGTGGTGAATGTCCTCTACTTAACTGTTGATTGAAAACTAGTCCTTAATGGAATTAATTTAACATGCTCAAAGAGAGCGTTGCCTATTGTTCACTTTCGTTTAGGAATTAAGGAATGTAGGTTTTTCTCAAGCTTACAAGCGATAATGTATTGTCTGAAGTTTTACACCGTAGATGTTTAGGGTACTCTTGCGTACACTGTTGTTAAGTGAAGACTTCTCAGATAATTGTCTTACGGAAATAGTTATTTACGTGTATAGGGCTGAAACAAGAAGATCGCGTCTCTGGCCGAAGTGTGAGGCCCTAGGGGGGAATTTTTAATCGGTCAAAGTCGTAATAGTTCTTTCGGTCCGTGGTACGTACAATTATTATTACTTTACAGTCCGTTGGCAAGAGCGTCGGGCGTTATTGCAACCTTACGGCCCGGCGCCGCTAGTGACGAACTGTAAACATAATACTACGCCCCCTGGTTGTAAACTAATTGATTTCGTAACGGAAATTAAAATATGTAAACGAATAGTTTCGATCCATTTGTGCATAAAATAATAATGTTTCCTCGAGTTGTCTTAATTGTCCACATCAACTCGTGTGGCAATGACGCATAGACGACGGCCGAATGCAATTGACCTATCACGTCATAGATTCGCGTGATTGTAACGCTAATCATACCTGTCTAAGTCATATACAGTGGATCACAAAAATATTCGGACAGCAAATTTAATTAATTATATTAGGGGTACAAATAAGTTTCCGCCGTTTAACAAAGCATGGTCCCACCAGAAGGTTATGCTGAAATTGCTAGATGTAAATCTTACTATCGCAAGTTTGATCAACTAGTAACAACATAACCTAGAAGTATTAGTGGTTTCGTATCAGCATCACATTTTTTTTTCTTGCAAAAATGTCAAGTTTTGTGCCGAATAAGCGTCATTTGCGGGAACTTTTGATTTACTTCTTTAATGTGAAGAAATCTGCAGCTGAGGCGCATCGATTGCTTGTAGAAGCATATGGTGAGGCTGCTTTGAGTGAGAGAAGTTGTCGTGAGTGGTTTCACAAGTTTAAAAACGGTGAGTTTAACGTGGAAGACAAAGGACGCAGTGGAAGGCCGAAAACGTACGAAGATACGGAATTGGAAGTGTTATTGGAGGAAGATTCGTCTCAAACACAAAAAGAACTTGCACTTACATTAGAAGTGACGCAACAAGCAATTTCACATCGTTTAAAAATGTTGGGAATTATTCAAAAACAAGGGAATTGGGTTCCTTATGAACTGAAACCCAGAGACGTCGAACGCCGATTTTGCATGAGTGAAATGCTGCTTGCCAGGCATAAAACAAAGGGTTTTTTGCATCGTGTAGTCACTGGGGATGAAAAATGGATCCATTATGATAACCCAAAGAAGAAGAAATCATGGGGTCCACCTGGCCATGTTTCAACATCAGTAGCCAAATCAAATATTCATGGAAAAAAACTAATGTTGTGTATTTGGTGGGATCAACTTGGTGTTGTATATTATGAGTTGCTCAAATCGAGCGAAACTATTACTGGAACTCTCTACCGAACACAATTAATGAGATTGAGCCGAGCACTCAAGGAAAAACGCGCTCATTACTACTCTAGACATGACAAGATTATTCTCCTACATGATAATGCTCGTCCGCATGTTGCGGCACCGGTTAAAACCTATTTGGAAACACTTAATTGGGAAGTCCTACCCCACCCGCCATATTCACCAGACCTTGCCCCATCCGACTACCACTTGTTTCGATCAATGGCACACGGTCTGTCTGAGCAGCGCTTTACATCATATGAAGATACCAAAAATTGGGTCGATTCATGGATAGCTTCAAAAGATGAAGAGTTTTTTCGCCGTGGTATCCGAATGCTGCCAGAAAGATGGGAAAAAGTAGTGGCCGTTGATGGGCAATACTTTGAATAAAACGTAATATCCCGTTCTTTCACAATTAATTCCAATTTTTTTATAGAAAACGGCGGAAACTTATTTGTACCCCTAATACTTACCGTTTTAAATGGATGTTTAAAAGAATTAGACAAAAAATATTCAATAATGAATTTCTAAGATATTTTTCCTACCACAAAATGACCTTAATTTTCAAATAAAGCCATCGAAATCGAAAGAAAATTATGAAATTAGAAAATTATCGCATATTTTTAATATCACAAAGATATTCAGACGCTGTTTACCTGGTTGCAAGGCAATAGTTTCTTTACTGTTATCTAATACATTTTTATATCATGAATCACTTTCGTACACATCCATATAGTATGCTATCGAAGTGCAATTTATTATCATCTGAAAAATGGGTCGTATCGCAAATAAGAACATTAGTTTCGAAATTAGACAGTTAGTGATTTTCAATTATGAAAAAGGTTATTCATACCAAAAAATAGGTGCTATGGTAAATCTAGATCAAAGCTCGGTAGGAGACATAATATCGAAGTATAAAAATGAAGATCGAATTATGCCATTGAAGCAATCAGGCCGTCCACGAATTCTTAACGAACAAGATTACCGACTTATTATGCGCAAAGTGAGAGAAAATCCTAAAATGAGTGCCCTTAAGTTGCAAATAGAAACGGAAAAATTTCATGAAAAAAAAGTGTCAACGGAGACCATTCGAAGATGTATTCGTGATCATGGTTTTCATGGTCGTGTAGCCAGGAAAAAGCCCTGGTTAAGTAAGAAAAATCAAAAAGTTAGATTTGAATTTGCCATTGAACACATTTCTAAGGATGAGGACTTCTGGAATAACGTTATTTTTTGCGATGAATCTAAATTTAATATTTTCGGATCGGATGGTAGGCAAATGGTCTGGAGAAAAGCAAATACTGAGCTAAATAACAACAATTTATGTCCCACGATTGAACACGGAGGAGGTTCTGTAATGGTTTGGGTGTGTACATCATCGCAAGGTGTGGGCGAATTAGTTTTTATTGAGGGAATGGATAAGATATATTACCTTAACTTATTAAAGCAAAATCTTTAAAAAAAAGTGCTGAAAAAATGGAATTACTGGATCGGTTTAAATTTTATCAAGACAATGATCCTAAGCACAGTGCTCGAATAGTGAAACAATGGTTGTTGTATAATTGTCCAAATGTGATAAAAACACCACCGCAATCTCCGGATCTCAACCCTATTAAGAATGTGTGGCATCAATTAGACGTTCAAATTCGACAACATCAGATTACAAATAAAGAAACATTAAAAAGAGTATTAACTGAAGAATGGCTTAAAATTGATACACAATTTATAAAAAAATCAATTTCTTCTATGCCATGCCGATTGCAAAGGGTTCGGAACCAAAATGGAGGTCATACGAAATATTAATTTTTAGAATAATTGCAACAATTACCGTTTTTTGTCATGTTTAAATCGGTGTCCGAATATTTTTGTGATTTGATAAAAATGTTATTTAAACAGATTTGTTATTATTTATCTTGTTGTATATGTTTTTTTTGTTTATGAATTTATTAAATATTAGTATGTAAGATTGAATCTATTTATTGGCAATTAAATTTTTCTTTCCCGTTCAGTACACAGTCTATTAAATCCTATAATAAACGAATTCTAGTAGGTGTCCGAATATTTTTGTGATCCACTGTAGTTCAGTTAAGTCTAATGTAAAAATTTGTTATTCTGAGTGTTACAAAAAAATGGGGCCGTTTCCGTCAACCAGAGATTCCTCAAACATAAAAATACGGCTGTTGGAATTTCTATTACTTTCATTTTAGAGTTTCTCGTTTCCATAGAAAACGATTTGAATATTTTCAAACTAATTGCCACATTCAATGTTCTCTTGTCAATCTGCGTATTGTCTGCTTATCTATTCCTCACGGAAAATTTCAATTTATGCATTATTATTATTTCTATCGCTGGGCCAAATTGTGATTGTGCGGACAAGTTTAACGTTATCATATTATCTTTCATATCAAATTTTATCAATGTACCATTGAATAAATAAGCACAGTTCACGTTAAAAATTCTTACCTTACGTTATCGATACTCGTGTATTGATTTTTCGATAAGGGTATTGTGCTTTTACTGACATAATATATATGTTTTTGATGAACTTTAGTCGCCCTTGAGCTATAAAAAGTTTCATTCCTTTTCACATAGGTTGGAATCAGGTAACGATGCGATACTACAACTATAGTATAAGCGGCTAGATGGCTTAACATATCTCACACAAAATTTGGTAGTACCTTTTCAAAATATCGCTCGAACCGTTCAATTTTTATTTTCAATTGTATATTTTCGACACAAAATCAACATATACAAGGCCATAATCGTAACACTTATTTTCATATACAGGGTTTTCCATAGTTAAGGCTACATAACGGAACTATCCATTCTTTATCGAACAATATTGAGCTTTAACCGAATTTCCTTATATCCAGAAGTTGAACATAACCAAACTACATTGTGAACAAGTTAAATATTATTTTTAGACTATTTAAATAAAGTTCGGAACAAAACTGATACGTGGCTGAAATTCAATATTCGTGATTTTCTTAGGGTGGGAAATTAAAATATTATTCAAATTTTGATGTAAATTGCAGAGGGCGGTGTCGCCGATTTTCCTCGTGTTCAAAACTTTCTTCTGCTCCGGTATATTCTTAAACTGATATTAAATGATCCCATTTAATTGCTTCAACTTCCTACCAGAAATTTTACTGATTGGTGATTTTATTATTGCCTCGTTAACAACGGTTCACATTTTGAGCGTCCATTAACCCATTTCAGTGTTTTTGGTACAGTTGCATAGCAAGTTGAATTCCGCTTTGCGGGATGTACCACTCGACTAGGGGTACTATTTGAAATATTGCATTGAGGGTAGCTGGGGTGGAGAGAGCGATTGATACCATTTTCTCTAATATCAAACTAAACTTTCCCCTATATATTTAAACAAAGGCTTTTTTCATTATTGAAATTTTTTCTCCTACTCGAGAGATATTCCGGATAGTTCGTATTGAAATGAACACCCTGTATACGAATATGCACATACACCCAATGTCAAGTTTTTTTTGTTTGCTGCTTCGCGAATGATAAATAACTGAGTTATATGCATGAATCGTTATTTAGCCTCAAAACTTATGGCTGAATTTAGATTAATTGAGTTGTATTATTAGATTTTGCTGAATTTACATGTAAATTGGCAATAATCTCAATTATATTAATCAAAATAATTTGTATCAATACTTAGAAAGTTTTGTAATTATTACTAAATAAAAGTTCATGTTGGCACGTTTTTAAACAGAAATGCTTGTTACTGTCTAGAACATAAGTGGTATTGACCATAAAGACGTCTTGGTAGCAGAACATGTATATGCAGATATTGTTCTTCCCTATTACTCAGTAGGCTACAGAATTCGGGGTATACAGTGTGTTGCAAAATGTTGTTCAAGATATGCCTAGAGAAGGTTCAGCACCCAAAAACACAAAAGGAGATTATTCGTCACTCAAGTCGAAGTTAGGGTGTTACTTAGTCCAGATTTGGGGTGCGTACTGTTCTGAAGGATATAGACAATATGATATTCCGGTAACAGTTGAAAATATACTGATGAGAATTGTTTGAGGACATAACATTTTGGGAAAAATAAGTGAGAGCCTGCATGAAATGTTCTTCAATGAGCAACTTTCAACAATTAGATAATCAGCACCCTCTAAGGCGTCATATTATGTTTATCCTAGAGTAGTGTGTTTGCTCCACTTCTGCACTAAATAATTCATAGTCTATAGGAGCATTAAAACATATTGACAGCTCTTTAAACACAATCATAATATCTGTAACGAACCATTTTTGAACCTGTCTATAGAATTGTTTTTCCCATTTTTGTATGTACCGTCTCTCCCAGAATATTTTGAACAAAATTTTTGAACGCCTTGTACTTTAGCTGTAAGTTCTGGATTTGAGTTACTTTTACAGACTCATCCAGCACCACTAAAATCTATAATTTTCCATTATTTTTATGGTTATTTTTTTATCTCAAAAGTTGCTTAACTCACTTTCGCTTGAACACTCGGAACATCATACTTTCTCAATTTAGGTCTTGAAGTTTTGTAAAAATATACAGTGTTTATTTAAAATCGTCGGTAACCTCAGACTTTTCGAAATTTTCCAATAATATCCCGGTCAAAATATGGTTTAAAGCCGGTGTTCCTTTATTTTCGTAATCAACATGAAACAATGTTGCTTTAGTCCTGTGTTAACATTAGAAGCCCCATCGAGCTTAAGTGGTCCGCATCGAAAGCTATTTCTGGAAAGCTTTCAAAATCATCGAGATATGATCCATTTGGTTTTCGATTTCTTATAAATAAACTACCATTAATAATAAGCTACACATATAAGTTTCTATTTCTAGATTGAAGTATATTCTATAAGGCAAAAAAAACTATGTTATATTATTTATTTGAGCACTCCGGCTGCTGGTCTGTCATAGCGATAGCCCTGATTTAGAGATTTGACTGAGCTGTCAACCACCATTGAGTCGCTATTTCCGTCTTCATGTTGTGGCCCTAAAGCGATCTCCTGTCGCTGCTGCTTCCCGCGATACTTTATAAAGTAGACCTCAGGCCTATCTAAGGGGGCCGGAGCTACTTGACTGGCCTTCACTTCCGAAGGTTCATCAGGCCTCTTCACCAACACGTAAACGAGGGTTTTTTCCTGGTGGAGTTCTTGCTGTGGTTGGGCCACGTACTGAGCAGTCGGATACGAAGGCACCTTCACGAAGATGATTTTGTAGTGTTTTCTGGTAGTAACTAGAGGTTGCCGAAGCTGCAATTTAACGGTGTCTAGTAGTAGGACTTCAATTAATTGAGGGGTACCTGGTACCTTCTGGGGTAATTCCTCAGGATCGGGAGGTGGTACATGCACGTAAATGTGCTTTTGCACGCTTACCAACGGTTCGGATTGGCTTTTTAGGCTTGAGAAGTCGTAGGTTCTACAAAATTTACATTCTGCCAAGTGATTTAATAGAGAATGAGAAAATAAGTTTAGCTTGTTGAGGCTAAGGTCAGTTTAGTTAATAGCTAACAATTGAAATGTTCTAGACATTCAGTCCGAATTAGCACAAAGTAACTGAACTTTGTTCACGATTTTGAAAAGATCTTAACCCTAGTCCGGTTTATGGCTCCTACTACAGGATAGTCGTTTTAATGGATGATACCATTTTTTACTTCCCCAACCTCTTGTGGTGCGCCATGGACCGACTATTGTAGTCACCTAAATTGGTCTGATCACGTTATTTTATAGAACTCAACTCAAATTGGTCCCAACATAATAATTAACATTCATCAGAAATAACCTTTGTATAAATGTATCTTTTTTTTTTTAATTAACAACTAATATTAAACAAAGTAAGTCTATGTGAGATCAGAAGTAAACCGGCAACATTTTTGGAGTAATCTCAAGTAATCTGCTCCGAACTCACTGACATTTTTTTGAGTAATTAGAAGTTACTTGAATTAATGTCATCGATATTCACGAAGTAGCTAATCAAAAACTGACCACTTAATTTTTTAATATACAATCAAAAATGATCTGTAGAAAGTTTTTGTGATAGATGACCATAAGAAAACTGAACTGACCTAATAGAATTCAATTAATCAGTAATCAAGACTATCCTTAACTAAACACCAACATTTTCATCGTAACGGGGAGTATCTTAAGTCAAATAAAAACTATTTTTGTAACCTGAATTGATGTATAAAAGTATTAGCTGTATAAATTAATTCTCGGCCCTTAGATAAAATTGGTTAAAACACTTCTCTATATTTACAATTTTTTCTAACTGTATAGTCCGTTTTGAAGCGCCATCTGTGAGCTATCAAACCACTTAATTTGATTAATCTAACCACGAAGAACGTTATAAATGTCGTCTGACAAGCAGCGCTTAAGGCACTCTTGTTTTTTCACTTTTCAACTTTAAAAAAATACTGCAGAAGCGCAAGACATGATTTGTTCAGCCTTGGGAGAGAATGCTGTATCTTATAGTACGTGTAAAAAATGGTTTCAAAAGTTTCGGAATGGAAATTTTGATCTTGAAGACGAAATACGCCCCGGTCAACCAGAAAAGGTTAACGATGAAGAGTTGGAGAACTTACTCAATGAAAATCCCTGTCAATCACAAAAAGAGCTTGCTGATGCACTCGGAATGACTCAACCAGCTATTTGGATACGTTTGAAAAAATTCGGAAAGATACAAAAGGAAGGTCACTGGATACCTCATGATCTTAGCTCAGAAAACAAAAATCAGCGCTGTGAAATTGCAATGAGTCTACTGATGCGATTGAGAAAAAAATACTTTTTAAGTAAAATTATTACTGGAGATGAAAAATGGATATTGTATGACAATCCTAAGAGAAAAAAATCGTGGGTTTATCCGGGAGAACCATCAGCAAGTACTGCAAAACCAAACATCCACGGAAAAAAAATTGTTATAGAGTATTTGGTGGGATTCCAAAGGTGTAATTTACTATGAGACACTTGAACCAAGAGAAACTATTACTGCTAACCGTTATCAAGACCAATTAATAAAATTGAGGTATGCTATTGAGGAAAAAAGACCTACCTTAATGGTAGTGGAACAAGGCAAGTCATTTTGTTGCACGACAACGCGCAACCACATACGGCAAAAGACACCATTGACATTTATCTCCGCGTTGGGCTGGGAAGTTCTCCCTCATGCGACGTATTCATCAGATCTTGCACCTTTTGATTATTACCTTTTTCGAGCATTACAACATCACCTGGTTGATACACACTTTCAATGTCTCGAAGAAGTCTACCAAACAATGGAAGATTTTATCCAATCAAAATCACTATCTTTCTTCCGAGACGGGATTCGAAAATTAGCTCATAAATGGCAGAAATGCATTGAAACTAAGGGCAATTATTTTGATGATTAAATTGTAATTCTTTTTTTTATAAATAAAAATGTAAATTGTTTAAAAAAGGCCGTGAATTAATTTATACACCTGATAGTTGTGGCAACCAGAAATGAACTCAATAAAGGGTTTGTAATAATTATAAATAACTTGAAAGAATTTCTTGTAGTAATTTGAGGTGAACACAACCAACTTATTCATATGTGCAACCGCTTTTGAGCTTTTTCAGATTCTGATTTACCGGTTAAACGTTCAATAAAGTAAAAATATGTTTCCATGGTGTGCAAATATTCTACGGTGTCAACTAACCTGGATGGGATGCTTTGCCCCAATATAGGAGTTCGCAGTATCGGCGTCCCATACGAAGTAGCTGGAATCACGTTGTTGTAAGTTTGGACTCCAGGGAGGTAACTTTGGCTCACTTGTGCGGTTGGTATTGAAGGTCTCACAGGAGGTTGGTAGTAATAAGGGAGGGTGGCTTCTGGTCGACCACGCGCCCACCCTAAAACACACTGTAGCACAAAAAATTATAACAATCTTCAAAATTTTCTTAGTTACTTTTACATACAAAGAGCAGAAAAGACCTCATAGTATCGACAATAAGTCTTCACTAGGATAATTTATTTCTGCAGGGTTATATATATTGGGCAAAAGTTTGGAGTGAAAGCCCAAATTTCCAGTAAAACAAATATTGTAAACTGAAGTTGGGTAAATTGTTGCGTTTTGAATCATCGAAGATGTTTTTACAGCAATTCCTGTTTATTTAGTCGATGTTAACTTTGGCCCTGTATACCCACGTAATGCGTGACATTAGGATCTTAAAGAGTAAATAGTAACACCAGGGCGGGATCCATGATCGTATTACCAATCGTTAAGACAGTTTTAAGAATTTTCCAGTACGGTCCTGTAATTAATTTCCTTACATAAACATGTGTTTACAACTCTCAATAATAGTTTATCGAGGCTTTCAACGATTTCCAAAGTCGTAGCAACAAATATGTTTTGCAACAAAGAAAAACTAAAAAAGAGAGAAATCATCAGGAAAATTATGCCGGAAGCTTCACTTACTTAAGCGATTTAACGTGTTTTGGTAGACGCAAAGAGTGTCATCCGAGTGTTGTGGGAAAAATCGGAAAATGAAGTTTTTTTAATCCAAATAATAAACTAATGCTCTATAAAGCATAAATCAACGTGAATATTATTAATTTAGTGTTAAAATATTATAAGAAACACACAAAAGTATATTGGTTCAAGCCCAGTATTTTCAGCGCATCGTTTTTTTATTATTTTACATTGTTGTAATTTTTGTCTCGTATAAAGTGCATTTCGTGAAATTTTGGTTCCATTACAAATAAATTGTAAGGATTGCTAATGTGTATTATTAAGCAATGAGTGTATATGATTTTCATCTATATCTTGAGATTAAAAAAAAAAAAAAACTACTTTGTATTGTGATTTTTTACATAAACAATTAATTCATTGACATACATTTTTTCTAGGTTACGGATTTTTTTCAAACATTAAATAATAGCGACTCCTATTTTAAATTGTTAATTAAGGAACGGCTTCGTTCAAATAAAAAAAAAATAGAAACACTTTATTTTCTAATATGTTATGCAAACAATATGTGATGAGTGAACTGAAAAACCAATTAAGTTGTTCATTTTGCTGAATGTGTCTCCAGTGTTTTCATTTTAGACCAAAAGATTTTAAAAATGTCTTTGGTTACTTATTATTTGAAAAACTCTTTCACGTCTCTTAATTTATAAATTAAGTTTGACCTGATTAATAAAATCAAGTTCTTCATTTTTCGAATATACAGGGTATTTCTTAAGTATGGTACATAACTTCGGGAGCGTATTCTACAGCTAAGATAAAGGTAATTTTGTTATATAAACTATATCCCAAAAATGCTTCGTTGCGGATATACAGGGTGTGAAAATTTTATTGTCTGAAATTTAATGTTTCACTCACAGATAAATAAACGGTGTTGGTGACTAGTAAAATGTCGACAATTTCGCTACCAAACAGGTAAGTACTTAACAAAAAAAAATTCATGTCTGTATACCAGTATTTCTTCTCTTAAGAATAATAAAAAAGACTGAAAAAATTTAGCTTCAATGTTTTTTATTTATTTACTCGAAAACGGTGCGTCCTATGAAAAAAAGTTAAGAGACCTTTTTATCTTCCAAATCGAACACATAATTAAAAAAGGAACAAAATATTGGAAAATAATTACATTTTTCCTTTAAAATATCCAGCAATTATCCTGCCCGTACGCCAATGGTTACACAGCAGCCACTGTTTTAGCATAAAATACGCACCGTTGCTAACTCTCAAATCTTGCAAAATTTCATTAAAAGGTCTCAAGTAGTTTCGGAAATATTTAAAAAATTGTAATTTTTTAAAGAAATTTTCACACTCTATATTTCCGCAACGAAGCATTTTTGGGATATAGTTTATATAACAAAATTACCTTTATTTTAGCTGTAGAATACGCTCCTGAAGTTATGTACCGTACTTAGGAAACACCCTGTATATCTATTGCTCAGTTTATAACTTCTTAAAATCCAAAGTTCCTGTACCTCAAGTTTTGCTTGGCTAAAAACATTTGGCGACTTTTTAAAATTGTGCCTCCTAACAGGAAAACCTTGTTTTATGTGCTTTTTGTTTGTTCTTCAAATGTCTAATAGAAATTCAAAAAATTTTGTCCCACAACTAGACCAGCAGAAAAGGTGCGTAACGATTACACATTAAAAAAAATGAGTAGGCATTATTTGTTTTTTGCTATGTTTCCCGTTATCGAAATTGGACCTGATACGCCTTGATTTGGTAGAAATCAAAAATTTTTATCGTAGATCTAAATTAGTGGTGGAACATATCATTAGGTGTTATAAATCAATTATCAAGATTTGGTAGCTTAGAAAACTTTGTAATTTCTAAAAATCAGAGCAGGAAGTACGTTTTTGGCAATTAAAATTGCAAGCCAGGCAGGTCGGTTGTTGCACATCCAAAAAAGTGGCGTTGAAAATGAATTTTGAATTTAAATTGTTAAAAAAAATTCTTCTGGTACTTTGAAAATCAAATGTGAATCGTCTTTGTTTTAGCGGCAGTCTAAATAGTTATTTTTCTGTCTTTTCCTTGCTTGTCTCAATGTTCACTGAATAATCATTTCTCTTATTCTACTTAATAAGTAGTGCCGCAATTTGTCCATTTTAGTTACTTACAAAAATTTTTAATTCGTATTTACAATTTTTTTTTTCAAAAATTTGAAGGAGAAATTTTCAAAATACATCCTTGTAGTATCCAGTTGATTGGAGGATGAACGCTGGCATAACTGTGGACCTCAACGCTTAGAAAACTAAAAATAGTGAAATCTTAAGCCTTCTGAAAATGAGAACCATTGTACTACCTTTAGGCTTGAAAAATTAGCTGTAGACGCCTCTGGTTTTTATACATTAAAATTGCTATTTTTTTTTAATATGCCTAAGATTTGGTAGAACTATATTTTTTAAATTCTTGGACTATTGTTGCTTACCATCTGATTGAAAAGAATGGAAATGTTCGATTTGCTATTTTCAATACAGAGTTCAAATTATTCCGTCTATTCAAAAATATTCTTTTTCGTCAATAAAATAAAAGTCTTTTTCAGTATTTTTCAGACCTCTTCTGCATGCGTTTGGTTTATGAAAATGCCAAATATTAGACAAGTTTCATAAGAATTTCGAGCTAATATTCAAATCAAAGTTTTCAAAATATAAAAAAATATTTATTCATTATAAATTAAACCTTAACATTAATTTTTGTCACCGTATCACATTACAAGACTAATCCATAATTAATAAATGACCCTAAATCCTCTAATATGGCATAATGGTATATTTAGTGCGATAGTGCGAATCTTAAGTTATACGAAATCCTACCTGTGTAATGATAAATGATATCACGGGAGATAAATGTCTTTTTGCCAGCCACTATTTAAATTACGACATCACTTTCACTTCTCGACCGTCAGTACGGCCCTGGAACGTGCCCTGGAGGCCCGTAAGATGTACTCAGCCCCCCGGAATTTGCCGAGGAGCCGGAAATGAACGAACTACTCGAACTGGATCCATGCGATGAGGTGAAGGAGGTAAGTCCACCGCTTACCCCTGAAACTGAACCCGCCAGGGCGGAACTGCTGTCGTCAATAAGTCCTGCTCCACCCAATGAGGATCCAGCAAGGCTTCCTGAATGATCCTTTTGAGTCTTGTAGCGAATAAAGTATACTTCTGGTTTGCTGGGTTGCGTGGGCACAGGTGTAGGGATGGTCAATTCTGGCGCTTCCTCGGGTTTCTTTACCAACACGTACACCAAGGTCTTCTCCTCGTTTTGCTGCTGTACGGGAATGGCTGGAACAGTGGGAGTGGGTGGCGATGGGGCCTTAATGAATATAATTTTGTAATGTTTCTGAGCGGGAGCCACGGGGATAATTCGTTGCGGTTGCAAATCTTCAGGCTCTGGAGGAGGTACGTGCACATAGATGTGCTTTTGTACCAGAGTGGAGCCGCCTCCTAAGGCTGATCCTGAGGAGAAACCACCCGTGAAGGAGCTGCTTGATCCACTGAAGGATCCAAAGTTTCCTCCTTGCACCAATGAAGTTGATCCGCCATGGAGAAGTCCGGAGGAGCTTCCTTGCAGAAGTGAAGATGATCCTCCGTGGATAAGCCCAGAAGAAGTTCCGTGTAGGAGCGACGACGATCCTCCATGAAGAAGTGACGACGATCCTCCATGAAGAAGCGACGACGATCCTCCATGAAGAAGCGATGAAGAACCTCCATGAAGAAGCGATGAAGAACCTCCATGGAGAAGTGGGGAAGGTCCTCCTGAGAGACCAAGAGTGCCGCTTCCCGAAGTGGTAAGACTGATCTGATTGATATCAGTGCCATGACTGCTGCCGGAGGTTCCAATGTTGATGCTACTAATCCCGTGGGAGCCTCCAATGCTGGGTCCAGGTAATGATAGGGTAGGTCCTGCAGGTACAGGATAGCTGTATCCTGCCTCAGGACGGGCCTGCGAAAGGGCTACAGCAGACAGCATTATCTGAAATGTAAGAGTTGTAAAAATTGATCGAATCGGGGATTTTTGCGGCTGTTACCACTAAGGCGATCATGTTAGTCGGTAACGCGGTTACCGTTAAACCGGAAGTTTTGGTCATTCTGGTTTGTCCTAGCTGGTTTTATATTGAGAAGGGTGCCCCTCTTTAACCGACTGATGATACGCACCCAAATAATCGAGAGCGAATCGCGTAAGTTTTCTTTCTTTACCTTGCCTTCGTACGATTCAAATAACCCAAAAAATCGGCACTGTTCCGGTTTTCTTCCCTCCTCTTAACTGTGGCAAAAAATGCACCCATTGTCAAGTATTTGTCATTCTGCTTCATTTTATTGAACAAATATTTGCGTGCGGTTAACAAAGAAATCAGTTATGTGAGGTGACTCTTTTGCATTATTTTTTTTGGAGAAATTTCGGACGACATCTCTTCTTTCACCTTTTGGCCTGCGGATACGCCCGTCCTCAGTATTCGCCGGATCTATATTATTGGTATCGAAAGTGGTCGAGGCCTACGATTGCACGTCGAGGCCAGAACAAATATATATATATATATAAGTTAATATATCTATGTACATATATATACTTATATATATATATATATATGTACATGTATGGATAGTTTTATTGTGACTGGATTATCATTGGTTGTTTATAATTCTTAATTACAGTCAATAGAATTAAAATCTGATTGTCAAGACGGCCAGTCCCAAATTTCAATTCCAAATATTTATTTAAATTTGCTGCCAATATTCATTAAGAATTTTTAAAGCTTTTGCTTCAATAGACTACCGTAGCTATTATAAGTACTTAAGTTAAGTATTCAAGAACTATTATTACCACGTTATTTTGCACCTTTAAGATTGAAAGTTTATATATTTTTTTCTTGTAATGCAGTGGTATAATTAGTTTGTAACACTAGTTGAGAATTTTCATGGGTGTGGCCGATAGATAGACAATAATTGCATGACCGAAAATTTTTAACCATCAGATTTCTAATGTGTAAAACTGACGTCGCCGCTAAGTTTGCTTCGATTAAAATGGCCATACTACAAATGGGGACAAATTCACAAATAGTGTGTAATTCTTGACCAATAACCATGCTAATGAGCGATTTTAAGTCCATTTAGAAGAGAGATAATTAATATTTTTGCATGCACATTCGCATTTCTATTGTTGCGGTGGTTAGGCTTGACCAGAGTTATTTTATTTAATGGCTGGTTCCATTCTAATGAGATATCATCAGCTATACCCATGGCGAAGCAGGTGATTTTGTGCATGTGTCGGATAAGTGAACGTTTAAACTAAGTAATTGAGGTTCTATAGCACCTGAGTGATTTTCCATCCAGCAATCCAGTGACGTAGTTAGTTTCTGTCGACATGATACATATTGGTTTTTTTATTAACTATTTATTGTAGGAATATTATTAAAATCGATCGGGTTTCGTCACTATGGAATATCGTCCGGTAGGGTTCCGATTTGTGATAAATTAGGAAAAAATCTGTCTTCCTCATCAAAACTTTACGGGCGCGGCTGAGTGGCGCAGTCTGCATTGGCGATTACTGTAGACCTACTCGTATGTTAATAGTAATTTTAGGCCTTCAAAGCGCAATTAAATTGAAATTTTTCGAAAACAGGAAACGTTCTTATCAAAACTAGTCGTTTTGCTACCTGCTTCATTTGCATCAATATCGCCATACGATTTTTGCAAATTCCTGGGATTACACTTTAAAACGCTAATGGAATTTGTGTATTACATTTTCGGTTTTTCCGCAAAAAAGAGAAATCTACGGCCATTGCAGTAATCTCGCAATTTTAGTAGGCGGAATACAGTTTTTAAGTCGTTTCCATTTCACTTTCCGACTGTCCCATAGATCACGCTTCAAATAGCAGTGGTACCAGCGTGAGCGGTGTTTCCGACTATTATGCAAATGTGACCCATTTGGGTCATTTCGCGCCTCTTAATAGATTTTTTTGTCTTAGTCCATGTGGGCGATGGACACACGCATTCTTCGATTTAAGATCAGTGGCGTCTCGTGATTTCACACAATCACATCGTTGTAGTCTGGTTGGTCTTTGGGGTGAAACCAGAATATCATTGTCTAATTTAAATAATAACTAAATAACAACTGTATTATTCATTGGCCAGCGGTTAATTTTGAGAGGAAAACGACAACGCGTTTTCTTTTCTTCGCGCTATAGAGGGGAGTCAAAATTTATGGGCAGTTTCGACATTTTTTTGGGAGATTTCCCTGCTGAGACTTTCGCTGTATTTTTTTTTTATATAGAAATGTCGCAATTCTTATGTCAGTTACGCCGACAATTGCGCGTACGCCCGGTTTAACCGGCGATCGAATGAGTGAGTCACTTTTGTAATTTTAAGATCGAAAGAAAGTGAGAATGCGATTTACTGTGGCATTGCCGGCGAATCAAGGGCCTCCTAGGTCGTGTTACAGACCGGATCGTTCAATAAAATACATTTTCTGTTACGCGCATTTACTTTCTTCTCATTTTCTACCTAATTACTGTTCGAAGTTTTTCCTACCATAGAATTTTATTATACAGGGCGTTAATTAAGTACCCATTTTGAAGGACGCACCTTTAACTAATTTTATCACGAAAAGTTCCTATGAATGGAAGTCCGCAACGTCCTCGTTTAAGGATTAGAGAGTGTTAAAATTTCATTTTTAATTTGGTGCCTTTTGAAAATTTTCGAACAGAGATGTATTAATCGGACAACATTTGGTCTACCGGGGCTTTGTAGTGACGCAAAATCTAGATATCTCTTAATTTTTTGATTACTGATATAGAGGGCTACATACAGGATTCCATCACATTTTAATTAGCTGTAACTTTTTTTGGCTACACCCTAATGCCACTTTTATATATACAGTCAATCAAAGTGAAACTCGTACACCTACAAATTTTTATTAAAACTGTAAAAAAATGTTCAAATTAGGTGGTTTCAAATGGGAAAATAGATTTTATTTGATGAACAACTTATAAATTAATATAAAAATTCAAACAATTTATAAAATAAAAAAAAATTGCAATGTTATTTAGCAAAACTCTCACTATATGCTTTTATCGATAGTCAAAGTTAAACTCGTACACTAACAAAATGAACATAAATGTCAATGAACACCCATTTATTTAATATTTTGTGGGAAAGCCTTTGTTTCTTTTTACTTCTTTTAATCTATTCGGCATCGATTTGACCAATTTTTCGCAAAATTCAGGTGTTATTTTGGCCCATTCTTCCTTGAGTGCCGTTTTTAACTGTTCTTTACTAGAAATCTCATGAGTTCTTATGCCAACTTTTAGTTGACTCCATAAGTTTTCTATAACATTCAAGTCAGGACTCTGAGGAGGTGTTTCTATGACCTTAGGACAATTATATAAAAGCCAAGTCCGAATTCTGTGAGCTTTATGCTTCGGATCATAATCTTGGTAAAAATGAAATGTCCTGTCAATCTGTAACTTTTCGGCACTTTGTTTAACATTGTTTTTTAATATTTCTAAGTACATATTTTGGTCCATTATTCCATCGACGAAATGTAAATTGCCAGGTCCATTTGCTGACATACAGCCCCAAACCATGACTGATCCGCCTCCATGCTTAACAGTCGCGCGTAAATTTTTTTGTTGTAAGGCTTCGTTTGGTTTTCGCCACACCCTGTTTTGCCCATCAGACCCGAAGATATTAAATTTGCTTTCATCGGTGAAAAGCACGTTTTTCCAAAAGGAAAAATCTTTACTTTCATAGTCTTCAACAAACGCTAATCGTACGGTACGATTTTTCTTACTAACCCATGGTTTTTTTCTGGGTATTCTACCATGCATATTATGTTTATTTAAAAGATTTCGCACTGTTTGGGGGTTCACACTCTTGTGTAAATACTTTTCTATCAATTTCGTTAACTTTGGAGCAGATATTTTAGGGTTTTCAGTAACTTTACGTAAAATCCACCTCTCATCATAGTCATTAAAAATTTTTTTGGGACTTTTGCGGGCTTTGTTTTGTATTCTATGTTCATATAAAAAACGATCGACGATACTTTGAACAGTTGAGTGAGATCTATTAACAATTTTTCCTATTTGGCGATATGATTTTCCCGCATGCAAGTGATGAATTATCAATTCCCTTTTAGCGACACTTACTTGCCCGCGTTGGCGACTCATTTTTGTATAATTTAGATTTTAAATAGATAAAGTGGACTTAGAAAAGATTATTAAGTTTATTAAAATACTCACAAACTTTAATTTTTATTCTGGGACCTGTCAGAAGAACACAATAAATACTGTACGAGTTTAATTTTGACCATCAAGGAAAACATATTCGAAGAATTCTGTAAAATAACATCATAAATGTTTACTTTTTATAAAATTTCTTGAATTGTTGTATTTATTTATAGATTGTTTATCAAGTACAATCGATTTTTTTTTAAATCATTGGTTTTGAACATAATTTTACAGTTTTCGCAAAAATTTATATAGATGTACCAGTTTCATTTTCACTGACTGTATATACAGGGTGAGTCGGGAGGATCGTGCCAAACTTCAGGAGCGTGTTGTACATGAAAAATAAATGTAAAAAAACTCAAATGTTGTTATCAGATTTTCGTTTGTTTACAAGTTATAGCGTAAATAAAATTAAAACATAAAATTTAAAAAAATTATAAATTTCGTAAGAAATTCCATAAATTAACGTTTGGATATCATAGTAAATGTTCAAAAGTATTGCCATTAACTTCTAAACATTTTCAAAATTGTTGAACACTCGGATAAATACGTTTTTAGAAGGATGTCTTTGATGTGGAAACCGTTGACGATATTCTTCAGCAGCAGCTCTAGCATTCCCAATACAAAAACCATAAACAAACACCATATTTGCATATTCTAAATTTGAATAAATGTTTGGCATCTTGTAACACTTTAATTGAACTCGAAAATAAACATCAAGCAGTATCAATATCACTAATACCAAAGGTACGTTTATGGTAAATAGAATCCTAGTTAAAAAAATTTATTTACGCTATAACTTGTAAACAAACGAAAATCGGATAACAACATTTGAGTTTTTTACATTTATTTTTCATGTACAACACGCTCCTGAAGTTTGGCACGATCCTCCCGACTCACCCTGTATATAAATTTTTTTAAAATCTAAATTTGTATTGGAAAAGTGAGTTTCGATGACTGTATTATTATTTTTATATTATTTATAACAAATTATTATTATGTTCACAATATTATTTGTATCTACAATAAATTAAATAAAGGGGCAATTTTCAGCAGCTCAGAAACGGTTGGGTTTAGGGATAGGATAATGTTAACAAAAGTTGTGGGTTTTTGGATTCTGAACACGATGCCGTCGAGAAAAGTAGGGCATTCTATTTTTTTTTTTTTTTTTTTTTTTTTTTTGCGAGGTGGAACTCTTCTAAAGACACCTGACCCAGGGTGTGGTTGGGGCCAGGTAGTGTGGGATTCGAGTTTCCGGAATGGCCGAAGTCGCCCGCCTACCCACTAAAACCACCTCCCCTCTTCCGCCCCGGAAACGCCGTTAAGCATTATTTCAGGGCAGGGCATTCTATTTGAAATAAGCAAGTTATTGAAGATTGAAATCATACAACTTCGGAGGCCTATTTCGAGGGTTACGGAAAACTCTTTTTAAACTGAAACATGTAAAAACGTAGCTTATTATGTCGCGTTGGAGCCTCATAAGATTGATTCCAAAATTCGCAATGGTTAGAAAACAGAATTGATTTCCGTGAGACCTTGCAGCAATCAAAATTTTCGAATTTTCACAAATAACTCGAAAATGGTAAATTTTTTATATAAGACCTATTTCATAAACTAGCCTTAAAATTTGACGATAAATCCGAAAATGGCAAAAAAATTGGGGGGTTCCATTTAAAAAAACATAATTTGGTACTACCACACTTTTATGACAGACCCTGTACATTTGAAAATAATTTAAAAATACGTTCCTTTCATTCCCTAAAAACTTTACTAAGACAAATTTCCTTCCAAAACTTATATTTATTGAGATATCGCACTTTGACGCACTAATGAGCAGCCCTGTATATATATTCTTTATTTCCACAAGGAAAAGGGCTATCGACCGTTGATGATCTTTCTGCCCATGATGCAAATTACTAAACTTAGTGTTTCATACTGTCCAAGAGAGAAAAGAAGAAAGAATAGAAATATTTTGAATCAGTTGCATTATTTACATTTACAGGCTGTAGTGCTCTATCAGGGTTGTATTGGGGAATTGGAGATTTGACTGTCTCGTTTGTCTTGTCAGACACAGTGGGGTTACTATTGTCCCATTGTCAGGATTGTCCTTCCATTTCGTTTGCATGTCCAGAATTCTTTCCGTTATTCTTGTCATGCTGGTGCTTTGGTATAGTAGTTGGTTGGATGGGTTATGTAGGGGGTTGTCGGGGTGTCTTAGTTTTGTGATTAGTCTTAATGAAATCTGTTCTGTAGTGTGTATGTGTTTACTTGTTTTTTCTGTGGTGTTTACTGTTATTATGTGCCCGTAGTCTAATTGTGGTCTGCAGATGAATTTGTATATTTTGGTGGCTGTCTCCGTGCTAATTCTCTTATCTTTGTACGTGAGTAACCTGAAGTGTTTAGTTCTTTTCTTAATTTCCGTCCTGATTTCCTGTGCATGTTTTGTGAATTTCATTTGATAGCCGATTGTTGCTCCTAAATATTTAATATATTTTGTTGGTTTAGTTGTTTGGTTGTCTGCAGTTATTGTTGGTGAGTGCCACTTTTATATTAATAGGCTTATTGCACATTTATTTCTATTAAAAAAAGGTTCTCTTGGAAAATGTCTGTAGAAGTAACGGTTTGGGAGATAAACGGGTTTGCAATTAACATGACTCGGGTTAAACGGATTTAATAACAATTATCGAAATTAACGAAATTAACTTAATATTATAATAGTTGTTGAAAATGGCCCCTGCGACTTCTATACATGCATCTATTCTTCTCAACATTGATTCTGTTTAATAAGGTTATATATTCTGTTCGATAATATAGATATTATAGAACTCTCTCGAACGCACCCTGTATGTTTTTGATTTTCATATAAGAGTCGATCAATCCATTTCTCAGGTCTTCATTTTCCACCGGAGTTTTGTACAAGAAGTCGGAGGTGGCCATTTTCCACAGCTATTATAATATTAAATTATTTTCAATAATTATTATTAAATCAATTTTATCCCAGTCATGTTAATTGCAAATCCGTCTATCTCCAAAACTGTTACTTCTACAGACATTTTCCAAGAGTACCATTTTTCAATAGAAGTAAAAGTGCAATAAGCGTAATAATACGAAAGTAGCATACAGTGTAGCGCGACAAAGTTAGGTCCAATTAAAATGTGACGGAACTCTGTATGTGGTAGCAATCAGAAAATTAAGACAATATTTAGATTTGGCGTCATAAAAAATCTCCATATACCAAATGTTGTCTGATGATTATATATCTGTTCCAAAAAGAAACAAATAAAAAATGAAATTTTAACATTCTCTAATTACTAAACGAAAACATTGCGGACCTACATTCATAGGAACTTTTTGTGATAAAATTAACTAAAGATTCATCCCTTGAAATTAGAACATGTATTTAATTAACACTCTATATATGCAATTTCTTCAGGAGGCTGGTACATACTTCGGGACTGGACCGACATTGACTTCAATGGAATGGAAGTCCTCTCCAAACTGCAAGTCCGCTATGGGGTCTCTCCATTTTTTAGGGTCCACGTGGAACCCGACCCACGCACCCCCAACGCCCACTCCATGATTATTTCTCCCTCCGGTCTGGGACTCCCCGACAGGGACTACTATTTCAGGGATAGCGAGGACAAGGTGACCCCATCGATTATTCTCTCTTATTCTTGCCACACTTAAGACTTGGCTCAGTGCAGGTGCTATTGGCATACATGGGCTACATCAGGGATGTGGTGATTTCGTTGAGTTCAAGTCGGAACGAGGCTGCCAAATTCGCCAAAGACATTTTCAATTATGAGAAAAGGATCGCGGAAGTTACTCCTGATGCGGCTCTCTTGTGCAACCCGATCAAGCGAAACAGCACCGCTTTGGAGCATTTGAAAATTACTACGAGCACGGTAATTGCGGTTACTCTTTGTTTAGTGGGCTCTTAGTAAACTCGAAACTCTATCTAACTTCTAAAGAACATAGCTCAAAATCACAATTTGAGCAATTTAAATTTATTTTCGCACGTTTCCTTTTCTTTTTGCCCAGAGTTCATTTTCAGATTCCATTCTATGACATCCTACAAGAGATTTATTCAGAAATAACTGTGTCCGAAACAACGGAGGTCATAGTGACCTCACAGGAGTACTTGGACGAGGTGGCTCAGATAATATCTTCCACTGACCGGCGCACTTTGAACGGATACCTCATATGGACGTTGGTCAGGCAGTATTTGCCCTATTTGTCTGATATTTACACTTCGTCAGTGAATTCGTTTTATTTTGAGCTTTATGGTAAGTATAGCTTAGGTGAAGCAAATTTTGTAGTACTTACGTGTATTTTTTAGGGTGTACTATTATAGTGCACCCCAAAAACACGCTTTTAGGTATTGAGAATTTTTGCATTAACTACGACTGAGCTTATGTTCTCAAGTCGTACGCAGCACATACCTCTCACGATGCATATCTTACGTCGCATGCATCTCTAGTGTGTAACTCATCCAAGGGAGATAAATTTCTAAATTTATATTACACAGAATGTTCAAGTGTCAAAGAATGAATTTATAGCGAATAAAATTTATGGAGATTAATTGAGATACATAACAATTGATACCAATAAAAATTTAGCGGGATACATATGCGGAGTGTGATTTTGTACATTATCGTAACTTCCGTGCTCTTTGTGAAAGTTTAGAAAGGCAATTCAGGGAGGCGCATTGTGTTTGGCTATCCTTGATGATGGCTTTAGTTGGAATTAATTAGATTGACCCGAAAGGGCAAGGGAAATCCAGGGTTGTGTGGCCAATCAACATTTATTTCACAAACTTGAAAATTTAGCAAAGATAGGTTCTTGGTACAAGGTTCCCTTAATTGACAATGGTCATGTGTTGGTCGCTTTGACTCCAAACCTAATGTACTTTTCTGTCGCCATGTCACATCTTGCTTGTTGACTTGGTAACCTCAATTCGCACGTCGGTCGTGACCAACGGGTCTACCTCAGCATTTGCCTTTTTGTGATTGGGACATCTTTTCAACAACTTTGTTTTAAAATTATTGATAGACGCTTTAAACATGTTCTAGTTTAACCCATGGATATTATTAAAGAATTCAAAACGTTGGTCCCCTTTTGTCACTACAAGGCAATGCGTAAAAGTACCCAAAATTTTTGTATGTATGATTATGGATAATTTAATAGGAATATGGTAAATACGAAAATTTTTACGTAATGAACAGTATTGTCGTTGAAAGTCGACATTTATAATAGTTTTCATTAAAAATATTACTGGGCGTTTCCCGAGCAAATGGTATAGTTTTACTTGCGTGGGTATATTTCTTGCGTAAAATAATAAAAAAAAGTTCCCACCAACATATATTTTTCAAGAGACATAAATCGATTAGGAAATTTGAATATTCTTGAAGGTGCCCCGAAATCAACAAAAAGATGGGAATTATGCGCCTCTTTAGTGAGGAAATACATGCCTTTGGCCACCGAGTACCACCTGGAAAAAAGTCACCCGGTCACCCAAGAGACACGAGACACCTTGAATGCCACCTTCCGTCTGATTTTGGGCATTGTCAAAGAGAAGCTGCACACCTTCGCTCGCTCCTCGCATTTGCAGATGCATTTGGCGGACAAGGTCAGTTTACTACTCTTAGAAAAACTAACTAAAATCGATATTTTTATTATTAAAATATTCCTTTATTTACAACCATATACTGTGCCTTCCTAAAGTCCCCCCCTTCTTCTATATTTTTTGAATGTGATATTCAACGATTCAGAAGGACAGGAGATATCAAACAATTGGTGATTTTCCTTTAAAATTGGTCCAATACTTTTGAACGAAACAGCGCCATGGATTAGTACCTGTGCGATGCCATTTTGTCACTAGAAATTCGTCATGCGCTTTTCAGCGATGCATATATAAGACTTAAGATATCAAATTGCCGTCACTTGTCGAAAACATAATTTTTTGACATACATTTGGTGGTCTTAAAATTCAAGATGGCGGATGAATGGCATTGAAAAAAAGAAATTTAAAGGGAAGGATGGAGGGAAGGAGGGAGGACAGGAGGTTGTGAGCTGTACAATTTGAAAATTGCCCACGAGTAAATTGTAATGTATAAAAATTGGTTTTTTGGATACGCTATAAATGAAATGGCGGAGAGATAGGGTACACGGCGTCACTTCCATTGAATGTTTTACAAAAAGACGCCCGGCCTCCATCTGGAACGCTAACACTAAGTTTTACTTACCAAGTGATGGTAAAACTTAAGCGAATACTTATATAAGCGAACTGGCGGAATTATTAATGAATAGAATCCTTAAGTTTTACGCCGTTATCACTTCATATATTTGGTGATTTAATTTTATACGTCATAGATATGGACACTCCTAATGTATGGCCGGCTCCCTACAAATAAAAAAAAAAATTAGTATTCCTAAGTTATAGATAGTTTACTGAGCCGCTATATTGAATTAATGTCTACTAAAATATTTAGTACAGTAAATATGATGTATACGTTCAATACTCCTACTTTCCTAATTTTTCCATTATTCCATTATCTGTTGTGTAGCTAAACACCATAAAACTACACATTGGCCTTCCGGAGAGCGCTAAAACTGCACTATTCCTGAGGGACTTTTACAGTCCCTTAAAAATCATCAAGTTGGATCTTTTCGAGGGAGTGAAGAGCGCCATAACATTGCGTAGACGTATAGAGGAGAAAATGCTTTTGAATGCGTTGCCTGAAGGGATTGTATTGAGGGAGCTAATGGCAGAGACTCCTCAGATCAAGTACATTCCGTCCAAAAATATGGTGGTAATCCCCAGAAGTTTGGTGGTGGAACCTTTATTTGAGGATGGTGTTCCGAGGTGAGGATGAGGGCTGAGGAAATCAACCCAAAATATTATATAGGGTCTTCCACCGAGAACTATGTAATATGTTTGATGGTTGGTGCATGACGCATGATGAATTATTAACAGGAAATATCTGGCTTGTTATGAAAATTGATGGAGATATACAACTCATATAGTTTATTCGACACATATTTGAACACCTTGTATAATATTATTTTATTTTTAAATGTGCTTTGATATTCTAAGAATATTTCGTGTAAAAGGCCCTATTATATTGATAATATGAAGACCATTAACGTTTGAAATAGTGTGTATTTTGCAATTTTGAAAATTGAACAAAATGAACTAATTATGTCAGGCCGATCTTTTACGGACGCCTCGGTGCCCAACTCGCCTTCGCAATTTTGTCAGCAATTCTCCCTTATGGCAGCTTCTGGACTTCGGAGAACAAAATGTTATCTCCATTCCATACACAGCCCACCGAATCTTTCAACTCTATATTACCGGACATTAATTGTTTGTCTCGGTAAGTATCGTTTAGCTTAAATTATGGGTTTTTTGTAAGTGGAAAATTTATGATTTACAGTTATATTGATGATAGCAACACAACGTCAGTTTCTCAGTCCAAATTGAGCGAAGGCGCCTTGCTGCTTGTGAAAGAGTTGACTGCCATCAGGATTGGCAACGAGGTTTGTGGAAATTACATTCTACACAAATTTATAAGAAAATCTCGGTTCTGCATGGAAAACAGTAATGGATCTCTTGTATTTTAATAGGCGAGAAGTTTGACTAACGGGTGAGAGGTAGAGAGATCAGTTACGAGTTGGCTTAATTGGGCAAATCACATCACAGTCATTTCCTCCGATTTCGTTCCCCTAGTTTCATATCTCATTTGCCAGAACTTGACTGCAAAACTATAAAATACGATCCCACATCCAGTTCTTATAGATCATTGATCACTGTTCACTGTTTATATAGGGGAAAGCGTCTGCCCACCATAGCTATCCGAGATTTATAATTTACTTTAAAGTTAGAATAACGTACAGAGTGTTCGAACCGACCTTAGTCGTTTATAGAAAATATAGGTTTGTTCTGAAAATTTGGTTCGTAAATTAGCCTGACTTATCCATCTCGGATATTTCCATTATTTCAAGGTTGCCGCTTATATTGAAAAGTAGCAGCAACATTGTTATTTCAAATAGCACCCACTCCCTGAACATTTTTAGACCCCGATTAGTTTATAATCGTGCTTACTTAATACTCTCTTATGTCTATGTCCTGACCGATTTCTAAATTTAATTAAAATTCTCGTTTTTTTCCGTACAAAATGTTGCTTCAATAGAGTTGTTCTTACATGGCATTTAATCAAACACATTAAACAAACACCAAATCAGTGTTGTCGTCCGGTCTACTACATAATTTAAATTTAATCGTGGAGAAACAATTGTTCTACAGAAAACTGTATTTAATCCGAAACCGATAAGCTTCAGGTATAAGCGTGCGAGTCTGAATACATAATTTAAAAGTAATTTCAATGCCCTTTTTTTATAATAATAAACACGGGGGCTCATAAAAAAATAATTTTTTATGGTTACTGTGTCCAGTGGAGAACCTGAACTAACCCGTTTTTTACTCACCGTTTTTTATGTATCTCGGTTTCGCAGGTTTGGTGGGCATTTTTTCTCTTACTCCTAATTGAGGTATTTGAGAACCGTGTGCTAGAGCGTCTCCGTTCCGTGGCAGAACTTCTGTTTTCCTATTTGAACCACGTACCTGCCAAAGATTTCATGTCCTGTGAAGAAACTATACTTATATATCGCTAATGGATGGGCTAGAGTTCGAGGACAAAGGCTAAATGCATTGGAAAATCAAATACCCGCAGCTTATACCGTGCCCTGTTGGGGAGGTGTCTCGCTAAGATCGAGCTCTTTTTACAATCGATACTCTTGTTTTTTATAAAATATTGTTTCATTTGATTTTTTGATGACAGTTTTCCATAAACGCTCAAGGTGCCATCGACTGTTGAACACGCTGTACGTATAGCATTAAATAGAACTTAAAAATTGTGTTGTTAGGCCCTTTTAGCCGCATCTAGGACAGAACCGCACGTGCATTACAGTGGCGTAGACCAGTACGAGGATTCCGCTCTATATTTTTTAAGTTATGCGCAGGTATTTATTTTTCGAAAACGTTTTAGGTCTTTCTGTTAAAAGAACCGATTTCAGACTATTTGCGAAGTATCCACGAGTCAGTACGATCTCTTTCAGAGCATCGTCAACTTCAAAGTGCCGGCAAAGTTGCGGTAAGTCGAAAATTTAGTGATTTGATTTGGTTTAAAATTAAGTTGGCAAATTAGGATGGAATTGATCTGGTCGCAGTTGCCGGAGATGCGCAACTCGTTTGACTGTTCTGGGACGACGCTGAAGTCGTGCCTTAAGGCTGTTTAGGCTGCCAAGACTGAGAGTTTTTTCGATAGAAATATGTGTTCCTAGAAGTATTATTTTTATTGCAGTGTTTGGGTATAGTATTTATTCAACATTACAGGGTGGTTCGCGTAAGTGTTCGATTTATAAGTTCTGGAGAATTGGAAAAGACAATTTACATGAAATTGGTGTATTTTCGGTCAATTTTTTTTACAAATAATTCGACAAGTGCAGAGTTTGTCAAATTTGCCTAAACGAATGGCGACCTGGAAGTTTTCAAATTTTCTATAATTTCGAGAGTCATAACTTGCGATTAGTTTCTACCTGTCATCTTTTCAACCTCAACCGAAATATCAATTTAATATCTGCCAATTTTTTTACATCTATTAAAAAAAGTTGACAAATGAAAAAATTGACACCAAGGGAAGAAATGTGAGGAACAAAATTATAAGATTTCAAATCTTGGCACGTCAGTATTTCGAGAATAGTCGAGAATCATAAAGTGCTATTACCTCTAATATATATCCTTAGATTTTCTAGGCGATTCCAAAAAATGTTAGAATTTATCGTGTGCTCTATATGAAACTTCAATGTTGTCATTTTTTTTAGTAAGATTATGGAACGTTGCACTGAAACTCTTTCCGAAAGATAAATCATGATCCACTGTCGATATGTTGTCTTTTATGATCCTCATCATAGGACACTTACACGAACCGCCATATATTAAGTAGAAAACGGCCCTGTAGGTTCAAATGGGGATAAGAGCGTTTTTAATTTCCTCGTATTTCGTTCAGATATTTTTTTTATTTTTAAAGGAATTGACATCTTTTATTTTACAAAACTTGTACTTAGTTTGTGTAGAACATATTTTCTAAGTTTTATTAAGAAAGAAATACTTTTTAGAGCCTATATTTAATGTTTAAAAAATAGTAATAAAAGTGTATATTATTTTTACGATCCGTTTTTAGATTTTACGAAGTGTGCGCATAGTTGAATTACATCACTAACGTACCTATCTATATTTACAATTTCAGGTTGAGGCGAGACGTCGTGGACGATGGTATTGTAGAAATATGTTATTGCCAGAGGACCATAAAAATATGGTAGTAAATGCAGGGAAACCTACGGATAGAGTAATTTTAAAATTGAGTAAGTTGGCCTCTGATTTATCAATCTAAAGTATCGGATGATATTCCAACTTATAAAAAAAGTATGGGTTCGGTATGGGAAGCACCTATTTTTTCACGATATAAACGTATAAGTTTAATAAATGAGTTCGGTTGGTAAATATCAAGTTAGAATAATATACATGTCCAAGAATGCTTAATGGACGCTTATATTGAGAATTAGCAGCAATTTGGACATTCCGAAACGTGTTCCCAGTAATTTAAAAAAACGCTCTGTATATTAAATTACATAAAACTTGCATGTAAGTTTTTCCTCATCAAAACCAGTATATACAGGGTGTCCTCGAATTACGTGGCCAAAATAATACCGCAGATTGTTTGAGTGAAAATAAGTCGATTTAACTAAACTTCCCTCAGTCCAAAAGTTGATAATTATGGAGCTACAGGGTGTTAAAGTTGAAAAAAAAAATCACATTTTCTTTAATATCTTTTGATTTCTTTGAGTTAATTTCACGAAATTTCATATTTGAGGGTGTTTTAGGATACGAAATTCAAATTTATTAACGATTTAGTTGTTTCTTCTAGGGGACGCCACAAGCGACCATTAGGACACATTTAAATCTCTGTAACTTTTTCGTGCCACGGTGTATATTATTTTGGTATTTAAAAACCTTTTTCCCTACCTTTTATACTTAGAAAAGGTATACTTTATTGACGTCGCTAGAAGCAACGGTTTTGGAGAAAAACGCATAATTCTAATGCGCTGCATATTTGCGTTGGCGCTTCTAAGTAAATAACTCAGTTGGCTATGTTTTTAATTGACATTTTAACACTTGAATTTGTTTCTCAAATGTCAGTTTTTTTATTTAGCCCTCAGTTTTTCTTGTCAGTTTCGCTTCTTGTTCCTGTAAATATCCATAAGTATGGCCAATAAATTTACTTATTCTGAAATGGTGGATATGCTGTTATTTTATGGACTTTGCCGTTGTAATAGTCAAAATAATATCTGATTTTGAAAACTTATTGTTATACCTTTACTAATAATTATTTTTGAAAAACTTAATTTTTTTTAACGGAAAATAATTTTAAGGTAATTTGCATGCATCATCAGGCTTAGATGCATTTTTCTCCAAAACCGTTGCTTCTAGCGACGTCAATAAAGTATACCTTTTCTAAGTATAAAAGGTAGGGAAAAAGGTTTTTAAATACCAAAATAATATACACCGTGGCACGAAAAAGTTACAGAGATTTAAATGTGTCCTAATGGTCGCTTGTGGCGCCCCCTAGAAGAAACAACTAAATCGTTAATAAATTTGAATTTCGTATCCTAAAACACCCTCAAATATGAAATTTCGTGAAATTAACTCAAAGAAATCGAAAGATATTAAAGAAAATGTGATTTTTTTTTCAACTTTAACACCCTGTAGCTCCATAATTATCAACTTTTGGACTGAGGGAAGTTTAGTTAAATCGACTTATTTTCACTCAAACAATCTGCGGTATTATTTTGGCCACGTAATTCGAGGACACCCTGTATATGTACGTCACTCCGTTTTATTTCGAGTGAAGACAAATTTTAATTTTCTATAAGAATTGTCAATACTGGCAATTTTCAAAGGATCAGATGTAAAATGCAAAATCTCTCCACTATACCGGTCTACTGATTTAGTCAGTTAAGCCACAGAAAACTGCTGATTTTTTAGTTTTTCTTCAGAAACACGCAAATAAAACGATGGATTTTTTGGATTGAAAAAAAAGTAATCCTTGAGGGAACTGTCAATAAAATGACGAAAGGGGCCAAAACAAACACGTTTAGGGTTTATCCAAAAAACACGGACATCGTCATAAAATAAAACGCTTTTCAATTTTTAACCATCTTCTTTATTGGAACTATGTAACTCTGGTACAGGATTTCTTCATTTTAATCATTTTGATTTTCCTTATTGTTTGATTTACAGATAGTGTAGGTACTTAACTATTTGTTTATTTTAATTGGGATATAGGAGCTGCCTTGAGCGAAGTCCGGCTGGCCCCGCCCCGAAGTCTTATTTATTAACAGTGAAAAATATACTAGTAGGTTCGTAGAAAACGGTTCCAAAAATCTTTTATCCAAAGATATAATAAGAGTTCAACAAAGGCAGTGTCCGTAGACCGGCCGCAACCCGTATTTCGCATACCGGCCATCGGAAGTTTAACATAACATACTTATATATTTTTGATTCTTTAGTATAAAATTTTGATTCTTCTGTAAAACTAGAACGATATTTTACAACTAGGCAATTCTCGGGGCACAAAAACGACAGTATCCGATAGTTGGTATAAGGAACAAGTACACAGATTGGGAAATAATACACTGGTACAACAAATGCTAATGGAACAGTTTGAAAGAATTGCAGTTGATAGAGAATAGTGTTGTCCCGAAAAGTGATTTTTGTACCCTGATTCCCGGACAGGCATTATTTTTCTAAAACATTATTTTTTGGTACTGGCACTGGACGACTACGATGGTGGTTATGGTGAAAAAAGTGTAAACGTTGAATGCGATATTGACGTCTTTAATACGGTTGAAAGAAGTTAAGCGGACTACTCTGGACAGCGTGTATGATTTCATCCGGGATGCAGTAGGGCGATAGATCTGCACGAAATCATATGAAGTTTAAGAGGAGACCAACTTATTCCTTGTCTCAACGTACAGAAATTAAGTAAAGTTATGGATATTTGGCAGTATATGCAAATTCGGCTAAAATCACTTGAGACAGCGGAAATCACCGTGAAACTGCCGCTTTCGTGCTTCTTACAAAACAAATCCGACAACAACCAATACCGTTTGACTTAATCTCATAGTTTTTTTTTTACTTTTCGGTAAAATTGGTAACTAAAAGTACTAATGAGAGTGCTACGAAACGTGGAAAAGCGAGTACCAAATCATAACCGCAACGTCAATGCGTCAGAACGGTTCGCTTTCCAATTCGCTCTCTGGAAGTCGCATTAATGTTGTTGAAGTGTCCAAAGACCAGAAATGAAACGGTATCACTTATTGCCCTCACACATCCTCTTTCCTCCTCACGCGAGGATCCTCCTTCAGTCTCTTCACACCGCGATCGAATAATCCGAAGGCGGCTGCTGCCCTTGCCCTCCCTGCTGTGGTCGTGACCACAACGAGCTGCGCAGGCCCAGCTTCAGTTTCTTAAGTGTATCGATGTCGCACTCGGCTTCGGACAGCTCTATCTGTCCGGGAACGCTCTGAGGACTGGGCGCTGACTCACTGAACGCCGTCTCAGCCACCGATAGATGACTGAGGATGTGTCGTTGGGAGCCTGAGCGGCCTCCTTGAGCTAAAAACCGGTTTCGGTTGCGCCGTGGCAGTGACTTTTGTTCAGACATGGGCGAAATGTCGGACGAAGTGCTTGACTGGGCCGTACCGTGGTAGATGAAGGCTGCAACTTCAGGCTGAAAGAGGGGACCATTGGCAGAGGTCGCAATTCATTACCTTGGGTTTTGTGTTTGAGGTCCAGGTGATTGGAAGACTCGGTCCGGCTGGAGGTGAGCGCCTCCTGGTCGGACTCACTCTCGTCGCTGTCGATGTCCTTGCGATTGGTCCGTCTGCGGCCATGCCCTTTTGTACTTTGAAATTTTTGCTGTCGGAAATGGATATTTTACAAAGGTGCTCTAATATAAGGCAAGGTCAACTAGAGTTCAAATAGTACGCGTACGACCACAATCTGAGGATGGCAGAGAAGCAATGGGCGAAATTTAAGTTTATTGAATATTTGACACTTCTCAAGGTGGACAAGTTGTCAAGAAAAAGGTAAAAGAAATATATTCTGGATATAATCCCTAGACACTGTGGAGAAGATATTATCGTTTGTCTTTTGGCGTATTCCTTAGGCTGTAGTTTGGAGTGTCCGTCCTAATATTTTAAATGAAAACGTAGATGCCCATATAATTTCGCCTAAAAATGAGTTTTTTACAGGTGGCTGTAGTTTTCGAAGTAACCGCAGATACACACTTATTGAGTTGTTTGATTATCACTGTTTCTGAGTTGTCATCTATCATTTTATACGTTAAAGGTGTCAACTGTCACGGTCATCTGTCACTTTCCGTATTTTGTCATTGCATGAGCGTACTGGATAAATTGAACATACCTTCATGAGAGAAACCGCACTTTACTTGACCGTTTTGTTCAAATATCTTAGTGGTGGTTATTTGCCAATGGACAATTGCCCTACTATCGTTCTTTAAATCATATCAACGCGCGTCAAGGGACTTGAAACCATATATAGTCTTGACAAATTGGCGAATGCGCCTCTAAACAGTATAACCCATTACTATCCCTGCCCTCCTTCTTGCAAGCAAAGCACACGTGCAACACGTCATACTCTTTAATTATACATACTATATTGTAATAATTATTGGCATCTGCTCGCTTTTTTATCGACTTCTAGACGGGGAAAACTTACGATTATCAAGTGAGTCGTGTGTGAAACGAAAATGTTTACTCACAATGTTATAGTAGGGAGAGTTTCGTTGCACGGAGCTCGAGGGGGGTGGAGAGGCGCAACCCTCCGTCACAGCATGTTCGTGGTACATGAAACTGTGTAACATCGTGTTCTGCGCAAGCGTGCTCGGCTCGGATAGTTGGAAAGTGGCATATGGCGATATGTCTTCGGAGGTTTCTAAAACGATTTTATTTCCAAAGTCTTTTTACAAGTTTTGCGGCCGCCTCGGCTCTTTTAGCATTTTCAAATCTTGTTTTTTTTTTAGTTAGGGATTTCTGAATAATCCAATCTAACACCTAAGCATTTTCAGGCCAATTCAGGTCAGTTCAAGTTTATCAAGCATTTTGGTGTTAATTTTATTAAAGTTTTGGTACTTCTGCACTTACGTAAGAAAAGGAACAATCGTGAACATTAAGAATGTTACCTGGTATTTTATCCCCCGCTTGGAGCGCTACTTTGTGTATGGTTGCGTAGTATCGTTCCCTTTGAGCTTCCGCATTTTGCCGATTATCTAGCTGCTCCCGATGCGTTTGCTTGTAGTCTGTAATAAAAAAGTCATAAAAGAAATTATTAATTTAATATAGATCTTTTAATGAATGAACTTAACAAGCGTTTATGTTAAAAGTCTTTTTCTTGCTTGAGATCACCGTCGTTCGTATAACGTGACGTGGAACTCAAGCAACCAATCGAAGACGGGAAAGGCGCTTTTTTGCCGAATGTACCTTATTTTTAATTTAATAAAACCTTAAGGAAGTCCTTTAACACACCGAGTTTCATTAAAGTCCCCCCACCATAACTAATAAATAAATTCATTTTATAACCTTAACTCGATGTGGAAAAGAAACTCCTCCACATTACGTATTTGTACTAAAATACACTGACGAATCGGAAAAAGAATCAGATTTCATTTATCCTTTCACTTACGTCGTCTGATTAGCAACGGAACGCTGAGCAGTACTATCGTCCCCAGCACAGTGCTTATCACCGAGATCACTATGAATTTCATGTCGGTGTAGAAGGCGTGTCCCTCGTTGCCCTGTCTGATCAGATCAGGTGGAGGAACTTCTGCAAAAAGTTTTTTTCCGTGCTATTCTGGAAATGTAATTTCACAAGTAACAAACCCCCGTCCTTGGTGAGAGTGGTGAAACTAAACTCTTCAGTGCTAAATCCTGCCACATTGTGAGCCTCCAACTTCGCAACGTACCGTGTGGCGGACGTTAGTCCAGTGATTGATGTTTTACGTTGTGGCTTTAGCGCGTTTGATACTAGCCATAAAAAATCTTTAATGGTTTACCCGGCCTCCGACTCAACCTTACCTAGAGTCCATTGACTTTCCGATGTTTTCCTATACTGTAAAACAAAATACAGAATAGGACAGCCGTTGTCCGGCCACACGTGCAGCCTCAAAGAGACACTAGTAGAATTAGGTGACACGAAGGACGCAGCAGGAGGCACGCCCGGAGGGTGCCCTTGAGTGCGAGCTTCTAGTGGGTGGCTAGCAGGACTGGAGCCGATCCTGTTGTGGGCCGTGAGGTACAGGTGGTAGGTGGATCCACATGAAAGACCCTGAAATCGAGTTAACCTTAGCGATGATAGGCTTCGCGGATGGTATCCACCTTGAGCTCATAGCTGGTTGCGTGCCGCGACAGATGAAATTCGTCCAAGTTCCCGTGCTGCTTTCTGTTGAAAAAATATTATTGTGATTAGCACCAATTGAGATATAAAATTACGAATGTGAAGGCGTGAAATGTTCGATTACTACCCACACTGTTACCTGTAATTCAGTGTGAAGCCACTTATCGGAGCGCCTCCATTGTTGCCTGCTTTCCAATGTAGTAAAATGCTGGAACTAGTGGCGGAAGTGACGTAAAGCAACGGTGCTCCAGGAGGCACTTGGACTACTAAGTTGTATGTAATTCTGTAAGAGACGCAGATAAGGAAGCAAAAAGATACCATCAGGGAATTAAATGGTAAAGGGGATTGAAAAGATCAATATGGTTACTCTTGCCAATGCCTCACAAAGTTATCATCTGGGGTTTACTGGAAATTAAAGCACTATCGACCACCATGGAGGAGTTTTTAATCCAAACTCACATGGTTTCAAAAATTAACAAACTGTACATTAATCTCGAATATCTCATATATTTGTATACCTGTCAGTTCCATGGCCATTGTCCACTTGGCATGTATAATTGCTCGCATCGGAAAGCTGCAAATTGGACAGAATTAACTCGCCAGTGTCCAAAAGCTGTTGATTGTGATTGGCTCCACCCTGAAACAGAGCCAATTTTTCCATTAAAGATAATTTTACAATACGCGACCGAACATGCCTTCAAAATCTGATCGCTTTTCAACCACTCCCTGCGCGGTGATCCCACGGACTCGCAATTAAGTGTCACGGAAGTGCGCCATGGGCGCACCACGTTTCCTCCAAACGATATTATCCGAGCAGGAACTGTGAAAGAAAGAGAAGAAAAAGGGTTGGCTAAGGTAAACTGGCAACAGTGTTTTATGTTTAACGGCCAAACTAACTTACTTCGGCCAGTGATGACCTGATTCACAACTTTGGAGCTCTGCCCCTCCCCCACTCTCGTTGAGGCCGTCACCCAAAACTGGTACTCCACATGTTGCTGCACGTTCTTCACCTCGAAGGCCGTTGTATGGCTGGAGATAATTTGTTTGCCGTTGTCGATCTCTTGACGGCCATCAGTACTTCGTCTGCAACCGTTGTCCTTAATTTACCCTGGTGAGAAAAAAAAAATTAAAACTTACCTGTAGAGGCTGTACTTCGTTATAACTCCGTTGGGGTCTAGAGGCGGCAGCCAGGACACTCTTAGAGACTGGGCGGAGGCGGCGGCCACCTTGATATCAATTGGTGCTCCTGGAACTAAGGAAAAAACGTAAACGCTTATAAAACCTAAAAATTTTGATCAGATGGAAAATTTTCTAGTACTTATTCTTTGTTTTCCGTTTATTAAAACTAACCATCTTCCTCCGTTTGGCAATAATGCGGAATGGACATTAATCCATCTCCCACTTTGGTGAAGGCCAACACTTGCAGGCTGTAATTTGTAAACTTCCTGAGGCCGGTTATCACAGTTATAAGGGCGGTGGTTTTTCTAGTCTCCATTACGTCGTTGGCTGTAACACAATTTTCATTTATCAACTCCAAATTTGTCCGCAGTTTCTCATGTCCAACCTCGCAAATATTCATCCAAAACCGGCTCGTAAGTGAGCTTGTAGCCCTGAATGTTGCCATTGCAGTCTTCGTTCGGGGGCGGCTGCCAACTGACCTGGATGCTCTGAGACGTTGGAGAGGTGCAGCGGATATCCATGGGAGGACTGCTGGGCACTAAAAGTAAGCAATTGGGAATCCAGCCGTTGTATGATCTCATAATCTTACACGGGATGATTTTTTTTTTTAAGAAGTGTTGTCGCTATAAGAAATTTAAACCGCACTACATTGAATTCTGAGATTATTTGCATGCCATCACAGGGACATTCTCAATTGACCAATGGTGAAAAGTATAATGATTCCTACCGTCTTCTAAAGTCTCCGTAGTGACCTGTTCACTCAACGGACCAGTCCCCACTTCGTTGTATGCTTGAACCACCAGTGCGTAGCGCGTATACTTTTTGAGGCCACCCAGCAGGACTTCGCCTCCGTCTTCACCGTCTCCAGTCACAGAGGTGAAGTTAAAGGAACCCATAAAGGGGGCCCGATAGCCCACATTGTACCCCTAAATCGTCTCGGTTACTGGTTTAATGTTCATTCATTTGTGAAAGATTGGGAGGTACCTGAATGATGCCGTGTCGTAGTTCTGCAATTGGAGGGTTCCAGCCTACTAAAATTTCAGTAGAAGAAATGGGACGCGCCGTGGGGTTTAGTGGAGGACCTGCCGGTTTTTCACTGAGAGTGGTCACGTTGATTTCATCGCTGGACTGGCTCTTGCCTGCTGGTCCTTCAGCCAATATTCTGCACAACAATTATATTATTATATGCAGCATTTTTATTTTGATCTTTTATCGAAGATTTATTCAGGCTTCCTCATAATTAGAATTGGCTCCTCCTTCTGAGGAATACCGTTTAGATGTAAAATCTTATTCTCTATTGCAACATAACTTCATCACTCAGGTTTCAGACTCACCTGAAACTGTATTTCGTTGCTGGTTTTAGATCGTCGATAGTGGCGGAATAAGGCAGGGGACTCTCGGTCAGCTCAATTTGATGCCAAGTCCCTAAAAGCATTACCCTTAAAATATTATGAGAAAACCGCAAACAACGTACTTACGGTCCCCCTCCCGAAATTCAATAATAAATTTAAACACTTCGTTGGGGTCTGAAGTCCTATGAGCCCATTTCAGGCTCACTGAGGTACTACTTTTCGAAGGAACCTATAACCCATAATGCGAAGTTCTGAACGTTCGGGTAAAAATATAAAGCAGATCCTTTTCCCTTCAATTCGACCACTGTTAGTTACTATTAGAATATTCAAGGTAAAAACATCTGCTTTTTTGTAATGAAATGATATTTCAAGTAGATATAAAAAATTGTAAATTTTTATATTATTACTTCAAGTTCTTGAGGAGGACCTGGAGGTTCCTGCACTAGGAGTTGCACCAATTGCTGGTCCCTCCCATACATATTGCTCGCTTGGCAGAAATATGCCCCCGAATCTGAGGCGCCCGCATTGAGGATTTGCAGCTCTGCCGCCACCTAAAACCGAATCGCACTGAAGAAGAACCAGACGAAAATTATTTGAACTGACTCAATTTTCTTTCGTATATTGAAAATGAGATGAATATTGCATAAATTTTTGTTGGTAAACTATTGTGAAAGAACCTTTGCATCAGTTTTCGTCAGTTCAATGACCAAAACTAATTCGATTTTTGCTTTGGTTTTCATATAAAAACCTGAATTGACCTGATGTTTTTAGGAAATCCAAAGTTTTTCTTCAGTTTTTGTTCAGTAATGTGAGGTGACCTGGATTTTACCTCAGGTTTTTTTTATCGGAAACCTAAACTGTCCTGATTTTTATTTTAAGTTTCATTATGTAACTTCAATCGACTTAATTTTTTATAGGGATCAGCTTTGTTACTTTGAGTATTTGGGACTGCTTTATTTGTTGTCAGCTAATGTGAGGTAGCCCTTGCCTCAGTTTCTTTATCAGTAGCTCGAGCTTGAAGTGGTTGGCTAGTGAATTCAATCTGACAACATTCCACTCAGGTTTAACTCAACAACCTGCACTGACCCGATTTTTTTACACTTAATGGCCTGACTATAACTTTCCACTAGTCGCTATGTTCTAATCTAACTGCGCTAACAGACCAGATTTTTGACTAAGTTTTTCCTTATAACCCACCAGAACATGACTTACCCCTTCGGGGGTGACATCCTGCTTGGAATTGAGCCGGTAATCGGTGGAAGGATTCAACTCGCTCTTAACCCCTCGGAGCCAAATCACGCTAATGGGCTTATCCCCATTTACCTCGCAATGTAACAAGGCTGAGTCACCCTTTTTGACCGTGATCATCCTCGAGGGCGCCGCAAAATACGGAGGAGCTACAATTCATCCATAATGACCATATGATTTTGCATCAAGGTAGAAATTCTCACAATTAACCCTTAGCTGAATAACTTTTCCAATGCCTGTCCCAATTCCATTCTCAGCTTTGCACAAATAGTACCCTTCTCGATCTTCCTTCACGTGCTGCAAGAGCAGAGTACCATTGCCCAATAGCTTCGTATATGTGTGGTCCCTGACCTCCTCATACTCCCCGTTTTTAGGCCCTGTTTACAAGAGACACCCATATCTGACAAGTGTATAAATAAATTGCATCACAGACCTATGGCTTTTTTCCATATGACCGAGGGCGTTGGGACGCCCTGGGCCTGGCAGTGTAAAGAGATGTGTTTGTTCCGTTCGACGCTCACGTCTACTGGCTCCACCAACCATCTCGGCGGAACTAAAAAGGGAGTTGTGAGGGCGATTTGAGGGCAGAGAAAGGTAAAGGTGTGTCTACTGGATATGTGGCTCCAAGCTGTGGTTTATGGCATCAGTCCCCTGTAAGAGACTGATACGTGTGTTTCGCAATAATGCGTTAATACTTCCAGGTATGGATCGACAAGTCATTTTGTGAAGGTAAGTTCAGAAGAACACACGGCTCAGGAGAATTCATTATATGCTTTATTCGTCTTACGTGCGATCGGAACGAAGAGGGAACACACTATTTTATCACTTAATAATCAATAGTTGAAATCATCTCAGAAAACGCACCCCTCAGTCCGTCAAGGGGTTTCGTACAAGAGTTGCAATTTATGACGGAGAATACAAAAGTTATGTGGAGAATCAAACAAATTCAAAAATGAGTTTTCTCCAAATGGAGCATTTTTAACCATGAGTTGCATACTAACAGCTTATAAAAATGTTAATTTCGACATCTACGATAATTTTTCCTGCATTGAGAGTGGGCCATCCTGTATACAGGGTGTTTCAGTTTTAACCCGTATAATTTTAATAGCGTAAAAATAATGTCAGTTTGTTATATAAACCAACGTCTAGTAAGGCTCCCTTTTGTCGACACAGGGGGTTCAAATTTAATTACAAAAATATTAAATTTCTTTAAAAAAGGTTAAAAATTCGTTAATACAATTTTGGAGGTGTTGATGACTATGAACAACGCACATGTTTTGCTGGAAAAATATATTTTTTAGCTTTTCCAGCGGCGTGCTTATCTCCATTTTAGGTAATATTTTTCAAGAAAGTAGTTTGCTACTGGTTGTTCTGAAAATAAAAATGATTCTTGAATGCCTCGTTGAATTCTGGAGGAATAGTCTCTCGTGGAATTTTTTCGTCCGACCCATGGTTTTCAAGAAAAAAAAATTAATATAATTTTAATGCACGTTTAGGTTGCTTACATATTAATGTTAAATTGTTATCTACATAAGTTGATTCATACTTAATAATAACTTTTAACGTAAAAATATTAAGAAGTTAAATCTCTAACCCCTTCGAAATTGACGTTCTTCATTTTTTAACTCAAATTTGAACCTCCTATATCTGCTAAAATAAACCTTATTCGACATTGGTTTATATAGCACACTGACATTATTTTTGGACCGTCATTATGTTCCTAAGGTTATGCGGGTTAAAATTGAAATATCCTGCATATGTGTCTAATTATTTAATTTCTGTGATAATAATAGACACGGTGGGTGGCAGTTCACCACCAAGAGAACTTTCCAAGAGAAACCTCATTCAAATTTAACTTTTGTGCAACTTTCAAATTCTAAATGGAAGATTATCATCGATGCTTTTTAATAATTTTAGAAAATTACGCCACATTATTCTTGTGCGTTTATCGTGTCTTTTTTCTAATTCTTAAAGTAAATTTCATGTACGTATAGCCACGGTTATTGCCAAATACCCAAACAGACACACCTTCGTTTAAGTTGGGAATGATAAATGTCCAATACATTCAGAAATGATTTGTACACCATTAAAATTTAGAAAAACTCTGACAGAAAATGATAAATTCAAATGCCATAAGTCGTAATAAGCTGACAGCACTGTACCTATTGACATATACAGTTGACATCAACTTATCGGTGTTTGAAGTGGCCCTGCATGGATGTTAGTCAAGTTGTTAGATAAATTTATTCGCATTCGGTGACTGTTTAGGCGATAAACATCGGATGAAATATACCTCTATATATTTATATGTGAAGTCGGATATGCACAGGGTGTCTCATTAAAAGCTGTGATAAAGAATTTTTTTAATTAAATTGAAGAATTGTTATGAGTTTTAAACAGAATATGTATTGCAAAACTTTTCTACAAAAAAAGCAAAGAATTCGACTATTTCAAAAATTGGAAAAAATCGAGGATAACTCTGCAGCAAAAAGTGTAATAAAAAATTGTTAAAATAAAATAAATTAATTTTTTGAAGGTCTATGTGGAAAAGGTGTATCTGTAAAAAGATATGAGGTTCTCGTTTGAAAAAAAGTCGCCCTTGAAATCACCTTAAAATGAAGTTTTGGCTAAAAGTCTTCATGACATGTCCCGCTCTTTACCGCACGACTTTTATTTGAAATTGTTTTTCATACATCGTACCGTATTTGAGTAATTTTCAATCAGAGTTTTAAATGAGACATTCTGTGTATGTATATATATACATATGTATATACATATATATATATATATATATATATATATATATATATATATATATCCAAATCCGAAATGACTACATGTCCCCAATGGACAGACACAGAGCTCACCAATTTGGACTATTAACATCAAAGTACTGCAATTGAATATTTTTTTGTTTTATATGCATATAAATCGTATAAACTAAACATCGGTCGATTTCAAAGTACTACACACCTAAGCATGCTCAACGTGCCATGCCCAAAGCATGCGAAACAAATGTGACAAACCGAGAAAAGGTAACTTAAGAATTGGTTTAAAAAATAAAGGCAAAACAAACTAAAATTGGTGCAAAAACGGTACCTTCGGCCTTACTCGCTTCCCGTCGGAGCGATTCGGGCCCGGACGATGACGTCAGCGGCGGTGCCAAAGCGTGGGCGGTGCTAGTGGGCGGGGCGTGATAGACATAATGCCGTGATTTGGTGGTGATTCAGGGTGTGATAAAACCGAAACGTGATTGACATAATATTTTTAATTTTTTTAAGATAATTTGACAGACGGGCATAGGATTCATAAGTAAAAGTAGGATTGAACTTTGTTCTGTTCTCCAAACACTATATTATTTTGAGAATTTGAAGAGGTGATTTTTAAATATCTTTTGCGTGTCGCAAGCAGTGCCGTAGTCACTCCCGAAGAATATTGCAAAACGTGTTATTCAAACTTTTAAAAAAATCTTTCTTCACAATGTAACGCAGCTTCTGTTTATTGTGTCAATGAAAGACGGTGACACAATGAAAGACGGATAACTTATTCATTGCAGTGCAGCGGTGATGTGACCAGGTTTATTGATCCTGAGAATATTGAGTCTACCCCAACGCATTTCCTCTCTTTGATTATATCATGTGTATTAAATTTAGGCAAATTTCGGCAAATCATGAAGCTGAATGCCTCATTTCAGCTCTGCGTTTAATTAACTCGAGACATTTGGTCGAGTTGCAGCAACAAGAACACAGCAAATGGTGCTGTTATAATATTTTCCTGCATCCTCGACATACTTGCCGACATTGTCGGTTTCTGCCTGCGTTTAGTTGATAGTAAATGAACCGAACGGACGACATTTAATAGGATCGAATCCGGATCTTTAAAGTGCTACAGTTAATTAAACGTAGAGCTCGAATGAAAATTGCAACAGATCTTAATATTCTAAAGCATTTAATCCACCATCTTCTCTCTAATGTAAAAGTGTGTGCGTATCACAAGTCAATCTCGTTTCGTTCCAGCAGTGAAGGGTTAAAGAAATAAGGCCAGTCGTGAATCGGGGAAAATGGGGCGTGGTTTCAGGGTTCAATCGCAACACCTGAAACCGCACTTCTCCAGGCTCTGTACAGTGTGAGGAGGAGCCTTTTCACCTACCTTTGACTTGAAGTTTAGCGGTGAACCGCACTTCTGCCGCTGGATTGCTGGCTACGCAGGTGAAGTCCCCCGAGTGACGCGAATCAAGACTAAAACGAGGCCAGATGACGCGTCTCTCCAAATCGTCGCCCCTGGTCTGAACGATCAGAGTCGACGTGAGTGTAGACGCGTTACCTGGCCACGCTCAGGAGGCTGCTGAAGCCGTCCAGCGACGTAACGTTCACTCCCAGCTCGGGAGCCAACGGTCTGCCGTCCTTGAGCCACGTGACGGTGAGTGGGGGATCCCCCGCGCTCACTCCGCATACTGTGCGCGTGCGCATGCCCTCGCTCAGGCCCTCTTGGAAGTGGAACGGCTCGATTATGGGTGGCACTGAGACCCGAGAGAGACAGAGATAGAGAAAGAGATCGGGACGGGTGGTTAGTGTTGCCTCTGGCGGTTCGGAACCAAAACCAACCAGCGTCTCCGGTAATAATTAATTAAAAAAAAAGACAAAGAACGAGAGCTATAGAAAAATATCGGACCAAAAACAAAAAAAAAAACAACCGACGTTTCGTCTCATATCCATCATCATCAGCAGCCACAGGCAGAATTGAAGATTACCGTTGACGGTTAGTTGTTGGGTGTGAGCCACCTGGGAGGCGTCGTTTTTCACCACGCACGAGTAGTTGCCGTTGTGCTCGGGAGACAGGCTGTCTATACCTAAAATGCTGGTGAAATGGTCCACTTGGGTGATAGTTAGCGAATGGCTTGAGGGCGTCAAAAGGCGCCCATCTTTGATCCAGGCTATGGTCAGCGGCAAATCGCCTTTAGTGACGGCGCACGTCAAAGAGGCGCGATCGCCGACGTGCAACGCCGAACTCACGTAAAACGGATTTATTTTAGGGGGTACTAGAACACATTTCAGTTAAGCAAAGAGAACGTTTCGTATAATATTTCTTCAACTGTTACGTTAAATAATGTTCAAAATCACAGACCTATAACGTCTACTTCGCCGCTTCTCCTAGCGGTTTGACCTCTTTTGTTCCTCGCCCAACAAGTGTACACTCCGGCGTCCTCCTTTTTTTCCACGGGTTCTATTATTAGGGTACCGTCCGAAAGCACCTAAGAAAAATTACCTAACGATTTGTCCATTAAAATAAGACAACATACTTTTTGTCGTAGTGCATTAGGCAGTTCGCTGCCGTTTCGCTCCCAGTGAATCTCTTCAATGGGGTAGCCGGCCACCGGGCATTTCAGCCTCAGCTGCTCTCCAGCTACAGCGGTAACTTTCGGCAGCAATCGTATATATGGTAAACCTAAGCACGTGTCGATAAGAAAAGTTAGTACGTCGTGAAAAATGTTTCAAACTGACAAGTCGCTACAGAAATTTGTTATTATTTTTACATATACAAGTATGGACACACCTGCGTAATAGCGTCACGTAACATTGAAACCCAGCGCCGTAACATGGAGACGCCCCATCGATTGTGGGTATTTCACTGTTTTATGAAGGAAATGATATATGATCACATCTTAGAATGGCTGAGTAGATCCCCGTTACATGGTCTCGATTTATTTTCCGTACTTCTAAGAAATTTATTTTATTGACTTCATCTGCTTATATGATACGAGAAGATGCACTATAACGCGTAAAACCTTAGTGAAAATAAATGCATTTAGTCCTAGGGAAAATCTGAGAAAACTAATACCTGTTACGACTTTATATCTCGTTCCAGGCTGACGTTTAATAAACTCACCCGAAAGACCAGTTTCGATTCCATTAGACTTCATCAGTTCGGGTCTTCGCGAGTCAATCAAACGCAAGTAGAAATTGATGATGTCAACGGCCAACATGTTGGGCGTCTTTGTTGCATCTTGATCAAATCTTTGAACGTAAGCAACAGGTCAGTGCATAGAGCGTAGGCTCTGGCCACTGGCCAAGTCGCTATGGTCAAGAGTGATGAAGCTGAATTGTGTTAGTCAAATAGTTATAGGAAAATTTAGGGTGTTCCTAAATATCATGTCCATACTGAAGGGTGTAATTCTTTAGTTTATTTGATGATTGAATGAATATGAACATAGGTCTGCAAACGCCTTGTTACCTATTTGTAGGGTGTTCAAATAAAAAAAAAGCGACTACTATTGATGAGGTACGAAATCAAGCATCAGATGCATTTGAAACCGTATGAAATTTTCAAATTCTCCGGAGGTATTCGAAAGAATATGGGCATCAATGGGAAGAAGGGTGGACGTATCTGTAAGGGTTTTAGGAGGTTACTTTCAACAGTTGCTCTAATATAGTTTCCTTGTTAACCGTATTATTTAAGGTCATCCCGATATTAATTCTCAATAGGTATTTTTTTAAATCCTTAGAAATAGAGGATTACCTATAGTAAATACTTGCCCTAATAACTTTTTATTTCATATGAGGGATTACCGAAAATCGTTATTTATTTTTTCTCGATAATCGACACAGACACGAAAATAATTTAAGAGTCCAAAAAGGTTCTAAATAAAATAAACGAGTCACTCTATATTTTTAGAGTTTACTAGCGGTGATCCGCCAAAAAGTTCTGGAGAAGAAAAGGGAGGCATGGCCCTTGAAAAAATACCACCTTGTAGATGATCAAAACTATTTGACACGCCCGACGATGTAAGTCCTACTGTGTAAACTACAGTGGCGGACAAAAGTTTAGAAACTTTCTTGTTTTTAAATTTTTGTTTAAATATGAATTTATAGAGACTCCTCCTATGCGTAAAATGTGTCTTTACAAACCGCATGAACCTCGTATAAGCTTGTTTATGGTATAAGTTTTTTATAATTTTATCATTTGGACAAAATAGTTTTTTGCTCAGACAAAAATTTAGAAACTTTTCGTTTATCTTCAGTTTGTTCAAAGTTTTAACCATTTTGGATCATTTATTACTACTAATGTTATATGTTATGGGTAAAGCAAAGTGTATTTCAAGCGATTTAAAGGAAAAAATTATTCAACTGTATGAGAGTGGTCAAAAACAAATTAATATTGTTAAAAACCTTAAAATTAGTAAAAGTTCTATTTCAAGAATTATAGCTGTTTCTCGTGTTGGTGATAAAAATCTGTTAAGGCTGAAAAGTGCAGGACGTCCACGAAAAACGACTTCCGCAATTGATAAAGTAATAAAAAGAATCTCGGAAAAAGATCCTCGTAAGATAGCACGCGAAATTAATCAAAAAATTGCGGAAGAATTTCATCTCCAGTTGAGCAAAAGGATTGTGAGACGTCGGTTGAATTCTGTGGGTTTGTTCGGAAGGGTTGCTGTTAAGAAACCACTCTTATCAAAGAAAAACGTGAAGGCCCGTCTAGGTTTTGCACCGGAGCACTTACACTGGACCTGTAAAAAATGGCGTACGGTTTTTTGGAGTGACGAAAGTCAATTTAAAATATTCGGATCGGACGGTAGACGCTACGTAAGATGACCAGCAGGTAGAAGATACGAAGTCAAGTACCAAATACCAACGGTTAAGCACGGAGGTGGAAGTGTGATGGTACGGGGTTGTTTTAGTCGGTCTAGTCTTGGACCAATTGTGGAGGTACAGGAAAGAATGGACAAGTTTCAACACTGGGATATATTAGCGAATAATATGTTGCCATATGCGGAGTATGAAATGCCTCTTCGTTGGAAATTCCAACAGGATAACGACCCCAAACACACTTCAAAGATACTCAAAGAGTGGTTTTCTTCAAATGGGATCAGTGTAATTGAGTGGCCTTCACAATCTCCGGATTTAAACCCAACAGAACACATGTGGAAAATCCTAGATCGACGCATTCGCTTAAAAAATATTCGTAATAGGGTTGAACTTTTAGAAACAATAATGGACGAGTGGAAAAAAATTCCCGAGGAAATGTGTTGGAAGCTGGTTGATTCGATGCCCAGAAGATGTCAGGCAGTGATTAATTCGAAAGGATATGGCACCAAATGTTAAAATTCTTTTTTTCTGTATTATTAATTCATTTATAAATAAAAGTTTCTAAACTTTTGTCCGACTAAAAAAAGATGAAAATTTTCATTTTATTTTTGGTATTTTATTAGGTCGTGTAGTATGAAATGAGTAGAATTGAATTGAAACTTTAGTCATTTTTTTTTCATATGAAATGTTTTTATTGTCAATCGAAATATGCACCACCATTATCAATACACTTCTGCCATTTAACGGGAAGTTCATTGATTCCCCTGCTGTAAAAGCCTGCAGGCCGGGAGTCGATAAACTCGTGGAAGGCAGCTTTGACAGCCTCGTCGGAGTTGAATGTTTTCCCTGCCAAAAAGTTATCCAAATTTTGAAAGAAGTGGTAATCAGTGGGTGCTAAGTCGGGTGAATACGGTGGATGACGAAGAGTTTCCAATTCCAACTCCTGTAGCTTGACCAAGGTGACTTGTGCGGTGTGTGGCCGAGCGTTGTCGTGCAACAATAGCGGTGCGCTTCGATTTACTAATCTTGGCTGCTTAACCGACAGTTGCCTCATCATTTCGGTCAGTTGTCGGCAGTAGACATCAGCCGTAATCGATTCACCAGGTTTCATGAAGCTGTGATGGATGACACCTGCGTTGGACCACCAAACAGACACCATAAGCTTCTTTCGACGAAGATTTTTTTTCGCACAATGTTTTGGTGGTTCATCTTGATCCAACCGCTGCGATGAACGTCTGGTATTGTCATGTAGGATCCATTTCTCATCACAAGTAACAATCCGATTCAAAAATGGATCGTTATTATGCCGGCACAACAACGAAACACAAGCTTCGAGACGTCGTTCTTTCTGTATGTCGCTCAACTCATGCGGTACCCACTTGTCCAGCTTTTTCACCTCACCAATTTCAGCCAAATGAGTTAATATTGTTTTGTTGGTTACACTGAATATTAACGAAAATTCGAACGCACTTTGACGTGGATTCGCTTCCACCACGGCTTTCAGATGATCGTTATCCACTTGAGTTTCAGGTCGTCCACGTGGTTCATTTGTTAGGTCAAAATTGCCAGGACGAAATTTCATGAACCAACGAGATACTGTTTGCTATGAAGTGACTTCAGTACCTAACACGTCATTAATATTGCGACCGTCTGAGCTGTTGTGGTTCCACGGTGGAACTCATATTTCATTACCACACGAATTTCACTATTTTGCATGGTCGCACAAAAATTTTTATAAAAATAAAAGATTTCAATAATTTTTAACGCTTTAAACTCTGATCAAAAGAGGAAGAATGTGCCTTTTCCACATAAAAAAGTCAAGTCCAAATATAGATTTAGAGTGAAGTTATTCGCAGTTTAATGTGGCATTTCGAGAATCTACTCATTTCATACTACACGACCTAATAATTACGGTGATTACGCTTATTAAACGATCAAACTGACGAAGGCTACAACTACATACATCAACATCAACAATATCGCAATAATTTGCTTTTTATTTGAGCTAACTTAAAAATAAAAAAGTTTCTAAACTTTTGTCCGCTACTGTATATTCTAAATTTTAGTAAAATATCTCAAAAACTGCACAAGCTATACAGGGAAAACTGAAAATTTTCTGTAATTTGAATATCTTGTAAATAGATAACGAAGTGATTGCGGACCCATGTTTATATTAACCTTTAATCATGAAATAAGCTAGAAAGAGAGAAAAAGTTTGTGCTGATGTCCCCTGCTACTCCGTAAAATTTCTCGGTATATTTTTGGGACATTCTGCATATTTCTACGACAATTTGCATTCATCTTTGTTAAGACATTTTGCGTAACAGTGCATTGTTGGGTATCATATAACCAGATAAAATCAAAAGGATAAAACTGTCAGGAGTGCGGAAAATAAACCGCGAGTCTGTTATGGAGATCCGTGCAGACATGCAAAGATGTGATGCAACACCAGCACGTATCATTTTTTTTTCATGTAACACCGAAATACCGACAATCGATGGGACGTTTCTGTGTTACATTGCTGCGATTCGGTGTTACGCGACGCTGTAACGCAAGGCCGTTCATACTTGTTGCGACATAATGTCCTGATACATGTCCGTCCAAATCATTTACAAAGAAAGGGTGTTGTCAGATATCTAATCATTTGAAAATGCGGACAAAGGATGCCGCTCATATAATTTAATTGTAGGTGCTCCTGCTAAAATCTAAGAATTGGTTTGCGCGAACATGACAAATTATACAAAATGGAGTGCTTGATGCGTTTCATGATTCATGAGAGGCCTCCTAAACGCAATTTTTACAATGTGAGTATGCGTCGACGAGATAAAGAATTATAAAGTTCGATTCAGAATTATATAAAATCGTTTGTATCAATTTTTTGGAAATCTATTCAGTTATACGGTTCAAATTTAAATTCATTTATTCAAATCCAAATTACTCCAATAACTGACACGATAACTCTATGCGCACTTACCGTACACGTTAAGCCTGGCCGAATGCGAAGTTTTGCCAGCCCGATTCTCCGCCGTGCAAGTGTACTCGCCTCCGTCCTCCACCATCACGTGACTGATGTTGACGTGGCTGATGACGTCACCGTGGACAGTCACGTACTGTCCGATAACGAAGCTGAAAGAATCGCGTTTCAGGTCACAGCAATCGATTGCGGAAAATCAAAATAATTAGCGAATCGCGACGGAAAACAATTCGCAATTTAACTTGCTACATAACTTTAATTGCCTCATGATTAAGCGTGGGCAGAGAGGGACGAACGGAGGACGCAGCGTCAAATCTGTTCTTTGCGCTTCGACGATCGATGTGTACAAGTAAAGGGTGCTTAAAAGAGAAATTTATAAAACTCGTCTGAGAGGTACAACTAATGTTCCTCCATTTAAACGGCTAACCAAAAGTTATGGCTCTCATACCGGCTGGAGGGCTTAATGAAGACAAACCCAGAAACATATGGGGAGAAATATCAGCCCTATTAAGAAAGTAATTCGGACATGTTGGAGGGCAACGCCAATTTGTATTCGTTATTTTGGGTTCGCCGCGATATTTGTGACTCTATTGAATTGAAAGGTGCTAAGCCGATCTTACGGGGCAACAGTTTTGCGACTGATTTGGCCCCATTTTTTGCAGAGGTCGTTCATTAGTGCGGAGCATCCGGACAGTGTCCCATTAGGGCCCGAATTTCGCGCTCCGCTGCTTGTTTTTTGCCTGCTCCTAACAACTGGGGCGGATGGGTTACACAGTTCCACTGTTTTACTGTTTGGTTTACTCTATTTTCCATGCCGTTCGTTACGATCCAGATACGACAGGGGCGGCCCGAAGGTCCTTTAGCTTTTTATCATTCCATAGGCATAGACGATTTATTCCGTGAAAGTTCCAGGACCACAAAATTGAAAATGTAATATTGACAAACTTTTTTTTCATTATTTTTTCACCAGGAAGAATAAAGGCGTAACGAATTGGTTATTTATAGTAAGTTTCTAAAGTTTTAAACCAGTAAATGCCTTCTATTTTTCACAAATTGTGAGAGTCCTAGAAAAATCATTGTACACAAACGGCACGAAATGGCCATCAACTATAACATGTTCGGTGAAAAATATGTGATATATACTCAAGATTCCTTGAATTAATCGCTGAAGAATGGTAATTCGGTACTATATATTTAGTAGTTGTCGAATCGTAGTTGTATTTATTTAATGAGTTGATAAAGACTTCTCACGTTTGAAAGCGAGTATACAGAAATCATTTAAACGTTGAGTTCGCGACAATAGAATGAAAGACGACATATATTTTATCTTGAATGCTTTTAACTTTCCTGTTTATCTTCTCCCCCATAAAACTTGGTGCAAAAGGACAAATATTGCATAATTCGCAACCTTCATCCGTTTGCATAATGATGCGATTTCAATATTGTTCTACGAGTGCCCCGAAAATAAGCAAAAACGCATTAACAACATAATATAAAAAGCACAGATTGCTGACTATCGGCGACAACAGCTTATATTCGAATACGTTTATTTTGTACACTCACTGAGTGTGAAAAGGGGTTTTTCACATCCTCATCAGGGAATAATAATATTGTTAATGTCTTACTTAAAATGTCGAATGAAGGAAGTTCTTGCAGGGTTTGGTCAGATGTTTGGACATTTTTCTTTCATAATTAATTTAAGATTAAACAACATGAGGGAGAAGTGAACAGTTTTTCGTGCTCAGATGCATGTATCTTGGATAAGTTAATTTGTTTTCTCTTGTCAATGTCAGATGTTTTATAGATAATAGTGAATGATGTTAATAATCGACCTGTGGTTATAGTTCACCAAATGGTAACTGCGAAGTTTTCTTTTACGAACGCCCATTGCTATTGCTACACTCAAATAATGGCTAAATTCGGCTTTAGGCTAGTCGGTGAACTGCAGTCAGTAAGTTTATTATTTTCCGCACTCATTGGGTAAATAACTATTACCGCACGCATGTCAACCAGCACCTCTTGACATTGCTCGCCAAGATTTTTTGTACAGACATATGTTACTTTGCGTGCGTTAAAATACAAACAGTTTGCCAGAGGTTAAGCCAAAGAGCATAAATTACTTTGATAGCCTTTATTCTTGGATTATATAGTTTTTCAACGTTTGTCCAAATTCCTGAGGAGTTAGTTGCTTTTTTGCAATCTCAAAATTGGACAGAAAATCTTTTCCACTTTCTAAATAGGAAATTCTTCTATTTAAAATTTCAAAAGATTTTATATTTTTTAACTTGTTGCCTGGACCGCTTAAAAAGAGTCCTTTCCAGCATATGAAGTGACCTTCGTCGACCTCAGAAATTTTCGCATTTAAAAAAAATATTCCGACGTATTTAATTTTTATTTTATTAAAACCATCAACATATGACAAATTTTCCCAATTAGATCTCTTTAAAGAAACTAAATCGAACTCAAATATTGAAAGTGGTTGATTAAAGTTTAAACGAACTTGATACCCTCGCATTGAGCCTTTAAGTATTCAGCTGGGCAAAGTTGTTAATTTTTTTAGGCAGAATTAAATCACATTGAATCAGTAAATTACATTCAGGTTCAGAGAAGGCGGCCACGTATGTGTTTCGTGCCTAGATTCTGTAATTAGGTAAGTTCGATGTATTGCTTTAACTTTGACGAAAAACAATTAATGTTACAATGATACGCCTCTATTACTATACCAGCGGCTGTTACAGAATTGTAATCTTACCATTTTATTTTTACATGCTAAATATTCTGGGACCACAAAATTGAAAATGTAATATTGACTAAGCGACCGCGTTTATACTGGTGACGCTTGACTTACTGAGTACGTGCTCAATAAAATTTTTCATCCGGCCATTTTAATGAGGAAAACCGTCGAAGGCAGCTTGAGCTTCCTCCTAGTGATTAAATGATTAAAATGGTTTTATTAAATTCTTCGTTAAACGTTTGTCTAATGCATTCAAAGAACTCCATTTTGCTTTGCGGCATGAGGTGTAATGAATCTCGTATTTCACTTCTAATCTCAAACTTAAAACTTGGAGATGCATGTTCGAAAATTGTGCCGGCAACAGCTTCGACTCAGAAAACTTTACTTTAGTTTGCTCACTCAGACGTATTGCTTTGTTTTTCTGGACCCTGAGGAATGCAATAAATTCTAATATCCAACTTGTGGAATTGCAAACATCCTAAGTAGCGGAAAATCAAAACCCGGTTCAGATATGTAACTTACGAAGAGGATAATCTAGATAATTTCCAGAGAAGCGATGAAATGAAACGAATGGATAATCCTCAATAATAGGGCTAGCTCCATTTCTGCTAATTTTTAGATGGATGGAAAGTCGCGAAGAAATAGAGGAAAAGAAAGAGAAAAGCAATAATAAAACTGAGGAAAACTGTTTAAATGTTAATGATCGTTTGGTGTAAGAGGAAGCATCATCGATTAGAGATTCACGAGATTACCAGACCCCTCGGCCTCATACGAGACCGAGGCCGACTCTCGGATTATGTTAGTTTCGGTCTTGATATGCGAGACCGAGAATTCTTTTCTGCTTCTTCAAACTACTACGAGATCGAGATTTTTAAGTATAAATAGCTAGGACTGAGGCCGAGAAAGTTGTAAATACTAGATCGAGTTCTAGACTACCCCAGGTTCGGTCTCGATCAGAATACAAGATTTTATTGACCTGCATCCGTTGCTGTTCTTTCTTACTGTAGCAGTTCACTCTAATTTCCTATAAGTTAGTAGAAATGGAGTTGTTCTAAAACTCCGATTGATTGCATATAAAGTTGCATTAAGTAAAAAAAGTCGGTCGATTCAAATAGTTCGAAAGTGAGGGAAAAAATAGGACATCTCGGATATGTTGCTCATGCTGTCGCAAGCAAATGCTCCATTTTGGTTGTAGTAATAATGTTAAATAATAAGTTTATATTCAAGTTAATTCGTGGAACAGGATAGACTTCACAGGAAATCGAGTATAGAGCTTTGGTAAAATAAATTTAATAAATTACGCCAATTTGTTCCAATATCAACTAAGTCAAGCTTTGCCAATTCCTCGTATAACTTTGACGTTCATAAGAAACATATTGATCTCTTGACAAGTGATTAACGAATTTCTTATGAACTAAAGGGAATGTACGAGGGCCAGGCCTAGCAAAATCTAATTTAATTCGCAATGTAGCAAATGAGCTTTAAAAATTTAGGAAAAAATTCAGAGCTGATTTTCTATTTTCCTGCGACCCTTAGTTTCACATAATATTATGTTTGAGCTAACGATCTAGAAGAAGCGGATGTAGAATTGTTTTATACAGTTTTCCCCCTTTTTTTTTTGCTAAATGAGGCACTAATCCATGGCCACGAAATTAAAGAAAATGACGTCACCGCAATCTTTTATCTCTCATATGCGCCCATTGGTCCGACGCATGTCCCATTTTTGGCAACAAAACGGGTCGTAGCGACGCTGACGCATGCCATTAAGAAAATGGGACCAATTTCAGTGAAATGGCGGCAATTGTTTGCTCCGTCCATCCCTTTTAACTCGTTGGCTTGAACAGTTTCATTCTTTGAACCCTTAACTCGGATTCGCTAGCGTATTGAGCAGAACGTTCCCTAGGGGATGATGTCAAATTGACGTGAGTTTGTTAAACTTTCCTACATACCGGCGCTGTTTTAATAGGCCATTTTTCCATTCTGGGGGGAAATTTCTACCCCTCAGAATACAGGATCGGGTTTCTGAAGACAGGATAATTCCTTAAAACATGCCGACAATTTGTACCGACTTGTTTCACCCCTTTCAATGTTTAATAGCGCAATGTTGCGCCCCTGCCTTGCTAAGGTCGACCCCGTTGAGTATCTCAATGTAGCGCGACCTTTCCGTTTATGACCGAACTCGTAAAACACGTTCCTGCCGGGAACACGGTACGAATATTGCGGATGCCTCTTCGCCGCCCAACCGAATCCCCATGAACGGCTCCATTCTTATTGTTTATGGATAAACCCTCTCCATTAACGTACACGTTGAATTGTTTTTGGACTTACCGTCCGTGACTCGGGAGCGGGAAACCGTCCAGCAGCCAAGAGATTTGAGGCGTGGGGTTGCCGGAGGCGCTGCACTTGAGGGACACTGCGGGGCCTGGTTGGAGGGTCTGCTCAATGAAACTGTAGAGGAGCACTGGAGGAGCATCTAAAATGAAAGGAGATATACAAACCATTATGATGATGAAAGACCTAATGTTATTATCGCAGGGAACGGAAACATCTGGAAGGTAAGTGTTACCGGAAGATTATGTTGGAGATACTGATAGTTGCTCATCATGGACGCAACCAAGCAAATGTGCGAAAGTTGCAACTAAGGCAAGTTTATTGACAACAAACTTACAATCGTAGAAAACATACAGTGTGACTCTAAATTATCCCCCCCCCCTCTCCCCTTTACCGGTAAATTTTTAAACAAATTATTATTTGAACAAAATCAAAAGCAGCATTAAATAAAACAAAATAATACTCCTTTTCGACCTTTGCATATTTTCATATATGTTGCTTACGTCACTTGTAGAGCAAAATGACCGATTTTTCTTTATTAAAACATGAGACGGGATACAAATTAAAGGTACTTCAAAACCATATTTAATGGTGTGATGCGATTTGAAATCGATAAGTTTTTAGCAAAAAGAGCTATAAATAAAAGAAAGTAAATATCGTAAAAATACAATACTAATTCAGTTTTATAGTACATAAACAATTAAAAAGAAGCCATGACATTTTATAAAAATAACTGAAGGCTAATTTTTATTACATTTTTATGACATTTATTATTTTCCATTTATAGCTCTTTTTCTCAGGATCTAATCGAACGATTTAAAATTGCATTACACCATAAAATGGAATTTGAAGGGTCACTTGACACATTTTGTAATTTTTTTAAAATCCGGCATTATGCCCTACCGGTAATGAAACAACATGTAAAAAAATAAGCAAGCGTTAAAATACATATGTTTTTTTGGTCTATTTCATCCTGCTTTTGAACAAAAAAAAATAAAGTGTTGAAAAGTTAATGTGCAGAAACGAGGAGGAGGAGGATGAGAGGAGGAGGAGAAGGAGGAGGAGAAGGAGGAGGAGAAGGAGGAGAAGTGGGAGGAGGTGGTGGAGGAGAAGGGGGAGGAGGTGGAGGAGGAGGAGGTAAATTTATAACCATATGGTATACAGGCTTGAGTGTACTGATGTAAGTTTGAATCTTGAGGTTTCTTCAAAAAAACTAGTCGAAGTTTTAGTACTTTAAATTTACGCCTCCGGAGACACGTGGGAACATTACCAACTCCTAGTTAACTGGGTGCGAAAGTCTCATCCCATTAAGAGCGACGGTAAATTTTCCCATGTCGAAAATTGCAGAATCGGGAGAGCTGTGGAGGTTCTCTAACACGAGTAGTCGAAAAGGTGTTGAGGAATCACTTGAAAATATTTATGAAGTAGTAAAATGTATTGCATTAGAGAATGGCATCAGATCCCATTCTGGCACCACTTCTTGATTCAAAATTTATATAACCCTGTTGGCTCAGTTTTCCGGATAAACTTCCAGAGAACCAGGACATTGGGGTTATGATGGCATTCAAGTCTTCACCAAATAAATATAATAAATTAATAATAATAATGATAAATTAGAAAAATAAATGAGTGAAGTCAAATTGTTGTCTAAGAACTTCAATGTCACGTTACCCCGGAGCTTGTCTTGGAAACATTTCTGAGAGTTCCAAGATAAAGAGAAATGTCAGTAAGGTTTTCGGAAAGATCGTAAAACTCCTGTTACTTCTTGGAAAGAACGAGATTACAGTCGCTACGTAGAAGCTGGAGACCTTGTGGTGGAATAGGAGTGTCATGATTGGTGTGACATGTTGAAGAGAGTTCGCGGTTTATTCCAAATTGCTTTTCAAAACATTTAACAACTTCATGAATAAGTCTATTAAAATCCAAGCTTCTAGATGTTTGTTGGATTGTCAGAAATGTTTTTTGAGAAAATGTATGCTTACCAAAGGCGGAAATTAAGACGCCCAAGAATAGCAAAACTTCACTTAAAGCGAATTAAACCAACAAATCCCGTCTGCTAATGTAATTCTCGGCATTATTAATATAGGAAGTTTCGGGGGCAAGTCTTGGACGTTTTCCCAATTCCAACGGGAGAATTAATGAGTCACGAAGGCAGCTGAACTTACCTCCTAATTGTAATTCTGAAGCCGCTTGCGCCGTGTCCCCCTCGCTCCTCCTCACGATGCACTGGTACATGCCCCTGTCCTCCCTGCCCACGTTGTTCACGATCAGAGTTTCGCTGGAACCACGTCCGGTACTCGGCAGCTGTCTACCATCCTTGTACCACGTAATCATTAAGGGACTATCTTGTTTGGTAGACACCACACACCTGGCAAAAATCCGAAAGTATTCTCAAAATAAGAAACATATTAAAAATAGTTTAAATTAGTGGTACCTGAACTCAGCGCTGCCTCCCATGTGAACGCTAAGCAACGGGGGCGATATTTCCACGTGTAGCTGAGTGAGTACCTGCAGACGAATGTCGGCGCTGGCTTCGCCCCCCGCGTTGGCTGAAGTGCACCGATAAACGCCCCCTAGAAAGTAAAGAATTTTTTGGTTTTCGACAGAAATAACCGAACATCGTCGAGGTATTTAATTTCCTTTCTAACACGATAAGCTATCGCATAGCTCCCGAGCCCCATCACCGAGAAACTTGAGAAATAAAAGGGGCTCGCAAGAGACGGTGACGGTGATAAGGAGAGAAATTCTCCATTCAACTTCCGTAAAAAAAGGTTTTCCTTTTTACAAAAGGCTTCTGGTACCTAATTTAATCGATCATGGTAACAAAGAGTTCAATCAGGCCTCGAGGTCGAGCAACGGAAAATGATTGCCGGGCTGTCTCGAATAAATACGAGAATTTTAGATAATGGCGCAGTGTTACCGAGTTGATTTGGGGGTGCAACCACACTGCTTGTGTCTCGGGGTTGCGTAGAAATCAAATTATTTACGTCTTACTGGGTTAGCCTTATGAATTAATCATATCTCTTCTTTACGAGATTATTATGGAGCCCTGGATTGGAGGCGCTGCTAATTACTTGAAACGACAACAATTTTGAATAGCTTTTGCAGAAATCCATCTCACCTTCGTGCCCTGCGAGATTCAACCTGTAAGAAGATCACATGGGCATAAACACAACTGAACAAACATAGAAATTGAATGGCACGTTTCAGGTTTTAAAGAAAAGGGAGCTGGACGAAAGTCGAAAGAATGAAAGAGGCATTAAACAAATCAGTAGAATACCACTGGTGAGAATGAAAATATCAGAAATGAGAATGGGAGAAAAAATTGAATAAGGTGAGAGGGAAATGATAGTAAACGCTTAATATGAAGTTTGATGATGTAGTTTTCCGAGCGATTGAAGGTGAATGCTTAACACTAGGTATGTCAACAATTTTACTATACCTCTTTTTACAGATATCAATCAAAATAACTGGTTTTAGAATAAATGGTTAGTGTGGTTTTCAACCTTTTATACAGAGTGTATGTAAAAGGCCTGTACGAAATTCTAGGACAGATTTCTGAGGCGAAAGCATAACAATTTAACTCAATTTTTCTTAGTCCAAAAGTGGCTGGTCATCAAAATACAAGATGTCAGAGTGAAGATTAAAAGAGAAAAAAATGATTTGCTTCGTAATGTCACTATCTGAACTAAATTTCCTATCGGGGATTTTTCGAGGCGAAAAATCATAATCCGATTACGTTTTCGATGTAAATTGTGGCGGACACTGTCACGCTAGATGGATTTCCTTTAGAGGGGCATAACATTTTTATCACCCCGTATACAATTTATTTGTGACTAAATTTGTGTTTTCTTACATGTTTTATGAAAAAAACATGTCGTAGTTCACGTATCTACGGACATTCCTTCTTGAGATATTTAAAGTTTAAAGTTCGCTGCATCTCTTGAAAAATAAATTTGAGGTATATATTATACAGCTGAAACGAAAAAAAATCAAAACACTCATTTAGTCTTCAATTCTTATTATAATTTTTTCATCTCCATGTTTTTGTTGGACTATATCAATTTTTGAATTATTTGTTTTGCTGTATTGTAAGAATAAATAGGGAGTTTAAAGTTATTTTTCAAAACACGCAACGAACTCTAAACTTTAAATATCCCGAGAAGGAATGCCTCTAGGGACATACAAAGATACTCTTTTTCACGAGACATGAGAGAAAACACAAATGTTATACCGGATGGTAAAAAAAATTATATCCGCTTAAAGAAAGTCCACCTATCGTTGACAGCGCCCTCTACGATGTGCATAGAAAATGTAAACGAATTTTGATTTCTCGTCCCGAGAAACTTCCCGATGCGACATTTTATTTAGATAATAGCGTTACACACCAAGTAATTAATTTTGCCTCTTTTTTAATTGACATTTTGATGTCCTGTATATTAAAAACCGTCCGCTTTTGGCCTAAAGTGAATTAGGTCAAATGGTCGTGTTTTCGCCTCAGAAATATGTTGTACAATTTTGAATAAATCTTTTAGAGACACCCTGTATGTTCGGGACAAGTTATAAATGACCTTTACTTTGTGTTCTTTTCTTATTGTTGCTGCCACGTGGACCACATAGGCCATCTAACAATTCGCCTGCATTATGATAAAATTCATCGTTTTTAACATCCAAATATTCAATAGACATGTCGGGTATAATTTTCAAAAAACATAGAAAATTCCGTTTGTTTTGCGATCTTTGGAGCTTGAACGTAATTATAAAAATAAATTGAAAGTAATTGCAGGATAGTGTCCCGCTCTGTATTTAGTTTACGTGCCAAAGAATATAGTTTTATACATTTCAGTATCCAGAGAAATATTTCTTTCCAATATTCTCAACAAAACAGAACCGTCACACCTCAAAATAAATCAACAACTGTCATAATATTTGTGTGTCATTGTCACTCACATGTCACTTTTTTTGTTCGTGCTGCGCTTGCGCAGCATTTGTAATTTGTTATAGTTGCGCAGAAGTCATTCCATCACATAGAAAAACGTATGATTTTAACTGATTTGTCATAAATAGCAGTGATCATCAAAAATTTCTTAATATTGAATAAAAAAATAATAAAACTGAGTATCTGAGTTTATTTGTTTAATTGTCGCTGCAAAAATCATGACGTCGTTAAAAAAAATTAAGGCGAAGTAGGAATTGAAAAATAACATTGTAAAACCAGTCACTTTGCCTGATATGGTAAATCGAGTGTTAAAAAGCTTAGATTAATATAACACCGATATTCGCAAAAGCAGTAGAAGTAGCATTAATTCAAATACGCGATTCTATAAGGACGTTAGACATGCTTAAGTTGATCTAAAATGCAATTGTGAAACTGCGGGTTTTTGACGTAGTTCCAGTAAAGCGATTCCATTGAAATTCGAATTCCAGAAACAGTCGAGAATTCATCTTTTTCGGCACGATAAAATGTCTGGCTAACAAAAATGAAAAAAAAACAAAACACCCCCCAACGAAATCTACTTACCGTCCTCCGAAGTGACGGCTTCGATGGCCAGCACCGGACCCAACTGCCTGACCCTAGGACCGGGCATAATGAGGCTGGGTTGGTCAATTCCATCTTTTCCCACATAGGAGTACCACCTACGCAAAGAAACATTACCGAGGACTACCGCATAAGAAAATAAAAGTAAAATACATCGCAAAGCCCCAGTTTTCAGATCAAAGAAGCGCCCTCAATCGATGCTCATTAGGCCCGATTCGGAAGAAGCCTTTGAAGGTTTTTTTGCCGCTTTGAATCGAAACCCAGGTTCATTACGATCACAAAGGTACAAGGTATTTGAGGAGAAATGTGTCATTTTTTGTTTTGTTTCAGAGAATTCCCCGAGGCGGGGAGGAGGAGGGTAAGGGTAATGTTATTCCGATTAAACCCTCGTCCTTTATCCATAAAGCAATCGAATCGCGATTTAACCAAATCTTGGGGATTTCACCTGTTTTGTAGAATTCCGCTGTGTATTTCCGAAGGTATTTGAATTTTTCATATTTATGGAAATTTATCGGACGCTCCTTGTTCGCATGCGAAATCCCCGGATTAACTACGGGTTTAATCCAATTATTGTGGTATGGATTTAGCTTAATGATGCTCACCGGTACTCTGGAGAGGGACACCCTTGAGCAATGCAGATTAAGGCGGCGCCCTCGTCTTGGGCCACCGTAACGGTTCCGGAACTTTCGACGATTATTGGGGCGGCAATTCCTCGGTGATCTAAAAAAGGAACGAGTGCTAATGGTAAAACTGCAACAACTGGTGAGCTTTCGCAAAATTTTAATTTTTAGTTAAAAAAAAACATGATTTTTTTGTTCTTTGCTGAATCGTCATCATCCCGATTACGTTTTATGGTTAAGAGGTCATATGACTATCGTGTCGTCATAATTGTATATTTTACATTATCTATGTGTCCTGACTATGCTGCGACATGAATTTCTAACCCGTTCCTTCATATCCCCAGGGATAGTAGAAACATTTACACATCTTTTTTTCTTTAAACTTCCGCAGACGAGAAAGTCTAAACTTGTTAAATCTGGTGGCTTAACTTTAATTAGGACTTATGATTCATCGTTAGTGCGTATGGAGAAATGTATTGAGGTTAACGGTCAACATTTTAAAGATTAGTTAAGATAATATATTTTTGTTATTTGAAAAAAAATTAATTTGACGTAATGAAAGAAATGTTTCCTACAAAAATCACTTATTTTTAAATAATGCTTAATGCCCATTAACAAAAATTATAGGTTTCCATTTGGAAAAACAAAGTTGACCTTGAAACGACCTTGATCATGTTAAATACGTCAGTGGCGATTTCGGCATTTTATTTCCCCTCCGGTGTCGAGCAACTTCTGCTTGAAACCTTTTTCTCTAAAATTGATAGTTTCTCAGATATTTACTTATCGCAAGTTAAATAGACCGTCCGGTATTTTCCTACTTGTTTAGCAGGCAGGATCGACAAAAAATCTAAGAAAATCAAAAATTTATTGCGTATATTTAAAATCGTGGTATCAGTTTTCCCTTGATTTTTCGAAAACGCTTTGACAAATCCAATTTCTAAATGCACCGATATTTTGTACTTTCAATTACCTTTAACATGAGTCCGGGAGTGCCATACAAAATTTCGAAGCGGGGGGTAACGGGGTGACTATTAAGTTTACACAGATAAGGTCAAGTGTTCCCCCTCGCAATCCTGGAAAACCAATCTACTCACTATTTTCATATGTATTTTCGTCTTTCCGATATTTTGGGTGGTAAGGTTTCAAATGAACACATTGTATACACCGTGTATGTGAAACACTTATAACGCGCTCGTTTTAGATATTAATAGGTGTTTCGATTAATAATGTCGATTTTGCTAAGAGATTGTGTTACAGATTCGTTTGTTAATATAAGCTAACGATGTCGATAGCGTCTTGAAAGGTAAACATACCGCATTCAAAGCCGGTTCGTTATTAATTACCACTGTGCAATAAACATAGTTTTCATAGCTTTGAATATGGCGACTTTCATGTGGGGAACTTTAATAACCTTCATTCATTTGAAAAAAAAAACTGTTACTGAAAGTTATACGATTATTACTTGAAGCGTATGGGAAACACGCTTTGTCGCAAAAAAGTTGTGAACGATCGTTCACAACTTTTTAAAAGTGGCGATTTTAATACAAAAGACGGGGAACGACCACGACAGCCCAAGAAATGGGAAGATGCAGATTTTCAAGATTTATTGAACGAAGACTCCACTCAAACGTTGAAATAATTGGCTGAAACCTTGAACGCCGCCCAATCCGCCATTTCCGAACATTTACCGGCCGTGGGAAAAATTCAGAAAGAAGGAAAATGGGTGCGATATAAATTAAAAGAGTGAGACATTGAAAAGCGAAATACCATTTGTGGAGTTTTGCTTGCCAGGCAGAAACGAAAGGGTTTTTTATATCGAATTTTTCACAGATGATGAGACGTGTATTTTATTTTGACGATCCAAAACGCAAAAAATCATAAGTAGATCTATGCCAACCACGAGTATTACCACCAGTACGTAATATCCATGGAAAGAAGGTCTAATGTGTGTATGGTGGGATAATAAGGAATTTGTGTTTCACAAATTGCTAGAACCAGAGGAAACAATTATTGACTATCGATAATGACAACAATTAATAAAATTAAATAGAGCAGTAAAGGAAAAAAGACCGGAATATGCCCAAAGACACGATAGAGTTATTTTTAAACGGCATAATGCCTGGCATTATGTTGAAAAATCAGCAAAAAAATATTTGGAAACTGTTAAATGGGACGTCACACTCTACGGATTTAGGTCCTTCGGACTGCCATTTATTCCGATAAATGCAACACGTACTTTCAGGACAGCATTTCCATTCTTACGACGGCTTAAAAATTTGACTTGATAATTAGTTGGCCTCAAAAAGCAAAAAATTCTTTTGGCACGGAATCAATTCGTTGGCGGAGAGATGGGGAAAAGTCATTGCTAACGACGGCCAATAGTTTAATTATTTACATAACTAGATTTTTTTATAGAAATAAACGTTTAAATTTTGCAAAAAAATCAACGTTATTAACCGAAATACCTATTAAATTGATTGGGGTTATAATAAGGTGTTTCGCAACCTCGGTGCGTAATATATACTACGTGACATAGAAAAGACAACGCCCTGTAAAAATGGTATTATTTAAATAATCTTTTTGTGTGCATGTTTTTTACTCTAAAATAAATACTTCATTAAAAAAATGAACAACTTTAATTGTTAAAAACCAAAAAAGAAAAAAATTTCCGGTCCTTATACATTCCGGTACACGTCTAGACATGGATCTAATGAGGTGATTGATGTCCTCTTGGGAGATCTCATTCCGAGCTGACTGGACAGTATAATATAGCGCTGCTAGGGTTTAGAGAGGGTAGGGTAAATTATGCAACCTTCTACCTACAATATCTCATATATATTTTCAGTTAGTGAAATGTCTGGAAATCGAGGTGGCCACATTAGCAAACTAATTGCATTTTGTTGAAAGAAATCCATAGTCTCTCTAATCACATGTGGATGTGCGTTGTCTTGCTGGAAAATTGGATTAATAAGAGTTTCCAAATAAGGCACGAGATAAGATTGAAAGATTTCTCGGATGTTTAGTTAGGCTGTCATACTGCCTCCAATGAAAGGTAAGGTTGACTTTCTACCATATAACATAGCGCCTCAAGTCATTACCCTAACTGCCTGATGCACATGCCTCTGAATTGTAAATCGAGGATTCCGTCTTTCACTCTGTTTTCTTACTCTTGCCCGACTATTTTGTATATACGAACAGAATCTGGATTCGTCACTAAACGTGATGTTATCCCATTCCAGATTCCAATTTGCCCGTTCTCTGCATCACTGCAGTCGATTTTGATGATGATTTAAAGTAAGGGCTAACACAAAATGGGAACGGTAGGAAATCAGTCAAAAACTTTTTATCCGGCGATAAATGGTTCAAATTCCAATGGGTCTTCCACATTCACCAAACCACTGTATCTCTTAGAGCTACAATTCAAAGGCGGTGATCTTGATGTTCTGTAGTTCTTCGAGATCGGCCAGTGACTCTCCTTGCGCCTTTTTGCTCGTCTTGGAACCATGCCCGACAACATCTCACTATAGTGTTGTCACTACGGTTCGATCTAGTGACGAATTACCCTAAATGACCGAGCAGCGTCTCGATGACTCACTATTCGACCTCCTTCAAATTCACTACATTCTGCGTCTAGGCATATTTGGTTAATCTAACAGCACTTTCTACCCCCACTCTACACCAATAAATGACATTTTACAGTCGTATTGTTGATATTTTTATAGTTAAAAAAATGTAGTTCCTGATGGCTTGTATCTACGTCGATAGATGTGGCTGAAAATTTAATCGTTTTTCGTGTTATCATACACAAACAGGCACACAAAAATTTGTCTAAATAAACAATTTTAAGGGGTGTTCTTTTTTCTATATCACGCAGTGTACTATCTAGCACCACTACATCAACGCTTTCTAGTCCACAACAGCGACTCTTATTTGCACAACCATCAAAAGCTACCCCAATTGTTGAATAATTTTCAAATTTCTCCAACGATTTGCTTGCTCAGCTATAGATCAATTACAGTGGCACGCGACACGACCTCTGAGCGCTTTGGTGGGGTCCAGCGTATTCGCGCAGCGTCGTCCCGCAGGAGCTTTACCTAACGGTACAGTAGGAAATGTTTTATTTTTATTAACGTGTGGCTGTTCCTTCGTGTATTAAAATGAATAGCACGAAAGATGAAGCCTGTCTCGTGAAAGTCGCAACTTATTTTGCGAGGCGAAAAAATTCAAATTTAATTTCGGACGATGTTTGCCATTCTTTTTGTTACACTCGGCCTGAGAGAATGTACAGAAACAACTTGCCGGGGGCACGGTCAATGCCCCATCCGTTTGAGAAATAATCGTCGAAAACGTCACAAAAGACGGAACGTTTTCCGTTTCATTTTTAAGTAGTAATCCCCGGGGCTAAACAATGCAGGAGTGTCGGGGCCAGGGGAGTCTCATTTTCATTCCAGAGTGGAAACCTTTGGAGACGCGTTATTCAGCAAAGCAAAGTAGATTTTTTTCCATTTGCAAGTTCGTTTTACCCCGGTAAACAACGGGAAAGCTTTCCCGATAATTAATGTAGAAGGGAAAAATGAAACTTACCTGCGATCACGACGTTGGCAGCGCTGCTGACGACCATTTGCCGGCTCAGTCTGTGCATGGTCCGGCAACGATATGTTTGGAACTGATCGCTGAATTCCAAATTGTGAATGAGAAGCTCCCCCGAAGGTAACTGGTGGAACTTCCCATCTGGAACAATGTGCATTAAAACTGGCGCTTTTTACAAAACAAACGAGAGTTTTCCAGATGGAAAAACCCGCACAAAGCGGCCGCTTGTTTTCAACTAAGGACGGGGAGCAATTAAAACTCCGATAGATTTGAAGTAGCAATTAAAATAAAAACTGGGACAAAGTCTTTTTAATTAAAAATTCGGCCCCGAATCTTCCGGCTCAAGAAGCTCCCCTCCTCATCGGAACGCCTTCCCCCCCTTACCCTCCCCTCTCGAAAAACTGCTAATACAATGATAGTTGATTATAATATACGAGGCGGCGCACACACATTAAAGTCGCTACTTTATCGTTAAAATAGGAGGCAAGATGAAAACATCCCGCGGATCGATAAGTAATTTTCTCGTCTGCACCGAACCCATTATGAATTTTATAAGCATTGTCCGCCGTTATTAGCGCTTTTTAATTAAAAAACGAAAAAAGTCGGCATTAAAAACACTAGCCCCAGAGTTAATGAGAATGAACGTCAAACAAACTTACCCCCTTGCAACGACGGGTAAATATAGAAACTGGGTTCCTGCACCCATGAAATTATTCTAACTAGATCTCTAACGAAGTTTGGCACTTTACATTTCACTACTGCTGTACAGCCCCGCGCGGCTGGGACTACCTCCACTTCAACTTTAAATGATTGCGTTACCACTGGAAAAGAAGTTCAATTAAGAGCATTCACCCCCGATCCATCAAATCAAAAGTTATCTTTTTCAAAAATCAATTGCGACACTTTCTTTGCCAATTTGTTCTTGGAAAGAAAGCTGTTCAGCTCGGCATCGCCTTAAACCGGCCCTGACCATGCATTTTTATTAGATATTATGGATGTTTGTCTGTACTGCGAGAAAATTTGAAGAGTGCGATTTTCCAAAAATCAGTTCAGTAATTGATGTTTTAATTGAGTCTAAAACTGTTAGAAATTTGATCTTCGCAAAAGAGATTTTCGGCTCAGCCGGGTCTAGATAATCCGGAAGTTTAACCGTTTTGAATATTCGGCATTCGAAAAGAGAGTTTTAGCTTAGTATATTTTTCCATATTTTCAACAAAAACGGCCTTCCAGGAAAATACATCTGGCGTGTTCGGAGGCTAGTACATTCGTCTTTCATTTGCGGGAAATTCGAACGACCAGAAATAGCATTGCGAAATGCTCTGAAATGTTTTACCCCGTATATTTAAATTATGATTTAATTCCCCAAGAAAATTGGAAAGTTTCGGATAACGAGGAGAAAAGTTCAAGACGCAGTTTTCATGTTACTTCTGGTTTTCTCAACGGTTCTAATTCAAAGTCCTCATAAATCATCAAAGTTTCAAGCATTCAATGAAAGATAAAAAAACAGAGTTTTGGTTCCATTAAATTTCTCGTCGGTTGACTTTCTGACAAATGAAAGACGAATGTACTAGCCTCCAGTAACCTTAATTAAAAGAGGTAATACGTGCAAAGAGGTAGATAATAATGACTCAGCATAGATAGAAATATTAAGAGTTCCCTTGGAGCGTTAAGAATTATCCAATGAAGCACAGTAAGCGATGTCATGAACAAAGTATTTCAGTTCAGGATCGCAAACAAGCTGGCCACATTCAGCAGACGTAACAGTTGTGCAACAACTTTGGAACAGTTTGACAGATAGAAAAAAATTATGTCAATTTCTATACAATCTATTGGTATGTTAGCCTATCGTGCAGCAAGTATTCTTCCAGTTGCGCAACTGTTGCCTCCAACCAATCCGGTCATTAGAATCAAGTTCAAAAACTTTACGTAGCATTTGACTTGTCTCATGTTCGCGCATGCAGCCTAGTACAAGGCAATTCTTAAGGACCAATCATCAATCGTCGCCACCTGATGGCGCTGAGGGTGTCGCAGCCCCTCCAACGAAATTAACCGTAATATATAAAATGAGAACATTTCGCTCCGGCATGCGGCAGTTCCTGGCTGACCGCCAAACCGAAGAACGAGCAGATCATAAACTAGAAATACTAATGGGTAAGATAGTAAAATATTTAGTTAGAATTCGTAATGGTGATCTCCTTATATTTTAAAACACTTCTGTGTGTGCATATATGAATAAAGATTACAGCTCTTCTTCGTTTTCCCAGATAGAAAGTACTATCATGAGTGTATACACATCGTATATCGAAAAATTGCTTGGACAGAGGATTTTGATATAATCCACTCGACATTCTACTCCCTTTATCGAGAATATGGACCTCAATTCAATGGGACGTTAATATGCTCAACATAAACTTACCAGCCCTAACTTGAACATCCCTGCTAACGATCCGGCCTACTGTATTGGAGGCCACGCATCTGTACACCGTACTGTGAATGTCCTGCCTGTACGAGGCGGCCGGGAAGGGCATCAGAAACAAGGTTCCGTTTCGCAGCACCCTACGCACCCCAGCTACGTCGCCCACAGAGGTACCATCTACGCTCAGCCAGTCGATGGAGGGCTGAGGACTGCCAGAGGCCGAGCAGTCCAACCATCCCCCGGTGGAGTTGGAGAACTCTAGCCGAGACGGAGGCTCCATGACGAAGGCCGGACCTCGAAGGTGGGAGTCGAAGCCTTGGGCATTAGCTGAAAGAGTCCGAGAAAGGAGGATGTTAGAAATGAATAATGAAAAATAGGAGGAAGTTATGATAATTTTGATGCAGTTCTTTTATATAAGGTGGCCCAATCAAAATTTAGCACCTCGATTTCCAATATTTAAAATTAAAATGTGTATAAATGCTCGGATTTGTCGATTTTCCACCCCTGAGCCACCGTGACAGGTACTCCAATATTTTTAGCGAGAAAGGGTGTCAAGTGATACCTCGTTTTAATGGTAATTGTATCCTGATTCTAACCTCCCAGTTTGAAGCCACTATTATTTTTCCCGTTGATACGACAACATGTTAAATCCTGTGGGAATCTTGTCACAAAACGAGCTCTAGACTTCAAAATGAGGTCAGGAGTACCTCAAAAAGTGAGATTTCACTAAATCGTTTTGATGGAGGTGGGTTTTACGTCTCAAATCTAAAAGGGTACGTCCTTTTGTTTCTAATTTTTTTCTCAAAAAAAATGAGTAAAAATGTGTTCACATTACTTTTTTCATTCATTTTTTAAAAGCTTGAGATCACCGCCATTTATCTCCATAGAATTAAATAAATTTAGCTCAAAACGTTCGCTTACGTTGCGTAATATTTCGGGTGTAATTCGGTGACATTCATAAAAACTCACTTCCGTTAAAATGATCCAGTAACATCTCACCTTCACATAGCTTGCTACCGCCATTTTGAAGGTTACAACTCGCATTTTGACAAATTTCTTTGACAGCAGACTTTGACAAACTATCGTATCGATGAGAATAATGGAAGTAATTTCAAACTTGGAGGTTATGGTCGGGGTGCAACTACCGTTAAAATGAGGTATCACTCGACACCCCTTTCCATTAAAAGTTTTAAGGGGTAACTCTCGCCCTCGTTCAGGGATTGAAATTGAAAAGTTGAAAATAAAATCGAATATTATCCCCCTCGAATAAAAAATCGACAGTTTCGAGCGTTTTTGCACATTTCCATTTTAAATAGTGGAAATTGAAGTGCAAAGTTTTCGTTGGGCTACCCTGTATTTGTTCTTGGGGGCCTATCATCTTTTTTTTCATCAATACCCGATACCATTCTCAGAGACTGCACATTCGGAAGGTGGTGTAGGTCCCCAATATGGCCTTTTTGGCTTGAATTTGTGTTAAACCTTTGAAAAATACGACTCGTTGTCTATCGCGCGGCTTTTCGTGGTAGTACCGGAGAAGAAAATCGGAACTGTTATCTGCGACTCCGGGCTCAGTACGTGCTAAGTTGAACGTGCATATCGAAAAGTGATGCGATCAAAGGGAGCTTAAACATCGCAGTAATAGCAATTAGATTGTTATGTATGTTAGAAATTACAACATTCCCTTGTGCTCGTGCTTTCGGAAAATGAACGTTTTGGGCTCTTTTGATGGTGTTGAGTGAGTACCTAATCCCTTGAAAATAGGCCGTGGCCGTCGCAAATAGGGCAGTAGATATTAATACTTACACGGACAGAAAGAAATAAAGTCGCTGTCACCCCATAAACAAACCTGCCACCCTATCTATATTTATTTAAAAAACAAGCTTGCGGGAAATAGGAAAAAAAAACGAGAGGAAAAAAAGGAAAATCCCCATTCTGTGTGTTCTGGAGCGTTTAGGCATTCCGTTTTACCCGTTTCCAGAAATTCCGATTCCGCTTAAATATTCATAAGCACTTTACCTGGAATGTTGCACTCGGGTGTTGAAAACGGCCATTACGCCTCTTTTATTCGTTCCGTTAATTCAGTTTTAATTACTATCGATTGAGGAATGCAGCCAAGATAAGTCTTTTGCCGAAGAAATCAGAGACGATTTGCTGATGGATGAAAAAAAAGCGGAACTCGAGGAGGGTGTCAGGAATGTCAATATTTAGCACTCGAAAGGCTATCTGAGATAGACATCAGGACGCTCAGTTTATACAGGGGGCCCAAAAATATACCGACAAACTTTAAGGGTGGCGGTCGGGGGCATCAATACAAACTTTATTCCTTAATGGACATGTGCCCGCAAAAGGGCCATTAGGGCCGTGGCGTAAATAAAATATTTCATCACATAACTAAGTTCATTTTGGATTTAGTCGGACACCATTGTCTTTCGTCGGATACTTTATGTTTCAACAGCGTTCGCTGAGGAACTCGAGGCATTTCTTTATCGCAATTAGACATTTCAATTTTGAGACCGCACCGGGCATTATTTGGACATTATGATTATTCAGTCCGCATGGTAACGTTAATTTCGTAGATATTTAAATCGAAGTTTGTGTTCGAAATGGACGTTAACTTCTCATTCGAAGAACTTTACGTTACGCACGAACGGATTGGAAGTGACAGTTCTGTGGCCTGGCCCCCGCATTCTCCGGATCTCAACACCCTGGATTTTTTCCTTTTCGGTTCACTTAAAATATCTGCCTCGCAAAACGTCCATTTGTAACGAGGCAGATCTCTTGGCAAGAACGGTGGCCAGTTGCACTCATCCACGAGCCATTGCTGGAATATTTCGTTGGGCCCGCGAGTCGAATGAAGAGACGGTGTATTTTTTGTATCGAAGCAAATGGTCGGCGTTTTGAACAATCGCTGTGAGCGATCATTTATTTGTAAATAGAACAACGTCTGACACGAACAAAAAGCGATTAACACGACCAAAACCATATTGCCTTTCTTCTGCTCGAGAGGCACATTTGCGAGCATGTGCTTACTTGAGAAAGGAAGGCGGTATCGACGCCCCTTAGAGTTCGTCGCGGTATTTTCGGGACACTCCGTACATCGGACGATGGCATTTCTCGAGTTGTAAAACTTTGGAACTACAAGAGAAGAACTGATTTTCGCTCGAGTTGGTTCACATTTTCCCATATTTGTATCATCTTATCTGATTTCACACGTCACTGAGTCGCGTCGCGTCTTTCTTCGCCCGATTGGCTGCCCCTGATCGACAAAATCGCTGAATCTCGACTTTTTAGTTGCCGCCGGCATTAGACGTGCGTTGCACGTCGATCAGATAAATATTGCAAAAGTGAAAACTTCTTTCGGAAGAAGGAAAATTCGAAACTTACAAAATCGGCCTCGTTAATACGTTTCGTGTCCTTCGCCAAGCTTCTGTACAAATTCAACAAGTGAACGAGAAAGATTAATGGACGCGCCCGAAAGTTTCCATTGCTCGAAAGGGGACAAACTTTAGTCGCGGCCCCCTGAATAAGCCAGCCAGTCTTAAAAGTAATGTCTTTCCCCGCAATAAAACCTTCGCCGGCTAATGGGCCGAAACAGAAACGTTTTGTAACCAACACACATAAAAACGCCGGGGAAAAAATACTTCATTCGGTATTAAGATCCTTGGTAAGAGGAAATCCATTAAGCAAACGGAGAGGGAGACAAGAAGAAAGAGTTCTTTTGTTAATCGTGATTGCCACGTTGATGTTTCAGTAGATTAAAGTCCAAATTCTATCCTTAGAAGCACGTCCAGTTGTCGAAAGGAATGGGGGCAGGTTTAAGAGGAAACGTGTTAATTGGAAACCTTTCAGATTTTGAGGTATAAAGGAAACTTCTTTGCACGGAACAAATCTGATAGTCTTTGTTTGTACTGCTGAAATGTTGAAAATTGAGGAGAAAAGTTACAGATAACCGAGTGACCATGGTGAGATTTCAAAGCGGTTCCCAGTTGATCGCAACTACACCTAGCTTCAAAAGTGTCCCATCACCTTCCCTATGTGGTGCAGAGTATGCATGAAATGCTAATTTCTCAACGAATTTTGATTAAAAATCAATTAGTTTGTACCGTAGTTGTTGTGCTGTTAAATTTAGAACCATAAAAGCAATTCTTAAAGACAAAAAACTACAATTTCCATTCAAAATTTTTACAGTAAAAAAGGTGTGCAAAGTGCATTTACACCCCTAGCTTCAATAGCGGCTTGAAGACCTTGGTAAGAGTCTTGTTCGACAATGATAAGAAGCACCCAGACAGTTTTGGGAGGATTTCTTCCAGGGTTTACAGCTCGGCAGAGCTCGTGTGTAGTAGGCTCTATAGGGTTCATGTCAGGCGACAAAGCAAGCCAATACAAACGGTCGAATTCTTCACTTTCAAGGAAGTCATTTACCGTCAGTTGGATACCCCCAATTTGCCATGTTTTACTTGCCTTTGGGTCCGTAAGGTATTAGAGGACTAAATTAAAATTCATCAATCGCTGCTCAACTTAAGGGTCGTTCTGGCTTGATCGCCGAAAACTACGGGAAGAAATGCACACACTGCTTATTAACGTTGACATTGACCACGCCCTTCGCAGAGTCAATGTGTTAGAAGATTAATTGCAAAAACCTTTTAAAGTTTACATTTAAATCGTTGAGCCTAAAACCTCAAATTTGTGGGAAGCAACTAATCAGCGTTCTGATTGAGCAATAAGAACAGAGAAGGCAGATACCAAACCTTGATCATTTTCTCTCCAGAGTTTTCCCAAGAACACAAACAATTTGGGATTTGAGCCGGAAGGTAGTTATCCACGTTTTCTTCCTAATTCAATCTTAAACTTGATTTCGTGCCCAAGTTGCATGTAAAAAGTAATCACTTGATCTTTATACAGAAAGTCGTTGAAGTTAACAGCAGTGTTTTTTCTTGGCTTTCATGCTGATTTCCTTGGCGATATCCATGTGCAAAATAACACCAGGCGTCAAAAGACCTTTCCTGAAGACTCCAACAGTGTGATGAGGACCGGAATTCTCCTCCGTGAAGACAAATTTATCACCAACGGCACCTCGCTATAGTCTAACACGTGGATTCAGAATGTCCCTAATACGGCCTGTCATTGTCCCTTGAACAAGAATTAAGTCGATGCGCCCGTCGGACATTGTTCCAGTGTAAAACGTGGTACTTCTGGAGGCAGGGGGTAGCGTAGACAAGTTGAGCAGCCCTTGTGGGCTCACTCTAAACTTGAATTTAATGGTTATCGTTTACCAGAAGAAATCAGGTCTCATCAAAAAAACCTAATCAAATTCTTCGGTTAAGAGTGCGTGCTCTTCAGCCCACTGCAGTGGGCGAAGTCTGTGTTGATATTGCAGATGAATTTTTGATTACCAACATCGTGAAGAAGATCGAATGATTCGTCTCCTAGGTCTTAAACAAGAAATAGGAATACCAAGTGCATGTCTAACTTCCCTTTAAAGCTTTGGTATTGCCATCATAGAAGTTTATCGAGTTGTTAAATATATAGGGTGTTTGGTAAACGTACTAACAAATTTTCAGTGAATGCAGAGCTCATAAAAACAAATATCTAGGTGTTGCGGTAAGGACATGGAATTAGGAATACGCTACAGAGGGGTAATGTGCATGTTCTGGAGTAGGCTGAATATTTCCGCCCACACCAGTGACGCCCGTGCGGCTATCCAATGGGTTGCTTTTAATGCAAAAAATAGTACTCCATGGATTTTTTTAAATAGGGATATATTTTTTTATTATCCTATCAACTCTTAATAAAAAAAGGCCTCTTAATGTTTTGTTGCCCAAGTAACGGTTTTCAAGATAAAAAAATTCTCATTCCTGTGTCTACCAAAAAACCAGTATAGGTTTCGAGGTGCGATTTTGTTTGTATTTATTTGAGAGAAATTAATTTTATTTTCTTTTGATAGAGATAGTGGATATGAAGACAAACATTTTATGTCTAATAATAAAGTATGTCCGCAAATTAACGATTTAAACTAGAAGAAATAAGACTTATATGACGGCAAAATGTGCTATACTCTAGTAATTTATGTAAATGCACATGAACCAATATAAAATAAATAGAAAACAAATTACAAATGTTTTATGTCAAATTTTCGAACATTCTCCTCGATACATACTGACTCCAAACCGTCTTTGAAATGTTAAAAAAAAATTACTAAAAATTAAACGCCCTGTAACTTAAAAACGAAACGATTTCGGACCTAACTTTGTTTGATGTGTTCATGAGCTCTGCATCCCCGGAAAGGTTGTCGGTATGTTCACGGAACACACTGTATATATTATTATTACATTATAATAGCGATTCAGTCCTCGGTTAGTAACACGTCTACACCCACTTCTGGCTCTATCTTGCATAAATGTAGACTTTAAATAGCTAGGGAAGAACGGGGTTAATTGGCTGAGTGCCATTTTTTTCTGTATTAATGAGGATTAGGGCTAAAAATGATTTAATTATGGTGAGTTTAAAGTTATTAGGTATTTTAATATTTTTTAGTTGATTTCGGAGTTAGGGTGGTGACATAACTTCAGTTTTTCATTCTTTCATAATGGTAAGTGCATTGGTAGAATTGTTAATTTAATTTATGTATGTGTCGGTGAATAATAGTGTTTATGTCTATGTCTATGTTTAGTCTTTAGGGCATTTGTTTATATAAAAAGGGGTGAAGATACCACAATCGGGATAACTCTTCGATTGCAGACGTGGTCACGAAGAAAACCACAAAAGGGACAAGAGTGGTCTGTGAATTTGTTGGTATCATATAATTAATTATAGTCTAGTGCTTAGTGTCTTTTGTTAGTTAGTGTCTAAATATTAATATCAAAGAATAATGGAAAAGCTGAACAACCCTTGTGCTTCTCCGACATTATGTATATAGAGACTTGTGTTTTTTGCATCCAAAGAGAGGAACAGGATCTGAAAAGAAGTTCGAAAACGTTTAAAATAGTAGGTCTGCCTACTAATAGACATTAATAAGGCTTTTAATAGCGTCTGGCACAGGGGTCTGCTATACAAATTACACAAACTGAAAACACCTAAATACCTAATCTACTTAATCAAAAATCTGCTAGAAAACCGACAACTTCAGGTGCGAATTGACACTGCCTTCTCCTTCCCCTTCTCCCCGGAACAGGGGCTACCACAGGGTTCGCCGCTCTCACCACTGCTCTACAATATATACTGCCACGACATATACAACTATGATCTACAGGACAAGGAATACATAGACAAAACATCATACATTTTGCAATACGCGGACGACACAGCGCTGATTGCACACGACAAAACTACTAAGAAAACCGTGGAAAAGCTTCAGACGTTGACAAACAGAACCATGACGTGGTTTTACAAATGGAGACTAACGCCAAACGACACGAAAAATCAACTTCTACTTTCAAATCACCACATCAAAGACAGCTCACCAACAATAATGACAGGCGGACACACGACTAAACCAAAGAACGACGTGAAGCATTTGGGAATAACAATAGACAATAAACTAAAATTTACGAAACACGTACGAAATATTCGACTAGAAATCATAAAAAGGGCAAAACACTTCCGAACACTGACATACAAAGACAAAGGGATTAGTATGGAAACCGCCATAAAAATATACAAAACCATATGCAGACCACTATTGGACTACGGGCACGTACTGAGGGCAAATGCAACAGAAAAAACAAGTAAACACATACAGACTACAGAACAGATTGCATTAAGACTAATCACAAAACTAAGACACCCCGAAAACCCGTTACACAACCCACTCAACCAATTACTGTATGAACGCACAAACATGATAAGAATAACAGAAAGACTACGACAACTACAGAACAGATGGAAAAAGAACACCAACAACTCAACTATACTGAGCCCACTTTGCTTAACGAGACAGACAAGACAATCCCGCCTCCTTTTCCCTTCGAGCACCCTTTGGGAGCACTTCCAGATGTAATGTGATAGTATTTAGTCACCAAAAGATTACCATTGTATCACAGGCAGAAAGACCTAACAGGTCCATAGCCTATTTCTGAGGAAATAAAGATTGCGTGGTCAAGGGCAATTAGTGTTTCTACTGTAAAACGTCGCCTACAGGAATATGGTCTTCATGGATGATTAGCTATGAAAAAACCTTTCTTACGTAAACAAAATAAACAAAAACGACTTCAATAGGCTCGGGAACACCAACATTGGACAATAGAAGACTGGAACAAAGTGCTATGGACAGATGAGTCGAAATTTGAATTGTTTGGTTCACGAAGACGTGTGTTTGTTCGTAGATCGGTGGGTGAACGTGCAAGAGAGGAGTGTCTCCTGCCTACTGTTAAACATGGAGGTGGTTCGGTCATGGTTTGGGGTTGTTTTGCTGGCACAACCGTGGGTGGCATCGTGAGAATCGAAGGGATTTTGAAAAAAGAAGGATACCGCGATATTTTAGAAACTCATGCAATACCTTCCGGACTAATGCTTTTGAGTCAGAATTTTGTGTTACAGCAAGACAATGACCCGAAACACACATCTAAATTATGCAAGGAATATTTACACAATTTAGAAATGGAAGGTATTGTTAAATTAATGACTTGGCCTCCTCAGAGCCCAGATTTGAATTTAATAGAATTATTGTGGGATGAATTAGACAGAAAAGTTCGGCAATTGGCCTCCACATCAACCAATGACTTGTTCAAGAATTTAGAAGCAGCTTGGGACGAAATAGCACCTGAATTTTTGAAAAAAATCATAGCAAGAATGCCCCGATTATGCGCTGCAATTATTCAATCGCGTGGAGGACATATAGATGAAGCATCCATTTAAAAATATGCAGTATTTTTCTGCTTTTATAATATGTTTTAAGTTCATTAATGTTTATGTAAGATTAAGGAATAAAAAATTATCTCTATTTCATGAATGTTGGTGTTCACATTTATAAAACAATAGGTGCCCAAATACTTTTGAGCGGTAGTGTATATAGTAGGTCTTCCAAGTGTAGTCTAAATTTGGAAACTCGTTTTTTAAAATTGTTTAACAATTTTTTTTCATACTTTACTTATTGTCATTAAATGGCAAATTGATGCATTGTGTTGGTTACATATGTTTAAGTAGTCACATATTTAGTATTTTATTTATTTCATAGAAGTAGACAACTTTGCCGCAGAACGGGAAAGTTGGCTATTTTTTATCGGCCACTTACCCCGTTATTGGAGCAAATTGTTCGTTTTTTGATGACATGTTCGACCATCGATTACCATTACCCTGAACATTTTTAATAAATAAGAAAAAACATTGGTATGTAGTTACAGAATGTGTTTTCATTTTATCATTTTTTTTTAATTCCAACCAAAATTACTAGCAAAATACCAATAATGTAACTCGGCCAACTAGCCTCGATCTCCCCATTTCATATATGGGAAACGTCGCTTTAAGAAACGCCTATTCGCTCAGCTACAAACCTCAGCGAATGCCTTTTTTCCACTAAAGCCACTATTCTTGAGCGATCAATTTGTAGTATCACTTGGCAATTTATGGTTTTGCTTTCCACCCTAAAATGGCACTAGCCCGTACGATCATAATAAATCTCGAATTCCTTATTTAAGAAAACAAATACAGGATGTTATGGAATAAGTGTCCGATGATTCATAGGGTGATTTTTCAAGTAGTTCTAAGATGGATAGTTCTTTTCGACATGGGTTCCAGCTCCTTTAGTTTTCAAGATACGGAGCATCAAAGTTGAAAAATTAATTCACATATTCGTTGTTACCTCTCGATGTCTTTCAGGTAATTTTAGGAAATTTCGTATTCGGCGGTTTTTTGAGTTAATGGTCAGAAAAATGGGAGAAATTTTTGGAATGCACGGAATGGAAATCCAAATTCATCAACGATTTCGTTGTATTGTCTAGAGGGCGCCACAAGCGACCATTGGGACAGTTTTAATCTTCGTCCGATGTGTTCCCGAAAGAAAATAAATAAAAAATTATGTTGTGAAAAAAAAATTGAAGTAAACCGGTACTTATAAAATTAATCTATAAATACGAAGAAAATTGTTATAGTGGTTTGCTATTTTTTTCACGGCTTTAAGCTTAAATTGTGACGAAGACGCTGTTGTTCTTTAAGAAAATGTGTTTTTTTCGCGAACCGTTGCTTCCAGCCACGGCAATAAAGTATACTTTTTTTTTTAACACACAAGTTGGAGAAAAAGATTCTTCTACTCGAAACTGACGTACAGTGTGACACAAAAAAGTTGAAGCCGTTTAACAGTGTCCCAATGATCGCTTGTGGCGCCCTCCTTGTCCCTCCCTCCTTAGTATGCAACTAAATATAATGAATGAATTTGAATTTCTCGTCCCAAAAAACTTCCGCATACGAAATCTACTAAAGTTTGCTGAAAGAGATCGAAATGATATCAAAGAATACGTGATTTATTTTTTCAACTTTGATGCTCCGCATCTTGAAAATTAAACGAGCTGGGACTCAGACTTGTAAGAACTTTCTATATTAAAAATACGTGAAAAATCACCCGCTGAAACATCGGACACGCATTCAATAACACTCTGTACGTAAAATTTGTTTACCGATGTAAAAATTATGTACTTATTCATGATAAACTATAAATATAAAGGTAACATAAAAGTTCTTGTGGCAAGTTAGTTTAGAACAGAAAAATCAAGTGATGAAAAACTTTTAAAGCTTGTGCATTTTATGTTCCCAACAATGCATTTATTTTCCATCAAGCCATGGTGTGATGGCCATTACATTACTGAAGGTGACGAGGTCGAGCGAGCTTCGTGTCCGTCGTTGCTGACTAAAGGGGCAACTGAAGAGTCCCCTGTATTTATTTATTTCTGACAGTGGTGGGGATAAATCATTACTGAATTCTCTCTTGAACTCTTATGTGTCAGAGTCAAGGGTCAGTTCCTACGGTTCGCAGGCCCTTATTGCTCGTTCAGGTAAAGTTTCAATAACTCCCTTTGTTGGCCCGAGTGAGGAACTGAACAATTCAGACAAACGTCGCTGATTTCTGTACATCAACGATAACCCGCAATGGCAAACTCAACACCCGAAGAATGTTTTTGTTAACTTTTATGTCGTTCCCTTCCTCACGAGAGTACTGATTAGAGAGACAATGGATAACATAGAACAGGGAATTTCACAAGACATAACCAATGCATTTCGATATTTCCGTACCATCATATTTTCTTAAAGGAAGGATGGGCGCTTTTCACTGTCACGAGAGCAAGTTCAATTCAGCAATTCAGCTCAATTCCGGATATTTCTATTTAATGTGATGTCGAGGCGGTCGAAGCTGCTCCCGAATAGAATTCTTTGTGCCCTGAGGTCACGTAAGTAGTTTAATTGCGACTATCCAGAGACATCTGCTGATTGCACTCCCGTAGTAAACTGAAAAGGCCTCATTAATGCCTTTGGCTGTTAACTTTGGGGCGTACACATGCACAGTTGTATTACTGGACAGTTAAATTATTCTCGCCGAGTGGGAAATTAAAATAAAATTTAATTTATATAGGGTGTTTCGGAATAAGTCCGTCAACTGCTTAGCGTAGGTTCCTGCTGCCGAAACAAAGGACAAAAGTTCATCAGAACATGAGCTCATTTTTTGCTTACTGTCTGAAATACGGGATGATGAAATATTATAATTTTTTTAGTTTTTTGCTTAAAAGTCCGTTTTGACATTAAACATTTTTATGAAAAATGGGGAGCGTAAAATAAGTGTGGAGACACATCTTTTAAGGGGAAAACATTGTTTTTAATTTCACCACTGGCGTTTTTCTTGATATGAATCTAGTTAAAAAAAAATAAAAATAACTTTTTGAATGCTTCATATTTCCATGAAAGGAAAGTCGCTTGAATATTTTTCATGACATTAACCGTTTTCATGAAAAAAAAAACATGGTGGTATTAAAGCTGCAAGACTAAATTAAGTGTATTACGTTACTGACTATGTAAAAGAACACTTAAATAAGGTAGTGCAAATGCCCTTCACATGGTAAAATGCGTGCTACGGCCGTTTTTCGCATATTATCACGCACTATTCGAAAAATGTCTCTTATACACTGACTTTCAAAACAACCGCAACACCAAGAACACACGTTTGAAATTCTGGCATTACGTTGGGTCGGGTAATGGAGAAAAACGATCAAAATATCAAAAGAAAATTATTGTGAATAAGTGAAAAAATTTAATAATAATTTAATAATGGGTGGTATCTCCTTTTAAATTAATACATTCCTGTAAGTGACGTGGCATGCTTAAAATTAAATTGTCAATATCTTGTTGTGGTATTGTATCCCAGGTAATCTGCACCTGCTCGCGGAGTTCATCTACGGTCTCTGGAGGGCGAGCTAAACGTTGAAGTCTCCGACCCATTATATCCCATACATGCTCTATTGGGAACAAATCTGGAGACTGAGCTGGCCAAGGCAAAGTATCCAAATTTTCAGCTTCCAAATACCTCAAAGTATCGTTGACTACATGTGGTCGCGCATTATCCTGTTGAAATGTGCTTCCAGGATGGTCGTGCATGTATGGTACAAGAACCGGTTCTAAGATACTATTAATGTGCCTATGAGCATTTAATCTATCATAAATGAAAACAAGAAGAGACCGACTACCATACTGAATGGCACCCCAAACCATAACACCTGGTGTTAGACCAGAATGACGCCTTTCCAAAAAGTCCAAATTTAATCGCTCTCCTCTGCGCCTTCTAACACGTAACCGTCCATCAGATCGCCATAACCCAAAATCGGCTCTCATCACTGAACACGATTCTTCTCCACTCATCCACCCATTGCACTCTCAGACGACACCATTCCAGTCGGGCCACCCTGTGGTTTCGTGATAATGGAAGCCGACGCATAGGAAGATATGAATTTAGTCCAAAACTTCGAATTCTGCAATACATCGTACTAAGGGAGACCCTTCAATTTAGGGTGGTTACCCAGTTAGCACCAAGACACGGAATTGTTTCAAACGAGGCGCCTGTCGCTGAACTACGAAGTCGCCGGCCTTCGCGTTGGTTCGTCATTCTTGGACGGCCACTACCACGATGACGATTTACTGACCCTTCGTTAGACCATTCTCTCCAAGCTCTTAGCACTGTTGATGCGTTTTGATCCAATCCACGTGCAATTTCGCGGAATGGTAAACCTGCCTCGTGTATACCAACAATTCTTCCCCTTTCAAAGGGAGGTAACTGCATTTTGGCGTACACGAGGCATTTTGCACTACCACACATTTAATATGGTACTCACAATGGTACCTTTATCGCTATTTGCTCATAAAAAAATTTGCAAAAAGAACGATCGTCACACATAAAAACGTAAAGAAAAACTTTATATCGCATTAAAATACGAACTTGAAAATTTTTTCGTTTTTTTCTCTTTACAAGTCTAAAATCATACCAAAATTTCAAATACACACAATGCGTTCTTCTTGGTGTTGCGGTTTTTTTGAAAGTCAGTGTGTTTCTTATTGCGTTAAACCAATGAATAATATGAAATATAATTAAGTGTAGTTTATTGCGTTTTATTTGTTAAATGAAAATGGAAAGTCACGGAAAATATTCAAGAAACCGTTTTTTCACAGAAATATGAAGCATTCAGAAAATTATTTTAACTTTTCTTTAATCGGCGGCGTATCATATTTTTCGTTCAAAATGTTCGGGGTCACGTAAATGAGAACGCCACTGGTGAAATTAAAAACATTTTATTTCCCTTAAAAGATGTATCTCTACATCAATTTCACGCTTGTCTATTTTCATAAAAATATTTAATGCAGGAACGGATTTATTAGGCAAGAACTAAAAAGATAATAATTTTTTATCACCCTGTATTTTAGACAGGAAGCGAAAATGGACCGATGTTCGTATAAATTTTATTTCTTATTTCGCTCACAGGAACCTGCAGTGGGCGGTTGGCAGGCTTATTCTGAAACATCTTTTATACAGACTGTCCCGGATAAAAATGCACTTTACAAAGACCTCGTAAACCACAAGACATAGGGAGATGGCTAAACCAGAGGTAAGTTAGGAATTTTTGTTTTCCGCTAAATTATGATTTCAGATTTGAAAAATTCCAAGTGGATCCGAAGTTATTTGAGAAAACCCGCTTTTTTGCGATCCCTTTTTGACTGTTTTCTAATATTATTTCAAAAATTGTGTTAAAATAAATTTGACATCCTCATTGCCACATTCTCTCCTCTACAGAACAGTATTTTTTGATTTTCGATCCGAATGATCGTTTTTTTGAAAATGTCACAAATTTTGTTTTGTAAATAGTCAAAAAATTTTATTTTACGCTCAGAAAATTCAACTTTTTTTCTGAACCCAACGATACATTACACGTATGATTTGTTTAGTGGTTTAATCTAAAACATTTTAAATAATCTTTTTTAGATCTGTCACCTAGTTACAGTCAATAATTGCCACTTATGATTAAGTTAAGTTAAAATTATTATTTATGTTATTTTATGATTTATGTTGTATTTTAGTACAGTAAAATTTTAAGCAATGGAACATTATTCCGGCGGAGATAAATTTGATATACGTTGCTGTTGTACTGAAAACCATAAAAATTGTTGTGCCCAAGCCAAGATGCAATATTTTCGAAAATATCTTGAACCACGTCAACTCGATCGATTTTTAACCGATTAGTTACAAATTTGTATCAATATTGAAAATGACCATGTTGTTCCTAACACTAGCAATGGAGGATCCTTGATTGATGATCCGTAATGATAAATTTTAAAATTGCACATCTCCGCAGTTGTTAAAGACATAATCTTCATATTTCGCACACACGGTCTTAAGTTCACACTCTTCCTATTTATATGTCCTAGTATTATACAGAACGTCCAAATTAAGCTCCCAATATTCACATTTTTGAAGTAACTGAAGTCAATTCTTTTTTAATGAAACACTCCATAACATTAAGCAGTATCAAGTAGAGAATGTAATTTTCTATCAAACTGCATCAGGGTTAGCCATACCTATTCCAAACCATTTTCGAAACAATTATGTTTTATTACGTGAAACGAGTAGTAATGCAGTAGCACATGTATATTTCGGTAAATTTTTTAATCACTTTTTCATTTTTTAAATAACTTTCATCTATGATAGGGCGACGCATTATTTGTTTTTCCATGATTAACTACGTGGAGAGAAAACACCTACCATAATGAATAAGTACTACTTGTTGTTGTGATTTCTCGGGATGTACTCAATGATTGTCCACCTCCCGTTGTGAGTTGTGGCAAAGGGAAAAGAATACCCTTTGTCCAAAAAAACACATGGGCAAATTTGTGCCTTGTATAGGTGGACGCAGAATGGAAAACGTGTGGGCGGCACATGTTATGCAGCTGACCAAGGACCAGGGAGGTAGGCAATGGTGATAAAATGAGAGCAGAACACTCCGACACGAGAGCCAAGACGGTTGCGCTAAAGACCCTTCAGGAATAATTATTGTCACAACTTGTTATCCCTAGTTATAGTTATTAACGTAAATAAATAGAAAACCATCACCAATAAGGAATTTTTACTTCACTCCATGTGACACAGTCCACATACATATTCACCACTGAGTGACGCGAGATGATGTGAGGATAGTAACCATTATCCTACACTAGTAGTTTCACGTAAAATTTAGTCACACTGCGTGACATGGAAAAACGAACCCTCGGTAAAATTTGCTTTATTTAAATAATTTTTTGTGTGCATGTTCATATATGGGAACAGAGAAATCGATTAAATTTTCAGCTATGTTTAGCAAAGAATTTACGAGTTATTAGGAATTTTAGTTTTTTTTTTAATTTATAAAAATCGCATAAAATATTAACAATATGATTGCAAAATATCATTTATTGGCGTATAGTATGCTTAAAAAGTGCTTTTAGATTAATCAAAAATGCCTAAACGCAGAATGCAGCGAAATTTTCATCAATTGAGTGAGTTTGAGTGAGATCGAATAGTGAGTCAACGAGAAGCTGCTCGATCATTTAGAGAAATCGCCACTAGATCGAACCGTAGTGTAAACACTATAGTGAGATGTTGTCGGGCATGGTTCCAAGAAGAGTAAACAAGCTGAAGGAGAGGTACTGGCCAATCCCGAAGAACTGCAGAGCATCAAGATCACCGCCTTTGAATTATAGCCCCAAGAGATAAGTTCGTCGAAGACGCTGGCCGGTCAGTGGTTTGCTGAATGTGGAAGGCTCATTGGGATTCGAACCATTTATAACCGGACAAGGAGTTTTGGACTGATTTCCTACTATCTTGTTACTCCTCACTTTAAATCATCCTCAAAATCAATTGAAGGGATGCAGGGAACGGATACATTGAAAATCTGGAATGGGATAACATCGCGTTTAGTGTCGGATTCAGATTCTGTTCAGGTTTTGCATGACTGTTGAGCAAGAGTAAGAAGAATAACGGAGTGAAAGATGGGATCCTCAATTTACAATAGAGGGACATGTCCATCAGACTGTTGGGATAATGATTTGATGCGCTATTGTATATGATAGCAAGTCAACTTTACCTTATATTAGAGGCAGTATGATCGCTCAACGATATATTCAAGAAATCCTGGAACCTCATCTTGTGCCTTATCTCGAAACTCTTGTTAATCCAGTGTTCTAGCATGACAATGCATGACCGCATGTGACTAGTGACTATGGTTTTCTTTTAAAAAATGCAATCCATTAGCTAACTTCACCACCTTGATCTTCAGACCTCTCACCGATTGAACATGTAGGGGATATTGGAGGTAGAAGGTTGCATAATTTACCCCATCCCCCACAAACCCAAGCGACGCAATGTCATGCTATTCAGTTAGCCTGGGATGAGATCCCCCAAGAGGACATCAATCACCTTATTAGATCCATGCCTAGACGTGTACACAAATGTATAAGACACCGCGGGGGACCGACAAATTATTCGTTTTTTTTTTGTTTTTAACAATTCAATTTGTTCAATTTTTTAAAGGAGTAATTTGTTTTAGCGCGAGAAACACGCACATCAAAAATTATTTAATTAAAGCCATTCTTACGGGGTGTTCTCTTTTACGTGTCACGCAGCGTATTCCGAATATGTTTTTGATTAGGTATACGTAACTGACACAGTTCGATAGAGAATCGCATTCCTTACTTGATACTGCTTAAAGTTATAGGGTGTTTCGTTTGAAAAGTGCGCTCCAAAAATGCGAATGTTGGGAGGCGAATTTTGGATACCCTGTGCAATTCCAGGCCGCATAAATAGCAAAGGTGTAAACTTAGGACACCGTATTGACAATCTGCAAAATATGAAGATTACGTCTTGAATAACTGCGGAGGTATGTAATTTTAAAATTGATTGTTGCGGGGGCATGTTTTTAATTCAAGGTTCAATATCTCAAAAACGGTACAGGCCAGGTGTCGGAAATTGTACAGAAAATGTGTCTGAAATATTACTCAGAATCTAAAAATGAAATATTATTGCTGGAGGCCCCATTTAAAATGCGCAAGTTGACAGCTATTTCCGGTTCAACCGCAAGTGCCGAGGAGTTGTAAATTAAAAAAAAAAAAATGTGCACGTCGAAGTTAACTCAATTTCAAATTTTCGATTTCGTGTCACTTTTGGATCTTAGCAAACCTTCTGTTAGGTACTAAAGGCGACTGAACAATCCTTTGCTGATTATGAGTCCGATGCTACGCCCATGTACAAACGGAGTTATAAGTTGTTCTTCGGCCATCATTTTGTTGCTTGCCTATAATTCCGTGTAAATGGCGTGATTTATTGGTGGAAATTCCCAGCTTCAGTATTCACCATCCCCAGATGAGGATAGTTATGTCGGGAATTTCCAGTACTTGCCCTTGTCGGGCCTCAAGCTAGAGACCTCCAAGGGCTGACCGTGCTGTCTGATACGTTCCGCTTGAAGGCGGTAGGACGTGTAGGGGCTGTTAATTAGCCTTAGGGACGGTGCGCCAATGGACAACGACCCTAAACTTCGTATTTAAGAGGTAAAACCAGGACCAAAAGTTAGTATAGGTACAAAGCTTCATAACTTCATACTCCTAAGATCCCGTGGTACCCTGTAAACCGCTAATACCAACGGAATTCACCATAAGTAATACCAGGTATACAAGTATGAAATGCGGATTTTGTGTTCGAAAAATACATGTCAAATTTGAAACAACGATTAAAGTTAAACTATTCAAAGCATGCTCCATCGCTAGCGATACATTTTGTCCATCTGTCGGGCAATTCATGGATACCACGCCAGTAAAAAGTTTCCTCTTTTTCCGCGAACCATTTATCTAACCATTTTTCACATCATCGTACGAACCAAAGCGCTGCTCCGCAAGTGCGTGACCCATAGATGCGAATAAGTGGTAATCGGAAGGGGCCAAGTCGGGAGAATAAGCCGCATGGGGTAGCACCTCCCAGTTGAGCGCTTCCAACGTGTCACGAACCGGTTTTCCCGTATGTGAAGGAGCATTGTCGTAAAGAAAAATGACCTTGTGTTGCCTTTTCTGATATTCTGGTCGTTTCTGGAGCAGAGAACGGTTCAAATCGAGCAATTGTTGTTGATAGCGTTTGGTATTAACCGTTTCACCAGACTTTAACAGCTCATAATAGACCATTCCCTTCTGGTTCCACCACACGCAAAGCATCGTTTTCTTGCCACAACGATTCGGTCTTGCAGTTGAAGTGGATGGTGCACCTGGATCTACTCATGACTTCTTGCGCTTTGGATTTTCAAAGTAAATCCACTTTTCGTCACCAGTGACGATACGATGCAAAAAAGACTTTCTTTTGTATGTGTTTTTGCGTCTCTCCATTTGTCCGTCATTCAACTCATGTGGTACCCATCTACCGACTTTTTGAATCTTTCCCATCTCTCGTAGGCGAATGGAAAGAGCTTGTTGACTAACGCTTAATTGCTCTGTAAGTTGATTTTGTATTTGTGCCTCGTCTTCGTCCAACAATGCCTGCAATTCTGCATCTTCATACTTTTTTGGCGGTTTTCCGCGTTCCTTGTCCCTAACATTAAAATCACCACTTCTGAAACGCCGAAACCATCGTTCACACGTATCTTGAGATAAAGCATGTTTACCATAAGCTTCTTGAAGTACCAGGTTTGTAAATATGAAACCGGAATTTGCCTCCAAATATCCCTAGTGGTCAATATAGGTGCTACCTTATCGTGTTATTAGGGTACTATATCTCTTATTTACATCTGAGAATGATTTTCAAATCATAACAATACAGGTTCAATACTGCAGTACAGTTTGCAATAGCTTTGAGTATGTCGAATTTTGTGCCTACAAATTACGATTTGCCGACAGCATTGATTTTCTGCTACCACTTGAAAAAAACGGCTGCAGATTCACATCGCATGCTTGTTGAAGCTTACGGTGAACATGCCCTTGGAAAATCACAGTGCTATGAGTGATTTAAAAAATTCAAAAGTGGCAATTTTGGCGTCAATAACGAGGAGCGTGGAAAACCACCGAAAAAGTTTGAAGACGGCGAGTTGCAAGCTTTGTTAGATGAGGATGATACTCAAACGCAACAACAATTAGCGAACCAATTAAATGTGACACGAGAAGCCATTTCCATTCGTTTGATAACTATGGGAAAAATTCAGAAGATAGGAAAATGGGTTCCACATGAACTCAGTGAAAGACAGCAAGAAAATCGAAAAACCACTTGCCAATTGTTCTTTACCAGGTATAACAGAAAGTCATTTTTTCATCGAATTGTGACTGGTGACGAAAAATGGATCTATTTTGAGAATCTCAAACGTAAAAAATCATGGGTAACTCCAGGCGAACCATCAGCATCGTCAGCAAGACCAAATCGATATGGACGGAAAACAATGCTCTGTGTTTGGTGGGATCAAAAAGGCGTAATTTGTTATGAGCTGCTAAAACCTGGAGAAACAGTTAATACTGAACGTTACCGACAACAAATGATGGACTTGCATCGAGCTTTGCGTGAAAGACGACCAGAATATCAAGAACGGCAACACAAGGTGATATTGCTTCATGATAATGCACCATCATACACTGCAAAACTGGTGAAGGAAACGATTGGAACGTTTCATTGGGAAGTACTATCGCATGCGACTTATTCTCCCGACTTAGCACCATCCGATTATCGCTTATTTGCATCGATGGGACACGCTCTTGCAGAACAGCACTTCACCTCTTACGAAACAGTTCAAAAATGGCTCGATGAACGGTTTGCCTCAAAAGAACAACAGTTCTTTTGGCGTGGCATCCACAAATTGCCAGAGAGATGGGAAAAATGTATATACAGTGTGACCCACATAAGAGCGGGACACCCCTGTAAAATTTTTATTTGCTGTCCGATTTTGATTATTTTTTTATATGTTGTAAAGTATCAAAAACTCTAGTTTGTGAGAAGTTCTTGTTGTGCTCACTTAAAATTCCAGACCCACTTTGCTTCTTTTTCATGCCGAAAATTCAAGAAAAAACATTAGGGATTTTTTTATTTTAAATTAAACTATAATAATATCTTTAGAATATTTCAAAATGGTTGTATCTCAAATTTCGTTGAAAAATATTGATTAATAAAAAACTTATTGAACAATTAAATTTGATCCACTTTGGAGCAGGAGACCCCTGTAAAATATTCAATCATTTAATGTGAAAAAAATTATAACAAAAAGATATTTACTTGATTTTAAAACGCATTTGCTTTGATTAAGCCACCGTTCAACTGGATACATTTCTCGTATCTTCTTCTAGTATTCCGCATTACTTTCCTAAGAGATAGGGGAGGTATCTCTTCACAGGCGCGTCTCACCCTCATGCACAATTCTTCTGTATTTCTGGGGCGGTTTTTATATACTTTTTGCCCAAGAGTGCCCCATAAAAAAAAATCTAATGGGGTCAGATCGGGCGACCTGGGTGGCCATTGTATTAATGGACTATTCCGTCCGATCCATTGGTTCGGAAAGTTTGTATTTAACCATTCCCTAACAATTCTCACGTTATGAATAGGACTGCCATCAAGTTGAAAATACATGTTATGTGCGTATAATAGTGGAAGATCATCAATCGCATCGGTTAATTAATTTTTTAATAGTTCTAGAAAACTTGCAGAATTCATATTGCCTTCAAGAAAAAATGGACCGATAATTTTGTCGTGGATTATTCCGCACCAAAAATTTACTTTTTGGGAATATTGACTTTTACAATTAATAATCCAGCGTGGATTTTCGCGAGACCAAAATCTACAATTCTGTGAGGAAACTATCCCGTTAGTAGTAGATGTAGCTTCGTCACCAAAGAGAATACGTTTTAGGAAATTGGTATCTTGATACTGCCCTTGCGTCCACAAACAAAATTCCAACCTTCTGTTCTGGTCTTCTTCTTCTTCTAAAGTATGCAGAAATTTTGGTTTATATGGCTTAATTTTATTCTTTTTAAGGTATCTTCGAATATTTTCCCTGGGTACATTTAAATCCAAACTTGCTGTTCTTAATGTAGCATATGAGTTGTCAGTAAAATAATTTAAAATTGCCATTTCTGTATCATTTTGATTTCTATTTCCTGGACGTTTGGTTTTTAGTAAATATCTGTGAACGGCTCCAGTTTCATTAAATGTACGATTTATTCGATTCACTGTACTTTTAGTAATAGGACATCGATTAGGATATTTTATGTTGAATATTCTAGTTACTTCCCGCACACTTCGGTCATTATCACCAGAAAGACGCACTATTTCAATTTTTTCCCTTAAAGTTAATTGATTATTCATATTTGAACTATTTCTTCAATCAAAAAGAGGAGAGATTTCTCAACCAACTTGATCAAAAATCTTTATTAATAAAGATGTGGACGATTCGGTAAATTTAAAATTTGATTGTTCAATAAGTTTTTTATTAATCAATATTTTTCAGCGAAATTTGAGATACAACAATTTTGAAATATTCTAAAGATATTATAAATAAATAAACAATATAATTCCTTCTTAAATAAGAAGAGGCTATCGGCCTACGTGGCCTTTCTGCCCATGTTGGTATTTACAAGTGTTATAATGATAGTAATCGTAGTCTTAAAAACAGTATCATCCACAACAATCACCCCAAAACCACCAGCACCAATCACACCCAGTAGACCAACCAACATCCAACCTTCACAGCACTGAACAAAAGTGTAAGCACATCAGGCACATCAAACATCCCACATCTAGTCTATGTCTTGGTAGTGTTCAATCAGAGTTGTGCCCGGTGTGAGGTAACGTGAGTTTCTAGTCTGTCGGTCAATGCATAGTCCAACAACGATGACCCAGTTTTTCTCTTTGTCTTTCCACTTTTTTTGTATTTGTAATAGTCTGTCTGAAATTTTTGTCATGTTAGTTTTTTCGTATAGTGCTTCGTTGGAAGGGTTGTACAGTGGATTATCCGGGTGACGAATTTTTGTAATTCGTCTTAAAGTTATTTGCTCTGTAGTTTGTATGTACTTTTTTGTTTTGTTAGTTGCGTTTGCCATAATTATGTTACCGTAGTCCAGTAGAGGTCTACAAATGGATTTATATATCTTGGATGCTGTGTTAGTGCTGATTCCTTTGTCGTTGTAAGTCAGCACTCTAAAGTGTTTTGCTCTTTTGGTCATTTCTGCTCTCATGTTTTGTAAGTGTTTTGTAAATTTCATTTTAGGGTCTAAAGTGATACCCAGATACTTAACGAACTTACTTGGTTTGGTGATGTTTCCGTCGGCAGTAATTTTAGGTGAGCTAAGTCCTATTTTATGATTTGCGAGCAGAAGCTGGTTCTTTTTTGAATTAGGTGTTAATTCTCCATTTGTAGAACCACTTCATAGTTTCGTCTGTAAGGGATTGAAGTCTTTGTGTCGCTTTCACGGTTGTCTTGTTGTTGGGAAAAAACCCAACATAAATCAGCGTTATCGCTGGGTACCAATTAGGCCCTAAAGACGTTGGAACAATCCCTAATGCTGCATTGCACCCCGCGATGCAGCACTTACCCTCACGTGTTTAAACCCGGCCACCGTGATGGCACTGGTTCCTTGAAGTATCGCTGTCCCGATTTATGGGGGGCACCAGATAAATCTGTCAAGGGAACCAGAGAGCCACATATGGGCTTTGACCGTTGAGATTCTTAGGAAAAAACTTTCCACAGAACTAGGGGGCGGTGTCAGTTGGGATTGGTCAAGATCTTTTCATGGTAATCTCGCTCCAGCCCCACCATCCCTGGGACGCAAATAATCTAGGACTCCCAAAAAACATTCTCTCAAAGACAGTACTCGCGAAAGCTCTTCTTCCCGTTTTGTGGACACTCTCGATCCCTGAACGCGGACTCTATCAAAAATCTCTCTCTCATAACTTAACTCTAAAACAGTGCTTGCGATCTCTCTGTCTCTCTCTCTCCCGTTTTTTGGACACATCTCGATCCCTGAAGCGGAACACTATCAAACCTCTCTCACAACACTACCTCAATCTCTACTCTGTAACTCTTTTACAAGTCACCCTTCATCCTTTATACGTGTCCTTCTCAGATCTCGGGCAACCCAATACCGACTCTGTAAAATATATGTATAAAAAGTGTATATAAAGTTGTAAATCTGTAGTGTAACTTAGAGTGATATCTGTAGTGTAAAGTAAATTACGTAATTCGTGCTACGGAGTTTGTCTTCCCCGAACCCTTGAACCCTGTTTACAATCAATTGACGCATCAGCGTCTGGTCCTTCGAATCAATAACTCACACCAGCAAAATAGGAAATACCTCTTCGGGTGCCTTGTGAGGCAGTCGGTTCTGTTAGGCAGTGACTAAAAGCCTCTGGCCTAAACACTTGTCGCGTACAATAAGTGCGGTATCGTCTGCGTATTGTAAGATGTATGCGGCACTGTCAATATTATCTTTGTCTAATCGATTGTGATTGTATATGTCGTGGTAAAGATATTATTATAGTTAAATTTAAAATAAAAAAATCCCTAATGTTTTTTCTTGAATTTTCGGCATGAAAAAGAAGCAAAGTGGGTCTGGAATTTTAAGTGAGCACAACAAGAACTTCTCACAAAATAGAGTTTTTGATGCTTTACAACATATAAAAAAATAATCAAAATCGGCCGCAAATAAAAATTTTACAGGGGCGTCCCGCTCTTATGTGGGCCACACTGTATGTAACGATGGGAAATATTTCGAATAAAATATTTTTTATAATTATTGCGCAGCTAAGTTATACTTTTTATTAAAAGATTCCGGTTTCATACTTACAGACCCGGTATACCTGGTATGTAACCAATCCTGAAGTGCGAAGAAGACGAAAATACACAAATACAGTCCACCAGTAGTTTTCTTCAATGTTAAACACCTTCATTGAACGGGTCGGGCGAACAGCCCTGCATATGGCAGATACTCTCTTTTTCATTCCAGAGCTTTCGACGATTTGTGCAACAAACTTGTGCAATTTGTTCATCTCTTTCGTTCCCTCTGTGCCATCGTATGAATTACTCTCCAATTTTAAGTGCCACCAGCCCTTCATAAACTTTTAGAGGTGCTATTAAGATCTAATAATAAGACGAACGTTTATCCAAACTCCATTCCCGGACCAAATTGAATTCCGCCACACTTTCTAGTGCACGTTTTTACTGCTTGCATCAGACCGATAATCCCAAAGCTCATTTCTCATCGTATAGATCGTAAAATATTTTCTTCCAATAACGCTTCAAGCGGAGGAATATTGTGTATTTCGTATAGTCGTAACGAATTACCCGGGGAGTTTTGCTGAAGGGCGCTAAACCCTCCTGATGAAAGGAAGATAAATGGATAATCGTGTTATGATGGTTACTAATAATATCCCTGCAGATTAACTTCCTCCGGCATTTGGTCTTTGTTTTTATTCAGAGACTCAGGATTCGGGGCGTTAATTTCGGGGGTAACCGCGCCAAGGGATTCCAACTTCTCCTGTAAACTCCACGAATATTACTCTTGAGGGCCAAGTTTCGGCTTTCTACAATTGCTGCTTCGTTTATCATGTGGTTTAACCTTAAATATTATATTGCCATGAACGTGGAGATCTAAATTGGACTTGTTCTATTTTGAAATGCATTTTAATGAACGCAAGTTGGTGAAAAACCGGCTCTGCTGACCAACATTTTCGCTGATTTTCCGGCAATGGCCCTGTTTCCCGGAACCGAAATTATTCAGCTGCATGCCATTTTGGAGTTCTTTGTTTTGTGTATTCACCTTTTACAACTGCCACGAACGCTTGTTTTTCTGTAATTGGGCAAATACATTTCGATGCAATTCAATTGATGTTTTCAACAGTTCTCCGTTTCTACACAGTTTCAAATCGATATTCGGTCGTAACAAAATATATATTTTTCAGGTTTAGCGGAACAGATGGGCACATGGAAACGTACATACGAAACTGTTTATCTTCCATAGCTCTATGGCAGTTACGCATATCGAGGTCATCGACGAAGGAAGAGGTCGAGAATAGAAAAGGGAATCGGAAAGCGATCTTTTTTTGTCCGTTTAGCTAATCAACGCAATTAGAATTTCTCAACGCTATCGCGCACTCCTTCACTGCTGTGTTCTGGATAGCTCAGTTTCATATCCAGGTCACCAATCGCGATCATTACAATAATATCGGGACATCTAGCTGGGCTATGGGAACGCAGCAATACTGCCACGGGAGGGCCCCACACGGAAGAGGTCGAGAGAAGAGAAGGGGACTGGGAGGTCATCCTTTTCTGCGACGTTGGTGAGTAAAAAAAAATGAGAATTTCGCAATGCTATCGGACACTAGTGAGTCCTAGATAACTCAGTTTGAGATCCAGGCAGCGATCATTGCAATAACATCGGGACATCTGCACAGCTGGGGCATGGAACCACAACAACGCCGTCGCGGGAGCGAGTTCTCCACACGGACATTTCTTATTTTACTCGTACATACAGAGGGTCCGAAAATAACGCTAAATATTTTAGGAGGCGATGCCATGAATGCTAGAAGTTAAAGTAATAAACAAAAGTCTTTATAAACATACTTCGAAAATTTCTTTTGAAAGGGGCTGGAACTCCTTAAAGGGGGAACCCCGAAGATGCTATTCGGCAATATTATCGAAACGGTTTGCACTAAAATTATGCAACTCAGCATGCAGTAATTAGTTGGAAAAGGAAAACTTTTTTTGGGTTTACGATTGCAAATCTAAATTAGCGGTGTTACATACACCGAGTCATCTAAGTAAATATGGCTCTTTTATTAATGGCATTTCTTGACTTTTAATGTCACATTACTGAATCGCAAATATTTTTGAATCAAAAAGGTCCTCTTGTTTAATCTCGTTAGGATAAATCGTTTTCCCTAAAAATTGGCTTTTATGAGTTGATGCACCATTACATAGACATCGAAATGCATCTTAATAAGCACAGCAGGGATCCTCGTAATAGAAATATTTTCTCATTAGCCGACAATAATAAGACTAATATTATTAAAGATTCGTCACTCATTCACGACAAATGTTGAAAATGACTTCCGTTCATCTCAACGCATTCTTGAATTTTCTTCTTCATGGATGCCGATGCTCATCTAATCGTGGATCGGTTCATAAAAACCCATTTTTCTGGAAAACGATCTTAACGAATCCTAACGAGATGAAATAGAAGGGCCTTTAAAAAATATGTGCGATTCAGTAATTTGACTTCAAAGACTAAGAAGCGTCACAAATAAAAACGTTTACGTAGGAGCCCCCTGCATGTGACGTCCCTGACTAAAATCTGCAATTATTAATACAGAAAAAGTTCCCTCGTTCCATTTTTTATCATTTATTAAAGTATACCACAGGTAACGAATTTAGCCCAAACCATTTCGAAAACGTTGCCAAAAAAAACAAGTTCAGGATTCTTCCTTTAAGGGGTTCCAGCCCCTTTAAAAAGCAATTTTTGGGACATGTCAGTACGAACTTTTTTTATTCTTTCAATATTTAGAATCACCTCCCAAAATATTTGTACGTCATTTCCGAACACCCTGTTTGGCATCGCTCTATATAACACAACTAAATTTTAGGTTTCCTCTTACGATTGCGATAAATAAAAGTAATACATACATTAAGAGACCTGGAGGTCGCGACCGTAGATTAATGAATGCGATGGGTCACCTGTGCACGCACGTGCTCTATTGGTGTGCTGGAGTGCACTTTGCCTTGCACAGACTTAAACCTGTGGAACCAAAATTCATGGAACTGAATCACTCATGAAACAATCCTTTTCCTGCATTTACAGTGTAACTGCACCAATGGCTATCACCTATTTATGAAACCCGAAATGTTTTATTTCACATATTTCCAAATTAATTCATTAATAAATGGAGGTATGCAGCGTAGGAGCATTGAGAAGTCAAATCAATGGAACTAAGCAATTTCAAAAAAATGCCTCAAAGGAAAGTCTTTCAAGACTTACCGTTTCCTCCTGCCTCAAAGGATTGTTTGATTTCAGTAGAAGGTATACTTTCGTCTCACAACCTACCAGACTCTTATATTTCAAGGAAATTTTCTCTTGTTAATTGTTTAAAATAACGTTCAAATATGTTGTCTCTATGTCTGCGAATTCATTGCTCGGGGAGAGATATTGTTTTTGAAAAATTATTTACTTCCTCTCGATGTTCTTAGGGGCCGTTTTTCAAGGTAGGGAAATCGGTAATTCAATGCAGAAAAGGCCAAAAAAATGTACTGCAAAGAAAACAATTCAGCGTTTTCCTTTTATTTAACCACAGCGTACACCGTATCCTCGAGCTGTTAGTACTGCCTAAGACAACTCTTGTCTGATAAAATTAATGGAAAAAAATACTTTCATATTGTCTAAAACAGCATCAGAAGATGATGCGATTAACACCTCGCCCATCACTTATCATTGACTAACCTACACCTTATACGGCCCATTACGGCACTATGTAACAGAGTACATTAAACGGAGATAGTGCTGCGGCTGGCAACCCAGTTTCCCTATCTTTCGTGCTCATGTTCCCAACAGGAATTCAGGAACATTTATATTACTACAGCTCTGACGATGAACGATCCCGATAAAACTTATCGCTCGTATACTTTTCCGAATAGGGCCCTGGCACAATGGACATTGAAACTAACTTACCATCGGCTGATGCAGATCTGAGTGGGTCAAACTGATGCTAAACTCACCTGAAAAGAAAAAGAGGACCTCGTTAGAACTAGGCATGTTTTATTCGAGGACGAATGTTGTTCCCTGTATACGTCCATTGTGGAAAAATCTCGAATTAGCATCCGTTACGGATCTGCTCAATTGCGTTTTAAGTTTATAGTTTTACGGTTTATGCTAAGAATTTTAAGTCAAATTATCTGCAAAATCCCGGTGAAGATTTTTGTACTTTGCATTGAGAAATTTTTGAAAATTTTAACTAAAAAATTCTCAGAAAGAAAACAAGCATGCATCGCTCTGTGGGGAAGTTGACATTTTTTTCCCTGTTCCAGGGGGCTCCAATAGGATGTGCCCTTTCTTATTGTTGCATTTTGTCATCATGATACTTTCCAACATGGCCATGACCCCTCCCTGGCAGCCTGTGGTTGCGCTCTCTACTAAAATCTCGTAGACGCTTTGCTCATTAACTTCTTATCCAACTTTCACATTTCTCATCATACCGAAATCTTCAGAGCATGAGAGATGGTGTCCCCTGACAAGTGTACCAAGGCATGCCCCCACTTTCGCAGGTAAGGTACATCAGAACCAATATGGACCCGAATTGGGTTAGCAGAATATCAGTACTTTAACAGCTTTTTCGTCAACGAGTATAGCTAAGTTATCGGCATAACCTATCACCATTCTGCATTTGCAAATCGAAAATTTTATCGCAGAAGGTATACCCAGGGACGGACCCGGGAGCTGAGCCCTGGAAGAAATATTGGAAGAGCTGTTCTTCTCACGCTACGACGTGTGATTGGTGGTGAGTCTATTATAGACTGAACTAACGTGAAATGAAGTTGGAGTTTAGTCTTGATGGTAGTTCTGTTATAATCTTGCTAATATTCTGATCCGACGCAAGTTAATGTATACAGAACTGGGCAGAGCAACTCGCTCATTTGAATTTGGAACCCTGACGCACTGGTTGCTTCGAGAAGGTTGAAGGTAGGCATATTAGACAGGGTAGGGTTCAAAGTTCTAATACCGCTTGGTTTAATTAGTATCATGGGAAAGACGAAGCTAAAACGCGCGTGCGCTGTCGAGGCATACTTTTCTAACTGTCGCTCAGTCATCACCGCACTAGTTGCACAATGCAATATTGTGCTTCGTGAACGTGTTTCTAACCGACTTCTGATGTAAAGAAAAAAAACTTGAACTTCCACAAACAGCAAGATGATCTTAAAACATTGACATGTTAAGGCTTTCTGTTTTACAATACCCTCAGCGCACTGCCCGCCTACTTACAGCTGCAGTTGAGTCGTTTGCTTGTTCCATGAAGCGCACCCTTCACGAAGAAGTTCAAGACGCCTCATCTCTTTGACGAACAATCTGCACTGGCCAGCACGCCCGCTAGATTTAGCCTCTTGTGACTACTTTTTATGGGGCAATCTAAAGTTGCTCGTTTACAACAATCGTCCTAGGAACCCAGCTTATTTGACAGACAACATAGGTCAAGCTGTCGCCAACGTATCCAACAATATGCCGGAAATGGTTAAACGAAACTTCCGAGTTTGATTAACGCAGTATATAGTTATTAAAATTGTATGAACATAAAATTTAAATGTTGTAGTTCGTGCTCTTTAAAGAATTAAATATACAGGAAGCTCCTAAATATCATGTGCATGCGGAAGGGGGCAATTCTTTGGTTTATTTTATGACTAAAAACTCATATAAACAGAGGTCCGCAAACGGTTCGTTACCTATTTACAGGATGTCCGAATTTCGGAAATTTGCTAGTTTTTTCTTTATGACTCTTGCAGTTTTTGAAATGTTCAGCTCAAAATCGGAATATACGTTTATGCAGTAGGATTTACGGGATTAGGTACGTTAAATGGTTTTGATAACCTACAGGATGATATTGTTTCAGGGTCACCTCCCCGTTTTCTTCTCCTGAGCTTTTCCTCCGTGCACCATTAGTAGACTCTACAATACAAAATAACTTTTTTTGCTAGAAACTTTTTGGCCTCTGGTAGTTTTTTCCTATCTGCGTCGGTTATCGAATAAAATAAAAAGTAAAAAAGGATTTTCTGCGATTCGCCAGATGAAATTAAAATTCACTATGGAAAGCAATTATTTATTATACTTAAGTAAAAATTAAAGCTGGGATGACTCTAAATAATAACTTAAATAATAATAATAACGTTAACAAAGAAACTACGTTACAACAACTGTTAAAAATAACCTCCTCCAACCTTTATACATGTGTCCACTCTTCTTCTCAATGATGTCCGTACTCCTTCGAACACCCCCGAGACACTTGTTATGATTTGAAATGCGTTAAATATTCGATTTCGTAACTCGTTAACGCCATTCACTTTTTTTTTTATTATTCGAACAGCCGGTAGATTGGTAAAGAGGCGTTTGCGGACATACGTTTATATGAAGTCTTAGCAATGAAATAAGCCCCCTTCCATATGTACATGATATTCAAGGAGACGCTGTATATCCGCATAATTTTTTTAAGATTGACTTTCTAAAAAAGCAAGTTGCTGTGCCTCATTGTGTAAAAATTCTTCTTCAAAGTTTAGTTTTAGACATACACAAATGCATTTGGGATATGGCAATACTCGAGACCCAAATTTGTGTCAAACGAGTTACAGTGATATTATGCCGATTGAAAGAGGAGGAGGACTAAAAATACCGCTTGCACAATGATGGGGAAGAACTGAATGTAGCGAATAATGACCGGCCATTCCCTTTTTCTAAAATTTATAACGTTATTTTCTTCGGCAGTAAAATAGCCACTTCGCCCCTGATATAACCGGCTTCGAACCTCTTAATGTTTACGAGATCTTAGTGGTGTGCAGTGAATCTGATTATACTTGTATTCATATATTCTGTCTGCTCAGTTTAGTTTCAAAGTATACAGGGTATTTCAGAACTATGGCATCAAACTTTTACGGAGTGTTCGGTGCATCAAAAAAAGACATCTGAGTGTAAGAACTCGCGTCCGCAAATGTCTCACTAAGTCACCACGGCTTAATGATGCTTTAAGGCAGCTACGTGAAAAAATGTTTTTATCGAGTTTTAGTACATTTCATTTTAACGTATTTGTGGAAAATAACACTACAATAATTGTTTGAAATGTTTTCCTTAAACTTCATTGCGCCAGTTTAAACGACGTACATGGTTTCTGCGGAATTGGCTAAAAATTTGATAATCGTTTTGAACGACTTCAGATGCCGCAGAGATTCGTGCAATAAAGTTTTGCTCGGTTTCCACTGGCGTTTCATAAACCAGAGATTTTACGTGTCCTCACAAAAGGAAATCTAAAGGTGTTAGATCGGGCAACGTAGGGGGCCACAGAACAGGACCATCTCTATCGGTCTAATGCGGTCCGACTTGAAGATCCAAATACCGACCGACTTGAAGAGAAAGTTGTTTTTGCACGAAAACCTCATAAGGCCGTAGCGCCTTTAGGAGACGTTTGCGGACACGGGTTTTCATACTGAGACGTCTTCTATTGTTGCACCGAACGGTCCCCAGAAGTTTGATCTCATAGTTCTGAAACACCCCGCATTTTAAAAGATTCAGCAGAAAGAACTGCAGCAAAATGTCGTTCACGTCTAATATTCCTATTGTTGAGCCGTTTGCGTATTGTTACGTTCGCTAGAAATTCAAAATAGTATTGATGTGAATTTTTTCTTAACGATGGAAATGAGACAGCATTGCACTCCACTGAGACGTGCATAATACAAGGGATAAGGCTGGTGATTATGAGCACATTAACCCTCCAAAAGACAATTAATTCCCTGGTAAGTTGGGAGTCTCCGAAGCATATTATCGAGCATAATTTGGGAAAGATGCGGTAGATCCCTTGAAAGGCATATTTCTTAATAATAGCAAGCAAAACCTTGATGCCGCCATTGGTTCTCCCGGGGGAATTTATCATTTGGGTGTCGGAATCCCGTTTCCCATTAAGGTTTGGTGTTTCGCCTTCGGGAATTAATGGTTTATCGTGCTCGGGGCCGGCTAATTAACAAAATTAATTGGCCGGAGTCGAGTGTCGTGAAAAGTCGCCTGCCGTTTCCAGGAGGGATATTGTTTTAAAGGGGGAAAAACCCGGCGATTTATTTACTTTCTTCTGATCATTCCCTAAGACGGGAATTTAGCTCTGATGATCTCTTCTTGTCCGATCTAAAAACAAATTTATCTCGCATTGGCCGGAACACGACCCAACCACTCGTGAGATATTTATCGACATATTTATTTCGCTTGATGGCCGAGGAATAACCGTTTAAAGACAAAACAAGATTTACGACTTACGGATCAACAGTTCTCTTTTAAGACGAAGGCACATTTTTACCCATTTTTCAGTGCACTTCTGACGTCGCTGATTAATCACCCCCTTCCTCTCCCCCGTGCACCCCCCAAATTTCAATTAACATTCACAATAGCGAGGGAGCAACTCGAGAGCGTCTATGGTTACACGAAAGAGTTTAAGCAAATATATATTACAGCGATGCCGTATGATGGCTTTAATAGCCCGACTCTAATTTCTACTCAATAAGGTTTTAAATGTCCTAGGAACGCAAAATTTTCCATCGGCAATGTTGCAGCTCAAAATTGAGCAGGGTTTACTGATCAACATACTGACCCATAAATTATTCAGTGAATAACGTCACAAAAGACCCTTGTCTAGGGTTGAAATTAATCAACGAGCCCCGAAGAGAACATTGAGTTATGCGGCCCGCATTTCCAGTTCTCCTTCTCTTTATCCAATTGGCCTAATGTCACTGAAACTCATTGGCGATCGGTTTCAATCATTGGCGTATTCGTTTTAGTAAATGGCGTTTTTCTCAATATCTACGAAAGCGGTTAGAGCCCTCTAAAATGTAGAACGTCATTTTTGTATAGAACTCAAATGCGCAAGTTTTCCCCTATTCAAATCGATTTTTGTCGAGGTTTATGCGAGATCCCAACGTTGAGGAACGAATTTAAATAACGTTGTATTGTTATAAAAAGCGCAAAGCCCCTGCGGGACGGGCGACTCTGTGTGAAAACGCTCGAAGCGACGAGTCTGGTCATCTGACGCGTATGCTAGTGTTCCGTGTTTAACAACGATTTAAACTAAACAAGTATATCGCTAGAAAAGTATGTTTTTAGGTGTTTTAAACGTTACCTTCAGTCGACCTTTTTCTGCTAAATAACTGAATTCACCGTTACCCCTTTACGACTAACATACGAGGTTGAGTCGTGAAGAAAACTGCTGATGGTGTGCCGTTAGAGATACAACGTCGTTGATAAAGCGGAAAACTAATACTGGATCGCTGGCTTTAAATTTAACTAAAAACCCACTGAGGCGAATGCTTTCCTCGGTTTTCTTCGACTGAAGGGGTCACACTAAAAAATCTCCAACATAACGAGAGCTCCAATCTTCCATTTAAAGGACGATCTCATCACCGAAACGCGATTAATCTAATACCCCCTTATTAGATTCCCCCGACTCTTATCTAATAAGCCCTATATCCCCACAAAAACGATTATTCCCGGCCAAGACGTGGTTTCCGAAAAATAATCTAAGGCCCCATTAAGCGCCATCAAAATCCCATAACCGTTTCAGCTGCCGCGTATTTTCTAAACACAATTTTCGTTTATCAGAGGTCTAAAGCCGGGCACATAATAACCCCGAAGTAATACGGAGAAAAAAAGGTTATCTTTTTTCTCTGTGACCTCTAAAAAGCGACCTTTGTGGAAGAGAGAGTCGGAGAAATTTCTTCAGCAAATAATCCTTAATCTTCAGGCATCCGCAGACTTCAAACAAGCTCCTGAAGCGATTTTTAATCGATCCTGTCAATGGTCCCAGAACCGGCTTAATTGTCGGTCCCCTGGATTTATCCGGAAGTGCGCCTCCAAGAAAAGGTAATTTCCGGTCTGGGAAAGACGAGAGAGAGACTATTTCGGCCCGGACTTGCATTTGAATCGCTGTTACGACTATGGTCGAGAGAGAGGGCCAAAAAGAAAACAAATTTAATTTCGCCCCGGTCTCCGGAAGACCTCCTTAACTACCAGAATTCTTATTTTCAATTTTCCAGCCTCATCATCTCGGATTCCAGTTTACTAGCGCCTTATCTCCAAATAAATAAGGATCTGCCGTCTAACCAACACGCAAAAAGGAAACCTCTTTCCCTCGAAGAAATCCCCGAGGAGGGGCACTACATATACAATGTGTGTGTTGATTGCGTTGCTGGGTTAAGACTGAAAAGGGTTTTAAAGTAGAGTATTATAGCAGCCTGGTTTTCAAGACGTGTTAACATCTGTAAGTAATTATATCAAAGCGGTATAGAGCTAAATGTGAGTCCAAATAGTCGATTTGCGCATGTCTGCTTTTTCAGCAAAGTATATTGCGCCGGTTCTATTTTGCGCTCTATGAATTATTCGACTCAATTGCCAGCCAGCTTCTGAGAGTATGTAAACTTCGTGTGTACCATTTCTATATTTCACATTCGATGAGATCCCAAAACTTCTTTGGTACCTCTATTCCGAGAAACGTATAATTCCAAGTAACTGGATTCGTGAAAATTTTGTGTTTTTCAGTGTTACGAAAAAAAAATTTTTACGAAATTTTGGATCCGCGCAATTCCGAATCATCACATTTCCAGTTCGCAATATCTCAGTTTTTTATTTTTGAAAGTTGGAAAATTGCCGTCTTTAAGAATTTTCGATTTTTGAGCTGCCAACATAATGAGATATCAATTTCCAGACAGAATTTTTCCATTTTGGGCTTTTCACGAAAAATGCATAAAACTGTTGTTCATTTGTATCCAATATGAGGATTCTGTAGCAGGCTTGCTGATCAAAATCCACCTCTATTGTAGATTGATCCATATTTTTCTGGAAAACACGGTGCCACCTTAGCATTATGAAGCCTGTGTGTTTTGTTCCATTTGGTTCGTTGTGTGATGAAATATTTAGATCTTTACGAAACTATGAGGTAATTTTTATTTTTTTTATGGTACAAAATTTGTTTCAGGCTCAGACCGAATGGTACAAGAATGGGACGTCATACTAGGATAATTGTCATGTTACCAAAGATGCAAGAAATGGCAGAAATTTCGTTATCATGGCACGTCTGGCAGCACAGCCATTGACAATTCCGTTCAACGTGTCAGAAGTTTCCATTCCGTATGCTCTTAGTTTTCCCACCAAGTATTTCCAAATTTCGTTCTAACTGTATGAAGCTTTCCATTTCACGTATCTAAATGGATTTTTCACTATCTTTTTGTGACTGTGTAACGCTAGAGTCTGCACATGGCACATGCACACAAATCGTGTTCTGAATTCCGTTAGTTTTCCAAAACAAGTTAACTTTTACGATCTTCGTATCTTGATGTATGTAGTATAGTGGATACACAGGGTGTTTCATAAACATTACGACGAACTTTCAGAGGATGTACAACTGGTAAAAGCAAATATTTAGATCGGATGAAATTAAGTCCAAAATAACTTTTCTTCCAAAATACAAAGAATTTAATTTCTTATTTTTCCAAACATTTCTTAACTAGTTCAAAAACGGTTTGGAATACGCACATAAAGTTAGGGACCTACCTTTATTCGATCTAAATATTTGTGATTATCAGTTCTACATTTCCTGACTGTTTGAAGATATGTTTATGAAATACCTTGTATATCTACTATATAGAAAAATGTATTTTTTAATTTTTTTCTTGTGGAATTCCACGTATATCATGATATTTTTTAGTTATTTGAGAAATTCTGAATGTATTATATAAAATGAAAAAGTACATTTATGTACTACATGGGTAACCTTGTAACACCCGCACCTGTAAACGATGCAAAACAAAAAACAATATTTGAAGTCCAGCATCATCATGAAAAATATTTCCTTCAATTTTAAACGAATCTATGCAGGACTCTTGGTCCTATGCGTATATCATTTGAAAAGGAAGTAAAAAAATGAATTTATTTAAAAAAATCAAGTTTGGGGCTCATAAAACGTGAAAAATTTTGATATTTTCTCTCGCACCCTACATACGACTTTTTCGTATATTAAAAACATACTGTAGTAAAACCACCCTTTGTTTTTGACTGGACGAGTTTTCCAACGATTCAATAATCACTTTGTGAATTTACTGAGAATTTTCTCGAGCTTTTTTTTATCTTTAGTTTAAATCGAATTAACTCAAAAACTACAAAAGGTTTAATAAATTTGGTATAACAAAAAATACATATAATTAAAAACAAAATTAGTATTCGGAACAAGATATAGGGTAGTCCATTTAAAAATATGTATTTTTGTCAAGTCACGGTTTTTGGACACCCCGTAATTTCGAAAATATTCAAAAGTAAAAATTGGCGAAAATCAAATAACTTTCTAAACGTTGCGGGTTTTGAGATAAAGTACTGGACCATCTTAGGTGGACTACCCTGTTCATATTGCATGCGAATGTTCTATTCAATTCCGCTATTTTAGGATATGTTCCTGAGTTGTCGATCTTGTTATCTTACTAAGTCTCAAGGGCATCTCCGGCTTTCTGCTAGTTTTTACCAACCCCTCGTTCGTGCAATCTTAGTGCTTTTCTCCGAAAACGTGTGGAATTTTCACTTCTTTTTCGTTTACAAGCTGATGCATCAAACAAGAGGCAAGGGTTGTGCAAAACCTGAGAAAAGGCTCAATGAAGCCAAACGGACGTTCAATATGAAGAATTCCAAATATGTAAAAAATACAGGGTGTCTTATTTAAAAAATGCTAATTTTAAAATATTACCTGCACCCGACCCATATGCCACAAGGTTTGTGTAGGTTCTCGCTAGGTGTGGTTCCTCGCAGTGAGTGAAAAACCCATTTTAAAGTTTCTAGCGATTGTTTGACGTTCCAACTGCTAATCTCTGTCTAACAGAAAGAAAAATCTAAATCCCGTTAAACTTGTACCGCCGTTTGTGGAAGGTCTTTAGGCTAAGCAAACCTAAACAGTTAGAGGATGCTCCCCCGAGGCCTCCCTATTTGTATAAGTACGATTTATGCCCCGATAATGCAGAACGGGGTTTATTTTCCCGCACTTTGCTGCCTATAAATTCCAGAGATTCGCTCCGGGTTTTTGCATTTTTCTTTTACTATGAAAGGCGGCTTAATTGGGTCGCAGCAAGCCCGATAAGGACAGTGATCCAGGAAAAAAAGGACAATACTGTGTATTACATCGTACGGTCAGAGCCATCGTAAATCGTTCTCTTTATCGTAAAGTCGAGCAAACGAACGTGTGGCCACTATTCTTATTAAATGTATAGAAAGAGAAGTTTATGGGGAGAAAATCAGATTGCGCGACAATATGGCGGAGAGATAACCTTCTGAGCGAGATTGGGCTCCTTAAAGACACAATAACCTCGTTAACCAGATTAGCATAATGAACTCCCTTTTTATTGTCAAGTTTGGGTCTCTTTATTACTACATTTTCGCCCTCCAGCCACGCTCGGGAACCCCTCGAAACCGGCACTAACGATTTCCTTCGCACGGGGCTCTGTTATATTAAAATCACAAATTCCCTATCAATCGTCGACTTTACGACCAACTATTAAAACCCTAAACAGCAACACGTGACTCCGATCCCAGCCCGTAATTAGTCGCTAGTCGATATTTAATACGTTGCCTGCCAACTAATGACATCCCTGAAGCGTTCCAGGTCCCGAAACTCTAGAAAAGCGAAAACAAGATTACCGGAATCCCGGTCGAAGTTTTCCAGGCCAAATTACGTATTGAGACTCTTCGACTTGAAAAGAAGACTTATAGAACCCGGCGTGGGTTAGTTATTGTGCGACGATGGTTAACAGGGCCACCTGTCAGTTGTCATTCTTGTCAATGGAGTTGAATTCAATTTCTAACTTAGATAAAAAATTACTTTATTTTGAGTTGGGTCCCTGCTTTTGGTTGAATTTTGCGCCTAATGCCGAAATGGCTTATGACAGTCCTATAAGTTTCCTGTTAACTATGAATGACACGATCTCTTTTAGGGGAATTCAAAAAGGACGGCTAATATATGAAGAAATATGGACATTTTTTTATAAGCGATAAGAAATGCGAATGTACATAATAGCCGTAGCTTATCGAAACGTCAAAAGTGCGACGTGTTTTGGGGTTGTCAGTCACTTGACATTTAAAAGTGAGGTTAAGAGTTACAAAAGCCAGTGAGTCAGACATGTGACCAAGCAAGCGTACAATTAACAACATAACGCATTTAAGCGCAATGCGAGGTCATTTAGAAAAACAAACACTACTTCAACGAATCATCCATAGCTTTCCATGTAAGTAAAGGCCTGAATGCGCCCAATGTCTCTTTATTGTCACCAAGGTAATCGCTTCGCTTAGTTTTAGTTCGCAGCCGCTGTCCTTACACATTGTAATTTAAATCAAGCTTGTTTTTCTATTCTTTTTGTTTATTTGAAAGCCGAAGTAACGGAGGTATTCAGGTGCTTTGCAGCGGTCGACTGCATTTAAGTTCACTAACTACTCCTTGTTTAACAATTATGACAAAAAGCCCCTAATTTTTGAACAGGAGTTCCCGCTTTAAGTCAACGCCACAGCTAAGTGCAACCGCTGCAGTGCAGCTAATGCTTGAAGTCGGCCAATGACTATGTCATGACAAAACAAAGAGGCACAAAAAAATGGGCATATGTTAACATTTTTTCCTCATTTGGACGACACCGGATATTTCGTGGAATGCAAATTTTAGTTGAGACACCATGTAGATTGCAACCTTCTTGCTGCATGATCCCTTGCGTCCTAACACCACAGCTCCCCGTATCACTAATGCTAACCAGGGGTTCAAGGCTCTAGTTTACTTGGTTAGCACAACATCTCATATGGCAAAATTTTCCCAGTAGGTAATCTTCCTCTTAATTTTCTTTCCTTTCCCACTACAAATTTTTCATCTCAAACAGTACTCTAAGCCACGCACTTACCTTACCCATAACTGCCCATACCGGAAAAACCTAAGAATATTTTTAAAAATTCATAAAATCAGATAACAAGTAATTTCAATTGTAGTTTACACTGTGTTTGTACTGACGAATCCAGATTTGGATTTCATCCAGATTCTCATCGAGTAAGAGTGCACAGACGGTCTGAAAATGTTGAACGTTTACGACATGTCCAGGAAGTCTCTTCATGTAGAGGTGATAAAATAATGGTCGGAAATAAGCTTTTTTTCCAAATTTCCAAATCGATTTTTAACCGTTCCACAGTACATCGGTACCATTCTTGACCTTACAGTCCGACCATTTGGCAGCGCTGTTCGCCAGAACTTTCGCCTCATGCATGTGAGCATTCCTTGTCCATGTTAAAACTATTAATCAATTATCTGAAAATATCACGGGGTTCTGGCTCTAAATTCCTCCCAAGGTAAGTGCGAGAAAATGGTAAAAGGGCTGTCATGAATCCCCTCGCATTTCTTGTTTATGTTAAGATCATTAATTGGCATTATCTGAAAGTGGTACTGGCTTTTGGTACCAAGTTCTTCCCCAGATTAGCGTGGGAAGAGAGGGTTGTTTATAAATTCCTTTAGCATAGATGAGAAAGATGTTTAGGGGTTTGGTACCTGTGGGAAAAAGGGTGGACAGCCCTTCCATCCTATCGGTTCTCTCACGAAGAGGGGATGTGTTCTGTGTATGGATACCGGGTTGTATCGGGATTTCATTTTTGGATCACGGAGAATAAAGAAGTGCCCTGAGAATTGTGTCGTTTCTCTCCACCCTTTAACTGCAGATCTTACGTGCATGATAGTGCTCGTCCACATGTCCTGGGCATTGCGACAGATCGGTTGACTAACGCGGGAAACGTCGCATCGGCACGGCCAGCACAATGGCCAGATCTGAATCCAATTGAACATGCCTGGGACATGCTATAAAGAAGAGTTTCACCACATACGGGGAACACTCACGGTCTCTTTCGATTCCGGAAGCCACTGTCAGAAGAATGGGGAAGGACATCACGAGCGGAAATCAAAAATATCATTTGGAGTACGAACCACAGAACTAAGGCTGTGATTAATAATCGTGGAGGCCACACTTTGTAGTAGACTTCTAAGACTTCAAACTAGAAACCGGAGATGTTTCACGTAGCATTAATCCAGGAGATATGCTCCACCACAGCAAATTAACCTCAATGCGAAGCGACAAATCTTTTAAGAAGAAACTGTTGCTAAGCCAAAACGACACCACCTAATGAAATTCAGCAACTTTCGACACAGTTCCTACATTGACAAATGTCCCGACTTTCCGGGGTTAATGTGACAACAACGTTTAAGTATAAAGTTTGTGTTGATGTGATTAATCCCGGACGCCCGGAGTTTCCGGGCTGCAAAAAGGCCCGGATTGGAGAAGGAGCAGTGTCAAAATGTATTGCGAGTCGGCTGACATGAAAGGCGTATGAACTTCCGACCGAAGAGGGACAAACACGTTTAAAAAAAATCTCAATTGAAAATCGGGTATTCGAGGCACGATCGACACAAGTCGTCGGAAAGAGAGTTTGGTGAAACATCGGCTCGCATAACAATTTTTGACGACAGAGGATCTTGTCGCTTGAACGATCACATTTCAGGAAAAGTTCATTTTAAAATTAGAAACAATCCCCCTTTGTGGAACTTAATATCCTACACAGTGGCTCCATGCAGTCGTTAACGAATTAAAAGTCGCTTTGTTTGAATCAATTAGTTCATCAAGTGTTAGTTCAACTTCCTGGAAATTCCCAAGTTTTTAGGGAGCATCGTTTATGTTCACGAATTCAAGCAAAGACCACCCGGAACAGAGATTAGTAGCACAGATATTATGCATCTCTCTTGCAGCGAAAAGGGATGGATCCGGGATTAAATCGGGGCTTCGGCCCCCAGTTTCACTACCCCTTTTGCTAGGGGAAAACAATACATCAGGGAATAAGTTGGACACTTGAAAGCGCCAAAAAGGATTGTTGACGAGGAACAGAATGCAATATTTAATCAAACATTGAAATCCAACGTCGATATCATCACGGAACATTACGGCTTAGACGGCAAAAGCGGAAAACCATACTGGATTCAGAATTAGGAATCGGTATTGCATTAAATCGGGGGAAAACCATGGGAAAAATTAATAATAAAAAAGTACGGTACAGGATCGTTCAAACTCGACACTCCCCCCATTTTAAATGAAAACAGATGGGTTTAGTAAAGTCCTGTTTTCATCATATTAAAAAAGAGAACGTGAGCAAAAAACGCTAAAAACGTTAATAAATTAAAAAAAAAAACGTATTAACCTAAGACTACCTAATATGTTAATATTTGTTTCCCCTGTAGTTTTTAAATGGCTTTAAAGAGAAATTCCAAAACACTTTTTATACTAAACTTGATTAGCATGCGTCGGTGTACACATATTTGACAAAATGTTAAGTTTTTGAAAAAAACATAACGTCGACCGTCGCCTTCCATATTTCAATGTTTTTTATATTTATTTCAGCTTATGTCCTTTTATTTAATGTGATGAAAAAATTATTTGCTAAGTCCTTCAATTTTCATATAAAATGGGCGGGGCTTCCAGTTCGAATGAGCATATACATGCATGATTTTATGAGAGGTAAACCAAATTATTATGCATATGGTGCACTGGACCATATAGAGGGTTTTTTCCATTGGGGCCTCTAATGTACTGCTTATCATAAAAAGTGCAACAACTGGAATTAATACGTCAAATTCAACCAAAGTTGGTATATGTCGGAGATTTATAAGTCCTTAAGTTATAAAGTGTAACAATGAGAGCTGATAATAACACCAAGGGCAGGCTGACAGGGCAATCTTAAGATAAAGCACTGTCAAACGAAGTCGCTACCACCAAGGGTGCAATCGAGAGGCCGTGTTTGCGAGCTTTTCTTGGGAAATAGGGATTAGAAGGTACCTTATCCCTCGGATTTGAAGGACTCGCGAGATCTGGAAAAAGTCGAGTCCAAGAAGGGACAGGTAGATAAGATTTAGAAGGGACGAGAAGCGCTCGTGTGGTAGCGAATTCGTTCGTGTTGCCCTTTTCTATTCTTGCTAATAAAAGTAAACAAATACTTTATATCATCATAGAAAATCTCCCAAATGATGATCCGACATATACATATTTAGTTATAGTAGTGGTACAAGTGGATTTTATGTACGAGGGGATTTTTTAGTTCACCGGTAAAGTGGGGCTGATAAAAAGTGGGATCATTTCAAGAAAAAACCTTCATATAGACGTATCTCCGATTTCAATTATTTAAGGATTTAGAGGACTTCAGTAATTGGATCGGTAATGTTGGTCCAGTTTCATAGACACTGCCATTTCCCGACTTAAACCTTTTGGATTTCTATTTATGGAGTCATATGAGACAAATTGCTTATCAAGAGATTATTAATACGAGGAAGCTTAAGGATAGCTGCTGGTCATATAAGGAATCGTCCAAATATGTTGATTAGGGTGGAGAATTCATGGCTTCGTTGTCGTGAAGCATGTTTTCTAGCAGGAGGACATTTTGAGCAATTTGTGTAATTTTTAGTAGTAAGTAGATAATATGCAGAAAACTTTTAAGTTTTCTAAATCGGACATGTCTACATAAAGTTTTTTTTCTTAAAATAACTTCATCTTTCATCTGCCTCACTTTGTCGATAAGCTAAAAATTCACCTCACTTGTATAACGCTGTGCGCTATACAGGGTGGTCATTTAGTGTGGTCTCGGAAGATTACGGCTAAACAATTTAATATTTTGAATTTATTTTTTTTGCGTTATATAGAACTGAATTATGGGTACATTCTAAAATTGTTTTCGTTTTATACAGGGCGTTCTAAATAAGTGAAAAATATCAAAGTTATGTTTTTTTAAATAGGATACCCCATATATTAATATCGTTTTAGATTTCTTAAGAAAAATAAATGTAAGTTTCATTAAAATTTACTTGTCCTAAATCTTAAGGATTTCGAAATAATTAAGTTTTTTGAAAAAAAATCATGCAATTTTAAAAACTTTGTTTTGAAGGAAGTTTAAACTGGAGTAAATCGAAATTCATACCAAACCTTAGATATGAGACGTATTTTATGCCAGAATTATTAAAATTGAAATATCTCATACAGTGCGTCCAAAAAATAACATGAAAATTGCATTAATTTTGGAAGGAAATAACTTGCTTAATTTAAATAGAACACCCCATATTTTATTACTCGAAATAAGAGATAAACATATGACTAATCAAAAATCGTTACACTTTCCTATACCTAAATGTACAGGTTTTCTTCGAAAAATAAGATTTACGAAAAGGTAGCAAATTTTATTACTTTTTATATCAGTTGCTATGGTTATATTTCGAGTAATAAAATATGGGGTGTTCTATTTAAAAAAACATAACTTTGATATTTTTCACTTATTTAGAACACCCTGTATAAATCGAAAACAATTTTAGAATGTACCTATAATCGAGTTCTACATAACGCAAAAAAAATTAAATTAAAAATATTAAATTGCTTAGCCGTAATCTTCCGAGACCGCACTAAATGACCACCCCGTATATATAGCAAGTGTTAGAACCAATAGTTATATCATAGATTCAACGTATTGGGAACGTGCTTTCCACAAAGACAACGCACGACCATATATTGCTCGTGTAACTATGGCTCATCTATAACGTCGCAACGTTAACGTGCTCCCTTGGCCTCCACGCTTTCCCGATCTTTCCCTTATCGAACACGTATGGGATATGACAGTAACAAGAATTGCTAAACTGCAGAACCCATGACGTATTTAAGGAGAGTTACGAAATGCAATTCAAGTTGTCTGGGATACACTACCAGAAGAAAAAATCACAATGCTTTGAAACATGCTTAGACAAGTCTCTGAAGGTGTAAATTCACAAGGTGTTTATAAACATTATTCGAATTTTAAACACGTTCTGGACTTTATTTCACACGCAAGTTACATTATTTATTTTGTATAGTGTTGTGAGTATATTCACAAAGTTTCATGAAAATATCCGTTGCAATTTTTGTAAGTGGTGCAGTATATTCCTGATGCGCAAGATTCCAATGGTCACGCAGTAAACTAAGCTACTTGTTATATTGCGGATTTAATTAATTCGACTTTTATGAGCAATAAATTAGCTCTCTCGAAAAAAAGCAAATCCAATAATGGGCAGGGTCGCCATAACGAAAGGTGAATGGGCTCCTTAAACAATGGCTAAAGGGGATTTATCACAGGGAATTACAATTTACGACCTGTATTAGGAAAAATTGCCATAAAATGAGAGAAAATGTTTTTGTGGCAATTTTCACAGCCATAATATTGTACATTTGCCGTAAAAAAATTGTTCCGTTTATATGTTTATATCTATACAGGGTGAGTTTTTTTGTAATGATTAGTGAAGGGATCTCGGAAACCTGCAGAGTTACGAGTTCGGTTAAATGGGGAAGGAATTGCAGCTTTAGGGTACCAATTTAAAAGCACTATAAGTTTCTTAGAAGAATCCATGGCTTTCTAATTATTTGGCAAAAACCAGATTTTGTAGATTTCTTTTAGTCACGTTTTTAAGAGACCAAAAGTGACTTTAAATCCCCCAACGGTGCAATTCTGCCCCCTTTTGACCGACATCATAGCTCTGCTAGTTTCCGTCATTTCTCTATTAATAATTGAAGAAAACTCACACTGTATATAGCTCTATCTTCATATTTGCGGGTAACGTACAGGGTGTCGGGAGTGAAACGTCCCACACTCTTATTTTGATATATAGGCGGCAGATTTTGGATCTGATCAAAATTTTAGCAAACCTTTAATATTACGATAAATTTCCGTGTACAGGGTGATCTAATTTTCTAAACGAAACACCATGTATTTTATTTCGGTTTAGGTATTCGCCTCAAAATTACAAAAATATTGTTTCGGGTATAGGGCAGCCTGGGCCCATCTACTCAAATTATCATTTCTCGAACGTTTTCGCCGAAACGTTCGGAAAATATGGCAATTTTTCCATTTCAACAGCTATAACTTTCAAATCTTATGAGTTATCTGCGAAATGCCTTTGCGCCCTTGCTTGCGTAACTATTGAGGATCTATCTAATATCGTAAAATTTGTTATTTGACAGCAGTAATCTTTTTATGCCTATCAAATTCCCATGAAAATTTCAGAGACACGCTTAACTGTTCTTTTCATAACAAGTGCGGAAAGCGTATAAATTGTTCTCCGGAGCGAGTGCCGTTGTACGAACGACGACAAGTGGAGTTCTCCGCAAATGTCCCGAGCTTCATTAAACCATCGGAATTGATGGTGAGTATAAATTTTCCCAAAAGAAAATGACCATTGTACTGAAACTTGCAAAGCCGATATAACCATTTACACTCAAAAATAATTCAAAATCGTAAATCTCCAAAATTTCCTTTCGTAGCCGGGACACTTCAATTATGAGAAAGGCCAGGAAAGGCCCCGTAAGTCGGGTTGGAATAGAACTACGACAGTGCACCTGCTAGTTAGTTATCACGCAAGCAGATGTTTTCCTTCCAGCTTCCAAAAACATGTCGAAATTTGAAGTGATTGAACATTTTTATTCAAAAGCGAGGAAGTAACGGCTGGATATTTTAAAATATTCAGCCATTATGGCTGCCAAACGGAAGTTGTACGTTGTGTTCAAGAAATAAAATCTAAAGTGAGGATCGCGTAAAGAGGAAAGGGATGAGGGGCTGCTTAAATTAGGGAAAAGTTGTGCAATTTGGTGGTCAACACAATCCTGCTTTAAAATTTATAGAGCTCGGACTACTTTGGCAAAAGTCCGAGAAACTCAGAAATTTGCAAAGTTTCTATTAAGGAATTTAAAAACTTACCTCAAAGGCTGCTTCAAAAAGTAAATATCAGTTATAGGGATGTATATGAAGTTGACGCGGGTAAATTTTGAAATTAGTGACAACGCTACAAGGTGTCTCAAAAAAGCAGAGCGTCATAAAGTGCCATTTTTGTTTATGGGGTCACCTGCAATTTTTTCGCGAGACAGAGTTTCCTCTTGATCCTGTGTTAATTCCTAGATGTTTTTACCAGTGCCTCATAAAAAAATTAATATTGAAGTAAACTTAATTTAGGCTTTACTAATTATAGGATGGATTGTCATATAAGATCACCTTAGTGGGCGCGAATGCTAATTTAGCCAAAAATACATACTGGGTGTTCCAAATTCCAACTTTACTTTTTACCTTTCCAACTTAAATTTTTTTGAAAATTTCTAGTCGAATTTTATATTTTTTTATGACCTAGGACGGAAGAGAATTCAATTTTCTTCATTTTGGTATAAAATATTGATGAAATTCATTTGGGTATAAAATATTTTGATGACTAATCAGGTTATACACATAGCTAAGTGGCTTAATATTAATCGTGCGTTGCCATGGTTTCGATGGTTTTTATTTTAACAGCTGATTTCAAAATATACCTTCATTAACCTCATGTAGATTATGCAAATAAACTCATAGGAGCCCGGGGGGCTGTTAAATGGACATCCACAGCATGTTTCTTAACGGATGGCAAATATGAAATGGGTGAATTATGAGCTTATTTCAAGATAAAAATTTTATATAAAGGTATATCTGACGTTGCTACAGGTTTGGTTTACAGGGTGTTGGAGTTTCATTTCTTTTTCGATTTTCATTAATTGTTCTGTTATTTGTACAGATAATTAACAATAACTTTAGCGTTACGAAAAAATTGAAATAATTTTTAATAAAATACTCTACAGGGGGTTACTTTTTTCGTGATGGCTCTCAATGTTTTAAAGGCATTTTTTTAATTATGTTTGTAGATTTTATTCACTTTCTCTATTTAGCCCCTTACGTCTTTTATTAACTCTTTTACCTCGGCGGTTTTTTTTTGTTAGGACCAATATTTTAAGCGATATTTGCCGAAATACCTCATTACGTCCGCCCCAATTGACCTAAGGGTATAATAAAACGGCAAGGTGGTGAATTGTGAAAAAACTATAAATACTTAAGAAATTATTAGAAATACACCTAGAATTTTTCAGATTCCGGTAGTCTATGAGAAAAAGGGTAGAATCTTGCATTTTGGTAAAAAATTGACAATTCAGCAATTGCTTTGATTATAATTCAAGTTAGAAGTTTTAATTTATTCAAATACTTCGTAAGCTATTTTTCCTAATAAGTAAATTAAAGAGGAAAAAAAGTTAACCAAAGACATAAGGGATTAAATGAAGTTAATGAACAAAATCTAAAAATTTCATAAAAAAATGTTGATTTAAAATATTGAGAGCGACCATGAAAAAAATAACGCCCTGTTGGGTACTTTGAATGATTGTTATTTAAGTTTGTTTGCAATACTGAAATGATTGTTACTACGAATTTTGAGTTAATTATCTTTACAAATAGCATAAAAATTAATTCAAATCTAAAAAAAAACTTTCACATCCTGTAAATCATATTGGAAACAATTTGGGATATGCGTTTATATGAAGTTTTTATCTTAAAATAAGCTTATGATTCACCCATTTCATTTTTTGCCATCCATTAAGAAACACTCTGTATACCGAATGCACAGCAAATAGAGATAGCCATGCGGAAAATTTATTATAATAATCTTTAATTTCAACTTAAAACAATTTTTCTATATTAAAATACTATAATTTTAAGTTAATTTATTGGTAAATATGTAATTAGTAATTTAAATGGATAGTGACTAATAATATGAATCATTTAAGTGTGTAGATCTTTTCAGTTCAGATATATAACATTATATATATATAGGCATACGAAGGAGTGTTTTTTCTGCGCATCTCGATTCATAGTATACAAAATCCGAATAAAACGTACGTGATGGAACTCATTTGCGGTACTGCTCGCTTTTAAATGGCCGGAGCTTGAATAATTATATCGTCAAATCAATGTATTAAAAATACGGCAATATTTAAAGGCGAGCCTAGACAATAAAGTATTTTTAATACATTTTTTGTTCAATATATAAAATAGAAAGTCAAAAATAATTTGGTTTTCCTCATTCGCTATCGAAATTTTCGAATAAATCCACTTTCATTGTCTTGCCATAATGGCGAATAGAAATAGATTAAAATGGAAATTTTTACAATTGAAGAAGAAGTCCTCATGATCAAACAATTTTATTCAAGGCAATCCTTAGAAGAGGTAGTCGCTGTTTTTTTTTAAGGACATTTTGAGAATCGGACCGTTCCTAGTGTTGCCAAAGTGCGTCGTATCATCCAAAATTAAAGAGGCGACTGAATGTGTTTCGCTCCTGCATCATAAACGCCTCCCACAGGACTACAATGAAAGAGAAGAGTAGGAAATCCACGGTTTGTGCTAGTGTTGAGGAAAATCGTGATCAGTCCCTCAATGAAGTAGCGAACCAAGTAGATGTGTCATGTACAACCGCCCACAGAGTTTTGAGGAAAACCCGGTACACTTTCGGTCGTACAAGGTGAAAAAAACGAACCAAATCTTTCCTGAAGATCTAGAGAGACGGCTGGTTTTTTGTGAAACAATAATGGAAAAGGCCAATAGCAATGAAAATTTCATCAAAAACATCCTTTTTGCGGATGAATCGGCATTTTCATTATTAGGTCACGCTAATCCAATCGTCACTCATTACTGGTCAATGGAAAATTTGAACCGAACGTACGAAGCGCGAACCCAATATCCCCAAAAACTTAATATCTGAGCAGGTATTTTAGCTGGCCATGCAATTGGTCCGTTTATCATTGAGGATACTTTGAATCTCTGTGGTGCTCTAGACACAAATTATTCCAGCAATCGAACAATTAGGAATTAATTTAGGAGATGTGTGGTTTCAGCAAGATAGTTGTCCTGTCCACAATATCGTTCCTGTTCGAGAATGTCTTGAGAGCCATTTCCCAAACAGAGTGATAAGTGGACGGGTAACAGTTGTATGGCCACCAAGATCCCCTGATTTAACTCCTGCAGATTTTTTCTTGTGGGATTATATCAAATTTGCAATTTATAGATTTGAGGATAATAGGGCTAATAATTTTGATGAGTGGCGAATTGAAATTCGAACTTGCATGTAAGCTATTAATCCAGAAACACTTGCAAGAGTGCGACAGCCTTTTTATGATCCGACTCGGTTACTGTTCTGCACAAGAAAGGGGCCCATTTGAATATTTAATTTAATTTCAGTTTTTGTTTTAATTTCCATGAACAAAAAATGTTCATTGTTTTTTTATGTATTTCTAGAATTTTACACTTACGTTTAAGAATTGCATTTATTTTCTTATTTAATTTTAAGGAGAAAAACTATTTGAAATAATTTTAATGGCAAACATTAAATAACGATAAAGCGCCCGGTCGTTTAAAAGCGAGCCGGCAACGTTGCAGAGCTCCGCCTGGCCATCGCACCAAGCGAGCAGTACCACAAATGAGCTCCATCTCGTTTTATTCTGGTTTGTATACTATGAATCGAGATGCGCAGAAATAGACACTCCTTCATATGCCTAGCTCGCTGGGATTTACTGTATATAGTATACCGGGTGGTCCATTTAACCTGACAAATCGGGATATCTCGAAAATTACGCATCAGTTTGAAAAAAGTTTCAAATAAAAGTATTTTGTCTCGAATGGATCCACGATATAACACTAACCATGACTTCCCAACTCTTTCACTTGGGGTTGGGGCGGGGGTAACTTTGAAATCTCAAATGGCAACCCTCATTTTTTATTGCAGATTTGAATTTTACGATAAAAATTACTTGGAGTTTGTCTGAAACTTTTTTTTCAATTCGCCACAGATGGCGCTGTAATCGGAAAAATTTGTTTTATTCTGATTCTGAAAGAAAGCATCGTGTCTTTCGTATTTTTAATGGAAACTATTTGGTTTTTTTGGGTACCTCCGATAGTTAAAAAAAATAAAACCGTCTGTGACAAAAAGTAAATTTCATATCGTTTACAAAGACAGTGAAAGAAATTGTAAATTTTTTATTGATGATACTTTTATACGAGGTGGACCTATTCATTGGCCAGCACGATCGCCTGATCTTACCCCACTCGACTTTTTTTTATGGGGTTATCTCAAAGAAAAAATGTATTCAAGAGTACCCACAACGTCCGAAAACATGATGGAAAGAATTAGAGATGCTTATGTTTCTGTCGTTCCCGAAGTGTTAGTGTCTACTCAACAAGCATTACAGATGCGCTTAAGAAAATGTATTGATGAAGGTGGTGGATATTTTGAACATTTGCTTCGTCATTAATTTAATGTTCTAACAGTTGTGTTTAATGGAATGAAAATTCAATGTGGATCTAAGTTTATTTAGAAATTTAATAATAAATAAAGTTTTTTTTGTCACAGACGGTTTTATTTCTTTAAGCTATCGGAGGTACCCAAAAAAACCAACAAGTTTCCATTAAAAATATGAAAGACACGATGCTTTCTTGCAGAATCAGAATAAAACAAATTTTTTCGATTACAGCGTCATCTGTGGCGAATTGAAAAAAAAGTTTAAGACAAACTCCAAGTAATTTTTATCGTAAAATTCAAATCTGCAATAAAAAATGAGGGTTGCCATTTGAGATTTCAAAGTTACCCCCGCCCCAACCCCAAATGAAAGAGTTGGGAAGTCATGGTTAGTGTTACATCGTGGATCCATTCGAGACAAAATACTTTTATTTGAAACTTTTTTCAATCTGATGCGCAATTTTCGAGATATCCCGATTTGTCAGGTTAAATGGACCACCCGCTATAATTTGAAAGTGAACGAAAACAAGAGTTTGTTTATAATAAACCGGGTGTCTCATGAAAAAATGGAGTTTGAGGCACTTGAAATGCGAAAATTTGATTTTTAATTCACACTCTGTGCAAAATTTCCCAAAAATTAGAAACATGATCGAACGTAACTACCCTTTAGTTTCAACCAGACGACTTTTCAAAAAATTCCATTAATATTATGTGTATTTATTGAAAATTTTGAAAAGCTTATTTTTCCTTGGATCTTTACTTTAAATTGAATAAACACAAAAACTCCAAAGAAATTTCCATATCTCATAGTGACATGAAATACTTAGAGATACGAGCGAAATTAGTATCCGTAACAAAATGTAGGACAGTCCATTTGTTTTAAAAAATGCATTTTTCTCCTGTAACTTCGAAAATATTTAAAAATTCGTACATTCACGAGAAACTAAATAACTTTTATGCGAAATTTAATATATTTTTTTCTAAACCTAGCGACTTTCGAGATAAGGCAATGGACCATCCTGTACATATCCGAACAGTCTCCGCGGGATAACGTTAATATTCCCTTAATTATTCTTTATGTCCATCATATTTCATGTTTTATTTTAATGATGACTTTATCGGGACCCTGTTTCCCGCTACGACAGAAATCCTGTCGCTGGGCAACAATACCGACCCATCTACGTTACTATTGCAGCCTGTAATATATTATTCGATCATGTGACTGCCGTCTGGACCGGAACTGTCTCCGGGAATTAATATCCAGCATTTGTGGCCTGGCATTAATATGACGACGTACTGAGGGAGACGTATTTCAATGTCCATAATCCAGTATATCCTCATCGGGTTTCGCTCTTGCTTCCTTAAAGAAATCCGTTAATACGAGAAAAATCCGCGCCACTTTTTCAGCAGAACTGTCAGGATATTTCAGCCTGAAGGAACGTTATTTGCAGCGAAGGCGTGAAATTGGATAGTTCGGACCGTCGAGGAAATTCGCAAAAGATGAAAAATACGCGTCCGTCACGAAATTTCTTGTCTGCCGATGGCAATAAGGGTGAAATGTTGGTTTCGGAGCATCAAAACAAACTTGTAAAAATTAAATTCGTGATACCTAGTGGAGGCAGGGACAGTAACGAGGAAACACCCCGAATCTTAGACTACTGTATCAGAGATCGATAAATCTTTTCGTCTTCCCTACATTTGCATATCTCTCGCTATTAGGGAGCTTACAAATAGGTAGAATATTCCCTGGAATCGCAATATATGGTATGACAATAGGGGTCGTGGAAGAAGGATTTACTTCAAATACGAGGGTTTATCAAATATAAACGGGACTAATTTTTTCTTTAATTACCGAATGGTCTGTGACCTCAAAGGAATTGATGCGCAGATGGCCTGTATTGTTAGGGAGAACGGATAATCAACAGCAATTCGCTCGTTTGCATTTAGCAAGCAAGGAAGCCATGAGCGAGTCAGAAGTGCATGTTTGCGTAAAGCAACGGATTATAATTAAATTTTTGGCCAAGGAGGGGATGAATCCAACCGGGATTTTGCGACGGCTACAGGTACAGTTCGGGGATGATACCCTGTCAAGAATCCGTGTGTTTGCATGACATAAAGAATTTTCTAGAGGGCGTGAAAAGGTTGAGAACGAGAGCCAATTTCGCCACCCAAGGACAAATGTGACTGAAAACAACATTGAGAAGGCAAAAATCTTGTGAAGGGAAATCGGCGCATAACTCTCTGTGAAATCGTTGAGGATTGAACATTAGTTATGGAAGTGTCCACCGAATCGTGACAGATGACTTGAAAGTGTCCGCTAGATGGTTTCCCCGCCTGTTATTGGAGGATCGGATGCATTAAGCTGGAAAACGGTGGAACATCCACCATGCAGTCCTGACTTGTCCCCTTGTGACTTTCAATTTTTTGGACCTCTCAAAAAAACACTTCGCCAACGACGACGCGGTGGAAACATTTGTGCTCCAATGACTAAAGTAACGTCCGAAGGGTTTTTATGATGACAGAATAAAGGAGCTCCCAATCCGATGGGAAAAATGCATTTCTAGGGCGGGAGAGTATGCAGAAAAGTAATATACAGGGTTCGCCTTGGTTCCTGGTGTCTTTGTATAAATATCAATATGAAATGTTTAGTACAGTACTCATTTATATTGGAAAGCTGCATGATTTAATAATATTTTTGTTTATACAGAGTGTTCCGTTTTCGCTGGGCAGCATAAAGTTATAATTTTTTAAATAGCAATCCATAATTTTTTTTATGCCATTTGATGAAACCTTAATTTAGAAGGAAAATGCATTAAACATTTTTTGAATTGGTTGCGGCGTTGCCATATTAGAGAAATTTCTTTAAAAATGCAGTGTCAGAAAAAAATTATCACAAAACTGGTGTTTTTTGAAATTTTGAAATTTGTTTTTGTAAAGTAGTAAATGAAAGTCAGAGGTACTTAAAAACTTTAAAACATTTTTTTAATGCACCATACTATAATTATATAAAGTCGGAATTCGTTACAAAACGAATTCTGTTTATGGTTGATACACCCTCGTAAATAGCTCGAATTTTGCAATTATTGGAAGGTATAAACGAGTGGATTTGCCCAGTTGTTACCTACGAGGACAGTCCCAGAAGTGCGCGGTATCACATTAGATGGCGATTTCTTGTTAAAAATTTCTGTATATTACAAAGACATAACCATAAAAAGCTTATGTCTAAAGTGCTACGTTTATTTGTGTTTATTTTGGAGCCTTTTTAGTGAACGCTTTTAGAGATTTTGTGAACATGAAAAAAATTACGTGATTTAATACTTTCATTTGAATCGTTTTAGTCCGTTCAACTGCGAAGCACAGTTAGATTCTCTTCTGAAAATTTTTTATCATTAATTAACAATTATAAAATATTCGGCGGCAAAGTCCTACCACCTGCCAATATGAATTTTGCAGTCGTCGACCCAATGACACTCCAAATTTGACCACTGCAGAACGAGCGGTGAGAATCCTCAAAACTGTGCTGGACGGCCATCGGCTAAAATTGGACGAGCTGCTACACAGGATAAGCACATCAAAAAGCACCGGAAATCGCGTTTTGACCAAAAAATTGGACATAAGAAAGTTGTGCGCAAGATAGGTGCTGCAATTATTCACAATTGAACAAAAACAGGGCCGTGAGGATGCTTCAAGGGAGTGTTTGGCTAAGTTTCGCAGCAATAAAGCCGAGTTTTTGCGTCGATTCATAACCATGGATGAAACATGGGTCCCCCATTTCGCACCGGAGACGAAAGAGCAGCCAAAACAATGGACTCCAAGGGGAGAATCGCCTCCAAACAAGGCGAAATCCGTTCCATCCGCAGGAAAGTTGATGGCGTCAGTTTTTTGAGATGCAATTTTTATTGGCTATATCTATAAAGGAAAAGAATAAACGGAGAATATTATCCGAATTTATTGCAGCACTTGAGCGAAGAAATTAAGGAAAAGCGACCGCACTTGGCAAAAAACCAAATCTTGTTTCATCAAGACAACATACCGGCCCACCTCTCCGTCATCGCGGTGGCCAAAATCGATCAACTTAGTTTCGAACTTTCCCTCACCCGCCCCATTCGCCAGATTTATCCCCTTCAGATTATCTCTTATTTCCAAACTTGAAAAAATGGCTCGGAGGAAAAAGACTTGCCAATAATAGAGCAAATTATTCTCAAAGCCATTGATGATGTCAAATAAAAGTTACGTTATATTAGAAAACGGAGAATGGAATTTTTTCGACTGAACCATTGAATAAATCGTAAGTGTGATGTATCGTTGGATTCAGAAAAAAATTAAATTTACTGAGCGTAAAATAAAATATTTTTTGACCATTTAAAAAACAAAATCGATGATGATTTAGAAGAAACGAAACGTCGGAAACAAAATCTGAAAGCACCATCTTGTAGCGACAATGGAGACTATCAGATTTATTTTACGCAATTTTTCAAATTTTAAAACGTGATTTTACCCGAAACATCCAAAGGTACAACTTTTCTCTAATTTAACGACCTTTTTTATGGTGGTTTACGAGCTCTCTGTAGATGGCATTCTTATTCGAGACAGCCTGTATAAAATCTGATAGAGACATACAGTGATGAAATTAAAGTCACCGAGATGTTAGACCTCATAAATAATGGTTTTCCTGGAAAATGATGACAGGTTAAACTTATCGATTTTCCATCTAGCTTCAATTATACCCAGCAATATACTCTGGAAAGTGGTATCCACGTCTATAGAGGCTCAACAAAACGAGCTTCTATGGGTGGAAATAACGAAGAAAATTTAATCAGCTCTTTCAGTGAATTTGTAACTCAAAAAATTATCAAAATCCACTCTTTTTGACGAGCAGTTTAATTCAATTTCTATTAGCAATAAAAATTAACGTGAGTTAAAGTAGCTTCGTCCGATATATGCATTAATATAAGGTGGCTCAACGAAAATTTTACACCCCGATATTCAGCATTAAAAACCATAACTTTTGAACGTCGATTTTTTATTCAAGATGTTTAATGACGTTTTCAACCCCTGCAGAGGAGTGACACTGACCCCCAAAATTTCAATAGGACGGGATGTTGACTGATATCTAATTTTGAAGGTAGTTGCATCCTGATTATGACCTTCAAGTTTGAAGTCAGTGTCATTATCCCCGTTAATATGACAGCTTGTCGAAGTCTGTGGGATGAGCTTTCGGGTCATGATGAATTTATCACAATAAAGACTGCAGACTTCACAATGAGGATAGGAGGACGTTTCAACTTGAGATATTACTGAATAGTTTTGACGGAGGCGAGTTTTACATGTAATCGTATGATTCATGAAAGCCACCCAATCAGACCTATAATGTTACGTTACGTAAGACTAACACTTTGAACAAAATTTATTTTATTGTATGGAGGTAAATGGCGGTCATTTCTAACATTTAATAAATTGATTAAAAAAGTAATATGAACATTTTTTTCCATTGAACCAAATTTTTTAAGAAAAAAAATAACAAGAAAAAAAACGTACACTTTTGAATTTGAGCGGCAAAACTCTCCTCTGTTAAAACAATTCGGTGATATTTCACGTTTAAAATTTTTTCTTTCCTCATTTTGAAATCTGTAACTGTTATCGTGATAAACTAATTATTAACTAAAAGCTTTTTCCCCACAGTCTTTGACAAGCTGCCACATCAACCGGGATGATGGCAGTGACTTCCAGCCTGGAGGTTAAAATCAGGCCTTTAAAAAGAGGTATCACTCGACACCCCTTCGAGTTAAAAATATTTGGGGTAACTGTTACCCTTGTTCAGAGGTGAAAATGCAGTAAAAAATTGCCCTTCTCGAATCAAAAATCGACAGGTTGGGGAGTTTTTACATATGTTCATTTCAAATGCTGAAAATCGAGGTGCAAAGTTTTCGTTGGGCCACCATGAAAGTGATCCTTCAAGCTCGATCGTGATTCCGTTGAAATGATTGTTGTGATCCCACTGCTCTCCTTTGCTCGTCCCTCAAGATGCTACGGATTTAGGCCCTATAAAGTCGAAGCAAAACTGACCTATTTTTGACATCAATCAAAAGGGTGTAGGGGTCCAAGTGCACGTACAAGTCGTGCTTCATGACTCGACTAACGAGGTATATGAATCCCTTAATTATACTCTTCTAGGACGATGGATCCTTAATTAGAGAAAAATTTCAAACAAGTGGACGGTTCCGAGCTCTCGCAAGCGTCAATTTTAATTTGAATGTTTCAAAAAGTCCTTTTATTCCTTCGTTTCCCATCTCCCTTAAAATCCCTTTAATCCGTCGCAGCTTCCGCAAGCAGAAAAAATCCGTTTTTCATCGTATACACATTTACGATTCCTCTTTTTCGTTTAATTTTTTTTTTTTAATCTGGCTTCCATTGTATCGCGCATCCTATTGTGGCCCAATTACACATTTCACCCGGATCAATATCAATCAGATTTAGCCCCTTGGAAGAAACGATAAACAAACAAATGATATGCGCATTATTCTGTTTACGAAAGCAGCTGGGATTTGTTCACATTATTTGTTTGCGCTCGTCGGTTTAGTTATGTAAATGCCGCCTGGAAAAATTCTGGATCCCATATTTTCCATAAATATAAACTGCTGGGCGATCCTTGAAGAGTCCGCCTTTATTGCCCGCGGCAACGTTCTGTATCCAGCTACACTGTGGATATGCCCCGGGCGCTGTGAAGTCCCCCTCGTGCTTCTCTTTTTTCGGGTGGAGAATGTGAAGTAATCGTCGCCAAAGGGAATAGAATTACCGGAATGTCTGAAATTGCCAGCACTCGTCGCTGAATGTCAGCTCTTTGTGGCTCAGTTAGAGACATGGATTTTTGCTTGTCGCTAGGACGGCTTTCCGGTTAGGAATTCAAATTCTATTTGTCGCGACGACGTAAAACGGCTCTAAATTTTTCAGAGCCGTCCATAATGGTAAAGTTAATGTATCATAATGCGAATATGGTAAAGTTTGCCCGTGCGCTTTCGCCCGTCGAAAGTTTCACTAAAAGTTCACTAAAAGCGGACGAAGTTACTACATAATATTACATTAAAGGCTTTTATTTACTTGGCTGGTTGCTAAATTGGCCGAAATAGGGTTATACGGGGGTGGTTTATCGAGTTAAAGTCGACGTGAAGAGGCACAAGGGGGACCGGTATTAAGGTTTTACGACGTATGACTTCAAACTTCTGTGTCAACGAGTTGAAGCGCAGGGTAAGCACATTTCCATGTCCATACAGGGTGATTCGTGAACCTCGTAATTTCCATTTGATTAGACAACTTAGTTAATTTTTTTTTCATTTGCAAAATTTACAAACTTCACGCGGCGATTTAGTTTTAATTGTTCGAATAAAAAGGAATTTTTGTTCTTGCTGCAAAATGTATTAAAAATACGAAAATTAAAGGACATGAATTTATTCCGAACATGATACTTTTTGCGGACTTCAGTGCCGAGTATTTCCTCCTCTGGCAGTGATAACAGTTTATATCAGTTTTCGGATCAAATTCTGCGGAAGATTGTCCCATTCCTGCACCAATATTTTACGAAGCTCTCTGGAATTTCTAAAAACCGGCACACATCTCCGTCGGCTTCTCCCTATCTCATACCAAACATACTCTATCGGATTCAAATCCGGACTGCGAGCAGGCCAGACAAATTGCGTGATTCGAACCTTGTCCAGAACAGCGGTAACCATGCGAGTAGCGTAGGGCAGTGCATTATCACGCATAAAGATAGACTTCTCTCCAAGAACAACCATAAACCTTTGTCAGATAGCTGTGCACATTCGGAATCCCATTTTGGATGAACACTAACTCTGTACGGGCTTGAAACGAAATTTCTCCCCAAGCCATAAATGAGCTTCCACGAAATGGAAGCCACTCAGCAATACACTCTTGGGTGTATCTTTCTCCTGGTCATCGCCACACTCTCACACCTCTGTCTGAGCCTATAGGGAAAAGCGAGATTCATCGGAAAACAATACGCTACTCTAATTCTCTGCTGTCCATGCCAAGTGTCCTCATACAAAATTCAACCTCCCAATCCGTTGTTTACGAGAAACCGAAAGTCCTGTAGCTCTAGCAGCATGAAGTCGCCCCCTAATGGTCCACTTTGTTTCGTTTACACTTCTCACTTCTTCCGGATGAGTTCGAAGAGAAACTCCCGTAAACGTTCGGTTCCTCAAAGCAACATAAATGAGAAATTTCTAACTGTTGTAGCCCTTCCTTGTCCTGATTCGGGTCTTCAAATGAGCAGCTCGGTCCCTTCATGCCGCTGAAGAACTCGTTGCACACTGAATAGAGTTACTCCACTCTTCCTAGCAGCGTCACGCTGTCCATGACAATCTCCCATAGTCGCAACGAGAGGATTTATAGGTTTTTTAACGAAAAGATAAAATGATAATGATAATGACACCAGTCGTAAAGTTTACAATGTACAGATAAAGATCCAGAATCAAAGATGCTGATAAAGAATTCCAATAATTTTGGTACGAGGTCACTCTTCTTGTTGACCGCTCATGGAAACATGTGGTTATTGTTTAAGACCGTTTTGAATTTCGAACAAAAGCCATCTTAAACTGGCAAAGTGCCACCCTGAATGTGTTTGTAAAAGTTTTGAGAAATTCTTCAAGTGACCCTAATGGTGTGCTCTGGAGTGTATATAAGCTCCGTCATAAAAGTGTGGTAGTACTAAATTATATATATTTTTTAATGGAATACCCGAATTTTTTTGCCTTTTTAGGATTTGTCAAATTTCAAGGTCAGTACACGCAAATGGTTTTAGTCAAAAATTGACCACTTCCAAACTGGTAGTTGCATAGTCTTATGGAAATCGAGCTCTTCGCTAACAGCTCCGAATTTCGTAACCAGTCTTATGAGGCTCCGAGAAGCAAAATTATCTACAATATTTGTATGTACAATGTGATCATTTTATCTTGATAACATTTCATTTTGCCCTAACTTTTTTGTTATTAAAGATATCAGTATGCGACAGAGGCTGTTCTCTAGGACTTCTTCACAAGTTTTTTTAAAATTTAAAACGAATTTTCCTAACTGTCAAATTTTGACCTTTGTTGAGGTACTTGCATTTTTAAATGGAACATCTTGTATATTTTTCCATTTTATTATTCTATGAAAAATGGTAAACGTATTTTATGTACCACTTAGTATGTCTGTTTCTTAGCGTTGGTTTAGTATACGAATTTAAAAATTGAAAATAGTTTTCACATAAAATGGCCTCTAACTGCAAGGGCCTTGTTAGAGTTAGCGATTTACCTTCGTAACAGGGTATTGAAATAATTTGTTTTACAATATCAGAAAGTTATTCTTTTATATACAGGGTGTTCCCTAACTACGTGTAAAAAATTTAAAGGCGTAATCCTCGACTGATTTTAAGTCAAAAATGTCTAATAAACATATGTCCGCAAATGCCTTGTTTCCAAGATACAGGGTGTTCACTGAAAGACGTTGAAAGAGGTTTTTAAAGGTTTGGTGGTTGGGAGCTTGGTGATTTGGAAACCTTTCCATGTAAATGCGCCTCGCTGCCAGACCTTTACCATCAGCAAGGCCGTAAACAAAAACCATATTGGCCATTTCTTGATTAGTGTAATTAGGCATTTGAAAAATTTTCAAAACTGAGGTATAATCTGATTTTTGGGACACAGAATTAAATTCTTTCACTTTAGAGAGTAAAACACCAAAATAACACTGACTATCTTGTTTATAGTAGTGGAAGTAGCAAAAAAAACTAACAATAAACCAGTTAGTAAATACCACCAAATCTTTAGAAACCTTTAAAACCTTTTTCAACGTCTTTCAGTGAACACCCTGTATCTTGGAAACAAGGCATTTGCGGATATATGTTTATTAGACATTTTTGACTCAAAATCAGTCGATGATTACGCCTTTAAATTTTTTACACGTAGTTAGGAAACACCCTGTATATTTAGTAGTAAGTAACTAGTAAAAATAATTATTAACAAATTAAAAATACAATTAATTATCTGCTACTATTTGTCGGAAGGATTACCGAAGGTCACCATATTGTTGCTAAATGCATTTTTGATAAAATTTAATAGTATATCTCAGAGAAGTAATGAGGATTTCTGATTTCTGTCTTAATTCTTGGGCAACGTTTGTTATACCGAGTTAAAATTTTCCAATGTCATTGCATAGAGTTTCCTAAACTTTACTTTTCAGATATGTATGTCGAAAAGAGAAAATCCAACATCGTTAAACTTCAATTTTAATTTTAATTAAAAGCCATTTAAGTTAGAGGCTAGCTGCATAATCCGAAAACTATTTTCAGTTTTGAAATTGACATACTGAGCCCACGGTAAAAGATAGATATATTAGGTGTTGCATAAAATATGTTTAGAATTTGCCCTACAATAGGAAAATAAGAAAATATACAGGACGTTTCGCCAACAAAAATGCAAGTTACGTCAATAAATATCAAAATTTGACAGTCGTGGGAATGAATTTTAAATTTACGAAAAACTTGTGAAGAGGTTCTGGGGAACAGCCTTAGTTGCGTACCGATATGTTTAAAAACAAAAAAGTTATCGCAAAATGAAATTTTATCAAGATAAAATGATCGCTCCATACGTAGTTTCCCCAGAAGAAATAATTATACGACTACATCCATTAAAAGAAATTGACAAAATTTGGTTTTTGTCTAAATGTCTATTAAGCCACGGACTTTTTCACAAAACCGAAAGTGTCTTTAAATTGAACCTTAAAGCTGCAATTTTTTCCCCATTTAATCGACTTCGTAGCTTTGCTAGTTTCCGAGATCTTTTCACTAATGATCGAAAAAACCCACCTATAGTGTGTCCAAGAAAAAGATGTTAACCAAGATCATCTTGAACACGATAGATGCATATTTGGTTAAAAGGGAGAAATGTTTCGCATTTAGCTAGATCTATGCAATAATCTATGTTTCTTTCCCGAATTGTGGTAAGAGATAGACGGAAGCTAAATCCCCCTTTCCAGTGTTGTCTTTAGTAAGCTTCCGCATGACGAAGCTTTTTACCGGACATGTAGGGATAAAGATTTTAGAGCACGCTAATATTTTATTGGACCAATAAAAGTCAATGAAATTAATACATATCCTTCAACATAACTGCTAATCGAACGATACGAAGTGAAGTTAGATCAACTGCAATCAGTGTGCGGCAAAGTGCCATTTTGCGCACTTGTTAGGTGAATAAGTATTTTTTTATTTACGGCCTCTCATTACTATACAGGCCATTAGTCGCACCGTCACGTCCGGATTTGCAGTAAATTTGAACAGCATATACAATGGCTCAGATCTTAAATGATGCAGCCTGCATTGGAAAAAACTAACCCACCACAGTGGTATAATATTTATTTCGGAAAAACGACATATCGAAATAAAAGCAATATGAGTGTTCTGACAGCTTATAAGTTAATATTTTATTAAGATGTGCCTTAAGTAACAGTAAATATTTATTTGATTTTACATGCGATTTAACTAATGCAACTTAAATGATCCGGTTAAGGAAAAACGGCGCAAATTGCCAATTTTGTTTTACTGAGTTGACATTAATTTAGCAGTTGTTTTTTACTTAGTTTGACACTTCAAAGCAACATTTTAATCAGTTAAACGAAACTATATACATATATTCGAATGGGTCGTAAAACAGCGGTTAGTGAAATAAACATAGGTCTAATCCACTACAGCGACGGATATAGCCGAAGGGAAATTGCCAAAATGGTACATAGATGTCTATCTTCATTTCAGCACACTACCGGGCGTTACCGCATTTAAAATATGATCGTGAATAAGGCCTCGGTGACCCTAAATAAAATATTTACGACACGCGATGAACGATGGATTGGACGAGAAATGTCCAATAATTTGAAATAAAGTTGTTCAAAATTGTGTGTCGGGATGGAAAGTTAATTTGGGAAAATTTCTGACTTGGAAGCAATTCGACGTATTTTGACAAAAAAATTACACGCACGGTCGAACTGCCAAAAATAAACCGATTATTAGCCAGAAAAATAGGAAAGCCCGATTGGAGTTTGCCAGAGAACACATTAGTAAAGATTTAAACTTCTGGAACTGAGTAACACACCGAAGCGTAAATTTAACCGAACTTTTAAATTGTTATAGAGATTGTCCATTTAACAGATTTTGTGAACATGGTAAAAAATGCTCATCGATCCGTCATTCGACACGTTCATTTGAAAAGGTCACGGTCCATGGAACATCAAGGCAGAGTTAGATTATACTTTGTAGTAATCTGGTCCTTCGGTAAAAACTGTAAAATATTGGGTGTCACAGTTTAAAGGCGGGCGTGTGAGGTGTGGTGGACCCGATGACACTGCAGATTTGACCACCCCAGAAATTATAGTGAAAATCCATAAACCGTACTGGAAGATTTTCGGTCAAAATTGCGAGGGTTAATAGATATGGCAGACGTATTCAGAAAGTACTGAACGTTGAGTTTTAACTGAACAATTGGACATAAGAAAACTGAGCGCAAGATGAATAAATGTAATGTCCTGATGATGTTCTAAGACAGTGTTTGGCAAAGCCTCGCAGAAATAAAACGAAGTTTTTGAGTCGATTCATAACCACAGATGAAACATGGGTCCATCATTTCGTACCTGAGACGAAAGAGCCGTCAAAATAATGGACTCAAAGGGAAGATTCGAATCTAAGGAAGGCGAAAACAGTTAAATCTGCAGGAAAGGCGATCAGTTTTATGGCATGCACGTGGAGTAATTTTTATTGTGTATCTCCTTAAGGAAAAAACAATGGATGGAGAATATTATGCTGCGTGACATAGAATAGAGAACACTCCGTATAAATACTTATGTTGAGTAACTTTTGGTATGTATGTTTGTCTATAGGAACACAAAAAACGGTTAAATTTTCAGCCATATTTATCAACATATTTACGAGTCATCAGCAATAATTTTTTTTTACTATAAACATAAAAATACATATAAAAACACATAAACATTGCAATAAAATATCAACAATATAACTGTAAAATGTCATTTATTGGTGTAGAGTGGGGATAGAAAGTGCTTTTAGATTAACCAAATATGCCTAGACGCAGAATGTAGTGAATTTGAGGGAGGCCGAATAGTGAGTCAACGAGAGGCTGTTCGGTTATTTAGTGAAATCGCCACTAGATTAAACCATGGTGTAAACACTATAGCGAGATATTGTCAGGCATGGTTCCAAGAAGAGTAAACGAGCGGAAGGAGAGGTACTGGACGACCCCGAAGAACTACAGAACATCAAGATCACCGCCTTTGAATTATAGCCCTAAAAGACAAGTTCGTCGAGAACGCTGGCCGATTAGTGGTTTACTGAATATGGAAGGTGCATTGCGATTCGAACTATTTATAGCTGGATAAGACGTTCTGGACTGATTTCCTACCATTCCCATCTTGTATTACTCCTCTCCTTAAATCGTCGAAATCGACTGCAGTGGGGCAGAAAACAGATACAATGGAATCTGGAACGGGGTAATATCGCGTTTAGTGACGAATCCAGATTCTGTTCGGGTATACATGACGGTCAGGCCAGAGTAAGAAGAAGACAGAGTGAAAGACGGGATCCTCAGTTTACAATACAGAGGCATGTTCATCAGACTGTTGGAGTAATGGTTTAGGGTGCTACTGCATATAGTAGCAAGTCATCTTTACTTTCCGTTAGAGGCAATATGACCACCCAACGATACATCCACGAAATCTTGGAATTTCATCTTGTGTCTTATTTAAGAACTCTTGCTGATCCAGTTTTCCAGCAAGGCAATGCACGACCACATGTGGCTCGAGTGACTATGGACTTCTTTCCATAAAATGCAATCAATTTGCTAATTTGGCCATCTCAATTTCCAGACCTCTCACTGATTAATCACCTACCTACAATATCTCACTGAGATATTGAAGGTAGAAGGTTGCATAATTTTCCCCATCCCCCACCAATCCAAGCGACGCTATATCATGTTGTCCAGTTAGCGTGGAATGAGATCCCTCACGAAGACATCAATCACCTCATTAGATCTATGCCTAGACGTGTACAAGAATGTTTAAGACACCGCGGAGGTCTGACAAATGATTAATTTCTGTTTTTGTTTTTACCAATGAAATGTGTTCAATATTTTAATGAACTATTTGTTTTAGAGTAAAAAACATTCATACCAAAAATTATTTAAATAAAACCATTATTACGGAGTGTTCTCTTTTCTCTGTGAAGCAGTATCAATAAATTGATTGTAGCACTTCGGCGAAGAAATTAGGAAAGAGCGTTCGCATTTCGCGAAAAAGAAAGTCTTGTTCCATCAAGACAACGCACCAATCAACACTTCCGTTATCGCGATGGTCAAAATCAATCAACTTGCTTTCGAACTTTTTCCCATCCACCCTATTCGCCAGATTTAGCACCCTCAGATTATTTCCTATGTCCAGGCTTGGAAAAATTGCTCGATGGAGTTGACAATAATAAAGAGATGGAGTCGGAGGTCGAAGTCTATTTTAGAACATTCGAAGCTTCTTACTACGAGCAGGGTATAAAAGGCAGGGAGCATCTCTGGACAAAGCGTGTCAAAGTCAAACCGGACTATATTCAGAAATGTTTTTCCAATTTTTTGTCCTTTAAGTGTTAGGTTGGGTACCTCTGGGACCGTTCTCGTACGCTTTTAAAACAGTCATGCCAAAATCAATTTTATCATGTCGTTTTTTTACAATAAACGTTGCGCCTCTGAGACAAATCCGAATCTCTTAATGTCGGCTGCATCACTTGAGCTCTGCGTCACTGCAGCTTTAGAAACGAATTTTACATCCCGTACATTAAAAAACAACCTTGTGTGGCTTTTTAACTATTCCCATTAGTTCCGCGAATAAGTAGGGAAAGCTCGCTTGAGTTACGACACTGAGCAGCTCAACAATGAGAAGTGGGTTGCCTAACGCGTTTGAAAGCAACGCTTCGTATCTGTCAAAGTTTTTCGTAGCTCCCGGATTCCGGAGTTTGCGGAGATATATCGCCTCTCGTTTACGGTAGCTTTTTTAATAATAATGGGGCATAAATTCGTGTTTAGTGCCCCCTGCTGTGCAGGAGTTTTTTAAGCGACGCTCTGCATAGGCAGAGAATCAGATATCGTGGCGGTTAGTAATTCAAGATTATCATGGCTCTAATTAATCCAGCCATTTGGAGAGATGGCGCGGTGATAGTTCTGTGGGTTAATTAATACCTCCAGCGGCCTCCTCCAGTAATCAGCAGGGAATTTCATTAAAAAAAAAACCGACTGGTAGTAGCAGATAGCACAGTTATACAGAGCTCCTACAACCGAATGGAACTCCATATTTTCCCGTCTCTATACCCTTGATTACACCTATTGTGTGAAAAATCCGGGCAAAAATCCCGCGGGTGTGTCTGGAATTCTGTCTCAGTTCCTCGTCTTTGGGGATGAAAATATTTCCTGCAGAGAGATTTAAAGTCTCCTTTTTTTTTTGTTCAATAAAGCTCCGAACAAAATTCCCTTTTTGATTATTGTCTCACGCTCTTTGTCTATATGCTCCCTTTAAGGGACCAGCACCGCACTGCACTGCCAAAACTCCTTCCATTTTCCCTTCCCGGAGATTAATGGAGTTTGAAGTGGGCATTATGCCTCCGAGCTGGAGGATCGCGTTTCCACATATTTTCGTGATGTCGGCAAATATTCTCGGGTTTGGATTTGTACGTACTTTAGCCCTTATTCAAGTACCTCTGCCGCAACTCGTTTGTTGCGAGGCCGAACCGAGTGGCAGAGATTTTTTCTTTTATTATGATACAACTTGCCATCGGCCCTGTAGTAATTATAGACCGGATTTGGAAACTCATTACCTGATGCTGACGGAACGGTTTCAAAAGACAGTCTCGTTAAGGAGAAGGAACGGAAAATGATTTTCAAAGCTCCGAGAAACACCCGTTTCTGATTAATTGCAGTTGCGAGCTTGTTTGAAAGTTCGATTGAGACTAGCTGCGAAGCTAGTACCGGCTTAGGTTTTAAAACGAATTAAAGAAGTATAATTAGAGTGAAATTTATGTGAAAAGGCCACGGAAAACGATTTATGACGCGTATCCTGGGCCTAACAACATTGTACCGTTAGGAACATATCCCGCCGACATTCAAATGCACAATCCCTACATTTTTAACCGACCATTGCGAGTTCGTCTCATCTAGAGCCAAAATACCTAGCAAATCATAAGAACTCAAATGTTACGTAAAAAATTTCACGTATACAGGGTGTAACATGTCATCACGCAGACGTTTCAGGGCTCGATAGCGTTCTGCAGCGTATTAAAAAAATGGTAGTAGACTTATAGTCAAAAACGCCCCATCTTCGATACACGGAGTGGCAAAGTTTCAATTTTTTCCTATATTCCACGGTTTTCTCCCGTAGGCCTCGAGGTAAATTTTTGAAAATGCGAAACGTCAAAAATCAAAAATAAATTATTAAAATGGCTGAAACTCGACCCTGGCATCTGGATTGCAGACCGAAAATGTAGACTGGACCTTCCCAATTTGCATCAATAGATCTTTTTCCCAATTTTGTGAAAATAAACGCGAGCAGGAGATCAAGAAGCTAAAGAACCGACCAAGGAATTTCAATGTGGTATCAGAATTCGTGCAGGGTTTTCTAAAAAAAAAGTACAAAGCAAAAAATAGTACGTGACCCCAAAAAACATAACACCTTGTAAATAGCTATCGACGATTTTGTCATTTTGTGGTAGAGGGTCATAGAGAAAATATTTGTACGAAATTTCCTAAAATTCAACTCGAGGCATACGAGAGAAAACGCAGAACATGAGGTGAAACATGTGAAACTTTGCCACGCTGTATATCGAAAATGGTACATTTTTTACCATGGGCCTAAAACATTTTTTTTGTTATTTTGCAGAGTAGTACCACCTCCTGAATTATCTTTATGACAATGTGTTAATTCCTGTATAAGGAAGATTTTTAATGAGAGAAATTTAGGAAAATTACTTGTTATACTGAGGATTCAATTTTCAAAGTCTCCTAACACCGTTTTGAAAAATGCTGGCATCGAATATGAAATTGTATAAAAACGTTTAACTTGGACTAACTTGAACTAAAATATTCATTTCACTCTTAAAACATCCCCAGTACACACATAAGAACTGCTTCACGCTCTACCGCATTATACAAGGTATTTCTTAGCAGATGGAAAAAATGATATGGGTGAATCATTAGTGTTAAATACTTGGGGTATTTATTAATTAAATAAAATAGCTGGGTTCACAACCAGCCACAACTTCTCGGTTCAAAAAATCAAAGTATATTAAAAATCTCTTATATAATCTACGTGGCTTAAAAATAATAAACTGTGGATACGCTGTTAATAAGCGTACCCTTGATAAACAGGGCAATCATGGCTATTCAGCCATGAGTCACCTTAGCACCTAACAGTTTGGAACTCTGGACAATGGTTCCTTTTAGTAATTGCCGGCGACGCGGCCAGCAACTAAAATCGGATATTCAAACAAATATTAATAAATAAAATTACTGTCTTCTTTGGTATAAACTGTTGATGCAGCATCGAGATACACTAACATATTTCATAAAAAAAAAAAAAGAAAAGATACTAAACAATTAGCTTATTGTAACATGAAAACTTCATATAAAGGCATGTCCTAAATTGATTCCATTTTGATTTGCATGGTGTGGAAATGTTTTTTGTTTCAATTTGCATTAATTTCTCCATTATTTGTAAAGATAATTAACTCAAAATTTGTATTAACAATTGCGAACAAATTGAAATAACAATTATTTGAAATACTCTACAGGGCGTTACTTTTCCGTGGCCGTTCTCAACATTTTATATTAGAACGTTTTTTTATGACATTTTTGGACTTTATTCATTAACTTCCTTTAATCGCTTATGTCTTTGGTTAACTTTTTTTCCTCTTCAGTTTACTTAATAAGAAAAATAGCTTACGAAGTATTTGAATAAATTAAAACTTCTAACTTGGATTATAATCAAAGTGATTGCTGTAAATGTCCTCGTCCGACCAAAATACAAGATTCCACCTCTTTTCTCATTGGCTGACGGACTTTATGGAAAATTCCAGGTATATTTTTAATAGTTTGACAAGAACCTGCCGTTTATCCTGTCCTTAGGTCAACCGGGGAGAACATAGCGAGCTATTTTTGAAAATATCTCTTACTATTGATATAACTTATAAAAATTAGTGAATATTTGAAATATCCCCCATGGTGTTGATACAACTTGATCAATCGTCGTGTTTAAATAATAAATTTCTTTCAGACAAGGGACATTTTGCCGAAATAAACGAGGTAAAGTCACAATCGTGGAGTGGCGGAGATCCTGCTTTAATTCGGTTAAATGTTGAGTTGTCCAGTCACGGTGAGGCAGATCCGTCAGTGTGAAACAGGACAGTTTTACGTACTCAGTCTTTGGAGCCTCATGAACATATGATGATAGAATAATAAAAAAGAGAGAATTTCGGTAACTGAAAAGACAAATATAACTTTGTAGATCTGTTTATAGCCTGAAACTACTGCGTTGCCCACGCAAATCTTCTTCCATTTAACCAAGTTACGAGATCTCCACGCCGAACCTCCTTTATCTCGAATCACTTTAACCTGAACTAACCGAACGATGATTGTTTGCGTTAAGTGTAGAAGAAACACAGACAAATGACGGTAAGAACTTGAGGAAAATTTAACGAAAACCGTGAAATATTTGTTTTACCTCTTGTAGACAAAATCGTAAATTTTGATAAGGACTGCACGAACAAACTTCGTATAGTGCCTCTTTTCATATACTGCGGGATTATTGATCAGTTCAGCAGGCAAATTTCGTTGTTACACCATTTTCTTGGTCCATTTTTATGTCCAAAATCCGCAGTCCGAACCCCTCCCGGCCGCCAATTTTGCCTTTTTACCATAAAGCCTTTATTGTGGCCGGCCTCGGAAATCTACGCTACAAAATACGAGAGTGTTTTATTTCCGAAAAGGACCATTTATCTTTTTCGGGAATCCCGAGAGATTTAGATGTTACGAATGAAGGAGCAACAGAAAACAGATGTATTTTGCCCGAGTTGGGGCTCCACCGTTCGAGCAATTTGATCAAATATTGATAATCACCTTTTTATGCACCAAACTTATAGGGCTGTTTATTTATAAAAGAACAAGTTAACTTTCAGTCAAGAGACTCCCGGAGAGGGGGACGTCAGGACAAATTAACTTTTTAGCCGTCTCCCCCATCTGACGTAACAAAAAACCCCACATTGAATAGAGCCCATCAGCACTTTTCAAGCATTCGCGGAAATTCCAAGTTTCGAAGTTCAATGAATAGGAACGTCGAAGTTTTCGCACGTCGTTCCAATATGTGAGGAATACTAAGCCAATTCGTGGCCACGCCCACCTATCTATGGCTTAATTGATTCGGACCCAAATCCAGATATTTAAACTACACAGCACATCTACCCCTGTGTGCGTCACGGCCTGTTCCTGTGACGTCATTGCGTGTGCACCAATGAGAGACAGGTCAATCGAATGCAGATGCAGGCTGCAATTGTGCTCTCCTTTCCCCGCCCAACCCCGCTATCCCCGATTCTCGCTTGTCCTGCTGCCATTTCACGGGTGTGTATTTGTAGTTGTGTCAGGACAGGGGCGTCGAGGGAGAAGCACGATTACCCCCCTTTTTTTCCTCTAACACACAAGTATCGCCCGGCATTTAAATGGATGTAGTGATGTGGGGCATAAAGTGAAACAGGACCAATGCTCCGGATCCGGATCCAGTGTCAGAATGGCCAGGACGCGAATTGGGTCATTGGGCCTCCCTCGAACGCCCACCTGCATACAAACATCGATTGCTGGATAATAATTATTTTATCCGAGCCTGGATGGAGCGGTGCGTAGCCAGGCCTGGACGTTTCCAGGAATCGGTTGTTTGGGCTCATTAGCTGGTAAACTACCACCAAGTGTCCCGTTCCCTGCGATCGTCAACCCCGACACACAACAAAGGAGTATCGCTTAACAGGGCACTCGTCTGTGCTGTTTAAGCTCTCTCTCTCGTTGGGGCCCTTTTATAGGGATTCCATTGTCTTATTATTACACGTACGTATACATACTCTCAAGTACACGAAACCCCCTTCGCAATGCGCCATCTGTTATTAAGTGCGGTCACCGAGTCTATCAAGGGTTGAAGGGCTTTCGTGGGTCTGCTTTCAGATGTGCTGACGAGATGAATTACATCGAAATTAAAAATTTTGTAGTGTTCTTTTCGATATTGTGAGCTTTGAATGATCCAGATTTCTCATATAGTACAGGGTGGCTATTTTTGCAATTCTTCCCATTCGAATCTTCGAAAGCTAACAGCTGCAAGGTCAGTTCAGTGAGGAAATAAACTAAGCGCCAGATGAATGGTGTCGGCCAAAAAGTTGCGCAACTTTGGCCGACCCTAAGGTTTAAATATGAAAAATAGAAAGCGCCCTCCTTGATATAGACCTCATTGGTGGAGGGTCTCTTTTTGCAATTCCTTCTCGCAGACCACACAAAGTTTTAATTTAGTTTTCGACCCAGAATTTGTAAAATGTATGAGACTTTAAAACATTTTTTCCGATGGCGGGGTCATTTTTGAGTCTATATTTCGGAACGTTTTTGACCTTTTTTCAATACCCTATATATCGATGAAAATATCGTCAATTCATCAGATTTCTTCGGCTTTTTTAATTAAACAATAATAGACACCATCTCAACTACAAAAAAGGCCCCTTTTTAACGGAAATAATTAATCCTAACAGCGCATAAAAAGAAGTTTATAATTTATAGTTTTTTTAACTAGTGCGGTACGATAATGATCATCTAGATAAGAAATCCCATGAAAACAGAAAGAAATTTTGAAATATTTCCGATTGAAAAATTACCAAATAAAAAATTTCCTTTTTCAGATATTTAAATAAAAAAATATCTACAGCGATTCGAAATAAGTGTTTACAGGAAATCAACGCACACAGATCGTTTCTTGAATTTTATCTACCACCACCCAATCATGGTAAAAGAGATATTTTCAAGAATCTGTATGATCCAGTAAAAATAGCAATAAAGTGAAAAAAATTGTAATGCTGGAAAAATCACACATAAAAAAGTTTCATGTGAAACCAGTTACCTCAGTAGACTCATAAATAAATATGTTCACAATTTCGAATCACCTATAATGACGCAAAATCAAATGAGACCTATTACAAAGCTTTCTGTGTTATGCACAGCAGGAGATAAATTTTGTTTTAGAACGGTTTTTAGGTCAGAAAACGCGCGATGTTTAAAGCTGACAGAGAAAAATGTACACAACGAAATGAATATATAAAAAATATCATGTACACAGAGCACCAAAAGTTCTGTATAAACTCGTTAAAAATAGAAGGAAATATTTTTCATGAAAATGTTGGAACACGTCAAATATTGCTTTTCGCGGTGCATTTTTTGATGTAGCAGACATGTATACAGGATTACCCATATAGTAGGTAAATGTAATTTTTCATTTTTTTCTTATGAAACCCCATGTATATCATGACGTTTTTGTGTCCTTTAAAAAATTCTGAACATATTTTATGTAAGATACCTGTGTCTAAATTCAGCAGTTAAAAAAAAAAGAGAAAAATCGATAGATATATTAATATTAAAAAAATTATAAAAACATAAATTACTCTAATTTACTGTATTAAATGTCCAAAATGTATCCTGTTGACTTTTTAATTGCAGGCAAGCCGCAATTCAAATTCTTCAAGACCTTTTCTTATAATTTGCGGAGGTATTTATCGAGCTTCTTCAGTAATTTGATTTTTTAACTCTTTACTGTTGGGCGCAATTAAATACACCCTGTGTATCAGATAATATATATCCATAACAAAAAAATTGATATGGGTGCGGTCAGGTGATCTAGCAGACTACTTTAATTGCCCCTTTCATCCAACCCAGCGATTCTAGTGTTATTATTACATGGGTGTGTTACATAAAATATATTTCGAATTTCCCAAAGAACTCAAAAACATTACAATATATACATGGAGTTCCATAAGAATGAAAAAGTAATGTAATCTAGCACATCGGTAAGCCTGTATACATGTGTGATGAGTCAAAAAATGCATAACTAAAAACAATATTTAACGTGTATGTCAGAAGAAAGAAACTTCTTCTTATAGCGAAAACAAAAAAACACAAGTTTGTGAGGGACTTCTTTATTTTCCAACGATTGAGAATGGAATGACCCTCGCAAGGTGTCGGAGTCATTCCCCGGGTATCTGTTTTTCCCAGCCAATAAACCTGCCATACCATCCACATTCTTCCCACGCTTACATCCCTCAGTTATTCCTTCATCACACCCCATATGATAAAAACAGACCCTCTTTATCTTTTAACGTAACGATCTACTTTTACAAGTACAAGTTTAGTCCATTTCCAAGGGAACACTCATAGGTGCTTGTGACATACCACATATGCCCAAGGATAAGATATAACACTATCCTTGCAAGGTGGCAGGTTTATTGGTTGCTTTGAGTGAATTAATAACTAACCCCGCGTCACTTTACTTTATGAAAGCTCACACGGCCAATCCTGACTCTAAATTCGCTCTCGAATTCCCCTAGCAATTATCAACAGAAAAGTAATATACAGTGAACTTAGAACTAGGTATCAGTAAGACTACAGGGCGCGAAGTGCGATAGCTCACAATGTGACAACAAAACACATATTGCGAAATGTACTGCCCTTAACATCACTACAATACGAATAAGAACTATACAATGCTTCACTCTTAACAGGTCAACTAATCTCAGTTGCGAAGCGTCCCGCTTCCAACAACGTTACAAAAATAATAAAAGATAATAGAAGAGTATGAGCTGCAAAGCGTCCCGCTTTCAACAGATCAATTAAACATTGGTTGCGAAGCGTCCCGCTTCCAACAACCCTACACTAAAATGCGAACTGCAAAGCGTCCCGCTTTCAACAGATCAACTAAATATTGGTTGCGAAGCGTCCCGCTTCCAACAACCCTACACTAAAATGCGAACTGCAAAGCGTCCCGCTTTCAACAGATCAACTAAATATTGGTTGCGAAGCGTCCCGCTTCCAACAACCCTACACTAAAATGCGAACTGCAAAGCGTCCCGCTTTCAACAGATCAACTAAACATTGGTTGCGAAGCGTCCCGCTTCCAACAACCCTACACTAAAATGCGAACTGCAAAGCGTCCCGCTTTCAACAGATCAATTAAACATTGGTTGCGAAGCGTCCCGCTTTCAACAACCCTACACTAAAATGCGAACTAATAACTCACGAATTGTCCGACAAGTCATCAGGCCATAATCTAATCATGTCCTTGGCCACAATTCGTTTTCGATTCGACGCAAGACTTTTTAGCTCATACCTTTCGTTAGGGAGGACTTGAGTTATCTCAAATGGTCCCTCGTACCTGTCGTCTAATTTTGCCAAATGACTATTGCCTGAAGGGTGATAGACGTAGTCACCTGTTACGAATACCTTGTTTGACCTCCTCTTTGTGTCAAACAGATTTTTCGCCAAATCTGCTTGCTTTTTCATACGTTCGTATGCCAGTTCTCGATCGCTTAGTAAATTATTGGGGACGTCCTTCAAAGAAATGGATGCCGTCAAGGTTTTTACATCGGGGCTACTACCCTCTACCCCCGTTAATAAATACACTGGCGAAAAGCCAGTTGTCTTCTGCGCAGTAGTGTTCAACGTGTTTTGCAATTTTTGAATTACATTCGGCCACTCCGTTTTATTAGTTAACTCTGCCCTAAGCAAGTTGGTTATTGTCCCTACATAGCGTTCCGCCTGCCCATTACCTCGCGGAGCACTTTTAGCAATAAAATGTTGCTGAATACCCAGTTCCGAGAGTAACTTTTGAACCGCGCCGTCAGTGAAATTCGTACCCCTATCAGAGATCAACCTTCTCGTGATACCAAACATATTCAAATACAGGGTCAAGGCACTGCACATCTCAGTACCTGACAGAGTCTTAAGTGGCGCCAAAAACAAAAATTTCGTGAAAGAGTCAACCAACAGTAACAAATGTTTATAACCCTCGGTCGAAGTCGGGAACGGACCCACACAGTCGGCATGGACTGTATGAAACGGTATCGGTTTCTTATCAATAGGGTGCAAATATGCCTGCTTAGGACCAGTATGATTTTTGCTAATAATGCACTTCAAACAATGATTGCAATATTTCCTTACGAACTTCGCCATCCCAGGAAACCAAAAGTAATGGTTTATTTTGGCTAAGGTTTTATCGGGGCCGATATGGCATTGTTCGTCGTGAAATAATCTTAGTAATCCTAATCGGCTACCCTTGGGTATGAAAGCGCGGTAAAGAGGCGGATTTCGACCGGGGTTAATTTTTCGGAATAATAATTCGTTTTGACAAAAATAGTCGGTTGTAAGTTTCCCTTCGTTTAGTTTGTTAATGATGCCTTGGGTTTCGTGATCTTTTCTTTGGGCCCTCTTTAACCAATTGTCCGTGGTCACAGTTTGAACTTTTACGACCTCCGGGCCAACGACCTCCTCAATGGGGTTCCTACTAAAGTAGTCCACGTGTTGGATATACTTTCCCTTGCGATATTCAATTTCGAAATCGTATGATTGTAAAAATAACCACCATCGAGCTACTCTTGGTATTAACTCTTTTTTATTTTGAGATAACTTAAGGGAGTTACAATCGGTTACGACCTTGAACTTCATGCCAAGTAAATAAACCCGGAAATGCTTAATGGCGTAATACACTGCCAGGGTTTCCAACTCGTAGGAGTGGTACTTCGACTCATCGCCCGATGTTCTCTTGGAAAAATAGGCAACCACTCGCAATTGGTTATCGTGTTTCTGAAAGAGAATGCCTCCGTACCCTACCGAGCTGGCATCTGTATGAAGTTCCGTTTCCAAAGCCGGATCAAAGACAGCTAGTAAAGGCCGCTGGCTAAGGAAGGCGCAAACATAAGATTTCGCGATTTTTTGATCATCACCCCAATAAAAGGGCTCGCTATTCTTTGTTAATTTCGTGATGCAAGCCGTACGTGCCGCCAATTCCGGAACAAATTTACGAAAATAATTAGCAAGACCCATAAATTGCCGCACCTGTTTGACATTGCATGGGTCGGGGGCCCTCAAGAGGGCGTCCACTTTATTCTTCCCCGGCCGTATACCGTCTTCACAGACTTCCTGGCCCAAATACTCAATTCGCTTTACAAAAAAGTTACATTTGTTGATATTTAACGAAAAGCCTGCTTCCGTGAGACAGTCCAAAACTCTAGCTAATTTGTCCAAACCTTCGGGTATGGTCATTGAAGGAATAAGTATATCGTCCAAGTAAACCATGGCATCCTTATCCCTTAAATCGCCCAGGGCGCCACAAATCGCCCGCTGAAAAACAGCCGGCGCGTTCGAGAGACCGAACGGCATTCGCAAATATTCATAGTGCCCATCAGGCGTCACGAAAGCAGTCTTTTCGATCGAACACCTGGCTATTGGTATCTGATGAAATCCAGATGCCATATCCAAGGTGGTGAAGTATTTATTTTTACCTAGGCGGTCGAGCTGATCGTCGATTCTGGGCAAGGGAAAACGATCCTTGACAGTGATTTTATTCAACGCCCGGAAATCACAGCACATACGAGTGCCCCCGTCCTTTTTGTGGACAAGAACTATGGGACTTGCGAAAGGGGAATTGCTTTCGCGTATAATATTATGTTCGAGCAATTCCTTAATAATTAATTTGACTTTTTCTCGTTCGGAATGAGCCATTCGATACGGTCGGAAGTTGACTACTTTGTCGTCCCTTAACTTGATTTCTAGTTCCGCGGTGGTAATCGGTGACACAGAACTTCCAACAGTGATGAATTGGCCATACCTCGTGAGCAATGCCAGCAGATTCTCTAAATCTTGTCCCCGTAAGGGCGTCTTCACAACTTCCGCCGAAACGGAAATGGTGTTTACAGCCTTAGGCAACGACTCCCGGTTATCTTTTAAATAAATACAGGTGCCCTTGTCGTCCGTAAGGAGCTGGACCCCAGGGTGATTGAAAAGATCACGACCTAATATGCAGTCGGGGACAATGGCGGAACTATCAACCACAAAAAAGACAAGCTCAAAAGCAGTGCCGTCTCTCTCTATACGTAAAATTGTCTTAGTGTTTACAATTAGGGAAGATGCTCCTATGCCATGCAAGGTTAGAAAGGTTGGTTCTAGATTACAGTTTAATTGCTTAACGATCTTATCCGAGATCAAGCTGCACTCAGCGCCGGTGTCTACCAAACAATTGACCGAGACACCTTGGATTTTAAATTGGGTGCAGAAATTTTCGTCTAAGTTCGCGCAAAAAAAGTTCACCTGGCGAGAGGTGGACGGTTGTTCCCGTTTTCTCTGGAAACAGTCATCAACCCTGTGCCCCGCTTTATGGCAAAAACTACAGGTAAGCCTACTTCTATCCGGGAATTTACCTTTAACATTATCTACGGAATGACCGAATCTTGTTCTTTTTGGACAGGCACGACTAAGATGTCCAGGATCGTTGCAAATGAAACACACCTTGACGTCAGGGTTTCGTTGAATTTTTACGTCATATGGATAATTCCTTTTAAGTTTACCGGAATCGGATTTACGGTTATTTTTACTATAATTCGCTAAAAGATCCAATAATTCGCTGACCTTATTAATTTTACTGTTGAAGGCAGACGTCTTGACTTGGACATCGTCGATGTCCCCAATAATTATTTCTAAATATTGACTTTCGGTTAAGTTGACATTCAAAGATTTCAGCAAGGATAATTTTTTTCTGGCATACTCACAGTACGAACCCGCCAAATCACTAGTGAAGAGACTGGCTCTCCGCAATTTCTCGCTTAAGTTCCTTTTTGTCGGAAAAACACTACATAGTTCATGCTTTAGACCTTCCCACGTTTTCTCATCTGGTTCCCACGTCGCAAACCATTCGGCAGCCTCACCTCTAAGGCCGGGAGTGCTCCTCGTCAGCAATTCGTAGTCCGTCCAATCAAACAAGGTCCCCAATTTCTCGATTTCAAGACACCATTTACTGGCATTGTGGATGTCCGATGAAGGGTCGAAAATCGGGATGGTCACTGATGTCGACACTGCACTTTTATTTCTGTCCTGTAATGCCTTCACGGATTCGGCGAACAATTTCACAAATTCTTCCATATTTGCGTTTAGAGTGAACTCACTACACCTCAAATTCGTCAAGCTATATTTCCACACGGTATAGTTCACGTCGCGACCGACTTATGTCTCGGCGGTACTTTACGCGAGTTGAATCCCACTTCTGATGTCAGAAGAAAGAAACTTCTTCTTATAGCGAAAACAAAAAAACACAAGTTTGTGAGGGACTTCTTTATTTTCCAACGATTGAGAATGGAATGACCCTCGCAAGGTGTCGGAGTCATTCCCCGGGTATCTGTTTTTCCCAGCCAATAAACCTGCCATACCATCCACATTCTTCCCACGCTTACATCCCTCAGTTATTCCTTCATCACACCCCATATGATAAAAACAGACCCTCTTTATCTTTTAACGTAACGATCTACTTTTACAAGTACAAGTTTAGTCCATTTCCAAGGGAACACTCATAGGTGCTTGTGACATACCACATATGCCCAAGGATAAGATATAACACTATCCTTGCAAGGTGGCAGGTTTATTGGTTGCTTTGAGTGAATTAATAACTAACCCCGCGTCACTTTACTTTATGAAAGCTCACATGTACATATTCATATGTAATACGTTCGTGAAAAATGATTCCTTTAACTGTCAACGAATTTGGGATGGACTTTTGGTCCTCTAAGTACAAAATTCCTTGTGGATGTGTGAAAATCCATATTAGCAAAGTCTCTAGACCGCCACAAAAAATTAACATTAAAAAATCTTAAAAAAACATACTAACACTGTATTAAAAATAGAGAATTTCATGGGGCAAATGTATACCTACCTTTGATAATGGTCACAGAAATAAGTAGTACAATTCTTGCATCGTTGCTAGGAAATCATCATCAAAGAAAGAGAAAATGAAAGAAAGTCTTAATAAAAGAAAGTTAATAAAAACTGAAATGTGGCCTCTTGTTTAGTAAGCGTGGATAACCCTTCCACTGCTAACTCGACACACGGGGTCCACTTTGGACATGTGAAAAGAAATTATACACTAACAAAAACCACTTAGAGTAATTACTAACACAGAGAATTTAATGAAAAAAAAAGTTAAATTAGGTGCAATGGACAAATTCTAATCATTTACCTTAAACCAACCATTTGGTTAAATCACAACGCTTAGTTAACAGTATAATCAAAAATTTGGCCAAATGTTAATTTTCTTCTTAATAATAATTTTTTCGTGGATTATGTCTAATTCCTTGAGGAAATGGGCGACCACAATGTTAACAAGCTTTCTTAGCAAAGGGTGAACATAATTCTCACTTAGTTTTAACTGAAAATAGTGTAATTTCGCCGCTCTAACAACCCTATTTGTATGCGAGGCATTATTCCCGAATAAAAATTAGAAAATAATAAGAAAAAAAAAACATATGCAACAAAGAAATTTGTAGAATTTCCAGAACATTCGTTTTTATCGAAAGATGAGAAGCAGTCTCAATGAGCGTTCCAGGTAAAAAGGTGCAATGACTGTGATTCGCGCAGGTTTGAGAAAGAAACGTGTCCCTGGAGTCTCAGTAATTTTAAACATTAAAATACCAGTTTCAACATCTTTCGTTTTAGATAGAAGATGGAAAGAAACATTATAAAAAATAAGTTCAGGTCAGTGGGGAAATGTATTTTCGCAGCTCAAAATGAGGAAACGCAAAAAACGCTAGTGAAGTCTTTCGATCGTTTGTTTAATTTTATCTATGGCATAAATTTACCTTAAAACGTTTAAAACAAATCAAAACCCATTATCCCGAAACTTCTCCCAGAAAAGTACACTATTTGTAAGTCACCGTTAGCTCTAAGCTTGAATCCGAGTTTAACCTGAATTTGCCAGAAATAACGTATCTCTTGGTGAATAGAAATAATTCTCTCTTGCTCTTTCTGCCAACAGGATTACTTATAAAACGGCCTGAACCCTCCTTTTTACTCAAGTATCTGATTCAAGCTAAAAGAAAACCAGGCAAATTAGTTCTTTTGCTAACAAAAAACGAGAATTAGTCGTCCAAGCTAATTTGAAGATAAGATTCAAACTGGATTCGCAACGAAAGGAGAGTTCAAGGCAAAATGGCTGTAATTAACAAAAAAAAGGCTAGTTTTTGACGCTGCGAGAGTGGCTTGTTGGATAACTCTGTATCACGCACAAAATGGCGAAGGCGCTCGTAACATGCATACGTATGACATAATTAAAATCACCTTCGCCATTTTGTGCGTGATACGGAGGTATCCTAACCTGAATATGATTACGTTCACATTCACCATTTTCACTGCATTCAAGTTGATCGACTTATATCCCATATGTGTTCGTATTAAATTAAGTTTACTTTAGTAGTCCCCAAACCGCCATTAAGTCATTGCGTCCACACCTACGCCATTTTGGGACTTCTATGTCTTCATCTCTGTTATTGGCGCGATTAGTGTTTTGTTGTGGCCCGTCGTTAAAATGGAAATTGCAAATAAAGTTTCACAGTTTTGAAAACCAAGTTGCTATGGTGCTAATGGTTCTGAAGCTGGTTTAACGTATGGAACCATAACCGATACTAATGGATCGACCACAGTGTTGGAACTCAAATCTAAACTCACCCCGAAACATAACTCTATTACTAGATAAGAAAAACCGAAAACTCACCTGACGTCAACGTAAGAAAGCCCGCCAAATAAAACCGCAACACCGACATCTCGCGGGAACGTCAATAAACTATGAAATTCTCAACTCTTACAGGTATAAACGGGTCCTATCTATCCTAAAGTCTCCATTGACACAGGGTGCCGTCAGGCCAGAGCGCCCTGTAGCACTTCCTTGGTACAGGGGGTTAAAAGTTCGACATGGTCCGGGGGTGGGTTCGAGCCCGAACGGGAAGCGGATGAAGACTGACGGCCGTTCGGGGATGCTGCGAGCGCGCGCCGCTGTTGATGCCGGGAGGGAGGCTTAGGGGAGACGCTCCATCCCTCCCAGTTTTACTCTGAATTTTAGTCCCACTTAAATACACTGCCCAACATGTATGTTTAACAGTTGTTGAACATGACGCCATTTTGAGAGACAACAACTTTATCTTCATTTTCTTCGTGAGGAACATAGGGATGTGATATATCATTGAAAAGGATATTTAATACTAAGTTCAATGAGCTTGGAACCGTACAAAAAACCATATGTAGACGGACTAGATATAGGGTATTATAAGTCCGAGGATCATTGCGGATATTTCGGAAACTGGTAGAGATACTGAGCTCGTCAAATTAAAACAAACGTGCACAATTGAATGCTTTTTGAACACTTCCACGGATAGCAATAGCTCTGGGGGACTTAAACTTACTTGGACCACCAATAAGATCACCTCACAATCGACGAGCTTTCATAGGTACAGTGAAACTTTTCGCAACCCCCAATTCAGCATTTGGCTAGTTCGAGAACATTATTCACACCCCCCGGAAAAGTACACTCAGTTTGCGCGTACCTTGTCGAACTCCAAAATTGCAGGTGGAGTCGCCAAGCACCACCAGGAAATTTCAAAAATTTTTGGAAACTCGTGTGTAATCGCACGTATGGGCCTTTAAAGATTCTGAACATTGAACTCTCGCTGAATCACGAAAATTATCTGAGAAACATTGAGAATTTTTACGTCATAGCGAATGTTTCCACAAATTCCTCGGTTACCCTGAAAGTATTCATTGTCACACCTTCCAAAGCAGTACTTATTGGATGAAAGATCTTTTAAGTAGGGCAGTGTATCCAGTCCCCCATCAACCCCTTCGTGTTGCCGGGGGGTGGTTATTAGGTAGGCGCTGGATTTTTACGCTTACTTGATACGCTGCCCAACGTTTTTTCATCTCAGGTACGCCGATGGAGGTGGAGGGAGGGGAAAAAACGTGCAAAAAATGTCTTTAATTAGTGGCAGAGGGTGTTACGATTTGAGGGTAATTGGGGAAAAATTGCGGTCTCCGGATCAATACGTCAAACGAAGAGATGCAACTTCATTTGACTCGATTGAAATTTTTTGCTTTTTTTCTGACGTCTGTGTACTTCTGCGAAGTGTCTTAAATTAAAAAAGTTCTGTAATGGGGAATTCGCTTGCGTCTGAGAAAAGTGTTTTAAAGGTAACAAAGAAATGCTGTTGGGAAGTTTAAATATTGAAGAGAACTTGCATTCCTCTGCAACGGAAAAAAACTTAAGCAATTCGTATTTCGGGGAGTAATAACTAAGTTCCTGTAGCACCACGTCCAATAGGCATTGTATACATGACAATTTTATTATCCCCATCCCTATACACTCCCCTAATAAAGGATGAGTGATGAGGCATCGTGTTTGGCCTATTTTTTCCACGTCAGACCCGATATTGTGTTACAAGATCTCATTTTTCTTTAATAAAGCCCCAGAACGAGGAAGCTTTATTTTAATTAACTAAGGAATATTATAAGCGGCACGCAAAAAGGTGGTCTACGAGTTATTTCCTACCCCCTCATTTCCCCCACGGAAACAAAAACATTATTCCTGGGCCCGCCGAAAGCTCGATCTCGAAACTTTCGCCATATCCTTCTGCTAAAAGGCCCGAGCTTTTGTAGTACTTTTATTTAAAAACTTTTCATTCAGTCCCAGCACGAAAGTTTTCCTTCTGGGGTGGTTAATAAAAATTATTATTTTCGGTCGAACAGATGGTCCAGATGTCAAGAAAAATGCCTTTTGTTTTCGGTCTTTTATTAGGACTAGTGATAATTAGCTCAGCCTGTCGTAAGATACAGGGTGTAGAGGTTGTAATAAAAAAATTCGAAAAAACTCGAGAGTCCGAGAAAATTTCTCACATTTTAACGTAAAATGGTTCGGGAAAGTTTTTTTCCACAAATGGAGAATTGCGTCAAAAAATCAAATATTAATTTCACCATTTGTCGTTTAGGATTTAGATTTCAAACCGTGAAAAAATGCAGTTCACTGAAAAAGTAAATCGGCTTATGAGCAATGGTCACCACACCCACAGCTCGTAAAACTCTGTTTGACCATTTCTGTGATGATTTCAAAGTGAAGTATCAGTTTTAAGAACCCGTAAACTGTTCAGAAATTGATGTGTTCGGTGCTTCGCTTATTGGTTCGTTGCTTCATGCACGTTTAAAAGCAATGGAAAAAACTGATATTTCAAGCTAATTGAGTTCAATAGCCAAAAGTACGTGCAGTGGAAATTCCAAATCACGGTCCACTTAATGAACAAGACATCTGCGAGATTTCACAGGGTACTGCCCTGAAGTCAAAACTTGGTATACCAAAAGAGCTACACGTATGGTTCAAGAGGGGACGAATAAGTGGTGCAAGACCATGCCGTATCGTGCCACAGCCGAATACAGACATTCGATGGGACTGCTGCTAAAATCTATGGCAAATTCTTTAATCCACAACAGTGTAACTAATGAAAAATAAGTGAAAAATAATCGCGACTATCTCGACGAGATTGATCCAGACACGCAAATGGGTGATGCATCACCACCGCGTATCGTCCTTTGAGGTCACTATGAAATATCGATAATCGATGGGACTATTGCTGAAATCTATGGTAAATTCTTCAATCCATAACACTGTAACTAATGGAAAATAAGCGAAAATTTATCACGATTATCCTGAGGAGATCGATCCAGACACGCAAATGGGTGTTGCAACACCATACATTCTTTGATGTGGCCAGGAAATGCCGACAATCCATGGGACTATTGATTAAGTTTATGGTAGATTACTCCATTCACATTATTGCAATTAATGAAAAATAAGTGAAAATTAATCGCAACTACATTACGGACAATGATCTAGACAAGTAGTGCAACACCACCATGTAGTGTACGTTCTTTGATGGGACGGCTTGATGTTGCAAATAATTGTACGGAATACACAGGTGCGGCTTTAAAATAATATCTGAACTAAATATATTTATAGGACATTATTATAGTAAATAGTGCAGAGCGTCACAATAGAAGAAAATGCCAGATAAGTAAAATGTATACCAGATAAGTGCTGTATACTGCAAATGCACCATATTGGAATAATGTTCATTTAACAATAAATAATTTGTTATTCAGTATGCAAGAATGAATATGCAGCTCTGGGAAATACCGCTAATCTTTTAGAACACATAAAAAGAATCAAATTCCCACTCTATTTTTATCCGCACGTCCATACCCTGCTTATCACTTGAACTCATATCATTCGATAGTTCTATCGATGTATGTACATTATGATGATTTTAGGCTATAGGCAATCGGCCTTCTTTCGAATATTAGGACTAATGATAATTACGTCAGGAAACATCTGAATTTCGTTCGTTAAGTCGTTGACCAAAAAACAGCAGACCGTTGCTGCATTATTGGGGAATTAATAAAAAAACATTTACATCTCATACATTTTAATGAGATGTTAATAGAGCGGAACGGGAAGTGTGTATAAGGATAAATCTAGAAAGCTAAAGAATCTATTTGAGACACCCTGTAATATAGGAGAAATGAGAAAAAACTGCTGCACCTGTAAGCCCAATCAAAGAACTAAGTGTAGCGAGCAAGGCCGTAAACTTATAAATCTTGATGGTTTTGTTTAATAATTACTAAACCTAATTATTAGTCCAACCTTTGTTGCAAGGGACCTTGGCAGAGTTAATATTTCATAAAAGTAACAATTTACTGCATATAAAGAAACCCCAACTGATCCTTAATTATTGATAACCCAGTTATTCTAAAGAATTATTTGCACAGGACAATCCATCATGAGTCATTCACTACTGTTAAGCTAGAAGCTGCAAAAGCCCCAAATTCCCGCTAACTTATTGCAAGGCAAAATCCCCCAATTAACTACGTCACGTACCCATTGATTTAAAACTGAACGTGGTTCTTGACAGCATTCACTCTTTTCGCGGTCACTTTCGAACTCGGTACCACCGAGGTGATTCAGTCGTTCCTTCAACGAGGAATCCCCGGATTTTAACGTAACTCTTGAACAGTGACTCGTCCATAAAAGATCAATAAAGATGCCCGCGAACGGTCAAGAAGAACCCGTCCTGCACGAGTCCGAGATCTACAGTGACATGTTGGGATCATCCGAAGGTATTGGCCCAGTCTCAAATTCTTTCATAAATCTCCTTTGTAGATATAATATTATTTGTTTGTAAATTATTAAAACCAGCCTTAACCGGCATACATTTAGATATCCCAACCTCACAAACCTGGATATTTCAGGATAACTTGAAATTTTTGGGAAAACCCCAATTATTCGGGTTAATCCGAACGAATCAGACCCCATAAGCACCGATTCATCAGGTTTATTATCCAGAAAATTCTAACAAAGAGCGGGAGTATATTCAGATTAATTTACAAAAATGCCACTAAATGTCTTATTTAGATATGCCCACTCTTGTAATCTCCGAAATGGTGAAAGTTAGAAAGTTGATTCAATGGGAAAAACGTTGCCATTTTTTTGAGAATTTTAATATGCTCTAAACGACTTTGCTAAATTAATTTTTGCTTTCCGAAATTATATATAGAAAAGCAAAAATCCTATACAAATTCGTTAAAAATTAGAGTAAATATTTACTAAAATGCTGGAAGCTGTCAAATATTGTTTGACCTAACAAACATGTATACGGGGTTATCCATGTAGCAGATAAATGCATTTTTTTCATTTTTTTTCTTATAGATCCCCATGTATATCATGACATTTTTGCATTATTTGAAAAATTCTGAACACATTTTATGGAACATACCCGTGTCTAAATTGAGCAATTTTCGAAAAAATTAGAAAATATAGAAATAACGATAGAAATATTAACATTTAAAAAATAACAATATAAATTACGACAATATAATATATTAAATATTCAAACTGTACCCCGATGACCTTGAACTAACCTGAACTAACCCGACAGTGGGCAAACCGCATTTTAAATTCCTCAAGAACTTTTTTCTCATTCGAGAAGGTATACATTTAGCTTCTTGAGCAATTTTATCGTTCAACTCTTCTTTGTTGTTAGGTTTATTTAAATACACCCTATGTTTCAGATAACCCCATAAAAAAGTCCATGGGGGTGAGGTCAGAGTGGCAGGCCACTCTAATTGCCATATTGCGCAAATATTTCAGTAACTGTTTTCAGTAACCTGGACATATGGGTATACTACATGAAATATGCTTAAAATTTCTCAAAGCATTCAAAAACGTTATAATATACATGAAGTTCCGTAAAAAAAATGAAAAGTACATTTATATACTACATGGGTAACCCTGTAGACAACGTCAAACAATGCACAAAAAAAAAATTGACCTCCAGTATTTCCCTGAAAGATATTTCCTTCAATTTTTAACGAATTTAGGCGGATCTTGTGGTCTTCTATCTTATATATATATTATGAAAGAAATTATATATTATTATATAAGAAGGCGTACAATGGGTAAATATACAATAATTTTCAAAATCATTTTTTTTTAAATCGGAGTAATCGCCGGACTAGTAGTTACCGGTATAAAGGTCACATGGGAAAAGAGCACGTTTTCTATGCATTTTAAGGAAGTAGTTACCTACATATTCCACAATATACGGTTCCATTAAAGCACCGGAAATCCGGCGAAAAAATTCAGTAACAAAACAGACTGAAAAAAAAAACAATTATTAAATACACTTTGCTGGTGCTATTTTCATCAGTGCAGACAGTTATTGCCTTAGAGCCCTAACTTAAGCTAATCGAGCTTATTTATCATGTAGTTGTGGAAATCCGTTGAGGTCAACTCCGCCACATCTTCGAATCTCAGTTTAAGAATAAATCTTTGTCTAGATAATTCTATGGAGGGTGAGGTACAAATGAGGTTCCAATTTAGGATAGTGCGAATTAATCCAAGTTAATCTGGAGTTCTCACTCGAAAGATTACCTATGTGGATGACGCGAAAGATACTGTTTAATTAAGACAAATTAAACTTATTCGTTACCTAGTAAGGGAAATTACACGATACAGAATTATGGAATAGTTTAATGTAGCAGAAATTGGTGCTACAGTGAGAATATTTGAAGTTCATAAGGAACAATCAAATTTTCAAAAATAGTGAATTTTTATTTTAAGTCGTTTTGAAGAAACCGATGTTGTTACAATTTCCAAATATATTTACGATTCGGTATACAACGCAGAAAAACCATTTTTATTTCATTCCATATTTTACAGAGGTCTTGGTTTAATCTTTTTGTGGGAGATCGCAAGTACTCTGAAAGATAGTACTGTAAGTATAGTGAATATTAGTACTGTAAGTACTATGGGAGCTATAAATTTCCCGTCCTTAATTGGAAATGACTCAGAAACACGCAATTGGGTCTTTCAAATGTAACCGCGTTACACGCGTGCGTGTCACACAGGGCGACTGTCTCTGCGCTTTTGCGCCGAATCCGAGTTATTTCTTATGGCGTGTGCACAATTCGCAATAATACGCATATCTGACAATGTTCAACGATGATAATGAATTAAAGTAATGTTTAATTCTTGTAAATGTCCGTCCTTATGGTACTACGATTTGGCATTGAGATATCGTGATCACCTTCTCATACACGGCTATTTTAAAGTCATCACTAGAAACTAGCCAACTTTAGAAAAACTCTTGGGACTAACTAACGATTAACTGACGAAAATAACTCTCTATTAATGAAATTGCCACTACGATCTCCAATTCAAATAAAAAATTTTCAGCTGATTGACGTACTGCCTAGAAATCTACAAAACACTTTATTTTCAGAAGAAGACATCGCATGTGTCTCTAAAACAATAGATCGATCATTCACTCCGTCTCTCAACTCCTCGGACACACTGGCAACTTTCGAAAGTTTGCCATCGAAACGTGACCACGAAGCCTTTTTCCGAGACTGTCTGGAAGTTATGATCAAAGAGGCCATCTTCGAGGGCACCTCCAGAAAGAACAAAGTCTTGGAATTCAGACAACCCGCACAACTTTTGGAGATATTCGATTTTGCCTTGCAGAGGAACCCCAGCACTCACGCGGAGCTCTTAAGGAAGCTCAAAGACGTCATCAAATATTCAGTTAAAACTGGACATCCCTATTTCGTTAACCAGCTGTTCTCGAGTGTGGACCCTTACGGGCTCATAGGTCAAATTCTTACGGACGCCCTAAACCCCAGTGCGTACACCTATGAAGTAGCTCCAGTAGTCATCCTCATGGAGGAGACGGTACTCAGAGAGATGAGGCAAATTGTCGGGTGGCCCAATGGGGAAGGTGATGGGATATTTTGCCCTGGCGGGTCCATCTCTAATGGCTACGCCATAAGCTGCGCCAGGCATTATTACTTTCCAGAAATAAAAGTAAGTCGAATCGCTACATTTTTGTATGTATTACTCTAGAAACTATTACTTAGTTTATGTGCTGCAAATTTTGATTTCTTAAATTCTAATGATAATCAAAAATGGCAAATGATACTTTCTGGACTTCAAGTGTTTGATTCAAATGCAAATTTAGTACTTTTTAACTTGCTGTTGCAATAGGTGTACTTAGTGTTATGCCTGCATATTATTTAATCAAAAATTAATTGCAGACAAAGGGCTTACATGGACTTCCCAAACTGGCATTATTTACCTCGGAAGATGCTCATTATTCAGTGAAGAAATTCGCCTCCTTTCTAGGGCTGGGGACTGACAACGTCCATTTGGTGAACACGGATAGCAGGGGGAAGATGGACCCTAACCATTTGGAGGAGCTTATAATAAAGGTCATCGAAAGCGGTAAGATCACAACATATTTAAACATCAAAAAATTTAATCCCAGATAGTACTAAAGAATTTAATCTCAGTTTTCGATATTCGGAAGGAAGAATTAGGCTCTATCGAATAATCCTATCATAGAGGGTGGGCATACAATGTTCTCACCGACTTCTACGAGTTTATTTGTAATTTAATACAAAAAAAAAATAAATTATGGAAATGCATCTATGTGGAGATAGCGAGTTTATACAGTTTTAGTTTGACTGGGTTTGATTAAAACATGATTAAGACTGTATAAAACAAAAGTTTAAACCCTGTGTTCTGTATTTTTTGTTCTTGGATGCAGTGCCTTCAACCAATGAAATAATTTTTTACCATTTGCAATGTCTCTAAAGAAAAATATTGTCGCAGTTAGCATACTTCACACGCACAAATAAAGGATCACACATGCCATTTTTCACTTGTGATGGGATCCACTCGGTAAGTCTCTTCCTTAAAAATATACCACAAGCAATATACCAATTGCGAATTAGATTTATTGCTTCATAGCAAGTTAACGTAACATATGGCATCTGCCAATTCTGACGTCGATGTACCAATTGCGATAAATAAGTAAATCGTTGAATTTATTACTCCACAGCTGGAAGTTAACGTAAACATGACGTATGTCCATCCTGCCCTTAACATAATATTCAATGTGAGTTCTTACGATTTACGTTAAAGAAACTGTCAGAGCTAAATTCACAATAGAGTCTTAAAGCAAAAACTGTTAACATTTATTGGAAATTTTGCACAGTTCCGTATTTAGACGGCCTGCTTTATTATTGGTGAAAAACGGTTTCGATCAATTTCGCCCTCTCTAAGACCTTTGAATCGACCCCTCAAGTTTTTCTCTTTGCAGGGGCAAAGCCTTTCCTTGTAAGCGCAACAGCGGGCACAACAGTAATCGGAGCTTTCGACCCTTTAAGTAAACTGGCGGATGTCTGCCAGAAGTACCAACTGTGGTTCCATGTGGACGCTGCATGGGGGGGCGGAGCCCTTATGTCCAAGAAACACCGAGGTAAACTACAAGGAATTGAAAGGTACGTAATTCCTAACGGTGGGTCCTAATGAGCTTCAAAATGACAGGCGTACCGCACTGCGTTTGACAGAAAATGTTTTTTTGACAATTGTGACAATTAGGGAACTAATGCGACGACTCTCTTTTCGTTAAAATAAGAACGAAACTGTCAATCTGAATATAATTAGTTTTGAAAACCCCACCACCCTCAAATAGTGATGTTCCACTAATGGAGTTTTTCAGGCTCGTCCAGGACTTCAATGCATTAAGCGCGTAAACAGACCTTTAAAATTGACTGAAACCTTGGCTTCTTGAAGCAGGCATCTAAAATGTTGAAAATAATTGCTTTAAAGCTAATTAAAATCATAATTTCCATGAGAAATTCAATAGGTAAATAACTGAGCCATTCAACCTCGACAGAGCAGGAAATTGTTATTAAAAATTTACCAAAGCCAATCGCTCTTGTATCGATCAATATGTGCTTGAGATGCACATAATGGGATTAGTTCATTCTATGTAGCTATTAGTGGCATACACCTAATAAACATAATTGTAGGCACCTAATCAGTCAGCCAACAAAGAACTTTTGCCTGTCGCTAGTTAAATTTCAAATCTTAATTAATTGCATAATGTTGAACTGTAGTTTGCAATGAAGGCTAGATGTAATGATTGATTGTCCTCAATGATATTCATCATTAGGGAATGTTACGGATATAACCCTGAACTTGTTGCCTAATTTATCTTGCTTTGAGAGGCTTCTGAAGGTCCGTTTAAAGTGAAATTTTAAGGACCATTTTGTCCAAGCTCGGTTAGCGTTATCGGGGACCCTATTTCCTTGACGGAGGAATAGTATTCCTGACACATTTTATAGTGGATTAATAATTTAAGTCTTAACTCTTAATGTCCTGTTGTTCATATTGGTAACATTGGCAACATCATTGGGTAGTTTCTTGCATTCCATGGAAGATACCTTAAAGATGAAGTTAACAGTGTTTTGATATATTGGCCCTTAATCAGGTGGCCATGCAAATTTTGCGCACCTTCTAAAGGCTTTTAAATTATGGATTGTTCTCACCTACATTTTTTCAACATTATTTAATAAACGATTAAAAATATTTTCCTCATCACTGCAGAAAATAAAACCAAATCAAACAATTATGAGTATAAACAGCTGCATGACGAATCTAAATTAAAAAAAAATGTAGGTTGACTTGACCGATTCCGTTTTTCAGATTTTAGTGTAAGTTAGCCTAATTGAACTAATCTACTGAAGGGGCAAAAAATTGAGACATCCTGTATATCATACTATACTCGAATCTCTAACATCGAAAAATTTTCGGTTAATTAGTTTACCAGGAAGATTCTTGAGGGGGAGAACCGGAATGAAATTGCATTCAAAGACCACTCAATCGAATTTCTTGATAGCTGTCTTGTATTTTTAAAATGGGAAAGAAACGACATATCTCATGAACTATCATCAAGCATACTCAAGGCCCATTTATTCATTTGGCCCTTATTTATCATTATTGCTAATGGCAAACCAATTAAGATGTAATAAAGTGTGCGTTTTGTCAGTTTTCTCTATCAAGATTATGAATATTAGCGAAAAAATGACTATAACTCACGTATTTCAGACAATTAAAAATGTATAATCACTGGAATGAGCAAAAAATTAGAAATAATGAAGTAAGATTTAAGAAGTTTGGTAAACTCATTCTAACTTGATGTCTTTTTAGAGCCGACTCGGTAACATGGAATCCTCATAAGCTGCTCACAGCCCCTCAGCAATGCTCCACATTATTGGTGAGGCACAAAAACATACTTGGAGAGGCCCATTCCGCCAACGCCTCATATCTCTTTCAGAAAGACAAGTTTTACGACACTGTCTATGACACTGGTAAGGTTTTAGGAGTATTGAAAGATCTCTTTAAAAAGATTAACGAACTGAAGAGAAATCGGGAAATATTACGAGCAATGGGGTGAAACAGACTCGGAAACGCACCATCGGGTCTCAAAATAATAAATAAACAAATACATTGTGTTATTTAACGTTTTATCATGGAATTCTTTTTACTTCACAAGGCTCGAAATAATTATTTTTCTAACGAGTGCGGAAAGTGACATTTTCCCACACGCCTCTGCCGTTCTACCGACGCGTAACAGAGTGCATGCAAATAGTTAAGTGCGGACCTTCTCCTCCACTATTGTATCCAATTGTACATAATAATTTTTATATAAACTAAAATCCATGTCCATTTTAGGTGACAAACACGTGCAATGCGGCCGTAAAGCCGACGTCCTCAAATTCTGGTTCATGTGGAAGGCAAAAGGTACCAGTGGTCTGGAACAGCACATAGACAAAACTTTTGAAAACTCGCAGTTTTTCTACGACACCATAAAAACGAGGCCAGATTTTCGGATTGTGATCCCGGAACCTGAATGCACTAACATATGTTTTTGGTACGTGCCCGAAAGCCTTAGAACAAGCTCTTCTGAGGAGTTTGAACAAAGCCTCAAAACTGACCAAGAGTTTTGGAAAAAAATTCATGCAGTGGCTCCTAAGATTAAAGAAAGAATGATGAAGGAGGGTACTATGATGGTTACTTATCAGACACACAAGAACAAACCCAACTTCTTCAGGATAGTGTTTCAAAATTCCGGATTGGATAAAAATGATATATTACATTTGATAGAGGAGTTTGAGAGGCTCGGTAAAGATCTGTAACCTGTGCGCGAAAAGCAGGAGGGAATTAAATAATGTGTTGTATATAGTTTTAATTTATTTGTTACGTTTATATGTTATTCAGCAGATTGTTCAATTGCGTTTGTGGTTGTGATAAATATGAGTTGGTGAGGTTTTTTAATATTACTATCAAAGATTTGACTTATATTCAATAGTATATTTAGAAGTTTTATTCTTTTATTGTGAATAAAAAAATTCATTCGAAGCAGTCGAGTTTTATTCCAAATTGCTTATGCACCCTGCGAAATTGACAAAACTAAACCCAAAACATATAAAATGTACAGTGAAGACCTCAAGCCAGTTGCCTCTGATCTCTCTGTAACTTTTGTATTTTAAAAATTAAGAATATTTAAATTGTTAATAAATTAACATATGTAATATGAACAAAATGAGATTTGATTCTACTCGTTCATTTAAAAGATGTCAGGAAGGTAAAATAGATATATAGTGAACATTCAGGGAAATGAAATAAATTAACATACTACGAAGAATACGAAGAAGGCAAAAAACACTGCTGTTTTCTTTAAAAGACATTTTTATGAATTAATTATTTCAAAATATTTATTTTGAAATTGGGTACGAGATCATTCCCCTTTTGAAAATATTTTTATAAATATTGATATTGTACGTCAGACAATGTGGAGAAACACCCTATTTTTCCACTTTTATTGTTACTATTTGAATTTATTTTTGATACCTGTCTAAGGGACTTATTTCGAAGGGCATTCTCTGAACAATTCTATCAGAGGTTTAAAAAACTACCAACAATTCTAGCTACTATAGTTTACTTTAGAGCCCAAAATTGATTCCCTCCAGCGTAGGCCACTTAAAGTGTATGAATATCCGTATTTCACAGATTCCTGCACTGGCGTCCATACTAGCCAATAAATATTTATTATAGAAAATTTAGTCAGATTAAGTAACAAGCCTTGATTTAGTTAGATAATAGCGCAACGGTGATAAAGAGCATAGGAACTTGTATTCTGGCTTAACCTTGACCTATAGTCGGGTTCTTATAATTAAAGTGAATTCTTTTATTTTTCTTCAAGTATGTTTCAAAATGTTTACAAAAATCCTGAAGCTTCTTTGCAAAATTCCTATTTAAAAGGGCAATTAAAATCAATTCGAGATTTCAAGAATCGGATTATTAAACCAGCAATCGGCTATATCCCACTCATTAGCAAAATCCAACGGAAAACCTTGTTGGCCAGTAGGGCTTAAGCCGCTATAACATACAATAGAAAACTTGAAGTATGAAATGGTCATGTAAATTTATTGATATAGAGAAATTTACATGAACGGTTTCTCAATTAAACGTTAACAGATGCCGAGTTTCACCGGTAGCAAAAAGGATTTCTCCCTTGAACGGTAAAATTGGCTCAGTTTTAAATATTAGCGAATGAAAACGGCTGCGTAACTTAATTTTTATTAAAAGTTTATGTATAACCTGCAATAAAATCTAGTAATTTCTTTATGCCCGATATAAATTATAGTAACATAATAACATCAATAATAATATGAGGTATATACAGTGTGTCCAAGATGCATTGTTTGTGGATATTAGACACAGTGTGAAATAGGAAATTGACTGAATTAGAAATAAGGTAAACTAAGAATAAACGCAATGATAAAAACCTATAGTAGGTACTTGGCGGTTCCAAAAAATTGCTCTTTTTCGTTAAGAAGATACTTAAAAATATATAATTTTGAAGGTACTATTTAAAAATGTCTTTAAAAGGAAGAATAGGTACCTTCTTAAGAGCTAAAACGTGTCCAATTTAAATTAGTGTCGTTTTTGAGAAACGATCATCAAATTACATTTTTTCAGTCCCAAATAAAACCACACCCTGCACTATATAGCATTTTTTCTATAGACATTTCAATTCATAGAAATCTTGTCAACTACGTCACTAGAATAGTTAGAAAATTGTCTATTTAGTATAGAAAGTAATTAAAAATATGCATAATCAAAAAAATGTAGTCTTCTGTAAATATCAGGTCTTGTCGTAGCACAATGTTGTCCTTAATGAACTGACTTTATAGCTCTTCTAGTGGTTTCTGAAATCCCCAAGTAGTGCATGCAATTTTATCTTTGACACACTGTATACATAACATAAAACATACATACCTATGTTATATATATATATATATATATATATATATATATATATATATATATATAGATGTATATATATAGTATATATATATACAGGGTGGCCCATTGAAAACGAAACAGAGGCATTTGCGGGTACTTAGAAATGTATATTTAAAAAATGCTCGGACACGTAAACTTTATATTCGAGGGGGACACATTATAAACGTATACTCGCTCCTTTCACTTCAACACCCTAGCCGGGGTGAGTTAAACCCTTAAAATCTTAAATGGAAAGTATGGTCGAGTAGCACCTTGTTTGAAAGGTCTTTCGTTTCTCGTTATAATGATACCCAAATTAACTAACTTTTATTCAGTAGTTTTCGAGAAATTTGGAAAAATGTGATTAAATTGCCAACAAGTGGAATGCTCTGTTAAAATCGCAAATTAGGAAAATTAATAGTAAAACATTAACAAAAGTTCTTTTAATTGATGAGATACTCAAACTGTTCACCATTAGCTTCCATACAGTAATACAAGTTCTGTTCAAAACGAGTCCTAACATTTTGAAGCATCTGTGGAGTTATCAGACGGCATTCATTAACAATTCGTCGTCGCAATTCTTCCAGAGACTCCGGTTCTGTTGCGTAGCTCTTGCTTTTCAAATGGCCCCATAAGAAGAAGTCTAACGGAGTCAAATCTGGAGACCTAGCCGGCCACTCTATAGGACCTCTTCGCTCAATCCATTGTTCTGGAAACTCTCTGTTCAAAAACTCCCTAACACGTCGTGCATAATGTGGAGGAGCTCCGTCTTGTTGGAACACTGTTGTCTTGATAGCGGTCATCATGTTCAACAATGTCAATGAGTAAGGGATAAACAGTATTCCCCAGTAATTCCACATACGTCTCCCCTGTCAGATTGCCATCAAGAAAGATTGGTCCAACCAAACGGTCCCCAAAAATACCTGCCCAAACATTTAATTTTTGGGGAGTTTGAGTGTGGACAGCGTGAAAAATTCTGGAATTATTATCTGCCCAATAGCGACAATTATGACGATTGACAGTAGAGTTTAGAAAAAAAGTACATTCATCCGAAAAGCAGATATTGAATAAAAAATGTCCGTTCGCAGCTATCCTTGCAGTCATACGTTCGCAAAACTCCATCCGCCGATCAAAATCATCTTCATTCAATTGATGCACTAGATGAATCTTGTATGGATGATATTTATGATGTTTCAAAATTCGTTGAATAGTTGTTCTAGCGATGTTACTAACTGTAGCTAATTTCCTCGTGCTCAAAGTTGGGTTTGCAGCTATTTGTCCTAAGATTTCAATCTCGGCAGCTTCATTTCTAATTGTAAATTCACGTTCAGGATCCCGTTTTTTGTTGAGTACTGATCCGGTTAGTCGAAATTTTGCAACTAGCTCTAAAATGTACTTTCTACCAACATGTCTGTTTGGATATTGTTCATTGAACAAACCCGCAGTGCGATTAGCACTCTCGTCGTTTTTGAAATAAAGAGAAATTATTTCCACTCTTTCCTCTACAGAATACACCATTGTAAAATTTTTCCTATTTTCAAATTTAATCCACTTAAACTCGATGCTGAAGTTTATTCGGTATCTAACATTTGAATACTTCACTGCAATAGCTGCGGTGATATTTTATCTCTCTTTTTTTTAAATATATTCAAAGTTTAAATTCCATTCGCCTTTTTCTACTTCCTCTGCCTCCTCTACCTACCTGATAAGATGTAGTAGATTTTTTTTTATTATTCGAAAGAAATAACAATTGGTGAAATAGTACAACTAAACTTAATCTGGTCAGTTTACAATTAATAGTCACTACTGATTATTTTCCTAATTTACGATTTTAACAGAGCATTCCACTTGTTGGCAATTTAATCACATTTTTCCAAATTTCTCGAAAACTACTGAATAAAAGTTAGTTAATTTGGGTGTCATTATAACGAGAATCGAAAGACCTTTCAAACAAGGTGCTACTCGACCATACTTTCCATTTAAGATTTTAAGGGTTTAACTCACCCCGGCTAGGGTGTTGAAGTGAAAGGAGCGAGTATATGTTTATAATGTGTCCCCCTCGAATATAAAGTTTACGTGTCCGAGCATTTTTCAAATATACATTTCTAAGTACCCGCAAATGCCTCTGTTTCGTTTTCAATGGGCCACCCTGTATATATACATATATACACACATATATACACAGTACTTACCTATATTCATTTTTTCTTTACAATAAGTAAATCAGAGTAACAATAATGTAATAATCATAGCATTCAAAAAGGATGAGTATAAGGCACATTCGGTTATTACTTTCAAATCATTGTAATATTGAGTAGAATGGTGAAGTAGATTATTCTGAATTTTGTATGTTAGCACGTTTGAGTGATATCAATCTACACAGAAAAATCCCACAGATTCATGGAAATAGCGTAGTTTTTCTTCGTATATAATGGACGTTGCCCGGAGCAGATTTTGACAACAATGAATAATATCACTATTCAATATTCAAAAGAGCCACCTGTCACTGTAAACAACATATAATGGGGAATATATTGGATTTCCATGCTATCGCGCAAATTTTGTATAGATTATGGTTAATGAACGACATCGAAAACCAAATTAAGAAAAGTGTGATATTTATAACATTAAAATAAAACTATAAAGTAATTCACATAAAATCAGCAAAACTTAAAACATAATAAATTTTGAATAAATATAATGAGTAATGTACCTTTCTCTTAACCAAATGTGGCACCGCAGCTGGAACACCTCTTTTCTCTCATGGCCAAACAGCAAAGAATCCCCAAAGGGAAAAACATAATTGCACATAATACTCCTAAGCACGTAAAATCATCTTCTAGAACTCCAATTCTACAAGCTGGACACGCTCCTGGAAACTCTAATTTTTCAAGACAACATACTTAATGAAACAACGAAACTTACCGACCACTATAACCTCAGGATTTTCAACTATAATCGTAGTTGCGGTTGCGCCGTAGCTTTGCGGTGGAGGTACTGTTTGTAGTGGAGGGGGACCGTAGTAGGCTGGTTGCGGACCTGGGGGATAGTAAGGGCCTGGAGGAGGAGGTCCTGTGACGTATGCTCCGCCTGGTTGCGCTCCATATTCGTAACCTCCTAGAATAAGTAATTAGAGAGTAACATAAAGATACTGCCATACGATAGCTTCAATAATAAAATAGTTTTGGGGCAGAGGTTTGAAAAGACTGTTATCCTGTTAGGTAATGTCTTTCCAAGTTACAAATTGCAAACCGTCATAAAATGAAATTATTTGTACAATATAACCTGAATTAAATAGATATAATGATATGAATTTTGTTCATGATATTCCTTCATAGATTCTGTACAGAATGATATGGTGTGTTTCAGCTTCTTCCATTTTAACTCCTGGCGCATATCCATCATTTCTAACTCTTTCATATAAATTGGGAGAATGACAAAAAGTAAACAGATAAACAAACGCACTTTAAAGAACTTCAACTCTATTCAACTCAGTCAACCTAGTACCATTCATACTAATTTAAGGGTTAATTATTTTTTAATGGTCACTTTCGTGTTTCAGTGAAGTTAAATAATAATGATATGTAAAAATATTGCAAATAAAATTTTTTACCCATGAATATGAATTCTTGGTAGAACTTTTATCACTATAATTGAAAATTAAACAAGTGGATGTATTACAACTTGAAACATACTGGTAACAAGAAAACAATGATTAATTATTATCTTACATAGAATTGTTAATTTTTATCTTGTTTTTTTTTTTTTATTTACTTGCAAATCAATCAATTTCATTGTTCCCATCTCTGTTTATCTTATCATTGCTAAGTTTTTGCTGAAGCTCTCACCTTGCCACTCACTTCAATCATACTGCTTATTCCATTAGATTTCAAGCATATAAGTAATCACTAGCTTGTTTGCAAGGCTATGTAACATCCAATAAAATTCAAATAAAAAAAGTCTCAATATCTTATAATAAAAATTTAAGTGTTAATATTATAAATATGTATATTTGCAACATGTTTTGTGTCTGGTTTGAATTTGAAACATTTTTTAGGTATTTTTACATAATTTAGATTTCAAGGTATAGCATATTCAAATAAGAATCTCCGCTTTAAATTTCATATGCCATTTCACAATATTTAAGACAACTAAGTAACACATTATTTCTCAGAAACATATTAACTTCTCATTAAATTTTGCCAGAGGATTTTGATAAACACATTTCCATAATCGCTAGAAATGATATGTGATTCAGTCTTCATGAAAACAGCTTAATACAGGAGCTTAACACACAATTTATTGTTTTGATCTCAATTGTCATGATGCTGTCTGAACAGAATTAAAACATAGATCACATTGTCTGGGATAAATTGGTTATCCCCTTAATTAACCTGAAGGTTATCATAGGATGTGGTGGAATAAGAATTATCTATTACTTATGGCTTCTGCAAGGATTTCATGCAAGATATTCTTAAATTTTATGTTCATTCGAAATTGTAATACTGCCTTAAATTCGTTTTTACCTAGTATTGAATGTAAGTGTAAGCAAAATTAAATTTTACCATATAGAAAAACCTGTGAGGATGTTATCAAAAGTATTATCATTCTATTCACTTGACAGATTCAGCCATTAATGCCAGTATTAAGGGGAGAAAGGGCAGATTCTTAAGATATTTTAATATTACTATATACAGGGTGGCCCATTGAAAACGAAACAGAGGCATTTGCGGGTACTTAGAAATGTATATTTGAAAAATGCTCGGACACGTAAACTTTATATTCGAGGGGGACACATTATAAACGTATACTCGCTCCTTTCACTTCAACACCCTAGCCGGGGTGAGTTAAACCCTTAAAATCTTAAATGGAAAGTATGGTCGAGTAGCACCTTGTTTGAAAGGTCTTTCGATTCTCGTTATAATGATACCCAAATTAACTAACTTTTATTCAGTAGTTTTCGAGAAATTTGGAAAAATGTGATTAAATTGCCAACAAGTGGAATGCTCTGTTAAAATCGCAAATTAGGAAAATTAATAGTAAAACATTAACAAAAGTTCTTTTAATTGATGAGATACTCAAACTGTTCACCATTAGCTTCCATACAGTAATACAAGTTCTATTCAAAACGAGTCCTAACATTTTGAAGCATTTGTGGAGTTATCAGACGGCATTCATTAACAATTCGTCGTCGCAATTCTTCCAGAGACTCCGGTTCTGTTGCGTAGATCTTGCTTTTCAAATGGCCCCATAAGAAGAAGTCTAACAGAGTCAAGTCTGGAGACCTAGCCGGCCACTCTATAGGACCAGAACTTGTATTACTGTATGGAAGCTAATGGTGAACAGTTTGAGTATCTGATCAATTAAAAGAACTTTTGTTAATGTTTTACTATTAATTTTCCTAATTTGCGATTTTAACAGAGCATTCCACTTGTTGGCAATTTAATCACATTTTTCCAAATTTCTCGAAAACTACTGAATAAAAGTTAGTTAATTTGGGTATCATTATAACGAGAAACGAAAGACCTTTCAAACAAGGTGCTACTCGACCATACTTTCCATTTAAGATTTTAAGGGTTTAACTCACCCCGGCTAGGGTGTTGAAGTGAAAGGAGCGAGTATATGTTTATAATGTGTCCCCCTCGAATATAAAGTTTACGTGTCTGAGCATCTTTCAAATATACATTTCTAAGTACCCGCAAATGCCTCTGTTTCATTTTCAATGGGCCACCCTGTATAGTTAAGCTAAAGCAAGGTTTTGGGAAGTAAATATTTTGAGATATTTCAAGAGTACTTTGCTGTGCCCTAATATAAATTCAGTGATATAAATTGGTATTGGCTTTCACAGTGAATGGATTAATAGAGGTATTGTTGTTGATCCTATCACAGTTATTATAGTTTCTTTCCCAGTTCATCATAAACTGATACTCACAATCACATGTCAATATCATGAAAGTTTTAAATCATTAAATGAATGGATGAAGAATGAGTACGTCATTAAGTCAGCCCTATATTAAGTTTCATCTGACTTTACCAGGAAATAGACTAAAGCAATAGGCAACAACAGCAAACTTAACAGCTTTGTTGCCAGTCACACACTTGGTGGCAACACAATATTGTATTATTGTCTGGATAACTCTGATAACTGAATAAGTGCAGTATGGTTAATTAATTAGATGCACTTATTATTTTCATTCAGCACTTTGTTACTGTGATAGGCAAGCATGTTTAAGAGAAGGTGGTGTGACATACCTGAAGCTGGATACTGAGTGCTATACGGTGGAGGCAACTCTTTAGGATTGCTCATATTTAATGTAAGACTCTACAGCTGTGTTAAATATAAACTGTTATCTTCTTTTACTGAGGAAATTTAGAAGAATATCCACTTTGTGATGTGTTTATGTTATGACCGAAAATATTAAAAAAATAGACTGACTGACATCTAAATGTCACATTCAGAAATTTAAGGTTAAATTCTATTTAGTTTTGTTGCCATTGTTGACCATTGTATTCTTTTCTTAGTTGACAAGTTGCCGCTTTTATTGTTGTCTCCTTTACGCCTTATCATCAAAAGGAAGGAGAAAGAGAAATATATATATATAACAAGTTGAAGTTCTTCAAATGAGCTACAAAACAGAAACCATTTATACAGAACGCTGTTTTTTAAGTTTTTTTTTTTTAAGTTTTTTTTTTAACCTTCAACCACGATTTTAATTGTAATTTCATTTTAATATCGTTAACTGCTTTGATGAAACTATACAACCCAAAAATACGGCGTTTTCTCGACCGTTGGCCAGGTAAAGAGACTTTGGGTGTGTATAGATTTCTGCCTTTATTTTTCGTCTTGGGAGCAGCTCTGGAGTTTTCCATGATCAATTGGAACGTGGGCGAAGTCAACTTTTGTATGTGCCCCCCATATTTTAAAACCAGCTACAATATTATTCTTTTCCAGATAAAACATTTAAGAAACGCGAAGCCTTGAATATCCTAGAGAAAAGGCAGCTGGAAGCCCAACGTATCAAGAGCAGTAGCTAATGAGTGTGAGGAGATGCCCGCTGGTGTAAGCTGGAGCCAATACATCAAATTTACCACCTGTGCCCTCCTGTCCATGTTTGCAGGCGCTCAAGTGGTGCATGTCTTTTACAGACCTTTGGATGATTTGGAGGTTTACATAGATAAATTGAAAGATAAGACCATGAAGTCAGAATAGTGTTTTAGGATGTTGTAGGGTAGATGTGTGAATATAGAGTGATTTAGGATCCAGTTAAGACTTTCAATTTTCAAGATTTTGATCCAATAACAGACTTCTTAAAGATTTTTGTGTGTCTGTGTGGTGTTAACTTTGGTGTGAAGAGTGTTTAATGTTTCCAGGTAATATGCAATGGGAACGCAACATTTAAGCTTTGAAAGATTTTTTTTCAGTGCAATTTTTTGAATAGGACAAGTCAAGTAGATGCTCACTGGCATATCGGGAAAAGTATTTTGACATTTGTCAGTTATTGCAAAAATTCCTGTCCAAATTTTCCTATTAAACACAGCAAAAGTGGAGAAGGCATGTTCAAACCTTATGTTTTGGACAATTATGAGGATGAGAATTCGTAAGAAAATATTTGTTTTAAATTGATTTGTTGACGAATGTGTGGATTTGGTAGTACTAGATTGGGGATATAAATACCTAGATCTCATACATCTCACAAGCTTATTTTCTTCTCTTAGGCCCATTTATTCCATTAAGAATTAAGTTAGACCCCTCTAGATCTGTGTTTCATACAAAAAATTGGTTGATTTAAGTTTGGAATTCAACGTAAATAGTCAAAAAATAAAGCAGATAATTGAAGAAATTAAGCAAAAAAATAGATTTGCTGTTGAAATGTTAGTCAAAGTCAACATTAATAAATAAATGGATAAAAAAGTTGCATATTTTTGAACAGAGTGGGTGTAGTATCACTTTCTGTGGGTGTATATGTGCGCCTATTTCATTAGTGACTTTTCATATTTACATTGCTTTGTATTGTATGCCTTAACAACAAAAAAAATTACAAGAATTATCTCAGGTCTTAAATATCAAGCATTATGTCAAAGTTTGATTAAATAGTTTAGATGAAATGGGAGTACTTGGGAAAGTGGTTTTACAGTCACTCTGTCCAAAAATATGTAGATTTTTTTATCCAGGTGACGGCTATCACCATTAATTGCGTACGGAGCTATAGTTTGAGTCCAATAAACCAAGCAAAGTACTCTAGTGGGAAAACTACTATCACTACAGAGGCAGGGACACCCCTGAAGCACAGGGGCTATGAGGACCACACCCACGGCTATAGAAAGGAATGTTGCCTCAACCCTCTTCCCCCCCCCAAACTTCGCGAACGTGAGGTAAGGAAGGCGACATACGGACTCGAGCAAGTCGCGTCATAAGACCCAAAATCATTCAGCATGGAGAGTCGTGAAGCGCTCTGATACCGTCAGGATCACCGATTTCCAAATTTGATCTCTGAATGTTTCTGGGTTTGGGGTTATTAGGAAGTTTTACCGTTTTATTTCCAGAGAAAAATATTATCGACCATTTGGTCTTTGTACCACTAATTACGAAAAAAAAAAATTTCAACGATATCAATTTTTTCTCAATATTTTCGTATAAATCCAAATAAAATTTCGCATCAGCGTAGTCGAATCTTGGTTTACCATTGAGTTTAGCAGTGATTTAATTGACCTATCTTAAATCTCAAGTTAGGTGTTCATCAAATATATGATTGATAAGCGTCTCTCTTGCTGCTAACTTGGTCGCATTGTGACGGGAGTATTAAAAAATCCTGGTCAGAGCGTTGTGAAAAGAGTTGAAAACACGACTTATGTGTCAAGGTTAATTCATACACTGAATATAAAATGTGTCAAAGTGACAGGTTGATTCAAAACCGAGCCTAACGACAACTTGCATGAAGTGAACAAAATTAGTTTCAGAGCACCCATGGCCTGGAAGTTGCTGATACACCTATTGCAATTATTTACTCAGTTAATTTAGCATTAGCTCGATTTGATCCAATCTTTCATTCATTTGACATTATCTAAATACAGGTCGACACGTAATGGGTTAACGCAGATATGATAACTTATGTAAATTCTTTTCAAGTGTCCCCAAGTAAACAGTTTAAGCTCTAATGTTTAGTTGCACAAACGAGCTTTTAACATTTTTTCCTCTTCAAGTTTTCTTGCAAGTTGAAAAACGGTTTACATAATAGGAAGCATGTTTCTGATTAAAATGAAGCATACGACCCTGCCGGCTCAGTCAAGCATTCCGCCTCAGACTTCAGATACAGGGTAAATATTTGTACAATACAGGGCGAGTGAGAATAAACAGGTTTATAGTGCAATCACATGTATCTTGTTTCAATGGGATTTTTATGGATGCGCAGTACTTGTGTGCTTAGCAGATAAACGCAGTGATAAGACGCGCCACCAGAATATCGAATTCCATGTAGATTCCTGGTGAAGTGAATATGTGCAGTCCGTACGAAAGTGGTTTGTCATTGAAACCGCGCTTAAAAAATTTTACGTAAATTTGCAATAATTAATAGTTCAGTCGACTGTTGGCCTTTATTCTGTCCGACTATTATGTTTTGTGTGCGTTTAAAAATTGTTTAAGTTGTGCCATGTTAGTGTTAGCCAATGGTGCTGAGATACCCACAGTGTAGTTCCCAATAAGGACTAAAAGCTATTATCACAATGGGTTCTTATTTGTATCATGAAATTAACTTTGATTGCGAACCGGATGATTTTCCTTCCACCGCAAACAGCAGGAAAAGCAGTGCTGCGCAATCGGCAGATAAACCCATCAGGTATAACATAATCAAAATGTTTAGTATAACACTAAAATGCGTAGTGTTGACGTTGTTCTTACTCATAGACCTTATGTGTCGCTTTAACGAGGTTATTTTTTTGTTTATTGACTGAATCAGCTTTTGATAAACTCTTTTCTAACATTTACGTTTGCCATTCAGTGACTCAAGATCAGGCCAAATTAAAACAATATCCAAGGTCTATCCGGACGCTTTAGCGAAGAAACCAAAGAGCTTTTACGAGTATGATGGCTTCAACCCAGCGTACGATGAAATCGACCACTACAGCCTCGTTAAAAAAATTGGCAGTGGTAAATACAGTATAGGTAAGAATCATTTAATAACTTGTATGGAAATTTGACTTGAATTTTGCAAACCAACGAAGTGCGGTATCGGGACATTGAACTAAGAATTTTTTATTCAATTTGGAGGCCAACATCTGTTAAAATATAAATACCGCTCAATAATGAGGAGCTAATGTGAATTTTTTAAAATTAAACTGGGATGTTATGGGTCGTCGAAATTGGATAGGATGTGAGGGCTTTCCAGAATTTCCTAGGAGATACAAAAAAGAGGTACTCTGTCAAACCTGAATTTTAGAAGAAAGTTTTAGGTGCAAGACATATTCCTCTATCGGCTATAGTGTTCGTGCCACAAGGGGTTGTTGAAAAATGCCATTCATGTCAGCCCCTGTAACTCGGTAATCACACGGTAGTTCAACAAACAATTGATACTTAATTTTTTAATACATTATTGCTTCTAAATCAGATATGATATATGAGTTAATTTTTCCGTTTTCGACATACAACCTAACTGCGTAGCTACATTTCTACACAGAGTGGTAACTTACGCAGGGACCTCCGAAAGAATAAAAGCTATCAAGTTGGTTAAGGGCCAAATTATTGATATGAATTAACTTCAGCGTGCAACCTGACCAATACCCAGGTCAAATTTTAACGTATCTGTGGAAATTCGCCTGCAGTTAAAATTGTCAGCACCTTAATAATTTCGCATTGAATTAAGAAAAAGTTACGCATTTTAAAGCACAATGAAAATCAACCTTGAAAGTAAATTTATCTGTCACGGCTTATGAAATATCCTGAAAAAAAAAGCGAAAACATGACCATTAATAAACATTTATTACACGAAAACGAACAATCCAACATTTGATGAATCTTGGGTTACTGTAGAGTTCAATCCTCGGATTCTGGCCATATTGTGCAAACATAGAAATCCCAATCCCAGGAATATGTGAAAGAATCACAAGTGCGGGAAACGAAAATCCGATCGCAGCTAGGTGATTCCATTCTGGATGCGTTGCTGTTACTGAGAGAATTTTTACGTGCAGACATGCTCTTTAATTTTGTATGGCATTGTATAGGGCGAGAATTTACATTTACCTTAACCTTTGTTGTTGAAGACTCAGAAAAATGCAGTTTTGAAAACGGAATCTTGCTTTACTCGCGACACTAATCCACACATTTTTAATAGTTTTTGAAGGGCTGCATGAGCCCGAGGGAGAACGGGTGGTACTCAAAATATTGAAACCAGTGAGAAAAAAGAAAATTAAAAGGGAGATAAAGATCCTAGAAGGTCTAAAAGGGGGAACAAACATTGTGCGGCTACTTGCCGTGGTAGCCATTTCGAGTATGGATCTGACCGCATTGGTGTTCGAACAACTGGTCAACAACGAGGACTTCAAAAATGTTTATTTAAAACTCTCGAATGAAGACACCCGCTACTATTTATATGAAATTTTACGTGCCTTAGACTATTGCCATTCCAATGGGATCATGCACAGGTAGCGATCGCTTCTACGCGGAATGCGTTTCTAAAAGAAACGAAACTTTCAGAGACCTGAAGCCTCATAATCTCATCGTAGACTTAGAAAACCGTAAGATAAGATTGATCGACTGGGGACTTGCTGAGTTCTACCATCCCGGGCAGGAATATAACGTTAGAGTGGCCTCTAGGTACTTTAAGGGTCCGGAACTGCTGGTGGATTATGGCTATTATGACTATTCACTGGATATGTGGAGTTTTGGCTGTGTGTTCGCCTCTATGCTATTCCGCAAGGATCCCTTCTTCCATGGCAATGATAACCAAGATCAACTTTTCCGAATCGTGAAAATTTTAGGTAAGTTGAGAGCAATAGGTAAGGGTTGTTGGGAAATATAACCATTGTTGATAACCCTGTTGTTGAAAAGAAAGGGAGTAGTCAAATATGATAAAGTTCTTTTGGCATGGAATTTCACGGGATATATTCATTTTTCTCAAGGTTTCCATTTCTTTTGAATAACTCTTTTTAATACCTTGCAATATTTATTCTATTACTAAGTATACTGGTTTCTATTGTTTGAAATGTTGAAAATTTGCAGAGTTTTTTTGAAATATTTCAATTCTTAGAGATAGAAGTTATTCTCTCTAGAATTAATATTTTTTAACTTCAAAATTGGAAGTCATTGCATGGCATACGTGAAGGTAATAATGCAAAATTGCTAGCGGTTTCCAGTGGCGTGGCCGAATATTGGACGATTATTTTTTCCAACCATTTGGGGCCTAATTTATCAGTTCATACTCGTAGAACTAGCTCTGTATAGAATGAGTGTTTTGCGCTTAACAAGGTGTCGTGCGTGCTTTAAAAGCACGTTGGACGCTCACGAAATATGACTTCTTCCAGGGACGTCGGAGCTGATCAGCTACCTCAAAAAGTACAACATTCACTTGGACTCCAACTTACAACACTTGGTGAATCACCACACGCGCAAACCTTGGCAACGGTTCATCACCGCCGAGAACGAGTACCTGATAGACAACGATGCGTTAGATTTGCTAGAAAACTGTCTGCGCATCGATCACATGCAGAGGATCTCAGCCCCAGATGCGTTGAAGCATAATTATTTCGCCAAAGTGGAGAAGCAGAAGGTAGCAGAGTGCAGCACGCAGAGTGCTGCCACGGAAGAGGCTCAAGAGAGTTGCGACACAAGTGAAAATGAAAATCTTTAGAAATTGCTAGTAAAATGTTTCTGACTATTTTTAGATTGTTTCGTTTAAAGGTTAATTAAAGTCTGAGTTGGTCGTTTAGTTTTTTTTTAATTTATTATAATTATTTTTTAATGGGGATACTTATAATACGTTTAGACTTTTTTCTTCTGAGGCAGTTTTCCAATTTTCATATATAGCCCCCTTAAATATTATTGATAATCATGTGTTTTGATGTTACGCGGATAAACCGAAAAGCTGAACGACATTCCTGGTGCTATGTAAAAGCCTTTTTACCAAGCCCACTAAGCACATATTGTTAATGGTGATTTTAGAGCTGATGTGGTTTGCATTTGATTTAAACCTTTGCCTCATAAACTGTTTGTGATCTAGATGAAAGGTTTCATGCTCCTTGGCTTCGCAGACAAGCTACGTACCAACCACCAGAATAATTGCAGCATAAATCTCCAGCGAGAAGCAGAGGACGTTGTGATGAATATCAATGCAACGAAGTCTCAAGATTAATAACATTCAATATACGTAGGGTTAGATAAAAGTAATTTCAGCAAAAAGTAATTACCTTTTTCATTAGCCGCACCAGGAGGGATTGAAGGTGTTTCTGTCATTTGCAACCAGTGAAAAACGCTATTAAGTCCAAAACATCGACCTAAATTATAAATTATAACTATCTATTTATAAACACAATGTAATTTGAAAATTTGTTTTGTGCTCAGAGATACAAGTACAGGTTTTAAAGAGCATAATTGAGTTTTTTAGAACGTAATACAGTTTTCATTCCTATAGCTAAAGATGAAAAGCATCTATTTACCTGACAAGAGTGGAAAGTGATGCTTTTCCAAAGAAAAGATAAACACATATCCGCATGCTTTAAGTACAACATTTTTTGTTAAAGCGCATGTCTGTTAACTGGCATGTGTCAGTGTCGAACCTTTTTATAGGTATTTGACCTTGAAGCACCGCCCACACACGTATGGTAGAATGTTATTGTCAGTTCAGAATTGCGGGCTGCAAAGCCACTTTACCTTACCCTCGTAGGGAAAAGACGTACATTTTAAACGCCAGGAGAGTACAAAGAAATTATTTGAAAAAAATTTGGAATGTGGGCATGACTCACCCCAAAAATGTTCATTAAGTTGGGATAACACTATCAGGTCATGGAATGACTTTTTTATGATATGCTTTCATGGTCAACAGCATTTTTTTCGAAAACTAATGTGTCTTTGATTTTAATTTGTATTGGTACGCAATCATTTAAAGTGCTCTCTATCCCACTTCTACTTTATATTGATTTTTTAATATCAAACGCCGTATCGATTATAATAAAATTGAACAGCCAAAAGGAAATGTTGCAACTTCCTTTATTATCGATATGAGAGTTAAACGTATACATTTTGCGTTTATTTGAACATACAAACAATAGTCTTCGAAATAAATTACATTAGAGCTAATAAATTGCAAAGATACGCAAAAAAATATTTAAACTTTATCCAAGAAGTGATTTGCTTGGATGCACATTTTGAATTATTGCTTGGCCGATTACCAACAGCGTTTTTGCAATAAAACATATAAGGTAAGTTGTGTGTGTGTCTCAAGAATATAAATGATTTTGAATATTAATCGAAATTAATACCAAAAAAATTAAAGGGAAGCCCAAATGTTGCCGCAATAGCTATTTACATAACCAGTTGAGAAATCATAGTTTCTTGCGACAAGTAGGACTTTACGGCGCAATGGACAAAAAAGAAAAATTGGGACCTAATTATTGATATGATGTTATCTTTAACGTCAAACTAACTTCTAAAGATACAGAACCAGATCAATACCATCGCAGTATTTCAACTTTTTTTTATGGAAGTTAACTTGTAGATAAGGCTAATAGGGCATTAATAATTTGACCCTTAGGCTCAAATAAAGACACAAAGATGGGCATTGTCTCATAGCCTGGGAAATGATTACAATATTTCCAGAAAAAACAAACGAGACGAACGTATGTTTGAACAAAGCGACATTTCTTAACGCTGCACGTTTTTCATACAGTGTCATCATTTAAAAACTTCCCATCTCCAATATTTTTTTGCAGCAAAGGAAATAAGTTTTAACTAAAAAACACGCCAGTTTAGATATGGAGGGGGACGTTTAAGTCTGGTGTGCGTTGTACTTACGGCATTGTTGTATAGTTCCTATATAACTGTTGGAAGAAAAATGACTGTTACCAGAGAAGAAGGAAATTTGGACCAAACTTTGTGAGTTTTCTTCCAGTTTGGAGATATCAGAAGTCGGTTTAGTTGCGTAGTATTAGAATTAAGAGCTGATATTCGTGGACACGTTTACAAAGGCAATAATTAATAGATAAGATGTTTGATCGAAATTTCGAAATTACCGATGGCAATGAGGAAATATTGTAAGAGGTATTGCGAAATATACCAGCATATATGCTATAATGGAGCGCAAATATGTATAATTTAGTGGTAAATTATCTGGTAAATATGTATATTTGTGTAGGTCTATTTAATTTTATTGGCCTTAACAGTTGGCGTCTGCGGGATGCTTAGCGGCCCCCGTCTTTCAAAAATAGTTTATCAAGCCCATTTTCAGGAATGTTAAATATAAATGTGGGATCCGCTTGTCAGATCGCTTAGCTGTACATAGCTTGTAAATATTCTGTAAGTTAGATTTAGAAAATGGGGCACGAGAGCGATTTGCCCTCAGGTTACGCCCGTGGTTCGCCCCCTGGATTTTTTCCACGATGGTTTGTTAGCGTGGGAAGTGAAACGCTGGTTCCTTTTGGCGAAGTCCTCGCCAAAGACTGAGTGCCAGATGCGGACGTAACGGTTCCATGCGGAGAGCAGCCTCGATACCTTCAAGTATTCTCTACTCATGGTACGTCCATGGTTTACGACCATGGATGTCAATACCTAAGGGTTGGGAGAATGGTCTTTTTTGGTGGTGACTCGAGATTCAAGGGTCGTGCCCGCGCTTTGTAAGTTTGAATGATATATCCGTATCGTTAAGTTCACGCGACTATTATTTCAAAGTCCCTAAAGATTCCTAACTCAGCATAGGAGCTCTTTTAACCATCAACCCCTAGGCGAGAGAAAAACCTACATAAATAACAGTATAATGTAATAAAAATATTGGTAGTAAGAAATAAATAGTTTATTCAGTACTCTTTTTGGTAACAGTACCGTAAACGGTTTTCGCTCCGATCGTTCTGATTTTTTAATATGTTATTCTAAAGGTCATTTTGAACAACTTTTCTAAAGGGACAAGGGCGCGCAAGTGCCTCTTTCATACTTTTTTTAGGTTGAACATTTTTCCAAATCCAACTGTCTTACGGGATCGTGGAGCGAATAGGGGTGCTGGGTGGGGTAAACTGCTTCACTATGGATATGTAATATTTTGTTGTTGCTTTAAAGATCTGAAACGTTGTTGATAATTACCTCACTCAGCACTCCAATTCACTCCATGAATCCCGAAAGACACTTCACTTAATCGACTAAAATACTTACGTGGCCCCTGCGCAAGAAAGATCGACAAAAATTTAACAATTTTATTTTAATTGCAATCGCGATTGAAAAAAAATATAAATTCTGATCAAAATAAGTAAATGAAAAACATATTGCTTGATAAGAATTGAAACTAAATGAAATAAATTTCCTTTACTGAGGCGATCTGAACTAACCTGAGCTTACCTCACCTTACCTTATCTTACCTTACCTTACCACACCCAGCACCCCTATTCGCTCCACGATCCCGTAAGACAGTTGGATTTGGAAAAATGTTCAACCTAAAAAAAATGTGAAAGAAGCATTTGCGCGCCCTTGTCTCTTTAGAAAAGTTGTTCAAAATGACCTTTAGAATAACATATAAAAAAATCAGAACGATCGGTGCAAAAACCGTTTACGGTTTTGTACCTTCATTTTTTGCAAAAATTCTGTAAGCCAGACTTAGCGTCTTCAACTAACAATCCGCCATTTCCCTGCTTTGTTATCATTCCAAGTGCACGTACAACTTACCATTTTTTCTGTAACTTCTCTCAAAGCACACGACTATCTAAACCTCCTATTAGATACTTAACAGAAAAATTGTCTCATTTTTATATGTTAAAAATATACCTCTGCACTCTCAGTTAGATTCACTGTTACACAAGCCGAACTATGTATTTTGAAAACCTCCATGGCGTTATTTTACGGTAAAAAGTACTGATTTGCGACGGTCCTTGGTAGCATCGTTACTAATATATAGGGTGTTGAAGTTTCATTTAAATGAAATGTTGCAGACGCCAACAGCTCTATTTTACCACCGCAGCTAAGCGACGGCAATAATTAGATGAGAACGTGAAAGAGTAGTACGCAATAAGTATATATCTATAATTGTTATCCCATTATATTTGCTTTATTTACTGCTCTTGATTCTATGTATTGAAGTTTATTACTGATGGCGGCAATGTATGGATGCCTTGAAAGGGGAGCTATCCTGTTGTCAATAAATTTCAAATGAAGCTGACTCGGCTGAATATAAGTGAAAGAGCGTGGGCCCGGAAAATACACAAATACGCTTGCGCGATCATGGAGGAAGCAGTTATGAGCTACCATCGATTATTCTCATTTTGGTTCTAAGGGTTCAAATCACCAAATGCTCGACCACTAGATGCAAATAGATATATTTCATATGTATTACAGCAATAATGTATTTCAACGCTATTTTCTTTCGAATCGGCATTCCCTTGCCGGAGGCGCCAATGGCAAAGAAACTGCAGGCAAGGGCGCATTTTCCCAATAACCTTTAATAAATCCAATTAACGATTATCCCGATGTACTGGGTGAAGTTTTTAGCGTCAAAAAAGGCATATTTTTCAACTCACCACCCCCTCCCCTTCTAACCCCTTCCTCGCCGGGAATTTTTCCTGCGGGCGAAGCGACTTAAATGGAATGAAAATGTCCGCTAATAAGTGTGTTAAATCTTATTAACGCCCTGTGACTAGGTTTCAAAAATAGCCTTCTGTCGCATAAAAAAATCACCCGGTATAGTCTCTGAAATAAGCATTGACGGTCACTTGGCATACCGTATTTCTCTTGTCATCCCCTCAACCCCCAATCAAATTCAATCTCTTTGACATCGTCAATAATTATTTCGTAAGCCTTCAAATTCAAAACAACTCTCACCAGGAAATCGATCCCCGCTGGACATGTTGCACTGCATGCTCAACGGTGCTTCATGGTACACCTCATCCAATAGTTGTACCCTCATTTTGTTCCATCTTATAGAACCATAATTCCCGGAAATTGGCCTGTCGGTACCAGTGTCCTGGTCCTCCCACTCGTTCATGTAACCAAAGAAAGTCCTCAAGGCCTGGTCAGAAATAGAGCTCTTGCACACCTCCAGCTGGGCGAGGGGGTAGTAATGAACGTAGTTGACACACATTTCATCGCTAATGGAGAACCCTCCAAGAGTGATGTTTTGTCGGTCTATTGTGCAGTAGTCGCAGCGGGTCATCAGAACATGACCCTAAAATTTGTGAAACATTATTATTTAGCGATGATCAAATACATTCTTAGATCTACCGGTAAAACCTTCACAGGCCTCTTCAGTCGCCTTATTTCCTGGAAATGAGTACTGTAATGGTTGTCTCTATCCAGCTCCGGAAGTTCGTTGCCATGGGCATCAAAATGCCGAGTGTAAACCCGAATTCCCGTTAAATGGGTGTGCAATTGCGACCCAAAAATTGTTATTCCTTCGGGAGGAAGTCCCTGAGACGGGAAACTCGTCATTCAAAGAGGATCATAGAGCAAACTAAACTTGCCTCAGAAGTACACGAACTGATGCAATATCCAGTAAGAGGAAAAGATTCCTGCCCTGGTGGTATCGCCATTTTGTCAGTGTATTCCAGACCCAATTCTATGACTCCTGCGTCCATTTGTCTGAGCTTATCCGACACATAAAAACGAATCCCGGAACTATCTATGAAACCTTATGGAAAAATCGCTGTTTAAACTAATAAAATTACTCTTGCTATGGAACTCACCCCTCTTCAATTCAGGATTGTTATAATGTATTTCCAGCATTACGTAGGGGTTGAAATTTTCTCCTCCCAACGGAAGAGCTGCCTCCTAAATCGATTTGAAATGAAAATCTATGGAAGAAAGAATTTTAACTTACCTCAGGATATGTGAAAGGTTGAGCCCCCATAGCCCATGCTGCTAATACTCTCTTGCAGACTTGAGTCTTCTGAGGTCTCTCCTGGGCAAAGCAGTTGCCATCGTACATGGGAATGTCTTCTTTAGCGTTGGTTTCGCAATGGAAAAGCTCCATGTGGTGCACCAGGCCTCCGCTTGAAGGCTGGATGTTGGCTTCATACTTAAAAAAAAGTGCTTTGTATTAATTATCGTGGAGTTGGGGGTCAAATTATTTATATACTGGCGATTTCCATAGCAACGCGACGCAATGGCGTAACCAAATCTACATCTGTGAATTCTACAAGAACTGGACTCTAATTGAACTCAGAAGTTTTATGGCGAAAGTGATCTTCTTGGAGTATTCTAGAATCCTCTAGAAGTTCGTTTTAGGTAAGTAAATCTTTGAAAACGGGTTTGTCTCTATGAGTCAGAAGTTGAGGGAGTTACGTAGCTCAATTCATTTGAGCAATACAGTTTTGGAAACTGAATGATTCCGGTAACACACCGGTTACCACTTTAACAATTTCAGAAGGTACCCGCAAAATAACTGAATACAAACCTGGTAGATGTGATGCTTGCGCTGAAACTTCTCCTTAAGCTTGAAAACTTTGCACCAATAAGTAGTCTCGTCTGCCGGCACCTTAACTTGATCGGTCAGAAAGTCCTCCACTTCCACGTACGATGGAAGTCCTGTATTGGCCTGTAGATTTTTCAAGAGATTCACCCTAATCATGCCAAAATTTTCTTTAAACGAGGCGGTTATATTCAACCCTTTGGGAGATACCAAGTGCTCGGAGCCCCTAGACCAAACTATATGGGTTGTTCCATCCTAGAATATGTCATAGCCTCAAAGCGTTATAGAATTTGGTTAGAATATACCTCAATGATGTAATCTCTGTTATCGCAAGTATCAAATTTTCGCTTGAACGTGAATTTCGTCACAGTTTTCACCGTCTTCTGCCTGAAGTTGGTGCAATCCTGGTGTCTGTCTAGATCCAACACGCCTTTCTCATCTGCCCACAGGTCCTGAAAAGATGTTCACATAAGTGCGATTGAAGAGGAACCAAACTTATGGTTCTTACCATAAGTTGAAGCTTTGCGCCCTTGCTCCATGAAGATTTCCACAGAAGACAGTAATCGGCGGGGAAGGGATCGCCTCTATCCGAAAATCCGAAGGCAAACCATCCAAAGGTTGACGGTAAGTGGATTTCGAAACTCAAGAGCTTTTGAGGGTAGTCAATCATCCAATGAAGAGAGATTGAATTGTCTCCATTGAGTGAGACGTTGAAAATCTTCCGTTCTTCTAGGAAATGAATAGTGATTTACGATACAAGAATCCTTTGTATCTCTCTTTGGAGAGGCCTCATAGGTATTTTGTTCAAATTAGAAGTGGGTCAGATCGTCAACAGAGACTTTAGAGTCATTCAAAATCATAGAAGATTATGTTTAATAACGGAATCAAATAAAAAAATTGGGTTTAAATCACAAATGAAAAATAATTAACATATATAAAACATTAGAAAAAAATGTTTTAGCTTGTGTTGCTTCAAGTAAAAATTCTCTTCAATTTTCATATTTATCTAATTTTTTAACGATTAATTCCGCCATTAAAAATGGGGTTTCCCCGAAATATTTAGTCAGTCATGAATTTAAAAAGAAAACGAAATTTTCCTTAAATTGGGCTGGTGAACTTTTAACTTTTTTTCCAATTTAACGACTTCATAACTTTGGCAGTTTTCGAGATCCCTTCAACACTGCCTCATCAAATTTCGCCGGTGTAAATCTCAAAATGAAATCTTCATTACAAAATCCATTTGGAAATTTCTGTCAAATAAAAGGCCACTCAAGCCAAAGCTCTGCTGATCTTTTCAGACTCGAACTAAAGCTCTGGTGCTCTCTTCAAATTTGAGGCGAAAGTTTGTCTCCTTGAAATTTTTGAAAATATAATTTTTCCGTTTAAAGTCGACGGTCTTTTCTAAAACATCACTCTGTTATCGGAGTATTACTGCTGATGATGATTAAAAAATCAACTAAATCATCGGCTGCTCAATTAACGTTAATGTGCATTCGAGCGAAACAGTAAGCGTGACACCAAAGCGGAACTAGTTATTCGATCGTGCATAATTTCTTATTTTAGTGAACAAAGTCAATTAATTTTGATAAACCGTTTCCGAGATTTAGCAAAGTTCCTTGTAGTTGTTACGCACTGTATAAAAGTACCTTTGTAAGAGCAATTGACCTCGTGTAGAGTCACTGCCACCAGAGTCACTATCACTAATAAGGCTCCCATATTGTCACATTATCACCACACTCAGATGTTATGAGAGGAAAGTCTGAAAGCAAATGAGACGAGAGACTTTGAGGTTGCGAGATGAAGGGCTGATCCAGGACCGAAAACAGTGGCGTCGCATCGGATCGGGACGCAAATTCTAAAAAAAACGATAAATATTTTTTGAAAATGTGTTTCTTCATCCGTGTCTTCTGACTGCCATACTACCAATGGACCAGTCAATGATGATAGAGATTACTCTATTATCTTAGTAGATGGAAGAATTTGAAAAGCGATGAAAATCATTTACAGAGACGTGCATTTAAAAGAATGGTGCTTATAACTGGTGTAGATTAACAATGGCCACTAATACACTGGGCATCTCTTAATAAACGGCTGAGAACAGCTTCATATTCTTTGCCAGTCGCTGTAGCTCTTTTTAAATTCAAAACGTCGTAATCCGAAAAAACGCGAAAAATTATATATTTTTTCTAATATGCGTCACCTTATATGACCAACTATTAACAAAAACTTAATATCGCCTACTATATTTGGGACACTCTGTAGGATAAGCTATTACATTTTTGGACATAGAATACCTGGTGGGAATCATTATAAATCACCACGAATACGAAACAGCCTTATTTTAGTGAAGTTTGTGCTGCAAAAAACATCTTATGATGACTGCAATATCTTAAAAACACGACGAAGTTAGCTATAAAAAATCCACTAAGGAATACTCCTTGGTGGATTTTACTCCTTATGACAGTGGAGGTTCGTTAAATTAATAGTATACAGGGTATTCCATGAAAACACCGAGTTTCCAAGGCGCACAAAGGATTATACCAAACACTCTTCTTTTTGAAACCATTGAAAACTGATTTTTATTAAGTAATCCTTGCGTAATTTGAGCACCAGGGACTGGTGCAGGGACTTTTTAGTATAGGTCCTGTTACGGGTTTATTGGTATAGGAATGCAGAGAAAAAATTAACTTCAATGAGTAAAAAATGTTGCGTCTGAAGCATTCACCCTCTCCAATATGGGGAAGTTTTCCACAACGTTGGAAACGTGGATTCATGAAGGCTTAAATTACTGAAGAACCCATACGGTTGAGGTAGAAAATTGCATTAAAACATAGTAATTTGCGGCATTATTTATTTAATTTTTCGCTGTTTTTCGATGTCTCGGTTAAATTAAGAGCTTCCTTCGGACTTCCGAGACTCTCCTCTCTCGAAAAAGAAAAAAAGAAGAGTGACAAGTGAGTCCTTTTCCAAGTAAAAAAATCGATTATTACTATTTATGAGATATTGACGCCTACTGCATCGCCTACCGGTAGGTTGTACATAGGGAGCTCCTTCTAGGCTCTGATAACGCTTTAAAATTAAAGAGAAACGTCGCCCTAAGGGGAAATCTATTTTTTTATGACCTTCAAAAGCGAGGAAATCCGATTAAATAAATTAATTAATTAAATGTGTTTGGAAAATATTTGAACTCTCAATAATGTACAGGGTGGTGATGGGAAAGATGTAGCGTCCGAGACATAGAAGGGAACAAGGCTGAACAATAATATGTGGACTCGCTATCTGCAAATAATTCTTTGTTTGATTTTTGTTTAAAATTTACCTTTGAGGTTGAAAGGAATTATCTTGCTCTCACCAGTATAAAGTGAGCCACTGCCACCAAAGCCGTCAAGAATTTAATGAAGACCTCTCCATTATTCCCTAAACGATTAAATTCCTCAATCCTTATTGAGAGGCACACCCGAAACGTGTCTCCCCGCTTTATTGCATTCCCCTTTAACTGCCTTTTAGGTTTTCATTTTTGCAGATTATTAAACATCATCCCTCAGTAGCGACGAAAGCAATTAAGTCGCCGAAGCAACCGAAACGGTGTCAACATTTAATTAAACCACAAATGAGATTTTAAGGAAATTGATTATGGACCTTCCACCTTAAACATCGATTTAACATTGACCCAAGGCTCTTGCGATTTCTTCAATTAAATTCGGTTTTTTTTTAACATTGCAGAAAAACTAATAACAGATAATTAGGTAATGCGTTGACCGAGACGCACTCGGCGAAGAAGGGAGTCTTTTGGCTGATTATAAATAAATAAATTATCCTGGTTAGTGGCACCACACGAAATAATGTCGCGTCTTATCTTTATCTTCTTTGCTGCAGTTTTAGTTACGGTGTCGGGACTCAGTGGTCACTACTATGGGGCCAACCCTTACGGATACAACAGTTACTATGGTGCAAGCCCTTATGGATATAACGGCTACTACTACAAACCCTATGGACACTCCTACGGGGGTTACGGATATGGAGCTGGAGGCTATGGCGGTTACGGATACGGCGGTTACGGGCATGATGGCTATTATGGTGACGGATATGGTCCTTACGGAAACGACGACTACGACGACGATGCGGACGGCCTAGGAGACTACGCCGGGACCGACTATGGGAATAACGGACACTTAGCCTCGGTGCCAGCGGTCAGCTACTCGGTGTCCAATCTGTTCCAGACGCATCCAACCCCTTACGCATACGCAGGGGGCTACGGTTATGCACCTTCTTACGGTGCCCATTATGGAAACTACCACTACAAGAAATAGTTTTATTCATCTATTCCTAATTTATTCTCTTTCAAATAAACCACTATTTATTTTTTATGTCACCTCGTGTATTTCAGAAGTTCCTTGTAAGTACACATGACCTTACGTGTACGCGTAAACACCTAATGCTATTACACGGATTTTGTTGCCGAAGTACCAAGAACGTTCTGAAATTCACTATGAATCATGTCGAAGCAATTCATGCAGAAACTGCCGACGAAAGTTCCATTTGGTCGATTTTAGACTTAATGATGGCCGTACAGTTGTTTAGCTATACCTTGTGTGTCTTAACAATTGCATTTCTCTGAAGATTGATTAGCACATGCGCATCCGTAATAATCGCTATTTGCCGAACTATTCGCTAAACTGTTCATGTCGTGATCGCCGATTCGACGAGCTCTCGACTACATTTACGTTTGCTTGGCAATATTTGTACTGGCCCATTTGATTCGTCTTATTTCACTGATTTCCGGCGAAAATATTCAAAAACGGACATTTCCCTAGAGCGATCCATCCGCACTAGGTGGCGTTTGCCGAATGCCGAATGTTCGGTTATCGAGGCTCGACGTGTTCCGCGAGCACACGGGACATTTCAAATTCGACTTTCACCACTGGAATCTCGGAAAGTCGAGGACATGGAAAAAACTTAAATGAGGGCGAAATTGCGCAATTTAGCGCTTGACCAAATGCCGTTTTTAAAATTTGATTATACCAGCACTTCCGAAGATAATCGAAACAAACTGGAAATTGGAGATTTCGTTTTTATTTTTTTATTGTTATTTTATTATTATTTATTTATTTATATTTGTATTTATTTTTTTTCTTTGACGGTATTTGACGAGGAAATCGAAAACCACTAACACATTTTCATCACTACTTCGTCTCCAGCTACAGGATGACGTTTTCATATTTGCCATCCGACTATTTTTTTGCCGAAAAATCCAATGTAGCGTCCATAAGGAAGAGCAAACTTGATGATGATAGCCGAAAGACGAAACGTCTGATGGTAAATCGAAAATGTCGTCGTGTAGCCGAGGAAATGTGTCAATGAAAACGTTCTTGTGGTTTTGGGATTTCTTGTCAAATAACTTAAAAAACATAACAACAAAATCCACAATATTTAGTCCTTTTCGACACCTTCGGAAGTTTGAACTCGGAAAATTTTTACTTTGAAAACGGCATTTGTTTAAGCACTAAATTACGCCATTTTACCCCCATTTAATCTCCTCTAGTTTCCGAGATCTTATCGGTGAGAATTAAATTTGAAACACCCTCTATATCCGGCTTTAATTTTTGTCATTCTTATGAATCGCGTTTGTTTTCTGTAACTCTTAGTCACTTATATCCCCCCCATTTTATACTTTTTTTTATTATGTATTTAGTAGGTTTTAAATGATATTTTTTGTGTTATCCCTTCTCTTAAATTTCGTTTCCTCTTTATTATTGTCGCATTTCTTTTGCTATTAGTGTTATCAGGCTCCATTAATTCGCTTATTCTCGAGTTGCGATGTCCTCCAACCGTTAACGACGCTCGTCAGACTTGATTTGATTAATCACAATTAGCCATGTTTTATTTTAATCAGTACACCCAAGCTGCAAGATTAATTTTTATTTCTTGTTTATGGTTTTTCCTTAATAACTCGTCATTGATATTAGTTCCAGTGACAGAAATTAGTTCCATGCAGCTTGAACGTAGTTTTAGTTTATTTATCCTCTTGAGAAGTCCTGTGATAACCGGTAAAACCGTCGAGCCTCAAAAAGATGATGGCGGATTTGTTTCAAAGGTTCCAAGGAAATTTAGAGAGGATTGCGATAAATGTTACGGAAACTTAGACGAGAGGAGATGATATAAAGCGTAGTAATGTCTGACTTTTGAGATATTTTACTAGGTCTATAAAAAATCTTTAAGTTTTTCAGTAATAGTGGAGTCATATTTCAGTCAAATTGTCATGGCGCGCAATGCTTAAAACAAAAGGTGAACGGATTATAGATATATATACCTGCTCTAAGCAGGTTTGGATAAACCACCCTGTAAACCTCTACATGAACAATGAAACCATGTCCGTCATTATCCACTTGGCAGGGTGAAACAAAATTCTATTTACTTCTCTGTCAAAAATATTTTTCAGCACACAAATTCCTCGCTCAACCCACGAAACCCTTGCAAAATTCTCGGATACCAAATTAAATTTCTCCCTGGTGTCGGTTTCCTTTGCCTATTCGGTTCCTGTTCCAAAATGAATTGAAGAGGCAATGGGGACCAATAACAGAGGCGGAAACCATGTATCTTTACTGCATAGACCCCGATTCTTATCCACTGTGATAGAAGCTATTCTCAGTATAAGAGAGCTCTCTGGACCCACTCAAAACAGATTATTAGGCATGTAAGTTTCAAGAAAATTCAGTATGAAGTTAGTTCCAATTCATCCCTCTCTGCTTGTACTTAATGATTTTGGTATCCGTTGAGTTGTTAAAAGATGAACTCGAATAAGAGAGTAAAATCCAGAGAATTCATCATCCAGAATTGATTACTGTGAACCTATTTTTAATTAACATAATTTACTTGCTAGTTAAAATCTAACTCTCATGCCATTCAACACTTACCACAATGGCCGGTAAGTAGAAGTACCTTCAAAGTGTGATTCTGCAAGAGCGGGAAGCCTTGAAACATGCTCCTCAGTTTCTTTTGATCTAACGAAGGTGTGACAAATACTTTTTGAGTCTCGTTCTAGTATGGTTAAACTCACCTATGATGATCACCTAGTGTAATGAAAACTTGCTTCAGACTGCAATATTTGTGAAAGACATGGAAGATATGGAGGAAGAAGACAGAACTATTATTAAAAAGGTGGAAACAAAAGTAAGTCTCCCTATTTTCGTCGAAGATGTTCATCTAAAGGAGACGTTGGGACTGGATCTGAAGCGAGCAATATAGAATTTCTCTGCAAGAGGCAACAAGACCGCGAGCAGAAGCGCGAAAAGGTGCTAACTGGATGTGAGAGCAGCATCAAGAAAACTTCTAGATAAGAGACAAGAACAGTAGGGGTAGGAACAAAGAGAAGCAATATAGAAGAGTTCACCCCTCTCTGCCTTCTGATGAGGAAGAGTGCCGCCTCACTCCTATAGCACCGCTCTCTTACTCCTGACGATACCTGACGAGCCTGATAATTCCTCCGGAAAAAATCAACAGAAACATGGTAGAGAATGGTATACTTAAATAGGGTTGCATCTTCACGAAGTTTTCATCAATAATAATATACAATATAAAAAATATTCGTAAACGGAATGCTATAAATTCAATCAAATTCAATTTTAGGCTCCAAAATATGACAAAAATTTCATATAAAGATATATCGCAAGACGATCCGTTTTTCATATATTTCGTTTTGTACTTTATTATAACTATTTATACTCTTTTTAAATTTTTATAAAGAAATCGCCACTTTTTTCCAGGACCGGGTATTACAGGGGGGTAGTGCTTAAAAAATACTGAAATTTTTTTATACTTAACTTTATTGAAGATTATATGGTAAAACCATTAAATTTGGAGATTTCTACATAAAAAAGATGCTACTGTAGAAAGTCGAAATCTCGAATAGTTTTCGAGAAAACTGAGATTTAATAAATCGGTGAATTTTATTAAATAAACATCAGATGTAAAACCCAATTGGGCAAGAGTTAAAAATATGTATTAATAAAATCTGGTGGTTTTTCGTTGTTACCGGAATAGTATTTAATTACAGTTATTGGCAAAGGAAGGAAATAAAACTCTCTTTTTATTTCTTTCCTTCTTCTGATATTTATTTAATAAAATTCACGGATTTATTAAATTTCAAATTTCTCGAAAACCGTATAGAGATTTGGACTTTCTACTATAATAGTTCCTTTTTCAGACAAAACTCTTCAAATTTGATATTTGTCCTATAAAATCGTCAAAAAAGTTTAGGAACTTTTTAAACATCACCTCTGTATTCCCTGCCCCTGGAAAAATGTGGCAATTTTTTTTATAAAGACTCAGAAAGAGCGCAAGAATTTATGAAATAGTATAAATCATTGTTTACCTTGAAACGTTTCGAAAATATTGATAAAAAAGCATCTTCAGGGACCACCCTTTGACACTGTATATCGAAAACGAAATGCCTTTCGATATACGTTTTTATGAAGCTTTCGTCAACTTTTTGGACTTAGGATAAGTGGTTGAATTTATGGCACTATGTCCAGAGGTACCTTGTAATATGGATGGTTACGTTATCCTTTATTGAGCTAATGTCCAATCGTAGTATTTCAAAAATGCAATGAATATATGAGTATTTGTTGGTGGTGGATGAGGTTATATACACTGCTCCAAGAAATTAACGCACCACTACGTAATTTCTAATTTTTATTTTTATTTACCTGAATTAAGGAATGAGACATTTTTCTTTTTTAACGTCAATTAAAATGCTTTTAAATAACCGATTTTTTCTTGTACATAACGTCAACTAAACCGTGAATCAGTAAAATTTGTCATTAATAATACTGTGAAAGAAACAATTGACTTATTAAATTTACATAAGCCCTAAAGCTCATGTAAAATCTTGTAAATTTAATAGCGGGTATTTTCACCTCTGGTTCTAACCGTGTCCTGACAACGACGATTCATGCTTAGAACCAGGTTGCGAATAGTGTCTTAATCCAGGTTGTTCCATATTTCAATGAGAAGGCGCCCAAAGTCTTCTAAGTTGTCAGGCTGGTTAGGATGACTCCGCAGTTGTCCCAGTATGTCCCAGACTTGTTCTATTGGATTGAGGTCGAGACTTCAAGCTGGCCAAATCATAGTCTCAATACCAACATCCAATAGGTAGTCACGAACGACTCGAGCCGTGTGGGGCCTAGCATTATCTTACATAAACAAGAAATTGTGACCAATGTAGGGAACAAATGGGACAACGTGGTCTTCTAGGATGTTCGAAATGTACCGATCAGCATTCAAAGTTCCGTCGTTTAACACTACTAAGTCAGTGCGTGCTGTCAAAGAAATTCCACCCCACACCATAACTGATCCTCCACCGAACAACGTTGTGTTCACCATGTTACATTGGGCATATCTTTCATTTGGTTTTCTAGAAAACATGAACTCGTCTGTCGCAAGTATAGAGACAAAATCGCGACTCATCTGTGCAAAGAATTCGTTTCCAATCAGCATCTTCCCAGTGCACATGATTTGTTGCAAACTGTAATCGGGCTCTACGGTGATCCACAGTTAAAACTGGACCTTGGGCTGGAATGCGAGGACGCAAGTTTGCTTCCAGAAGACGTTGCCGAATTGTTTCCAGAGTTATTCGATGGTTGTGTGCATTTTCAAGCTGGGATTGTAATAATATTGTTGTCACAAACCTTTGCCTAAGCGCGGAAAGCCTTAAGAAACGATCTTCACGAGGAGTCGTGACGCGGTTTCTGCCTTGTCCTGCTCTTCTGGCATGCTCATCCGTTTCTCTGTAGTGGTCAATCATACGCGATACAGATGTATGGGACACGCCAAATCTTTCTCCTATTCGCCGATAACCCCATCCCTCTTCATACAGTACGACCGCTTGGGCACATTCAGCAGGTGTCAAATTTCTGGATTGCCGTTGCATGATACAATTCGAAGGGGGTACTATCAAATTTGCGTACATTTTACACCACACCGTCAAAATTCAATCCAATGTTTGAGATACAATTCGTTTCAAAGGCAAAGAATTCTATCAATACCAAACAAAAAAATTGAATAGTCAACTTATGGTTCGCATAAATAAAAAAATGTTTATAGTCATGGAAACTAACATACAAAGAGCCATCTAAGAATTTTTTATGTTTTATTCGGACCTCAAATTATCAAATATTTCCATAATTATTAAGTGGTGCGTTAATTTCTTGGAGCAGTGTAGATGTGAATAAGGCTAAAGAGAGGTCAGAAAGCTTGAAGGCCCTCATACGAATAGGCCATATGCTGCGATTCAATGATGGTCACTTTCCTTCTAATTTGAGAACCGTAGATTGAGACTCTGACTCGTAGCACCTGTTTCCGCTACTCTAAACTCTACTCTATATTTCTATCAAAGGAAAGCCGCCATGCGAGTCTATAGTAATAAAATGTATCCGTTTTCCTACGCTCCTGCAACCTGCCACTGAAAATGGGACCGTAAAGAGGACACCAAGGGTAAACGTGGGACTCCAACAGTGTTTTGACCGTTTCTTATTCGAAACTGTTAAAGATTATGGGTGTATATTCTGTAAAGGTGTCGGTGAGGTCAATTATTACTTCCAATGTAACAAGCACGAAAAAAGGTCTAAATTTGCTTTTTTGATCATACAATGATTTAAACAAATAAACATGATTTTTTGTACCGCGATACAATTAACTCTTTCTTGCAAACGAGCTCATTCTTCAAGCCCAAATCCATTAGAAGCTTCATTGCCGTGCTTAATAGTCCATGAGAGGTTTTTTTGTCAAAACACAAGGTCCCGCCTTATTGACTTACGCATTACATATTTGCGCAACATCCCCAAAAACCTCTGTATATAAACCCACCCCAGGTGGGCTGATTGCATCATTGAATCTTCAACCATCGATTAAACCACAGCAATGCCAGCAGCAGTATCTGTCTTGTTCTTCGCTTTCGCAGTTTCCATGGGAGCAGCACTCCCTGCGTACTTGGATTACAACAGTTGGTCTTTGCCCACATTACCCCTGGCCACCAGCTACAACCACAGGTATGACGCCTACGACCATACAGTTCCTGTAGCCAACTACGTCCCTGGCGGCTCCTATTACGGCCATTATGGGTATCCTGCTGGGTACGGAAGTTATGGTTCTTACGGCTACGGCCATCATGGATGGTAGACTTCGAGTGATGCTCGTCACTCTCCTATTGTAATTAGTCCTAATTAGTTTTGTAAAAGGTATTTATTTGTTTATGTACTTTTTTTTTATTAAGGTCTCCAAGTAGTGATTAAACGTTTTTTTTCCTCTTTGAATGGAATGTTGTTTGTAATTGCGTTATGCATAATTAAAGGGAAAAAAATGTAGCGCTCGTCCTTACATTATGGGGGCTCCATTGCAAAAGGTGCAATTATTGCAATTTTGTGTAGGCAATTGATTATTAATCGATAGGGGCGACGTATAAAATAGAAGATTCTGTTTTTGTGCGTGGTTCTCCGTTCAGAATGGCTGCGAATATGCTGAAAACGGTGCTTTTTTGCGTTTGTGTCTTCGGTTTGGTCTTCGGCGCCCCCAACCCCAGCTACTACGAGAGCTACCCGTCCATATCAGGTAACTGCCTCAATAGTCGCTTAGCTTTGATAAAACCCTCGTTTATATGATACATATTTTATTTAGGGACATTTTCAATGCTCTAATTTTAGGATGCCCACAAGATTTTCAAAGATATTTATACAGGATCGGTCGTATATATGGAATAATTGCAATACCTTGTTAAACCATTTTTCGATCAAAAAATATTTCAAGTAAAAATTACAAAAACTAATTTGTTCTCACTTTTTGATGATCTCGAATTTTTTTTTACCACTTAACATTCGAACCAAGTAGAACTTTAATATTTCAAACGTACCGCTCAAGTTTCGTATTGTTTTATCGAATCGACACTTACCTGCACATACGGACATGTAAAATTTTGCTAGGATTAGATAAGGAAAAAATCGAGAACATTTTTTCCGTATTGCATTAAAAAAAATGAAGTTCGATCAAAGAAACAAAACAACAAATCACTGCTTACAAGCATTAGTTGTTGTTTAATGTTCAAAGCATTTACTCAAAATCCATCGTTATCCAAACACAGTGCTATTGTTTGCACGAATGATCTTCTCACCTGAACATAGTTGTCTTGTCCAATTGATTGGGGAATACCAACGATGCGAGCCTCAAGTCATTTACGTTATTTGTCGATTCTTATGAACTTGATCTTTTAAATGGCTGCAAATGAAAAAGTCGCAGAGATGTAAATCGGGCGATCGGGCTGGCCACCTATTTCGCCAAGTAAAAAATTGGCACTGCTTTGTTAAAATGAAAAATTAGGATTTCCGCAGTGCTATTTACTTGATATTGAAAAAATACAGAGGGTGCTTTTATTTATTTTTTTTATAAAATAAGAAAATAAATTTTTTCTAGAAATTTTTCTTATTTAACCCCAGTCATATGTCTGTGCGCACAAATAAGTGTAGCTTCCACAAAACAATTCAGAAATACAGGAGCCCTGAATATTAAATTAGAGTTAGGAAGTTAGTTAGCTGGGGGATAATCGTAGGGGAGTTCAGGCTAGTGAACCTATAACAGGCGATTCCTTCATTTTCCTGATTGAGTGTTGGTCTCCAAGAAATTAAATTCTTTTTATATTTTGAATAACATAATCGTTTTCTCTAGATGAGCATTAGATACAGATCCATAAATTGACTACAAATTATAAAAGAAATATTATGTCTTGTGTTAGTGCAAGTTTAATTTGCCACAATTTTTTTGGCACATCCTGTATATTTAAAATAAGGTGGGTTCAACCACTCAAATAAAACCCTATATCTTTTTTAGAAACAATAATTTTCGAAAATCAAAAATCTCTTTCATCTGTTACAATCTGTTTTATTCGCCAACTTTGTTACATGCCCATGATAATGGTTCCCAAGAAAACTCCTTCCTTCACAATGCCCCCAACTTCTCAAGGGTCACCCGCCACCTCTTCATACTCCTTCTCCAGCACGGCCAGGTTTTCCCGGGCTTGTGAAAACTCATCTTCCTCCATGCCCTCTCCCACATACCAATGCACGAAGGCCTTCTTGGCGAACATCAAATCAAACTTCTTGTTCAGCTTCTTCCAAGCCGATTCGATGGCAGTGGTGTTGGACAACATGCAAACTGCCCTCTGGACACTGGCCAAATCTCCTCCGTTGACTACAGTGGGAGGTTGATAGTTGATACCCACCTTGAATCCTGTGGGGCACCAGTCGACGAACCTCACACAGCTTTTGGCTTTCATCATAGCTATGGAATTATTGACGTCTTTGGGGACTACATCTCCTCGATAGAGCAGGCAGCAAGCCATGTATTTACCATTTCTGGGGTCGCATTTGACCATTTGGTTCGTGGGCTCGAATAGTTCTGATGTAATCTCCGGCACGGAAATTCCTTCGTGGTAGACCTTCTCAGAAGAGATTACAGGGGCGTAGGAGACTAATGGGAAGTGGATTCTGGGATAAGGCACTAGGTTTGTCTGGAAATCTGTCAAGTCAACATTGAGGGCACCGTCAAACCGCAAGGAGGCAGTAATGGAAGAAATCACTTGGCTGATTAGTCGGTTGAGGTTGGTGTAATCCGGACGTTCAATTCCCAACTTGTTTCTACATATATCGTAGATGGCTTCGTTGTCCACCACGAAAGCGCAGTCGGAATGGCTTAAAGTACTGTGAGTCGTCAGAATTGAGTTATAAGGTTCTACCACTGCAGGACATACTTGGGGAGCTGGATACACTACAAATTCCAACTTGACCTTCTTTCCGAAATCCTGGCTCAGTTTCTCCATCAGGAGTGACGTAAATCCTGACCCGGTTCCTCCTCCGAAAGAGTGAAACAAAAAGAAACCTTGCAACCCTGAACAGGTCTCCGCTAACTTATTTAATCTCTCCATCACAATGTTTAACATGTCTTTTCCAATGCTGTAGTGGCCCCTCGCATAGTTATTAGCAGCGTCTTCTTTGCCAGTTATTAACTGCTGTGGATGGTATAACTTTTTGAATGGCCCAGTCCTCACCTCGTCCACTACTGTGGGCTCTAGGTCCACCATAACCACTCTGGGAACCATTTTACCATTATCTACTTCAGAAAAAAAGGTTCCACAGCAGTCATCGGAGACGACTTCTATGTCGGAAGACAGGGTACCATCGGCCTGGATGCCATGTTCAAGGCAGTACAGTTCCCACGTGTAATTGCCGATTTGAACGCCGGCTTGGCCGATGTGGATTGAGATACATTCGCGCATAATTTAGAGACTTCAAGTTCTATCTAATTCTCATTCTATAATTTCGACTGTCGGAAAAATTGACAATTTCGGAAAATGAAATTTAGGTGACTGGTTGTTGCAAATTTACCTTATTTTACCTGTTTAAGTGCCTCTGGGGCTGGTTTTACTACTACGATTAAAAGACTAAAAAATTAGGTGAATTTTTCATTGAAACTTCGCGGATCCTACAAACTCATGAACTTGTTTTGCAGCTTTGAAGCAGTGTTTGTTGCGTGTTCTATGCGAAATTTTATGTCGATATACAGGGTGTCCTAAAAACGCATCTCAAAAATTATATCATGAATTTATTTAGGTTAATACATTAAGATTTGGTTAGGTCATATGGCAGTTTTCTTCGATTATCGCACTGTTGTACATTATGAATTTCCATGCCCTGCTCTTAACAAGGGATATTATTTGAATGTTATTGGTCATTCCCTAAGCTATTCGCCTTAAGCGGCCAGAACTATGGGTAGACAATTCTTCGTTTTGCATCACGATAATGCACCTTCCTCAGTGTATCGATGCTTCGAGAACATTTCACCAAAAACCCAACCCATATCGTTCCACGACCACCGTATTCGCCTGATTTAGCACCGTTGGACTCCAACGAGCTCAAAAAACCGCTCTGGGGACACTATTTTGACTCGATTGCGAAGATGAGAGCCGAATCGAAGAAAGTATTGAGGCCATTTTGAAAAAGATCTCTCTAACCGTTTCAGGGGGATTTGAAAAAACGATGGCATAAGTGCTTTGTGTCGGACGGGAGTACCTTGCAAGCGTTCAAATTTACTTGAAAGAATAAATGAAAATTTTGCATTTTGTAAATAAATTCACCCTATTTTTCGACCAAAGTAATATGTGTGATTTTTATTTTCAGTTGTAAAGCCATTCTCCTATTCCTACTACAGGCCCTACAGCTACTGGCCTTATTGGTACAATTATCCTTGGTATGCGAAGTACTACAGCAGCTACTGGTAGACTTACAATTTCTATAGTGTTATAAAATAAAGGATGTTTTATACGTGTTCTTGTATTTTATTAACATATTAAGTGCCTAGTCCAAGGCATACTTTCAATCGTGGTGGTATTAGAGCAGTTTTGAAAAGAGGATGAAGACATTCTCAAATCTGCTGGTAACTCCTACTGCTGCTGCTACTTCTCCACAATTGCCGCTTCTTCTTCTTTTCCTCTGCAAGGTACCTAAACCTGCATTGGTTGCGAAAGTCTATAGACCATTAATGAGCTTAGCAGTGAAACCCCATCCTCCATTTTGAAACCCATCATTTGCATAGTACCACCGATTTTAAACTCTCAAATGCAAAATATTTTAACTTACATAGGGATAATTTTAATAAGTTGAGATGTTACGTCAACTTTAATGTAGCCAGAGATTTTAAGATCATCGGAGGTCAGTTAGAAATAGAATAAAAGTTCCGATCTAAAGTACTTTATTCATAAGACTCTCTGGATCAGTTCGAATTAGTTTATGTTTCCGAGATCGTCCTAAAGTAATGCTTTGCGGCGGTTTCCAGGCGAATGCAGGGTGAAAAGAGGAAAGCAGTTTAGTCACTTGGTGTCCAGAAGGAAACCAATCAGGCACTGTGTGGACGAATAAGACCGTCTATAGTGTCAACCTTAGATGTATGGAAGCAGATCCTCTAATTCTATATAAAAAAGAAAAAAATGATTCTAAGACAGAACAGGTAATGCTTAGACAGGCTTGATGGGAGGGGAAGGGGGTTTTTCAGTCGGTATTATGCGGTGTTGTCGAATGTCGCATATCCCGAACACATCACAACAGACCAACCATGACCTGGGATATGAAAATGCGGACATATCAAGTAAAGCCTAAGAAGACATGTTAATGCCATCAAAAATTATTTGTTTTAAATGGTAACGATTGAATGCATGTTGAGTTCGAAACCTATTTTTTTTTTTAAGGCCCAAACTCCTCTCTACAGTGTGTAATCATAGAGATACTTCAGGGAGCGCTGGTATTCCGCAAAATAATTTCAAAAATGTTTATAGACTCATTGTCAACCACGCACCATTTTTGATATGCACTGTGACAAAATTTTACATTTTTTCACACATTTTGCCTTTTGTCACGTAAGTTCAGTAAAATAAATAAATTTCAAACGAAAATAAAATTATAGAAGTGTTGAAAATGTGCCACCTTGTATATCAAAAATGGAGCGTTTTTTACCATGGATCTATTGGTATTTTTTATTATTTTGCAGAGTACTGCCGCCTCCTGAAATATTTCCATGATGACAAGTTGTACCCTGTATATGGAAACAGAGAAATCTTGCGGGAATAATTTCAAAGAGTAATTGAGACCCAACAACAAAAAGGCACAAATGAATTTAAAAAAATTATTAAATCAAAAAATATATTAAAAAAAAATCTAAACACTTTTTAAAAATCCATGAAACTCTTTAAACATTTTAGAAATTCTAAAAAAATAAAATTACAAAAATTCTAAAATTTCACTTGAGAAAATGATTAACACACCGTGATGGGTTTTTAGTTATAAATGAGACGCATTGTTCAAATTATACATTTAATTCACAACTAAAATAAATAAATTAACAGTAATTGCTCATCTATTTAACACTTCCTTGTCGGCGAAACCATCAGGATCAGTCTTTAAATCAGTTTTCCCACACTTAAGCCTCCCAGTCCCACACTTCCTAGCCCTACACTTCCCAGTCCTACACTTCCCAGTCCTACACTTCCCAGTCCTACACTTCCCAGTCCCAGGCCTCCTCCCAATCCCAAATGACCTAGTCAGATATTCATAAGAATCAAAGTTCAACATAAAATGCAAAACTCACCATCCAGGCCCACTAGGCTAACAGCAGGGGTAGCAACTTTAGTTACAATGGGGGCGGCAATTGCTTTCGTCACTACTGGAGTGGGATGGAGGGCCAGGAGGTTACTGTTTTGGTATGAGGTGGCTCCAGCCTATAAAATGAAATTATTCGTTGAGTTACTAGAGGATGGTAAAATGATGTTAAGCTGGTTACTTTGATGGCGATGCTTGGGGCGGCGATAACTTTAGGACCTGCCAGGGCTAAACCCCCCAATCCGATTCCCCCTAGACCAATACCTCCCAGATGTATACCTCCTAGGCCGATTCCGTCATCGATAGGGATGAGCCCTGCAGAGGCGTAGGCGACAAGAGCGGCGAAGATGCACTGAATTCATAGGTACAGTAATAATTATAAAAAATAATTTTTAGCGTCAAAACTTACCAATTTGAACATTTTGGCTTCGAACTGTGCACACTATGCTACACTGAACGGTGGCTGAGTATGGTTTCAACCACCCTGATGCAAGAGTTTTATACTAATGCATCACGGCGAACCACCACCCCACCCATTAATGTTGACCATTCTTCGAAGCGGTTCTGCCAGTAATGTGTCAAAAAATCGACGAAAAGTGGAACAAGGGCCCCCGCGCTTAAAATCGTTTGTGCTACAATGCCGGGATTTTTCCCCACTGGTCATGCAGGACCGTAGCTCGCAACTTTTGCTTGATATTAAACTCATTTGATACTGAAATTTTTTATCTTAAAAAACATTTTTTTTTCTCGCAACGATTTCCTAAATTCCGCAATCAAAAACGTCGCACCGAAGGAGGTTTTGTCCATTTGAGGACGAAATTTTTCGGCCATTAAAACCAGCCAAGCAGTGCAAACATTCCTTGCATGATTAGCGCAGATTGCTGATAGTGCTTGACCGGTTTATTCAGCCCGAGTCATTTTTTAACCGAAACCAAAAAATCATCAAACGACATTGGCAACTTTATGGTTTAGATTTAGAATTGGTCGTTCGCATTGTCGATGATATATCGCCATCAAGCACGAGGATATATGGACCTAGTTTAATTAGTTCATTTACATTCATCATAGTTATGCCCACTTATTGCCAGTTGTTAAGTTGCCTTATTGTGCAAATCTGAAACAGTAAAGTTTTTGTATAACAGCAAGCGAAAGCTATTTTTTTTCGATTATTTTCGTTAAAAATTGCGGTCTACCTAATATCGCGAATTTCCCGGGGGAAGGGGGGAGGGAGTTCTTTCATGCACGAACCACCCCCATTGCAGCAAACTCAGACACTCGATGTAGCAGGCGGATTAGAAACAATTATACAGGGTGATTAGTTGGGAATGGGGCATGGCGCAACCCAACATAAAGGACGCCAAAATATGACGATTTGAGTCAACACCCCTTATATTAACGTCGCGTGTTTAAGAATTACAGGGTGTTAAAAGCTGAGGTTTTATTTTTAAATCCCTTATTATTTTTTTTAATTTCAAAGCATCGACACCGAAATTGGTAAACCTAAGGTTTTGTAAAATGCTCGGTAAGAGGTTTGATCTCATTTTCACGTAGCTCCTAACGGACGCCAATGACAACCCACCGCTCCGACATATTTGCTCATATTTTTTTAAGAGTGCAACTAAGGTCAAATTTTATTCAATATATTGAAATAGCGTGAATTTTTACACAAAAAAGGCGTTCTCGTCAAATTCCGATATCTCTCTTCGTTTACGAAATTTTTTCCGATAAGCTAACTCCCGTCGTACCATATTAAATCTTTCAAAGCGACGGTGGCCGGAAAAACATCTTAACAGTGTTTTTCTACATTAATGGATCGGTCGTGGAAGAGGATTTCCATGGCCCGCGAGAAGTCCAGACCTGAACCCGTTGGACCATCTCGATATGGTCAAGTGTGAAGCCAATTGCATACAAAGAGACAACTAATACTCGCAAAGAATTGTGGCAAAAAAAGCAGCTGATGAAATTAGAAATTACGTCAATGTGCAATTTAGAGTAAAAAAGTCTTTCAGCAAAAATCATAATAAAATGCATTAAGGTAGAAGATGGTCATTTTGAGCAGCAGCTTCAATAAGACTTATTTTCAATTTTTTAATGGCTCTTCATTTTTTTTTGATACGTCAAAAAAATTATTTAAAAATTAATAACATCAAGTTAATACATTTTTTTGCAACAAATTTATGGTATTTAACCTATAGGAATATTCTGCGCGAGCTCCTTTTGTGTACAATTGCCTTCATACTTGACCACATTGAGAAGTCCAATGGGTTATGGTCTGGACTTCTCGCGGGCCAAGGAAATTTACTTCCACGACCGATCCATCCGTGCGGAAAAATAATGTTAAAGTGTTGCACGATTGGGGCCACCATCGTTTCTGAGAATTCGATATGATACCACACGACCTTGTTTAAGGGCAAAAATGTCGTAAGTGAAAAAGAATCGCCGATAATAATTTTTTCATGGCCCCGCCCGTTGATACACATCCAAACTCTTGCACAACTCCCATTGGAAATGTCATGTACCAGTAAAACCAACAACATCGAAATAAAGAATCCTTTCATTATGCTTTCACTAGATACTCATCTTTATTATTATACACTATTTACATCGTAGTACCTACAATTTTTACCACAAAATTATCCTAATGCCAACCATAGGGTAGAGGGGCAGCCAAGAGAGGGCTCTTAATAATAGGAGCGTGAGCAATGGGCAAAGCGGGGGCTAGTATTGGGGCTGCTTTTACCACTACCGGCACCGAAGGGGAAGAGATCTGCAAACGAAACAAAAAATTAACCCAAAATCCACCATTGACAAAGGAGTAGGTACGTGGTTTAGAAGGGTCAGCTTAAGCCACGATTAGACTTAAGCTGCGGTCACCGTGGCTTGAAACAGTTAAATTTCAAAGTTCTAGACAGGAGGAACAGATATAAGCCGGATATAAATTGAAATATACCAGGTGAATAAAAAGTGCCCGCCAACTTAATATTTTTTTATAGAGTATTCATGTATATATTATATATTGCACTTTTTGGTTCTTGTAATATTTCATGTAATATGTCGCATTATCTAAACAATTTCTGCTTTAAAGTCGAGGAAAAGTCCAAAAACATAGTAACACTATACAGGGGATTTAATTTAAAATATAAAAATGTCGGTGCAGTTCCACCTTTCTGAACCACCTCGTATATTTGAAATACTCTTCAACACTCCTCCGCTCCATCTTCCAACTCTTGTGGTTACGTCAGTCTTCTATGATCTCAAATAGCTTTCGAAATATTTATTTATACCCTAATATGTGTGTCACCCTGTATATGAGCTCAAAAGTCAACGGGCTACGTTCACCCGAAACCCGAAAAATATTCGAAATTTAACACAAAAAACTTACTTTTACTAAATTTTGATAAGAGGTAGCCACGGGTACTGCGGCCTTAACTACGGGGGCGGCTACAAGCGGGGCATGGTAGCCCACTAGGGGTGAGTCCACTAGGGGTGAGGTCAGGTAACCGGCGTTCGTCATACAGAAAAGCATCGTGAAAGCTGTAGCCTAAAATGTGAATGTACACCTTAGATCTAAAGGATGAACGTTTTTCTCACACACTCACTAGTTTGAACATGTTGCTTATGTGAGTTGGTCTTGCCTAAGGAATACGCACAGGACAATGCACAACTGGAGCAAGAAGTCCTCGGCTTTTTATACCATCTAGTGGTCGGGTTGAAAAAATGTCCCATGGATCGCCCAAGTGGGAAAATAGCCACGGGTCAATGTCATGACGTAACAGGCGTGTAAACGGCTTGTTTCACTTTTTTTAAGTCTGGCGTTAAGGCTCTGTGCATATGAAAGAAGCTTCCAAGAATTGAAGACATCGAGGATCGAATTGGAATCAACTGGAACTCTTAAGACGAGGAAAACCATATGACGTAATAAATAGTTACAACGACGATAAAAATCTAGATCAATGGTGCGTCGAGTTGTGCATTTTTCGCTTTTGCTGGTGCAATCTCTTCGGCCTCAAGATCGTGACCGTTTTTAAATGGTTCCTGCAGAATTCCCACACAGAAAAATGAAGTGATTGTTCTACGTGGTATGAGCGTATAAATCACCATATAAAAAAGCATATGTGACCTCAGAAAATAACATGTTTTCTGGGAATTAACACTGGACAGTGCACGATTTTCGTGCCCAAGATCAACCCTACTTTTTACATTTATTGAATTGTATAATCAAGGTTACTGCTAGCTCACAAGTAGTCTTTCTTCCTGGTGTAACGAGCTTCATTTACGTTTAAATCAATTGCCAGTGTAAAAATCGCCAATTTTTGAGTATATTCATGTTAGCCCTTATCAATCCTGAGGTAAACCCGTTCCGAAGGATCAGAAACGCTCAGAAATATGCGCAAGGTACCGATAGGAACTTTTTGTACAAATTCCTTACTGTTACTTTATTCATTGTTGACAGTGACATTCGCCGCTTTTGACAAATGATTTAGGTTAGAAATCGAATGAATGTCAAATTTCCAACCTTAATAATTCATAGCCTAAGTCAGAAATGTCTAACCTAAGTCAGTTTTTCGAATTTGGCAGCTGTCAGTGTCCTTAATCTAAAAGTATACCGCTTTTAAAAAGTATCGCAACACTCTTATGACTTTCATAAATTCGATATTTTAAAAAAATGCTTCAACACGTATAATTTTATTTTTAAAAAGACACTTAATGTATTATTTTCAATCTTAAAGTTTTTTGCCCTTATTCAGCTACCACCCTTAACTTTTTAGTTTCAAATGGAAAGGTACTTATTGTAGTGCATCAAATGAAATCTAATTCAATAAGGAATACAACGGTATACCCAAAACTAAAATTGAATCTACAGTTCCCTTAAAAAAATTAAAACAAAGTCCATATCCTCTTGAATATGAAACTTTTAGCCTTTGCGTTCCTAGATAGACAATCCATTCTAATTTCACTTTGAAAGAGAGAAAAAAAGTTATAATAAGACGTAGAAATTCCAATTGGCCTTCAATATAATTTTTTTAAATTATTTATTATATATAATGAGATTTTTTCTAGGAGATGGATCGGTAGAGGAGGTTCAGTAGAATGGCCATCACGACCACCAGATCTTACGCCTCTCGATTTTTTTTTGTGGGACCACTTGAAAGATTTAGTTTACAAAAGTTGACCACGAAATTTAGATGATTTAGGTGAGTTGTAGAATTCAAAGATAATTAGGATTAATAACGGCAGCAACGCTGAATAATTGCATAAAAGAATTCGAGGAACGACTGAGTGATTACCAAATTGCTACTGCAACCCAATTTGAGCATTTATTATAGGAATTTCAACTTTGTTTAATGTAATAGTGAGTTACTTAGAGTAGGTTATTTGGATCTATTAATTTCATTTTTTAAGGAAACTGCGGATCTAAATTTAGTTTTGAATACACTGTAGTATCTCTTATTGAATTACTTTCCATTTTATATACTACAATGGAACCTCTCCATTTGAAAATGAAAAGTTATTGAGGAAGTTGAATATGAGTGGAAATTTTGAACATGGAAAATAATGCATTAAATGCCTTTTTGAAAGTAAAATTACGCGTGTTTAAGCATTTTTAAAAAATATCAAGTTCGTGAAACTTATAAACGTGTTGCAATACTTTTTTCAAGCGCTGTATATACATTTGTTGGCGAACCAAGATTTTTTGTATGGAGAAATTAGAAGTACACCTAGTAAATTGGTGGTACCTTGACACGATTTGACGACATTGATGACAGATCCTGGTAGGAGGATTCTCCCCTTAGTGAAAAACTATGAATAATTGCTATCCACATTTGCTAGTTCTCAACAATAAATTAACATTTTGCAAGTTAGGGGCATTAACTACAGCGTACTGACAAATCGACATTTCAATTACTCATTTAATGAAAACGACGTAATAGACATTACTCTAATTACTTATCTTAACAACTTAATATACTGCTCAAACCATAAATAGTTTTGTATTTCGTTACAACTTAGTTACAAATCGACTATACCTAAGTACTTTCTGTTGGTGGTTTGACCAGTACCGCAATGGTCCAGGTCCATCAATTTCGGAAACCATCTAAAGCGTTGCGTTATTACGACCCTCCTGGTATAGACAGGAACCGAATTAGGAAATCTGGGGTGTGGCCCGTACTGCCTATCCACGAATAGTCCTGGTGCGAGTCAACTCAGGAAGAAGGTTGCTGACGTTTTTGTTGAGAGTACTAAAAGAGCTGAAATAATGCAGCTGAGTTCGTCTACTTTTTGTTTTTCTGGGAGCTCCGTGTTGAAGGTACTGTGCAAGTCAAAGGGATATAGAAGCTTTTTATACTAAAAAAATCGGAGTGTTTTGTGGTTAACTAATTCTTTCACGTTTTTTTTTTTTAGAAAGTCATCTCATTACAGTAAAATTTGAAAATAATCAGTGACGTACGAAAAAATAATGATTTGTCATTTTTAAAGCGTGATAACGGCATATCTGAAGTGCAGTATTTTAACTTATCAACCCTTTAACTGCGCCCCTGGTTGCAACATTCAAACGTATTGTTAATTATTGGTATTTTGTTTATTGGATGGTTTGAAAGATCCAGCAGTGATACGCGCAGGCGTAGATCAATCAGAACTAGAAATGTTCAGTGACATGCCAACGTAAAATCAATTATTCTTAAATGTTGAAATGAGTACAAATAAAACTAAACTGACTTCTTTTAATCTGTGTCAGTAACTGCTCCACTGGATTCAGACAATTAAACGTAGCAACTAGATGCCACATATCTTTGAGTATTTAGCTCAATTAAAATTAATAAAGCCAGCTCAATGGCGTAGCAAGAAAACGAGAATTATTCTTAAAGCTTAGACCTTGTAAGGGCCATAAGGTACCCCCTTTCGTATTGTGAAGCCTCCTGACGAGGTCCGTGCGGAACAGGCTGCGTTTTTCTCAAACATTTCCCTAGTTTCAGGCATTTAGCATGCTCCGAAGAATCTAGGGAGTACCGATTTAATATTTAAAAATTACGGTGGCGTACTAAGAAAAAAAACATTAATGGTAAAATCAGGATAAACGGGAAGTGGGGAGAGATGAACTACTTCCTTACACAGGCCTTGACCGGTCGTGAGGTGTTTAACCCTTGTCTAGAATAGAAAAGAAACAAAATCGAAACTGCTGGTTTTGCAATATAGAAGATAAAGTCATTCATAGCATCTTTTATTAAAATCAAATTTCGAATTGAAAGAGCATTAGCAGTAGAAGCCGGGGCAAGGGGGGATAGAGAAGGTCTGGAACTGAGGTAGGTCAGAGGATAGAGAAATCACGGAGCAGATTAGATCATATTTAACTAATTTACCAATTCTGTGAAGCTAACTTATTTGTTGCGGTTATTGGGAGTTAATAATCGAAGATATTTTCAAACGTCCAGTGATAATTCAGTGGCGTACCGAGAAAGCAAGGATGTAATCAATATCAAACAATTCCACAGCATGATTTCCCTTAACTTTTTGAATAATCTGTGATTATGTTCGATGTCTTTAACAAGCAAAAACCGACTCTAAGGGCTGGAAGTTCAAGCAGCACTGGCGACAGCATCACTACTATTAAGGACGTAATAGAGTTTTCTAGAAAATAGAATTTGACACCCGCAATAACTCTGCAGATCTGACTACCATACAAAGTCCACCCTCTACGAGTTCGTTATTCGGTGGTGGGCAACGAATCCAGGTGTTCTTCACAGCAGCTGAACATTAACACCTTCCGATCGATCTCTATATAGGGCATTGCTGTGAGGCAAATGCGAGCAATTTCTCATAATAAAATTGCACTTTTTTTCATTGGGCATTTATCAACAGCAAAGGACAGGATTGGAAGCTCCGCGTAAGGAAAACTTTAGCAGTTAATCAGGTACTGTTAAATTTTATTATAATTAAATACAGGGTGTTTAGATATAAAACTTTATGTACAATACATTTCTAGGGTTTAGTAGTAATGCCCAAGACTTCCGTACCCATGACTCAGTCCGTATCCCTGGTTGCCCAGCCCATATCCGTACCCACCATACCCAAGAACAGGGGTGTGTTGGTAACCATATCCATAGCTAGGCAGCACTGTCTTCACTATAGGGGTAGCAACCACTGCTTTGGTCAGCACTGGATAGGTTTTAATATACTCAGGCCCGTGGATGTCGATTCTGGAAGAATACGAGGTGGCGGCAGGATACCCGTGGTGGTATCCACCGTAGTACCCAGGAGCGGCCTCCGCGAGCACCACCGAAGAAATAAGCAAGGCGATTGTCTTAAACATCTTCAACTTCTGCATGTTCACCATGATTTATTTTAGGTATTTATACCCCACGCCCACCTGCAGGAAATCATCTATGAAGGAGCAGGAAAATGCGGACTTTCGCAATACATGTGAGAAAACCGCCATTGTCACGCACGGTTTGGCTCGATGACCGTCAAATTTAAAGCACAAAGCGACGATTATTATTTAAAATTTGATTAAATAACTTTTTATTTGAGGTTAAGGTCACGTTTTTGCGAAGGTTTTTTGTCCCGAGAGTATTTGGACTAAAACGCACAAGAACTGTGTTTCGCACTTGCACAAGAAACATTCAAAAATTTTTCGTTTTACATATTTTCAGTCTATTCCAGCCAATCAGGGCGTTGCTAATTGAATTATGTCACGTTAATTATTGAGAAATGACCGGACACGTTATTATTGTTTTGTGTTAATAAGGCAGGAAGGTTTCTTAATGAGAACCTATGTCATGCAAATGAAGGAAACAAAGAATAAGTTCAGCGATAAATCGAGTTAATACCATGACCTACTATGGTGCATCAAGGATGGGTGTTATGGTCAGGCATAAGAAGAAGTAGGTTCTGTCTTTGGCTCCTATAGCAACTGAAAATCTCAAATTTTGAAAGCTCCCTGGTGCTCGGTCTTTTTATTCATTTGTGTAGTTTTGTGGTTTTAATTCTGAAGAAAGTCTTAATATGGGTTAAGTTGTTGGTACGTGACGTAAGGACCCACTGGCCGTATGCCAGTTTTATGAAGGGGTGGCGTGGGACATCAATATGAACACTTTTTCTTTAATAAACATTTAGCTCCCAAACACAGAAAATACGTTGATTTCCCATTTGATGAACTTACCGGTATATACCAGTAGATTGGAAGTGGAGGTTGGATTGCCTGGCCCTCGCGATCACCCGATCTCAACATCCTGGATTTTTTCCTTTGGGGTTAACTCAAATCTCTGGTCTAGGTAAAACCTATTCGTAATGAGGAAGATCTCTTAACAAGGATAACGGACAGTTGTACACATCTAGGAGCTATACCCGGAATACTTTATAGGGCCCGCGGTCAATAAATCGGTGGTACAACCTTTGTATCGAAGCAAATGGTCAACATTTCGAATAATCACGGAAACAAGTTTAATTACAAAAAAAAAAAAGAATAATTACAATCTCCCACCACCTTCTAAAAAAGTAAAGTTTCTTTGGTATATTTTTGGGACACCCTGTATTATTATGGCCCTGAAAGTACTTCAAATATTTCTGTGTCGATGTTCTTGAAATTGCATCAAACGCTAATAATTCCCGGTTTCCAATGAAGGGATTCAGGCCCTCGAATCGGCTACGCAGCATAAATAGTTGGTACTATTCTGAAGGGACAGGTGAGTGTAAGATAGCATCACGATAATTCAGTACTTAGAGGATGAATATCCAACACGATCATGTTGGAAAATGAAAAATCCCTGATCTGACTTAATCTGCACCTTTTAATTGAGTGACTAGAGAGTTAAGTGACTTCAGTAAAAATGAGGGATCTAGTCGGATTATTGCTAATGCCATGATATCGCAGAACGAGATGTGAAAGAACAGTGTGACTTCCTGGTTGCATAACCGATCGAAAGTGTATTTTGTGTTGTCTATATACAAAACCAAGGCCAAAGGGGTCACATAACAAACTTTCTAGATTATTGGAAATTGTTTGAGTTTGGTTATGAATGTTTCAGGAGTTTTCCTAATTTTCCCGTAAAAAACTAATTGCAAGTCATAAATAAATGTGTTAGTAGTATAACTGCAGCTTACAGTTCTTTCTCCATTTAAGGTTATTTTTGTGGGTAAAGTTGATAAATCAATTTTATGAGTTTTCTGTTTTGACCCCAAATATCTGTGCCCCTAATGTCGGTGATAAAAATAAATATAAAACATAGTAAAAGACCATTGGCGGCGTGTCATATCGTATTTCACAGGTTGTTGACTATTATGCCTATGAATTACTTTGTCAGACCCATAATCCGAGACTTACTTTAGAAATTTTTACATGTTAAAGGCAAAACATGACGATTTTCCGGAAATTTTAAATTCCGAAAAATTCACGATTGCAATTGCAAAAAATAGGGAGCAGCATATCAATTCTCCCCCGAAAAATTTTGAGAAACATTTGTCAAAAGCTCTCTTTCATTGAAAACCATTGATTTGATCCTGCATTCATTCTGGACACTACATTAGCATAGGTATTTAATATATGGTGGACAATGGCACATTTCATTTGAAGTTTTTCCCGCGACTTTCACCGTTTTTGGGATATTTCCACGAAAGCAAATACATCTAATTCAACGATAAAACTTTATTAACCTAACAGTAAATATAATTTAACCAAACATAAAACCGTTGCTCATCCCAATATTGACATATCTAATAAAAAAATGGCACCAAAAACCGACCACGACCGTGAGCTCAATTACCCCCACCGGATCCACCCTCATGGCCGTGCTTTAGCTTGATTTCAACTTTGGTGGGATGGTAGGCCTTCAAGTTTACATTCTGGTAGGACTCGGCCTTCTTTTCAGCTGGGGAAGCTTCGGTTTCAATCACGTTGACTGCCACCATGGCCACCACCAAAACGAAGAAAAACTGTAGAGAAATTAACACATAAAAAATCTCAAGGAGAGAATATTTTCAATAATCATGTCGACTGAAGTTGGTCGAAATAAAGCTCGACTAGTCGAGAATTCTTGAGTCTGAAAAGAGCTTACCATTCTAAGTTTGAACATGTTGGCTTTGATAGTTCTCAAACTAAGAGAAGATGAGACAGAAATTGACTGATGTGGTGTAAGCCAATCTATCAGGCTTTATAGGCAGAATTAGTCTCCCCCACCATGGAGGGAACTGAAAGGCACTAACTAAAAATAAGGCAAAATTTGGTTATTTTGAATTTAAACAGTCTTAATAATGTCCTGATTAATTTGGATTTGCTTTGTGCACCTGGAAAATTGGGACAGTGTTGCGCGAATAGTGACCACTTTCAAGACACATTCACTTATTAAAACGCACGCACCTACGCCTATGGGTTTTAATTAGCGTGTTAAATTAAGTCAAATTGCCGTAGATAAAGATTTTTAGGTCTTGTTACATTTTAAGGTGCCTTGACGATTGACACATAATTATTACGCCTTCTAATCGCATTTTTGTCGATTATAAAGGTCAATAACTCGCGTTAGACCCTTGAACTGACTGAAGATAATATTGAGTCCAAATAGTTTTTCTGTCTTGTTTTCCGGCAATCGGGTAATAAGATATTCTTAGTTTTATCTCCGTCTCTATCAATCCCTTTCCTGTTTTGTCTGATTTATCTTTTTATCAACCATATCGTCAAGACCATAATATGTCAAATAAATGACAATCCCCTTTTTTTCAGCACACCAGTCCTTCATTCAGTACTCCACTCCTTTACTGAACACTCCAGTCCCTTATTCAGCATTCCACTCCTTCACTCAGCACCCTACTCCTTTACTCAGCACTCCACTTCTGTACTCAACACTCCAGTCCTACACTCAACACTTTACTCCATTCGTCAAAACTCTACTCCTTTACTCAGCACTTCACTCCTTTACTCAATACTCCACTTCAGTATTCAACACTTCAGTCCTATACTCAACACTTTACTTCATTCGTCAAAACTCTACTCCTTTACTCAGCACTTCACTCCTTTACTCAATACTCCACTTCAGTATTCAACACTTCAGTCTTGCACTCAACACTTTAATCCCTTAATCAACACTCCACTTCTTTACTTAGTAATTTCACTCCTTTATTTAGCACTCCATATCTGCCCTTAACACTCCACTCCTTTACTCAACAATCTACTGGTTCATTCAGCACTTCATTCCTTTACTCAACACTCTACACCTCTACTCAATACTCCACTCCTTTACTCACGTAGACACGAGTCTACCTGGAAAAATTGTTTGCTATTGGAAACTAGCATTTGCTGGCAATATTACGCTCCTAACATGCACCGACATATTATTGTTCGCCTTTTAGGAAACTATATCACAAAATGCACACAATGTGCTGCATCAATCTCGATTAGTTATTTCAAGAAAGCCACAACCTGTTCTTATCAGCTAACCCTCGCCATTTTATATTCCGCATATGTCACTTGGCACACACCTGTCAAAAATCAAACGCTGTCACCCTGACAGCTTCTCAACCCATCAAAATTTGATAGCTCATGACGGACCTGTCGAAAATGTTAAATATTAATTTTAGAATAATAAACCGACTTATTACCATCAATATTGCTTATTATCAATTTAAATAAGATTTTTTTAACCATTAATGGATGTCTCAAAATCCAAGTGAACGTGCCTTAGCAGTAAATATAAATATGAATGAAAAACAACACGTCATGGAAAGATAAAACCTTTCATGTCTTATCGTGTTTTTACAGGCATAAAAATACAAAAATTTCAAGAGAAATGAACAAATATAAAGTTCACTTCATACGATCCACACTGAAAATTCCTTTTCGACCTTACCATATTTGAGCTTAGAGCACTATATTTGTTACAATACATGAAAGACAAAGCCTTCATTAGTAAAAAGCTCTAAAAAATGCACCCGGAAAGTTTCCTAATACAGTCAGTTCTGGTACTGTACCTTTGTGCTGCTGGCTCCATGTTTGGACAAAATTGGAAGTTCCAAGATTTGTACGATATGGTAACAAGCACTATTAATGCTTCCGATGCTTATGTAATACCAAAAGACAATTCAGCCCGACTACAAACTGATCATCCAGAAATAATTGATGGTATGTTATTCCCCATATCTCAAACATGATGTGATGTTTTCTTCTTTTTGCAGATTTTGGTACCTTTGACTTCATAGTGATAGGGTCTGGAGCGGGTGGGGGAGTAGTAGCCAGCAGATTGTCTGAAGCCAAAAACTGGAAAGTCCTTTTACTGGAAGCGGGAGGCGAACCTAGCGATTTTCTTAATATAGTCGCCATGTTTCCCTACGCCTTTTATTCAGAGTTCAATTGGGGATACAATACCACCCCACAGGCCAACGCATGTCAGGGTAGTAGGCGAAAAAGATATTTCCTAACAAACTATTCATAATGATTTAATTAGGAATGACCGATAACATTTGCTACATGCCTCGAGGAAAATTACTGGGTGGCAGTACCGGAATTAATGGAATGATGTACATTCGAGGTGCGGAAGAAGACTTCAACAGATGGGTAAGTTCAAGTTTTTATGTTAAATTCGAGATTTATATCTCCTGCACAGGACACCGAGCATGGAAATCCTGGATGGTCCTTCAAAAACGTGTTGCCCTACATGAAAAAATCAGAGAATGCAGTGTTTGAGCACAGAGTTGCAGAATACCATGGTTCGGGTGGACCCATGTGGGTGAACGTCACCGACGGAGTGCCCGAACTGGTAAACTACTCCTCATTTCATCTAGTGTTGTCTCGGCTAAACAACCTGCTTATAGGTTGATTTAGTCCTTCGCTCCTTTGGTGAGCTGGGTTACGAAGAAGTCGACTTCAATGGTCCCAATCAGATCGGAATGGGTAAAGTTCAAATTGTTTCGAAAGGGAATATGCGCCAAAGTACCGCCATTACTCATTTGCAACATGATGTCAGGAAAAGGAAAAATTTTACCATAAGTATAAATAGTTTGGTGACTAAGATACGCATCAATGAAACTACCATGACCGCTGAGGGAGTGGAATTTGTTAAAGATAAGAAGAGGTACTTTGCCAAAGCTACGAAGGAGGTCATACTTTCAGGTACATTGTTCAAATGAATTGGATTTGATCAGTTGATCACTCAATCATTGAATAACATCCACTGTAGCTCTCTCGTTTATATAATATTTCTCCATTAGGGCCTGCAGTCTATTGTGGCACTCGAGAACCACCAGTACTAGTCATCGACTTTAATATTTATGGTATCCGCGCCGTTACATCATGCTGCATTAAATGTGGTGGAATGATAACATTCCTTCCTTACGATCTACAGTCAGTTGTAGTACTCAAGCACCACCAGTACCAGTCGTCAACTATAGTATTTACCGTGTACGCGTTGTTCTATGGTACTTTTTTGAATTTGATGGAATGATAACGTTCCCTTATTAAGACCTGCAGTCTATTGTAGTACTCGAGGACCACCAGTACTAGTCGTCTCCTCGAATGTTCAGGTTACTCATGAACCTCACCACTTCTCTAAGAAACGTCGTGTTTAGGTAATAGATTCTCGTCCTACCAAATAGATCAATCTTCCAGTGGAAATTGCTGGGCGTTCATATAGAAAAAGCTCCATCATCTCCTTCTCCTCGAGATAACCCGCTCCCTGCTCTAGATCTTCCGAATTCTCAACAGACCCTAGTATTGGAGCTCATTTCCATCAGTAGTATATCCCCACAGTTCCGACCCTAGAATAGATGAATCCACCTCTAAGGAAGGTCCTGACGACCTCAATACCTTCGGATTCTAGATAATGTGGTGTCCATATCAACGTGGCTCGACTATGTTTACTCAAAGCATTCAGAGTCATGCCAGAATTCTTGACCGTTTTGGCCTTAAACCGGAAAGACATCGGGACATTAATCATTACTTAACTATCTTAGCGAAGTTTAATTGAATGTTTCCCGCACATAATTTTGTTCGGTGTATTTCAACTTAAGAAAGATCAAGACGGGCAGAAAGATTGACGAGATGTTCCATAACCAGCAATTTTTTGGATTCATGTTACAGCTCCTTACATCATTATTGGTTTGCCCCCATAAATATAGCAAGTCTTTGCGGGTCCTAACGGCATCGCGCTTTGAGCTGATCAGGTCAAAGGTCCGAGGCCGACTGAATTTTCTATGATAAGTATGTGTTCGGTGGCCTCTGAATGGATATACAGGGAGTCCCTACAACGTTTGAACAAAAACTCCTTAACTGAAAATATGACGTTTTAGGCAAACTTAACTGCAGGGTGTTTATTTCAAAACAAACCTCCCGAAATATCTCTGGATTGGGTAGAATATTTAAAATAAAAAAAAGGTGTATTTAGATATCTAGAGGGAAATTTAATTTGAAATTAGAGAGAATTGTGTTGGTCTCTCCTTCACCCCCAGCTACTCTCACTTTGACATTTCAAATGGCACATCTTGATAAGCAGAATTCAGTTCGCTGTGTAACTAAAAAAGCTGAAATATAGTCAGGTGATAAAAAGAAAAATGCGTATTAGTGCAAATAATATGTTATTAGAGAGACAATAACAAACTCTGTTTTCAAATTCTTCGCGAACATTAGCTAAAATTTGTCCAAGAATACTTTTATGTACCATTTGATATTTTAAATAACCCCGCAGGAAAAAGTCTAGTGGACTGAAATCTGGAGATCGAGCTGGCCATTCAAATGCATCTCTTCTGCGAATTCATTTTTCCGGAAATCGTTGATTGAGCCATTTTCGAAACAAACTTTATTACTCTCTTGCTAGAACAGGTCACATTTTTAGCACTTAATATAATAAATTATTGAAATTCAATAAACCATTTGCATCAGTACATATTTTTCCTTTTAACTCCCGACTTCATAAAACAATTTCAGTTTTCTTGGTACAGTTACAGAACAACCTGAATTCCGTTAACAATGATGTGCCACTCAATAGGGGGTACCTTTTGAAATTTTATAGAGCGAGTAGCTAGGGGTGAAGGGGAAACTAATACAGTACTTTATAATGTCATATCAAACTTTCCCTTAGATACCTAAAAAAACGTTTTTTGTTTTCACTTTTAATTTTCCTCCCAGTCAAGAGATATTTTGAGTGGTTCGTGTTGAAATGAACTCCCTGTATATCCAATACTGCTTCGTTTTGCCGCTATAAAACGTCGAAGTGCTCGAATTAATATGGTTTTTTCGAAATTGTTGCTGAACGCTCCCATGGATTTTCACTAATTTTTGACTTACTACATAAATTGCAATATTTTGACGCAAGCGGGACCTTTTCTTAATGTGTGGAAATATTAAAAATGGCGCATGGTTGAAAAATAAAAGTTTGTATTTTTATTACACCCTGTACAAATGACTTTAATTTTGTCCGCCACTAGCTAATTTTATTTCGAAACTTCTTTGCCTCTCATCAGATTTTTGCCACACATACAGTTTTCTACAAAAAAATATTTGCCGTACAGTCATTTCAGGAACACCCTGTATAATGCGGAAATCAGCCCAGTCGGCTAAATTTTCTTTATCACTCCTACATGTTCCTATAAATTCAAGCCCGTGATCTTTTGAGTTGCTATCGGCGTTGCCTTGTTCTAACTAGATCAAAGCGCCCAAACTGAGTGAACTTTTTATGACAAATCTGTTCGATGTTATGAAATACCAGAAATTCTCAAATCCAATATTGTATTACAGCCGGAGTATTCAATTCTCCCCAATTGCTAATGTTATCAGGAATTGGGCCAAAACCACATTTAGAGAAGTTAGGAATCCATGTTATTCAAGACCTACCGGTTGGTCAAAATTTGCAGGACCATATCATATTCACAGGATTAATATTGAGGTATTTGTTCTACAGAGTATTTCTGAGGGGGGGAAGCTTCCCTCAAGAAACTCTCATCTTATTCAAAAAATTATTAACCCAGAATGCGATTTTTCACACAGAACCAACAACAGCATCTACAATTGGACTTTGGAAGAAATGTTGCAGCGTTATGTGCAGGGCTTAGAGCCTTTATTGGACTTTTCCAAGGTTCAAGTTTGCTCTAATTTGGGCCACGGCTCTTCTAAGAGAGCTGTGTTTGAATACGTGTTTAACGTCCCTGCAGGAACTCCTGAGGCTAACTCCAGATTCTCGGGGTAAATTTTCTTCGATCCCGTAGTAATTAATAATATGATAAATTCCTCAGCTACAACAAGGAATACACTGCAGCTTATGGTAGCCAAATTAATATTTCGACTGATGTGGTTACCTACGTGGAGCTCTTCCAACCAAAATCCTTCGGCACGGTCACCCTGAAATCCAAGAACCCCGTGGATCTACCTCTGATCGACCCGAATTTTTTCGGAAATCAAATAGATTTAGATGCTTTTTATGAAGCTCTGCAGGAGCTAATTCGACTCAACAACACGGAGACATTCAAACAAACGGGTTCTAAATTGATTGTTTTGGACAGCCCTGGGTGTGCCCAGTATACCAAGTACTCGAAAGATTGGTGGTATTGTGACTTTAAACATTACAGCATAAGTGTAAGCGAGCAGAATTGTTGATTTTATACAAATAACGCAATTTTGCAATAGGGATTCCACGCAACATCGTCTAACCGAATGGGGCCGGACAGAACCCAGTATGTGGTCAACCACGAGTTGCTGGTCCATGGGATGAAGAACTTGAGGGTAATTGATGCCAGCGTTTTCCCGGCGATTGTGTCCGGGCATACCATGGCTGCCACTTTGATGATCGGAGAGAAAGGAGCCGATTTGATAAGAACACAGCATTGCCATCACGACACTAAGGGCAGTTGCAATTAAAGATTTTTTTACATATACTAAAACATAAAATTAGAAAGGAAATAAACCGCCTGTGGTATTACAAGTTTTTTCTTTGATGATTCCAGTGTAAATACCTGTATTTAACGAGGCCATAACGCTCACGAAATCGCATCACTTCACATACGCGTTTAACACAGGCATATTAAATCTGCATATACAGGGTGGTTCAACGAAAACTTTGTAGCCTGCTTTTCAGTATTTAAAATGGAAATGTGTAAAAACGCTTGGACTCGTCAATTTTTTAATCAAACAAGACAATTTTTTATTATAGTTTCAACCCTTCAATTTTAATCCATGAACAGGGGTGACAGTTACCCTAAAAAAATTTTAATGAGAAGGGGTATCGAGTGACACCTCATTTTAAAGGCCATTAACCCCTGATTATAACCTCCAAGTTTGAAGTCACTGCCATTATCCCGGTGGATATGACAGCTTGTCAAAGTCTGTGGAGAAAAACGTTTTCAGTTCATCATGCCGCTGCAGGCTTCAACATAAGGGTTGGAAGACCCTTAAAAGTGGGATACTACTGAATCGCATTGACGGGGCGAGGTTTACCCTTAATCGTATGCACAGAAAGGCTTTAAGGGGCTGTCATATCAACGGACACAATGACAATAACTTAAAACTTCGAAATTGTAATCAGGGTATAACTACCTATAAAATGAGGTATCACTTGATGTTCCTTCCCTTTAAAGGTTTAGGGGCAACTGTCACCCCTGTGCAGAGGTCGAAGTTGAAAGGTTGAATATATAATAAAAAAATAACCGCCCTCCCCCTCCTCCTCCCAACCCTCGAATGAAAAATCGACGGATCAGAATGTTTTTACACACTTTCATTTTAAATACTGAAAATCAAGGTCCAAAGTTTTCGTTGGGCCACCCTGTACTTGAATAAAAACCAAAAGGCTGGAGGAGTTGTGCGATATAATAGTTATAAACTTGCAAATAAAAATGTTTTAAGTTGACTGAGTAAAGAGTTCCATCTCATCACGGAGATCAAGAGACGCTGAGCGTCGTTGCTTGGTACCTGGACGGTGTGCCCTCCTAGGAACACCATTATGTATAGTTGGATTTTTTTAATATATTTTTTAAACATTTTAATATATTTCTGATTTTTATTCGCGGGCAGCACCGGCTTTACAAGAGCCAAGATCGGCTAACGACCCAGGGCGACAAATTTTTTGGCCGGTGGTTTTTCATGGGGTAAGAAGATGGTGATTATAAACTTCGCCCAAGACGCCAGACTTGCTAAGGCCGGCCCTGTTCACGTGATTCATAAAAATCCATATACGACTGCCACCTTGGTTAAACAATTCCCGTCCCCTATTACAGACTTAAATGGTAAATTGCTTGTATTTCACTAATAAAAACTATAACAAATATAAAAATATATCAGTCAATATTTGCTAATAATCTTGGTGAGCTAAATTCACACTTGTAAAATGACTTTAACCCAACAATGCACCAGGAGCCCAGGCAGGCGGCAGAAGCGCAGGCGGTACTGCCGCAGGAGCCACAGCATGCACAGACCTTAACCAAGGCGCCGGCAACACAGGGGCTGCCCTAGCGAAAATAGGGGCTGGAATTAAGGGGGCAGCAGGGGCAGGAAGCAGGGCTCTTTGAACAATCGCAGGAGGTCCCGGTAGTACCCCAGCCGCGTAGGGGGCGTCGAAGACGTGGAGGTTTCTACTGAAAGTGCTTACTTGGGCTGAGAAGGGCAGGACGCTTGGGGGCGCCACTTGTGTGTATCGAAATGCCGGTAATGCTGGTAGTAGTGGTGTTGGTAGTATTGGTGCTGGTAATATGCTACTATGTGCTGATGATATTAAAGCCAAAGCTGCCACTGCTACAATCTGTTGGACAATGAGTAATCAGTAAAGACCGAAAAACTAATATCCAAATAACTTTATAAAGAAGAATAAGTTAACACATCAAATTAACAGTACTGTGTTATTCAAGCCCTAATCTTACCTTTAGGGAAATCATTTTGATATCAATGCTGATGAGCAACGTAATAACTACTGATAAATATCATTGTTAAAAATCGATTATATAGGGAGTACCCCAGGTGGTACCACAGCGCCTAATATTCAAAGACAATACTACGTTGTGTCAATCAGTGAAATCGATTAAAATATGTATAACGTTTAGGGCAAACGTGAGCAGATTATGAAGTTTTGTCGCAACTAACCCGGTAGGTACTTCCTACTCGGTACTCTTTTCGTACTAAATAATTATTTTCGAGATTTAAAAAATATCATTAGATATGAAACAAAAATATTATGGGCGTGGCCGCAAGGTCGGATTAATGCACTTGTGAAAGTAGAACAAGTGCACTTGCTGAAATGGCGATATGCAAGTACAGCTATGTAGATTGTCGTCTAGTTCTTTGGTGCCAGTACTACTTGACAGTCTTACGTGGAATGAGGCCTTGAAGATAAATCCGAAGATATGGTTATTGCATTGCTGTACTACATTAGTACAAAAAAGGACGTACCTGTAATCAAACTGATTAGTATTCATGATTGGAAAGCGACCGAAGAAAGTGTCTGCGACATTCAAAGGCTAAAATAGTTATATTATGATATAATACGTTACATTGAACGCCAATAAGGGCCGCACTACCCAAAACAGCGAACTAGGAAACAACTATAAGAACCCCGTTGACAATGGGAAGACTCATAACGCCACAAGACACCAACTCACATCCAACAAAATGGCTTTTAAAATTTTGGTAAGACAAACTCCAATTAGATAACAACCTTACGAGTGATTTAATATACTTATGTGAAGGCATGACCTTTCTTACTTACAGCATAGCTTGTTCTATTTATTGTACAAATATAATTTTGCAGGCAATGTGCGCCCTCATGACCGTCACGATGGTCTGTAGCTGCACGGGAGGTGTGATCAGCGCAGTCCCGGTGGGCTACTCCGTTCCTTACGCATCGTCTTACACGGCCCACGTCATCAACCACGCAGTGGCAGCGCCTTTATCAGCGCCCCTAATAGCCGGTCCTTCCTCTATTGTTGCTGCGCGCGCCGTGATTCCGCCCCTTGCCTACAGAGCCGTGCTAGGATAATAACGCACATTATTATTTTAATGTTTATCTGTTTTTATATGATTTTTTATTTCAATAATAAAACGTTTCTAGATAGATTTTTGTGCCATTAATACTAAAAATTTATAAAGCTATCGCTTTATAAATTTGTCCCATAGTACTAAACCATGCTATTAATTTTAATGTAGATTTAATATCCAACTCTTTCTTTAGTGCTTATATTCGCATCTTGCTCCCTTAACGAAGGACAGTGCCGTACAGCTCTGGGCTCTAATGGATTTTAAATCCTCATCACCTCTGCATCTTCTATGACTGCCGTTCTGAAATAAATTAGAAAACAATTTGATTTTCCATAGTCTATCCCGGCCAGTGGCGGCCAACAACATAATTTTTAGTTAGATTTTTTTTTAAATACCATGTCATGGCTAATGTTGGTGGCAGAGCTCTTAATACTGCCTAATAAGCAATTAGTAGGCAAGTTTCAAAATTTTTGTCTTCTACAAACCCTACTTGGTGCATCTCTGATTTTCAAAATATGGTCTTCAATTGAAAAATAGTGTATAATCACTTTATGATCTCTTACAGTGTATAAAAGACAGTGGCGTAGCCCTCTTGCGAGAGCTCTTGCGACTTTTCCACATTAAGAAAAAATATGTTTTTTTTAACCCCGGAAGTTGACTTATAATTTTTTCAATGTCGTAATTATCGTAAAAACTTACCAATCTTATTGAATCTACATACATAGGGAATTCCCATTTTTTGAAAATTCTCCGTCCTTGATCATCTACATTGAAATGCACTTCCTCATACTATTAAATTCTGGTCCGATACGCCACTGTCTCTCGTCAAATCGTGCTTCAAATTGCGCTGTTTATAAACAATATTTAAAATTTTTTCGGGTATCAATTATATAGAAGTAGGTGCCCCATTTCGGAACTCGGAGATCCTCACAGTTATGATATTTCGTTATCACGTGTCTTTAGGATACTATTACTCATGATATGCTTTGTTTTTGTTTTTTGTGTTTATTATAGCCACAAACCATTCTCAGAATTTTGGTGGACTGGTGAAACCCCATCGCAATCATATCAAAGGGGCCGTCGTGGGAAAACATCTACATAAACAGGTGCACTGCTGAAAAAGGATAATTGCAAAGGTGTGACCATTAATTAATTAAAACGAAACGGGTTAATTGATTTGGGGCATCACATCTAGTATTTTCTCGCCTATACCCAGTGAAAGAAAAAATAGGTCCAAACCGCCACTATCTTCACGAATGTCTCGGCCCATGTTGCCACCCCTGAAGGCCACAAAACTCAAAAACATTGATATATCATGGCATGAGCAGACGTTTTGGCTGAAGATTAGTTCAAGATATTCTCAACCAATCATTGCTGAACCGAAAACCTGAGGCACTGTGTAAGGAAAATCACACGATGTACAACAGTCTGTTTCAGCAGTATCATCGGAACTACACTTTAACCGGAACCGACAATAAAAACAACAGATTTTTAATTAACAGCCTTCAGTATAGCATTAATTAGTTCACGATTGTGCAATCAGTGATGGACACCAAAGTCCTTCTTTGCCTGATAAGTGCTCTGAAAATCGTATCTGGCGGGGCGACCTACTACCACCAACCTACTCATATGGGCAGAGGCATGAGGGGCTGCTTGGGTGGGTGCATGGGCGGAGGCATGGGGGGAGGCATGGGAAGTGGCATGGGAGGTGCTCTAGATTCAGCCACTCAGTTTTCCTCTTCAGTGCAGAAAACCTTCCAGAAGGACGTTAACGTTATCAAAAACCCTCTTTATGGAGGCTTCGGTCATCCTAGCTTCATAGGGCACCTGGGGTCTCCTCATGTCTTCACGCAGCCTGCAGTGGTGTCGACGGGGCCAATTGAGGTGCACCCCAGGAGAGGAGCTGGGTTTCCCATGGTGCCAGTGGATCGCACTTTGATAGGCTACCAACCGGGGCATGGAATGGTGCTTCCAGCGGAGGAGGAAAGTCTACACATCTACAAGGAGGAGTCAGAAAGCTTGTCCAAGAGGCCTTTGGTAGGAGGAGGCGGAATGGTTTCCCCAATTGGGGTGGGGGTGGTGGAGGCAGACAACACTGAGAAACTCTTTAGGAAGAGCCACGTGAGCAGACCTGTGATTAGCGGAGGGGTTATGGGATCAATTGGTTAAATTATTGAAAAATTGTTAATTTATGAATATAAACGAGCTTATTGAGATATGATGTGCGTTTTCTTGAGATAGCAATGAGGCGGAGTCGCCCCTACGTTGCGATCCAGTGGCTCAATCACGGTCAACTTCTCATAATTTTTCATGTACGAGAAAGAAGCTTTTACAACTGCAAAAGATAGTTTTCCGGATATTTTCGGCTACAGAAGTAAGCCGATTAATTTTGAAATTTAGGCATGAAAGACCCCGTTAGTGGAGGCGTTGGGTCATGCTATATGCCAGCTGGGCAAAGCTTTGAAGTCAGAATTGAATAATTCTCGTCGTCAGTGCAGAAAACCATCCATAAAAATTTCAACGTATAGTAAGTCTCTGTCCCTGTGAAGTCTTCAGATTCCCCAGCTTCAAGGCACACCTGCAGCCTCTTCTTGAGATGCCCACGGGCTCCATTCAGGTGTGAGAAAGATTTACAAATGAAGAGTGATTCCCCATGATGCCAATGAACCACATTTGCCCGAACATCTACCAAGAGGTATCGGAGAGCCGTCCAAATCTGCTGGTAGGAAGAAGTGGAATAAAAATCGTTTCTTGCATGGGGGTGAGGTAAGGGAAGTGGTAATTTTGGGAAACTTTATAGGAAAAGCAGACCTGTGATTAGAGAAGATGTTATGGTGTGAATTGATTAAATTATTTAAAAAAAAAATATTCTTATCAATATACAGCTAATTGCAATTATTTGGCGTGAATGTTTTTGAACTGGCAACGTAGCTGCGTCGTCTTTAGCGACAGCGCGTCGCGACGTCGGGGTACAGTCACATTGTCAGGTTATAGTCAGTTCCTCCGTCATTTGAGTGTCACAGAGAAGTAGTGTTTTAGAGCTAGTTTTCCAGATATTTTAGACTTAGAATTAGAAAGAAGGAATGCTGGACTTAGAATATGATTATTTCTTAGAGGAAGACAAAATGTGAGTAGAGCTCGTAATGGACCGTGATATTGATTTTCTGCTTTATACCGGTGAACAGGGCCGCAATCGCTGCTTTCCCTTTTCCATAAACCCGTATTTATTGTATACCGTATGTTTCTATACGCCCGCGTGGTTTTTATCTATGGCTTTCAGCTTATCATCATTCCAATTTGCAATGCAGAGCTTCGTATTTAGTATCAGTAGCAAGCTTTCATGGCTCAACTAGAACACGATTTTTCTTTATTATTAGTTTTTAGTGCATGCTAAAATACAAGTAGAATCGACACTAAAATGGCCTATCCGCTTTATCGATACCAGCAATTGCCTGCCAGACATCTGTATCACTACTATAGGATCATCTATGAAGATAAAATGTAATGTATAGTATTTCTAATAGTACTGCCTATCTTACTTTAAACCACCCTAGTATTGAGGCCACGACCTACCCCTTGTATATTCCCAAAAAGACTTGGTTTAATATCGCAATATACAGGGTGTTCACAAGAATATACTGACAAACTTTAAGAGATGGTGGGGTTGTCACTAGAAATCTTTTTCTTTAACAAAAATGTGTCCTGAAATTTAAAAAAAATACATTAATTTCTCATTTCAAGAACTTACCGATGTGCACCGATGGAGTAGAATAGGAGATGCTGTAGCATGGCCAGCGCGTTCTCCTGATATCAACGCTCTGGATTTTTGCTTTAGGGTTAACTCATATCTCTGGTTTACGAAAAGCCTATTCGTAATGAGGAAGATCTCTTAACAAGAATAATGGACAATTGCACACATATAGAAGCTATTCCCGGAATATTCCATAGGAATGGCGAGTCAGTGAATCGACGGTGCAATTTTTATATCCAAGCAAATGGTCAACATTTTGAACAATTACTGTAAGCCATCGTTCAATTACCAATAAAACAACATCCAACACGAAAAGAAATTTATTATAATGACCAAAACGATAATGCTTTTTTTCTGCTCAAACGGCTCATTTGCGAACATATGTTTATTTAAGAAAAAAGTTTGTATTTATGTCTCTCACCTCCCCTTAAAGTTTGTCGGTATATTTTTGGGTCACCTTGTACATTGAATGCTCACCAAACAAACATGTTTTGAATCCACGATACCAGCCCATTTAAGGTAACAAACCTTCTTCAAACATAAAGTTTTTTAAATGGTTTAAATGGGCAATGTTATAAGGCAACTTCAGTCTAACCCTGCACTACTCCTTAACTTCATACAAACAGCACCAACTTTGCAGCCCACTAACCGCAGCAAGAAAACAGATATCTGTATTTGTGTGACTTATCATGTCAAACAAGTCTGCCATATGTGTTGATAGTCTGCAAATTCTTCTTAGAATACACAGAAAAACCATCAAATTTCTTTCATATTTTCTGCAAATATAAAATACTCAGAAATACACTTCACAGATACACTTTGTAATAGGAACGTTATATGTACATAACATTTCTACTTGATTTAATGAGCGCCAGTGATTGCTAATGAGCCCCTATTTCATATCTTATTGATATTGTATAGATCTATTCTAAGTTGGGAATGTTATCGTCCCACATTTTTAGCTCTACTGATTTTTCACAACTCCATCAGGGGAAGAGAGTGTGCTTTAGCGCTTAGTTATGAAAATTTTGAATCATATCTGCTCCATATCCTGACCTGTTCCGATTGCTCAGAGAGATTAGTGAAACAGAGAATGTTCCCTGCTAAATTAAGAAAGTTTTCAGGTTCCCTTTTCTAACGCGATTCTGAAATGGAGGGGAATCCCCTAGGCATTCTGTTTCGATCTTAATAAAGTAATGAAGCAAATCTCCGAAGTTAGTTATATTTTCGAACATCTGAGGCCCATCTCTATTGCTCACAAACACCAAAATATGATACATACCCATGATGAGGTATTGTAAATATTTTATAGATCTCTTTTACCGAATAATCATCACAGTATTAGCATGTGAAATGCGGGCATTCCTAAAAACCCTTATCTCCATTCCCTAATTTTTAATAAAGGATCCAATAATAATATGTTAGCTTGATACCACTACTCAGTAGCTTCTGGTAGAATATCGTATATAACGTTGGTTTAAGTGCCTTAGATGATATAGTCTTGAATAGTGCCTAGCATGTTTCTGGCTATTCCCTCCGGATTTTCAGACTGTTTCCCCATAAGCTTTTAACTACATCTACTAATTTTTTATTGTCATTTAATTGATAATGATTCACGTTAACCACAGCTCTAACATTCCACATTAGCATCTTGCTAATCTGTCCCTGAATACCATGAACGAGCCTCAAGAAGAGTCACATATTACAGTGGATGAAGGTGACTTTTGGTTGATTCGAGCTTATCCACATTTGCGTGAAAATACACTGTAAGCATCACATTTTCAGAGAAAATTATATTCGTTAAATACTTCATTATAAAATAACCCCTAATAAACCTTAAACCATAATAATTATGAGGAATCCCCCCACTTTATTATTACATCGCGTATATGTAGGGTCACCATTTAGTCCAGAGATATAAATTTTACTTAAAAATCTTAATATATAGGGTCAACAACAATAAAAACCCCGATGTTTTACTCTAAATTTTGCTCCCCAGAAACACCCTGTATATTGCCTACTCTTGTGAGTAGATAACTTTCTTCGGCAAATGAGTTCTAAAATTTCACCATTCTCCGAGATAAAATTTTTCCAGGCTGATTGTTAAGCGACCCAAAAAACATTTTAAATTCAGTATATATTTTTATGATTTTTGTAACTTTATATATAATTTCTGTCGGTGAGGCATAACTAATTGCTTGAGAAAAGACCATTGCTCAATAAAAGATCCGTGATGAAAGAAGAATAAATTTCGGTTCTTACCGTCCTCGCCGCGAAAGATCATTATATTGATCACAGCAGATCAATTATTAAATTGATCACAGCAGTACATAAACTATTTTAGGGGGATGACAGTGACGTCGGGCAGTGTGGCTATCAAAAAAGATGAAAATAATCTAATAGGCATAAGCATTGGTGGCGGAGCACCCTCCTGCCCCTGTCTCTATATCGTGCAAATATTTGACAACACTGCGGCCAGCAGGGATGGCACCCTGCAATCGGGGGATGAACTGGTGTCTGTTAACGGGCACTCGGTAAAGAGCAAAACGAAGGTAGAGGTTGCCAAGATGATCCAGGCTGCAAAGGTAAGAAGAGAAAAACTTGAAGGAAAAGGTAAATCATAGGTAAAAAAAGTTTAAACCTCATGGAAAACGTCCTAAAATTATTTCGTTTCTAAACCTTAAATTTCTCATGAAAGTATTTATTGTTTAATTTTGAATCTTGACCAAATTTCGTTACTGGAAGTGATTCGAGAGAATTTTCCGAAGGTGCATAAATCATAACTGCTTCGCTTCACAGCGCAATTAATAATAATTTTATGTTTTCCTGCGTAAAACGGCATCAATTTGAAAATGGAACAAAACACATATTTTCGAAATCCCTGCTTGACCATCTTACCAAAAAGTAAATTATTGAATCAGGACGAGGTGGTTATAAACTACAACAAACTGCACGCAGACCCTCAGCAAGGCAAGAGCTTAGATATTGTATTAAAGAAAATGAAACACCGTTTTGTGGAGAACATGAGCTCTTCTACAGCAGATGCATTGGGACTCTCCAGGTGAGTTCTTTCTTTATCATCTGCCAAAATTCAATAGCGACTTTCAGGGCAATCCTTTGCAACGACACTCTCGTTAAGAAAATGCAGGAGCTGCAAGACATCGAGTTCATGTACAAAGGCCTGGTGGAGCACTGCAAAAGAGTACTACACGTAAGACTCTGTTTTTATTTTTCTCTTTGATGAAATAGAATCGACCATTTGAAGGCGCACATGGAACTTCTACAAACGATCAAAGCCATGGGAGACGTCTTCGCTTCTTTGGCAGTGAGGGAACCCCAGCCTCGGGCAAGCGAAGCATTCAGGTTATTCGGAGAGCAGCACAGGGCCATGGAGAAAACTGGAGTAGAAATGATTCAAAAAGTAAAGCCCGTACTCTCTGATATGGGCACCTATCTTCACAAAGCCATCCCCGACACCAGGCTTACAGTGAAGAAGTACGCAGATGCTAAGTTTGAGTACCTCGCCTACTGCCTTAAAGTCAAAGAAATGGACGATGAGGAGTGCGGCTACGCCGCCCTTCAGGAACCCATCTACAGGGTGGAAACTGGGAACTACGAGTATCGACTGATTCTGCGCTGTAGGCAATTAGCGCGAGTCCGTTTCGCTAAGCTGCGCGCAGATGTCTTGGTGAAAATGGAGCTTCTAGACGGCAAGCATGTGCAGCAGCTCGGAGGGCAGCTAGTTCGCATCATCAAGGCTCTTAGTGAGATGCACGAAAGGCATTTGGAGGCTCTCGCAGGACCGGCCTTGTTTCCGGTGGAAGTAGACTTGACCAATAACGCCTTTCAATATAAGAGTACCATGCCTGTAGTACCGGTAAGTTTGTTTGAATACAAAGTGATGATAGCATAAGGCAGAAGTGAATTTTTTGACGGAAACATGGAAAAAGGTAAAATTAAAAAATGTTTTATGAGGAGCCACAGATAGAGGTTACGTTGCAATCTTAATTTCTCGAATAAATTTCCATGGGTCAAATAACACATTCTGTCAACTCCCAGCTATTTTTCATAAAGAAGTCAAAACAGGGCCTGTCGTAATCATAATTTCTCTGAAAGTTAGCTTGATGCTGAATATACCGTTACATGTTGTAACCAATGGCGGATGAACACAAATTAAATCCCACTAGAATGGATTGTAATTTACAGGGTGGCATACCGAAAGTTTCTACTCAGATTTTTTATCTTGTAATCGAATAAATGAAGACACTGGGACACGCAAATCTTAGTTTTAGGGGAGACTTTTTTTTTTCACCCTTTCTGTTCCAACCTCTACGAAGGGGTGGATGTCACCCTTAAAATATTAAAAAGAAAGGAGGTACAAATGACAACTTATTTTAAGGGGAATTGAATTTCCTTTGTTATGAAACTTCCCTCCTTGGAATCGATTGAGTCGTTGGTGAGAAGTAAAGGAGTGAAATGTAAAAGTAACAAAATTTCTTAACACTTGTGTCAATGAAGTAAATGTTGAAGATGTTCACATTCAACCTTCATGTAATTATAAAATGTCCCTGTATAAATTTTAAATTTCAAATGCTGCTATAAGAAAAAGTCCAATGATTAGAAATCAGGCCATCTTACGGGCTATTCAATATGACCTCTTTCTCCAATCCATCTGCCTTTACGAGAGACAAACTAATAATAGTTGGTTTTTCGATTAATCAAGTGAAATTTCAAAATACCATTATTAATACCTTTTCTTGTGAATTTTATTTATCGGCCAAATAATACGAGGAAGATCCCATAACAAAGAGAATTAAATCCCTTGAAAATAAGATATCACTCGCTCCCCGTTTCTACTTAAGATTTTAAGGATGACAACTTCCTCTTCGTAGGAGATGGAGCAGAGGAGGTGCACATATGAAAAAGTAAGTCTCCCTGAAAACAAAGGTTTACTTGTCTTAGCGTATTTTAATTTATTCATTTACTAGAATAAAGACTTGAAGGGAAACTTTTCGGTGCGCTACCTGCTTTTGTGATACTATTTACGGACGCTACTGATGATTTATCCCTTCAAATAAAAATAAAAAAGATTACCGATGTTGATAAGACAAAAGATCATTTTTTTCTTATGGTTCTTAGTGGAGAGCTCCCATTTAATTTTTGTAGATGCGTCTCTTTATAGTACCCTAGCGCGAACAGCCCATCGATAATTTGGCTCTAAAAGATAGAATTTACTTTCACACGAATCAAGAAATGCGTTCACGAAATACTTTAATTAAGATTCTTAATTAAAACTCCCTTAATATTTGTTTTCATGGCTTCTTGTATCTACTTACAGACCTTCAATGACGAGGACGATGCCGAGGGCGTCGAGACAGGAGAAGAAGTTGTAGAGTTCACTGAGACCCTTATTAGCAATCACCAAAAAGAGGACGTTTTAATACCTTTAACGGCCCCAGAGGCTGAGGCCGGCAACATAGAACCAAACTACGAAGAAATGGACAATTTAACATTACTACAGTCCTTGTGCTTGGACAGCCCTAGAAAGCAGGAAGAAGCGGCTGAGGGTGCCTTGCTACCCGACCTAAGTTAGACCCACATATCCCTTTGTTTTGTTAATCATTTTTTATATAATTAAACTTCCATCTAAAATGTGTTATCTTATGATTGCCGTTACTTTCAAACGGTCATGCTTGGTTCCTTATCGATCTTCGATTATCGATTGCCCAATAGAACTTCCTTTACTTTTTATTTCTTTGGTGACTCGACATCTTCTCTCTTCTCTTACAGTAATTTTTTTCATATATATTCGACAAGCAAAATTTTGTGGCACAGTCCGAGAAAGCATAATAATGCATTCCAATTCAGTAGTGATTGTGAGTTTACTGGCGTTGGTCCTTTTTGGGGCTTCCAGAGTGATATTTAACCTGCAACAAAGGACTGGTCCTCAGCAGCTGCAACACAACTCGAGAAACATGGTTTCCAGTTTCAGCTATAGAGTAGACCAATTTCCTATGCACCAAGAAAAAGTGTGGTACCTGCCTGAGAACTATGTAGAACCTTCTGCAGCGGAACAGCACCACTACAACACTTTCTTATCAGTACCAGCAACGTTCCAGATTTTCTTGAGGCATAGGCCCCATGACAAAGACGAGCAGCATTACATGCTAATGCAGTTATCGCCACCTGCAATGGAACAGAAAAAGTGCCATAAAGAAGAGGAAAACGGGACTAAAAGTGAGGGAGGCGACATAGGCGTCGCGACGTCGGAAACACCCACGACGAAAATGGGCACGGAGCCTAACGTTGTCGAAGACAATACTAAAGACACAAACGTACAGATTCCGACAAACTAGACCAATTTTACTTTTATTGTTGTTATTGTTGTTGTTAATGATAAATAAAGAAAATTCCATTTATCCGTTTTTCATAGTAATTAAAGACACGTGTGGAATGGGACGTAACGCAACATCCACGGATTGTGATGTGTGTTTATGGTGCAGAAAAAAGTCTTCAAGGCTAATGTTAACATTTTATTTGCAAAACAACTAGACATTATGGAATTTAATGAGATACGTTTAAGAGTTTTCGATTCAAAGCTTTCTTCATCGACCAGTACAAATGCATTGACCGGATAGGGATTACGCTCAAGGGCTTTTGAATTACAGCGGAAAATTTGAAATGGATAATTTTTACTCAAACAGCCAGTAACGTATCTGTTTCTAGTTTAAATAAAAAAAAACGAACTGGCATTATTCAAAAACTTTTATTTTTAGAAAGTTCATCGCTGGCCCCATTGCCAAGCTGCGCTACTGATTTCTATGTGGAATTCTGAAAGTTTTCGAATTTTCCTAAAATTTTAGTTTTTAAAGCAAGATTAATAAAAACCGCCATAAACGTCCAGTGCTGCATCGGATTTACATAACAATATCCAACATAAGCTACGACACTGACTTCTATCAAGTTTAAAAGCTCTTAAAATTCTTATTATATAGAATACTTATGTATACAGAGTGTTTCATAAAGGCACCAACAAACTTTCAGGGGATGTAGAAATCCTAAAAACAAATATGCAGATCGAATAAAATTAGATCCGAAATCGCTTTGCTTCCAAGATACAGAGTGTTTAATTTCTTATTTTTTAGATATTTTAATAATGGTTTGTGATAAGAATATGAAAATAGGGAGAGGCTATGGAGAGGTACATGTGCATGTTTTGAAGTATGCAGAATATTTCCACCTACACCAGTGGCGTTCATATAGCCAACGTTTCTACACGTGTAAATGGGTCAGAATTTAACGGAACCATACTTTGGAAGAAGAGCATTATTTTGCGATAAGGCATGTTCCACACTTGTTGTCTTTATGTCTTTTATCTCTACTAAATAAAAATTTTATTAATTTCTATTAAATAATTTTAAAACCAAATCGTAATTGGAAACCTCTACTGGTTTTTTAGTAAACAAAGGTATGAGAAATTATTTTTTATCTTGCAAACAACCACTTGAGCAACAAAACACTAAGAGGCTTAGGAATTGATGGAATATTTAAAAAATATATTCGTATTAAAAAGCCGGTGGCGTACAATTTTTTTTGCATTAAAAACGTCTTATTGAATCAATATTCTGTCTATTCCAGAACACGCACATTTATCTCGCCATAAAATGTCTCTAATTTCAGATGGTTCCCTTTACCATTTTTGAAATCTAAAAAAAAAGTAATTAAATGCTCTGTATCTTGGAAAAGAAGCGATTTCGGATTTAACTTTATTCAATCTAAATATATACGTTTTTATGAAGTCTGCATCCCCTCAAAGTTATTTGATATGTTTATGAAACACCCTATATATATTTATAGTGATTTTCACATGCTTCTTTACTCAAGGATCCAATAGCGCATTGTTCAGATTCAGACGGTAAATGGATTGAGAGTTCACACATTCTGTGTAGAGAATTTGATAACTACTTGCAGTGCTAAGCTCCTACATCACTGATTTTTATATTTGAAAAAAATTGAAAAAATGCAAGTTCTGTGGAAAAAATCATCTTTGTAACACATATTAAGATGTGTACATGTGTAAAACTTTCCTAGTGCGTCCTTGGAGGATTTGAACAACTTTTGGTTGAAAAAATATTCAGTCAACTATCTTTATAGAGAATGAGGTAGGGTAGAGACATAGGGCATTGGACTTTCCTGATCGGTGATTTGTCTCGATGGTAGGGGAGCGATGATTAAAAATTTCGCTCAAGCCACTAAACTTGCTAAAGCTGGCTCTACCAACAGCATTGAACAATAACTGATTAATTAAATCTGTATGTATATTTTAAGGATTTAAGTTTTAAATAAATTCACCACTTCTTGTTGTACGCCTCTGGCTTTGAATAGTTATAGCTTTGAATAGTTATAGCAGATGGATTTCAAAATGGATTAATGAACTGAAAGGAGTTTTAGTAATTTTTTATAAATTAAAAAAAAAATCTGTACGCCAATGCACTTTCCAGTTTCATACTCAAAAATTCTGCTCAAAGCCGTGAGAATATCCATCAATTAATAGTTAAATAAATCTGAATGCACACATGTGAGATTTGGGAAATCCCCAATAATCGTTACTCGGTGAAATATTTATTTATGTTTGCAATTTTCATTTGGCATATTTTACCGATTTCTAGCAGTAACGGTGAATTTATACCACCACCAACGAATATTTGGGTACAGCAACCCCATCGACACAAGTTCGCCTTTGTCGAATATCGAATCTTTGCTATCAGAGACGCTGATCGCCGGATCTGGCGTATGTGGAGTCGGATATATTTAATAGTTTAATTAATAATTTTAAGAAGAAACTTCAGAATAACATTGAAACATTCTCCATAGTTAATGAATGTTATGATATCTTCAAAATGTAAAAAAACAAACTAAAGGATTTACTACTACTCGACCGTACCTGTCTGGATCCTGCTCCTGCCTTTCCTTCTCCGTTTCCGCGGCATACCCAACTCCCAACCGGAATTCCCCGACACTCGACCATTTGGTAGCGACATTAGTAGGAAACTCAGTCGACAGTGCTTCATCCCTAGATGATTCTATCAGTTTACCGGTCATTATCGTATCATTAACTTTACCATAACACTAAAACTTATGTGCTATTAAGACTCTGATATATATATATATATATATATGCAATACCAGTGGCGTGGCTGATTTTGATTACTTTAGAATTTGCTCAACTGAAATATAAAATGAAATCACAATTTGTGACTTACTTATTTTAGTTTATTATTTATCTCATTATTAAAATACATATATACAACTGAACTTATAATGTTTAGTATTTTTTAATACATAATAATTCTTGTATATATCATTGAACCCTGGGGCAAGACTCATGTAAGTCCCTCACCACCAGGAATGCTCTGACGGCCAGCGGTGTACAATGGGTACCACAGTCTTGTAAATGGGCACCACTTCCGGAATATGGGCAATTATTTTATATTGCGGAGGATGATATATGATGGGGGTAGCTATTGGCCAAATTCCTAGAACCATTAACACTAGCAAAAAAACTACATATAAAGCTAAAAAAGAACTTACCAGATGGGGCTGCAAGGCTACAGACCAAAATTGCGCAAGCCACCAACAGTACCTTCATCTTCAAACTCTTTCTGTTGTGGATGAAATGAAACTGTTTTCCCCTTGCAGATTTTCAGGGCTATTTATATGTGATTTTGTACTTGAATTTGATGAGGCAATAGAGATGCATCTAAGGAAAATAAAGTGGATTGAATATCTTGTGACAATAAATTTACCATTGCGAGATCAAAGTTGTCGCATCGAGGACGATATTGTTTCTTCACTATAGTTATAATGTTGTCATGGTTTACTGCGTATTGCATTTTAGAAATTGTTTAATTTTAGTATGAATGGTGCGCTTAACTGGATACTTTTCGGCCTTTTGATATTGCCAAATACCTTAATCGTCACCAAATAAAATATTATTTTAATTATGATGGCATTCGAATTTGATTAAAAATTCCTTTTTCAAAAGTAATTTGTGAGTGACTAACTTTTTTATGTATTAATATTATTTTTGTAAAATACACTAATAAATATTCTGATACCCCCCTGGTTGATTTTGGAATTGATCGATCATCCAACAAAATCGAATTCCTTACTTCAAAAACTTAATTTTAATTAAAATTTTTGAAATCTCCAAATTTAATTTATTTAAATTAAAAAATCTTGTCTTCATTTAAGTAGCTGCAAAATGCTAATGGGACCAATTTCCCCCAAGCGGTCAATTCACAAAATTTCTTATGTTATGATTACAGATGACTGCTCTCTTTTATCTGTTGGATTCAACGTTTTCGTGCGTCAATCAGAGATGGCACCATACATAGACAAGCATTTTCCAACCAGAGGCGTAGCCTCAACTTCATAGGCGTAGGTAGAAGATCAAAGCACTATGTTGTTAGTTAAAATTAGAGGATCATAACCGAGAAAGATCTCACCATCTCGTGACCTCATTTAGATGATGTAACATCGATAGTGACCCAGATGCCTTAGTGCTTGTAATAGAAACCTTCGTTATACACAGACATTTTCTATGGAAATACTGAAAACTAGTAAAGCGTCTTTTAGGCCGTTTGAGCCAAATTCTTGCAGCACTGCTAGGGGCATATATATTTAACATAGAAAACTTATTCATGCGGATTCTCGATTTGTGGGATGTCCGGAGTTTTTGGCTCGTTGAAGATGATTCACCACCTACGTAGATTGGCTGCGCCCCAGATTAATGCACCCTTACGTGCACCCAATGGCAATGGGTGTTTCTAGGAAGCGTTTACCTACTTTACGACCCTTTTTCTGAACCAATGAGCATGGGGCAGGTCAGGGTTAACCTCGCAAGATTCGCATGATTGGCTCTCGTCTATGCAAACATTGAATAAGTATGGTGGCTGACCTTGCCCTAATGTGAGCTGAGAATATCGGTTTTTGCCTCTATCCTAAATAGCAAGAGTTTTGGAAGTAGGGCAAGCATTATTATTTCAAAAGGATGTTTTGGCAGGTTCCGAGAGATGTAGGGGCGCTCGCGCTTGCGCTACCGGGGGCATAGATCAATACAGATTACACGGAAGGCCCCAGTTTTCACTTTTCGTGCCGTTTCGTGTTTGATTAATCCTTAAATATAGCACGATGTGTATGAAACGTCGTAGGTTTGATTGCAAAGCAGCAATAAAAGCACGTCATCTTCGTAAATATAAGGAAACGTAAGATGCTTTAGAAATTTGCATACGCCTACTTCTTAACTAAACTTAACGCTTTAAAAGTGGTTTTCGTCACCTTAATTGCTCAGCAAGTATTCTTAATTTTAATTCACGTGCAGAGTGACAAGTGAAAGTTGAGTCAATCAATGAATTTAATAAAATGTTAGCTCAGGACTCGATCTATCTTGATTCAAGGAAGTCAAAGACTTTTATTTACCCCTTCCACAGCTAATAAATAGAAAATTGTTGTCAGACATTTTGCAACAAATGTTTGAATTGGCATCAATGCGCTCATAGAATCATAATAAGGATTAACTTGTCAAACTTTGATGTCTATATTTAATAACCTCCAACCGATGCACGCGGCGTTGCCAGTATATCGGGGTAATTACCAGCAGATATCACTACTGATGAGAGCGCTGCGAAACCAAAACAATCATACGGAGGGGAATACCAAAACACGACCTTAAGTAATACTAATTTTTTGTTAGAATTATTCCCCTTCGTATGCCTTTTTGAGGGTTCCAGAGGATTTAGGAATTATACTTGAAAACAGTGAATCTATAATTAATCTAACAATTTCGTCCCAAATGTTCCAAAGGTCTGTTTGGTTTCTGTCAATATCCGACATTCATTTTCATAAAGACATTCTAAGAGAGCCGGATTTCTTAGTTTTCCTGGGTTGAGTTTGGTTGGTACCTACCCGAACTAATATTCGCCGAAATTTAAACTGTGGCGAAAATCATACAGTTACTGCATACAATTTTAATTTTTATCCCTATAAATTTTAACTAAATCTAAGTTAATCAACTGGTTAAAATGAGAACTCAATGTGCGCAGATTAATCAATTAACTTAGAATGAGGAGCCTCAAAGTATACGGGACTGCGAAATTAAATCTGACAACGTGCTCTTCCCAAATTTCTGTCCTTTTCCTTTTGTAAAACGGGAACAAACCGTAATCTAAAAAGCCATCTTAAACCAATCAAATAGAAGCATTAGATGTTTGACACTTCTGCTTTTGCGCCAACAGATTCAGTGTCTGACATGCATTTTCAGACGCAAATGCCAAACTGGGCGTTGCCGCCTCTCTATTTTTCTATCTCAAAGATTTATGCGATTTCGATCTGGAAATTTTCCGCAGTCCATATTATATAGCCGAATGTTGGCGCTTAGTCAACAAATGTATCATCTGGCAACGTTGCTTGCGGAAAATGATAAATAATTAATAACAAACTTTGACACGGCCATCACGTTTAATGGAAAATGGTCAAAGGCGCAAACGTGAAAAAGTGTCATGTCAAACATTAATTCTCTCGTTTGATTGGTGTCAAATTAGATTTACACGTTACGATGTTTTTTACTTTTAGATATTTTCCACTCGCTACATGCGACAACGTGCTAACGACCAATTTTAAAAAGAATCGAGACTCGTAGGGTTCCTATAACACTGTCCTATTTAAAATTAAAGAATTTGTAGGGTTTTACTAGGATTATATATTTGTGTCAAATTGAGAGAATGACTGCGAGAATCGTTAACTTTGATAATTCTATCTTCTTGCACAGACAGTCGATATGCTTTTTGTCAATCCCTGACATCCATTTCCGGAAACAAATGGTAGGCAAGACGTTGCCACCTCTCCTTTAATCGATTTAAAATATTTTTGAATTTCAGAATTTTTTATTGTCTTGCGCCTGAATCGAATGTTACATTTTCGAAACGACAGCAAACTGACCATTAAATTCCCTTGAATTTTTACCATTTAACTGCCCAATCTCTTCTAATACCCAGACGTAGGGTTAAGATATCCATAGATTAAGTCTTAATTGGGGCCACACTGTATATTTTTTTAACGAAATTAGGATATTACAGGCTTAGAACAATTAGTGCCGCAGGTTGATTAAGAAAATAGTTATTAAAGTTTCAGTAGCTTGAAATGGTAAGATACATCTTATTTTTAGAGAAATTTTGAAAGAGAATTCGATGATTCATGTAAAAATCAGCTTGTCAACATCGAAAAAAAATTTAATAACTAAATGTTCAAAGACAAAGTTGTATTGTTTTTTTTCTGTTTCTCTCTCTCCTCTTCTTTGTAACTTTGTCTAATAAAATTTATTTCATAAATTGTATATTTAATTCGGTATCGCTTCCCACAGTGTAAGTGGTCGATTTGCACTTCAATAATCAAATGATACTACAAACATTAGTCTTACTCCATTTCAGATCTAACCACCTTACATTCGAACCCACTCCAAAGGGCTCAAAATGGGCTAAAAGGTGCTTAATCGCTGATTCCGATCTCGTAACTTGCGGCTAAGCCCCATAAAAAATAATGGAGCGGTCCCCGAAAAGGGAGGAATTTAGGTCAAGGCATTTTCTAGGGTTTATTTTATATGATTTCCTCCCCTCTCCCCGAGCAGCCCTTTGTTCGGACCCCTCGGCCCGCTCTATTCCACTGTATTTGACCTTTTGTTCTTTTGGGGCACTGTTAATAATGTCCGGGAGTGGAATATTACTTAAAAATGCATTGCTGCTACACAGGGCGTTCACCTTTTTCCGTTCCAGCTGAGGTACCTCGCGCAGGTTCAAGCACCCGTTGTAGTAAGGTACTTTCACCTGAAACGAGCGCTCTTTTTATCGTATCGAACCGCATCAAGAACCGTTCAGTTTTTGTGGATAAATAATATTATCTCAAGCGTTATTATTAAATTTATGAAAAACCGATGATGTCTTTGGATGCGAAACCGACACTCTGCTCCGGTGTGCATCCGAGATAATTTATTATTGGCCTCCCGGATCACTAGAAATGGGTTAGTGGGTCAATCAATGCGGATTACAGAATTACGTGGCGCATTAGGGTGCGCCCCTGCCCGCTTTATGGGGCTGGGACGGTCCTGGTTCTAAGTTTGAGCTGAAGGCCTCAAAACTTTTCGTCGCTTTGGAAGAAATTTGATTTTAGCACATTTTTTAGGTGTCAAATTCTTCGCCAAACATTTACCCTTCCATGACAAATATTTGCCCTTTGATCGACAAATATTTGCCCTTTTTCAAATCGGTTCAAGCTATAGATGCCTTGAGGACATGCGCAGGATGCACATATAAAAAATATTGATTTCGATGCTTAGTTGTTTTACAACCTTCAGTCCTTCAGTTGTTGTCGAAGCAAGAGCGGCGCTGGTTGTGTCACTTACGTCATCAGCTCTCCTGTCACTTCCATCAGTTTTTAGTGCTCTTCGAACGGAGGTAGGTGAGTTATCATCATTTTATTAGCCTGGGAAACCAATTTAAGGACGCAATTAGGTATAGTAAATAGCAGTTGCGTAATATTTAATTGCAGAATCTATTGTCGAGACCTTGAGAGATCTAATTTACAATCCAAACTAATCATCAATGCATTTATGACTCTCTATGTGCTTTTGTGTACGCCTATTATTGCTCAGGGCACAGGAGTGCTTTGTTACGAGAGATATTACTGATATATTATTACAGGGATGGCTTAGTAACTACAGGAAAGTAAGCATTGGGCGTCCGGTGGTGTTCTGGATTGGGTTTACCACATCAAGAATGAGTAGATAAAAACCTGGGAATTGATAGAACACGTTAGAAGTATAAAGAATTCATAACTGAAGGGTTCCAAAAATGGGCTGTAACTTTAATTGCTTTAAGTGGAACACGCTGTATGTTTTCATTCAACGACTTTGAGCTTGACGTGTTCATCATTAACGGTTTCTGCACAATTAATTAGACACCTGGACACATTTACAAAGTATTTAGCCTTTTCTCATGTCCAACCTTACTTACTCCAAACATGCAATTTGCTTGTAAGTAAAACAGTCAAATTTGTATTTGAAATACATATTACTGTAACTTCGAGATTCGGTCGATTCCAGTTAACCAGATTTACCCAGTTTCGCGGAAACATTAATTATCATCTGGACGAATAATGGTTGTGTTTATTGGTCTACTAATAGTCCAGTAATAAATCACCATGTCACTACTAAATACTTAAATGTCGTCAATTTCAGTTATGTCATTCTGATAGTTCTACCAGCCTTAGGCCTAATCACTCCTAAAAACGATTTTCTTATGTAGCTAAAAACGTACAAGTTGAAAATTCTTCGATTTTCACATAAACATTCGCATAAATAAACATACAACAACATTCAACAAACATAAAAAGAGACGCATTAATAAGAGGGACAGGCGAAGGTCCTGATTACGCTGGTGATCTGTCACCACAATATATTTCCATCATCTGCTTAAATCTCTTCACCTTCCCACCATTCCATGAATGCAAAGAGTTACTCTTGTGTTGCGAATTCCCAAAAGCTTATCTTCACTTCATGCAATGTTCCCTTGCCAGTATCCACTTTTCAGATCCAACTTTGCCAAGGTAGCGGCCATATGTGGCAATGAGTAGTTGCCCATTTTGGTTACATCACTGGATTTCCTGTAGTCGCCACAGAACCATGTCGAACCATTTTTTTCTTAACAGAAGCTACAGAAAACGACCACGCGCTAGATGATTCTTCTACGATGAACGGACGTCTTGTTGTCTAGTCTGAGACACCCTATGTGGGTCTTGATGTATAGGTTGGGTCTTTCCGTTATCGACTTTATGAATCACTAACTCGATGTGAGCTTCGTTGCCCTTGGTGCTGAAAGTATTAGATTCGTAACAAGTTTAATGGTAGATTCAAGCCGCTTGTTCCTCAGGCGATTGGTGGATGAAGGTGATGATGAATGATCGATAAGGGAAGATCGGCTAGAAGTCTTACATGATTCCGATCGTTTACATTTGGCATTAATGATGAGTGGCAAGAACGATTCCTTCCTTGATCTTGACGCTCTCTTCTCCAATATCGGCTCCTTGCAGTGGTGTAGTCTTCTCTGTGTTGGTGAAAGCTATGTTCGTTGGATTTTACAAGTCCAGTGGATTATCCAGCACCGTTTTTAGATATCACCAGTAATCGCTACTTAAGAGTGAGATGCGGTGCGCTTTATGTGCCACCGGTCTTATAATGGTGGTGTTCGTTTTACTAAAGTTTGAACACTGACTGAATCGTCTCGTATTGCTCTATGTGAGTTGCCCATAGGTGTCTCATCGTCGTTATCGCATGTCACTATTATTACGTGTGGAGAAAAGCGTCTACCAATCATGAAGCCTCGCATCCAAGGGCCTCAGTGGTATTCTGGATGCTGCGATAGCGTGGGGTATGCTGCTATGTTTCCATATTACTGTCATCGTCGTCATTGTGGCATTCCAAGAAATTTTCTTCTGTTTTCCAGCTGTTGCTATTAAGTTGCGAGACGGTGAACTAGTTCCTCTTTGGGAATCTTTTGTGCCTTTCTCTGGTTTTAGTCTCTCTCGTTTTTTTCTACACTTTTCTACCCGTTTTTTTCTACCCTACGGCCGACAGCGTAATAAGCTGACACTCCATTGCTCCACTCTGGCTCCTAATTAGTTCAGGAGTTTTAAAAAGATCCAACTTTTGTACCTCTCTGAGCCAACTTAATGGAAATGAAAACCATCTAAAATTCATGAATGCGTCCCTCTTCTAAGTGATTGGTGCATTCGTTGAAAAATACCGGGACTCTTTAACAGCCCGTATTTCGGAAATCTAGCGATTCCGAACATGTGTTTTTACACGAATTTTTTCTTAGTAATTTTGGCTTGACTAAGTTTATCCCCTTAAATTTCTCACATATGTTTAGGAAACACCCTGTATCGCTAAAAATCTGATGATTAAAAGAATGCGCAATTTTCTTACAAACATGAGAGCATTAACATAAACAAACATATCAGAATATTTTGTATATATGTATATGTATTTATACATATATATGTATATATATGTTAAAAAGCAATAAATTACTCGGTCGAACGCGCCGCCACGATAAACCCTTTTTTCCTTTGTTTTTACCTGCAGCGGCCCCACACGAGTTGTAACCATAACAATACTTCTTCTATTTTGCACAACTGATTGAGTTTCAACCTAATGATTCACATTATTCAATCAAATGCATATTTATTTAGACAGGATTTAATAATGTGTATATTAGCTTAATTCGCTGAACGCCATGTTTTGTAGAAAACGGATGTTTTTTTCCTGAAATAAATGTCTTGTTGAAATAAACGATAAAAAAATTAAAGCGAAGATTAATCTTTTTTGAAGTAATTGGTCATTTATCTTTTCAATGTTACAGTGCCTTTTTTCCTTTTGTTTTCTGTTTTTTTGCTTCCTTTTTTTTTGACAAAATAGTACCCACGCAGAAATGTAGTCGCAAAAGTGGTGTCTCGGAACGACAGACATCAATCAATTTCCATTACCATATTAGCCAAATTCTTAGATTATAACGCGACAGATAAGTATATACATATGTGCTATCCACATGTTAACTGGACGTCTGTATAGCCTTCAATCGTGTCAACACTTATTGAGAAAATATAGCAAAAACGTAAAAATTAAGTTTCCACTTTCTTGTGAGTTTCCAATGAATTTCTAATAAATTCAAAAAAAGCAATGTAATTTCGAACTGCGAAAAACAATAAACACACTTTCAATATGTGAAAAATATGGTGGGTGTTCCTTTTATTCACACGGACGAATCGCTAATATTTTTTAAAATGCTCTATTATCTTTTCTGCAATTTTGACCGTCTCTTTGCAGCACAGATATCACAAAAAAAACTTTTATATTGCATAGAGTCCGTTCAAAGCAAGGCTGCAATTGTAAATATTAGATTAGAGAAGAACGCTGTTGGTAATTCATTTCATACCGAATTTTTACGAGACGAAGAATAGTGAATAAATAAATAATGTCGAATGGTAATCAGTAATTGGCGCCCAGAATCATTGTTTAAAAAAGTCTGAATGGAATATTAAAAATTCTTTTTTAAGTAGGTCACTTGAAAATTTTAAACAGTCACTTAATTTTAAGGTCGGTTAAAAATTGGAGGAAATTGCGTTTAAAAGTAGTAGAAAATTGTTGAAATTTTCTGATAATATTGTCTGGGTCACTTCAGTATTCCTTATCAGGTCTATTGAAACTATTTCAAATATTCAAAAAATGTTCTTATCCAGATATAATTGATAATAATTATGAATTAACTTATAAACTTTTTGTCTTGCCTTACAAATTCAAGAAAAGTCCACTCCGAAGTTTTAGGGCAGAATCTGATTTTTATTTTTTATATAAGTATTGCGGGTTAGTTACTACGAAATTCTGGAAAATTCTTATTCAGTTGAGCGCAAAAACACTAATACATGCCACCCTGTGTGGTGTGACTTGTGTTAGTTGGCAAATATCTGGAGATTGTTTTCAGAATATCCTGCTTATCTGCTTCTACAGAGCGTAATTTATAATCGTAAAGTCGCGATAATTCTTGATAAAATTTCCACAATTTTCCGGAAAAAATCTTACTTTTACGACGGTAGTCTTCATAGAACTTATACATTTCCGACCTGTTTTTGTCGCAAAAATTACTGCTCCAGGGAAGCCCAGGGTTTGCTCATATACCCTACTCACATGTACATGCTGCCGGGAACATCCGTTGCTCAGCAACCCAAGCAAATAATTCGCTGGGAAAATATTTCCGTACGGTGTAGATATTTAAAATTTATACATTTAAAGATAATTCGGGTAATATTTTCTCTGACTGTTATCTGCTCAGAATGCATAGTAAGTAAAATTCATAGCCACACATTAACCAAACTTGAAGCAACATGGAATTTCAGATTGATCAGAATTACGCGCAAAATTGTTTTTTCAAATCAGCTTGGTTGACATTTCATAAATTCAAGAAAAATTATGATCAAGTCTAATGAAATGTTGCTCCGATTTCCCGAAAATTTTTCGGTAACGCTATCGTCCGAAGTGACATAACATCCAACTAACTGACTGCGTAGGTAAATTATGTTGACATATTGTTTCTCTTGATCCCATTAGTCGTGCCCACATTCAAATACACTTGTTCCTTTATTCATTCCTTGTGGCTTTTAATCATAATCATAGTAATTTTCCCCCATTGTGATGCCCCCTCTCCCCTTGCAACCCGCTGCCACCTATCGGCGAAGACTAAGTCAAGGCCAATCGCCATCTCGGCACGTGTACAACTGTGGTGACCCAATTTCGCGCCTAACGGACGGTGCCGATCCCCACCGAACCCTTCCGATCAATAACCGAAAGTCTACAAACCGCTTTTCCTTTGTTTTGTCGACTAGGCGGCGTTGCCTAGCATTGCGTTCTAGTTTTTCCCCAATTACTTCTTTAAGGTCAGGTAGAGGGAACAAAAAAACGTTTGCCGCCAATGGTAGTATCAGTAAATTTATCATTTTATGTGACATTGAGCGTGACTAATTAATCAATGATGAAGCTATTAGGAAAATGTAATAGTGGCAACGCCACGTCGCGTTCGAGGCCACCTCGATTTCCCCCGAAACGCGCAACGCAACTCACGTCTCTCATTCGAGGTACGAGTTCGAGCGGAGCGCGCTTTTAAATGTTTCCACGTGAGGTGATTATGTACTATTACGCGTTCAAAGCCTGTTCGTATACACCCGTGAGTAATAGCAATAGCGTTCTAATAAGAAAATAAGTTTTTACTTTAGCAAGAAAGGTAAGTATTACAAATTTTATTATTTCTATTCTAAGTTCTTATAGGGGTAGGGTCCTTGTACACGTAGCCACTTCCAGTGAGGTCGTTGACCTGTACCCAGTGTACAGCCACGTGTAATTGGAGTAGAAAGGGCGCTTGTGTCCGCCATGTTTGTCCTAGAAAAAGAGGCGCACACTCCAGGAGAATGAGGCTATCGCATTGCGTCACAGCGTGCAGGGGGGCGCAGGCCAATCACAGAGCAGGACCGTGGCGTCCCGCTCCCCGCCGCGGCCTTCTAGATCCGCGTTTCAGGAAATTTTCTCATTCCTTGCATAGACTTTCTCGTGTGCGGTTGATGTGCTCACTGCGTTCGCGGATTTTTTCTAAAATATTTTATTGATGTTTGTTCATAATCTATTTAATGTGACTATCAAATAACAATTGAATTATTGGGAACTCAGCTTGGTTGGCGCGTCCCTATTGTTTTGTAGTCGTGGCCGCTGTTCGAATGTTTTCCGCGACCTACTTTGGCGACTTCCGCGTTCTGGCCGCCATCTTGTCGACCCAACCAGTGATGTAATCACGTTATCATAATCGCCTCGTGCCTAGTTCGCTCTGCACTAGTGTTTTTTCAGCTTCTCAAGTCCTCCAGGAACCTAATAGGAGAGTAGGGGAGTGATTCAGGCTAACTCTGTTACAAGCGGTCAGTCTTTTTCTCTCTCCTATTTGCCTGTTTTTTGTCAACGAAGGGACCAGAACCAGTTTCAAGGGACAAAGGGCGGTGATGTAACCGCCACGATTCAAGGTTGAATTTTTGCACGCGGTTATTTCATGGCACGCTCGTCGGTTATTTGGGGAGCGAATTTCGACCAATGGGAAGGCCGGATTAAGAGTTCGCCATCCATAGCAACAGCGGACGTTAGTCAACTGTTCTGTCGGTTTGCTTTGAGTTCTGTGAATAATTTGCTAGGAAGTTTGGACTTTATAGTTCCATGTAAAATGTAATCATTTTTGTCGTTGTTTAAATTTTGATTAGAAAGGATCAGAGTTTCCTTAAAATTCGACTAGATACATCAAGGTCGCCATTAAGCTCTTTGTCTCATCTCAATAAAAAAAAACGAAGCTCCGTATATGAGTATGATCAAATATATGGAACTTTTGATAATTTTATACACGCTTTGCTAGATAGAATAATTTAGAATAGTAAGTAATAAGAAACTATCTAAAACTGATCATGGAACTGACGAATAAAAATTCACCAACTCTGAGGACCACCTTCTACCGCTTGAAACAACGCATTACGGTCGCTCACAGACAAAAAAAACGATTTTCTACTGACGTAGTACTTGCCCTACTTAACAATTTTTTTAATTTTCAAAATTGTTTTCCCATTTTAGCCGATTTTCAATTACTCTTGTTAACTGAAATAATCATCGTGACGTCACAAAATTCCAGCTGAGATTAGGAGATTATTTAGTCACCTATTAGCATCAGCTGGACAACTCAAAGCGTCACTGGTCACACAACCAGTCGTCACTTAAGTTACCTGTCAAAGCAAAAAATAATTAAAAAGACATGAGAGATCATTTTTACCGACATGAGCAATGCTTAATCCGGTTAAAGCGCTTCTTTTCAAATCGTGCATTAAGACACAGGTTCCATAAGACCACAGCACATTGGCGTACGAATGCAAGTTGGCAAAACGAGAAGTAAAGAAACCAGTTGGCAGCAGATGAGTGCGTTAATGTACTTACGAAACATCTGTTTTACATAATTTTTTTTTCGATTAAGGTTGCACCCGTAGAATAAAAACTTGTCAGCACTGGAAAATATAATTGACATTGAAATTGCGTACATCTATCGTAGCCAACACAACGGAAAAAAAATTACAGTTGCTATGTAGTAATCACAATGGAGCTGGAACCAGTGGGATAAACTAGTCAAAAGCGTTACGAATTAGAAATAGAATTCTTTTTTGCACTTAGCGAGGTATGTTCCTACTTTTTTTTTAATAAACTTTTTAATCAGATACAATTTCATTAAATTTTGATAAAGAAATTACATAAAAATTTTTTATTAACACTTCACGATATGAATTCACAAACTGGAAGGCGCCTTTATAGCGTGGAAAGTGATTCAACTGGGTGATTCATGTTGTCGCTGATCATTCACATGTTCACCTGACACTCTCTTCTTAACTTGTTAATTTTCAAAATATTTAAAAAATAATAACAGATGGTTACAAGACGTCATAAAAAATAATACAGATGGTACAAGATGTCATAAAGTGACAGGTGACAGTTTGTTCATAGTTTAAGACGGGTGAACACTGGACGTTTTACAGTATTATTAATAACACAGATAATTGCCTTTTGTGTTAACAATATCAAAAATATTATAAAAAAATGTGTTTTTTTAAATTTCAATTCAATAAATAAAATTTTACCATTTTTCTGCAGTCAGCAATATTTTTATTGTTAAAAGTAATAAATCATTATTACATGTATTACCACTACTGAGTCCACTACAGGTATGTTATTATATCTGACAAATGAGTGATCATCCGACAGCGACGGCCCATGGGGATCCAATGTCGGGAGCCCGAAAACCTGTGCCCCGGCCGTAAATGTTAATTTCGAGTTCCCGATCCCCGATCCCGATAATGTGCTTAACAACTGTAAAATCAGAAAGAGCATTTAGTTTGTCAGGGTCCCTAGCAACAACTCCACTTTGGATGGTTGGTGTTATTATAAGGGTTCTTGCAGGGAGAAGAGATTTTCTCGTTTCCTAAGGCATTGTTAATTTGTGTAGAAAAGCTTCTGTATTGGTCGCGTTGAACTGATGATTTCTAATTTATTTAATCCCGGAATTATAAATTTCGCTGTCAAAATTGAATCCTGATTCCGAAAATTATATTCCCTACCATTCATATCGTCACTGATCAGAAACATAATTATCAATTACATTACCAGCACGAGCACAAATTTTTTTTAACTTAAAATTCGTGTTGATTAACAGTGAAATTAAGTTCACTACGCTTAAAATGTCGCATCTGATTAAAAAAATCCCTTGTATACGCATAGAGTGCCCGTTTTAAGTAGTTAACTGTTATCTCTAAAACGACTGGTTACCAAAGTCGATTATATCAAGAAATATGTTATTAATGTTTTAAAATATTTATTCAGGCCATTTATCATTGTTAACTCGAATAAATGAATATTTGTGTAAGTGGTTTTGTAAAAAATTTCGGTGTAACCGGTTTTTTGCTGGTTAGTGTACGTACATATATGTATGTGTGTATGACATGGCAGACTTACAGGGATTATTTGGGTCCCCGCCCATACACAAGGAGTGTGATTTTTCAGAAAACTTAATTTGAAATATCTGTCTGGAGATATGAAATTTGCACGACAAAGCCGGAAAGTTATAAACACGTTTGGAAGAATTATGTTCACTTATGATGGCGCAACACCATCGACAGGGGTGGCTCTGAAATGCGACCTGCGCAAATGTAACTAGTATGCCAATAGTTGGCTGATCAATAAGATGAAACTGGATAAACTTTGTTAATTCGCCTTTACGTCTACCTACTGCTCGCAGTAAATTTATCAGATTGCAGCAGACTTTCGAACGATAAAAAGCTTTTTATGTGCTTTGCAATTTGATAACGTCCAGTCATCAGAGCTTTAACTTTAGATGGTTTTGATTGACTGAAACATGCAGCATGACATATCTACTTGCAGCAGCATTAATGAAAACCCATTATTATTCCGTACCATTACCGTCAGCTTAAAAACTTCATATAAGGCGTAAAATTTCAAAAATTACTGCGTTCGGGCAAAATGTATGTTGGTTGATAACACGTTCGACCTTGGTCCGATCCGGCTGAATACGTGTGTGATTCCGGCTTCATTTATTTGCCTCCATCATCACTCAAAATTACGATGATTTCGGTTATCTAACCGCTGCGCATGCTCGAACCGAACAAGAACCATACCAAATATTTGCCTCTTCTCATTATCTACCCATTTCATAGATATTTCCCAAGCCCTGGTCGAATTTGGATTTTCGTTGTGTAACTCGCGCTCCCGTGGCCTCGATTTCTGTTATTTCCGGGGGGCCATATTTACTTGCAGCCAGCGGCGTCCCCGCGGGCGCCATCTTGACGAGGGCCCGATATTTGCCGTTGTATGCGCTCGTTATAGTAGCGGTGTTTGCAAAAAAGTCCAGGAGCGAGCTGAAAAGAGTTAAAAGTCGTTGTCGGGGCTTGTCAATGTGACCTTCTTGTGTCAACCCATCATCTATCCCGCGCTGGTTACGTAAGGCCAAAACAGGTTTGCAGGGAGTCCAGTTTTGAACAATGGACCTTCCAGCCGCGAGTATCGCGCGTTCTAGAGACGCAACGTTTAAACTGAAAATACGGACGATATTTTGTATCATTATGTTATGTCAACTAGCACAGAAAGAGCCGGTTCGGATGGGGGCTTAAATAGGGCACAAGAATGAGAATATTCTACAGTGATTTGTACGATTATAGGGGAATAAGCGTTGCCAAATCTAGAACCTTTCAACAGTCTAATAAGTTATGTATACCCGAAACCCACACAATTCATAAACATTCCGCAAATTAGTTGTAGAGATGCAAAAGCGAAAAAAGCCGATTCAGGCTGTGTATTATACGAGCGAGCGGAACCCTCAAGGTCGCGGTTTCCTGGAACCTTTTTAATGGTTCTTATTTGTACGGGTAAATAATATTACTATCAACCTAAATAGCTACAATGGTGTTATTTTCAAACAAGATTCCAAATTTGACGAAAGTATTGAAACGCTTTTCCACGCTTGGCGTGCAAACATCTTCCTTTTTTCTTTAATGGAAATATTATTTTGCAGGTATGGGCGCGTCATTTCTTTCAAATTTTCGAGTAACCCCTTATGCCTTTATAAAAGCAGCATGCGTGGACGGAAGGGTGATTTGATCACACTTAACGGGTACGTTGATGGAAGGTTTAAGAGGAATTATTATATCGATATTAGAGTTAAACTGCTCTATAATTGGTATTTTTGAACATAAAACAAAATATCTGCCTCTCTGCTACCGATTATATACAATAGTTTCACTCAGATAGCAACCTCCCCTCGACGAAGTCCATGTCCAATTCGATGTTGCCAATTGATGTAAATCGCCCTTCCTTCTGTCATGCTCCTTCGTTGCCAAATGTGTTAGAGAAGAAATATAATGCAGCCATTTCATACGAGCTACTGGCCGCATTCAGCAGACTATCTAGTTGTGCAACTGTTGGGATTTCTGTTGGATGACAAGTTACCCTTCAAAAAGGTTAAATGACAGTTGACATAATTTTTGCTTCACTTTTCAAATCGTTGCAAAGCTGTTACATAACTGTCACCTGTCCTAAATGTGCCCAGTGTTAAATGCAAATAACAAATTTACTCAGCTGTTATTGTTTTATAGAAAAATTAATTTTGATTTCTACAGAGTGTCCGGAAATATCGTCGAAATATTTTGGGAGGTGATTCTGGGTGTTAAAATACTAAAAGAAATTCTAATAAATAAACATCAAAAAGTGCTTCTTAAAGGGGTGACAACCTTTTAAAGAGGGAACTCTGAAGAGGATTTTTTCGCAATATTTTCGAAACGGTTTAGGACAAAAATTATGAAATTCGGTATACTTAAATAAGTTGAAATGAGAAAAGTATTTTTTGTTAATAATTGTAGATTTTAGTCAGGACGTCACATACAGGGAATTTCCTACGTAAAATGTTGCCCTAATTCTTTTGTTTGTGACATTTTTTTTTTTGAATAACATAACAACGTGACTGATATTACTAAGTATTTACCGATTATTTACAACAAATGTTAAAAATGGCTTCCATTCATCTCAATGTGTCTTTTCAATTCCTTTAGAAAATATTCCGAAAAAACCATGTTCAAAATTTCCCCTTTAAGGGGTTCGAGGTCCTCTAAGAAGCAATTTTTGGGGTATTTTTATAAAAACTTTTTTTATTATTTTAACCTCCAGAATTACCTCCCAAAATATTTGGTCGTTATTTCGGGACACCCTCATAATGAAATTGGTGTCACGTAGAAACTTTTTATTTTCCTGAAGAAAAAAAAATTAATTTTCCTGAAGGAAATACTTTCCTTCCCACAAAATTCCCTCAGAGTGAAATTCTCGCTAGTGAAATGACTTGACTTCATTTTTGGAGACTTTGCAAAAATCTCCTATTTCCTCTATAGGTTGGGAAGACAGAACCACTTTCCTCTAGAAAAATGGTTATTAGCGTTGCAAAACCGGCTAGACCAGAAAGCATTGCCTTGCAGGGCAAACAAATAGAAAAGTCGCAGATGAGGTCTGAAAGCTTGAAGAGCTCTACTAGGCATGTTTTCCGTTCCATGACGTATATGCAATATTTTTTTGACTACTAACTTTAGTTGATTTAAAATAATCTAAGTTTTCACGGTAAAAACGAAAAAGTGAACATTTTTCAACATTTTCCAGCATTTTCCCGCAGCGAGAAATAGTTTCATTTTGCGTTGCAAAGGCGGAAAGTAATGCTTTGTAGAGCGAGGCAAGTAAAGCCTAACCGTAGCAGTAGACGAAGAGAGTTCTGTTAACGTACAATATTTCTTTACTTCTATAAATGTTTTCAAACACGCTCATATTTTTTAGTATTATTTCTCAGATAAAACGTTACTTTGAGAGAAAAAAAATTAGCAGAATATGCATACGTTCTGACTAATCGGAAAAAAAGGATTTGTTGATTTCTCTCTCAACTCACTTTTCAAAATATTACTTGCAGACAAGAAAATGGGGCTGAAAGTGCATTCCTCTGTGCATAAAGCTTGGTTGCTTAATAGAGAATTTCATTCTTGTAGGTACTGGGATATTTTCTTTCAATGCTCTCATTTTCTCGATAACAGGTTTGAAGTTCCAAACAACTGTTTACTTCTTGCAGACAAAAAGTATATGCACATGACCAATAGTAATAAATATTACACAAACTTGTTGCAAAAGCTATTATCCCGCGAGGGAAGGGTTTACGTTCCGAGCCGCAGGCGAGAGACTCAAGACTCTTAAGGAAATACTTGCCATGGAAAGCGAATATGATACTTTATCTACGAGCAAAAACCCTTCATCTGCCACTTAATTTTAATCGACTGCTGTCGCTCCCTAACTGAACGTTGAGGAACCGGTCCCGAGGAAGTTATTATATCAATCTCCTTCATGCTTGCCCGGTCATAAAATACGTTTTCAAAAGCTCCAAATAAATAATCACAAAGGGAAAGAAATTCAAGAAAAAAAGTTCCCATTTAGAGCTACGAGATTTCAAGAGGCATATGGGGTGCGTTCGATGTCCTCCATGCAGATACCCCTGCTAGTGAGGATACTGTGAAAATCCGGCGGAATTTAACACTTTTGTTGGATACCTAAAGGGGCCAAAGCCAGTTAATTGAATTAAGCGAATCCTTCAGATAGATATCCTTACGTAGCCTAAACTCTCAGTAAATACTAGAAAACGAGTTTTACTGTAATACCGCGTAGCTCTAAATTGCAAATCTCATAAAGGAGAGAGGGCCTGTTAACTTGTTGATAAATTATTATTAAACATTGAAAAGCAAATACATTAAATAAGACAAAACAATGCTATATTTTTGCATTTGTTTATTTTCTTAAATATTATATATTAATTTGGTAAAAAATGTAATACAAACTCACTTAAATACTACATAAACAATGAAAAACTTGTTTGTTGATAGGAAATTGGTTTGTTTTCGATTTTGTGCTCACAAACGATCTTTGTCTATATTTATCTTTTTATTATTTTTTTGAGTTTGTGAGCAACAAAATCGAGAACAAAAAAATGTCCTATCAGAAAAAACTTCTAAGTTGTTTCTTTACTGTTTAACTGAGTTTGTATTACATTTTTTACCAAATTTGTGTATTTTCTTCTCAAACACTAATTTGATAAATTTTCAATCACAACACACCATTAAATATACTTTTGAAACACCTTTAATTTAAGATGCGACTTGATTCATATTGAATTTTTTTTAATGGGCCGTTTTGTGCTGCCAGTGACGTAATCAACATTAAAAAAAAATAAACGCCAAAAAATCGCTTTTTTCCTATATAATGCTGCTTTTGAATTTAAATAAGTACCAATTTATTAAAAAGTTAATAGCGGGGGGCATATTAGAGTCGCACGGTATGTATACTCCTGTTATTTTCCATAATGTTGCATTTAGCTTGTTACTTCCAATTTCATAACGGAAGACATAAAAACCATTACAAATTAAATTTATCTTGGTATGTGACTACATTATGCCCCGTGTTGTAATAAGGTCAAAGAACAGTACGTATTTCATGAATTGCTTTGATAAAATACTACGCGCTTATTAAGTATGTACTTCTAGACACTTGTATTGACAAACATAATTCCTCTTATACGTGTACCCTTCCCCACTTCATCCTTGACTCAGCCATTCACCATTCACACATGTTTCGATGGTCATGTAATACTGGTAGGAAATGAAAAAGTGCGCATTCAGCCCGCCGCTGGCTTGTCCAGGTTGCTGCGCCTAGCGCGGTACGCCTCTGTTCTATTTGATATTCATATCGAATCCGGGCTTCTGGCAGCCTTATCCGAAATGCCGAGTCCTCGAATAATAGATATTTCAATTATTTTTATTTGGGTCAGGCTAATTAATCAATTTCGTTCATGCCCCAATCAAGTGGTTTATTTTGTCAACTCCCCGCAGCTTCTGTTGATTATCTTCATCTGGCGATACTCGATGATGTGGATCTCAATCCCCCTCCCCTGCTCCACCTCGTTCATTAGATTACTTTTTACCATTGCAGCACTTGGTCCCTTTTATTCTCTCCCTCCTTTGCCTGAGGTACGCCTCTGTGTTTTGTTTAAATTAGCGTACCCAGAAGCAGCGAGATTTCTGGAGTATCGTTATCGGTCCTTGACGAAAATTCACGCGTTCCACATTTCAGCTAATAATAACCAAGGAAACGAGGTCAACTCCAAAATCTAGCATAGACTTTCCCTGTGGTTGTGTGCAGCTGGGCTCTTGCAGGACTGGCTCAGTACTAACGCAATCTCCTAAATACGGCTCTGACGATGCGTAAAACTTGACGCAAGAAGAATGCGTCACTCAATGAGAGAAAGAGAGACACAGCGAGAAAGCGAGAGAGCAAGAGAGCAAGAGAGAGAGAGAGAGAGAGAGAGTGTAAATAGTCAATTTAGGTTATTCTAAGAAAAATATACAGCAATATAGTAGCCTTAGATGCGCGCTGATAAATAGTCTCTTTGACAAAAATTTGGTAATCTGGAAATGTAAATAGTGGTACGATAGCAATTTACGTAATTAGAACCTCTACCTACGTTGCCCGATAAAAGCCTAAGGATGATGTCAAACAGGGCCGGCCTTAGCGAGTCTGCCACATTGAACGAAATTTATAATGACCGTCTCCCTGTTCCCAAGAAAATCTGCCGACCAGGAAGGTCGGCCGCCCAACCTCGTTGCTCCACGAGGCCCGTAGTGATACCAGGAATTGAATTTTTGAAGCTAAAGCAAGAACTGTTTCGACGTTAGCAGAGTAGATGGCTGCAGAAGAAGAAAAGATACGAATTATTAGGTATGTCGTTTAGTGTGGACTCAAAGGGGGAAGTTCGAACACACAGAAACATTTTTGTGATGGTACCCTTCAGTCTACCAACAGCGGATGAGAGGTTATTTCTCTAGATCATGTCAAGGGAGGAGAGGCCTATTGATGAAATATTAGATGAAAAAATTTATTGCAAGTCACACACTTCTCAGATAAAAAGTACGACTTTAAATTGCATTGGCTCAGTAAAATTTTCAAAAATATGTCTTCTTTAACTATTATAACTAACAGTGGTTGATAAAATCAGATGACTAATTTCCCAGAGCTTACTTCTAACGTCTGCGCCGTGTCCAAAGGCTCGTAGCTCAAATTTTTTAAATGAGACACCCGGTATATTTTATGATGGTTAAATTCAACGATTTATTGCGCATATTTTGAGCAGAAAGTTATATTATTTATAAATAATAGGTGAGTAATCCCAGGATTTACATATTGAGTTGGTTTTGAAGTCTAGCTCGCGTTGAAAGGCTCATAACTCAAACTTTTCAATGAGACATCCAGTATATTATACGATTTTTGAATGCTACGATTTATTGCGAGTAATACGATTAATTAACTTTTTACAATATTTTAATTATTCAGGGAATATGAGTATTGAAATAATCGGGTTTTTGCGGATACTTTACTAATTTCAAAGAAGTATTTTGTTTTACTTCAACCTTGGATTTTCCAACTAAGATACGCTGTTTTATTATGAGATTAAATATATTACATTCCCCTTCTCTCACTTAAGCATAGCCACGTGTGTTCCTGTATAAATCTTTAATAGTTTTCGAGCAATTTTCATCTAAACGAATTAAGCTTTTTCTAATTGTTATTTTAGAACTTATTCAAGTTTCCTAACGTCGATTCACCTTTTTAATTGGAGCATCTCATATTATAGTATGCCATTAACTATGTAATGCGTGTATTATGTAGGGTGGGGCAACTCTCATACTCGGCCAATAAAATCAACATTCTTCTTGATTTTTCTGCGGCCTTAAATGTTATCGATAGAAATTTAGAAATAGGACAATTTATCGTTAGATTGACGGGGGGAGAGTCACTTTTGCCCGGTGTTCTTACCATGGATCTGCCATTGCAATAACTAATTTGTCGGATGGTGCAATAAAAAATTTATATAAATTACACGTGAGGATTGGATAAAAAAATATTTTAAAATTTACAAAATGACTGCTGGAAGAAGCAACTAAAGAGGAAACATAACATTTTTTAATAATTTGTTACATTTTTCAATTCATTATGAAATATCCGAACATAGTGAATTAGAAAATGAGTGCGTTTAACATTTTCTAGTACAGTAGTTCATGAGATTTTCTCACATTAAGTTTTCAAATTTCTCAAAAAGAATCTAAACAAATGGTGAAAAAACTTCAGTAATTGTTATTAGTATTTCGGAAATAATCGAATTTCGTTCACTCAAAATGTCGATGTGAAAGATGATAAATTCCTGCGAAAACAGTAAAACGTGGACCAAAGACCACTCTTCTAGAAAGATCCGAAATATGACTTATCTGTCATAAGTTACGTCATTATTACATTGATATACGGATTAACGGAAAATATGTGAAAGTCAAATTTAATGCTCAACTTTACTGTGACATGCATGCAGGAAACACAATTATTAATTTCAAAGCATTTTCTATCAGAAACTTTTTCATACACCCGTTATAAACACAGTACCTCCCCTCTAATTTCATCAACATGCTACGCGTTGTCAATTACGAAGTACCTTTACGGTGAGCGTTGAAATTGTCGTCATCCCGTATGCAATATTTTTAGTACGTTTCAATGACGTCAAAATTTTTGACAGATGACACGTAACGTGGTGATTGGACCTCTTCAGACGGACGTTGGCAAATAACCGACTGCCTGTGAGACGTCATCGAAAAGGAGAAAACCAGAGACGATTACCCGAGAGGTAATCCTCTTCGGGTTTCTTCACTAAGAAATTCTACTAACATTAATGCAAACTGCATTAGAGAATGCACGTTTAAAATCATTAAAAACAAGAGTGATGTAAATTACATTCTTATCTGGGGCAGCATCTATAGGGGATGATGTGCTGGTATGGGAGCATTTGGCAGGCTATGGCTGTTTTACTGCCATTAATTGCTCTATTATTAAATGTTCACATCGATGTCGATCTGATAGTGCTAAGCTCAAAACGTTTTGTGCCCAAAGAAGATCGTCACATGCACGGCAAAACATGCCGATTGCCCTTAGTCGAATTGACCGCCCCGCGCCGACTCAGTGAGCATATGCATCTTTAGGATGTTAAACTGGCCCGAATGCGTCTGTAACTTTCTTTTATTTGACTTTGTTTTCAGTTATGATTTTTTGACAGACGTTCGATCGCGTGACTCGCATTATTGCAAAAACTTTTTGTTTTTTTCTCATTTCATTTTTAAGACTTTTCTAAAGATTTTTTTGAAACATTTTATTGATTTCAATTTAATACGTTTCATTTTTGCTACATTGTTTTTAGCCAAAAATCGCTTTGTCTTTACTGCCACACTTTCAAGTTAAATTACCCGTGGCATACGTTGTATGCGAACAGACTCAGATGTGGTAATAAATGACTAGGTAATGGGTGATTTGTAAAAAGCAAAATTACTAATAAAATAACGCACGCACCTAATAATAATTATTCATTTCGCAACCTGCGACGTAACGTGCGACTAATATTCCTGCTTTGGGTGATAGGTTTATGTATGCATATGTGGTGTGCGAGTAAATTCAAATTCGTCACTGAATTCGGATCCCCACAGCCGATCCAAATTGACCCCAAATTGGGTCTTAAAAACAGCGATTTGTTTATAAACGACACGTAAATAACGACAAGGAGGCCCTGTTAGAAAGAGACAAACAGATAAGCCACTCATTCCAAACTGCCTAATAATCATCATTGCAGTCGAAAGTTGCTTTTGGAACGCCGGTCATTGACATTTGGCTTCTAGTAGGCCATGTTAAAAAAAAAAGAATGCGTTTTTGTTTGCCGCTTTTCAACTGTTTTGTGACGCGGCCTTTATGCAACCGAATTACACGCAAGCCTTCACACGTCACTCGCACATGTACTGTAATAATTCGTTAATTATTGGTTTCACCTAAGCAGCATTTTTCTCTGCTCTCCCAGCAACAACAATCGAATAGAATCAACATTGATCTAAGGCGGCCGGAGCCACGAGAACAAAGAAAACTGGGAAAAATTTAACCGTGGTGACGTCACTCGCGGTGACCTCATTGGCAAAGCCTGCTGCGCTTAGATAACTGGCCCGAGGGCCGATCGTCAATTCGACTGGTGCTCTACGTTGCCCGATTATTTGCGACTTATTGTGCAATGTGGCTGCTAATCAAGGTCTTCCATTATAGGTCAAGTCAAGTTGACGTTTGTGCTAAATAATTCAATAAAAAATTCCTAGCGAGCATTTGGGGGATAAGGGGTACCGTGGGTACCAGCAGCAAGGCGGTGAGTAAGTGCGGTCTTGTGTTATGTACACTAGTAGCGGACTTTTGGCGGGAAACAGTTTGCAGGAACTGGGTTCCAAGGCCCAGTACCGAGAAATTACATCATGCCTGATTGCTGCAGATCGGTTTTGCTAGTGAATATTAAATTATGTAGAATAATTGTTCTATGGGTCGGTTGGGAATTGGGGACTCCTTTTTACTGTTCACCTGAAGTCGCGGGTAATAAATTTCAAATTAATTCTTGACACACTGATACGCGCGTTCAAAGTGCACATTTCATACGTTTATCATAGCAGCGCAATTGGGTGATGGTAGTGACGTGAACTGTAATACAGCGGCATGAGATTGCCGTGGTATTCTGTGCGACTATTTTTGAAAATATCAGGGCAAATTGGAATTATTCCAAAAAGGGTTCATACTTACTCATCTAGGTGCTGAATAATTTACATATTACCCAAACGCTTTTTTCTATTTCTGTATCCTAATGTCACATATACATATAATCTGACATTTAGATTTTCGACAACCGGAAGAAAATGTAGATTCATGTCAGCTGTCAAAAATTGGACTGTAAAGTGACGTCAATTAAGCCGGTTTACCCTCAAAATTTTGTTATCCCTTAAAATATGCCACATTTCCGTCAGAGTTCACTCATTGCCATGGCAAACACACACGTTAAATGTTTTATTCTATAAAAATTATAAATTAACTCGGATTATTGTTCTAGATCTATAATGAATTAGTCACGGCCGCAAAATAGTAACATAAAGAACCATTTATTATACAATCGTGCGTCGATGGTCATATAAGTCTTTCTTTGAAAATTTTATTTATTTCTTCTCCTTCGTTTTTCTGATTTTGCCCCCTACAATTTACAGTAACCTTCGAGGGAGTAAAATGAATTTTCCTTCAGAAGTGCGTATCTAATTTTTTTCTATCAGTAATATTATGCTTTATAAAACAAAAGTGTGGGTTAAAAAAGAAAAATGAAAGGGACGGGAAAGAAGAGAATGCAGGGGGGGTAAAATAGAAAAGTAGCACTTTTCTGCATTGCATTGTAGTTAACTATGCGTGTATTTGTGAAACGTGGAAGGGGAAAGTACTTTCACTCCCTAGGAAGTAGTAATTATTTCCTCTAAGAAGTAAAATAAGTACTTATTTCTGCAAATGAGGGAGGAATGTTTTAGTTTGAATGAGAGTAGTAGTAAAATCAAATTTTAGATTAGTTCAGTCTATTTCCTTGAACTAATTAACATTGCTGTCATTACTGCCACTAGCTATGGTACTCAAGTATCATAATAATGGAATGGTGCGGGACACAAAAATGGCACTTTCATTTACCGCCTGTGTTTGCTAACGTGTTATTAGGTTGAGAAGATAATATTTATCTATATTACCGTAATCGTTATGTCATTGAAAGTTATACAGGGTGCTTTAAATTATCTTGCTGAGCCAACAACTAGACCGTATATGCAAATTTCAATTCAAGGCGGGATTGACTCCAAAGAACGTTATGCAATTAGTGGTAATTTCCTTATTCACAATAGAGGGAGCGGGTACTTCTTCAGGGGTATCTGCTATGAAAATTTCCCGCTTACAGCGCTTGCCAAAAAATCATTTCAGCCCAAATATACAAATATAATTTGCGTGTAAAAACATGTCTTTATACATTTCATATATCCAGAAAATTTGATAAATTTCTGCTTAATATTCGAATCGTACCTCCTCAAGACAATCAACATCTCTATATATTGTGATAGATGGAACACCCTGTAGAAGTAAATGAAACAAAGTGAATTTGTTTTAATGGTCTCTGATCAATTCAAGGAATCATTTCAAGGTGACAGGGGGTACCTCACCAAGCGATTTTCTTCCTGAAAGTTGAAAGTGGGGTAATTGGACAAATGTGCAATCATGCTAAGGTGAAATTGGCGTTGGTAAGATAATATTTTAAAAAGTATGTTGGTTTCTTCGAAGCTGATTTTAGTCAGTTCAAGCAATCACTTTAAGCTGGCAACAGGAGTTCTCGACACCATGCTATTTTTTCCTGAAATCTGCAAATAGGGGAATGGAGGAAATGGGTAAATGTGGTAAACTAATTGATAGAACAATCCGATAAGAACTGTATGGGTTTCACTCTGTCAACACTTACTTGGGTCAATTCAAGGTTACCTTCCTGAAACCTTAAAATAAGGTAATTGAAAAATTGGGTAATGATGACATTGTCGAATTCCCGTTTGAAGGATCCATATTGAAGGACTCTATTGGTGGCATTCGGCCTAGGGTTATTTTGGTCACCATTCTAAATATCAGAATGTTCAGGGTCTTGTCTCAGTAACTAATGTATGCAAGACAATCCAGTACGTATTCTCTAAAACTACGTTAAATCATTTCGCCGTCATTCATTTTAAATCCCCGATCGTGATTCATACGGCCGTACTAATATGGCCAGTTGATGTTTTCCAGATAATGGGGATTTTCGTTTAAAAACAGATTTCCAGAGAAGTCATTAATGTTTAAGCGGTGACCAAATAATAATAAACACATGAATTATTCATAATTACAAGTACAAGGATGAATATTTCTGTAGGTAAAACATACAACTGGCCTTAAGCTTGGAAATATAAAATCACAATCTTCTTACTGAAATTTGGATTATTAAAAGTTTGATTCAGTTAGGACCTTTGAAATCCCCGAATCAACCATTTCACATTATTTCATTCAATATAAAGCAAGCTAAACCAAACTAAACTTCGACTGGAAATCGCTAATTTCTCAAAATTCCATCCGTGCCAACACTCGATTTCGCTACCCCAAAGGGGGGCTCTGATCGATCAATAGTGCTGGGCAGCGAATTTAGGCCGCCCCGTAACCATGACGACCCTTTCACTCACGTGACACACTGACACCCAAAATAGGAGGAAAATCGTGCCGCGCGTCCTTTCTCCCCACCGCCCCTTTAACCTGGATACGTTTGTCCGACTGATAATAGTGTCCTTTGGGGTATGGACTTTCATAATTCACACTATTTTTGTAGAGAAGAGGGCTTTCGGGTAATTATATGAACATACGATGGAAATGCGGGCCGATCTACGTAGGTAAATCGGTTTTGTGAGTTTGGAACGTATGTGGGTTCACATCAGGCAAGGTCTTAACAAATATGTCTGATTTTGCTATCAAATGCGTTTATGGCATTACATCTATTTTGCAGATCTAATATAATAAAATAGAAAATTTGTTAAAGTACCTACTCTTGAATCGTCTTGGAAATGTAGTTAGAACTCCTCTTGAAACTAATATTGGAAACTTACTTATGAACGAAGCCGTAAATATCTTATGCACAGATCAGTTTTCTGTAATCATTAACTATCTCTTAATGCTTTTTATCCCTAGATGGCACTACTCACATTCTTGAATAAATGGTGAATGGTATTTTTCCTATTTACCTCACACATCTCGAGCTACATGCTATCCATGACTCGAATGTGTATTGTGACATACTGGTAACTTATAGAAAAAATCGTGTGATGGAAGTATTTCGCATACAATTCTGGAAAACACTACTTTTAGAGTTCAAATTAACATCCTGGCATGTCCCCTGTTTCACAATCAACCCCTTTGTGGCGGCAGCTGCAACTCCTAAATTTTAAATTGGAAGTATGGGCTTTTGATAGCTAATGGTGTTTTCCACTAAGCGCACTTGAACAGTGCCAAAAGGTATTTGTAACCGTTCAATTACTCTTGAGTTAGCAGATAATAGAGGTGTCTTAGTGCAATTACCGAAAAAACGTTAGTATTTTAAAGGTCGTTTCACTGCCTGTTGAAAAAAAATTGTGGAGTAATAACAGTCTCTCCAATAAAATTCAGTTATTTACGGTACAAATATAATTCAATTGTATTACTATTACATATTAACACTAACAATATCCTTTGAGATTTTTCCATGTATTTTTTAGATAGCATATTGATAACGTTAATTCTTCGCAATAGGTCGAAAGTGAGGGAACTATGAAAATCTTGTTAGGGTAAATTCAGTTATGCGGCGCATTTATGTTGCGCACCATGCGCTATTTCAAACATAACTGATTTGCCGACGTCGATTAATCAATTAATCATTTAGACGTATGCGTAACTACTCTGGCTAAGGCCACTAGACTAATGCATTCACAAGATAGTTTCCATGGAAACAATGCTGTGGTTTTAATTTAACATTTTCCTGCAACGATATTACTCTTTTGATGAAGCTGCTAGAAATTTCATCTATTCACGCGTCTTCAAGGTGACTTTCCTGTTTGTAACAAAAAAGTGACCTTCTGTCCTAAAGTATCGTTTTACTGTCAGCGAAAGGAAAGTTTGTCAACAGCGGACGACAAAAAATAAATTCTATGAGGTTGTTCCTCTGTCAAGTGGACTATACTGTACATTGAGTGTCTTAAATTGAATATAATGGATCATTTCAAAATCACGGGTTTTATGATGCCAGTAAGGTAGCGTTTGATGTGGTAGATCAAGGAAGCAACATCTTTAAGGTGCACTACGTTCCTTCGGATAGAATTAATGAAAGTCTTAGTGTAGGTTCGCGTTATGTCGTGAGTGATCGCGGCTCTTGATACCAATATCGCTAAATAATTCTTCTGGAACGATTTCACGATACTTCTGTTTGGCTTCAAGGATGGCCAAGCCAATAGAAAATAATCATGACACATCGCCTGTGTAAAATTCGTAAATTGATGGGTGGTTTATCTGCAAAGTCTCGCAGTAATCCAGTGAATTTAGCTTCTAGAGACATAAGTGCAATTTAAATGAATAATGTGATGTTCGGTGTTCAAGCCCATCGCAGCGTCGACTTAACTTGGTCGATCAGGTCTAAGGTAGTGGTAGTTCGGGAGATAAATTAACCTTTTTTTGTATTTAGCAGGTTGGTGGAGTACGTTACGTACTTCCGGAGGGCATTAGTGGATACGACGTTAATCGGACTCAGATGGGGGACTTTTGATTTCTAGTCTAGCCACTAAATCACTTTTTCGCTTTAGTGCTCGGAACCGTTGAAACGGATTTGCGTTATGGGGAGGAGGAGAGATTTCACTTTGCTCCCTCCTCAACCGATTACTGTCCTTGCTATGTCATTCTTTCCCATGGTCATTTTCTCCCTTTCCTTGTGATTATGTACGTCTCTGATCCATTTCTCCACCGTCTCCTAGTCCATTCTGCTTTCCAACGTTATATGTATGTACGCGTTTTTTGTGCGTCAGATTTTTCTATCGAATATGGGTTGTCCCAAATAAAGTGAGTTCCATTGGGATTATAGAAACGGTAATATATACAAGGTGATTCAAATTATAAAAAAGATGCGCACCTTTGTACCCGTTTAGAAAATATTTTAAAATCAAAAGTATGTACCGGGGTTGTTAAAGTATGAGCAAAAAGCAAAAAACTGTGGTTTTCGAAAATCATAAATTGAGAGTAAACCGCTTGAAGCAATTCTACGAAATTTGGCAGTTCTCTATTATTGACAACTATCAATGGAATGGCGTTGTTAGAGTTTTTCCAGGCTTTATTGATTCCGAGCAATTATATTCAAGCGCGTTATTTCGTATGGTTGCTATATTTGATTTTGGTGGTATTTTGGTGGGTACACTTAGGGATTTGATTAAATACGTTCTAATAAAATTGGCAGTTTACATAATGCAAAAATTCATAAAATTATAAGAAATAAATATTCTAATTTTGTTTTGCTTTTTTTAAAGCTATATTTACTACAAGTAAGTATAGAATATATGTTGCAAAAATGCACTAAAATGGTTCCAATTCAAATAAAAATAAATAACAAACAATAACAAGCGAAAAATGTAGACACAAAATTAACCTTGCAACCACAATTGTGCGTTTATATAATTATTTATTTAAATAAGTTTATAGAGAACAATTTACATCTATAATTCAGTACTTGGTGACACCCCCCTTAGTCTCAACTACGACCTTCAAGCGACGCGACATAAATTATACCAACTTTCTAGTCACATCCAAAGAAATGTTTTCTCATACATTGAAAACTACTTTAAAATTTTTTTTTTAATTGCTGCAGTTGCGGCAATTTTGCACTTAATTTTTTTTTAATTTGCCACAACTTCTCAACGGGGTTAAAAGCTGCCGATTGAAGGGGAGAATTTAATAATTTTAATATATTAAATTACTATGAGGCATTGCGGTATCTCAAGTTAAATGTTACACCCTGTATATTAACCAAACCTTTACAATGCGAGAGATGTGCTTCGGATCATCATTCTGTTGGAAATAACACACTCTGAGTACGTTCGATTTTTCTGTGGATGGATGGTCGCAAATTGACTCTTAAAATATCAAGGTGAACATTTTTATCTATTATTCTCTTAATTTGATGGTTGCTGGTATCATTTGCTCCCATAGCACCGCATAACATTAACGATACACTTCCGTGTTTGACTGTGTTCTTTATATTTTTGTCTTGTTGTTGTGTTATTTGGTTTTCTCCATACGATTTGTCTTTCATCCGATACAAACAAGTTTATTCTCGTTTTGTCTGGGAAAATGACAGTATTTCAACACTTGAAAGACTATTCTCGATTCTTTCTTGCAAAACTGAACCGTTTCTGTTTATTAATTCTTGATGTAGAGGATTTCTTCCTTGCTATTCTGCCATTAAAATCGCTTTTTCTGAGAACTTTTTTTGCTTTTTCAGTCGTCACGGGTTCGCTGATTCTCTGGGATACTCGTTTCGTTAATTTAGAGAAAACTTTTTTTCTAATTAATTTTTAGGTCTCAACTTAATCGTTCATCCTTTTCAGAGAGTATCTTTTTTCGTCTTGTTCCAGCCTTGTCTCGTATCAGTTCTTGACAACGATATTTGCTTACTACCCACTACATTGTGGAATGTTTCCTTCTTGTTAAATTATTAATTTCTCGCACGGTTTTTCATGTACAATAAAACTTTATTATTAATTTGCGCGTCGCAATGTCGGCTAGCAGTCTTTTATTTGTCATTTCTAGAACATTCACAAAATAAATGAAACTGTTGCATGATTTTAGAATCAACTTATTAGTTTCGAAGGAATTTGCAAAAAAATTATTTTGATAAATAGTTAGAGCCAAAATAAAATTGAGCATCATGTCGTGTACGGTTAGTTTTGTATCTACAATTTTCGCTTATCATTGTTTCTTAGTTATTTTTATTGAATTGGAACTACTTTAGCGCATTTTTTCGCAGTATACAGGGTGAGTCGGGAGGATCGTGCCAAACTTCAGGAGCGTGTTGTACATGAAAAGTAAATGTAAAAAACTCAAATGTTGTTATCAGATTTTCGTTTGTTTACAAGTTATAGCGTAAATAAAATTAAAACATAAAATTTAAAAAATTTATAAATTTCATAAGAAATTCCATAAATTAACATTTGGATATCATAGTAAATGTTCAAAAATATTGCCATTAACTTCTAAACATTTTCGGCTTCGTCTATGAAGAGCATTCGTTGCGCTCCAGATTGTTTCATGTCTTTCTTTAATAGCAGCTGCAGCATTTCTAATGCGTTGAATTAGTGCATCTTGAGTGTCCGCTTTTACTCTGTACACTTCAGTTTTAAACCAACCCCACAAGCAATAGTCTAGTGGTGTGAGGTCTGGAGACCTTGGAGGCCAACTAATAGGGCCACCACGACCAATCCAATGTCCAGGAAAGGTACGTTTATGGTAAATATAATCCTAGTTAAAAAATTTTATTTACGCTATAACTTTGTAAACAAACGAAAATCGGATAACTTTTGAGTTTTTTTACATTTATTTTTCATGTACAACACGCTCCTGAAGTATGGCACGATCCTCCCGACAAACCTGTATATTCTATACTAATTTGCGGTAAGTGAAGTTTTATAAAAAATAAAATCATATATGTAGAAATAATTACTTTTTACAAATTTATAAATTTTTGCATTATATACGTTCATTTTTGTTAGTATATATATAATATAAACAATATATAATATAAAACAAAACGTATGTGTTTTACTTTATAATCAAAAAGCACTACTGGCCTTTAGTGTTGCTATGGATACTCTCGCGAAGTGCCCACAAATAACTTGTCACTATGGTTATATTTGATGTCTTGAGGGGTTGACGCCTTTTTGAATACCTCCGGAAATACATATTTCCAGTTTTATTTGGATTTCTTCCACTTGAAATGTAGCAGTCACTCATCTCCAGCTTTTCCCGATTTGAAAACCATTCGATATTTTCTATTGCCTTAAAATTTCTACCAGTTGAAAGTGTAAAACTTTTAAATTTGAAAGGGAAAAAATTGATCTCAAATAAAACAATAGCGAAGTTTCCATAGCAACACTAAAGAGCGATGTGCGAGCACTTGTTTCTAAGCCTACTAAGTTGAAATGATGCTTTTGTTTATTTTTTCTATTTTAGCAGATCCAAGGGCACTTTTGTCGCACACGGTTAGAAAGCTTTTTTTGGTGCTTATTCGACTCTACTGCGATCCAATATGGCAGTCATATGAAATAAGAAAGTTGAGTATAATTACTCAAAATCCTGGAAGACCTGGAAAAATTCTGAGAGCGCCTTTCTGTTGGCAGTTGTCGATAATGAAGAACTGTTAAGTTTGGTAGAATTCACTCAAACGGTTTACTTCCGATTTATGATTTTCGAAAATCACATTTTTCAATTTTTTCCTCATATTTTGATAGTAACCGTACATACTTTCGATTTTAAAACATGTTCTGGACGAGCAGCAAAGTGCCTATCTTTTTTCTAATATGAGTCACCTCGTATATCTGATCGTTTACATGATTTTCATCGAATTCACTTCACTTGGGACACCCCGTGTTCCGCCCACTACCGATTTTCGGTCCGTTTCGCACATGGAAAATGTGTGCTTTGCACTATCGCTCTTTTCGCAGTACCAACACCTGTCGCAATTTTTTGTCTTCATTGTGGTCAAGTACAGGCCGAAGCACCTAGAACCAGATAGAAATTTCGTTAAGTTATAGGGGATTCTCTCACATCCTTTGTTTACTCACCCCCTCGACCTTGGTATAAGGCTTCTTGGCGGTTTGTTTTCGATTTATTTCTCTTGCCATTGTCCAACAGGGTTCAGTAAACGAGTAAACAAAATAAAAAAAGTGTAAGTTGTAGGATGAAAACTGGATTTATAGATGCCAAGAAAACCATTTGTAATGCAAGACTCAACTTGTAATTTTACAATATTAATACTTGCTATGCCTCTTATAATATGCTGATTACATCAGCAGCAACTGTATAAAAATTTTTCACCATGATAAACCCTAAACCCAATCGGAAGAAGCGTATCACATCACAAAAAAGATTATTTCTTTAAAAACATACGTAAAATCTGAACGTATAAAGAACATAGGAATGAACTAAAAAAAGGAGTTAAATAGAATCCAGCCTTATCGAACCTTAAGAAATATTTTAATACAAAACTAACAGATAATCCTCACAAAAATTATCAAACAAACTGACTGCTAGCTATTCATAAATTTTATATTTCAAATTTAAACTTTTGGATCAAATGGTTGCTCTCGGCACCACCTTAGTCTGAAAAAGACCCCAGGAAAGCATTGCAATTGGGACAGAAGTGTTTCTTGCTTTGACAGGAATCCATACAATAGGGGATGAAACAGCAGGGCCAGCATCTGCGAAACAATTAGGACTATAATTTCCTGGCTTGTGGGTAATCAAGGTACTTACACACAAATACAAAGCAAAAGAGCGAACAAATGCGTCTTAGTATTGGCCTCAACTTCCATTCTAGAAGTTATGGTGGCGTGGCAGAAGGGACAGATAGTTGTGATTGGTTCAGGTCCTACTAATATGGGTCCACTTATAGTGCCCGTGCTAACTATCACTGAAAAGAAATGGAAAGTAGTTAAAACTAGAGGAGCTCTTCAGGTATACGGACCTCGATGTTCACGGACGTCCGTCGGTGGAGGTCCGACGTGTCCCGCAGGAGGGTATTGTCCTGGAGGGTACGCTGCTGGGGCTGCCGCTCCGGGGTACGGTGGGGGTGTTTCTTTGGACATGCTGGATTCTGCGAACACATAATTACTTATTGATTTTCACAGTTATTACCGATTTCTCAGAATCATGACTTAATTTACTTCAGCGTCAGCAAGTCGTGATGACTGGAAAATTTATGGTACTTTATCTAAAGCGATAAATACAATAAAGATAGGATTCAGTTATGTAAATTTAGTGTATCGAGATTACTGGTACACCAAAAAGCAGAAATTTCTAAAGTTTTTGCATGGCTAATAGAAATGTACATGGTTACTTGCGGGGCGGCTAATCGATTTTAGGGGCGTTAACGAGTTTACATAATCTACGTTATGAATACTTACAAAAGTAAGCACAATCAACTTGATGACAGGAAGAGATATCAACTGAAATGATATCAACAAATTCAATGTGCGTACCTACCGGTGTTGCTAATAGAAAACACCCAAGGTTGAACACTGGCACCAATTACTTGACGGAACCTTGATGTACTCGATGGTACCACTGCAGTTCAATTGGTCACACTGCTATAGCTGAACCTCGCATTTAACAATTTTCAAACTAGACGTTATTGCAGGTTCTACTTGCTGCTTGCTGTGTGATTTTAATAGATCTATTTTTGCTTCGTTGCTCATAAAAATTAAAGCTGCTCTTATCACGAAAGCAGGGCCGGACCCGTGTTGCGGTTCATTCTGTTGAATGCTGCACACCAAGAAAGACCGAATTGCTTGAGGATACTTGTGAGTCGCTGTGGTCGAGCTCCGTCCACACTCCCATGTGTCATATTCTATATAGAAGCGATTTTTACGAGTGCTTACTCTGTAACTGGCTCACGGACCAACTAACGGTTCATGACCACTTTCAAACAAGACCCGAAATTTTGCTATAACGGTGAAAACGAGTCAGAAGCCCAATGCTCGATATTCGAATGAAAGGGCTTCTTTGACGACAGTTGATGATGGTATACGTCACTTTGACAAAATGTCATAGTGCGAAAGTGATATCTCGGAAAACGTCAAAACTCAGGAACGTCCGGGAAAGTTCAGGTTATTCGTGAGTGTTAACAGGCCAATTTGTGTAATTTCGGATGTGGTTCAGCGATTCACTCATTCCGTATTTGAAGGAGGTAAAAACAGTTTGAATTTATCATGAAAGTTTCCGCCTGAATTTGTGAATTTGAATACCCAATTTTGAAAATTTAAATAGGAGACTTCCAAATTTGCGTAATATAAAACCACCAAGGACGGTAGTGGTGATCCAGTGGACGGACAGAAGCTTTTCCCTCCCCAATCTACAATAATACATTTCATATCTTTTTTTTTTTAATGTCCTGTTTATGAAAGTAAGAACTCTAGTCAAGAACGTTTTGTCCAAGAGACACCTGGAGGAGAAAAGCGGGTCCAAAAACATAGCGTTTATGAGATACGCATCTACGTATCATATGGTATGAGGATCTTCCTTCTGTGGTATACCTTGTTTAGGTCAAGGTTTGAAATCATTTACCTAATACCGGTACCAGTAAATGGTTCCCTAATAATAATGTCGACGGGTAGTTGTTTATAGGTATTTTTGTTGCTTAGATGGTTTTGTCAAAGATTTAGTAAACCACCATTTATAATTATATTTTTAACGTTCTTTTGAATAGATAGTGTATGTCAAATTTAGATATATAAGTTTTAGTACAAAAAAAGGAAAGACCAGTTCTTTCAATAAAATCTTCTCATCATTAACATCTCGGTGTATTGTATCATTTGTGTTCGTACGTACTACGACACTTCCTTACCTTCGGTATATCTCTATTCGATTTTCCATTAAGATTTTTTCTGTCCATGTGTTCAGGGCGTGGGAGATGATCCTGTTGATAACCTCTACACATTTTAGTCCTGTTGGACAGTGATTTTCTCGCTATAACTTACTACTCAGATAAATTCATCATCATCAGACCTAAAATGATAAGTTTCGTTGATACAAGTACACTCTGGTACCACGCCAGGTTGCATTTAGACAATTTCATTCTCTTCAAAGAACATGAATTATTTTTTATAGCAAATTTTTCACGCTCTCTTCCCACGGATGCAAGTCGGATTCTCACGGGATCCCCATTTGACGGACCAACAACAAACTAACTAGTATCGGATAAAACTGCAGGTTGATTTGTTGAACCTTTACCATTTTTATCAAAATTTATTTCGCAATGCTGCAGAATTAAAAATACTGAAAAATAGATTTTGTGCTCACTACACCAATTTTAATGATTCAGGATAAGTAATTAATGACGATTAGACCGAGGCATTGGTGCCAACCTGAAACTAATTATATTATGTAAATTGCTGTGGCGATGTTGAACGTTGATGTTGTGAGGAAATCAGTTAAGGAAATTGATTAAATTAAAGGATGTTCAAAGTATACAGGGTTAGCGACGCAACGCTTTCGTTAGAACATTTTTGACTTTCCACTATTGTAGCCCAAAGAAATTTGGTTTCAAGGTAGGATATATCATTTTGAATTCAAGAAAATATTTTCAAAATGACTGAACTTTCGGTTATACCGGAACATACTAATTTTAATATTTTAAATGGAATTGATTTTTGAATTTTCACTATCGTAGTGAAATCAATTTTTTTTCACGCTAGAATCGACCATTGTGAATCTAAGTAATATATTTTTAAAATGGCGACACTTCCGGTGTCACCGGAAGTAGCTAGGAACTTTGATATTTTAATTGAAGCCGCCTATTTTCTTGCAATTTTTGAATTTTTCGTGAAATTTTAAGGCGAGTTTATGTAAAGTGTCTTATGCGTAAAATTTACCGTTCCCAAGTTATACGAAAAAAAAATGAAAATTTTAATAGCTGCAAGATCCTAAGGAAATCGAAATTGTGCGCTAACGACGCAAATTTTGGAATCGATGTTGTGGAACTCAAAAAAGGCTTAGTAAACCATGTTTCGATGTATTTCAGGTTGGCAAAAAATCCTCCACATCCTCCGAAACCTGCCACCGAAGTTGCATGACTTCAAATCATGATAACTGGCTTATTTAAAATGCGACACTCTGTACTTTAAAGCATTTCCCAGGGTAGGATTTAATTTTTCATCAATATTATTAAGGTTCCTTAGATCGGTTCTGGACAGGTGCTCTTTGAGTCCTCGCACACCAATGCCACAATTCGCAGCGGTTAGCGCAGAAATCGATTTCCATGGAAACCAGTAAATTTTAGGCGTAGGACACCTTACATAAGCTGGCCCTAAAATTTAATGAGACATCCTAAAATAACAGAAAACAATATAGGGTTCCATTTAAAATATGGAAGTTCGTAGCTAGTTCCGGTATAACCGGAAATGCCGCCATTTTGAATATATTTTACTTCGAGTCAAAATGGTTGGTTCTAGTCGGAAACCGAATTTGATTGCGCTACGATAAAAGTTTAGTTTTCTAAGGAACAGGTTGTGTAGTTATACCTGTAGAAAGGCCTGAGTCTGGTTCTGTTATGCGAATTTCCGCGAAGTTGTCATGATAATATCCAGTGATTCATATTACTTGATAACACTGTTATATAAACATGGCAAGGGGAAAAGGGAATATGAGATTAAAAGCCGATATTAACTATGCTAGATAAAATTACCTGCTTCTGAAATGATCCAAAGTGATAGTCTATTTAAAGTCATAAAAACAAGCCAAAGTCTCGTAATTTAAAGAATAGCCAAAAAAACGCTTTAATTTCCGAAAAATCGGAAGTAGTGATTGATATTTAGGTATCCGGTTAAGGTATTATACCGGAATGTGACATTGGAAAATTTGCTAGTTGGTTTTACTGAGCGCTATTATTGACGCCCCACAATACTTAGCAAACATCATTTGGTTGTTGCTATGGTCTTTAGTTTGCTATCGTGAATAATGCATTAAAGATTGTAAACAAGTCATTAGATTGGTACGTGAGAACTTCCTTTTTAATGTGTAAAAAGCTTTCTTTCTGCTTGTCTCCACCATATCGCGTGTAATAAAGACATAAATCAAAGTCAATTTAAACGATTTAATTTTTTTCCCTAGAAGTGGCTAAAATTCATTAAGCTGATATTCTATGAGTAAACAAATTTAAGATTCCGTCATAATCAATATTGGTATAAGAACTTACGTATGAGACACTCTTCAACTATATTTTAAAAACACTACTGTATGCAACCTACCTTCAAGATTTTAATCTGAAAAAATCCAAGTGTTCTTAACAGATTAATATATATGAGTCGTGTTCCCACGTCACCTCTAATCTTGAGACGAGGGTTACTCAGAAGATAACCTGGTAGCTCTGTCTAAGGGGGTGTATGACTCTATCTTGCAGATTTTAAAAAATCTCTCGGTATCATATTTAAGACTGTTTGAAAAATAGTTAAAAAAATGAGCGGAATGTTCCTTAGAACTTATTATTAAACGACGTTGTAATAAACGAACTTCGAGACATTTCGAAAGCCAGTGTTCATCTTCACAGAGTTCGAAAAAAAGCACAAAAAATTAATAGGAATGTTCATTACTACTTAATAAACGTTTCGTCGATAATCTGAGGAAAAACGTCCATCACCGTCTTTTACATATTGTAAGACCTAAGAAATTTTCTTTAAAACCTGAAAATTTTCATGTCGCGCGTTAGATAAATCAGCGTTGTCCTAAGAAGGTCTCAAAATGAATGCAAAACATAAGCAAGTATTCATGTTCATGTTCATGGAATTTGGATACGTGCAAGCTGATGTGTTTCACAAATGTTCTATTCGCCGAACTGATAATATCGACATAAATTATTTTTAATTGACGTGCATTAATATAATCTTGTATTTAGCACATTTTACAGAGGTAAGAACTGTATTCAACGTCGGCCTTAGCAAATGTGGCATCCCCGGCGAAATTTTTAATCAACGCCCTCCTCCCCAAAAAACAACCATCAACCACGAAAGTTCCACGCCCCCCCGGGAAAGCCGCTACTGACTGCACCGGACGTGACACTGGATCCTGCGGAACTGCACAATTACAGTTCTAACGCTTTGATGGGTTTTTCATTATTTTTCCAATTATTATCTGTCATTGAAGGGCAGAACAGTAGCCATTTTGTCAAGAAAATTTCCACCACTTCTCTCGCAGCACAGTGGAAGTAATTAGCCGAAACCCTGGCCGAAAGTCAAGATTGTAGTGCTGTCATCCAAAGAATGTGATCATCATATTATTTAATGATAGCCGGAAAATGTCAATTCTGCAGAAATTAAATGTGGCAGAAAACCATTGGATCAGACGTTATGTGATTTCATTTTCTTCAAAAACAACAGCAGATTTATAATAATGTTTTCATGGGAGCGGAGTTTACACATATATGAAACATTGACGACAGTGTTTTTGCGGATGTAGATATGTAAATTTTTAAGCTCTCGGCAAACGAGCATAAATATTAACAGCAGTTGAATTTTTCCACAATTCTACTAAAAGCCCGATTTTTCAAACTGCTGATAACTATGTCAGGGAGACAAGTGTGTGACAGCAAATTGTTGGGTGAGTTACTAGAAGTTTCAAAGGTTGGGTCAAGCTCAGCTGCCATGGAAATAATCCTGCCATGTTTTTTTAAAGTGCGTCTTAACCAATAGCTTTTCAAATTCATGTGTCAAACAACCTGTCAAAAAAATGGCATTCAATACGATGTCAACTTAATGACAAAAACTTTTATCAAAAAAATGTTTACAAGAATATGTCAATTCGTTTCCGGGGATCTGTGCGCTCCTGTGATATTTTATTATATGTAACTATATGTAACTGTAATTATATGTAAATTTGTTTTTGAATATGATGAGTGTGATATCTATTCTAAGGTAGGTACATGAAAAATAAATGTGAACGTTTTTAAAGATTATACGGCCTCGTTCGCCCGATATAGTTCTTTAGGTTAACAGGAATCCGTATTCGCCAATTAGTCAAGAATCTGCAGAGATACTACTTATTTAAAATTATTTTTATTAATAAAAAGGAAATCTGCAATTGTTCTCATAAGGACAGCGAGAAGGATCTTTTAAAAGGTAACCAACACAATTATTAATTGAAAGAAAAGGAAAAGTGAATAACAGCTTCAAAAATAGCTATATCTCTGACATTAGGACAATAATTATTCATAGTGTAGAAAAATTGATTGTAGAATGAAGTAATTCCATCACTTGTTACAAAATGTTATTGAGTAACCACCATGTTTTTAATTATTGCATTTTTTTTTACTCGAATCTTTTACGACGACTTCATCACACTGCTGGCAGTTTTCACAATGTGTGTTTTATAAAGAGTGTTGCAATAAGAACGCAAGATTTAAACTATGTGTAATTTTTGTCATAATTTTTTAATAAGTGAATACGCGTGCTAGGTGGAAAGAAGACAGATGGGAGTCAGTAGACATGGAGCGATATACGGTGCAGCAACGGCTCCATATTGTTAAATCTTACTATCAAAATGGTGAAAGCTTAGTAGCTACAATTAGTAAAGTGTGTCCAATGTTCGGTAGGAATAGTGTCCTTACTTCGTCAGCTTTAAAAACAATCATAAATTTGAAAGTGCTGGTTCAGTTATTGATATGAAAGACCCAAAACGGCCTCGTAGTGATCGTTCAAAAAAAATATCGCGACAATTCAACAGAATGTGGGAGAAAATCCAGAAACCTCGATTCGTCGACGTGCAGAAGAATTGAACATTTTGACAGCCACACATACACTCGTATTTTCACGGAAAATTTACATTTCCATCCTCACAAACTCCAGCCGCCTCACCAAGTATTGCTTTTGCGAAGATAGTTCGCCTACCGGATCATTGAACAGCATTGGTCGTGATGACAAGAATCGGCCTCCTCGATGCCGTGACCTAATACCTATTGACTTTTTTCTTTGGGGATTTTTGAAATCTCACGTTTATGCCAACAAACCTAAGACCACCCAAGCATTAAATGCCGAAACTAAATCAAACAAATACCGCCACGTTTATACAAAACACTTTCAAAGTTTACTGAAATTTGTGCCACCAACGTCGTGGCGAGTATTTATCATATGTTTTATTTTATACTTAGTTTTTAAGTGTCTACATTTTAAATTAACAAAGATTTCAGGATTTTTATACAGAAAACGGCGTTTTCTGTATCACCCTTTATACAGGGTGGCCCATTTAAAACCGTCCACCTAAAATATCGAACGGATATATTTTTTCCAGAAAATACCGAGACACGTCAATTTTACTTTGAAGAGGGACATTTTTAGACCATAAATTCGCAAATGTAGAGTTATTCCCCAAAACGGGATGGTAACTCCTTCAAGAACCTTAAATGGCACGAGGGTCAAGTGGCACGTTAAATCAAAGAAATTTCAATTCTCTTTACAAGTATGCTGCAATTGTTTTGCATCGCCTTTAAATATTATGAAAAAACCGTGTTAAAACATCGGTCAAATAAATAGAGAAAAATAAATGTTTAAATAATATTTTATTTAAATAAATGTTCACATTGCGACTCATTTACTTCCATATAATCATATCGTCTTTGTTCAACCTCTTCTCGAAGATTTTATAGCACTTCGGGCGTTATTTCATCACTATCACTATTAGGTGACAAAGATATTCTAACGAAGTAGATTTCGTCCTATGTTAGTTTTTAAATGACCCCATAAGAAAAAGTCCAATGGCGTTACATCAGGCAATCTTGGGGGTCACTCAATGAATTCTCTTCTACCAATCCAGTGTTCGGGAATATGTTGATACAAAAAGTTGCGTACAGATACTGCATATTGTGGCGGAGCACCTTCCCGTTGAAAAAATGTTTTATTCTCTGGGATCTGATCATCGATTTCAAGGATATCCACAATGTGAGGGTAGATGAAGTCTTGAAGCCGATTGAAGTAAGATTCACCTGTTAGGTTATCAGGTAGAAAAAAGGTCCAACAATACAATATCCCAAAAACTTAGCCCATGTGTTAAATTTTCTTGGATGCTGTTATCTCATAATTCCAGGATTCACATCATTCCACTATCTGCAATTATGCTTGTTGACGAAATCATTCAGACAGAATGTGTATTCGTCAGGAAAGCATGTAGAGTATAAAAAAATGGAAACGATCACAATGCGTTCACTCATCACCGGACAAAATTGCATATGGCGATATGAATCATCTGCATTGAGCTTATGAATGAGATTATGTGGTTGGAAATTATGCTTTTTGAAGGTCCTCTGAATACCACTATGTGGAATACCCGATGTTACTGTTAATTTTCGGGCGCATAAAATCATTTTTTCATGCTTTACATGATCTAGTTCCACACGTCCCAAAATTGCAATCTGTGCAGCCTCGTTAGTAACGGTCTGTCGCCTCTCATGTTTTTTGTTAGCAACGGGCCCAGTCTCCATGAATTTAGATATTAAATTCGTCACGTAGGGATAGCTCGGATTCTTACCGGGATGCCTTCCATTAAAAATTCTTGTAGTTTTTCGGGCTATTTCATTGTTCTTGAAATAGTTGGGGATAATTTCGATCGTTTCTGCGGTGGCGTAAACCGCGAAGCTTTGAATCGTCAGATGAATCGACAAATTTCGCGACAGAAATCCGGTCAGTGCAAAATCGGAACAAAACTACCCGCTCAATGCTAAGAAAACTCATCACCTTATCTTAAGAATTCGATTGTAAACATAATTTCTTGCAGTGTTGGCAAGTTCATTTTTTAAAATTTATTTCACTGATGTTTTAAAACGGTTTTTACAATATTTAAAGACGGATCAAAAAAATCTAAGCACACTCGTAAAGAGAATTGAAATTCCTTTGATTTGATATGTCACTTGATTCCCCGTGCCCTTTGAGATTCTTGAACGGGTTGCCACCCCGTTTAGGGGGATGACTCTACACCTGCACGAACTTATGGTTTTAAAATGTCCTCCTTAAGAGTAAAATTGATGTGTCTCGAGGTTTTCTGAAAAAAAAATCCATTCAAGATCTTTCAGGTGGACGGTTTTAAGTGGATCACCCTATATATCTAGTAGAATATCGCGCATGAAGCCAAAATTTACCTGTTTGGTCCAGAACGAACTCGTGGGCCAAGATAATCGTGGACTGGATAATCACATTTGGACCACCTTGAAGTCGAATTCTAAAGTACACTGTTTTCTGGTCGAAATTAATCAACAAAGTCGTTTAACGTTTAGAAACATTTGTTGATTACATTATTAATTGATTTGAAACAATATGGATATACACTCCCTGACAAAATCATAGGCCATCCCAGTTTTTTTTGCGATTTTTGTTTATATACTTATTAATTCTAGCGGACAAGACTTTTAAGAATTATTTAAAATTTTACAACTTTACAAATAATAAGCGAAAAACAATTTTTCGATAACGCAAATTTATTTCTGTGTCAAATACGAAAATATAATACATTTCCAAGACGGCGAAGACGCAGGGCAGCCTTTCTATATCTGCTGATCACTTCTGTAGTTTTTCTATTTAGTAATGTGATGATCCCCGTTGTTTTTTTGGCGGACTTCCACCAATCGGTGTAGAAGCGATTTAAAAACTTTTGTATGCATACCTTTTGAATGTTGGTCCACTTTTCTACGATGCAAGCCTTAGGGTTCTCTACGGAGTCGAACTGTTTCCTTTGTACATAAATTGCTCGAGAAAGTTCTCTCCAACAATTCTCAATAATGTTCAGATCTGGTGAGCGGGCTGGCCAGCGTAAAACTTAAATGTTTTTGGCTTCAAAAAAATTGCCTGCTATTCGTGCTGTGTGTACACGCGCATTGCCTCACTGAAAGAGGAACCTCCCTCGTGCTAGCTCTTCTCCTCTTTCAACGATCGGTTCTTGAATAACTGCTATGTATTTTTTTGCGTTTAATTTTTGGCGAACAAAATATTTATTAATTGCGTCTTTAAAACCCTATTCCACCAAGAACCATGATACCTTCTCCTCCCAGTTGACGTTTGCTTAAAAACATGTTTTCTTCATGTAAATCATGAAAATAATATCGATCGAAATAATATCGACCATTCAAATTAAAACGTTTTTCATCATTGAAAACAATTTGTGTCCATTTCTTTTTCCATGAAACATGTTTAATTGCTAATCGCTTCCTGTTGGCTTTGTGAGCTTTTGGAAGAAGAGGTTTTGTCTCCCGTTTTGATCGTCTTCAATTATCGGCTTTTTGCAAAATACTTTGGATATTTCTAATGTTTGTTTGTATTCCAGATTGTTCACAAAATGTCCTTGCAGTGGCTGCAGAGTTGGATCCTTGGCGTAAAACTGCTCCCCGTTCCTGGATGGTTTTTGAGCAATTTTTGATATTGTCCAATTTTTTTCGTATAAAGTTTCAATAGTCCTTGTCTCACTTTCCGACAACATTTTTTCTCTTTGGGTTGTTTAAATGAATGTAATTGCATTAAATAATGTCAAATCAACAATAACAATGGATGGATTTATCGTTCGTACCATAAAAAATTGTTTTTTGTTTAGTGTTTGCAATTTCGTGAAACTTAGAATAATTTCAAAAAAGTCATCTAAAATCAACAACTATTGCAATGAATTGGCCTTTAATTTTGTCGAGGAGTGTATACGAGTATAATTAAGGCAAAGTTGACATCGAGCCACTACAGGATACCAGTGGTTCAACGAAGTTCTCCTGACTAACAATATAAGAAAAAAGACGATTTAAGCGAAATGTCAACATCCGGAAATGTAAAAGGCCAGACTGCGATCGATTCACGAGTAATGAGCAAGGGATCCTTGGCGGTTTCACTCAGTATTTAAGTACCAAAAACTGAGTGCCCCACGCAGTGGCGTACTCCCACTCGGAATCCATTATCGGCGAATTCGCTAACTATTGCTTTAGAGAGTAACATTTAGGTCACCAGCCAAGTTCGGTCTTTAATGGTTTATTGCAGTCACACCAACTTAACGAAACTTGGCTACATCCAAATTGCCTCCAAAAAAAAGTGGCGGTAAATCCAGTCTTCAAGAGCCCCCCTATCGGAGCGTAATGGTACTGTAACCTATTGGTACAGTGAATAGTGCTAAATAGATGGTGACACACATGGGCGTAACATAGGGTATAGACTTAAACCTCTAAAATAAACAAATACCAATTAATACGTCGATCTAATAGGGTCCAAGTCTCAATAATAGCGAAGAACGACGAAAAGCGTTTAGTTGCCTCGATAATAACCCAACTGAAGAGATCTGATTAATAACGTCTCTATTAATTTTCTTTATTTAGCCTTTTAAATAATAATTAATTTAGTCTAGTGATAATTGGCTTCTTTTCGTCTCGACTTAATATTCGGCGTTGACGAATTCAATTAGACAGTCAAATCGCATTATAAATGTAAAAGTGTGTGACTGCTGTAAAAGCAAGGATGTCTCAAGTGGGGAGAGTTTTTGGAAACTCCTGCAAGGTAAGTACACACTCTCCACTGCGGGTTAATTAAAAACAGTTATACTCCTTTAAAACGAGTCGACCTAGCGTCGACCGCCCTTCATAATATCTCGTATACCAAGAGTTAATTCCCTTTGAAAAATCATCAAATTTGAGGTTTTAAACGTGGTCATACAAATAATATAAAAAAACTATTGAAAAAATTACTTTTGTGACATATCAGGTCAAAAACGACTCGACATCGTAAGAGTTGTCCGTTCAACTTTATTAGGAAAACCATGAGAAAACGACGGTATTGCGATGCTGCAACTTTTATTCGTAACAGTTGTACGTTCGACTATTTTAGGAAAATCAGAAGGGAACGACGGTATCGCGATGCTGATTATCATACTTTAACGTAACCAGTAATCTCTTATTTTTTCGCTCAAGTCCCTGAACGTTTAACGTTATTTCCTAAGCTAAAGCATTTATGAGGCCATGTGCCCTGTAACAGGTTTCTTTAACGTGCACCAAAGGGCACCGAATATATTCTGAGATTCTCGTCTAAGATTAATCACCGTTCCGAAAAGGGAACTTTTTAGGAGATTTTACCGTGGAAACTGGGTATATGTTTTCTGATACAAATTAATGTTTAGGTCGTGATTTTCCAATTCTACTTATAAACTATTGATCGGGACCGAATCAAAACAGGATATTATTAATTGTTTACAGGAACAAACACCTTAATCGATTTCAGGAGTAACGCCTGCCCCTTTTACCACAGTTCCAGAACTAGGTCCGCGAAAACTTATATCTGAGAAAATCGTGCTTAATTAGCCGAAGTTCTGCAAGGATTTGAAACAGATTTAATATGAAGTTCCTGAAGTTAAAAGTTAAATAGCGCATGTTCCGGATGCAAACTCTATAAAAGTCCGTCATAAAGAATGTTCAAAAGTTATAAAGCTTTCACTAAGTATATAATTTTTTAAGGAACTCGTCGCGTTTCGTCTCCAAGCGGATTTCATTGGAGTCCTCCTTTATCCCCTGCAGCCATGTGCATGATCGAACTTCACGTACGAGATAATATCTGCTTCAGTGACATCATCATTTAGGATTCCGTTAATTCTCGAAAATACACCACTGGGTATCTCGATAAGACGGAAAAAGCTGAGGATCAATTTGAAATAAATTTGATGATTAAGGAAAAAAATCCCGCGATGGTGCTGTGGGAGGGATGCATTAATGTAAAATTATTTAAATAAAATTGTTGTCGTGATTAGCGTTTCATTCGATGTGATTGGATAGCTAATTTTCCAGATATAAATGGTAAATTGGAGTATTGGGGATGATTTGTGAAGATGGAACGTTGCTAACACACCTGATAATTAAGTTGAGTTCGAAAAGCTCCACTCTTTCTCTAGACACCAATCGTAGATAATAATAGAGAAAATAGCAAGACGACATATTTACTATAATGGGACCATTCAGAGGTCCGTTCTGTTTATCACCAGTTTACCTAATTGTAACTTGATGGGTCTTTAGTGTAGTCCGGCCCTGTCTAGGTATTTTTCAGATTAATAGATATTTTTGTCTGTATCACGAATTGCGTTAGAGACTACTTTATTTTTGACCATGCCAAAGCATTTCGGTAATGTTTGTTCTAGACGATTCAGTTTTCCGGCAACCGGTGGAATTTTGTTAATTCTTTGTCTACGTGTAAATGTTTCTTTGTTTATACTTGTTGGCACAAAAACGACTTTATCTTGTTGTTAGAAAAAGTTGTAGCTTAATCGTTTAAATCTGTATTTTTGCGAATTGATGCCAACTTATGTTTTTTGATCAAAGGTAAATTTTATATGAAATGATTCAGGTGAGTGGTGGAAACGTGATTATTGTACAAGATGACGCAAAAATTAAAAAAATTGAGGCAAAAAGGATTTTTTTTTTCGTTTTTAAGCCACCCTGTGCGGTGATAATGTGTCTATGACCGGAATGATCAAGTTAATAAGAATTGATTAAAAGAAACGCAACGGAACGATATTCGCAAAAGCACAGTTTTTCTCAAATAAGCTCTAGCGATTTTTAAGCTCGAGATAAGACCGATTCCGTGTGAACAGGCATTAGAGGACCTTAGTTTAATACAGAAATAAAAAAGCAATACAATTCCATCATTTTCGAAAAAACGGAGAGATAAAAAAAATAAATCCTTTTTGAGCCCCCTTATAGGGAATACTCTATCGAATTTAATCATTTTTTCGTAGTTATCCGTCGAAAACCATGAGATGACCCCTCAGACTATAAAAGTCTGAAAGAGACATAGAGATGACATCCTTCACAAAAAACTGATAATTGATTAAATTTGAATGGCGATTTTCAATATCTGACCTTTAGGTTGAAGGTACTGTTGTTTCGTAATATTTTTTGAAGTTTTTGAAGTCATCTTTCTATTTTTTATATTCATCTTAGGTATCGTTCGAGTTTATTATACAGGGTGTTATCAAGGCTTAGGCCGCTACTTCAGGAGCGTATTTTACGCGTTATTTTAAAATAAAAGATGATTTTTTTTTTTTTTAGTTTAAGTCGCCTCCTAAGGGAGCTATTTAAAGATGGAAGAGTTGTTTTGATCATAATGCTTAAACGGTAAGTTACAAAGTTGTGAAACTTGGTACGAAACGACAAACACGGATATGCTGCGGAACAGGAAATTTCTAATTATCAGTGGTGTGGAGTCCCAGGGTAATATGCTCGCTAATTTTGCGGAAAAACTTGTTTGTGAGTTAAATTTTTAGAATACCAAATCCATAAAACGAGTTTTATTTTTTTATAGGAAAAAGTTATTATCGTAAAATCGGTTAAACTTGTCGTCCTCGAGAAAAACTGCTTAAGTAGATAAATCCTCCTCTGAACTATTTTAATATGCATAATTACGTAACTTCTTTAATATGCGCTTTAGATAAAAAAATATTTTTGCTTTTATTTTAAATTAACCTGTAGAATACGCTCCGAACCGAAGTTCGCGAGATAATTGAATGAAAGTATGAGAATTAAAATATGATCTTGCGAAAGCAGCAAAAAGTGCCCTGCAAGTTCGAGATTGAGGTCTTCTCTCTTTCCAAATGTCCACGGCCGTATCTTCCAGCATTTTACTTCACAGTGATACTCAACAACACTTTTCTGAAATTTACTCTCTAAAAATAGCTTGGCCGGTCCCTACGTTTCTCTCTTTCTCCCCTTTCTCAATCGATACTACTTCTCTACTTTAATTATTCATTTAAATTAAGTAATTCCCCTAGCTTCTTGCTGTTTCCATAAGCTTTTGGTCGCTTTTGTCTTTCCATAATTTTTTCCACCATTAACTGGTTTCATAAAAAATTTCATCCTATACTGAGTTTCGTATATTCGGAACAGTGGTTGTCCAAAAGAGTTTTTCGAACGATTGCATCCGTGGGAAAAGCTGACTAAACTCATAACTAAACGCCACTCCCAGAGACTCATAATGGAGAAATTCCATAATTTTAAACATCGGTCCTTGTATCATTTGACGGACGCTCCCTTCCCCTTCGTCCTTTTAAGAATATCCATCAAATGATCTTGTTACGGGTTAGAAAAAAAATATTATGTTACACTACGGCGCAACTAAAAAAACAGCGACATGTTGCCCGTATTATACGCCTGTTTGGAGGGACACGGAGGACACTTCATGCGTCCCGTCTTTCTGTCGTATTCTCCTGCAACAATGAACGTCAATAAACATCCATCACTTCAGAGCAAAGTACTGCCCAACAAGGCCCCACACCTCTTGCTAAACAACTGAAGCTGGCTGCTTTCGGGCATCAGAAAGGGCATGAAACAAAGGAGCCAGCACACCAACAAGCATAGGGCTCCGATTGGTGAATATGCTATCTAAATTATCAATTAATAACCAAAAAGTAATAATTTCTCTTGTGATCTTTTGCTCGCAAAATCCTTGATTTTTGCCAACTTACTTACTTCAAGTTACTTTGTTTCGCTCTCGATGTAGGCAGGGCCGGTCTGAGACTCTGCAGTACAGGCGTATAACTTTTAAGGACCTGGGCTCCCATGTTCCAACTAATAAAATATTTATTTAAAATAGCTTCAAAGCAGTGAAGTTTAAAGTGGTTAAATTAGTACCGAGTTCGTCACAGATGATAGAGGACATAAATGTTGCAATTACCATTTCGAGCATAATATCAAATGTTTGTACAGGATACCAAATTTTTGTGTTTTTAATGGGAAATTATTGTTTCAAGGCCGCAATGGAACCAATTATGGACATAAAATACACATAGATTGAAAAAATTTTCATTGCCTTAATTCTTGGATATCTTATTATGTGGTACAAAAAATGTATGAAATATTTATTTATTAATGAATTTTGATTAAAAATTTATATATAATTGCTCTACTATTAAATTGAAAAAAATAAATATAGTTTTTCGAGTAAAAAAATTAATAACATGTATTTACGACCTTGTATCAATACAGGCTTGAAATCCTCGCTACATGCTTTGAACAAAGTTAACTATAAAATCTTGAGGTATACGCTACCATTCTTCTGTAGTAGCAATAGCAAGCCCCTGGACGGTTCTGGGACGATTTCTTCGAGAATTTACAGCTCTAGAAAGCACGTCTCAAGCATGTTCCATGGGATTCATGTCAAGCTTGTTGATTCCGTCCTTTTTACGGTAGTTATTTACTGCCATAGGACGATGGGGATTATCGTCCGTGAAGACAAAATTTCCCCTGAACATGAATTAGGTCGGTGTGCTCGTGGGACATTATACACCAATCCACAACATGGCACTTTCTCCCGCAAATGGAGGGTTGGGATGAGCGGAGGCAACTTGAGCAGCTCTCGTTGGCTTTCACTAAAGTCAATTTGGGCAGCGATCGTTTACGATACAAATTCTGATAGCATCAGAAAAAAGAAGAAAATATCAGAATCTTTCGGGTAAGAGTATGTTCTGTTCAGCCCGCTGCAGCCGAAAAAGTCTGTATTGATATTGTAGCAGAGGAACTCTTCTATTAGTCCACTACATCGGAAACCAGACTGAACGATGCGTCTTAGCGTTGAATAACAAACAGCAACTCCAAGGGCATATCTAACTTCCTTTCGAAGTTCTGGTATTTTGTCATAGTAGAATGTGTTAAGTGTCTACAGGCTGATTCAAAACTCGAGGCGAAAAAGTAAGGAATTTTGTACCGTTTGATATACTGGTTAAAAAAAGTAAAATAAAATTTTGTAATGAGAGGAGGATTCGTAGACGTGGTCAACTGCTATGGCCTGCGATATATCCTGACTTGAATACTCTGGACTATTTTGTATGGGGGCATTTAAAACAATTGCTTTATGCAGTAGAAATTGACAGCCATGAGTAATTAATGCAAAGAATAAGGAATGCAGTCAAATACATTTAAAATAGACAAAATATGGAATTTTTCGCCTTAAGTTTGAATCATCCTGTATAGCGACTCTGTCTTTGGTTATTAACGCACTTATGACCACTTTGCGATCTATCTTGTATAGAGTTAATCTTCAAATTGCGGTTCTATATATGGGGGACGTCGCTTTGTAAGTCGCCTATTCGCTCAGCTACAAACTTCTGAGAATGCTCTTTTTTTACTAACGCTATAATTCTGGCAAAATCAATGTATAGTATCACTTAGCGATTCATGATTTTGCTTTGAACCTTAAATGGTACTAGTCCATATCATCGGTAGTCTTAAAACCGCACTTTGACGTCAGCCGGTCTTTAGGTTTATGAAAGTTTTGGACCTTACAAAGTTTACCGGTCCTTGGACCTTCAAAAAACAGCCTTCGGAGGAACTTTCCTCCTTCCACGAGAGACTTACCAGCGAATGAATTGTTACCGAACAAAGAACTGCGGCAATGGTATAAATTATCCTTGGAGAAATGGGTCATTTCCACGTTGGGATGCTTCTGCAATAGATGCTCTTCCAAGGTGTGTGGGAATTCTGAATTGAAAGAGAACTTTGCACCGCATTTTGACAGTACAAAGACGTATCCGTTCAATAATTCATTTTCTTCTTCTTCAAATGAACCATCTCGGGACTGGTAAGATTATCCGAAAACTAGAAGTTTCGAGTTACGTGGCTGACATTGTCAGTGTCATGAGAGATGGACAACGAAAGCGAGACGATCCAGAGGACGAGTTCAAGCTTCTCCGTGGTGGTGGATACTGTAGATTTAGCCCCCACTACCTCCGACGAGCCTCATGTAGTTGCCGTCAGGTCATGTCCGACTAATTCCACCAGAAGCGAAGATGCGAACGGCATCCGGCAGCCCAGCTCTTCTGGTCAGTTTGAAGAGAGATCGGCCACCGCTCAGACCAACCTGCGCAGTCCTAGAGCCGGAATGCTGATGCTCACAGGTTGGCAAGTTTAGGAGATGCCTATAATATCTCCACGAGGAAAATTATTTTTAGGATTAGTTAATTCCACCAGCATGCAGCACCATGAAAGCTTTATCATTAAGAGTTCTTTTGAGCAAAGCCGAGGTCACATGCCTCCCTCTTACTCCACTGTATTAAAACTAGGGCCTGTAGTGACTCACTTCCCCCCCAGCACCTACTCCTCCATACCTTTCATAACTAGACAGCCTCCTCCTTCTTATGCGGAAATCCATGGAGGAGAAAGTGAGAACCTCAGTGTTATATCTGGTAAGCCATCACCCTCTATGTGTGAGCCGTCCTGATTTCCAGCAATTTGCAGCCGATTCCTTCTCCCTGGGTCCGCACCCCTTGTACATATCCTGTCCCCATTGCAGAGTAGTTGTAGTCTCCACAATCTACACGGAAAGATCCTACTTGTCCTATATACTATCCTTAGTTTTGTGCATGTGCTGCTGCTGGCCCTGCTGCCTTGTCCCCTTCTGCCACAAGTCTTGCAGGAACACCCACCATTTCTGTTCCAGATGTCACTATTACCTAGGTGTTTACAGGCCCTTAAATATAATTTCGCATTATCCCTCGTATTTGTGTAATCCATCTAATTCTATCTCCAGAGCATCTACGCCGGAGCCGTCGAGCGTCGCGGCGCCTCCAGGAGACGCCGCTCAGTCACACGCTGACGCCGACGTTGACGCTCTCAAAAGCGCGCTCTGGGTTGGAAACTTCCCGACGATTTTCCTTTCGGAAAACTTTCCATTCGCGGCATTTGATCGTAAGATTGTTTCTTTTTTCGCCATTTGGATCGTAGGTTGGGGGGTGAGGAGTTTTGCCCGTTCAGAATTCTCCTGGACCCTTAAGGAACAATTATTCGTCTGTTTAAGTAAGTTCTGTTGATTTTAGTTAATAGTCAAATTAAGGCGATAAAGTTTGAGGGAACAATGACGATGGAGCCACAGCGTCATTTATAAAATTAGAGCCGATAATTGAAAATTGTGGCTATTGAAGCGATAGCCGTTCGGGCTTTTGTGTATATGCCGATGGTAATTGAACAGCTTCAATGAGATCAAGTAATGGGATTTCGATGCTCGTTTAATGAATATTTTGAATCGAGCTTTTTTCTGCGTTATAGGCAGGTTAGTTTCAGTCAGCTAAAGGTCTAATGCTATTAACTATAACGACTCTATAAAGAGGGATATAGGACCCTCTGGCAGCGAAGAATTTTTTATTTGCATACTCAGCCCCGTTAAAGTTGAGGTGTCTCACAGTACATCATAAGGCCGCGAAGAGCTCAATTGAGCATCAATACGCATAGGATCAATCTTGGCCCGTTGACGCGCATAAGAGTAAGTCACCAGAAATGCAACGTTTTTTCGAAATTTCTGTCTCCCTTCGGTAGAACCCATTTTTTAGAGAAGATCTTGAAAAACTTCAATTTAAAATTAGGGAAAAATCACGAATAGATTGCAAAGTGCGCAAACGCCTAAAATCGGCTTTTTATTATTTACGTTTTGATTTATGAATATTTTAATTTCATCTCTTCATATCTATATTGGCGTTTGCCCCAATTAGGACAATTTGCCAATACTTGATTTCATCCCTCTTGCTCAGGCTAGTTCAGGTTCAGAAAACCTCTTTTTATTGCTTAATTTTCGCCCATCTCATTGTGTCCTCCATTAATCGTGTCCTCCATTAATCGTGTCTTCCATTAATCGTGTTAGTCGCCTATTTCAAGAATTTAATTGGGTATCTAAATCTTACTTTTGCCCCCGGGTCATTAAGTTTTATTCAGTGGAATGCTTGCGGTGCTTTAGACCTCATCAAAACCCCAAAATTTTCCACTTTCGTAGAGGCTTCCAAAATAAGCCAGAAACGTTTTTAAGTGTAGCCGACTTTGTGACTATAACGTCACATTAACACCCCTAAAAAGGGCTTCATTACACATATGGACTTAATTTCCATAAATTCGAAGGGAATTTTTGGTACGTGACGATTTGGAATCTCTGAGACCCTATCGGGCATTTTAGAGCCCTTTTTGATTTTAAGCGCCTGTTTCAGGCCTTTACTCGATTTCTCATAAATTCACCCATCTCGTTTACACATGTTTCACTTGATTTTATATTTTCTCTTTACTTCAAATATGAAGACCGATCAGAATTAGTCTGGTTGTTTAACTCACACTGAGTTGATCGTATCAACCATAAAACTGAAAACTTGTTTCGAATTGTGAAATGGTCCTGATACTCAAAAGCAAGACGGATTCGTGAGAATTGTGCTTTAGGGTTCGATACACTAATTACCTCATCCTGCGGTAAAAACAAATAAAAAAACTTAATTTGTATTTTCAAAGTAGAGATTTCGCACATACTGAGTAGAGTTTACGCACATACTCAAACAATCAAGTGTCTACCCGTAAAAGTGGCCATCGTAAAAAAATGTTGATGGTACTTCCGCAGAATTTTGTGATCGTTCAGGTTGTGTGTAAAGAGGGTATCAGGCAGTCCTGCGATACTTGTCTCTATACACTCGTATATCGTGCGACTCCAAAAAAAAGAATAAAAGGGTAAATAAAAATAACCAAAGACTGTTGATGAGTACAAAATTTAAAACAAACCAATTTTCTATCAACAAACAAGTTTTTTCATTGTTTATCTACTATTTAACTGAATTTGTATTGTATTTTTCACAAAACTTATCCCTACTTTTCTCAAAAACTAATCGGTATATTTTGAATCGCAATACGCCATTGAATGCAGTTTTGAATCATTTATAATTTGAGGTACCACTTGACCTATGTTCTCATCTTAAAAAATCGATCAATTTGTGTTACCGGTGATTTGAAAAAATAAAAAAATTTCAAAAAATAGTTTTTTTTCGACTATTTGATGCTGCTTTTGAATTTTTTTAATTGTAATTTGGTAAAACATTAACGATAGGGGCAGGATTCAGACCCACGTGATTTATGGGGATCTCGGAAACGGTAAAAGGTGCAAGTCGGTTAAATGGAGGCAAAGTTGCGTATTTTGACGGTCAACAATAAATCATTTACGAAGATCGAAAACTCCGAATATTTTCGAAAATATCTTATAAAAACTGAGATTTGGATTTTCGTTTTTCGCAAAAAACTCGAAAACCGTTATTCGGATCGGAGAAACCTGATAATAAAACATTACTGAAAGGAGGAAGGGGTGGGGAAGGGGGGTCAGTTTAGAGCCACACAGTATATTGGTTTCATCAGGCATGGGTATGGACAAAATTGGTAGTGATTTTTTTATGATCTATGATGAAATATTTGCGTGAAGCAGAGTAGTGACCGTACGGGGGACGAGATCGGGCGACGGCCTAGAGCGGTGGACTTTCCCCGTCGGCAGTTTTTTTCTTGGGGCCAGGGGGGCGGTGATTAAAAATTGCATCCAGGAAACCAGAGTTAAGGCCGGGCCTGCTGATGCACGCACAACCAGGTGTAGCGTGAAAAGAATTTTAAAAAATGAAAGAAATTGAAATACAAGGAGAAGCATCAGATTTCCCATCTACCGGAAACTCATCTATCCTGAGAAATCCGCAACTGCTGGCCTGTCAGGCATTTTCTATACTTTCACCTCGTGTTTCACCGTAGACCAGAGAAAACGGAGAAAGGGGCCACGACGAATTACAGGTTGAAATTTGTAATTACGCAGTTCTATGCTAAATTGAAAGGAGAAAGAAGTAAACTTGCGAAGAGTGCGAAGTGGGCGATTTCCGCCAAATCTTGCCAAAAGGGAGTTTTAGGCAAGTAATTACTACTTCTGCATATAAAGTGAAATTTAAATCTACCATCAGCATAATCGTGCCATCGTAGCATTATAAGCTTAACTTAAATTTCAACACCGAATCTAAATTATTGATGGAATTTATATGTTTCTCCCGTTCCATAAAAATTCCATATGCCCAACTGGCTCTCCTTTTGATTTCGGGAGATTTTCTTAGATTTCGAAGATTGAACTTGTTATATTTCTCGTTTATTGACGGATTACTTGAATTTACTTCTCTGTAGAAAAACCGTAAATCTAGGTACGAACACCTTTCACGCACGTAGGCGAGATTTACTAGTACACAAGTTTTTTCGTGTTGTGGTATTAGAGTTAATTATAAGACAATGATAAGAAAACTGACAGAGCCATCTTGGGATGACGTTAGCAAACATCCAACGAGGTTCCTACTATCACCGTTACCAGATGGCGAAGTGCCGAAGAATCCCCTTTACAACTGGGTACTTCCCCGGACATGAAAAGGAAAGAGAAGGGGAAAATGGGCAATCGGAATATAGAAGTGTGGAGGTTTGAGGTCGAGTAATATCGAATTTGTTAGTTTGTCTTTCTATATTGTGTTAATACATTTACATTTATTAACCGTGAAGAATGTTTCCAACATTATTCAGACATGTGTAGTCTGAAAGTGATAAATATTTCTCACTTTTTATCTTCTTTCATATTTTTTTTCGATCTTCTCATATACCTACCGTATTTATCGATGGTCAATTTCTAGCGTTGATTAAGATTACCGTGTATACCGGTAAAGAAAATATAGCGCATGTCATGATAGGACCATCCAAACTTTATATTGTGTAAACACCAAACTGAAGACAAATAAATATTTATTTTACATTATTTATTTATTTTATGTCAACACAAAAAACCTTTTGGTACCAGTAAGAACCATTTATGACCCAATTTAATACCTTGCTCAGAAAAGGCGGTCTGCGCCTAGTATGCAAACATTTCCGGCCTAGACAGCGAAGATTATATTTAATCAAAAACTGCTTTATTGCGACAATAAATTAATTTTATGAGTTTAAATAAACCTACTTGCTGTAACAGTAAAACGGGCACTCTGCTGCAAAAGTAATCTTTAGATCATATTAGTTTGCCGTGCTAGTAAAGTTTATTTAGTGTAAAATGCATTGCTGTAACGGTAAAAATCCCTGTTTATCCCCTATGAAAGTAGGAATTTCTGCTAGTTTAACTAAATTTATACAAAGCGTTATTTGGATACTTGACCATACTTCAAAGTGTGATTCTTTGAGTGATTCTAAGACGAAAAGTTTATTTGTATAAATATAGGTCCAGTCATACTTCGTTTTCAAGGAGCAGGGTTTTTTTATTGTTACCTTTTAAAAAAACCTCCAAAATAACACGAAGACTCAAACTAACATGACGTTGAAACTTGGTGACAGTTTTCAATGTATTGCAAAGGAATCTTTTAAGCTGGACATTGTCTTCTTTTGCGAGTGACGTGCACAGGGGTAACACCGAAAATTTAAAGAAAATCAAACGAGAAAAACGATTTATTCAAAACTACACCTAAACAAATGGAACCCATTTTTTTTTATTAATAAAAAACATTTAACAATAAATAACACGAAACTCGCAATAGTTGTCGGAAATGCCCTTCAACTCCAATATAAGCATTGGCACGTCTTAACATCAATTTCCGAACACGTTCGAATATTCCCGGCGTATATCTTATCTGATTAGATGAATCCCGTGTTTGTTGGATTAAATGTTCTTCGATGTTAAATATAGTTCTACAAACGAAGAACTTTACATGCCCTCAAAGGAAAAAATTTAACGGGTTTAAAGCCGGTGACCTGGGTGACCGTGACTATGTTCAATGCGAGAAATATACACTGACTTTCAAAAAAACCGCAACACCAAGAAGAACACATCGTACACGTATGAAATTCTGACATTACGTTGGGTCGGGTACTAGATAAAAACGATCAAAATATCAAAAGAAAATTATTGTGAATAAGTGAAAAAATTTAATAATAATTTAATAATGGGTGGTATCCCCTCTTAAATTATTACATTCCTGTGAGCGACGTAGCATGCTTAAAATTAAATTGTCAATATCTTCCTGTGGTATTGTATCCCAGGCAATCTGCACCTGCTCGCGGAGTTCATCTATGGTCTCTGGAGAGCGAGCTAAACGTTGAAGTCTCCGACCCATTATATCCCATACATGCTCTATTGGGGACAAATCTGGAGACCGAGCTGGCCAAGGCAAAGTATCAAAATTTTCAGCTTCCAAATACCTCAAAGTATCGTTGTTTACATGTGGTCGCGCATTATCCTGTTGAAATGTGCTTCCATGATGGTCGTGCATGTATGGTACACGAACCGGTTCTAAGACACTATTAATGTACCTCTGAGCATTTAATCTATCATAAATGAAAACAAGAGGAGACCGACTACCATACCGGATGGCACCCCAAACCATGACACCTGGTGTTAAACCAGAATGACGCCTTTCCAAAAAGTCCAAATTTAATCGCTCTCCTCTGCGCCTTCTAACACGTAACCGTCCATCAGATCGCCATAACCAAAATCGGCTCTCATCACTGAACAGGATTCTTCTCCATTCATCCACCCATTGCACTCTCAGATGACACCACTCCAGTCGGGCCACCCTGTGGTTTCGTGATAATGGAAGCCGACGCATAGGACTATATGAATTTAGTCCAAAACTTCAAATTCTGCGATACATCGTACTAAGGGAGACCCTTCGATTTAGGGTGGCTACCCAGTTAGCACCAAGAGATGGAATTGTTCCAAACGGGACGCCTGTCGCTGAACGACGAAGTCGCCGGCCTTCGCGTTGGTTCGTCATTCTTGGACGGCCACTACCACGATGACGATTTACTGACCCTTCGTTAGTCCAATCTCTCCAAGCTCTTAGCACTGTTGATGCGTTTCGATCCAATCCACGTGCAATTTCGCGGAATGGTAAACCTGCCTCGTGCATACCAACAATTCTTCCCCTTTCAAAGGGAGGTAACTGCATTTTGGCGTACACGAGGCATTTTGCACTACCACACATTTAATATGGTACTCACAATGGTACCTTTATCGCTATTCGCCCATAAACAAATTTGCAAAAAGAATGATCGTCACAGATAAAAAAGTAAAGAAAAACTTCATATCGCATTAAAATACGAACTTGAAATTTTTATCATTTTTTTTCTCTTTACAAGTCTAAAATCATACCAAAATTTCAAATACATGTAGGGTTACGTAACTAACCCTCCGCTTTAGTTTCGTGTCTAGTAATTTTGTAAATATGCGTTAAGTTTAGGTTCGATAAGGGTTAGACAGTAGGAATTACTTTTAAGATAGAAATACCCCCTGAGGCACGGCACTGGTAGACATTGACTAGAGCATGAGAATTTCCCATGCCATGCCTTGTCGATGTTGGAAATCCCCGCAATAGACCTTGTCGGTCCCACAGCTGCAGTTCCAATTCCCGGTTAAGACGCCACGGTTTGATGCGGCAAATGGTGCAGATGGCACCCTGGCCAAGGTACGCCCATGGTTTATCACTACTGTACTTAAGGTTGGTACTTAAGGATGGACAAGGCATGGAGGGCCCTCTTTTCTCGCCCTTGTTTTTGGGATACGGTCGGTCATTGTAACGCAGTCGTCGTGTCCGCGCTCATCAAATTCATTAGTCACTCTAACACTCTCTGTATATTCCTCATTAATAGACGTAAACTTGTATACTCTCTGACCTTGGTCTCTCTCTGACCTGTGATTTCATTACAAAGATATAACCAACATCATATATCTAAAGTAGTATCAAAACCCGATGCTACATACATACAATGCGTTCTTCTTGGTGATGCGGTTTTTCTGAAAGTCAGTGTATAAAAGTTTTTAAAAAGTCATAAGTAACATTATTAATCAAGAATAACACTGCCAAACTTCAACGAAATCGTCTAAAGGATTATTAAGATTTTTGAGAAAAAACGATTTTTTAAGAAAAGTCTGACACCCCGTATCTTGAAAACGAAGCGTTACGGGACGCACATTTCCGTAAACTTTTCGTCTTAGAATCGCTTAAAGAACGATCCATCGAAGTTTGGCCACGCACTTAAATAACACCCTCTATTTACGGCGGTGAATAGTTTCCCAGCTCGGGAGCTCCAAGCTGCATTACTTTAGACACCTGCCATGGTTAACCAACTGCGGGGAGCGATAAAACTCCATATTAAGCATAATGTGGCATAATCCTCCCTATGATGGAACACTCCTGTTAGCTTACGTAACTGTCACATTAGGGGCATATGAGACGGAAATCCTGGTAAGCTTATTCAGGACAAGCTTGCTAGGATAACATTGGTGTTCCATCAAAGGGGTGATTATGTGCTTTAAGTCGAATTTCTTATCGTTGGCTTTTATTTAAATGCTCCCTCTGAGTGAAGAACGCATTAAATCTATTCACTTTCATGTGAAATGCACCACCCAGTAAGAATAATAATAAAATATTGTAATTTTCGCAAAAGAGTGCTTTAAACAGAGTAATAGATGATCAAAGTTTCAGTAACGAAACCAACATTAATTAATAAGAGAGTTAACGATAAATGACGTCGCCTTGTATAGCAATGTAAGCACACACCCTTCGTGGCATGCTTTGCAACAAATGATCATTAGCTTTCTGAGATATTTCATTTTAAAGTACCTCAAGGTGGATGCCGTAGATCATCCAAGTTGTTTGGAGGCCTCGGTAAATTTCGAGGATGGCGACTCATCATGTCCCAAAGATGTTCGATGGGTGATAAGTCCGGTGATCGTGCAGGCTAAAGCAGCATTTTCAATTGTTCTTGTTCCAGTTACATTCGAATAATGTCCGCAGCATGAGGCCTTGCATTATGCTGTCGGAAAATGTCATTTGGTCTAGTCTGCATGGAGGGTACTAATATTGGCCTCTAGTATATAAATTGAACGAATCCTATCTCAAATGTTAACTAATGTTATGGGAGAATTTGAGTTGCGGCTTGCTCACTGTCAAGAAGTCGATGGAGCACAATTCGAACATTTATTACATTAGATTCTAATGGTGTGTACTGTTTTTTTTTGTATATTTTTTAAAGAATGTATTTCATTCAATTCCGTCGTGATATGTATGCAATCGTAAATTTCTCGATGTCTGTTAAGTTTAGGTACAGGACATGTTATATGAAACATACGTAGAATATTGCCTACAATCCAAATATCAAATAAACAATAGGTGTTTCCATTAAAAAAAAACAAAATTGGTGGTCGTAGCTAATTTTTGGGCTACCCTGTGTATATAAACTTACTATAAAAAACAGTATTAAAAAATAAAAAACCACGGGCCCGAGCGTTTTTCCAAAAAAACCAACTGCTAAATTTTGAATAATTTAAGCCTGTCTTTCGGCTTCACTGCATACTGGGTGTGATCTAAATGTGAGGCAAAAATTTAGGGGGCTATTCTCTGGGTACTATTAAGAATTTTCTGTCCTTTGGCGATTTTAGGAAAAATGCTTTGTTCCGTAGATACAAAGCCACAAATGTTTATTGACTATTTTTTTCTTTTTTACTAAAATGGTTAAACTAAACATAACAAAATGGTGTGAATTTTGAAAACAGCACTAGTAAACGCGTTGGACGTCATTTAGCTCGTTATACATTTTCAAATATGTTTCTTTTAATCTTATTTCTATCATGACTATCTATACAAATGCTGAGATGACTCGCATGCATTTCAAGTATCAACTTGTCTCAGCAACAAAAATTGGAAGGTCTTTGAATGTCAGTACTAAGACTGTGCGGAAAGTTTTGAGGGAAGATTTGATGCACCCGTATCACATACAACATGTTAAAGCTTTTATTTCTACAGATTTTCCCTTGAGGATTGCATCTTGTCAATGACCTTTGCGCACATTGGTGCAAACTCGGCAACTACTGTCGTTGATTCTCTTTACCGATGAAAGAAATTTCTCGGGAAATGCAATAAGAAATTTTCATAATAATGATGCTGTTATACACCTTCTTATCCTCAAACCCAGCATCTGTCACATATCTTATTATCCCAGACAACATAAACCTTTCCCAATAACATGGGATTATCATAGGAATAATTTAGAGCAATTGAACTGTCACCAGACTGCCCTTTCATCTATACATGAACAATTAACTGCGACCAAAGTCTCAAATTCCCGGGTGTTTGCCCTTAGCAGTGTAATTTAGATAAGTTGTCCTATACATATATAAGCAGTTTTCGGCCCCAAAATTGATGATTATTATTCTTTCTTCAGACAGAGTGCATAGTGCTAGAAGCTCTTAAAACAAATAGTCCAGAGTGAAAGTATAGAACCTTAGTAATAAAATAAAAAGTTGTTGGTGAGTTAACTGAATCGTCTCAATCCTGATAAATCTACATCGTGGTGTCGACCACGTATAAAATGCCGGCTGGTGTCAACAATGCATGACCCGAAGAAAATCCGTATGACGTACTAGAAGCTTACTTTCAACACCAATTTACGTTAAATGTTTGGGTTGGTATTGTGGGTGATTGGCTAATTGGACTAATACGTCTACCAGAAAGACTTATAGGCGCAGTTTATCGTAACTTTTTGGAACAATAGCTTTCTGAGTTCCTTGAATATGTATCTTTGTCAACCAGAAACATAATGTAGTTCATGTACGACGGAGCACCAGCGCGTTTTAGGAGGATTGCTCGCGAATTTTTAATGGAAACATATGGAGATCGCTGGATTGGTCGTGGTGAACCTCACTTATGGCCAGCTAGATCCAAAGACTTGAACCCTCTGGACTATTTCCTATGGGGTCAATTATTAGGTCGTGTAGTATGAAATGAGTAGAATTGAAACTTTAGTTTTTTTTTTCATATGAAATGTTTTTATTGTCAATCGAAATATGCACCACCATTATCAATACACTTCTGCCATTTAACGGGAAGTTCATTGATTCCCCTGCTGTAAAAGCCTGCAGGCCGGGAGTCGCTAAACTCGCGGAAGGCAGCTTTGACAGCCTCGTCGGAGTTGAATATTTTCCCTACCAAGAAGTTATCCAAATTTTGAAAGAAGTGGTAATCAGTGGGTGCTAAGTCGGGTGAATACGGTGAATGACGAAGAGTTTCCAATTCCAACTCCTGTAGCTTGGCTAAGGTGACTTGTGCGGTATGTGGCCGAGCGTTGTCGTGCAACAATAGCGGTGCGCTTCGATTTACTAATCTTGGCTGCTTAACCGTCAGTTGCCTCATCATTTCGGTCAGTTGTCGGCAGTAGACATCAGCCGTAATCGATTCACCAGGTTTCATGAAGCTGCGATGGATGACACCCGCGTTGGACCACCAAACGGACACCATAAGCTTCTTTCGATGAAGATTTTTTTTCGCACTATGTTTTGGTGGTTCATCTTGATCCAACCGCTGCGATGAACGTCTGGTATTGTCATGTAGGATCCATTTCTCATCACAAGTAACAATCCGATTCAAAAATGGATCGTTATTATGCCGGCACAACAACGAAACACAAGCTTCGAGACGTCGTTCTTTCTGTATGTCGCTCAACTCATGCGGTACTCACTTGTCCAGCTTTTTCACCTCACCAATTTCAGCCAAATGAGTCAATATTGTTTTTTTGGTTACACTGAATATTAACGAAAATTCGAACGCACTTTGACGTGGATTCGCTTCCACCACGGCTTTCAGATGATCGTTATCCACTTGAGTTTCAGGTCGTCCACGTGGTTCATTTGTTAGGTCAAAATTGCCAGAACGAAATTTCATGAACCAACGAGATACTGTTTGCCGTGAAGTGACTTCAGTACCAAACACGTCATTAATATTGCGACCGTCTGCGCTGTTGTGGTCCCACGGTGGAACTCATATTTCATTAACACACGAATTTCACTATTTTGCATGGCTGCACAAAATTTTTTATAAAAATAAAAGTTTTCAATAATTTTTAACACTTTAAACTCTGATCGAAAGAGGAAGAATGTGCCTTTCCCACATGAAAAAGTCAAGTCCAAATATAGATTTAGAGTGAAGTTATTCACAGTTGAATGTGGCATTTCGAGAATCTACTCATTTAATACTACACGACCTAATAAAATCACTAGTTTACACTTATCCAGTGGAAACCTGGAATAGTTGAGAAATCGCATAATTGATGGATGCAATTCTAGAAAAAACAGTCCCGGTATATTTGAAAGAGTTCGGTTGTTAATAAAGACAAGATTAGAAGCGCGCAGCCAAGCTGGCGGCAGCTAGTTTGAACAATAATTGTAGCTTTTAATAAATTTCATGAAAAATATTTATCACCTTGTATCTAGGGAAAAAAGCATTTTTCCTAAGATCGTCAAAGGACAAAAAAATTCTTAAAGTTACTCGGAGAATAGCCCGAATGGCCTAAATTATTGTCTAACATTTAGGAAACACGCTGTATACACGATCATTTGGCACTCTGTTTTGAAGAATTATTTTGCAAAAATTACAAGACTGAATTGCGAAACGAAATTGCTGAAAACGAAAATTACACAAAATTCGTACGAAGGCAAGTGTACTTCTGCGGTTAATCCATCATCACGTGTTTTTCAGGAGAGTGGTACTAACCCAACAATGGCGATATCTAATTAAAACGCTACATATACGCTGTCTCATAAATGGTTATTTGTTATCTGACTATTTGTTAAGCGGAGAGTTACACAGCGGAGGCAAATTAAAGCTGACATTGCGTAATAGCTAATTATATAACAGTGATCTATTCATTTAATCCAGTTTTCATAGCGCTAAACGCAATCTAGAAACACACAATTGTACGATATGCTGAGTTTTTCCAACCAGGTCAAGGACAATTTTCAAGAAGGTCATTTTTTTAAAGAAAATATGTCTTAAATAAAAATCGCAAAAAGCATACGCAGTTTACAATGAGCGCACATTAATCGATAGATGGGAGTTTTCTGCCCATCTCTATTTGTCCCATTCCTGGCCGCAAGGGGGACACCTCCAAAGTCCGTAAATGGAATGGAGCTTGGAGGTGAAAGCCGGGCTAGTGAAGGCATAAAAAGAGTCCAAATACACGGCAAAACTGAAAGCTGCTCACAAAGAGCTTTGAAAGCAAACAATAAAAGTCATGATAACTGATGATGACTGATTCAGTCGTATAGACTCGTTATTGGCGGATCATCCGGTTTGTTTACATCATATTTTCAAAACTTGTTGTACCTTTAATGCATGCAATTAGCAAACATTTTGTTTGGTAATGCGTCTTTAACCTTGGTTCGTATGATCAGTGAACTTCGCATCCGCCAGGTAAATCGAGACTTAACTGTATGTACTTACAGGGTCGGCTTGGTAAATCTGGCAAAAGTTTTTTATCATCGCCCATCTCTCCCCAACAAAATAATTGACGAGGAAATTCCACTGTCCTCCCGACCTGTCGCCTTGGGCCGGCGCCCAACATCACCCCCACAAGCACAGTACTGTTTACACAGACCGCTATGAATGCAATTCTCTCCTTTCTGTGATGACCGACAGATGGCGAATTTAAACATCAGGCCCAGTCACTTTGTCGATTATCCTTGTTCTTCAACATCTTAGACAGACGCAGATAGCTTTTGCCGGTTACGTTGTTGGGACTGTGCGCATGTCCAATTTAACCATTTGTCAAACTTAACCGGGACCGCGTGCAAAAGCACAAGGCTCAAGAGACATCCCATAATTCTATCAGAAGCTTTTCTGATTCGAGACGGATTCAATATAGCGAGATAGGGATGAGAAAGAGCACGAGAGTATTCACAGAAGATAAATTGGCATAGTGAAGCAAATTCTCTTTCTTCACTATGCCAAGCGACCTGATTCCGAGGCAGGTTTTTGTAGGCCAGCGGCAAAATTTTCTCAAAAGAGAGCAAAACCAAGAACGACATGCAATTGAATCCGGCTCTGCATTTAAGCTCGAACCTGGAGCATAGCGGCAAGCTTGAGGTAGCGGGGATGGCTCAGAAAGATCATAACCAATCCGGAACAGGTGATTAAACTCGCTTAATTAAGCGAAATGGAAATTAACATTTAATCAAGCAGGTTGGATTGGGGTAAACCAGGAAAAAATGCGGTTCTAAGAAAGTGTTTCAGCCGTCAATCCAACAAATCAGAAATTGGATGTAGAAGAAAACGAAGTTACCCCTTTACAATGATGTTTCACATTATGGACTTTTTTGGAAATTTTAGATTTAAAAGAGTGTGTTCTTTTTTTTCTCGATAAGTTAGTCCGATCCTGGAAATCTAAATAAAACAGGAAATTATTAGATTGCTCAAAACTGTAATGTAGAAGAATAAATTATCAATCAAGCCCTAGGTGATCGATAATAAATTAGTTATTACTACGTTGACTTTAAATTTAGTAAATTTTAAAATTTGAAAGTATAATAGATGATAAAAAGCCAAAAAATTGTATCTAAATAAGTGTCTATTTTCCAGTTTGTTATAAAATCATTTGCTAATATTACCTTAATAAAACTTTCGTTTATCCGCAATAACTGGGAAGCTGAAAACCATTTGGCAACATTGTTTTCAGTTCTTGAAAGAGTATTAAATTTACCACATATTATCTAATTTAATCGGCCCTGTCGCTCTTACGACTTAAGAGATAGTAATGATTGCACGTGGGATTTGGAACACCCTGTAGGGACAGAGTAGGTACGAAACAAAAAGTAAACCTTGCACCAAGCTTAAATTTAACTGGATTATACCGTAGTATAGCTTCGGAGGTTATATAATTTTAATTGTGCTCTGCTACATAAAATTTCCTCAAATGTAGTGAAAGAACTTTCCAACTGCCAAACCCGAACTAATCTTCGGCCGAGTTCAGCGGAGTGAACAGTTGTGCAACTGTTAAGGATTCTGCTGAATGACGTGTTATTCCTACTAAAACTAAGGAGAAAAAAAAAGAGAGGGAGAGAGAGAGAGGGAGAGGGAGAGGGAGAGGGAGAGGGAGAGGGAGAGAGAGAGGGAGAGGGAGAGGGAGAGGGAGATGGAGAGGGAGATGGAGAGGGAGATGGAGAGGGAGAGGGAGAGGGAGAGGGAGAGGGAGATGGAGAGGGAGATGGAGAGGGAGAGGGAGAGGGAGAGGGAGAGGGAGAGGGAGAGGGAGAGGGAGAGGGAGAGGGAGAGGGAGAGAGAGAGAGAGAGAGAGAGAGAGAGAGAGAGAGAGAGAGAAAGGGGGAGAATAGGCAGAGGGAGTTTAGAAGCGGAGGACGCGGTTGAGAGGGGGAAAAAAATCTTTATTTTCCGAAAAAAGCAGTAGCGTATCATTTTTCTCTTCAACAATATCCGGCACACGTACAACTGGTGGAGGAATAAATTATTATTTATTGCACAATGCTCGCCCTGCCTTCCTATTGAGACCAACAAAATGAAATTAAAATATCTCCAGGCATTTTCAAGTAATTTGAGTTTGCATTTTTTCGAATTAAATTTTCGCACTCTGTTCTCGCTTAGGTGAATAATATAATATTTTGGGCCCTATTGTCTCGAAAACTTTCGAAAGTTGAACAACAATGGCTTTGCCGAGGGAAAAATAGAACTTTTTACCGACGCCGCATGTTCAGTGCTACAGAAGTCGGCCCTCGGTGCCTCGTGGCCCTTCTCCTGTAGGTCATCCAAAATCTCGGGCATCAAGCGTGTCGAGCAGACGTTAAGAGAACTAACTTCTTTTCAACGCAAAAGAACTGAATTAATACAATGTAACGAAATTCAATGAGGCACTTAAGGAAAGAAGACGGAACAGTGCCGTGTCCGAACTGCACGATCCTGACCGGGACCGAAGTAGTCGTTCTGACACGTGCGGTGGCCCCAATTTCTAGTGAAATGACTCCCAGGGTGCTCCTATTCCCTCGGTAAATTCTCTGTGGCCAAGCACCGGTGCGAGGCATGCGGGATCTGCGGCCCCTGGCGACCTTTTGGCGCCCCACCCCTTCACGTGCCAAACCGCTTTTACTTCTTGATCTGTGATTTTTCGCCATCAATCGTAAAAAGAATTTGCTCGCCCAGGGCAATTTATGAGAAGGCACAAATCAAGCGGAACATATCGTCGACATCAATCAATTCTGGAATCCCGCATCTGAGAACAAACATCAATCGAGCAATACCCTATAAAAATGGAAATTCGCCCTTTGACTCCGACTAGTCCATTTGCCTTCCTGCCCCCGCAACATTTTCATAGCATACTCGTTTTGCCCCGTGCTTCCCTCCAGAGGAGGAAGGGGATTGGTCCTGCTATTTGTGAAACTAACTTCTTGGAAACAAGTAAATCCCCCGGTGACATCGAAGCCTCGTTAAAAATGCATCGCCCGTGGAGGCAATAAAAGTTTAGAAAACCAGAGATTGCACTCCATATGTCTCGCCCCTTAGGGGGCACCGATTACGGCCCCGCGCCGACCCCTTAAATGGCGGGAGAACTGCAATTAGACCGGTTTCATACCGAGAACAATTCGTAGCTGGTCGAAATAGAAAAAAATACAACCAAGAGGAGAATTGAGGGTGAAATTACTGTTTATGTTTCGCACGCTGCATGAATTTCCGATGGAGATAACTTTCCAATTGGAGCGATTTCGGTTTCGCGGTTCTGTCTAAACTTAAAGTCACATGGTTTGGCTTTGGCAAAAAAAGCTGTGGTGGAAACCCCGACTGAAACCGTTGCGAAATTATATCCCCGATTCGCTACACAAATTACCGCCGAGCCAAGCGCGGAGGCGGCGCATAATCAGTAAATGTAATTCTTCGCCATTTTAATAAAATCCACGTTTCCCTTTATTATTCTTTGTTCCTTTTCCACCGCGTTCCATTAACCTTTTACTCAATAAATGATCGCTGTTTTGCCTTGCAGAACTCTCACGTCTGAGCGTACTTGAGCTTTCTCGCAGCTCTTACCGTTACCTGCTACATTTTTCAAAACTCAAGCACGTTTGTTTTGGTTATGAAACCAGTAGTTAAAATTTCGGGCTTGGTCAAGGCTTTCTCATGGCTCTTTGAGGATTCGAACCGAATACCTATAGAGACGTGTATGAAATATTTCCGGCCACCCAAGGAAGCAAACGCAAATTTTGTGTAATATACGAGGACAGTCCTTGAAGTATCCTATCTGACATATAGATGGCGACTTTGGCGTTAAAAATTTGCTTATATTACAAAGACCTAACCTTAAAAAGCTTATGTTTAGAGTGCTACATTTATTTGTGTTTGTTTTGGAGGACTGGTTAGTGAACGCTTTTAGAGATTTTGTGGACACAGGAAAAATTGGTCATCGATACGTGATTCAATACTTTTATTTCAAAAGTCTTAGTCCATCCAACATCAAAGGGAGTTCGATTTTTCTCTTGGGAAATCTGGTCCTTCGTTAACAACTATAAAATATTAAGTGGCACAGTCTAAACGTGCTCGTGCGCGTTGTCCAGATGAACTTCACGGTGATCGACCCAAAGACACTCCAGATCTGACCACTCCAGAAATTCTGGTCAAAACCCACAAAACTGTATTGAAAACCCGTCGGCTTAAATTGCGCTAGTTAGCAGAGATGATAAGCATTTCAAAAAGTACCTGATATCGCATTTTCTACCGCATTTTCTTTAGTACCGCTCCTTCATGGAAATCGAGTGATACGGCATTTTCTGCCCTTTCCTGTTCTTTAGCATTGCATAAATGACATTGCTGCAGCGATCCCATTTTAACTTGCTCTCCAGCAATCCGTGGATAAGGGCTTCGGGAGTTAAGATTTCCACGCACGCGATTAGCTCTTCCCTTTGTTCTTGGAAAGCTAGAAACTGGATAATACGTGGTCCGTCTTTTAAGTTTTGAATGTTGAGCTGGAATAAAACAGTAAATAGCTCTGCAAAAAATTTTCTTTTTCAAAGCGTTCTCCATGAACCCCAGTGCAGTTTTGCATGCGTTGGAGCCATTTCTGGAAGTACCCCATTGTGGGTACCATCAAAATTACGTTTTCGAAGGTATCGAGTGCGTCTTCTGGCAACTGGAACCTTTGACCGCGCACTCCATTTTTGATTTTCAGAAAGGTAAAGAAATCGTTGGGACTTAGGTCGGGGAAGTACGGAGACTGATCTGACGATTGGATGTTTTGTTGTCTATTGTTTCATCGGTTTATTCCTGGCAGCTGCGATTTGGGAAAACAATGTAAGCCCAATTTTGAAATGCAAATATCGCGAAAACGGTTAAACGTCAACGTGAGAAATATTTTTGAAGTCAAAAAATAAAGGTCTATTCAATTTTTATGAAATATACAGGGTGCTCCATTGTAAATTTGCGGAATTTGTGTATTTTCTTAACTTCGCAGTTTTCATCTGTTATATTACGTAACATTTTCTGTTGATTTAGGATAAATCCACAAATTTCGGTATTTAATTGTTTTCTTTTTTTTTATAATAAAAGTAGTAGACGATTCGTAAATATATGGCTCAATCCTGTAGTCCCTGTTTTTTTGGTCACATACTTGAATTGGCTAGATTTCAGTAAACAGTATTCACAAAATCATTTTGCCCTGTAAAATAAAACTTTCACCTTTTTTCTTTACAAGAACTAGAATTTGAGCATGATCCTGTCCAGGTAAATCGGTAAAACTGCAATTTATCGATAGAAGACCCTTCTGGCTTCCCAATCAAATATCCTAGCCGTAGTAGGCCTGTGTGTATTAGCCATCAGTTTTAGTACCTAAGAACTTCGCAGTACTTGTAAACCCTTTCTTGATCGAATTGTCCCCTTCACGTGTAGTTCGCTAGCCGAATTCTTCATTTTTGTGAACTTGATTGAGGTACATTATTTAACAGTGAATTAAATTACTTCGTAAGTTGTTCCCGAGTTTGCTGTTCCAAGACCCATTACAGTCCGAACGCAATTACCCACAGTTATTTTAGAGGTCATTTTCTAAATTCCGGAATTTCGGCAGTGTTTGCGAATTACATCACTTCTGGTCTTTCGAGCCGCAAACACTTTAATTTTAGTACTATAAAAAGGACACATACATTTCGGTCCCGCGAGACGGACGAAGCACGCTTCTGGACGCGGCCAGCCGGAAGCGCGTCATCAGTTTGGTACCTCTATGATGTTTCCACCCGTATTACCGCCAAATGCATGATTAGCCCTGACCCTTCGATCAGGACCTTCCAACGTCCACTGGCGGAGTGGTTTAATGCATTTGAGGTCGATAACGATTATTCTAGAAACCAAAGGCATTTGAGCCTAATTAAACGCTGCAGGCAGAAGCCCGGCAAGTTTCCTATTGCTATTGGTATCGCCTTGTTCTAATAGTAAACTTCACAGAACTGCAGAAAATTGACGGCCTCAATAGGTATCTTCATGGCTATTCCATAAGCCCTAAAACCCCTTCAATAAATTAGCAACTTCTCATTAATGCAATTCCGTTTAAACTTTAGAGGTTTTTTATCTTTTATTGCGCCATCAATAATTTACAACCGCGATCGTTTTATGGCTGGAGCAAAATGCCCTTTTAAGCCTATTTCTTACTCATTTCCTTCGCAAAGCCATATCCCGCAAGCTCAAAACGTAATTTCTAGTCTCGGTCAACCCAAAAGATATATATATATTAGATCTAGACCCAACCGGGCCCGCCCAAAAAGCCCCATTTCAGTCTCTCATTAAATCGGAGCGTTAATTTATGCAGAGGGACCATAGAAAATAGAGCGTCTAATTGTTAGAGCGTATATTAATTTGTGTCTCTCTATCACAGAGTTAGAGCAAGTTTGTAATTACGTAAATACAGCGTTAGTGAAACCCAAAAGGCACGTTCCATGAATCCAATTAATTAAATTCCCGTTTGTGCTCTATCGGAAAAGTTTTAATTGCGCTATGACGGATGTCTTGTGAAAAATTTTAAGTTTGGCAACGCTGCGTAATCGCTCATCAAAATCGGCATGCAGAAGGTGCGACTTGTCCCATTGCGACGAGAAGACTTGAATAAAATCGAAACTCTGCTGCTTTTTAAATTAGCGAAAACATTGAAAATGTGTTAAAAGAAAATCCTGAGAAGTATTATCGACCCCGGCTATGCCGTTTCTTTCACTAATGAATGTATTCATAACTAATGCCGTTTTCCCAGTCACGGATTTTCGCCTGTTTTAAACGTTTAATATCTTAAAGTGTACTCTATGGTAGATATTAACGTAATTACGCTAATGTTACTTAATTATAAACGTTATTTATAGGAGTAATACTCATTAAAACCAGGAATATGTTCAAGTGTGAAAAATTTTCAAAAAATTGCCGCAAAGTATAAAAGCGACAGCTGACAGTTGACGCCCCAACACTCAGTAATACTGCTACAACTAAATGCGGAGTGGGAGAACAGACAGTTTTGGTCGATCTTCAAAGATTTTTATGGCGAAATGTTACTTTCGATTATGTTCAACAATATACTTTGAATACAATGATATGCGCAACTTCTTCGGGGTCTTAGCTGTGCACTCCTTAGATCATAAAACGGGATAGCTGTAGAAATTCCGATGATATTACATGATTCTTACATCGACGATCTAACAACTAGAAGACAGTATGTGATTTCCGATGAGGAACCATTAAAACGGTTGATTTCTCTTCTGAGCCAACCGAAGACATTTTAAGTGACTGATTTCATTTTGACAGTGATAGCGACAGCTTGCTGACACTGATAATGACAGTTGTTTGAGAGTGACGGTGACAATATTTTTGCTGAACGTACAGAGTTCTATAGTTCTATATTCTAAACTTAATCCATAACAAATTTATGTGGATATTCTTCTAATTCTCTTATTTTATCCGTGTTTTTTGGGATTCCTCCATTCTCGCTCATCCATCGATAGGGTGTCTAAAGATTCGAGTAATGAATGTAAATTTGTGCTTCCGAAATTAAAATGAAAGGTAATACTTTTCTTTACTATACAGGGTGTTTTTAAAAACATGGTCTAACTTTAAGGGGTGATTCTTTGAGTAATTATTAGACCAAAAGTGGAAATAAAGGAATCTTTTAAGCTAGAAATTGGAGAAAAAGCAAGCAAGAAAAGCGCTTTCTTAAAACTAAACTTGTACCAATAGTAGTTTCTTTTAAGTAAAAAAATATTTAACAATAAATAACATGAAACTTACAATAGCCGCTGAAATATCCTCCTGGAACTTCAATGCAAGCACTAGTTCGTCTTAAGATCGATTACCGAACACTTTGAAATATTCCCGGCATGTATCTAATCTGATTACTTGGATCCCGTATTCGTTGGTTAATTATTCTTCAGTGTGGACCGGAGTTCTATAAATGCACGACTTTATATGCTTCCAAAGGAAAAAATCTAGCGGATTTAAATCTGGTCGTTTGGGTGGCCATGACTCCTTAATGTGAAAAAGTATAAAAGTTTTAAAAGTCAGCAGCACGTATATAACAATAATAATAAAAAATAACAGTGCCAAATTTCAATAAAATCGACCAAAGGATCATTCGTTTTTTTACGAAAAAACGATATTTTAAGAAAAGTTCAAAACCCTGTATCTCTGAAAACGAAGCATTCCAGGACCTATGTTTATATAAAGTTTTAGCCTTAGAATCGCACAAAGGATCACGCCATGAAGTTTGGCCACGTGCTTGAATAACACCCCATACATTATACATACTGCATGTTCAGTTACATAGGAAAATGCACGGTCGACGTTTGAAAAAATCACGGAACAACGTTGCCATATTTATAAAGAATCTCTTGTCATTGGGAACAGGAGTGTGCAAAAGGATGCCAGAGATTTCGAAGTGATTACGTACATAATTTATAAGGAGCAATTATTTCAGAATTAATCCTGGAAAATCCTTATTAAGAGGGTGTCCGTTTAAAGGATTTAAATTGTGAAAATATTTCTGATAAATGCTCATAAATCCGACAGTGAAGAGTAGTACCACGGACCGATGTTGCTTAAGTATATTGGATGACTCACATATAGGAGAGGTAGCAATCGAGCAGCGATAATGTACCAATATTTTTGCAGTTTAATAATTAGGTCTCAGATCAGAGGCGCATTGTTGCATAAATTATCCATTTAGGTACCTCTTTGGTGCTGGAGATTTCTCCAGAGGCGCAGCCAAATAAATGTTGTCGGTTTTTTTCCGGGACGATCTAAAGTATGTGTGCCAAAGGTTGGGTGATTTGTAAACGGTTCTTCGAGCCCGGAAAGAAATCGGAGTCTCTCCAAACCCATTCTTTATCCGTATCCGGCACACAAGATAATCCGTTTTCTAATGGAAGTGCCTCGTCGTTTGTCTGTTTTGTGTAGCCATTTGCTTAAAAAAAAAAAAAAGAAAAAACAGAACTTACGAAACTTTTCTATGATTTAACAGCTGTAAATGCGAGGTTTATAGCCTGCGCCCTCTTAATTCGCCTCCGGTGGCCGCCAGATTGCGGTTATTAAAGCTCCAAGGTCCAAGGGAAATAAACAAAACGCGTTCTCTTTAGAAAATTGATCGTCGGACTGATGGAAAAGCGATTATCCAGGGAAGCACGACGCTTAAGTCCCGTTCACAGGAAAGGGATGCTAAGAAGGGATCAAACGGTATAACCCTGGAAACACGTCATTTTTAAGAGAAAAACTTTGTTATATCCGGTGATGAGTTAAAATGAAAGTTTTCAATCGGATTTCTGCTGGGTGAATACGTAGCTGCGAATTCAGCCTTTGAAGGCAAAATGTGCATAACGCGATAAAAGAGCACAGGGTGTTCCGAGAATGCATGTCAAAACTGGTATTATGAGATTAGTTGGGTCAATAAGTTAAGATTTAGTTCAAAAATCATTTCAAGAAACTGTCTCGTTCAGACGCTGTTGTATGGAATTTCTTATGAAATTTATAATTTTTTTAAATTTTATGTATTAATTTTATTTACGCTATAACTTGTAAACAAACGAAAATCGGATAACAACATTTGAGTTTTTTTACATTTATTTTTCATGTACAACACGCTCCTGAAGTTTGGCACGATCCTCCCGACTCACCCTGTATATACGTATTTGTGCTATATCTGGAGAATATTTCAATTGAAAAATAAACTTTAAAAAATGTTGATACATTTTTATGGTATTTTTCATAAGTGCCATCAGCGTTCACATCGACAAATATCGATAATTATCGGAGTGATGGCAAATTGGTGTTCAGCATGGCAATCCCAAAAAAAATGATCAAAATCCTCTACATTCGGATAAAATCACAGTTTGTGTCTGTAAATGCTTAACGTTATGTGGCAACGATTGATAAGTTGTTTCTTTGCCATCGTTTTACAATATGGATGCAGTGAAGCATAGCTTCGACAAGATGGAGCCACGCCTCACACATTGAGAATTTCAAGGCTTCTTCTGAAAAAAGCCTTTTTCAGGCGACTCATCTTGAACAGTGGAAATATCTCATGGCCCGTGCGCTCTTCAGATTTGACTACCTGCGACTACTTCCTGTAGGGCAACTTGAAATCGGTTGTTTGCGTAAACTGTCTCGCAACCGTGGAAGTTTCGTAGAACATTACTCGTGACGCCGTGGCCAACATGCGGTTGGCTATGACGACCGAGAGGCACTTTAGGGGACTGATCGAAAAATGCGTCAAAACGAACAGTCAGCACTTGTCAAATATTCTTTTTAAAACCACTCAATTGAATTTTCATGTTATTATAGTTACTTAGCAAAAAATAAATAAAAATATATACCGAGTGCTGTTTTTACTTGAGTTTAGAAAAAGAATGTTTCATTATCGCACCCTGTATTTTATGAATATATTCGTTCCTCTGATTAGATGATTTTCACAAAAGTGAATAAGAAAAATCACTGGTCGCAGCCTGAAGCTCTTCTTGATGCTGTTGAGAAAACCCTAAGTACTGCGTAGGCACTTCATTGGAAGTTTTTGTGACCAGAACGGACAAGGAAATTATTCTTAAATTCGGGGTTGAAAGTAAAATTGGATATTGTTCTGGATGAGAATTTTCTTTACTGTCCCGGAATGTTCATACCACGTTATTTCACAAAAGACTCTCTTGACAGTAATGAATCTTTTCTTGTCTCGTAGTGCAATATACTATTGTTTAATATTCATAATTGCTCTTGGGATTAGAGTGCTAAGCTGAGAATTTTATTTATTATCAGGTTCTTAGTCAAAGTTAAAGTCCGTTTGCCAACTGCCAGTTTTGAGGCTTATTAAAAATGTCGTACCCTTAAAACTACACCTCCTACAGTTTCATCCACGACCTAATAATTGCGATTTTATAACGCACCAAATTGGCTTACTCCCTAGTTTTATTTAAGAGTTTAAGTACGTTCACTTTCATAGGAAGTACACCACCTAGTAACAATAATAATTAAGTATTTTAATTTTCGCAAAATAGTGCCTTATAACAGAGTAGTAGTTGATCAAAGTTTCAGTAAAGAAACCAACATTTATTAATAAAAGAGATAATAATAAATGACGTCGCCTTGTATAGCAATGTAAGCATGCACCCTTCGTGGCATGGTTTGCAACAAATGATCAATAGCCTCTTCTGGGATATTGCATTCCAAAGTACTTCAAGGTGGTGTCGTAGATCATCCAAGTTGTTTGGAGGCCTCGGTAAATTTCGAGGATGGCGACTCATCGTGTCCCAAAGATGTTCGATGGATCATAGGTCCGGTGACCGCGCAGGCCAAGGCACCAATTCCAACCATTTCCAATTATGCTTGTTTCAGGTCCTTCTTTGCTGAAACTCTGATCAATTGATGCTTCATTCTGAAGCGTTATTTTGCCAAAATTACAAAAGTCAATTATTATTATCACTGGGTGGTGTATTTCATATGGAACTTAGTATACTTTTCCTCAGAGATCTGGTACGTTTAAAGTAAAATCAGAGAGTCCAAACTGCAAAAGCTTCTAGAAACTTGAAAAATCCCCGATGCAATAAATCTACAGATAAAGATGGTGATGTATGGGGATCCCGGAAGCGATAAGATATACAATGGCAGTTAACTGGGGAAAAGTTGCGCAATGTGGGGACATTGCGCGCCCCCTTCGTCGATGTGAGATATCTCTTTTCCTGTTAAATATGTTTAAAATGATGGGTTTGAGTTCGGTTTTTCCTGGTATTATTTTTAAGGTGTTGCCAAAAACACTTTTCCTGCTGTGCGAAACGATGGAAAAAACCAATATTGATTCGGGTCGCTTATTTACTCCGAATCCTCATAGTCAGACATGTTCAACAGTTTACTCAATAGTATAGAGAAAAAAAGAAAGATTGCGTTTTTTTCTGATCTGAGAAAAAATTGGAAAAATACTTAAAAATAAAAAAAGTATATCGAAAAGCAGGCAGATAATTGGTGTTTTCCAAAGCTGCTTGACTTAATTTAAATATCTAATAAGAACGAAAATTACACACATCATTATTTCGATACAATGAGTGTCGTAATAACCTTTAGACTAGAGCGTGAAATTTCCCTAGAAAAACATTTTTCTTTAACTTTTTACCGGGTAACTTTAATGAGATTTTGCACGCTTCCCGTGGCACGCACATATGAATGTGATATTGTTCGATAAAAATGTTCAAATTATACAGAGTGTTTCCTAACTACGTGTAAAAAATTTAAAGGCGTAATCTTCGACTGATTTTGAGTCAAAAATGTCTAATAAACATATGTCCGCAAATGCCTTGTTTCCAAGATACAGGGTGTTGACTGAAAGACGTTGAAAAAGGTTTCTAAAGGTTTGGTGGTATTTACTAACTGGTTTATTGTTAGTTTTTTTTGCTACTTCCACTACTATAAACAAGATAGTCAGTGTTATTTTGGTGTTTTACTCTCTAAAGTGAAAGAATTTAATTCTGTGTCCGAAAAATCTAATTATACCTTAGTTTTGAAAATTTTTCAAATGCTCAATTACACTAATCAAGAAATGGCCAATATGGTTTTTGTTTACGGCCTTGCTGATGGTAATTGTCTTTTCTAAAATTCAAATACCCAAATTGAGTCATTTTGGAAATAAAATCTCTTTTTCTTGTCACATTTTAACACCCTGTATTTTGGAAACAAGGCATTTGCGGACATATGTTTATTAGACATTTTTGACGCAAAATCAGTCGAGGATTACGCCTTTAAATTTTTTACACGTAGTTAGGAAACACCCTGTATATTAGAGAAAATAGAAGGATTATTCTAAAGTTTAATCGCTACTTCAAAGAACCAAATACACTTTTGCCGACCTATTCTGTATTGTGAAATTTTTCTCAATTTTCCGCATCTGTTCAGGATCATCAGGATTTTTTTGGAAAAAGGACCGCGAATTTTGTACGAAATTTTAGAATCGTCCATAAAAAAGTACAGTCCTTTACAATTTTACTTTAAAACAAAAATTTCGCATTTGTAAATTACATAGACGAAGTTTTCCTTCTCTCGCATATTATACGTATTTCCGTTTATTTTATACAAGGTGCCTCCGAATATAGTGCCATAAATTCAATCACCTCTTCTAGGTCCCAAAACATGACTAAAACTTCATATACACATATATCGAAAAAAGTTTCGTTTCCGATATACTCGGTGTGAAGGGTTGGTTCCTGAAGATGACTTTTTTACTACGATTTCCGAAACCATTAAAGATGAATTAATGCAGTCATGTATTTTATTGCAACGTTTAATGCTCTTTCTGAATCCTTATAAAGAAATTAACAAATTTTTCCAGGTGCCGGTAATACAAGGGAGCACTGCTTAAAAAGTGCCCAAACTTTTTCTACTTAACTTTATTGAAGATTTGACAGGAAAAATATGAAATTTGAAGATTTTTTAGTGGTTTCAAACTAATTTCTCTTTTTCCAGAGACACCGAGTGCGATGCGTGATAAATGCCATGTGGAGCTATGTTATGGCAGCCGCAAGGAGTAACGTGAGCACTAGAGCCGGCTCTGTGTTTACGGTGCAGACGGGCAACAATTTCGGCGACCCCGGCCCCTGCAGGGACGGGCTCAATTCATGTTCGTTTCAGCCGAACCGCACCAATCACATCACCCGGAGCTTCTCGAGAAACGATTTCAATGCCACCTTGTCCAGGGATGGATCCAGGGACGTGCTGGCCGAAGTCCGAGTCCACAAGGCTTATGAGGGGCACAGTTTGTCGGAGACCACTCTGGATAATCCATCGCAAGTGAGCATTCCTGGAAAACTTCAAATTAGAAATTTTCTAAGAGTTGCTAACTTTTAATTGATAGCTCCGACGTTCGCGCGTCGTTGGTGCTAGTCAATGAGGAATAGTTGGGAAAGCTATGAACCCCATTTATTGTACAGTTTGACGCGTTTGCTTAGGCTTCAATGAAGAGTTTTTAACGAGTTTTCGGAAGCTTTGTAAACATGAAAAGAATATCCGGTTTTTGCATTTTCCAACAGCCGAAATTCCCTTCTGTTTGCGCCCAGTTTCGAATAAAAACTGCCCTTTTTACCTAATCGAATTCGGGATTTCCAGGCTTTCAATGAAATGTAGAATTCCGTATCTAGCCACTTTTCTTACCAGACCAGCTTCTAATTTTATTGCTAGGGGAAGTCTTTTGTTCCGGATGCGAGCTGACCCTGACTGTTATGTTCTGCGTGGGTGCCTCTGAGGGTTACACACCCGAAGTCTTCATGCTGGACACCCTTATCTTGGACATACCGTATTGTAGTAAAAAAATTCGAGGGTGAGGAGAGGTATTATGGAGATTATAAAACGAACGTTACAGCATACTGACCTGACGATGACCAGACCGTGAATTCCGACCGATGATAATATGAATGGTCCGTTACTTATTAATATGTCCGATGCATAAGGAATGATTTATTTATTCCATCCATTGCTTCTCAACAATTTTGCACGAGGAGGTTTATAAATAACTCATGTTATAAATAACTCTAAATATTAGGAGGACATTCTCAATATCAGTTTATATCAATTTAACCTGGAATAAAAGTCGATTTCTTCCCCTAGGTTGTCTAACTGAAAAGCAACGTGATTTACGGGATGGTACAAAGAAGGTCATCCTGGCACCTTAAAGTCCGACGAAGTAATATGCCACGACCTGATCAGTGTCCTCAACTTAAGAGGTTCTAGGGTGTATGCGGATGGTATAGTCCGATATAATTGGAATTTCATTCGAGATTTTATATGGCCAATTTCAGCGAGATTTTCGGCCAGAAGCGACTAAATAAACTATAAATCTTATCTGTAGCTGGTGTTTTCAGTTGTTTGCAGATTCAATATATTTCTCGTATATACACCATACGTAATCCCCTTTAAAGCTGATTTCCTCGTCATCACTTTTCAACAAGAAATTTTATAGTTCTTATTCTGTCATGTTTGTCCATCAAAGAGAATTTTCGTTTTGTTTACGATTTAAATTTTGAATCTTCGGACCAAACCAAAGGGACCGGATTACTGGGGATGATAAGGGACGTTCTAAATTCGACACAACATAAAATATTTTACTTTGTGAACCTGAACTTTGAATGAATGAATGAATGAATGAATGGGAGGAAGGCGAAAGGCACGAAGAAAGCCCCTTATGAGACCCGTTCCGTCCCATCTAAGTGGAGTTAGATTAGTCCCGTCAGCGGACGGTTTGTTAAATAAAACGGTAGATCTTGTTAATCTGTATTAAGTTTAGTCAAGTTAGGTTAAACCTTATTATCAAGCCGAAATATTTTATTAAATTTCTTAAATTCTTGAACTAAAAAAAATCAAATTATGTCTAGAGAGTCTGAGTTAGTTGTCCTGTAAGACACATTGCAGTCAGACAAGGGAAAATGGACAACTCCATCGATTTCCTTTATAAAGACGGATACGTAATTAAGTATAAATGTGGAATAACTTTAAATTTTCGTGTTTATCTCAACTTCTCTTTTCCCAAACTATTGACGTAATTTCACGTTTGGTCGAGATAATTGATCCTTATCCTATGATTTTTTCCGAAATGCACGCAAACGGCATTTTTTTCAGGTTTAAGAACGTTAAGTGAAGAAACACATGGTTGACTTAAGGACGATTCGCCTTATCGGTCAACTCACTGCCTGGTCACGGTCCGGTCAAATATTCTAACATTGATTCTGTATCGCTTGATCGTGGCTTGACTGCGATCCTTGGTGTGAATGAACATCAAGAAATTAATGTTACAATGTGTAACCTGATCATCACCAGACCACCTGCCAGGTAATGATCAAATATAGAGTGTTTCATAATTCTTTTCGAAAAATCAAAATTTCAAAAATATTTCTATTCGCTTTAAGCAAATCGAAAAAGTCTGGAAATTACAGCTACCTTGAAAAGTGGAAGAACTTATCAACTTTTCGAGAACAATTAATATTTGGAATAGGGAATGGTATGTAATACACCCAGGTGTATAGAGTGCCGTAACTCAAATCGACCGTTAAGGACAAAGTGCATGGATACAATTTCATCACCAAAAATTGAAAGAACTGCCAAAAGCGATAGAAATTAGAGAAGCTTGACCCTGTATGTTTATTAATATACAACGTGTCAATTGGTAAACGAAATACCCTCGATATTTCTCGATATACTCGATATTCGAGAAAATTGAATATATGCAAAAACACGTCGTATTAAATTTCAAGGGGGACATGCTTTAAGTCGGTGTTCTATTATATTGCATGTACCTTCTAGCGAGGCTGAAACAACTACTGAAACGTTAAATGGGAAAGGGGGTTGAGGTATTCCTCACTTGAAAGGTCTTTCGATTACCTTTCCAGATGTGTCAGTTTTTTTCTCATTGAGAGATTTTCGAAAAATCATATGCAAATCATAAAAAAACTGAGGCATCAACTGTATCTTAAAACATTTTCTTATTCATGGTTTAAGTGTTCAAAGTGCTGCGTTTTTAAGCAGTAATGAAGTCTGTTTTCAAACTCCATTTCACCAGTGACGAAAACTTCTTGAATTTCTCTGCACGAAACTGTAATCCATCTCATCAATCCTTCCAAACCTCGAGATTAAGTTTTGTAAACAACAGATGATTATTTCGGCTTTTATTTGTTTATTTGTATGCAGATGCATTTTTTTAATATTCTACGAGCAGAAAGAACACTGAGAATAAGACTGTTCGATTAAAAAAGAACGATGGAATTCTTAAGTTTTTTGTTAAATTATCTTTTATTATTGTAAATTTTATTTCGCAAGATAGTGTTCTTCATCATTTTTAACAAGGTGAACCTTCACCACACTATTTTCTTCCTGTTAAACATTGGCTACATGATAGGTATCCTGGCAAACGGATTTGTCGAAAAGGACCAATCGACTGGCCACCGCAATCACCCGATTTAAAATCTCTCGATTTTTTTCTTAGGGGTAGCTTAAATATATTGTGTATAAAACTCAGCATCAAGATTTGGAAGAATTGAAAGGAAGAAATGCAGTTACGTGCAGGGAAATTCAAGTAGAAATTTTTTTGAATGCTAGAGTGGAGTTTGAAAACAGGCTTCATTCCCGTTTAGAAAATAATGGAGAGCATTTTGACCACTAAGAACATTAATAAACAATTTTCCTACAATACAGTTGATATCTAAGCTAGTTTATGATTTAAACATAGTTTTTCGAAACCTTTTCAAACTTAACCCCTCTTCCCATCTAAGATTTTAGTGGTCGTTTTCACCTCGGCTAAAGGGTGCTCATGTAATTTAATAAAAAACCGACTCAAAGAATGCCCCCTTTGAAAATCAAATCTACGCGTTTTTGCTTATTTACATAGTTTCTATAAATACCGAAGCATCAAGGGCAGTTTCTATGGTGGTGTTGATTTCCGATTTTCCGCCACCCCCCGAAAGGGCGGCTATTGGATCTGAAACACGCATAGCGTTAAGCTGCTGGGCAACATTGTATCGTACCGGTAAATTATACGAGACCTTTTCCGACATGTTATTGGGATGTGGGTCTCCGTGTAAGTACATCGATATTGAATAAAAAGGCTCTTTAAATGGGAAGGAAATTGAGATTTTTTTTTTTTATCAACAATTCCGACGTTGTAGATACTTGCCCCCTGATAATCCTTCCAGTCTAGCAACAACTTTTATTTTTCATCGAGTGAAAGTCGATTAAGGCCTAATTTATAGGAAGCGAAATTGGAGCGCGCCCTCTGTAAAATTATACGATTATTGCGAGCTTTCTACGTGAAAAATGGCGTCGGGTGTTGTAAAATATGGCAAATTTATTTCGTTCGTTTTAATCCGTCGGGAATGAGAAAAATACCCCGGCGCGTATGAAAAATGAGTTTTGACCACAATTGTCGTCCTGAAGTCCAGATTTCAGAAGGTTACAACAACAATAAAATGTCCATCCATATGGAGAATATTAAAATTTTTATTGCTTCCTTAACGGCTCCTCAGTTCCATGTTTGGACGAATGAATTAGTTGAGTTGATAATTGCAAACTAATCGCGGACCCACACAGTGACGGTCCCTACGTCGTGACACTCGTTTATATTTTTAAAAAATGGTATCGGATCAACAATCATGGTGCATGTTAAAATTAGGATAACCGAAGTTCCATCGCGAGGGCAGGTGCGGTCTCTATAACTTACTTTAAAGAGGTCAGTAACTACTTTATTTCATCCTCGGCAGGACAACTCCCAACAACGTCGGCTACTCTCCGTGGTAAGGGGGCGGCTGAGGCGGGTGGCAGCATCCCTCCAGGCAGCCGTTCGCTTCCGCAGGTTCTCCAGAAGGGGCACAACCGCCCCCGACTGGTTCGTCGATAGGAGCCACCAAGAGGAGGGGCCGGATGCCACCGAAGAGGCGTCGGGCAACGGCTGCTGGGGTCTCCGAGTAGTGTTCGATCCGGCCCTGCCCATTTATTATAAAGTAAGTGCGATTTTATGGTCTTGGTAAGCTCGATCGAATTTACGGTCTTTATCATCGGGGCCGTTTTCTCCCGCTTTAGGCTGTAACCGAAGGGTTTTCCGCAGTAATGTAAAGTGAAACGACCTCGAATAATGGCCCCTTTTTTAACAATTAATTTTCGGCACGAGGTTAAGATATAAACCGAGTGAAAATCAGTTTTAAATCGATTTCAGCTTGAATATAAATTTTTCAAACTTCGAATAATGGGAAAATGCAATGTTAACACCTGACAACTCAGTGCTTTACCGATATGTAAACTTTGTTGCCATGTCTCTTCGTCAGTCGTCGTAAGCTTTGTTTTCCTAAAATTACTGAAATTTCCAGCACATTTCCTAATATGGCAACGTCGGCTTACATAGAAAGTGGTGCGACTTAATCCATGTGTACTCTCTTATTTGCTACTATTAACTTTTAAATCAGGGAATATCTGCTCGACGATGAAATATGGCAGTGCTGTTTCAGAAGGATGTCTGTGATAATTAATGTTTTGTATTCAAATGGGGTCGCATGACCACTTAAAAATAATAATATTAATCATAGAAATAGATCGTGGATAACTCGACTGCCTTACCGCTGGCGCACCCACTGAAAGCAGCTCAACCACCTGTATTTACTTATTTGTATTATCAGATAATGAAAGAGAGCTAAAGTAAAGGATAAAACAGTCAATTCACCTGGGTTTCCATCAACGATACTATCGGCGTTGCTTTGGTCTGATTAGATCAAAGTGCCGCGACCGAGTGGCCTTTCTATGATAAATATACGTTCGGTGCTACAACCAAAAATAAAAGAAACATAGGAAATTGGTCAACGTCGCCTTACATTTGAGGAAATGCAATTATTTGTTGTCGCTTCGTTTCATCTCCCGACACCATATTTTTATCAGTTTGCAATGTTATCAAATCTGCCCTAGAAAAATCTGAATCGATAATCATAGTGCTTTGAAATTGTCGCGCAATTTTAGGGCAATACCCATTAATGAAATTTAGGAGGAAAAAAATACGAGTGCACGCAGTTAACGAGCATTTTTCTGATTTTTCTGTGCGCATTCTTGTCATATTGGTCTAAAATTATTTAAAATTTGCGACGCATGGAAAATTTCAAGAACCAAATGCTACGTATTATTGACATTTTTTTGACATTGACGGAAATTTAATGGCGACCAAAGTTGCTGTCAGAACTTTGACGTAATGTGACAGCTGCATCTTGATTTTTTTATTTCTACCGTCACTCTAATGTGTCGTTTTGCCACATGTGTTTTCTTGTAAATTCACGAGAAAGTCGTGTCAGTAGGATACAGTAATGTCACCGTGTAAGAAAATACAAGACTAGTTTCTGCCGATCTGACCAATCGAAAGGCGTTGCTCTGTTAACACCCACTCAGATACTCACAGAAGTTTATTTCAATGAAATTTTACTATTTAAATTTGGAACACATCATCTGTCTGTCAGTCTATCAGTCCCCAAATAATTTTTCCCCATTGGAGTTAAAACGGTTAATGCTCGATGCTCCCTCGTTTTTCGCGAAATTAGGTTTAATCTCTGTAAACGTGCTCATGTTGTGCATGCGAATATACGGGCGAAGGAGGAAGGGGGAGAAGATTATAAATGGGAGGTCCTGACGTGACACGTTGAGTAATGCTCCCTATACAGTTCCCCATAGATAAATAGCCCTATGAATAGCCAAATGCGGTGTTTGCCCTCTCTGGAGCGTTAGCAGGCAGAGCAAAAGCCTGGCTGTAATTTTCATATATTAAGCAAAACCCTTGTCTATTCAATTTAAATAAGCCAGCAGTAGTCAGGAGCAGGGAAAAGATGCGTTAATGTGGACTTTAAACTTTACTTTGAAATGGCCAATGTATGAGTCATTTATGACATTTGTCAATTGTCACTAAGTACTTCATATTATCGAAAAGGGGAGTTTTGGGAACTACGACTCACTTATGACATTTGTCAATTATACTTGATAATGGCTTCTTATCGAAAAAAGAGACAGTGTTGGCACTGATGTCACTAGTTTATGGCTAGCAAACGATAAGTGATGCCTACATGATCAGCGACTTTATTGTAAGGGGAGCGAATGGAGTAGCTTTCCTCAATGAAGCCAATGTCTACATGTTCCTGACTGATGTGTCTCTGGACATGTGCGACCTTTAAAAAGGTGGCAAAAGCTTCAATCTCTTCTTCATCCACAATAAACTCTCTACGTATTATATTTTGAATTCAATCCATTCAACGTCGTTCGACCCCAACAATCGCGTCTGTATGTTCGTATCTTTTCCTGGATTATTACCGTCATTGCATTAAGACGGAGTCTGTCTACATTCCATCTAAAGGTCTGCGACCTTTTATGGATTTTATTTGTGAATTTGATCAAATTGATGATACCTGAAGGCAAATCCTAAGGTGGTTTATTGGCCACTTTCCTATCCAATGAACGATGTTGTTGTTGATTCATGTTTATTGCGATTTCCACATCCACATCTACGGGAGTGCTTACTTGATTCGAACTAATACTACAATATTTGATGATGATGATGATGATGATGGCTCGAAATAATTTTGGAAAACGTTGAATCTACAGGCAACCGAAAGGTAAAGATACTTCAAGTCAAACGGTGAAGATTGGAGAAAACATGCCTCATCTGAAATTTGACGTTTTCGCATAAACACAGGGTGTTGAAACTTAAAATTTGTATTGATTTTTTGCCATTATTGTGAATTAATCTAGGTTAGACAGGTGAACATTTGTAAAAGTATATTTCCTTAGGTGAGGAATAAAATACGTGTCGCAATTTCCGTGTTGCTAACAGAGGACGCCACTTACGGCCAACTTTACAGAATTTACAGTTAATAATTTTTCACGCTGTATATCTGAAATGAAATTTAATTCAAAGTCTGAAGGAACAATCGTTTTTCCATTAATTATGTATTCTTGTTTCATTTCAATATCTCGATTCGTTTTCAACAAAAATCTATTCGACGAAGGTTTAAATCTGATAACATGCGAAATTAAAAGTGAAACAAACCAACAAACAAGTATATTTGATTCTCTAAAACATGTAATTCATCACCTAAGAAAGCAACTTTACTAATTTTCCATTGTTTAACATAGTTATTTTCACGATAATTACAAAAAAATGAATTAAAAATTTAACTTTCAACATCCTGTATATAGGTTTTTTATTATTCTACGCATAAATATAATATTAGTTTGCTATATAAATTACATTCGAAAAATGCTTGATTAAATCAACACAGGGTGTTGAAATTTCATATTTTTTTCAATTTATTTTTCATAACTCCTAAAGTTTTCAAGATATTTAACTCAAATTTGGAGTATATGTTAAAAGTATAATTAGACGGGATGTCCTTCGCATTATTACCTTGTGATGAGGAACTGGCTAAACGCACACAGATAAGTAGAATATCCATAAAGACGGGTAGAAAATTAAGGACTAATTGCTTGGCTTTCTTGACCGCCCGATCTAACACTTCCAGATTTTTACGTTTGGCATGGAGGAAAATGTGTACTTCACCTATGTAAACTCTCAAGAAGAACTTGTAAGGTGAATAAGAAATTGTGCGGTTAGAATAACTGCTTAGAATTTGAGAGATGTTCGACGGCCCTTACGGCGACGTTCTAATTTATGTGTGGAACGTAACGACGAGCATTTCGTACAATTTCTTTAATAATTATTATTTTTTATATTGATTTAAATTACTTCGTTATCGAATAAATTATCGCTGTTCAATTTATTCTGCATTTGAAATCACTGTTGTCCTCTTGTCTACTATTATTTTTTATTTCGCTTTGCTAGAAATCCACTTTACTCTTAAATCGTCAATAAATAAATTTTTATTCACGTTTACAACGGAGTAGTGTGTCAGAAAATTTCCTGTCAGTAGAATATCAGAAACCAACCCAACAAACCAGACTTCGCCATTTTGCAAATCACTGAAAAACGACAACAGACACTAAAACACTAAAGTGGTCAAAACACATAAACGTTTCTAAAATGAACGGGGAATATAAATTTATAAAATTTAATGCTATGCGATGCACCACAAAAAAGTTTTAAGCGCTAAAATGGGTCATAAACCTAAAAAATATCACATTGTGTAGATTTGCACCATTACCAAGTATTATCTAATCATATAGACTCTAAAGAGTAATTTATCCTCAGAACTTGAGCCAAATATCTAAAAAGTTTTAGGAGCTATAAAAGCTAAATTGGAAAAAATATAAAACTTCAACCCCCAGTATTTCTTTAACAAAGCATTTCTCGAGTACAGTTTATGTAGCAAACTAAAACTATTTTCATACGTGGAACACGTGGTTAAAATCCTGCTACAAAAAATACGGACACTCTGTATGCACGAAATTATCAACTTTCGGATAAGGCAAGTGTTGTCCAACCGTGACCGTTGGACACGTAGTATATCCAGCTGTCCGTTCTCTCATTCTGAATGAATCACCCTGTATATATGCTCCGCTTGAAGTTTCGATAAAAATATATGAGGAGGAGATAGCCCAAGAGGGCGCGAAATTATCGGAGCTAAGGGCGTTATTTGTTAAGCCTCATATAGACTTGTTTGCCCCCTTGTAACAAAATATTGTTCCACGCTTCGAGCGTTGCAATGTGGACCACTCTACAAGTGAAACATTACCGCAAACATGTTTCGGGACGCGGAGCCCCGCGCTCGCTGGGAATCCATCCAGGATTTCCACGGTAGTGGTCTTCACTACTTGAACGCTCATGAAACTTCATGGAAATGTTGCCATCTCCACTTAATTATTTACTTTTTTGATATGTAATGTATTAATGAATTATTTAATCTGGTGCCGATATAGCAATTCGGGCTTATCTAACTTATTATTCGCCTCCCTGTTTGTCTTTAATCGAATTTGATAGGCAGTTAATAAGCCTCATAATAAATACGGCACATTGATAGCGGATTAGCCTTATTCCTGCCCAAGTAACTATGATGATGAGTGGCACTTTCACTTTTAAAGCTCACTTAAGGAAATTTTATCGAGCCGGCTTGATCGTGTCCATTCTTCATGTGAAAGAGGTGGGTGGGCCCCCTTAAAGGTGGCCCTTCGTGCAACCACCACTTATAACCAACCGATATTTTAGTGGCTCATTGTGGTGTCCCTGGCGGTGCTCTACAACGTGGTCTTCGTCCTTGGCAGGGCCGTCTTCTGGGAGCTCAACAACAACGTTCCCACTTTGTGGTGGTCGCTGGACTACCTGTGTGACGCAATCTACATGCTGGACACCCTGGTGCACGCACACGAAGGTGAGTGAACATAAAAACATGGACATTAGAGCGAATTAATCAAGCCTCAATTCAATTAAGTCATTCGGATAGCGTGCCGGGGGTTGTTTGTCCGGGCAAATATCACTTAACCGGGGCAAATAGAGGCTAATTAGGGCCCATTCGGTTTTTCCCAGACGCCGCTCGTAACTCTTATTGGGTTTGACACTTACGGCAAGGCTTTTGTTTCCTCCCGGTTATCCTTCCAATCGATACAGGGACGGATTTAATTGTAACTTTGAAATAATTGACGATAATGGAAAGTTGATCCAATTTGCACAGAATTTCATTAGTTTATTTTTAGTATGAATAAGAAGATAGATCCAGAACTAACCGACATCACACTTAATGAAAAACGTTTTTGGAAAATATTACATTATTTCTCAACATGTTTTCCCAGCGTGGTTCTATAACTTTTACACCCTGTTTACACTAAGAAGCGTCGAATGTTTCAAAATTGGCATCGAACTCTTTATTATTCGCAAATCGCTTTTCACCGAGTCATTTTCTCAAGTTTGGAAATACAAAATAATCCGAGGGGACTAAATCTGGCGAATAGGATGGACGAGGAAAAAGTTCGAAACCAAGTTGATTGATTTTGACCATCGTGATGACGGAAGTGTGGATGGGTCCGTTAGCTTGATGCAACAAGACTGTTCTTCGTCAAATGCGGTCGCTGTTTCCACATTTCTCAACGCTGCAATAAATTTGTTTAATATTGTCCGTTTATTGTCTTTTTTTAGGGAGATAAATAATAAAAATTATCCCATGTAATAAAAAAAAACGAACGCTATCGCCTTTCCTGCAGTTTTCGAGTATAATTTTGTAGATTTTTACTACAATTTCTGGAATGGTCAGATCTGGAATGTCGATAGGTTCGCGCGGAGTTCGAGTTGGCAGCTCGCACGACCACGTTTCAACTCTGCCACCCCATATTTTACTCTTGTTAATGAGGGGCCAGATGCTCCCAGAGAAGAATCTAACTCCGATTTGCTGTTGGATGAACTAAAACCTTTTAAATAAAAGTACTGAAACGTATTGATGACCAATTTTTTCCACGTTCACAAAATGGTTCCAAAACAAACACAAATCGACGGAGCACCCTGAAAGTTTACAGACAAGCTTTTTTAAGTTTAGGCCTTTATGAAATAGGAAAGTGTTTAATAAAAAATATCGTCATCTGTATGTTAGGTCGGGTATTTCTGGGACTATTTTCGTAGCAAGTCTGAGCCGGCACCATCATAAGCAGCAAGAGATGGAAAAGTTGCGCGGCCGAAAATCAATTTTGAGCAGAATTAAATTTCATCTAAACTAGCAAAAATCATTTATAGGGAACACTTACACTCACATAGAGAGTGAGCTTCTTTCCGTTAGATCTGATTAGATTTATCGTTAAAGGACCTGAAACGGTCCTGGTCCGCGACCTGCAAGATCCATTGTGTCTTAATATTTATGATAGCCCATCTAGCAAAAGGTTTTACAGGCGAGGTCAGTAATTTCGTCGAGAAAAGTAACATCCCTTGCTTTCGAGTAAAGTACATGCAATACATTTTCTGTGACTTACTAAATTTGATAACATCAAGAAAATAAGAAAATTATTAGTATATTTATTTTATTTTTTATTTGTTTTTATGGCTGTCTTGATAAATAATATTGTTTGTAACTATAACATAAACTTGTCTGAAATTGTTAATAAATGTTATTTTTTTATGAAATTAGATGCGTCCCCGTTTTAAACAAATATGAATTCAGTGGCGTGCCTATTTTCCCCAGAAAACGTCCCAATTCGTTTTTCCGCTTTTTGATATAGAAAAGAAGTTACAGGAACCCTTGGTTGAGTGAGTTAGAAAATAATTTTTACAGCCTAAATAGAGCTTTTGTCTCCCTCTTTTGAGCCTTGGTTCTTTGAAATCAAATTATAAATGCAAAAATTCCAAGGGTGTTTCTTTCTTAAATGGATCGTACTGAACATAAAATATGCGATTTTTATTTTGCCCAGTCAGCAACATTTTAAACCACTGTATCTCAATGCAAGTTTGTTTCTAACCCGTTTTTTGTATGACTGACTGTGACGAATAATGTCTGTAATATTTAGATAAATTATACATTCAATGGAGTAATCTATAGATTAGTTCTTGGGAGAAACAGCTAAACGTATCGTAAAAAAACGCAATACAAACTGAGTTAAATAGTATGAAAGCAACAAAAAAAAACACCAGTTTATGACAAGAAAAGAATTTGTTTCCGATTTTGCGTTCACAGTTTTTGGTTAAAAAATAAGAATAATAACAAAAAATAAAAGAATAAATAAATAAATATAAACAAAAATTATTTGTGGGCACAAAATCGTAAAAAAATCAAAGTCCTATCACGCATAAGTCTTATCATCGTTTACGTATTATTTAATTCAGTTCGGATCGCATATTTTACGATATTTATACCTGTTCCTCTCAAATAATGATGGACAAATTTGAAATCGCATCACACCACTGTATGTATAATAGTTTTGACAGACCTCGAATTTGAGATGTCACATGACCCCTGGTGTCTTAAAATTTTTAAAATGTTTGCTGTGATGCGCTGAAGAGTGAAGTTCTGGGGTTGATTTTTATATAAAAATTCACCCCCCTCAAAAGCTGTTTTGACATATTTTGGAAATTTTCCAAAAAGCTCTTGTTTTTGAAAGTTACGGAGGTCAAGTTTTCCACGGATGACTCTGTGTGTATGACCTTTTCGTAATGTGAGCAACTTCGCACACCTGCGCATTTAGGACGTCCCAATGATGTGCTCTGCCGAAGTGACCAAGGCATCCCGAATGCAGGGCTCCAGTTGGGATAAAAAAATGTGTTAATTAATGGTCCCCTTTCGGTTAATAACATTTTCCCCCAGCAAGAAATCTTGATATTCGTACCTTTTCCGGTGTAACGGCCATGTCGAAAGAAACAAAATCCAGCCGCCGTGTTGCCACTATTTACCTCAATTTTTCATTGCACTGACAGCAGAAAGAAAAAAAAAATTTTCAAGGAAAAAAATTGCGCAGCTATGAGGAAAATAAATATTTAGCCAGCGTTCGCTCGGGCTAATTTTTTACCGAGCGCACCGAGGGGAAAGCCACCAGAAGTGATATTTTCCCGGAACAATTTTCTTAAAGTGTTGGCAAACACACCGCAACGTGCACGTAAAAAAAAGCCAATCCCCTGTTTGTTTTTTGCCTATCCCCTCTTATTTAACCTCGTAATTACATTGTTTTTATTGTGGTCGGTGCCGTAAGGCTACTTGGAGCAAGGCCTCTTGGTAACGGATCCCAAGAAGCTGCGCGCACACTATCTCCAATCCAAATCCTGGAAAACGGACCTGTTGGCGGTACTTCCCACCGACCTAGCCTATTACTGGTGGCCGCCCTTGGACTGTATCGTCCAAGTGCCGTGTAGTGTGATAGTGCGCCTAAACAGACTGTTCAAACTACCCCGTCTCTGGGAGTGGTTCGAACGGACCGAAACGGACACCAACTACCCCAATGTGTTCAGGATTTGCAAAGTGGTACTCGCGATCCTGGTGCTCATCCATTGGAATGCGTGCCTTTATTTCGCCATCAGTTACGCCATCGGTAAGGAGAACAAACGCCACTGGTGGCGTTTCCACGTACTCTTTTCTTTAATCAGGTTTCGGTACTGACAACTGGGTCTACAACCTGGACGGACCAAAGAACTCGACCTTGGCGCGCCAATATATTTACAGTTTTTACTGGTCGACACTGACTCTCACCACCATCGGGGAAACCCCGGTGCCGGAGAACGATGCCGAGTACCTCTTCGTTGTGGCCGATTTCTTGGCCGGAGTTTTAATTTTCGCTACGATCGTCGGTAAGTAGACAATTTCTCGTTACGTGCGGCCTGAAGGTAAATTAATCTGAGGCGCTAGGGATCGATCTCGGTTTAAGCCCCCGGGATTTAGCGTGTCACGTGCTATTGACGTTTTAACGTTCGGTTTAACCACTCGTCCGTAATGAAAGGTGTTTTAAACCACCACTCGGAGACAGTGACGGCTCGTCGACGAAATTAATTGTGACGACCTCTCATAAACATATGGAAAATTACGAATAAAAATGCTGTGCACGTTTTACATAGCTTTAAGTTTATAAATAAAATTCAAGGTGCTTAATACACCCATATTTTGTAATTTGCATTAACATACGTCCCTGATAAACCCTACGTAACTGCAGCATTAAGCACTTGACAGCAATAGAGCACTGACCTCCCTTTGTTTTAAAAAAAACACTGAGAGTTTTCGAACGATGTTAAAGGCTATTCAATTGCAGATAATAGTCGGCATTTCGGTCAACAGCCGTCTAGCCGCAACGGCTGCGATTTTATTTTTCATGTTTATTTTTCGATTTAGTGACATTGTAATTGCAACTAGTGCAGAAAATAGCTTCCCTTTATTTAAATACACTATGCTGCTTGACAAGTGATGAGAAAAGCACAGCAGTTACCGTTATAGGGTATTCGATCGCTAAAGATGAAAACGATGCTTTCGGTTGAAGTGAAGTACCTTTTCAACAATATACGGATAGCGTCAATCGCTCGCATTGAATTGAAATAGAAACATTTAAAATGCTTTAAGTTAAACCTCAAAACAATTTCGCACCTCATTTTTACTGCGCACCACTTGGTGTTTCAAAAATTGGGGAGGACACTTGTCAACTGCTTAGGCCCCGTTTCAACCAAACGTTCTTTACTTTTTCTTTCGTTGAAAACACACAGAGATTATTCGGAACACGAAAGTGTCTTCCTGTTATTAGAATGAGAAAAGTACACTTTGCGCACGCATGTCTAGCGATCTCATCAGCAGTTCGCGATCAGCTATTTTCCAGTTGCTTTAGTAGTGTCTTTAGTTGTGGTTTCTAAAGCTCATTTGAAAAACAGAGTTTCCAAGTTTTATCGAATAGAAACATTACTGAAAGAGGGTTCCTGCTTCTGGAGGATGTCCGAGCCTTATAATTTTGCCCAAACCACAATTCTTCTTGGATTTTAATCGAATCGAAAGACGCAATTTCATACTGTCGTTATTTCTGTCACGGCACATATTCGTTAGGTTTTAATCTGTTCGGGCGTTTGTTGACGAAACTATTCCATTTAAACGATAACGATAGAAATTTATGAATGGTAATGTTCAACAAAAATGGCGCAATCGATTTATTTGTAAAAAAGTTTTTCAGAGTTGTAAAACAAAGACATCAAATTTGATGACACCCTGTATAAGACGAATCGATGGATTAAATTTTTTATTAAAACTGAAAGAACCCGAAGATTTTGTTTTGTATGCATTCGCGTAATATGGTCCCTAAAGACATCCCCAGACGCAAAACCTATGGTGGAAAGAACCACACCCTAAGTGACATATTAAAGTTAATAGAGTTAGGTAAAATACATATAGTTTGTAGTTTGAATCTTTGCATGTGCGTCGTACATCCGAATCGTATGCATCAAAGCGATGCAACATCAACATAAAATATGATCAGAGGCGGTCCGATTTTTTTTGGATTGAAACGAAAAAGTTGGTGTAACAAAGGGAGGTAAAGAACGACGGGATGAAAAACTATTAATTTATAAACTAAACATCCGAAAACGTTTGATTTCGACAAGAGGCTGTCCTGCTCACAAGGACCCTGCAGTGCGGAAATTCTCAAATCTAAATTTCCCTAGTCGACTAATTAGTGGATTTGGGAATATTCAGTAGTCCGTTTAGATCACCTGATTCAGCTCCACGTGATGTCTTCCTCTGGGGTTAAAAAAAATTACAATATGAGTAAGATCGGGCACTAGATTTAACAGGATTGCGGCAAAAAATCTTTGGTGCCGGTCAATCAATTACGCCGAACACTAAATAATGTTCGTAGGGAATTCTATGATCATCTCGGGTATTGTTCAGCATGAAGGGGTTGTTGATTTAAGCACTTTCTATAAACCTCTTTTTTAGAAAATATAAATTTTTCTGTACCTTCGGTCTTTAATGTCAAAAATTTTAATTTATTATATAAAATAGAATGTACTCACGTAATTTGCAGCCTCCAAAATCAAGGAGAACTACATCTACCTTCAGATTAAGGTGTACCGCTTGTGAGTGAACCACGCTAGTTGATCGTTAACAATGGAGAGGGAAACCGTTGTCTGTCTCCCTCGCACTCCTCAATCGCCTATTTACCTCTTGCTTGCACTTACTAAACTCCATGTGCATAACAGCCAAAAAGGCAGTGTATCTTTAATATGGAGCTTAGTCTTTTAATTTTATTTTTTACGAAATTCTTTAAAGATAAAAGAATTTTGAGATAATAACGAGCAATTTTGTCGTTTGTATTAATAGATTATTAGTTTTGGTGTTGGATCATTTTCGGTTTAAGGCAACATTGGCTCTATGATTTCCAACATGAACGTTGCCAGAGTAGATTTCCAGAACAGGATGGATGGCGTGAAGCAGTACATGGCCTTCCGGAAGGTGGGCCGGGAATTGGAAGCGCGCGTTATACGGTGTGTTGAACCTTGTGTTTAATGCAAGAAAACTAAATAATCTCTTGCAGATGGTTCGCTTACACGTGGCAGGAGAGTGGAGCTTTAGATGAGGAACGGGTCCTTTCGGCGCTTCCAGACAAGCTCAAAGCCGAGATTGCCATTCGCGTCCATCTAGAGACATTGCGTAAGGTGCGCATTTTCCAAGACTGCGAGCCTGGTCTCTTGGAGGCTCTGGTGCTGAAGCTGAGGCTGCAGGTTGTAATTGATCTTCAAATCCATTTTACAGCTACTTACAGCAGTTATTTGCAGGTGTTCTCTCCAGGCGACTACATATGTCGAAAAGGTGATGTGGGGAAAGAGATGTATATCGTGAAACGAGGGAGGCTGCAGGTAGTTGCAGATGATGGGTTCACTGTCTTGGCGACGCTGGGAGCAGGCAGTGTCTTCGGAGAGGTAAAGATCGTCCGTAGAACAGTACTCCCTAAAGAAGGGAGATAGAAAGGGGGTACCAAAAGGTTGCATGATATTAAGTGAAAAGTGATAGGCTTTGCTCTTTCGTTGGGGTTGCTCCTTCACCCACAAAGAAAGTAGACATTTTCGTTTCAATTTTTCTACCTGAGGGTAACGTTGTGCCAGTCAAAACGAGAAAGTTGCCCTATGGAATTGGTAAAATCCTTTTCGAATCCGTGTCATGTTGTTTTTCCGATCCATGTGTCTTAAAAAAAAAACACTATAAAAATTTTGAAATGTCTCATAGTTTTTGGTAACATCTTTGCGTCACTGTTTTATAAAATAAAATATTAAATAAACGAACTAGTAAGTATTAGCTAAAGTCGATAATGTAAAAAGTGTTATCTGTCATTGACCGAAAATGTCTTCAGTAGGATCCCAAAATTCGTCTTTATATACACTCATAAGAATAAATCAAAAGTTACAGTTCCCATCTAGAATAGAATAGAATGATAATCAAATCAAGCTACACCTCGGAGCCTCTGATTCTCTCACTTCAACTATCCCCGCCTTCTCAATTAATCCTTATTGTGCTATATTCAAATTATTATTGTAAGACCCTCAATATATATATATGTATATACAACCGGATAACTTTCTTAGTAGTCAATCGGTACAGGATGCACACCAAATTGAGATCTACTGCTCGTTAAGAATAGCTCTGATTTTATTGTATTTATTTTTAAAGCGATTGAGGAAACGAGTTTTGCAATTTCAACATTCCCAGCTGCATATGCTCCGTTTTATATCGAGTGTTTCATCGGGATTTTATCACAAATACTACAAACATATAGTTTGATATGAGCAAAATGACATGTTTTCTTTTTCTTTTCTCGAACAACGAATTTTCGAACTCAATGTTCTATATTCGATTTGCGACTTCGCCAAGGGTCTTAAACCGACGTTGCAAAACTTCCAAGTGGTACGCTTCTGATTTAAATCGGATGGCTTTTGAAATTTTTGCATATATACTATAATACCTTAAAGTTGGAAATCACCAAATGAAATGTCTATCCTAGATCGCACTCCTTCGCGACATTTTTTTGAGGATTTTTGTGACTTAGTGCTTTGCATAACTTCGACATGCAGCTTGAGATGGTAGGTCGAAAATCTCATTTAGTACGCCTCTGATCTAAATCTTATATCTTCAGGGATTAATTCAAATTAAAACAGTTTTATAAAGATAATCCTAGAAGCACCCGATACAACACTTAACGAAAAAAGAAATTGGAAAGTATTATATTGTTTCTCAACACAGTCTCCTTTGAGATTGATACACTTTTCCCAGCGATGATCTATAACTTCTATATCCTGTTTATTGTAGGAAGCTTCGAATGTTTTAAAATAGACATCAAACTCGGACTTTATCCCTTCATTATTGGCAAATCTCTTTCCATCGGGCCATTTTTTCAAGTTTGGAAATAGAAAATAATCCAAGAGGGCTACATTTGGCGAATAGGGTTAGTGAGGAAAAAGTTCGGATCCAAGATGATTGATTTTGACCATTGAGATGACGAAAGTGTTGAATGATGCGTTGTCTTGATAAAACAAGACTTTCTTTTTCTCCAAATGCAGCTGCTTTTTCCTTCTTTCTTCACTCAAATGCTGCTATAAATTTGTATAATATTCTCCGCTTATTCTTTATCTTTTAGAGAGATAGTCAATAAAAATTATCTTATGTGCCTCCTAAAAAACTGACACCATTACCTTTCCTGCGAATGAAACGATTTTCTCTTTCTTTCGAGCCAATTCTCCCCTTTAAATCCATTGTTCTGTCTACTGTTTCGTTTCAGGTGTGAAAATATGGACTTATGTTTCGTCTATGGTTATAAATGTACGCAAAAACTCGGCTTTATTGCTGCGAAGCTTTGCCAAACATTCCTTTGAGACATCTTCACTCCGCTGCTTTTAGTCATCCTACGCCTAGTTTTCTAACATCTATTTGTTCGGTCAAAATACTATGTCTAGTACTTTGTGAAATACCTATTATATCTGCAGTTTTTTGGATTTACAATACAATTTCTGAAATGGTCAGATTTGGAGTGTCATCGGGTCAGTCACTGCGGACTTCGACTTGACAGCTCGTACAACCGCGTTTAAAATCTGCCACCCAATATTTTACAGTTGTTAGCAAAGGGCCAGATTCCTACAAAAGTAGAATATAACGCTGTTTTGATGTTGAAAAGACTAAAACCTTTTCAAATGAAAGCATTGAATCATAGTATTAATAAGCAGTTTTTCGTTGTCTACAAAATCTCCAAAAACGTTCACTAAAACGGCTTCAAAACTAATACAAATCAACGTAGCACCCTCAAACTTTAGACATAAACTTTTTTTTAAGTTAGATCTTTGTAATGTAGGTAAATTAATAATAAAAAATTGCCATCTATATGTCAGATCGGGTACTTCTGGGACTACCCTCATACCTGTACAGTTAGAAGAATTTAATTTTAGTTAGTTCACATTTGAACGTATTTGAACCGACCTAAACCCCTTGGTACGATCATACCAAATAGTTCAGGAATTAATGGAGAAAGGATTGTACCACATGGCTGCTACTACGGTCCATTTTCGTATAATCAAATTTTCTAGTTCTTCTTTCCCTTAGGTCAGTGTTTTGGATATCGCAGGAAATCGGACTGGCAATCGCCGTACCGCCAATGTCCGCTCCCTGGGTTACTCTGACTTATTCTGCTTAGCCAAAGACGACCTTCTAGTAGCTTTAGCTGACTATCCCGAGGTAACATCAATCTCAATCACAATCACATCTCATAGTTTGCTATTTGTTAAAATTGTCACCAGGCTAAAGCGACTCTAATCGAGCGTGGCTGCCAGTTGCTCCGCAAAGACGGCCTCCTGGATGAGGACGTTTTCAAGCGCGCTAAGGAAACGCAACATTCCATGGAGGACAGCATCAAAAAGTTGGAGAACGTAGTGGAGAACATACAGACCAGGTTGGCACGCCTCTTGGCCGAATTCTCGGCCAGTCAGGCCAAATTGAAGCAGCGCATGACCAGAATAGAAGCCAAGTGAGTTTTCAGAGACGTTTTTGTAATAGGTATTTTCGAATTATCTGGATTGTTAAGGAGTTATATTAACCAGAAATAGACAATATCTCGTCACAATAATAGAAATTATCCCAAGACGTTGGAAAAGTTTTATAGCGTATATAGATATCACCAGTTAAAATAAAAACATAATAATTACGCATGTAGGAGAAGGACCGCATAAGGTTTAATATGGCTTCGACAAAGACCGACTAAGTGAGTTGCCAGGGTAGCGACTCATGTGGGCGGAGTCAGGCCGCCCGATATGTCCACTTCGATGTTTAGATTATTTAGTATTGATTTCATTGCCTTCGTGTCGATGGATTTTTTTAATGTCAGGGTAAAAAGCAGCAATGTAAATAAATGAGAAAAACTATTAGTTTATCACTAGCACTTATATTAGTAAAAATTCTGAAACAGTGAGAAATCTGGTATCACTGAAGTGACTCCGCCCACGTCAACCGCTAGCCTCGCAGCCCACTTCATGGATCTTTGTCGGAGGCACATTAAAACTTATGATATATTCTCTTCCTTGTACAATCTTTATATTTCCACTCGAACTGGTGATACTTGTATAAGACCTATGATGCCATGATATCAGCATTTTCTCCAATTTTGTCGAAATAGCTTAGCTCCTTAGTTGCCAAAAAATTGTAACAATGCTACATCGACTTCCACATCGCTGCAAAGTACATTTTTTCTTTTTCGTTTTTTCCTTCAGTTATTTCTAAATTGTTATTTAAATTATTACTACGCCCTACTTAATTTTTGAGAAATAGCTGAAGTTTTGATTCGGAGTTCAGATATTAGCGCATGCGCATTTGTTCTTTTATATACAAAGTATTTGTGGATTTCCCATCTTCAACCTTTAGACTGTACTAGTTTCATCCTTCCACGCTAGTTTTATTATTTATGTATTACTATCATGATCGTATGGGTTTTTGCAGAGCTGATCGGACCAGAGGGGAACAAGACGACATATCTGAGAATTTAGCAGTTCCCACAGTGAGGCGGAGGCTCCGCTCCTACGAAATGAGAAAACAGGATTTTTCCTCCTGTGCAAGACACAAAACCATGTAATAGGAGTTGTGAAATTGGTGTGTTAAATTACATATCTGGTGTATTGCTTTGAACAGAGGAACGTGAGCCGTAATTCTTAAAAAAAGCCTTAATTCACGTGTGATATGAAGATCGATTATTATTGTAAATAGTAGATATTTATTTAACGAAAGTTATAAAGCTGATTGTCTTAGGCAATTATTGTTGAACTCGAGATTATAGGTTTTATTGGATAAGTAGGTAATTTTAATGTGCAAGAGGTGTCGTTGAACCAATTAAAAACAGTTATATTTTTGTAACAATAATAATTAACTCAACACTTACCAAATACGTCCAGTTCCAACGCCCAGTCGTATTAATTTGGCCGAATTTTGTAAAATGTGATTAATAAAGTACTTAAAAATAGGTAAATTATGTTTTATTTGATGAATGCAACTTGTTGTCTATGTTTTCCATGAGACTGAAAGCTCCTTGTGTTTTGAAACGTCTAAATTGCCCTTAATAATATAATACAAGGTATACATGTAATACAAAGGACGTATATCTGTTGTTTCGTTTTTTCAAAAAATATACTAGGAACACGCTTTCTATGCAATGTTTGCCTTTTTTTTTCTCTAGGCCTCAAGTTCATATATAATCACTCTTATATCAATTTTGACTTGAGAAAAGTATTGCAGTAGCTTCTACGGTATCATCAATTGCAAAATTCATGACTTTGAACTTAATTCATCAGTTATATAATCAAATAATACCACAATATAGTGGAATTTTTCACAAAATTTTATTAATTTATCATCATTAACTACAACCTTCAATAACATATTACACGTGTATCACAATAAAACTAACCATTTTTGTATGATCTATATATACACAGGGGTTCTATATACATACAGACAAAATGCGGGTCAATAATAAGCAGAGAATACTGGAAAAAACAAAAGAACTAAAACAGGAACATTCAGTAGGAACTTACCTACAGTTCTTACTATTGCTCCAACTCGCAAAGCTTCAAATAGATCAGTACATTATTAAATTATTTTAATCTCACAGTTTTTCACATATGGATGATTTATTGATACCTAACACTCTTTATCTTCAAGCCCCTCCTGAGCCGCAGCAGCTCTTGGAAGTAGGCGCTTCAGTCTCAGCTTCATCATCAGTAACAACAAGCATATTTCTTCTTAGGGAGTTTTGCCTCGCCAGGCTGCCATTGGCCTCCTTCTCTTCTTGTTTGGTGATCATTTGTTTCGTCAGGCTAAGAAACATTTCCTCCACTCCCTGATTTAGTTTCGCCGATGTGAAGAAGTGAGTGGCGCCTACCTTTGTTGCATACCTAAGATAGAGATATAGCATGCTATTTAACATTGAAATAGCTGTAAAGAGTATCTGGTAAAATTTTAAACAGCAGTTACAGGTGTTACAATTACAGATACAGATGATTGAGAAGTAGGTTTAGTATAGAAATTTTAGGTTTTTAGTTGAAATAGTATTGTGGTGGGGCAGGGACTAAAGGGCGATTTTACAGTTAGAGCAAAACTTCTATCAATGGAAACTTTTAAATAATGGGAAATTATGAAGTCACTAAATTTAATAAGAGGACAGTAAATTTGATAACAGAATATAGAATTTAATAATAGCTTATTTCAAAATTTATTACTCTAATTTAGTCAGAGAGGATAATGATAAAGAAGGCATGCTCACAAACCTGCATTTAGCAAGTATTTAACTTGTATTCAGATCAAGTAATACTAATAAAATGACAATATATTTCAAAGGTTGTTCTTTTCAATATTCACATATATGTATGTATATATTTGACCACATTTAAAAAATTTTTAAAATTCTACATTTTTACTTATGGAAAATTCACCTGTAACACTCCATATTGTTGAAATACTCACTCTTCGGCTTCCTCAATAGACACAACTCTGTCTTTCTCTAGATCTATCTTGTTGCCTATGATTGTCAAGCATACATCTCGACCCAACATTTTCCGCAATTCCTTTACCCACGTTTTAACTTTTTGAAAAGAATCTTGGTCTAAAAAAATTTTTGTAAAATAGTAAGAGTAGTTTCTACACTCCAATAGGCTTACCTGTTATATCATACACTAACACTGCCCCATTTGATGACCGGTAATATATAGGCCCTAAGGCATGAAACTTCTCCTGTCCTGCTGTGTCCCATATAGCTAATGTCACCCTTCTTCCTTCAATATTTAGTTTTTTGTTTAGAAATGAAGCCTGTAAGGCGATTTATTATAATCTTAATTTGTTGAGGGGCTCAGCTCAATGAGAAGATGTAATTACCTGGACAGTGGATATGTGTTTGCTATTAAACTTATCGTCAACATATCTAAGAACTAAGCTAGTTTTACCCACGCAACCCTCTCCTAAAAGAACTACCTTAAAACTAAGACCACCACTAGACGAATTTGCCATGTTTTTGCCTTAAAATTGAGAAACATTTACGAATAATCAAATATATGTTGTGTTTTCGCCTTTGTCCTTTGTCATGCTGACAGGACGATCAGCTGTTTGCAAAAAATGTTCTTAGTCATAAGCAGTAACGAAACTCAAAAAATTATGAGTATTAAAAGAGATAGCAATAATAACCCGTCGGTATTAGTGAATATTCATAAGAGCAAATAGGGTGAAGCAAAATTTTAGGCGTTGTTGCGAAATCGTTTTTCCTTGTAATTCTCCTGCCTGGCCGTCAGAGGTCAGTTTTACGAGAGGCTATGTGAATTCTTCCTTTTTGTGATTAAATATAGTACGATTTGATATGATTTTGATTGTAGTCCGACAGCTAAATTAGCAGAGCCTTAATCCAATGGCTATTCAAAGATTTAAGCCAGAGGTGTAATATAACTAGGAATTGAAAATACGGCTATTTGAAAGAGCCGCCTCGGAAGTTGTCACCGCTCGGCATTTCTTCTTGGACGCCGTTGCTCAAATTGCTAACTTAACTTAAGTTTGAACTGATGTTCATCGCTTTATGAGAAGTCTGGCTAAAATTTTATGCTTAAAAATTTGAATAATAATTTTTGGGATGTAGTCCCTCCAAAAATTACCTTTGTGAACAAATAATATTTGTAAATTATTTAAGCTGTCGGTGAATATTGCAACGGTGCGCCGATCAGTTGCGCAGTAAACAGTCTTTTCATTCGGCCGTCATCTGTACTGGTTTGATAAGTGTGTTTGTGTGATTTTTTAAAGGATTTTATACAAAATTACGCAGATTTATAGTGTGATTTGTGTGGAAATCGCCGTCTAAGTGTAAGTAAAACATCTCCTAACAAGTGTCATATAAATTTATATCGTATTTCACTTATAATTTCATTGAACGTGGTGGCGTCAGTTCTTGTCTCCCCCAAGTTACAGTCCTTAGTATGAAGGTTTATTCAGGTCGTAGAAATTGGCAGTATTAATTCCGAAGACTTTTTAACACATACTCGAATTGAGTCTTTAAGCAACTAGAAATAGGCATTGTCTCTTATGAGAATATACATGGCGTCTCAAGCTGTCGACCCAGGCAACAAATGCAATTGACCATGTCTGCAACTACCGTTCGCACGTAGTCAAAACTTTCACTAGTTGCACGTGCATTTTTCGATTTAATGATATGAAAAACCTTCAAGATCAAGTCTGCGATCTGCAGTACACGGCCACATGATCCAATTACCTGAGAAGCCTTGCCGATTTTCGGGGTGCTCTTGACACCAAACGTTTAATACACAAAACCTAAGCGATCCTTTACTTTATTTCAAAATACAAGGTGATTGAAAAATTTTATAAATTACCTGAAACATCCTGTAATAGGCCGTGAAGCGTCGGCGGCATGTATGGAATTAATTTATCAGCTGTTATCTATTTGTCAAATGTTTAATGAGAAATGGCTCTAGGTTTAAATCTTCGCCCTATTTGGGAGGTTTTTAATGCTCATTTAATCGAAATTACTACATATTTTTTGGCATTTGTCAAGTTCCTAGGTACACTAAGTACCTTAAATAATAATGCAGCAATTTAGGAACACTTCTGTCATTGATAGACAAGAAACCAAATTCTGGTTTTCAATCCTACCAGTTAGGTACTGGTTTGTTGTTATGACCTCAATTTGGAAGATGTTTATTTAAGTGAAGAAAATAGGCTGGAAATTATGATTAATTTATATTTACCTTATTTCATGTTAATAGTCCTTTATAGTACTCCTTCCTATGTGAGGGCCAATAGGGTTAGAGTGTCTTGGTGGTAACCATGTGGTTCAGAGAGCATTGACACAATAGTTGTTTGCCTCCATACCTAATTTAAAGTGAAATAGCAAATATTTCTGCAATAACAATACCAATGAGCATAGTCCTTTATTAAAAATAAGCATATGACAAAAATTTCCTTTAAAGTAAAAAGACTTTAAGAATAAAGCATTGCAGACTTTCAAATTTATAATGCTTCTTAAAGTTATTGCCGTTAATTTGGCGTTACTTACACTCTGAAATGTCGTTTTCAGACTTATTTTACTTGAATATCTTGTCTAGTAGTGATGGGCAACTGGAAATTCTACAAAAAATTTTTAAAAATTTTGCTCATCTTACTTTTTTAGCCACATTCATAACCGGATCTCTAGGAGTCTAGTTAAGAATGTACAGTTAACTTTTATGTCAAACGAGTTTCAACAAAAAACAAATCTGGCAAATACTTGGCCTACAAATAAAGTTTTCAGCATATTAATAATTCAGCCCCATGTCCAATACATCCTAGTCAGGGACCTAGGAGAACCCAAAAACAATTTTTTTCAAAATACATTGGAAGATCAAACCAATGGAGTTCTTAATTCTATAGAATATTTTTACAAATACAGTATAGATGCTTTGCTTCAAATGATGAGGGTTCACATAGTCTTCAAGTCAGTCACATTAACGTTGGTCTTTGACTCTTTGCCAAGTTCTTTGCGAATACTGTCCATTATCTAATTGAATGAGAAACGATAATTATTCTGTCATTTTAAATGCGTTTGAGTTTCAATACACACAGGAACATGAATGTCTTATTTGAAGATTCATAATGACATTCCTAATTAATCCTATATGGTATCACAGAATGTCAGATGGTAATATAGGTATAATTCTCCTTAGAATCTTTAATACATTTTCAAATATTTTTCATGATAACTTTCTGAAAAGCTTTACTACTAAGATCATTATTAAGCACATTCCACTTCAGCATCTTGTCAAAGTGTGATATCTGACTGAATGTGAATTTTAAAATTATTTTCGCATGTACAGGGTTTGTCATAAAAGTCTTGTAGGATGAAATTAAGTTATTTTAAATGGAACCCATCAGTTTTTTTTGCCACTTCTTGATTCACAGTCAAATATTAAAGTCAGTTTATGTAAAGGGTCTTATATTAAAAATTTATTATTTCCAATTTATTTGGGAAAATTTACAAAATTTGTTGTGCAACGTCTCACGGAAATTGGTGTTCTTCCCCAACTGCTTAGAATTTCGGTATCAATCTTGTAGGGTTCCATATACAAGTAGCCTTAATAAGCTCAATTTTGACATGTGTCAATACAGAAAAATTATCCATAACCCTCGCAATAGAGCTCTGAAGTTGTATGACGTCAGACCTCAATAACTTATATATTAAATATTATTATATCCTTTATTTCAAATAGAAAGTTCCAAATTCCTCCTCAGCATCTTTTTCAGAATCCAAAAATACGTAAAACTAAGGGAAATAATTTTATTTTTCTGCAAATGAGGTATTCACAACAAATTCTAAAATTATCCCCCATGTCGATTAGAATGCAGTTGCAGTCTTACCAGAAAAGGTCTATCCACTTATTAATTAAAGGCATAATAATAACGAAAAATACATTAAAATTAACGTGCGATTCTGAAAAGAAATTAATAGTACGAACATCGATAGTTATGAAAAAATGTAAAAATGACCCTTAAAGTCACCATATATTGCATAACATTTGCCCATGGTGTCATCATTGGTACAACTTTTGAAACATGTAGAACCCCAGAAAGGAACAATTTTCAGGAACTTAGAAATGGCTGTGTTTAGGTATAGGATAATGTTAACAGAAGTTGTAGGTCTTTAGATTCTGAACATGATGCCGTTGGGAAAATTGAGATATTTCATTTGAAATAAGCAGCTTATTGAAATTTGAAATTGTGCAACTTTGGAGGCCAATTTCAGGAGTTGTGGAAAACTTTTTTTAAATTGCAACCTGTTAAAATGTAGCTTATTAGGTATTCATAGAGCCTCATCAGACCAATTCTGAAATTGGCGGCGATTAGTTTACCGTACCGATCTCTGTGAGGCGTTGCAGCTGTCAAAATATTCGAATTTTCCTAAATAATTGGGAAACTGTACATTTCCTACATAAGACCCATTATATAAACAACTTAAAATTTGACGATAAATCCGAAATTGGTTTAAAAAAAAACTGAGGGGTTCCATTGAAAAAAATTAATTTGGTTTTACCAGCCTTTTATAACGGACCTTTCTCATTTGAAAATAATTTTAAAATAGTCACCTTTTAATGATCAAAAACGTTGATCATAAACGTTTCTTTCTAAACCTCATGTTTACTGAAAGATCGCACTTTGTCACATTAATGAGCAACCCTGTATAAGTTGCACTAAAATCATATACTTTAGCTTTTAGTTAAAATTGCATCTTAAATACTATTTAAGTTCGGTCCTTTCCCAACTTGCTTCAAAGAGAAAAATTAAAGAGATATGGGGCAGGAGATCCTGCAAGGGTTGGAAATGCATCATTGAGACAACGAGGTGACGGTCTTCATGTGGCAATTCATGAAATCGCGAGTAAAGTTTCCGTTCTGCGCATTAGTTTAGGTTATTCTCAAATTATGGTTTCTGGAATACCAAGGTAAACGTTGATATTAAGATGACGTCACACTCGTATAGCCAGCAATGAAGATTGTTGGCCCCCACAAAGGTACCTAAAGATGGGTTCCCAATCAAAACGTAACACCATCATTTCCCAATTAGTTTCACTCTTCTGCAAGTTGTTACTTCCAACGTGCTACGTGCGATCGATCGCATCACCTCGCGCACCACGCGTTTGGGGTGAACAACCTCAGCGTGGCATTTGGCGGGAAAACTATGGGCCATACCATTTTCTAAGAATACCCATCCTATTACTAATGTTAAAGTTAAATGAATTAATATTGAGACGACTGCCATTTTGTTAAACTTGTTTATCATAAGCTAACTGAAAACACCTAAAATTAATTACCCTGTTGTTTTGATACGATTGAAGATGTTATAAACAACTGCACAGTCTATTTTTGTCTCGCATATCTTGGTGACGTAGTGTTTTTTGTTTGTATACCTAAGTTTATCCATTCCGTAGGTCATGTTTACCTCCTGGAATTATCTAATTCGAAGATAAGGAGAATAATATTTGTGTTTAGTGCTGGTATGGAATTTCACGCTTCCCTTCACCATTTTGTCAAATGAAAAAACATATTTTTATTGTGCCTGTTTTCATGTCATTAAGTTAAACACAGGGACCTTTGTTCTCAGTGATTGTACTGTGATAAGTCAATGGCCAATTTTAATTGCTTCATCATTGACTATTTCATGAGCCTACCAATGTGATATATATGAAAACAATTATTACTATCTAAATTTAAAAAAAAAACACCTCAAGGCCGGGCCAAATGTTGACCGGTTCAAGTGCGTTTATACTGCATTTATAGTTTAAAGTGAATTGATACTCTTCGCAGGTAAACGGTTTGTTTTTAATTATTTGAATGGGTGCTTGCCCTTTGGCAGGTACACGCCCGACACGACAAAAGAAACGAGTCATCTGACTGCATTAATTCATCCCATTTATATACAGTGTCGGCTATCATACCGGTCCAAATCTATTTTTAGCCCGCCCAACTGTGGTTACAACTGAAATGAAAGTGGACCATTGACTGAAGTAAGGAATTTGTTTAGTTCTTTCTTTACAGGGAGCGAAGTAGCGGTCATTATGTTTGATAAGGAAGATGATTAACACTAGGACGAAGTGAATGCCTCCATTAGTTAACTGCAGTTTGTTTGGCGAGGTACTTGAGAGATGTTGTTGACTGATAACATTCAATTAAATTAGCTTTATGCTTTATGAATTATTTAAATTTTACGACGAGGACGGTGCATTCACCATATTGTCCGAAAACTGGGGTTGTATATTATTTAAGTGAAAATGGCATATTTAAAGGGTAATGCCCATATACATTTTTTAAAATTATCCAGGAATGCTTGGATCATTTGCGAATTAATAATGAAGTTGATTTAATATTATGAAAAGTTGAGTAATTGTCGAGTGGGAGAGCGTACTGGAGTATTGATTAGTATCTACAAAAAAATTTCAGGGGTCAATCCCTCATGGGATATTGTTTTATGAGGATATCTACTACGTTTTTAGCACATTGCGGTGCCAATGTAGAAGAATTGAAAACTCTGGGACGTTAGAAAAGTATATCTTCCGGAGGGATTGGTAGATAATTCAGATAATAACAAAAACTTATTCACTTTCTAAGGTTTCAATTTATTCTGTCTCTGTGAGATGTGAATCGGTAACTAAAACTATTAGATCATATCAATAATTTATTTGGTTTTAAATATTGTTCGAACATCAACGTTAATATTAATAGTGTTACTTGTACTTCGGACATCAGAAGGTGTAAATAATCCCCTGTAGCGTCTCCTGATTTTCCTCCTGATATTCTCCAGATTCCTTGGTCTTCCTACAGATAACAAACTAAGTTTTGATTCTCTTATTGACATTCTGTTGGGGAATATATCTTTCGGTTGCTGTTGATTGCGTTGAGGCGTATATTATCTGAATATTTGGATTAGGATGACCTGCCGTCTGTTTATTATGTTACTGTAGTGCTCCCCTCGTCTTCTGTTTAACTCGATATTTCTCATGCAGAAGCGTGCTGTCTAGACGTTTGTCTTTTGCTGTTGTGTTTTTTAAATTAAAGATTATTGAAAAACAAAAAAAAACTCGGCAGGTACTTTTTTAATGAAACGTTTGCGCTTTATTTCTTTAGAATATCATTTCAAACTTCTCTTTTCTTTCAGGTTCACTAGATTCTAGATACTATCCCGCGTTCATTTTCATCGATTGCCATGTTCTCGTTCCATAGACCGAAAGTGTACAGGTCCTCGACGGGATGCTGCATCTGCAAGGCCAAGTCTAGCAGTTCTAGGTTCACCGACAGTAAGAAATACGAAGAAGACTTTATGGAATGTTTCAAATTGGCCACCCCCAGACAAGGGGAGATCTGCAACGCCTGCGTTCTACTCGTGAAGCGTTGGAAGAAACTGCCTGCGGGATCTGATAGGAATTGGAGACATGTAAGTAGCCAACGATTGTTAGTTAAGTTTAATTAAGACTGGGCCTTGTTGATTTACAAGATCTTTCATGATAATATCTCATTATTCACAGGGAAATATATACATGATTTTGAGCAACGAAATCTTATAAACTTATGTCAACAAATGTTTAATTACTCAGTTAAAGGGTCCGTGTATAAGACGCAGTTATTTAATCGACAGTCAGCGTTGCTAACCATTGCTGAAACATAACTATAGGTTTGTTCTTGCAAGCAATCTGTGACCGTTCAATAACGGTTATAAGATATAAATTATCAGCAGCAACTTCGGACTTTCCTCTGACGCTCGACCCCAATTCTCTAGACTGCGCCCCCGACAAACGTATCACCTTCCAACTAACCAAATACCCAACCAGGCACATGTCAATCTTACCGTCAATTTGACTAATCCCCCCCAAAACATCATGCTTCGAATCACTAAAATGCAGCTTTGGTATCCCTCCAAACAGGTAGTGGACGCACGAGCAGGTCCTGGCATGAAATCCTTTACCAAGTTTAAAACCCGCAATAGGAAGCTGAATGGAGATAAACTCAACGAAAAGATGAAAAAGAAGCAATTTGAGAGGTATGTGTATTATTTTAAATCAGGGCTGGACAAGAATACAGATTTGTATTTTTAAAAAAACAAGGTGTAACCCTGAAAACTTGCTAAGAAATTATGACCTGAGCTAAAAGATTCTAAAATCTCGTTTCTGTAACCGTCAAGTGGAATAATCAAGAAAGGGCTTTTTTAGTTTACATTTTGTTAAGTCGATTTAAAAGCTATCAACTCTTAAAATAAAGGAAAAAAAACTGAAGTAAAAGTCAAAACTCTCAGAAAACACCGTTCATCGAGCAAATCTTTCACCAGCTTTTAGTTGGAACCAAATTTTCGGTTTTTTTTATGGTGACGTATCAGTATATTAAAGTTGATTTTTTAGAGAGTATAGTCCGCCTCTTTCGGACAAAAGCGACGGTCCGGAGGATATGGATATCAACGATGTAGACTTCTTGTCTGAAGACGGGCCAAGGTTTGTTGCACTGCTGTTTTCCTATATAGTGTTCCTCATAAAGTAATTTAATTTCAGCATGGGCTCCTCGCGCAATGGGAGCCCGGGTGCCAGCGACGTCGAAGACCATGTGGAGGCGCCAAAGGATCGTAGTCGCAGGAGAAAGGGCAAATCACGAAAACGGGACGAGATACATTTTAACATTAGCGGTTTTATCGATCTGGATTATTGGAAAAAGTAAGTTTTGGGGAATTTCAAGTGGTGAATGTAAAATTGATCTTACTTTTCCTTTGTACTGTTCCAATCGTGGCATAATTCACCTAAACTACTCAATAACACTCATGTTTTTGTTTGCAGGGAAACGATCTGTTGCGGTACGATATACCGGGGCCAAAACGATGAAATTATGGTGGACCACAGTACCCTGAAGCCCTGCTCGGGTCGCATAGCTAAAGCGAAGGCGGCTGTCGCCAACCGCCCGGCACCCACGACGGTGCTCGTCGCTTCATCCGTCACTACTGTCATCACCGCCACCCCGACGCCCAAAACTCCCTTCAGTGACAGCAGTTCGGATTCGGGCTACGATGACTGTTCAAATCAGGGAATCGCACTGTCACCAGACGCTCAAATGAGCCGGAATTTAGAAAACCGGGAGGCGGAGGCTCGGAAAGGCGATGTCGCTGACCTGATGTGTCACGAGACGATCTTCGAGAGTCAGGAAGTAAGCGATATCGTGACAGGTCATTATCAGGCCGTGTCCGCGGTTGGCAATTAGTCGCCGTCAGAGGTCGCTCTCTGGCAATCGTTTGTCTGATGCACTATTATCGTTAGTTAATATTATAATTCTTTTTTTGTACCTTGTGACGATAGGTTTTATGCTATTCTTGCTGGGGGCGACTCGCCTTGACTGAGCAGGAACAGGGAATAGTATAAGTATGTGTTCTCTTACCGACAGTACAAAGTAACTTAAGCGAATCGGTGGTCAAGCGGAAGGGCGTCTGGTTTGTTTTGGGGTATCGATAATAAATATCGCATGCGTCAAAAATTTCAATATAAATTTGTCCTTTGGGTCATGTTTAGTTTTGTTTTTACGATCACAAAATTGATTATAATTGGTTTTCTATCACCCTTTCGTAAATCCCATCGGTGAGCATTGTATAAGTGACCACATTTACAAATATTTCCTTGTCAATGAAAAAGTAAAATTTAAATGTTATTCCTATTTGAAACAAATATTCTCCTTTTTCTCGTCTATGCTGGGTTGCTTTGCGAATTTGTTTCGCATTTTTATTAGTTTGGTCAGTAAAATTTTCTATTATAATACATACTATCAATGTTAAGTTGTTCATAAAATGGTTGTGCAAATTGTGGGGAATCCAGGAACATAGAGTGTTCAACAAATAAAACCATTCACTCAGCAATTTAAAATTACCATACTATGCGTATCAAAATATTTGCTAATTTACTTATTGTTTTGTCCTGCGAAATTTGCAACTGATTGATCAATATTTTCAATTCACCCATCTCAGTCGTTTTTTTTGTTTCGAGACCATATTAGTCTGGCTTTACTTTTAGGTATGCATACGCATAGATGCATCATTGAATATCATCAAATATACATTATAGGGTTTTTGGTATAAGTGCAAATTTGAAACCTTTGTCAATATTCGAAATTATGGTTAAATGTCAATTTTCATGAAAGATTGACTGGCACCTATATGGGTGTCTGTCAGTAATACCAAGTAGTTTTTCAGTACGCCGTTTTACAGATTGTCTTAGTGTATCGTAAAGTGGCGCCATCTCCGCCCAAAGCAACTTACCATAGTTTTTACTAACACTCGCAAAACAGACGAAGGCGCCGCCTTGACCTTTCACCGCTCTTTCGACTGAAAACAACTGTCTGTTTTCTGACAGTTGAGATAAATGTAATTAATAGCATATTCATGTTAAACGCGCTAAAGTTTCACACTCGTCATACTGCTCAGTAAGTACCATCGTAGATAAGCATTAGTCACCGTTAATTGAATTATTATCTGCCAGGTCTATGCATTTCAAGGTGTCTAGATTAGTACTGCCAACAGTGTTCAGTTCACTTTATTTTGTTGCCAGTAGCTCTGCGTGGGCGGCAACATCGCAATGTTGCCGCCCGTTTGACAGGGGGGACATTTTCAATTGTTGTGCAATACGCGATTTCCCCTCCTAACCCTCCACATAAGTCAACAATTGATAGACTGCGAGACTAGACTAGTCGTAATCATAATTACATAAATTTACCGAATGTGACATTGTTATAATTTACAATTAGCGGAATCTCGGAATTCTAAACTATTCGATCGTCTGTATATCGATGTACGGACTTACATTGTACATCGTTATCGTTTTTATTGTTTGGCATTGGTTTCGTCGTTGACACGCGTCGTTGCGCAATTTTTTGATCTCAGTCGTCTCATCTGACGCCATTTTGCTAAATCTGATTCGTGGAATCACACACCCCAAGAATGTATAGTATTATTCATTGATATTGTCAAATTTTATATATGTAGTATATTTTCATTTTGCAACGTCAAGGTATAATTGACTAATTTCTTATTGGATATGACCTAGGTATATATATTTATAGAATAATTAATATATTTCCTATTTAATTTGGTTTGTTTATGCTCTATTGGGTATTTTAGCCGATGCTCAGCTCAAGATTTGGCAACGCTGTTTTTCGTCTTTCGTAGGAATTGCTCGAATGTATGTGACAATGCAACAAAATGGCCGCCAAGAGAAGGTAATTTGACGTAATTAATTTTGAAGTTTCTTGCCTACTTTCCGGGCTTGTGCAAAAGCAACATATTAGAATTTTAGGCAGGTCCCGCGTTAGATAATGCGCAGAACGCGCATTGAAAGAAGGCGGCAAATAACTATAAACAATTGAGTAAAAACTTGGCAGGCAGCTTATGTAACGTTGGTTTATATAAGGCGGCAAATTGTCCAGCACCCGCCTTGATTTTCGGTCATTTGAATACATCTATGATTAACCTTTGACAGTTTCATCTAGAGCTGTTTGGGTGTGCCGAGGTTCTTTTGGCATTGTTGAAGGTATCACCATTCTAAAAGTGTGAGTCAGTAGGCGCCGTCAGGCCCTTGAATCGTCTAGGTAACGTAACTTTTGAGTCCTGTAATATAGAGAATATGGACGAATGTGCCACATTACGTTGCTAATTCGACACCCTTCAAGGGCCATTGATTGAACACTGTCAAAATCCAAGCATCCAAAAAGAAAAAAATAAGATCATGAAATGGTCCCGTTTCGACATTAAAATTTAAGCACCTATGGTTTACCTTGAGACCATATACATTTGTGTATTATCTAGTCAAACGTCAGTAGCGTGCGATAAGATTAATTTGACCAGAAAACATTGGCGTACCTACAGTCTATTTCGACTTAACGTCATGCGATTTTCAGTCATTTTGTTGCATTCAACTGCAATCACGCGGGGTTGCCACTTTACGCAAAAAATACTTGGGCTTTATAGAACAAGAAGGTGAGAATACCACTGTTAGTAAGTTTAATATTATTTTTGTATACACGCTTCGGCGCACATGTCGTACGTGAGATTACTCTAAAGGATGGCTAAAAAAACCAAGAATGAATGTATAGGTATTATAGTTATTAAGGGCGGCAAAGAGGCAAGTGTAAGTATTCTAAATTTTAACATTTTTGTAAAAAAAGCGCGACAAAAAAATTACAACAATGTACAGAGTTTAATTTTGCCACCACTGTCTGCAAAATCGCAAATTAGTTTCACATGATTTGTTCTATAGACTGAAAGTCAACTTAGTCATATTAGTCGATTTTGAGTACCCAATTAATTTTTAAAAAATGGCGATTTTGATCAGACCCGGCATTATGGCATTCAAAAAGGCCGTCAGCAAAAAGAAACTGAAGGCCATTTTGTTGCTTCTAGTGATTGAATCCGAACCGCCTTTTAAACAATATTTTTTTGTCAATTGCACCAACATTCTATACCCAATTGCGGACTTTAACTGTGATTGAATGTGCTGACTCGCTGCATCACCTTCAAAATGTATTAGTTTAAGGCCATGGCACCGTTGGTGTGCTGGTGCAATCTCCCTTTGAGTGTTGTTTATAGTGTGGACTTCTAAAGTCCCCTTTTTAGCTTGTAATATACTTAATTAAATAAATCTGTTTCTATATTCGAGAACACATTATTGTATTTACTTATTATTAGCGCTAAAGTTAATGGGTCCGTGATGCAGACGATGAACGTAATTCCAATAGAAGAGAGTTTATTTCATTTAGTTTGTCTTCAATTAAGTAATATATTGATTAATAAATTGATTTTTTAGTGGTTTCACTGTCCTTAATATTCCGTTTGTTGAATATTTGCCTGTTAATAAAGTTTTCATTTCCGTGTCACGAAACTACGACCAAAGGTCGTTTCACAATAATTGTGATTCGTAGACGAATAATACAATTCCTAATACAAAAATACAAAAATTTTACACAATTTCCAATTGACTCAAAATTACTTTTCTAGTTGTGTGATGTGCTGCACTCGCCTACACCTTGTCCGCCAACCCCACATTTATAGAAAATATTTTTCATATTAGTTGCATAATATTACATTTTGTTTCTTCAGAAAATAAAGCAAAACACTCTTAATTCGAAAATTTTTATTTAAATAATCAGCTATATAAAATCACTATTCACAATATTTAGGAGCCTCTAAAAGTAAAAATTAAATAATTTACATGAAAAGTACACGGTATTTATACTTAAAAAAAATGAAGATTTTCACGAAGCAAAAGGGCAAAAGGCACGTTTTATTTCGACGAAATTACAATCAGGAACGAATACACGACAGCGTTTTAGTCAAAAACTCATTTAAATGAGTTTTACACATCGATAGGCAAACAAATGTATGTATGTCATTTACCCGCAAGAAACGTAGCACCGAGAATATATAAGTAATTATTATCATTGCCTTACATGCTATGACGTCGAATTATTGTTTTATTATATTTATTTATTTAATAACTTGTAAATACGTATTAGGTATTTTGAAATATTTTTGATTGGAGATGTAAAGCTCAAAAAATTAACTTGAGAATCTACAAACACTATCTATGAACTATTTAAAAAATCCTGGACGCCACGGAAGTCAAACGCCAAATTACAAATGTACTGTTGACTTTAACATCAAGTCAGGCTAGTTTCCGTAACACACAAACAATCTGACTACTGCTAGAACTCTATGTCCATCGTTTCTATGGAAATTAGCTGGCACTTAAAGCACATTAATAATAATTTGACCCTAAACGAGTTAGACTTTATTTAATAAACTTCGGATCTCATCGCTCTTTAGGCAAGTTCTCCAAACACTATTGTCTATTAGCCAGGGAAAACCTTTGATTTCCATGGGAGAGCGGATTTTTTTTTAAATTTTGGAAAGTTCTTTACTTAAAGGGTGATTTACGTGACTGATATCCCACTCAAAGTTTCGGAGAAAGAAAAAAAGAGAACTTTTTCAAGTGGCATATGGCTATTATAACTCATGACCCATATTTTGTAGTTTCACACGTGCAGAGTTGTCAATTTAACGTGAAACCTCTGGCAACATGGAAATTTCAAGTGAGACATGTGATGTAGATGAGAGAGACCGTTGATGTTTTCCGGCCATTTCTGTAAAAATATGGGTATGAGTAAAATATCTATCCTTTTACTCACTTTCGAAGGTAACAATCAACCAAACTTTGGCTCAACAAAAGATAGATTATAACTTACTATGGTCATGCATCAAATATTAGCATGTTGTCGTTTTTATATATTATTCTAACTTAGAAAAAAAAATCTGTTCCTCATGGATAACACATGTTTTCCCCTGTATAAATAATTTAATTTAACAAGTGACGTTAGAAACTTATCAAATGGCTAATTTTTTGTGCTGAAGTTCTACCTTCACTTATTTGTCAAATTCGGCGACAGTACTATCAATTACCTATACAGGAGAAAAGCATTTGCTTTCCATTGCTCACGGAGCCTTTTAATATGATATAAAACCTAATTCTCCAGAACTTTTAAAAGCACATTTACGCGAATCACCCTGTATCTATTAAAAATTTAATATTGGTTGACACAAGGAAACTTTCTTTTAAGTGCAGTAACAATGAAAAAAAACAAATGCAATTTACCTGAACTAAAATAAAAGCTTAAAAAAGGCAGTTAGTGACGCAAAAAAAAATCACAAAAAGATGTGTTACTATATCACAAAACAAATTCAATTCCGTCAAGAAACAACTTTCTGAATCAAATCAAGCGTTTTCAGGGTAAAATCCCGTTTAAACCCAGACTACGAGGACTGAGGCGGGACACCCCGGGAGGGGGACTACAGAATAAATATTACTTACAACTAACAAAAACAATAAGTGCGGTTTTCGCCCCCGTTTCAAGGGCGGAAGCCAGCTCTGAACGAAAGTAATACTCAAAAACAAATGTACAAAAGTTTAAATAAAGGTAGAAGCCCACAAGGGGCCCTACCGATAATAGGCAATAAATACAGTGGAGGACGTTCTCAGATAGGGGCAGGGCGAAGCCCCAAAATGCGTCTGCGTGTCTTTTAATTTTCGCCGTAGCTGCCACGTTTGCGCAGTTTCCTGGGATCCGCCCTACGTGCAGTAAACGTACCACTAAACAACAACAATGAAGAAAAACCGACAAATTAAAGAGTTAGGACCTATGCTATTTTGACAGCTTGCTGATGACCCTGATCAGGGCGCCGTTTTCGTCTTTCAACCTCTGGTTCTCGGACTTGAGGTTCTCCAGGTTCTGGAACAAAAAAGTTGCGATTCCTATTAGGTACATGAATTCTTTGATCTGTTTTTCGAGGTGATAGAAAACACGTTTAAATTGTTCATTGTTACAAGTTGTAAACATCACACCATAGGATCGTAAACCAGTAGATACAAAACCATCCATAATACATTGAAAATTTTAACATTAGTCAATTTAAATAGCGTCTTACAACAGTGTCTCAACCTTTGATGACTCGGAAAACTTTTAGGGGTATGAACTTCATTTGAGCGTCGACTTATACTGCACAGATACCTATTTTAATGAAAAATGTTCACGTACAGGGTCTCCCAACGGTGTCAACTATGGTTTACGACCCTTGAGTTTACCAAGACATCCTGGACCGAATTAACTATTTCGGCAGAATGAAACGAACTAATTAAGGACACCATTTATTTTATTTGTGAGTAGTTTTAACGATTCGCTTCTATATGCGGCAGACTAGCGATATTTCAAATAATAATAATATTAACAACAATGATACGTTTTCCTCAACCAACTGGAGAAAATGACTTGAAGTGGTAACCATCAGTTTTTAAAATTTTACAATGAAGTGCTACTTCATCTTGTAAAAATCAGAAGAATTTTTTCCTCAGTTGATAACGAAAACGTTCCAAATTTACCGCCACTAAACAAAATAACAAACGAGTCCGTTTCATCCTTCTTCAATACACGTAAATCTGGAAATCTAAAGGCGGGTGTTTAAGAAAATAGCTTCAAATTGGTTACAAGCAGGTATTAATCAATAAAAAAGTACACAACGGTCAAAGAAAACATAGCGAAGCGAATTATGACGTATATGTAATGTACAGTTGTTTAGAAACCAACAATTAATGAACCGCATCCCTCCAGGGGCGCCTCGACAGTCATTAGTGGCGCACGTCGGAGGGAAGCGTCTTGCCTGGATGAGTCGCAGCGGACAAAACAACGACAAAAACTCAAATTGAGGCGCTCTCTTTCGGCAATTAGACAAAACTGTTCCTGCTTTTTACCTATTTTTTCGACGAGTTGGTCAGTTTGTTGATCACCCGCGTCAAAGACCGGTTGTCCGCCTTTAGTCTTTCGTTTTCGGCTTTCAATTTTTGCAATTGCTATGGAAACATAGAGATTTCATTACTACCGGTTTTGCACTTGACTCTTCTAACACTCCATCTCTAACGAGCAAATATTGTTAGAAAGAGAGAAATATAAAGTGATTTGAGAGGCGGTGCCAGCCAACGCTAAGGTCTTGTTACAAGGAAGAGTGCTTAAATACGCCACCTGTAAACCCACCTTTAATTCCTCCTCCATTTCGCTTAGTTTTCGTTCCATCGCTCTTCTTTCTCGCTTTTCCAACTCAGATAAAGAGTTTTTACTAGTCTACAAAAGAAGATGTAAATTAAGTGTTGCAGAAATTGCATCACTGCTTTTTGTTTTTGTTTTCTAATATCAAAATGATTAATCATGTGTCTTTTGCTGCTACAAATTTCAACTTGTGGAATTGGGAAAAATCGCTGCTTTGGCAGGGAATGTCATATAATTTGTTTTCGTAGCAACAAAGACTAGAACAATGTATTGTTTTGCTGTTACACGCCAATGTTTATGCAAATATGCCATTTTTTTTAATATGTTATATTTAAAGAACACTTCGACAACAATTGGTATCCGCAACAATTTGTTTTCAAATATGCGAAATACATGAATTACTGTTGATTCATAAAAGGGGGTAACGTTGCATGTTGTCTTCATCTTGTTGTCAAAAGTTTCGAAAACGGCAACGTCGCGTTTCGGTTTTGTTTTCGTATCAGGCGGTCTAATTTTTTTGCTTTCTGAGAAACCTCCACATCAATCTCAAGGCATAATGTTTGCGATAGGTGAGAAACACTTGACCTCGAAACAGAAAATCTAACCTGATTGAAACACGAAATATTCTAAAATGTCCGTCATTCACATCAATATCGATTTATTTTTAGTTAAATATCTCAATAATAGCATGAAAATGTAATAGAAAACACCTTGTCGAATCTTACGTCGCTTAATCGCAAGGCCAAAACCGCCCAGCACTTGTTTGCACAACAACATTGGCAATGACACAGGCATTGACGAAATCCTCGTGCCTGAACTCACCACTAAATTTATCTTCTCTAACGTCTGTTTGGTTTCCCTATGCTCCTCATCAGACTTTCTCAGCTTCTCCCTGAGCCGATCGTTCTCCACCAGCTGCTCCTCGTACAGCTTCTTGTAGTCTATTTCTCCGTTCTCATTTCGAATGTCTGCGGTGCTGCCAATACGCGATCGACTAGTCCGCTCAGAACCGCTCTGAAACCCATCGACATTAATTCTAGAACTCTTGAAAAGGCAACGTTTTTTGACGTATTCACACAACCCATCGATGACATTGTAAATATTGACTAAATTAAAAGAAGTAGTTTGAACATATTCGGCGATAGTATTTTGAAAAGTTATTTCATTAACGAATCATCAACAGATGGCGTCGTTTCGAAAAATAATTGACAAGTGAATCGACGCTGTCATTTATCATATATATTGAGCGAGATACTGTGAGTTTTCGCAAAGACAGCTCATATTATTTTTACTTGCAAAGCGGCTATTTTTACAATTAAAAAAAAATCTAAACAGGTAACATGTTTATGTTGCGTGACACAATACACATTTTATCACCCTCAACATTAACTATTTCTTCGTCACTGCTAACGAAATATGATATTCTAACACAACTGGAGACTCATTTGCTTGCTAAACTTGGTTCTAAATCTAATCCTTACAGGACACAAAATTTTTCTTCCAATTTATGATAAAATCAGTGAATAAGTGAAAGTGGAATCCCTGATACAGGCGCCTTAAAGTTTTCAATTGCAATTTGTTTCTATTGTGCTAACAACATTCTGGATGACACGACCCGCCTAAACTTACAATATATCCTTCGGAATTCAACGAGGTTAAACTGATCGATCTGCTGCCCATAGAACTTCCAGGCAACGTATTCCTAGACCTAGAGGCCGACCGTTCGCGGTAGCTGCTGCCTCGCGCCAACTCGCCCCTGGATCTTCGAGCTGCATCGTTCTTGAGGCAAATTTATTCTTTATACATATTACCACAACCACAATGTAATCTCTCTAACCTTCGTGTAATCCCTGTTGTTATCATAAGACTTTGAATAGTTGGGAGTCAACACGTTAGAGAGGGACTTGCCGGGAATTGTGAGGCTGGCGTAGCCTCCCGCACTGGTTGCACCACGATACCCGTTGGGAAAGTAAGGACTTTGATAGCTATAAGATGTAAAGTCTCTATTAACATTTTGTTATTGAGACTGCGAGCAAATTCGAAACGTCGTTCTAATGCCTTATCTGAGATCTTCACAAATTTTGCTAGACAATCAATGATAATGCAGGCGTATAACATTTATTGTGATATCTAGGATGTCCTACTTCAAAGTTTCATATTTGATGTCTTAATAACACAATATGTTTGAAGGTTTTCTTCATAAATTTATATTTACTTGTCGCATTTAATAGTTTAAATTTTCAAAAGGAAAGGTACCACAATACCCAGATGCTGCGCTTTGTAACAAAAAAGCAAGAAACGAATACAAGTTTATGATAAATTAAATGGTAACAAATTGCAGTATTAACGGATAACATTTTATCAATAATAATCACAATTTGCGAAAATTTAATATTTTTTAAATGAATTGTTTAGGCCTACAGGCAAATCATACATTGAAAAACTAATAGAGATTTTCCAGAATGTAACTTGGAAACCGTCCAGTAGTGCTCTGTAATATTACAGTAAAACAATGATAATAAACAAAGATCCGTAGAAATCTCGCTGCGAAAAAAATATTATACTAGTGCGAAGGAAATTATTATAGATATTTATCTATAAAACCTAACAAAGTGTCTTCATCAATAAAAACTAATTAGCTTAAATAAATCAGAAAGTTGATCATGTGCAGTGAGGTTTGAGAAACTCCCTATAGTGTGAGAATTAAAAACGATAGACGAACGTTATGTTGACAAATGTTATATTTTTGGATAAATGAAATACTGCTGCAGGCGGCTCAAAACGCAAACTTTCCAAACATACCCTGGTATTCAGAAACTAATACGGTTACGATTTTTCGTGAAAAATTCTAGACTTACAACGAATGATCGACAAATGTTACATTGCCAAATAAAGGTGATTGCGGTAAATGCATAATTTTCAAATCCGAGTAATACAGCAAAATACACAAACGTGACGCAGAAAGGCAATAAACATGTGGCTTACACTGAATCACCTACACCGCAAGCATTAGAACAACATTCCTTTTTGGTTTCTTAAGAAACAAAAGATAACCTTGAACCGTAGGAGGACCCGTATGAGCCGTAAGAAGACAACAGGCTGCTGTTGCTGCCATACGGGGAGCTGTAAGGGTTGGAACTCGCGCTGTACGGGTTGGTACTGTTGCCGTAGTACCCCACACTACGGGGACGGCCGTTATACGAATTGGTACCCGCCCTCACGGCCGAGGCTGACCTGTGCCGCACCGGCGGGATGGGCTGTTTGCTTCTGGGCGTATGATGGTACGAAGCAGAATTCGACATGGCAGTTACTCGATAGAACGCGATTAAAAACTACTGCTTTTTCGGAATTAGAACTATAAATATGTCTTTGTGTTTGCCAGGTAAATTTTCGCGCGTTCCGAGAAATTTGACGCTGTATGCGTCAAAGCAGGTGGTCTGGTTTCTGTTTCCTTTGCCGCGTTTCGAGCCTGCAATGCGAGAAACCGCTGCACTAAAACCACCATGAACAAAAAAAATATACACTATGATGCGAGAAATTTTCTATATACACAAATCGGACGGATCGAAATAACCTCTCCATTCAACGAAATTGAATTATACACTGCTTGTGTTAATAATAACTGGTGCCTGTGCCTACACGATAAAATTTAGAGCGGGGAAAAACTGCACGAAGCGTCAACGCAGCAGCGCTCGCCGCCACTGCGACCCGCGTGACGTTGCCGTCTTCGGGGGTGAGTTTGATGCAGCATCCGCACGAGCCCCCGCCTCCAATGTGACTAAAATTAATCCGAAATAAATGATTCCTGTATGGGACTGCGGCTTATAAATAACTTCCAAGAAGTAGTGAACGGCGCTTGTATTCGTGTATTATGATCTATGTAGAGGTAAATCTTCACTAAGAAAAACAAAAACACTGCAGCTATTTTTACTCGCTACGACTATGTTGTAAGCAAGATAGTAATTACAGCCCGAGATTAAGTATTCTAGGTCTAAAAAACCGCTTGGCCTTAAACACCCATGTACGCCGCTGGACTGGCTACGTAAATCTGGCAACGGGCCAGGTTTCCAACGCGTCAGACACGTGGGTCGAGTACATTTTATAGTTCATTTTCCCAAAATGTCTAATTGTGTCCGCTGGCAATGTTCGACACTGGTCATACGTCAACGTTTCAGGATCAGGTATTCACGAATAATTTTCTGGTTAATTGAAACTCGAGCAATATGACAACCCCGTAAATTTCAGAGATGAACGAAATAACGACAAACAGCATATGCGCCATTTAAATTTGAAGTATGGTACGAAGGCGGAATTCTAAAATACGAAACACAAATTCCTTAATGCAGTTATACCGCTTTCACATATTTCAGTCATCAAATTTTCTTTCACTATATGTATGTCACCGACCTTAAATGAGTGACGGATGTCGAATGAGGGATGACGATTCACGTGTAAACGTAAGCGCAGTTTCTCAACTTTCTCAGCTATTACTCAGTTCTTTTAAGTAAGACACATATCAAATATTGAACAATGTAATTCTGTCGACACATCAAACATGTTAATATTTATGCGAGTTCTTAAATGATAATAATGTTAAGCTGATTCGTGTTTACCAGATATTTGAAATCTGTAATTATTATTCCATCAATTTTTCTTTATCAAACAATAAAAAGCTATAAATAGCTCAAGAATACCACCGAAATACGTGGTCTGGTAACGGAAAATGACTCCAACTCGCTCGTCGTAAACGGTGCTAGCTGTGACTCTATTAATAACAATAATTAGCCAGAGAGAAAAATCTAAGCAAATCAGTGGCGCCGTGTCAGAATTTTATACGTGGGCTCGCAAATAAACAAAAAAAGTTGTCGGGGAGGTTGGATACGTCAAAAATTAATTTACGTAAATGGACATCGAAAGGGTCTAGAGAATTTGGCTCCTACCTCATTGGACAGTTTGTTCATGTGCGCTGTATCGCCTCCGGCCGAGGGGTCCTTTTCCTGGTCCATGTCCTTCAAAATCACAGAAACGAATCGTTAAATTAAAGATGTACCTACAATGTGTACAAATGTCAAGACAGTTTCGATAAAATAGTGGAAATTAATAATTCTAAACCTGAATCGATCGGAGTTGCGTTTATAAATTGATAAAACTTCTACGAAAATGTAGTTCTGCTGACATACTATGCTGCAATACATATAAAAGGAGAAATAGTTCATTGAGTAATATGCAGAGATTATACAGGATGACCGTAATTTAATGGCGGCATTTTAACTATATATTCACCCATTACGATGCAACACTCAGGTTGATTTAGACCCGGTTGTATGTAAATGGGTTAAGTATCGTTCAGTGGCATCAAAACTGGCATTTCAACCATCCCATAAGAATTACATTGTATTAAAATTGATGTTATTTGTGACATATAGCGACAGCAATCGTAACCTTATGACGTGAATGAAATACTTGTTCTGCTTCGGCTGAATTGAGTTTCATACATCTGAGCCTTAAGGATCATATTACAGATATCTTACATGGAACTCCTGGTAAGCTTACCTGTAACAGGCATGTGAGGGTAACATTTGTGTTCGCTAAGCTAAGATAAAGGTAAATTTGCTACAGTCCTAAAACCAAATATACTTTAACAGTATGTACTTCAAACTTTCATCAATAGCATAAAACTATTTGACATTAATTAGTATAATTAGGTTGATCCATACCGACTATTTTGACTGTAAGAAATAATTTTTCTGGCTAATTTATCAATAACGTTCTTTGTTAATAAAATTGAGTGGCTGCACCACGTAAAAATTCCAAATCGGCTGAATCGATCACGTCGGCTGATATTGACGTTTTTATCTAACGACTGTGTGAAAAGGGACAACTTCATTGACATAAATAAATTACCGTTCAATTGACGTGAAATTAACTGAACACTTACCTCAACGTTGTCGAAAGAAACGACGCCAGTAGATCTACGTTTTGGTCGCCTCCTTCTCTGGATAGCCGCTTGCGTTGCCAGCGTGGCTTGCGCCGTCCTGGCGTCGTTTTCTTTGTCTTGATCTGGGGTACAAGACTCAATTTTCACCACCTATGCACCACTTACACCGATATCTTACCTTTCTCATCGAGGGTTTTGGGTCGTCGAAGAGGGATGGTAACGGTGGTGGTTTCCGCGGTGTCGATGGGCGCCGAAGATGGCCTAATCGAGTTGCTCGTTGGGTTGAGCCGTCTGACGAAAGAGGGCGTACTCGGTGATTCCGGTTTGGTGGCGTCCTCCAACTTGAACTGTCGTAACAAAAAGGAATATTATGCGAATGATGTCGTTCCGAGAATCAATGGATGTTGAGAGAAAAAATGCTAAAACGTTTCAACTTTTTTTTTATTGAAAACAAATAATAAAAACAATAAATTCAGCGAATTTTAAATACTGTTAGTGTATATGTAAATTCACAGCAACAAAGCGTAATAAGTAATTAATATCGCTCCTCCAATCTGCAAATTGAAATTAAAAAGCATATAGAAACCATCCACAAACAGGTTACTTCTACGTTAAAAGTACGTTTGCGACGCAAAACAATTGTTTTTAATTAAAGCCATCAAGAGGAATAATACTTAATAATTAATAACAACAAGCAGTAACCTACAACTTACTACTACATATTCCAATGTACAAACGACGCAGAAGTTAGTTAAGTACAGGGTCTTCCCTCTTCACTTGATAATTATCTAATTAAAGTAGAACAGAGCGATACAAGAACAATTGGAGAAAGGATACCATAGAGAGTCGATTAGCAATAGTAGATAATGTTGTGGCCACAGTGCTCATCAGGCGGCACCAGCCGTCAACATCTCGACGTACATCGAGACACAAATGATGGACATTTTCGTACGCATTGCGACAGTAAGGCAAATTCAACGTGACTAATACAAACAAACGGGATCAGTGAGCAAACTGTACCGGTCATATTAAGCGAGGAAGGACCCTGTACATTAAGCAACAAAACCCAAGCAATTATTGGTATATTATTTACAAAAATAAAATAAGAGTTTAAGAATGTGCATAGGCTTCATAATAGGTCACTCATCAATATCCACTCAAAAGAATTTAAAGGGGGAGGCCAAAGAGGCGGCGGCAAGAGAAAGCTGCATATTTTGGCAATCATGACAATGTTTGTTAAGGAAAACGTTTTTGAGGTGGGTGGAAATAAACGTAAAATGAAAGAATTTGACACCAGAGTATTTAAACACCAATTTACAATAATTTTTTCAACTATCAGGGTCGTGATGCTATAGGAACATGCGAGAGTGAAAAGGAATTTTTTAGTCAAAGAAATGTTTTGACAAATCAGCTCTACAGAAACAAAAGGAGATTGAAATTTAATTAAAGCACACACTGTTGACATATTTCACAAAGGTTCGGAGGCCATAAACCATAATAATCTCGTGTTGTGTTTAGAAAACAAAACTCTACAAACAGGAGTTCTAACCATAACTACCAAATATTGACATTTTCTCTCACACTATTTCGACCCAAAATTATGCAACAATATATAAAAATTGAAAATGTTGGTTCATTTTTTAGACATCACTTTTTTAATATAAACATTTACTCATAAAATCTGGGGATGAGTATGTATTGGAATAGAAGTTGGGCACAACAAAATAACCATAAAATATAAGAAAAACATTGCATTATCCTGAAACTTTTTTCTGGTGCATATTTTTTTACACTTCCTTAGAGTTAACATTGACCGTTTGATTGTACTTTTGAAAATGGATATTCATCAAATAAAAGTGGCAACGGTAAATTACCAATCTCACCTTAAAAAAAAAAGGAAAAAAGAGCTTAATATATTGTGTTATTGGCAACGCTATCTGTCGACTTAGAGAACTGTGCCGACCTAAATGGGTGAATAATGAAATAATAGGAAAGTGTGATGGACGACATGAAATTATCGCAATATCGTTAAGAAATGCAATCATATCGTCTCTATAAATTTCGCTATAGCTAGGAACACAGCATAATTTTGTTACTTAATTACGTAACTTGCAAAAGGGACAATGCTATATAACTATATTATAAGATCCAAATTTTGATCTAATAATATCTTCATAATATACCTCACATCTTCATGATATATCTCATATAATAGATTTTTCACCAGCACCTATCAATTTTTGTCCAACATAATCAGCTACAAAATCAAGACCACACTCTTGAGGTATTTTCAAAAATTTTATCCTGAGAAGCTAGTTGATTTTTGGTATTCATCAGAATTATAATATTGCACAAATATAAGAAATATTCTGAGTACACTGCTATCAAGCTCAAAAATAAATCGCGCAATGTTCTTATATTAGTGACAAAAAAAAATGACTGCAAATAAAGCAGCCTACGAATATTGCAATTAAAACTCTCTTCATGTTGCTCATTTCTGAAATATCATGGGAGGGAATAGTTGCGGTCTCAGTATGTCCCCATTAGTAATGGTCAAAATTTCCATCGAACCGTTTTAAATCCGTTCAGGACTGACAAATTTTTTGGAACAGAAAACACGAAAAATTTTGGCAACGCCGCACTCAAAGCCTTTCCCCATATAACAAAATCCAGTAATATTAATCACCCTCTATTTGCCGTATGATAAATAAACGTCAGCCGACTGAAGTGGCTACGCCGAACGGTAATTGCATTTTCGAGATTCTAAAGTACTTAACCTCTGTTAAATATCGTAATTTTAAACCAGAAATGAAGTTTCAGTGTCAGATATATACTACTTTCAACTGTAGGTAAATTTTAACGTTGAGGTACATAATCGTTCTTAGCAGGGAAAATGAGAAAAACTTTCATGATCCGAGGAATAGTAATGAAACCCGAGGCGGCGTTGCCACTTCGAAGCCAAAAATTACTCCACAAAAAAAATCAGTATAAATGTAAAGCATAGGAAAAAAACATGCGTAGGATACAACAAAACGTAGAAGCAAAGAGCTGCGCAGCCTGCCGCTTGCAAGAGGCTCTGGAAAAAATAACAAATTCGAATCAGGCTGCGCACCACGTACATACAGGCTGAAAATAAAAACAAAATCGCACTAAAACTCACCCCGATAACCCAAAAACAAGCGAATACAGGAAAATTTCATTTACCTTGCTACCTCCGTCAACTTTAAGCCGCCACGAGGGGCGACGCTCATGGGTGTCATTTGGCGCGGATATGGTGTGGACGTCGTTCGAGCTGCCATTGATCGAGGACTCGCTGGATCCGCCTCCAGAAGGCGTGACCTCCGTCCTGGTGATCACCGTAGGCGTAGCCGTCGGGATGGTTACGGACACAGTCACCGTGGTGTTATCTGCCACTTCTCCGGCCTGTAAAAATGCTTTTACACAAAATGGAAGTAGCTTAAACATTTCGCTTACCGTATCCGTATTGTTATTGTTGTTAGGCTGATTTTGCAGTTTGACCAGCTGTTCTGCCGACTTAATTTCCTCTAATGTGACACCCTGTGTCGACCGTCTTGTCTCTCGCACGCGCTTCGCATGCGCCTTTCTTTGAGTTTCGCTCTCTTCATCTCTTACAGGTGGCACAAAAGACCTACAAAAACCTTACATGTTATCTTTGCCTTATTAAGGGTTATTTCATCTATGAGTTTCAGAGTATTTTGAATTGAACATAGGGACCTTGTTGTCATGATCATAGGCTAATTTATTAGACTGACCTAGCTGAACACTGTTAATTTACTGGTTTAGACATAGAAAAATAAATTTTATAAATGTTCAGATGTCATCTCAAAGACCATCTATCAGTGCATTTTAACAACCGTGGCAACATGCAGAAAAGTTCTGTTTCAGTTACTTCCCGAACTCGAGTTCCGGAATATAGAGCTCGAAAGTTTTATGAAAAATACCACTAAGCCATTATTTTACGACATTCACACCATTTAATTAAATTCAAATATTATTATTTATGGTCTTTTCCCTAAAGCAATCGGACTCTACCTCCATTTTTCTGTCCGCTTTTCAAATAGGGAGAGGATTTATTTACAATATAATGTAATTAATAAACGACCTCTGTAAAATTTGTTACAGAAAATGAAGAGAATATGTAAAATATTCTATGAATAAAACATAGTTTACTGGTCCCAATACATATTTGAATACTGGTTTATAAGGTGTCTAGTTCTCAGAAAAGATGTATGTAAATGAATAACTCTTGAAGCCTTCTTAGCCGTAGAACTGCATTACAATTGATGTATAAAACTACGTAGATATATTTAATAAAATCCTCAACTATAACGACAAAATAATGTCAATCCTAGGTTAGGGAGTCGCCAAACAAAAACTTTCAAGGGTTAGAAGCACAACGAAAAAAAGAAACCACACTATAACGCGCCGTACTTGAAGAAATTCTTAAACATCTGAAACCGGGTGGCTCCAGGAGTTGTGGGCGTGGTAGAGGCACTGGTGGGCGTGGCCGCCTTTGGAGGCGTGGTCACTGTACCGTTCGTTGTCACAGTGGTTTGGTTAAGGGACAACCTTAGGCCGCTTCGCAATAATTTAGTTTAACATTTTTTTTCTTTTTAAGCGAGTATGAAACGAAAAAAAACACAGACCTTCTTAGGGGACTCTGATTGGTTGGCGTCGGTGGCGGTTGAGGGCTGGTCGTAGGTGACGTCACCTTCGTGGGCGACGTCGCAACATTCGTGCCTGCGGCGTTATTGACTTCGTTGCTCTTGTCATCCTTGTTACTCCTGCAAGAGTCCCGAAAAGGGACAGAAATAAAATGCTGACTCGTTCCATTATTATTAAAACAAATGAAATCTCTACTTTGAATTGAAATTAAATTCATGCCAAAAAATATGCATATAAAAAAACAAAAAAAAATACACGGTGGGATCTTTTTAATCTATGCCTTCATTTCAAAAGCTCCAAAAACATGAATAATGTAAAAAATTAACCTGTACCGGGAACCCCAAATGCAATGTGGTACTAGCGCTGTTATTTACAACATTACCAAGTAACTTTCGGTTTTTCAGAAATACAACAATATAACGGTACAACTATTGATTTTTTATTTTAGAGAAAAATTTGCTAAATCTTATTTTCAAGAAGTCATTTAGTTAGGGTCTAATGGATGGAAGAACCCTTAGCCTGTAAGCTGTCCAGATCTAACTCCTTGTGATTATTTTCTACCTAACTTAGTATAACTAAGAAGTAAACAATGTATAAAAATTAATAATGCACGGGTATAATGTTAATTTTAAACAATTTCAATGCTTATTTTTTTATCTCCGCCGTTTTGCAACTTTAGAAAGTTTTATTTTGCTGAAATGTTTTATTTTTCAGATCTCCATACTCTGCAGATATATTTGCCCCATTGCCATAATTTCCAAATTTTTTTCCTGATTAGTATACGTTAGTTTACTCGAGTCAAGAAAGTGACATTGTCATCATTTATCTAGAACTTAAAGGTAGGATTTCGGTTTGCGAAACTCCACCTACTTCACAATTTTTTTTAACAGGGGGCGGAACTTGGCAATGACGAATCAGTGTCGAGCATCCGCCCTCTATATATAAACACACACAGACAAGAGACAGACGACGACTGCGTACCTGTAATGCGATTCGGTGCTATTCGTTAGGATGATATCAGACTTTGGCCGGGCAGAGGGGGTATTGTAAGCGGATATGACTGACGTGACGTTATTTGCCTGAATGCGCGCATGCAGAGCCTTGTATTTCGTGTAGAACCTAGAAAGCAGGCGCATGTTAATGGGCGCTCAGGGGATTAGCCGGATGATGACGTTGTTAATGTGGCAAAAATAAAACAAAATTAAAATAATTCGAATAAAAGTAAAATAAATCTTTTAGATATGTTGATTCTTCGTTTGTCTTCAACTAGTACGGTAAATATGGCAGTAATTCTAAATGGACACTGGTAGCTGAATAAATTCTTTCCAAAAATTGTTTTAAAAAAATACAGGGTATCCCAAATTTCAAATTATCGAGCAATATACCTTTCGCCATAAAACGGTACTTATGCATTTTACTTTCGTGTGATTTTTTTGCGGCAGGCGAGAACATGATTGACATTAAAAAGCATTATTTACCTTATATTACGGCGCTGCTTTCATAAGAAATCGTAACTTAAACGATACAATCTGGTTTAAATGGGGTAAAATTGCGCAAATAGTTGATGATTCATTTTTAGTTTTAAAATCTCTGTAATTCCAAATGAGCATCTTTGTAAATATCCGGAAATTACAATTTTCTTATTTATTTAATTTTCATTTTATTTCTAAATATAGAGAAAAATCGGAATGGCTTACTTGGAATACTTTTGTGCGGACTATAAAATACTTGTACTGCTTTTGAGTTTCGTTTCTCCAGGGCTGTCATCATATTCACTTTTTTCTAATATGAACCTGGACTTTGGATTTCTAATTTGTTTGTTTTTATATCCAACCAATTTCTTTTTTGAGAAAATTTTGTAAAAAGTAGATTGAAATAGACAAATTAAATTATGCCTTTTAACTAAAATCAGCATGCAGATATAAAATTCATAACTGGACTAAGAAAATATACTTGTAATTTTACTTATGGATATACAGGGTGTCCCAGTAAAATGTCAAATATAAAGAAATCATCCAATATCCAAGTCCGTAGGTATTGAAAAAAGGCAAGTTGATGATGAGGCCTCTTGAAAAAATTACACACCGAATTACAAAAATTCTATTCCTTAAGAAAGTTGTACAGGTTTTTGTCCGAGTTTTATTAATTAATTTATTTAAGGCAGTACGTTATAAATAAGTCAAAAGACAAACAAGAGTAGGGTTACTTTTTCTGAAAATGGGGGGTGGTAGGCCATTGGGGATCACCAAATACCTAGGAGCTGAATAACGAAAAACTCAATCGAGCACAAAGTAAGGCCATTAGAGTATCGATCAGCTTCACGGCACCCGGGGTTATTACAAAGAAAAAGGACAATAGTCAATATAAAAATTTTAAATTTGCTGTTTTTTTTCTTTGATATTTCCAAAAGAATTCGGAATTCTGAAGCCAAAAAAACTACCCCATTGCGCACCTTAACCCCCATCAAAACTAAATCGTACCTCTTTGGTTTCCGAAATTACATCGGTGAGCCTTGAATTTGGGACACCCTGTACGCAACATTCACAAAATGCCAACATATTGGTGATAATTAAAATGAAATGTTAATATATTAATGCCACTCAACACTAGTTTAAATCATGAATGAAAAGTTAGTCACCAGCTGAAAACGAAACAGACTGAAAGATAACTTACGGCTCATCATTCTGGAAGCTCTTCGTCCTCCTCAATGTGACTTCGTTGTCGTTGTTTATGTTGGAGGAGACATTCTTCAAATCTTCTAAAAAATCATAACAAAATTTAGAATGAAAGTATGTCTTTTCTTCAGAATTAATAATAATTATGTAATTTTAGAAAGGGTTTTCACATTCCTATATATTGATTAGCTCACACGCCTTGTGACGAGCTCAATTACTGAATTTTACGGAACTTTATTTGGGAATTTCCAAATCGAGTTTGGGCTTAAAATGTTGAAAAACCAATAAAATTAATTGACTTACTAAATCCGATGGAACTTTTTTCGGGAATTCCCAAATCGGGTTTGGGCTTGATTGGAGGCTGTTGCCGCCAAGGCATCTTTTCCTCACTATTTTCGACGGTTTTGGGCGGCAGCGGAGGTTTGGCAACTTCGGGTTCTCTAATTATCATCTTGTCGGGACCTGTATGCGAGTTCACCCTGTTCTTCTTTTTCTCTGTAATAGACCTAGTGGTGAGAAAAAACGTCGATGGGGGAGACATGAGACATTAAGGAGTTATAAATATGGCGTATAGCTGGGATATATAAAAAACAAACATTTTTCGTCTAGCGTTTTTCAGTTAATTACGTCGAATGGCAGTGAGTATTCATTTGGATAATACTTCAAGCAGACTTTTTTTTGTTATATTAAAAATGGTAAAACTAAATGTAGTTTTAAATGGTCGCCAGATGAAAAAATGTTTCATTTTCCCTTATCTAGAAATGAATTTATGCGACTATGGCGGTTAGTCATAACGGTAAAAAGAAAGAAAAATTACATGACATCACTGGTGAGTAAATTAGTGATTTAAATGATAAACAAAAGCAAAAGTAAGTATTACAAAAATGTGATTTAACCATAGTAACTTTTAACACATGTCGAACTTGGTATTCAGACTTGTTTCTATAAAAGTCTGCCATAACACAATCCATTTAGAAGTTGCAACTGTTGAAACTGCAAAAGTTTCATATCAAAATAGGGTTCTTTAAACGACAAATTCGAAGAAATTACGAGGAATCTAAACAAAACGTAGCAAAAAAGTCTAAGAGAAATGAGATTCATATAAGAAATGGACAGCATATACCAATGATTTACATAAACCATCAAATTGGCCATAACTGAAATATATGATATTGGCTAATGCATGAACAAGTAAAAAGCGGGATGAATAAGGGCACAAAAGCATGCGTTATTTTTTCCTTGGGGTAAATCTAGTAATAACCCATCGGCAGGTGAAGCTTCATTCTGTGTTAAAAGGGCCCATTCCTAGACTCCAGTAAAAGTTATAAACAGTTAAAAATTCCCTCTTCAAAAGGGGCTTTAGTAATTAAAGAGGAGATTAACACGACACTGGTTCGATAATTTCGGGGTCAAATTTACCATCTTCCTCGGAACTGCTCTCCTCCGATTCGCTTTCGGAGCTCTCCGTCTCGCTTTCTGATTCGCTTTCACTAGATACTTCCATCTCTGTTTTCCGGAGTTGCATGGGGTAAATAGAATATGTTTAAAAAGTGAGAGAATGGAAAATAGCAATATTCCAGAAACACCATATAAGAAACTTACCCACTTGACTATTTTTCAATATTTCCTCAGGTTCAGTAATCTCCAACGTAACCTTTTTGACCTGCGAATCAGTCTCGATGGTCTTGCCTAGGATTTCATCTCTCCTCTTTGCTTTCCTCTTGTTCACCTCTTCCTTGTTCTGCTTCTTCTTAAGGTCTTCAAGAACGCCTAGCATTTCGCTGTCGGCCAGATCAAATGCCGTTTGGCCCTGGTGGGAATTAGCTATGTGGAAAATAAAAGGGTTGGATCAAGGGTTGCTTACGACTATGTTTTTGGACTCTAAATCGGCCAGATTATCCACAAGTAGACGGCACGCCTCCTCTTGACCCCAATGAGCTGCGGCATGGAGGGGGCTCCAACCATCTACATCTTGAGCATCTATATCTGCCCCACATTGTAGGAGGATCCTAAACGCAAATAATAATCAAGAGAATAGAGGGGGTATTAAAAACGAATTAGACTAGCCACTTGTTAATTTTGGTGTTAGACATACACATATAGTACAGTGTCTGATAAAACGTCTCACCCAATTACCTAGATATACAAGATGGTCTAATATTAGTTAATCAAATTTAAATAACAGCAAAACCTTTAATTGTAAATAACACTAGTTTGCTCTATTCATCCATATAAACTATATTTCAAAAATCTTATATATACAAGGAGTTAAAGTTTTATTTTTCTCATTTTGTATCAGAACTCCTAAAGTTTTTCGGTAGAATTTTCGTATATGCACGAGACTTTAGAATCTACATGACTACAATTTACAGAAGATTTTTGTTAGGTATGGCTATGTGGGTGGGACATTTTATCTTGCATATCATGAACTTCGCCACAGATTGAATTGATTGTGGATTCGGTGTGAAGTCCAGGTATGTGAAAGTCAGTTCAATTGAACTAGAACCAGAGCTTGAATCATTCTTTAAGATTTGCGTTTTTATGACTTGATGCTATCATTTGGTGCAACACGAATGTTATTTTTATAGTATGGTTAAATATCACTTCAAGTTCAGCTGAACTACGGTTAATCAACTTTTATACAGATGAGCGTAGATAAACCTTGCAAGCCGTGATTAAATAATCAACTTCGTGCTCACTTTATAACGTCGACGTAACCTTTAGCAGATGCAACATGTAAGGCAGTGGCTCCAGTCTTTTGATGGGGTTCATTAACTAAGGAACTTTTGGTTGCCAACCATTCTTGAGCGTCTCTCAACATTGCTCTCTCCTCATCGTTTCTGGCCGCATCACAATCAATACCTGGAGAATAATCATTACTACTAATGTAATTCCTGCATTCATCCTAAATCGAGAATTATAGTATCCAGAATATCTTGTTTTTTTAAAATCCACTTCGTTTCATAAAATTATGCATTTTCTAACCGGTTATATAAACAACTATTACAATATGTTAATATTTGGATAGAATGTGTCAATAGGGAATATAATTTAAATAGTGTCGCATTCAAAGAAATATGTTTTTTTATTATTTGTTATGAGAGATTTTGACACTTTGGAGAATATCTAATAATTTTACTAAATTTTTTGAACATGGAAGAACATAACTGGAACTAAGGGCAAAAAAACGGAGGTATCCAACCAAAAATAAAACTGAAAACGCCAAACGGCTACTTTAAAGCCACTAGAACGTCGCTACTTTCAAAGAATGTAAAATGAAATTGAAACAAGAATATTTTTTTTAAAGTTCGTGTGGAGTGTGTGATATACTAAGAACGCGTCTATACAATTTAATTTCTCATTCAGTCCCGTCAGCCGCCATAAATTTCTGAGCTTTTACTGATACCTACCTTTCTTCACAATTTCACTCTTCAATAGGCCTTCCATCTTTTGGCACTCGGCTATATCGATGGCCAACTCGCCATCGTTGTTGACGGCAGCCACATCGCCGCCCTTTTCGATAAGATACTTTGCTATGTACATAAGTCCGCAACTGGCAGTGGCGTGTAGGGGAGTCCAACCCTCGTTGTCGCCCCTGTTCACATCTGCTCCATGCTCCACCAGGAACTCGACCATGTCTAGGTTGTCGTCTATACATGCCTGCGGGAAACAAAAGACAGTCAGTGCAGGTTTCTATACACCTTTAAGTTTTTTGCCACATACTCTTTCAAGTTCCTAAATCTATATTGGCAGTTGCGAACTCGCGCCATTAGTCAGCCACTAATTTAAGTTACTATTTTTACACGCGGAGCGTTGTTATTTTTATGTTTGCTCTGTTGAGGTGGTCAACTGCTCGTGTCTGGAGTTCTGTATGCATTAGATATGTATCTAATGGAATGTGGGATGAAGCGTAAATACTGTAAACCAATAAGAGATCATCACTGAATTTGCTCAATTGAGTCTGCAGCACACGGAGCAAAACATAAGTTTTAGACAAAATTAATGAGAAAAAAATTAAAAAAAATTATATGAATAAATAGGTATTCCACGCATTTTACGATGTAAGCTGTAATCAAGATAAAAAAATATGAAAGAAAATAAAATGAAATTTTTGTGACATGGCAAAAGTAAATCAAAACTGTATCAGTGTTTTTTTAAATTATCAATTGATGAATGCATGATGTTAACAAATTTCATCATTTACCCTATTTTTCCATCTCTTCATTTAAGATGTACACTACATGCCTCTAATCAAAGCTTTAAACTATGTTAGTCATGGAATGCTGGACTAATTTAAATCATACTTATCAGAGAAGTCTCAGGTTGTAATATTTTGTGACTCTGTTTATGAGGACTGGAGGGTTGGTGTTGAGGATAATTTTGTTTTTAATATGTATAAGTTATCTGCCTCTAGTGGTGGAGAATGAAATATATGACTCTATTGTTAATGCCACTGTGATTTTACAATATAATTGGAATGCTGTTCACCTGGAGAATTGGGTTAGGAAAGATATAGGGAGAATTTAGAAATAGTGTGATACCAACTACCCTTGTTTCAACTTTGATAAAACTAACACCCTAACATTGAAATATTTCAAATACAAGGTTTATGTGATCATAGACAAGCAACAATTTGATATGTAATAAAGATAACTTCACATATATATGACTAAACATTTATGAGACTTAAGGTTGAAAATCACATCAAATCTACTCTGGAAATAGCTTCTCTATAACATAGAAAAATGGGGACAAAGTAGATACCAAGAATAGGTTATTCATCCAGGGGAAAAGTATTTCTTTTCTGTTGAAAGCAAAAGTTAGTAAACCTGAGACACATCAAGTTGAGGGTACCAATTGTACAAAACAAACAAAAGACTAGTTTCTACCATGGGATATATACTATTTTATTTAAAACTATATATAAAGGGAAGCAAAGAGAAAAATATGGAATTATTTAAACAACTCTCTATATCTTCATATATAATCAATTGTACCCTTACTTGCCTTGATAAAAATTGTGATATAAATAAATTGATAATTCAAATGTTCAAAGCAAATTTTAAGAAAACATGTTGGAGATTGAATATTATGTAGTCCTTTTCTAGTATATTTCCCAAGACACAAATTATGGATTAAGTTGAATAGGAGGCCCAACAGAATTTGTTGCATCGTTGAGATATAATATCCAGCTGGGTGGACAGTACAATTGAACAGTACAATTGAACAGTTTCTACCTAAGCAAAATATATGAAATAATATCACTACATACATTGTTATAAGTAATATGTCTGGGCACAGAATATGGGTTTAAGTCATAGTACAAAAAATACAGATAACTGTTAATTATAATTACAAAAAAAAAATTAAAACCCAAAAGAACAGTTCTTGTCTCCGATTTTCCTGAATGAATTATATTAGCAATTAGCATTAAGTGTATGTTAAGTCTTAGGTCATTGCCCTTTGTGGTTCTACAAGAATAGCAAATAATAATAATGTCAATAATTGGGAGTAGGAGAGCAATTACACAAGAGTTACCTATTTGACTCTATTTGGGTGCCTGGACCAAGATAGATGGCTAATAGATAGGTACGTTGCTCAAAAATAAAAACAGGAAAATGTCAGTCAGAAAAAGTGGGTCATTCAAGCCATTCAGGGTCTGAGGACCAATTTCAGCTCAAACTAATCAATCTCCCTGGATGATAGAGAGTGAAATTTTTAGATTTAAAATATGGCACAGCTGTCGCGGCCATATTGGGGCCTTTTACGTCATAAACTGAAGCTTTTCACACAGGTGGAAGGGCCCCAATTTTTCCTTACTGAAACAGTCAAACAGCACCTACCTGATGCAGAGCTGTGAGGCCGTCGACGTTGGCCGTGTTGATGTCGGCCCCCTTTTCCAGTAATTTGAGCACCTCCTCCTTGTCGCCAGCGGCGCATGCCGCTAGGAATACACAACCCGAGGAGAACTTGACTTTCCGAGATTTTTGCTTCGGCGACACCGGCTCGCGGTTCGTGTCCGATTCCTCCCATCGTTTCAGTTGTTCAGCCCTTTTCACGAGGGCCGAATTCGTCCTGGTTTCTATGGACATTGTCCCTTGGGGTAATTTTTCACTAGAATCCGCGGTCCGACACCATTACGAATTTTAGGAAGGAAGACATTTTGTTTTATTTTTGCATTTGACTATTTGACAGTCGGCAGAGGGTGCGGTTTGCAAAAATAAACTTCTAGCAGTGGCGCCATCGTCTGACTTGACAAAAAACTTCGTGTGCTTCGTCTTTGTTTACAACGTATATGTTTGCGTGTAAAACGAAGATAACATATACGTCTGTTGAAAACTCTTCGTAACGTCAACAGTCACTACAAGGAGATTAAAACGACAGTTTTTTTTGTCATGACATTCATGTCAAACGTTAGTGTCAGTGGTTTTTTGAAAAACCATATATTTCCACTTTTGTTCTTCTTTTCGAAAGAAAATAAAAAAAAAATCCTTATGAATTTATAAATTCCTGGACTTAGGGTAAGTACTTGAAAGATAAACTTTGCTCCTAAAAGACCTTTCAGCCTTCAGCACCAGAAAATACTTTCAATTTTGCACTAATCAGATTTGTAACATACCTTTGCCAAAGAGGAAATCCCCCAAAAACCAATTATCCTTTAATTTCCCTTCCATGAATCATGAAACCAGTTTTCATGAAGGATGCACGGTTAAAGGTTGTGTTTTTTAAATTACCCCACCATAATGTGACATAACAATGGAGGTATAAACCAGATTTTGCCAGACTTTAAGTCTGTTGTAATAGATTGTGTTATTACAGATACATACTGTAATTAATTACTGTTTGGGAACTTGTATTCATTCTTCTTGCCCCCATTTTATTTGTGACTTCAGTTGTTTATTGAGTAGTTGTATTTAGTGAGCACCAACAGGAATTTCCGAGGAAATTTCCTCTCTGAAGTAATTCAGGACAAACAAGCAGTTCCGGTGATTTCTAGGAGTCTTTAATAGTTTGCTTCTGCAATTACTGCAGTACTGTTTGTGGTTATAGTTATTGCATACCTTCTAGTGGATTCCAGTAACTCGATATTATTTCCATGTCGAAGTACCCTTAATATTGATATGTGAGTTTACCTTTTCTTTTAATATTCCCTTGAGTAGCAAATATTGATAATTATGAAAAAATTTAAACCATACTCTCAATGTTTTATTGTCTATTGTTTTCCAGCTAAAATTTAAAGCTCATTTCCAACTTGGCATAATTTAATTTTTAGAGAAAGAAAATCCTGTCTTCAATGATGCCTTAGTCAACTATGGCTAATATTTAAAGAAAAACAACTTTATGTTATAACTGAAAATCTGATAGAATTATAAACATTTATTTAACATCATTGTAGTCTTCATAAAGAGTGACCTAATAATATCAAACTTTTGACTTTACACTACACTATTCTCTAAAAAAAACATATATTATCTTGGATGCTATGTGTTGTTAACTGATGTATCAGCCAACAATTAATACACTTAATCTTTAATTAACCACAACTGAAAAGTTTCAGAAAATGGCCTCCATAAATGTTAGTTATATTTGTGCAGTGTTGTCTGGTCTGATGATATTATAAAAGTATTAGGTGCTTTTCACGGTTATTTCACAGAAATTTTACCCTTCTCTATGATAGTCAAGCTTAAATAATAATCTAGTAACTGTTGGTTTCTTACAACACATGCATACATGTGTATGGCTGAAAAAAAATTAATGCCTTATATTTAAAGAAGTCATTTTACATCGTTACAGAGTGGGCCCAAAAATGACTCCTCCTCAAGAACAAGAAATTCGCAAGAAGACACCGTCCGACTTCATATTTGGTAAGGTGATTGGTGAGGGCAGTTTTAGCACTGTATACCTTGCCAAAGATGTGCAGACAAACAAAGAATTTGCAAGTAAGTAGTTTGAAATTATCATTAATTTTTTGAAATGGAGACTTTAAAGCCTTGAAGATCTATTTAAAATTTGAGGATTTAATATCTTCCAACGCCGACGTTTAGTGAAGATTACAGTTATGCAGTAAATTTTTACTCTTATGAGGACCCACCATCAATCAATAGTTATGAGGTTTGTCAAATTCTTTTTTTTTTTGTTCCTCTTGGGATGGTGGAAAAAATGGATATGGAATGGTGGGCAAAATGTAAGTCGAAGGAAACGAGTAATTCTGACCTTAACTTTGACATGTAATCCCATTTGATTTTGTGGTTTGATACTCGCTTTCTTTGATTAGTACTAAATGAAATAATATTAGCAAATTTTGGAACGTTGACCGTTTTGAAATTTGGTTTTGCGAAGTTTTGCGTCTCGTTTTGTTTGATTTGCCAACATGTCAATTTATAATACTAAATATTATTCCAACAGAAATAATAAATCATGATTTGTTTAGAACAATGAGCCTTTCAAATAAACTTCAATTTTCAGTTAAAGTTTTGGAGAAACTTCACATAATCAGGGAGAAAAAGACCGAATATGTCATGAGAGAGAAAGAAGTTTTACGTATCCTTGGCAACGCTTGTCCTTACATTGTGCACCTATACAGCACTTTCCAGGACGCAGAAAGACTGTATTTTGTTCTTACTTATGCAAAAAATAGTGAATTATTAAAGCATATTAACATGCATAACAAATTCAACTTTGAGTGCACTAGGTGAGGGTGTCTTAGTTTTTAAGTATTATTTTTTTTCAGCGTGCAACGTTTCAGGTATTATACAGCTGAGCTGATTCTCGCTCTAGAATACCTTCATTTGAAGAATATAGTTCATCGCGACTTGAAACCTGAAAATATCCTTTTAGATCATAATTTTCATATTCTGATAACGGATTTCGGCAGCGCCAAGATTCAACAAAAGGTCATAATCGATCAAACAAATGGTAATGCTGGAACTTTCTTTGCTTAACATCTGGTGTCAGTGAATATTTTCAGATGAAGTCAATGAGGACGATGAAAATCGTCAAAGGCGACGCAACAGCTTTGTTGGCACTGCCCAATTTGTCAGCCCTGAAATGTTGCAGGAATGCAAGTCATCTCCTGCCTCTGATTTATGGGCACTGGGCTGTATAATATTTCAAATGGCTTCTGGTTTTATGCCCTTTACGGGTGGTAGCGAATACCTGGTGTTTCAGAAAGTGATTAAATTGGAATACAATTTTCCCGATGGTTTTGACGAGAGAGTAAAAGACTTTGTAGAAAAATTGCTAGTTATTGAGCCCGGCAGACGATTGGGTATCTCGGATGTAGTGCCATATACTAGTTTGCGGGAACACGAAATGTTCGACGGTCTAAATTGGAATGATTTAGGTCCTCCTCCGTCGCTATCTGATTCCAATCTCGATTCAAAACTTAGCGGTAGCGATAGCAGCATTTCAGTGAATTTAGAACCAGGATTAGATAGTCGGAAGGTCTCTAGGTAAGTCTGACTGAAACTTTATAGAAACTAATGGTATGATATTGTAACCATTTGTTTCTGATGCTAATGATATTAACTGTAACTTTAATATAAAACGATAAAATAATTAAAGTTATAGCTACTCATTGCTTTAAATTATTTAAAATAAAAGTAATACTGAGAAAACGTATTTGATACATTTGAGATGAATTGTTCATTTTCAAACTACTTTGTTTGAAGTATAACATATTATGCCCAAGTACAATATTTAAGTCACAAAAATATTGAAGGGGTTTTTGTCCAAACCCTTAATAAAGGGAAATGTCATTCTCAGTTGGTTTTAAATGCGAACAGTGTGTATTTATATTGGTTCAGCAATACTTACTTGTGTGTGAGATGCTGTTCCCAAGTAAAATAATCCAACTTAAACGATTGGACTATATTTATATTGTTTTTCATTTTTTAGGTTAGTTTTCAAAGACATGCTCCCAGATGCGACGGGAATTACTGCGGTCCGTAAGAGATCGGAGGGTCGTAAATTAACCGAAATACCACTGGAAGAGATCGAGTCAAGGCTGCGCTCTCAGGAGAGCAATCCGTTTAATCAATTCGTTGAGGGCAATTTAATACTCAAACAGGGTACTCATGCATTGCCACTGTACTTAGGGCACAGTCTAACTGTCCTTCTCAATTACAGGTTTAATAGACAAACGTAAAGGACTTTTTCCGCGTAGGCGAATGTTCCTGCTGACTTTAGGACCCCATCTCTATTACGTGGATCCCACCACCATGACCTACAAGGGAGAGATACCTTGGAGCAGAGAGTTGAAGACGGAAGCTAAGAATTTTAAGACTTTCTTTATACACACGGTGAGGCAAATATAGAATAACACAGGAATTACCGGTAGTTACTGCTGTTAAAAAAAATTATTCACAAATGAGCTGCGATATAAAATTCCTATTTTATATCGCAATTTATTTCTGAAAATATTAACTTTGAAAGGTTTAATACAATTTAAATATTTACTTCTCATACGTTCAAGTTAATAATTTATTTTCGTTGATTATATTCTTATTTTTCCTAGGAATATTTCATCACCAAAACTTCAAGAAAGATTTTTGTTGGAGCTCTTAGTAAAGGGTGATTGTTATTCTGAATTTTAGCTGAGAATAGTCGCAATTTTACCGCAACAAAAATAACTTCTGCTCGTGTTTGAGGCATTATTCCCAAAAATAAATAAAAGTATGAACAGTCCGCTTCAGACATATAAAACATAGTTATAACTTCTTAGGGTCTACATTGTTAGATATTCCATCTGATTGTGAAAATTTGCAGGGTGGAATTTTTTCTGTCATGCCCCCTTTAATTTCTGTGTCAACTGGTAGGAATATTATTTCTCAATAGTTGGTTTCGTTTTTGTGATGTTTTGTTATTTTTTAATTGACTGAAACTTTTATTTTCTATGCATTGTAAATAATTGTTCCCTCTTTTTCCAGCCAAACCGAAAGTACTATCTAGAGGATCCTGAGGGGTATGCGCTTGAGTGGTGTAAGGCTGTGGATCAAGTTAAACAGCATTATTTTCCTGAAGACGTTGCTACACAAGAAGAACTTTCTAGGCAATAGTATCTAGATCATTCTTAGTTTGAGTTCATCGTTCTTAACCAAATGTAGTTTTTTTGGCATTATGGATTAAGGGATTTATCCGCCCTATCCCTTATGCCAATAAAACAAAACTTAAACAAGGGACAACACTGGAGCCTGCCAGTTACTGATTTTTTTACCTCAGTTACACTAGTTGCACTAACAAGATTTTTCTTTTTTTCTACAGTTAAATGTGTCTGAAGTAATATGTCTTGTGCTGAAACATCGTATCAAATTATTTTTTCTCAAGTTATTCAGTGTAAAATCAGGTGAAATTTTTCTCTTAGCAACTCTGACAACAGCGCCTCGCCATAGTTTTTGCCTGAAATGTCATACGCATTGCAGACAACTGTAATCTAGTTCTACTACATTTTGCATTCGTATGCCTAAATTCATTTGTTGTTGTGTATTATGTCTTATTCTAATAGTTAAATTAATATTTATTTATTACTTTTAGCAATTAAATTTACCCAAGTCTGTATGTTTTGTAAATAAACGATAATTTATTCATCAAAGCTTAAGTTTTTTCCGCTGCTGTCCGATAGATGGTGCTTCCGTACGTATGTCAATTCAAAATTAGTAAAATGGCGTATGTTCAGTTTTCGTGTTGTGACATCTGAAAATTCCGCTTTGTTTTTCTCGTGAATGAACAATTTTCCTAGTGATTTCTCGTTAATTTCGACCCCTAACTCCAATACCGTACCGATGGAGTTACGCCTCTTAGAGTCCCGCTACGGGTAAGTCTTATTTAAACCAGTTTTTTTACGTTTTAATCAACCCACCCACGTATATTGTTTTCGCTATCTCAATACAGATGATATTTTGGCTTTTATTATCTAAACTATCGACGAATATTGGTAAATTTTATTGAGTTTCTTTAGCCGGTTTTAACGGAAATTGTACCTTGGAACAGTTGTCTTGACCGGCACGTAAATCCTCTCAAAAGTCGGTACGTATCAAGAGGCTTTCCTTAAGTTCTTTTCATTCGTTTTGGTGAAAAACAACAATACTTAGTTACCTCATTGGAAACACTTAAATACTTAGTAATATTTGAATAACAGAAATATTTTTAATAATAATAGGACAAGATTTAATCTCTGTGTTCATTCAAAAAGGGTGTGTACCTACTTGTTTGTAGGATCAGAATTTAGAGCTTTTAGCACCACTGATGTCTTCATTGGTGTCAGACTTATGAAATTCTCTATGCTACGGTATTGTAATAAATGCAACTATAGTTGTAATGGTTAAGAGTGGTAGGTTGATTTATCAACATTATTTAGAACCAAATTCAGATATTAGATATATACTTACTGTAAAGTGAGAAAAGACTCAATGTATGGGAATTCTCCAAAATTCATCATAATGATAACACATTAGGGTCAATTATATTACTCTAATGATATATAAAAAAATGCACTTCATTGATATATAGAGTCTTGAAAAGTTTTGCAAGTTAAATTTTTCACGCATACTAATATTATAAATACACCATTGAGTGGGTGTCCCAATCAGCAAAGTAATTTAGAATAGAAAAATTACGAATAAATAGTTGATATTCAAAATTCCCCTTGAGAGCAATTGAATATTTTCATATTAGGAAAAAATTGCATTAAATACACCCTGTAGAATAAAATGAGTGAATTTATATATGAGGTATGGTTAGCTAAATTGTTTTGTTAACCTCCCATCTAGCATGCAATACTAACTTATACTAATATTTCTGAGACAGTCTCTATACCAAACTTTATAGGTATTTACATACTTATGTATGGGTTCCTTCATGAGCTTTCATTTGACCCGAGTACAGTTGAACATGTGACAGTTTTTGCACTTTCTACGGCGCCAATTTATAAACAATTTAAACTTAAGAAAATTGCATTTAATTTTAATTTTAATTTTTTTAGACTAATGTAAATATATAGTTTGATATGTGTGGAAAAAAATAGGTTATTAAATAAATCTTGAAAACTTAAATATGTGAAGTCCATTTTGCTCAAACTTTAACTGCCTGAAACTTACAGCTGTGGAAAATATAAAAAGTGTCATATTTTATTTTAAACATCTTTATTCAACAACAGTTTGATAATCAGAATGTGGGTTCTTTATGTTTTATAACATATTCCTTTAATTTTGAAAGTAAACTTAAAAATTGAAAGATATGTGGGGTTTTTCACTTGAGATAGGCAAGGTGACAATTAATTGTGGTTTAAAAGGATGCTCCTCTATTGCGAAGATGTTTTAGTTGTGTATCAAATTTCTTCCATTTACATAATTCTCAGAATATTGGCATTTCTAAAAAGATTTAACAAAACAAAGTATTTATAGATCATTAAATGTAATTGTAACATATTTATGGAAATTTAACAATTAAAAAAAGATATGACTTCAGTGCAGTATATTTCTGAAACCACATATTTTCTGACCCCGGTTTATATCAAAGTTTGTTTTATTTTCGTTCAATGAATTTATACCTGTTTTTAGTCGCAATATTTATGATTCACCTTGTATCGCAATATCACTAGTGAAAAGTGAGGTGATACTTAACTCATAAATCTAATGTTTGAAGTCGAGTTTTAAATGTAGACTTTTTTGTGTATTGGTTTTTCATAGATAAACATTAATTCAATATGTTGTTTGATTTTACTATTTAAAATTGGGAAAAAGCTTGTTTGTTTTTAATGAATAAATTCGGTTCTTATCACATAAATTCAGTATACTTGAAAAAAATAGTGTTTCACTATTAGTAATATTTCTATCAAGTTTAATACTTTGAATTTATATAATAAAAAGCAAAAGTGTCCATTAAGAAAATGGTGTTTTTCGTATTTTAAATAGTAAATTAAAAAAAAGGATTACATTAATTTCTTACTTTCAAAAACAGATTGATAAGAATGTACTTGATGTTCAGTCATACTTACTCCAAAAATGAAAGAATTGTGGTCTACTTTTTCCACTGCAACAAAATTTGTGTCGTATACGGGGCGCAAACACAAAGTTTAGAAGATTTGTGAATATATGAGTAACTCACTTATCAAAAGGATCAGTGCAATAGTTTGTTGAAAAGGTAATTTCGAACAAATGTCGTTAAAAATATTCATTGTCGTTCAAAAATGAAAGGTTGGTATTAAAGCGGTTAATTGTAAAATAGCATTTACCATTAGCACTACCTTAGTTCCAAATTTAAAATTTCTGTTGTTAATAATAACAGATCTGACTATGACACTGGATTTGGGTCACCCGGGATACTATAAAGAGCGTTACCCCGAGGTTGCCAATTAAAATTCACAATAATAGGTGTCTAGGTCGACAAATTTGACCAATTTTTTACGAGAAACAAACACACACGTGTAGAGGGTGTCCTGTAAGTTAACGATATCCCTTGAAGGGTAAATAGGCTAACTCAAAATAAGTCGATTTAAGTAAACTTGCCTTAGTCCAAAAGTTGATACTAGCCGAGATACAGGGTCTTCTCTAGTAAATTTGCAACACATACTAAAAAGCAATAATAATAATAACTAATAGCAATAATTATTTAAAAATTAATAGACAGTAAATTTGCATGCATCATCAGCCTTAGATACTTGTTTCTCGAAAACCGTTTCTTCTAGCGACTTGAATAGGGTATACCCTTTTTAAACAGGAAAGGTAAGAGAAAAGGTTTATTTAGTCCAAAATGACATAGACCGTAGCACAAAAATGTTTTAGCAGTTTAAATTATTTTAATGACCGCCCGTGGCACCTTCTAGAAGATTCACCGAAATTGTCGATAAATTTGAATTTATCATCTCAAGAAATTCCTGAACACAAAATTTCGTTAAATTAATTCGAAGTAATGGAAACGTATTAAAGAAAATGTGATTTATCTTTTCACTTTTAACACCCTGTATCTTGATTATTATCACCTTTTGGACTAAGGCAAGTTTAGTTAAATCGACTTATTTTGAGTTGGCCTATCCACCGTTCAAGGGATATCGTTGACTTTGGGACACCCTGTACATATTCTTCTTAGGATGGTCGTTTTACTCCAATATCTATTTTTCAACGTATCGACATTTGGTTTCCCGGTATTTTTCTCATTGGCGCAGTCACTCTAGCAGTATTGATATTAATGACATTTGCTGCTCGGGGAATTCAAAACAATGTTTTATTTTAAAATACTATATGTTACCGCTTTATAGCTTTTAAGATACTTTACAACTTTGATATTGAGCAGTTCGTCACATATTGCCTCTTTGCGCAAAGAAACCGGGGACCCTGGACTTTTTGGTCATCATGTCCAATTATAAATCCATGAATGCTAAGTATCTAATGTGTCCCTAGTTATGTCATAAGCTCCACAAAAGTTCACTGGGCAGTAGACTCTTATAGCAGTTCTATATGGTTAAGCCGGACGTTTAGCCTAAGCTAAAGCTGTAAGGAAACGTTATTTCTACGTTTAATTATTCGATAACTTCATGCTACATACATACTTATCCCCGTACCTACTAGGTTAGTCAGAGTGTTATCCCATCTTCCTGCTTCCTACTTCCTACCACAGAATCCTGTAACCCGGGATCTCAAGTTTCCCTCCCTTATATTAACGACTAATTATAATCCCCATGCACCTCAGAATTTAAGCTAACACCACAGTACTGAGCATAGTGCAAATCGTAATGTAAACACAACTGTAGGTGCATGATTTACTTTAAATCTGTATAATAAATTGGCTTGTTTACCATTAAAACGTGTGCTTGGTTTAACCTTATAGGCAAGTCAGATGTACGTGGGAGAAAAATAGGAAAGAACAGGATAAACACGTTTGTTATACGTGTGATATAAATGGGTGATTCAACAGCAAGTGATGTGATTTCATAGGTTGATTAAATTGTTGATGTTCAAACATTTTTCTCCACTTGCCTTGTGTCCAACATAATAAGATCCAGACTTGCAGAAAGGTTGCGAATGGTAGAAACGGGCACATGACAACAAAACATTTTCAAAATTTATTTATTTTTTTTTTTGATCTTATGAAATGACTTACTCCATTGGGTAATATTGTATTGTTCAACGAGCAACGAAAAAAACATTTTATGTGATTAAGCGACCAATCTAGGTCAGTTAGGGTCCAGGTTAGCTCGGCTTCGCTTGATTTAGTAACGTACTCGAATTACAGAAAATGATTTTCAACAAGTGGAACGATCATGCATGATACAAACGGTAATTAAATTATTAAACAAGTTAATTAACATTATTAACATCGGCAACCGCACTTGCACATGCTGTGCTTTGACAGTGCATTATTTCATTACAGGCAGTCAAGTATACACAAAAAGAAAAAAAAACAATAATCAACTACCAACAGTAGTGTCATGAATAATCCCACTTGCAGTATAACTGTTCATAGAAAATTATGAGAAGAATGATGTGGTTCCAAGAGTTACGGGCTGCTTTATCTGGTCCCTTCTCGCTGGGCATCATATGGGTGCCACTTGTTCAGGGCGCCCGACGTCTTTATGCAAGGTGATACAGTAAGACGAGATAGAATTAACTGCAGATGATCACAGAATAACGCAGAGAGTCCCATGATGATACAGATGGTTACATAACTCATAATGTCCAAATTTGGGATACAGAAGGCTATGTAGTTCATACTGTTGAAATTTTTAAAACATTTTTGAGTTGAAAACTGTTTTAACATTAACTTGTCATAGATCATTAAATTCAGAAAAATATTTTCTATAAAAAAATTAAAAAAAAAAAAAAATTGAGTTTTATCTGAAATTCTGAAGTTGGCATGTAAAGCAAAAGAAGTTGAGTTGAAAAAAAAATTAACTTTGACATTATTTAGTAGTCTGAAAAATATTATTTTATCTGGTTTTTAATTAATCAAAATCCATTCACAAAGAACTGGGTTACAGTTTTGCCCGTTTTTTTAGAGACTCTGCGTATCTTAAAAAGAAAAAACCTCATGTTTCGTTTATCATTTGGCACCGTTATGAAAGTCCACCCTCGTTTGTACCAGTGGTAATGCACTTCAACATTTGTGCACCTTTCTAAATGAGCTTTAAAATAAGCTCTAAGTTCAACGTTGCTATATTATCATTTTTGTATAGCATTGTAAATGTGCTAGTAGAATTCGTTTTAGACAATTATGTGTATTACTAGTCTGAAGTTTTATATAGACGAGATACCGCAGAGAAGGAACGAAGATTTGAGCAAATAAAGGAAAAACATATTTACGCTGAATTGGATGTATCGAACTTCTTGTTAGTTGATATTTATTATGCTAATCTGCTGATTAAAAATTTAAATTCAAAATAAATTTCAATGCTTAAAAATAATTTATATTAATATAAGTATGATGACTTCGCGATTTGTTTTGCCGACAACATTGTAGCCTTATCAGATTCGGTAAAGTGTAATTAATGTAGCAACAATAATAATTATGTAGTCAGTCTGTCTGTTGTGCCATTGTTTGTTAGTGCTTGATGATAGAGCGTTAGCAGATTATGTATTTGTGTAGTTTCAGCTTAAGAGAACCTCTTTCGACAATATAACTAATCCTTGGTTTCATCAGCCCACTGAACGAGCTTCGGCTAACAAAATAAAATAGTTTTATGAGGAATGTGCACGGTCGTCTTATAGTTTTCGAAAGATTTCCAAATACAAAACAACTTAAAAATATAAGACAGCCGAACAAGAGGCTTTTTGGTCGCCGGCCAACTAGAAGATTTCGAATTTTAACCTATTTTTAATAAATAGAAAGCGAAAACGGCATCAGTCCAACTGAATCTGTTGTTTTTTATGTCTCAGAAACAGTGCCAGAAAACATACCTGCTTTGTATCATACAATTTATACAAGTTTGCCATGTGCATCTACTGTAGGTTGTAGGAAAATAATATCGATGAAATAATAATAGCGGACTGATGATAGTATTATTTCTTAAAAGTTCTACTTCAAAATTGTCATAGTTTTGAAGTCTTTGAAGTAGAATTCTGAAATTTCCTTGTAATATTCTAGAGTTTCTTATCAGAGCCTTTCACGCAAACGAAGGATATAGAAAAAGTCAGCAGCGCTCAAGTCGAAAAACATGTCGGGTAGTGGGTTTGAAAGTTTTACGAAATCATCTTTTTCGGAAGAAGTGGCTTCAAAACTCGTTTTACAACGTAAAATTGGGGGCTGCGCCACTATTTTGAAAGGTACACGCGAATGGTGACCATTTTCCTCCACTTCTACTCACGCAACTCCCCTCTCACTATTTGCATTCATCTTTGAAATATAGAACATGACTCTATGGAAGATCACGCGATATGCCCATCAAGCTTTTTGAGTGTTTTTAAAGTCATGATTGTTTTCAATCAAGTTCAGAATCGACATTCCCTGCTACAGAATCGAATTTCAAGAACGTGAACTTACACAAATTTATATGTATCGAAATTTCGCTTAACGAACTGCACGTACCATGTAAATAAGAATTCCCGAGGGAGTTCCTCGTAGTTCCTTTCCAAACTGGAACCGATTTTAAAACGCTTGAAACTTAAATAAAAGACAATTCTGAATTCGGATGGTCTCAAAAGTTACAAAGGCGGCTTTTAGTAGATTTGAAGGTGTTGCAAATGAGATAAAATACGAAATGGGTTAAGAAATAAAATTAGGGATAATGCATTATCTACATGCAGTGCATTACACGGCGAAATAATACCAAAGTTAAGATAAAAGTGTTTTTTTTTCGAAAATAGAAGTGTGCACGTCAGCAGTTATCGCTGATTATAACTCCAAGTGTCACATATGAATTTAAATGGTAAAAAATTTTTAGAAATTGCATCAAGAGTCAACACTTGTCTCAGAGCGTTCCCGATCTAGAGTAAAAACAACATTAACAATAAAGAATAGAAAAGTCACAAAATAAAATGTCAAAAGAATTACTGCAGCCTGCGTAAACATTCAATAAATTATTTGTTATTTTATTCTTATCGTATTTCTCATTTTATCTTATTTGCTGTATAAACCTACCTTCAATAATTCTTCAAACTGCGTCATTTTGACGTCATTCCAACACAGAATTCCAATTTTTTTAGTATATTTAAGTTGAGACTGTATTCACTCTCCGAATTGAACTTTTATTCAATAAAATAATCCAATTTCCCATCGGATTTTTTGGAATTTTGTGCTGCACTTCACAGGACCTGAGCCTTGTTAATGGATAGTCACGTGGCGTTCACCATCGGATCCAGAATTTTCCATTAGGACTAGCTCTGATTTTGTGCATGTCGACGAGTTTTTCCATGAATGTTTGAAATCGTCTAAGCTACATCGTCCTAAAATAGCCTCCAAGGTGATATATTTGAATTTAAAGCAAAACAAAAAGTCAAACGAAGTAGGCACATAACGATTTCCTTGGCTGTGCCCAGTGGCTAATGACATTCGGAAATAACTACTATAGACAGTAGTTAGTGGCATTTACAGCTGATGTTATTAATCGAACCTGATGATGAGTCGAATGTTTCGAATTCTACCTTGGCCGATAGATATACGTTTTGTTTAATCCATTTTAGCTCGTGCCAGGTAGGTAATTTATTTTTATAGGGCGTATGTTTTACATTAGCCACATTTTTCTGTTGAGTAATTTCGCTCTTTTCGGTAAAACGCCATCCATGGGGTTTTCGAATTTCCGTGCATTTGGCAGGCGGATTTCTTTGTTTTTTAAATGTTTTATTAACTCATTCAAGCGTAAATTTCCTGGCGGTGGGCCAAAATGCAAAATAATTTCAATTACTCAGTGACGTAATAACGGAGTAATTTATTTGTTTTATATTGGCCGATGAAACGGGAATTACGATTCAATATCCCCGCGAGTGCGAGTCCCCCCGCGTGTTATACGCGTTTCTGTGAATTAACCTTTAACTTGAGTAAATTGCTAAAATAGTTGCTTTACATTTGCCACCTGTATAGTGTTGGCCTACGTTTTACAATGTTTACTCTCTGGTAGAAAAGGGAAAATGTTTGTTTCCATTAGAGACTCGGTTAATAAAGTTTCCAACATCTGTTGCTATCATATTAGATTACTTTTGCAGTTCTCTTCTAATGTGAAATCAAATTTAATGTGGAACACACGATACACGAAATATGAATATTAAAAATGGTTAATATCGCTTTTTAGTCTGCAAAAGGCTGCAAAAGTCTGCAAAAGACTCACGTTTAAACTCAGGCTTCCACTAATCCATTAAATTTATTTGAGACCAAAATTCTAGCAAAAGTTGGAGCCATTAATAATACTCTCGAATCTGCAGGAAATGTTTATTCGATGGGATTGTTAAGGTAACCCGAAACTAGTTGCAATCAATATTTCTGAATAATTTCGTAGAGAACCCTAAAGCTACAATACTCCGTTCTTACTATTCTTTTTGAGATTGTTGGGTTGAAACTTTAAATATAACCGCAGCAATTAAAACTGAATTGAATTTTGAAGAGTTGCATCTCTTTGCACCCTTTTCCTCATAAAGACAAGCTAAGGTGGGATTTCGAATTGTTCATAAAAGTATGAGTGCTAAAAAAAAAACTAAAAATTGCAAATATTTGTTGGCTACGACGGGCGCATTCAGAAAATTTAGAGCGGTCGAATGTTGCACAACTTGATGCTTTAATTTGCTGACTGCTTTTTGTCTGACAATTTGACTTGACAAGCGATTGTTAATTTGGTTTCTTGAGGATTGAAAAATCGACATTCCAATTTTTAAATATAAGAAGTTTGACTGCTTTAGGTCAACGGTACAAGCGGAACAAAACCGCAGCAGCGCTGCTCTTCCCTGAACGTTTCGGTACCATCGCATTCATAGGAATATGATAGGTCGGGACATGTTCCTACCAGTACCAAGTATTTGAGCGGTTGCAATGGTATATTGTCAAAAATACTGCAAATCCTAGTACTTCTATTACATACGGCTCTTCTTGAGGAGCTGTATTGTGTGGAGGTCGTTGGTTGTTACCTGATCTGATTGTAACATCGATGTAATTTCTGGTTTTACAGAAATATTTTTCTTTTTGACATTTTGGTTTTCTCTGAGCTTTGAGCAACATTTTTATTGCTCTTCTCGTAATGGGTATATGGCAGCAGGTCTATGTCGACTTCTCTGCAAGACACGAATAGAGGACAAATAGTAGACACAGCAAAGAAAAAGGTAGGAATTCGGCTAAGTCATCTCTAATGTGTTAAATCGGAATGGAACGAGATATTAGGGCGGAGATTAAATGTTTAGAAGTTGTTGATGACCTTGTCTCGGCACCCTTGCAAGAACTTGTACTGTTTCCCCTGGCATCTCAATTAGTTGAAAAACACGAACAGGATTTTCAAAAGTTTTAATTTTGGAATTTCATCAGCTTTGAACAACCCATCTTACTGCCTTACTTCAACGTTTTTGTTTTTCCGTAGTTATTTTCGAGATTTCGAGTTTAAAATTTGGTACTAAAGTTTGCTTGGTTCGTTTGGTTTGGCCAGAAGTTTATTTTGGACGGAATTTTCGGTATTGTGACTAAATCGATCGGAGCAAATCTGAGTCACGTTTCATTATTTTTAATGCTAACTGGAGCTGATCAGCCTAGATAGGAATTTTAATTATAACAAAAGGTTTGGGCGGATGTTGGATATGTTAAGAAAGTGCATTTCCGCAAAATTTCATGGGAGTTCAAGTAGAAAGGAAAGAGGATGTTGGGCAAGCCGGCGACATGTGTTTGTACTTATTTGTTTCATTAGACATGTGTATGTACACAGTAGATACACACACACACACATACACCATGGTACATGTGTATGTCCGAAAACATATGAAAAGGTGAGTGCACCCTGGAAAGGACAAAAAAAAGGAAAAAAATTGGAAATTATGGGCAGACAGTGGTCCAGCTTTTTTGTAGTCACTCAAAATTGAAACATTTTATATATAATGTAGTGTAACATGAGGGTCGGACCTGGAAAAGATGGCGAAAGAGAAGAACATGAGATTTACAGACAAGCACCAGCTTCGTCATTTTGTGAATTTATCTCAAAATTGAAACATTTCGGATGAAGATGAAAATGAAAATGGCAATAGACGAAATGATGCCTAAGTGGCCAAAAAAGTCGGATAAAATTAAAAAACTATGCCACATCTGCCTTTGTTAGATCGTTGAGACTTAAATTGTCTGAAGAATCTGACAAATAGATGAATTTAACTAACTAGCACTGACCGCTATTGACGATAATTTTAAGTATTCCTAGGGTAATTCCTACAATGCGAATGTAAATGAACTGAATAATTTACAATAGAGTTTGTTAAAGAATTCCGATTAGAATCAAGTTACTTCATTCTCCTTAAATTACCTTTCTCGAGGACCGTTTTCTCCGAGAAATTCTCTCTCAAAGCATTATTCGTTATTCATGGCTGTAATTATTGTTATTTGCAGGAATTTTAACTTAGCATTGATCAAAAACCTTAGTACGCTGTATATTTCTGCCACTAAATAAGGGTTTCAGGTGGCTTTAGTAAACACCACAAAATTAAGCCGTATTCAAGCCAAACTCTCTTTGAAGTAAATGAAATTTTTCTAGTGGGGATTTATCGAAAAAACACTGATTTCCAGTGGCATTAAATTATCCTTTTTAAGTCAGTTTTCTGCCTAAAAATGTTTTACATGTAATGAGATTGCAATTTTTGCTTTGCAGCTGTGTTAAATTATATAGACTTCAAATGTTTCTCGTACCTATCATAACTTGATACTATTTCTAAGGGCCCTGCTCTACCTTAGTAATGTATAGGTGTGTCTGCTAGGCACCTAGAGAAAGTGATTTTAGAGTCACTCTGCCCACAAATTCATACGTTTTTTATACATTTACTCCATTTGTTTACTTTGATCCATATTTGAAAATCAAATATAATTTTTTTTCTTAATTTTTTATTCAATTGTCTGCTTTATTTTATGACAACTTCATTCTCTTCCTACTTGTACTATTCACTTGCAGCCACTAAAATGGGCGCAAAGGATATTCGCTAACAAATTTCCATTTTCAAATTTCATTACTTACTTCATATTCATTGTATCTACTCCTCAGTAAACGCTTAAAATTCCAAGCTTAAACTGTTCCTTGCAAAGAATAAATTTATTCAATTTCTTCTTCATTGTTGCATAGACAATATACCTTCTCTTATCCCTTCCACACCTTCCAGCTACCCTGTAAAATGAGATAATGTTGACGGTAATAATATTTGCAAAAAAATCTACTGGCCGCTAAAATCTTCTTCTCGCCATTGTCCAGTTGATGCACATTGCCCTCGGGTCTTCGTTCGGTCAGTTCCGAGCGCGACCGAGCCCAGTATCCAGACGTCGGCGCCGGGACGCCTCAGTAAGTCGGTTGTGCATCGCGACGCCGCCACTCATTGCACCGGCCGTCCAAAATACCAGACCCAAAGCCATTTGACCAAGCAAAAAACTTCACCCCGCAGACTCGGGTTAGTCGCCGCTGACAGTGCCAATGCGCCCTTAAATTTACCATGCATGGATACCTCCGGGGCGCCGAGTTTCACATTAAAATGTTCTGGATTCATGTAGACGCGCCCTTAAGTCTCGCCCAACAGGTGTGTCGAGCTGGATATGAGGGAGTTCGCGGGTGCGTTCGGGTGCAACATGGTGTTTTGTGATCGGCCGGGGATCAGAAGAGATGCCCGTGAGCACCGGACTGACGTCATTCCATCATCAGGGCTCAGCAGGATCGGAGGCTCCGCGGGCCAAACGCTGCAAACTTTGTGACGGTAGGGCTTTTGCGCCACACATATTCCTTCACGACCCCTTGGTCCCTTTTGAGTCCGCCTGCCGCACGAAGCGATCCACATGTTCTCGTAACAATTTACCGTATTTTTTAAAACGCGGCCTAGAAAATGTTTTCAATTGGGCCCCGTTTTGCGGGTCTTCCCTAAAGACTCTCACTTATTTTCGAGTATGACGGCCATAATTGAAAAGTTTCAGAATAGAAAAGCAACGGAAGAGAAAAAATAGCTCATTTTATAGCTTCTCTAGGGGGATAGTATATGGGTGGTTTAAAGCACATCCACCATTTTGTAAAGAATGCCGTTTTGCTGTTGAGATTGTCTGAGAAAAATCTGGTCAAAGAACATTACAGATTATTCGCTTGACGATATGTTATAGACATCTAGTTTATCGATATGAGAAAATACTTCTGGCACGCACCGAGGGAGATAAAAGGTGTGTTAAAAAAAATGCATTTTTCTTTTATAAGAGGTTTGGGGCATCTTGTAATATTTCGCTCCGATTCGGTATATTAGTATATTGCTACTATGAACTGCAACGACATTATATTAGTTTTCTATTTCCTGGGTTAAGCTAAAGTTATTTAAACTCAGGGAAACTTAGTCGCAACTTTTTGCTGATTATGAGTTTATGTCCCCGTTTTTAACTAATAACCAGTGTATATTTTCATTTCTTTATCTCTTTTTACGTGCGAATTCCGAAGAAGTTGTAAGCAATTCGACGTTCTTACAAACTTCATTTAAGTCGTTACATGTTTAGTTGAGTTCCCTAGGTTGTACGGTGCTGGCGGTCACAGAATAGGATATTGATCATAACGTGTTCAGGTAGTCGTGGTACCTTGATCCGTCAGATCAACGGCGATAGAACCAAAAAGAGCCAGGTGCATTCATGTTTCCATAGGTGATCCTTATTTCATGGCACGTGGAAATCGACAAACTTGCCGTTTTCGCTACTTCCAGCAGCTTCGCGAGACAAGAATCAGAGGCAGACGACTCATCAAGGATGTATTTGGGCCTTCAGTCAAGCGACTTCTCTAAGATATATTTCTTTCCTGTTGTATTATATTAGCTATAGGTTAGAAACGCAAGTAGAATGCAATTACAGTTCATCAAAAAGTTGCTATTAAATTTCACCGAGTTTAAATAATTGCCAATGAACCTTAACGCAAACTAGTGCAGTAAGTTTGATCAAAATGTCATGCGCCGCTTCAAAGTTGTATGACAGAAAACTTATTTTTTAATCAACTTTAAAGTCCGCTACTGTGTAATCGAGACATTTTCGCATATTAAGTTAAAGTGGCCTATTTTCACCCAAAGAATTTGTGGTATTCGTTGCCCATGTTTTTCTGGAATACCCTGTTTTTTAAAAGTTTTAAAACTTTCATCGCTGTGTGTCTGCCCGTACATTTAAGAATAAGTACTACGAGTGTAAAAATAAGTGCGCTGGTTAATATTTTGAGTAGTAAAACGAGCCTAACCCCAATAAATAGTAAATTTACAACCTTTTTTATGCGCCCATTGCTGTCCGCATATGTTTCGGATTTTTAACTTTTATAAATAAACCTCGAAATGCATCGATTCTGGTGAGTAATAGGCGCAATTGCCGCACGTGAGTGACATAAAAAAAAAATTCGGTTTGAAGCGTTTTTGCCAGCAAAACGAAAATAGTGGCGACAAAACCGCATTTTTACTCTTATTCTTGCCAGGGGGGTTTGTAGGCGCATTCCATCGGTTAGACTATTGACTTCTCTGCGGGGTTGCAATATTTCAGTTTTCTTGACGCAAAGGTGAAGACGAGTGTTGTTTTCAAATTAAACAGCAGCCGTTGCCGGAATTGGACTTTATAGAGTGGCTCGTCAAACAAACTTCCCGAAACAAGTTCCATTTGGTCGGGAGAAAGTAGGTTATTTACTCAGATCTCGGGTTTAAAATAGGCAATAGGCAAAAGACCTTATATACGAAAATAGAGTTGCAGGCCCGTTGAGGTGTGCGTACTCGCATGTACGGGGTCATCTGGTTAGGGCCTTATTTTGATACGATTCTGCCGTGTGCAAAAACTGCACCAGAAGGAGGAGCCGACTTGGAGATAGCTAAAATTATGTCATGACTGCGATCTTAACCTTGATGGCAAGGTGTAATAGATTATATCAATTTAATTTAAAAAAACAATAAGTGGAATAGTCATAAATTCGCGTTTTTGGAACATTCGGCCAAAACACCGGAAATTTATCGCTCCTGTTTCGTGAGCGAAGGGGCAGTTGGAGCAGATAAAAACTGTTCGGATATTCATACTTTATTTAACCTTCCGTTAAGTAGCTGTGAACGAAGCGGCGCAAACAAGCCGTAAGTTGCGGCCGGCTCAAGGTTAACGAAAAATTGGGTGATACAGCGTGACAGATGTACAATAACTCAGTCTCTATAGGTATTAATAATACTTTTTTGGCGTGTCCACGGCGAAGTGGATTAGGACGGGACGAAAAACATATTTTAGACGCATTTGGACCTATTCCACAGGACGCTGCTGTGTTGTTACTTCAAAATTAAAGAACGTTATTTCGTCACCTCGCTTTTGACAGATATTGATGATTCATTTTGTCCTTTATGTTTTTATTTTGAGCAACATATTTTCGTGTATTTTTGCGAAGTTTTAGTGCTGTGAAATGGGAACATTCTAATGTTTTCCCAGCCCGCAAAGCTCGTTTGCATGTGGCCTGCTTTCCTTTCTTGTCGTAAGGAATCGCCTGCCAAACTACCACCCACGCACGATTTTCCGACACCCTGTATAACGGGCCTATAAAAAAATCACTTTTATCAATATTTGGTTATTAACTTGCAAAAATGTTAATATCGCAATTTTTAAATCGATTTTCCCTAAGTGTCCAGTATGTTCACAAGAAGAGAAAAATGTGTAATTTAAGTAAGTGGTAATGGCCGCAATTATGAAGGTAGCTGAACAACAACATAACGGTGTCGGATACTGTAATGCACAGGGTAAAACGATCTCATCGGATAGTATAAGGTTGTTGCATAATTTCTATCGTTTTCCAAAGGGTAATTTTCTTCCAAAATTTTTCTCCTAGTTCTGACTCATCCGCTGGTCATTAAGTGGAAAATATTTATTGATAATAATGGAAAATATAATGATACTTACCTCGAATTTGAGGCAATTTTAAATTCCTTCAAACGTACAAAAGAAATCATGCAACAACTTCATATACGATATGAAAGCCTTTATGATGTAGGTGACGTTTCTTGGGCTATGAACACTTTACTTCATCAGTATAAGGCGTTGTGACTATAAGAATGAAATTATGAACTTAAATGTTTGAGTTAGGTTACTGTGCGAGGTTCCTTTGAAGGTTATGTACCCCTTAAAACCACAACTGCGAGGGATCAAATATCCTGTGAGTGTAGCGTTAAATGTTGCCACAATGTCCCTATACTAGTAGTAATTGCACCGTGAGACAAAAGGCCTACAAATAGGCTCTTAGAGATCCCTTTCGTTCCCCAATTCATCCCGTTTCACTCTCACACATTTCATGTGGTCCCCCTCCCTCTCTGTAAAACGGCCTGTCCTCTTTGTAAAGGAGATAATCATCCCGGAGGCAAAAGGCGGTTCCGACAATTTTCCCTTGATTTCATGACATTCCTTATTCTTCGGATATGAATGCTTATAACTAACAATATCAGCCACTGTCGTAGCAATTTATGGTCATAGTATTTAAAATAATATGGAGTGTGGATCCCTACTTTGGCGGGCCCTCGAATTTTGGTTGGTAATTGCCATTCATCATGTGTTTTCCTTGTGTTGCTTTGGATTTGCGAGAAATTTATCAGAAATGACATATCCAATATCCGATTATGATTACCTCACTAGCTTATCGTTCTAATTCAATAAGTAACCTAAATAACCCGTCAACATTAAAACTTGCGAAAGTGCAATATTTGTTGCAGTTTCATCATACACAGGAACAAGTAATTTGGTGCTATTTACTCAAAAATGAAGACGGAGAACAATTTTATTATAGTGGGACACATGAGCTTATAAGCTGTTGTATTATAGGATAAACAGGAATACAGGCTTCAAGGCATGTCGACATTTCGACGTTACAAGCCTCGAAGGCAAGCATTCAGACGTGAAGGAAATATAGGACATGTACGCATATAACGACCCTTTCAAACTCTGTTTAAGGCATAAGATGTCGACGTCAACATTTATAAGCTGTAAAAAGGTTCATATATTAGAGCGACAGTTTAGAGATGATCGAAATTCTCGACATTATGGCGGATGCGCGACGTAAATCTCCTTGTGCTCACAAGTATTTCTCTAGGGATTTTTTTCATGTAAGGGATCTTGTAAGAACGTGCATGCATCAAAGCAAAAAGCGGAATATAAACTAGCGTTGGCACTTCTTCTGGATATGTTATAACGAATTTGTGCGACGGAAAAAATCTCTGGCTCGCGTAGGAAAATTTTTCCATGAGTGGGTTATCCATTTTATATGGGTCTGAGGAAATTGCATACCAGATGCATATGTGTGACGTAACCGCACATAGATTTCGGACAATTTCAGTGACAGAGCACAGTAGTAAAAGTTCCAAAAATACGAATCGAAAAGCGGCGCTTTTTGGCCGATGGATCCGAATGACTCACTGGAATAAACAACGTTTTATGTATATGGTACGATTCATCATTGTGTCATTGAGGTGTAAACTTTGCCGCTTTCAGAAATTTTTAAATAAACCTTTAGATTTTGGCAAAGTGCGGCGTCTACTGACGAATATTTTCTCTTTAATGATAAGCCAGATAAGCTAGGATAACCCTTTTAGAATGTGGGTAATGTCGGCTCTCACGTTAAGATTCTTAAACACATTTCCTACAGGAGGTCAAGCAACGCTCACAGTAATGTCAAATAAGCCTGATGCCCATTAGAATGCATAAGAGCGGGGCACTTGCTTCAATACGAATTTACTGATTTTTTTTCAGTAACTTTTCCCCGATGTATTTTCCTCGTTTTCTAGTTTAATATTTGTTTTTAAGCAATCATATTTCAGTTTTGTTTATTTAGCATTTTATGTACGCAATCCTAGTATTGTCAGTCCATCGTCTCGTCGGATGATGCATGCATTGGTCAGTAGCTAAAAGCTTTTTTCCCATGCATCGATCATTCGACCATTTGATGATCTCACGAGCACTCTGATTGGTTACAAGGCTGTAGGACGTGTGATAAAATTTATATAATTCTAACTTTTGTCGGACGTCGTGTGGCTTTATCCCTTACATAATGATTGCTAAAAGTTTTTTTTTTGCATTATAAATAGCAAAGTCAGTGAATCCTGAATTTTACTGCAACGGGAAAAATCACTCAGATGGGGCGTCTATTTTCAGCAAAAATAACAATTTTCCAGTAAGAAATTCGTTCTTACTCATCGAAAATCAAATAAATGTTTATAGGAAAGAGGTCCATAGCGACCTTGGCTAGCAATAATGTAAACTTTCTTATAGACAGGCGGTGTTTAAGTAGATCAAAAAAGGATCCCTTTTCCATATGTCCCGTGATATGTAGGATAAGCTATAATGAGACACCAAACACAGGACCTAATTAATAAGTGTCACAGTTACAGATGGCCGTATGCGGGACGTCTGGGGGCCTCTACTAATTATTCCCGACCGACATATTTATTTAGAATGTAATTTGGTTGATGCCGGGCAGCATTCGGACACTAGAAACACCGTTTTGTTGTATATTTTATTGTAAAAATAGATCGGGACCCGGCAAAAATAGAGTCATTCAAATTTCAACACTTCGCCGTGTACCTCACTCGGTATAGTTGGAAGGCGACCGCTCTAAATGACGAATAAACATACCTCTAATTGATTTTATTTTTAATTTGACACAGTTTTTCTTAATTGTTGTTTTCGCGGACGCTCGACCATAGGTTAGTTCGCTGGTCGCCAGGCGTGACGTCATTTCGATCGCTGTTACGTCATGGAGCATCAAGTCTGGTAGTCTCGGTCGTGTTTATGGTAAATCTTAACGCACATAAAGGCCGCGGCAGTTCAAAACATCGTTGGAGGAATTTATGTGAATCCGCTTTTACGACGGCACGAAACGATCATCGTTACCTAATTATTGCTGTTTTGTTCGAGAAACATTTGTTTTCTCAAGGTAGTTAATCGAATCCGTAAAAATAGGGCAGTAATTTAGATAATAAAAGTGTTGTTTATGTTGCAACAGTTATTTTAATTACGGGAATATTTGACATTAAATTCGGCAACTTTGGAAAACACGTTCCCGCGAGTTGCACGCAGGCCCGTAAAGTGTTCTATCAAATATTTTTCACAGGAATCTACTCTGGGGCGACCGTAAAATATTGAAAACGTATTGGAACATTAGAAAGCATTGTCTACGGTACTGTATTGGCATGTCAACTGTCACCTGTCACGTAAAGGAGATTGTTGACGAATTGTCATGAGTGTGATGTCAGTGACGCTGTCATTTTAACTAGAAATAAGCCACTCGAATGTTGCACTGAAAATGCCAAAATTGTCAAATACGCATTGGTGAGTTCGTCAATTTACGTTTGAAAGTATCCACCATGGTAGTATGTAGGATTGATGATGGATTGCGTAGGTTAGAGTTTGTATTAAATGCCCGATGGATCGGCATAAAATTCCGTTTTGGAATACATAAAAGTAATAAAAAATTGTTATTGTTTATATAAGGAATTAATATTAACCTGATACAAACCTTGCGGGTAAAATTCTCTCAATTAATTATGAAAATATTTTAGTAACAAAATATTCTCACACGCTTTATTCCGATAATAAAGGGCGTCAAAGTTTCAGATTTATTTAGATTTTTAAAAATTAATATGCGAACTAAAACTTATTTATTCACCAATAATTAGTATAAGCACTCTGATGATCCACTAGAGTTTCCGATACAAAAATTAAGGCTTCTAATGTCACTGTCGATTTTAAACTTTTTCAAGATATATTTAGAGGTGACAAAAAGACCTCTAGCATGATGTTTCACATGGCCCATATCCCAAAATTAAAGTGCTTGCGAATGTAGTCCCTCACCCGTCCACAGTCGCAACCAGAAAACATTCTTTTTGAAACAAAGCTTCTTTTCTTTTCTTGCAAGCTTCCTGCCCTGTACTCTATATTATCCCGACATAACAGAATCAGAATCGTCAATGAGTCCATCTGAACACATACGTTTATAGTTAATTTCAGAATGTTCTTCGAATTTGAAGATCAGCGTCTCACAAATTGTTGATAGCTTCTGGGTTCGATAATAAAATTCTTGAATGAAGCCGCTATAATTTACTTTCGGTTTTACAGTCGGAAAAATATCTGAATTATGTTCTGTTTTCTTTCTTAAAATTCCATTTATTTCCAGAATTGCGAAGGTATTACTAGTAACTAGGAGGATTGAGCCATCGCAACAGTGAGGTTATTAATTTGATCTCGATGCTGGTATACAGGATGTTCAACATAAAAATAAACTGCATAGTATCTTGAGAAATTAACTTTTATTCGTTCTTTGCTTTTCTTAAACGATTATTTTAAAGTAATTGACACTGTCATTGCCATTTGTTGCCCTCAATAACATTACTATTAGAGTTAGAGTCTCACGTGTCGTTTCCCTGCAACCATCATTAACTTGAGTTTCGTAAATGCGATCCAGGATTTTTCAAATTGAATTCTAAAATCTATTAATTCTAAATTCATAGACATCTAACGCCTGATCACTTTATTGATTTCAAAGGGTACTTTTTAATGCGTATATGAATTGGTACTGTTGCGGTGCTGGCTATAATTATTATCGCCTTCTAGCGATTTCAGTACCAAGAATTGGCGAACGCATTTTAAGATTTTGATTTGTGTGGGTGAAAGTTTGCTCAATAATGGAGGCGAAATAAAAAAATTAATCTAAAAACAGTAAATAATCGACCTTGGAAATAAAAGATATATTTGTCTCATTGGCAATTAATGATCAGTTTTTAGCGAAAACGATATAGAACTACATACATAGGTTCCAGTAGGTGTGACTGGCCATTATTTGCCTTTAAACAAAGATAACAGTAACATCTTTTTGCAGTTGTATCATGAGTCATGAATGAACATCTGGAGTGATTCTTTCAAATGTCTCAAGCAGAAAAAATGGCTCAGTAAGTCACCTTCGTAATTGTTCTTTATGAGAGAGTTTTTCAACAACTGAAACCAATGTCATGTTATCAAAACAGGTAAACGTAATTAGCATTAGGACATATTTTACAGAGTTATATGGGTTTGTTGGACGTCTAATGAAGCAACAAGATATACCGTTAAATTTAAAAGTCTGTCCCAAAACAAGCCGGATCATAATTTTCTCACTAGAACCCGTCCATAAATTATCAATTTTAAAACGTTTTATTTTCTGCCACTTCTGTGTTCCACAGTCAAAAATGTAAATATCGTTGATAAGGTTAACAAGAGGGTGACAACAACGGTATCAGTCAGTATGTAACGGACGCCTGTAACGGTAATTAACTTATCGCTAATGTCGAAAATGTGTCAAATTAAAATTGACGCGTGTTGCAATAAGTGGCTTAAAAAACTATGTGTTATGTACAATACGTTGACCCCATGTAGAATGCTCGCTTAACAAAAGAGGTCTAAGGGAGCCATATCTGGAGGTCTTGACGCCCTGTGCAATGGTCTGTTTTAGTCATTTTGACCTACACAAAGAATAAACATAGGAATTTTGGCAAAAAAACGATGCTTAACATTGAAGTTATGAAGCGTCAGTGATAGAACAGGGCTGCAACAACATATGTAATTCAATATGAATTTCATAATCTAATCTATAAGATTATAAAAGAGTTTTTTTCCTATGCATTGAGAATTGAGCGAAGTTTCAGTAGTTAATTAAAAAAATCCGGAATGTGGTTTAAGAAAATCAAGATGTTTAATACACAAAGTCAGAAAAAAATATAAAATTTTTTTATAAAATTTCGGTTTTTCCCAATGTTTCACAGTAAAAAATTTCAAATTTTAAAACAGCGTTTTTTCGCACTTCAGAATTCTCTCCGTTTTTCTTTGGTTTTGTGCGTTTTTAATTTAACGCCGCTATAAAAAATCAAAAAACATAAAGCAAAATTCCAACAGCCCCGAAAATTGAGTTTTCCGTCGTGAACAGAATTTTGAACGGACGGAACGGCATGCACCGTCCCCTTGGAAAATGGAGAATGGCCATCAGCCGAGGCCACGTAATGTTATTAACAGGACCTTATAAATTCCAGAGGCGTTTTTCGAATAATAATTTTTCACAACTTATTCAAAGTGGTGCCTGACTTTAAACTCGTTTTTAAGGCGCAGGAAATTGCTGGAAAATGCAGTCATAAATCGCTCGTATTAACTCTCTGTACTTGGCAAATTACAAAGCTGTATTAAATGACACATTTTGACGCCTATTAAACCCAATTCATGTGACGTCAACTTCTACTCGCAGCTAATTTTTATAGAAACTTTGTAATAGAGCCGGATTATCGATCAGATTCTTGGTATCTATAGAAACTAGCTTTGTGTTAAGAGTTAACGACACTTTAATAATTAATTCCAAACAGTGAATAGCAGAATTCATGGTCTATTACTCATGAGTTGGATCACATTTTCGAAAACAGGTTTTCACTAAGTCGAACAATTATTGCGAAATTTTTGTGAATGTTTACGCTAATAATGATTTGAAAGGCATCTGGTCTCCCATAGCTTCACACTTTATTTTATTTTTATTCCCGCGTTTTCAAACATTACACGAAAAAATCGTCGGTGTCAAGATAATCTTTTGCAATTGACGATCAAAATTATTAGAAAAATTGAGTAATTTTTCGCAGGTTCATTCCATCCATCAAATAAATATCACTTATCAATAATCTTTAAGCGGCAACGGCTGCAGTACGCGCTGATTATTGAGTGGCGCCTGACTTGACTGTCTAAGGGGTGTTGCCAATTATCGTCTATCCTGTATCTTCTTTCAATAAAAAGATGAAATATCGCCAACACGGTCGGCTCTTAGAACAAAAAAAAAACAAAATGAAATTGTACTCAATATTTCAAAATTTGGCTCAACAGAAAAATTGAACATTCTTATTGAGAAATTGCGGTTATGCGTTTTTTCGCATTTGTTTAAGTTACGCACCGCTCTCGAAAAAGTAAAAATGAAAAAGTTGAAATTTCCCTTTTGAATTCTGACAGTTAACAAGTCCGCTGACTGGTGACACCTGCCAGACGTCAAGGCGACGTCGCCGCCGTTCATTATTTTGGTTTTTCTTTGACGTGCCCCGTGCACGTAATCGCGCTTTTAAGTTGATTTTTCTATTGTTAACTAATAATGGTGCCGGGTGTTTACGTTGCATCTTCAGACTTTTAGGCTAAATGTTCCGATTTATAAATCTACAAGGTAATTTTTCTCGCGGATAATTGTAGCGCAACTGGTAACGACGCATTATATCTCGACGAGAGGCAATTTATCCACCCGAATGTGGGTAATTTCTTTGAGTGATTGCTTTTTATCCTTGTGGCACGCGCATCTAAGAGTACTGAGCTGTTATGCGCCGTAAGAAATATATCTCCGTCATCTCATTCATTCGGGGCGAATTTTCGTAATTTCGGAGCCGAAAACAAGTTACAAAATCGGGCGGCGATTAATGGCCCGTTATTTCAGATGGATTTCGAAAAAGAGACGTGTTTATACCGGATGACTCCTTTTGCCCGGCCCGTCCCGAAAGTGTGTCAGTAAACTACGCTGAACTCACTCCAGAAACGTGTACACACGCGACGACCAAAACATTTATTTTCGCGCCATTAGTCGTCATCTGCCTCTTATTAATGGTCCCGGTCGATTAACGAATGTTTTTCGTATTCCAGTTTTGAATCGTCTGTGCTGCGTTCCCCGATTGAGAAAACTCAAAAGTACTCAGATGAGTTAAAGATAGCAGCACGTCCGGTTTATGTCTGAAAATGCCATATTTTACTTTAACACGCTCAATATTTTTTTTCAATTCTGCTTTGAATTCTAAGTCGACTTCAGTTAGATTTTTCCCATCTACGGGGTTACTGGTAGTTGGGGGCATTCCTTTGGGAAATGATGGGGCATGAGGTATCGAGTAAATTGAACCCACATATGCATATTCTAAAACTCATCGGATTTTGAGTTATTTCAATTTTTTTTTAATCGGAGTTCTGATGATTACAGAGTAATTTTTCAAGTAAACCCATTTGGATTTTTTAATTTTTGCCACTCGATCACTTGTCCGACATTGTGATCTTCCGTAAGGAGCGAAGTGTGGCAGGAAGCATTTGGTTGGTGTGCAGATTTAGTAATTATTTAAATTTAAGTGAAATTGTTCATATAAATCATTTAGAATGTTTTGTTTTGGGGCCGCAAACGATTTGTTGAGCATATAATACCTCATTGCATAGCTATTGACATGAGGAAGTTTTTAGACGAATTTGAACGCATGTTACTTTGAACATTTTTTGAAAACTGCTCAGAAGAAGTCGGAGTAGATGATCTTCGAAAGTTATTTTGTGAAAGTTCTCATCCAAAATCTTTACATTATGGAAATGTTTCGTTCCCTACGGAAGATCTCAATGTTAGACCGGTGTGCGAGAAGTGAAAGTAAAAAAAACTAAAAAAAGGTTTCCTGAAAAATTACTAAGAAAATCTAGTGAGTTTTGAAGTATGCACAAATGGGTTCAATTTACTCCTTACCTCAAGTCCTATCACCTCCCCAAAGGAATATGGCGAAGTACCAGTAACCATGCATAGGCTTTGCAGTGTTCTCGATATTTGGAGTTGAAAAAAAAATTTGAGTACTAAACGTAAGGTATTTAAAGTTCAGAAAACTCACTTTTTTTATACAATTTACCCAAAGCAAGTTGTAAAATGTAACTTTGCTGTAAAGTTAGAGTTTTACTGCTGTGGCATTAAAGTTTTTTAATCGCTGTAAATTTAATAGATGCGAGGCAATAAAGTTTTTTATTGCCGACTGTTTTTTTCAAAACTATCAAATTTAATAAACTTGAAAGTCGTCGTTATACCCAAATTTACATGTATACAGCAAGCACAAGGCGAAATTCCTCTTCTGAACGTTTTTGATTACCCCGTTGATTGAGTAAACATAGTTACGATCATCGTTCATAAATTACATGCTTGAACTACATATTTTATTAAAAATTATAGATTGGCAAATTTCCTATAAAGTTATTCAGTCATTTCCATTGATTCAGGTTAACATCAACATGTTGACGTTCGATAAATTGAATCTTCTAGTTCAGTGACATGTCGTGAGTTTTTCCCTCATATGGTACTCATTGTTTCCAGTAATTAGGATTAACATAGACTTCGCTGTTCATGGAACAGTATTGGTTAACAGGGCATCTGGCACTTGTCTTTAATGTTAAATTTTTTCTGCATTTACCTCATTTAATTGAACAAAATAGAAATGTTTGCTCCATTCCTCTTCAGGATTATAGTGTACCACCGTGTCTAGTATCATTGTTAACCGGAGCGTTAACCTGAATTAACCGATTGACACCTTTGGTATACGTAGTTTATCTGATTTGTTTCTGTTAATTTCAAGGGGATAAAGGTACGTTTTAAAAAGATATAAAATGCGATTCTACGCTAATCTGTGTCAGAGGTAATTAAAGACAAGGGGACGGCTGTGAATCATCTTAGTGGAGAATGTAGAACACCAATGTGGGGTGAGATTTTTTATTTGCCCTTCTATTGTTATTAGGTTAATTAGAGTAACAAGAGGCCTTCGAGAATGGTGTTTATGAGGCGCGCGTATAGCAGCTAAAATGATCGTCATTATTTTGTTAATAATATTAACATAAGAACGAGGTTTAGATTTCACCCAAAATTTTTACTTTGCTGTATTCTGATTATTTCAAGTCAACAGAGAGATGCCCCTTCCTAGTCATTATTTTTAAGGCCGTTATTCCATCGAACTAGGTTAATTGAATTGAAAACTCATCGTGTAGTATAGTATGCTAATTGAGATATACCTTTTTTCTATCATTTCATGGGTCTCAGACTTTTCATATTTTTCAAGTTTCGTTCCACCTTTACTTTAAATAATTTACAAAAAAATTGTCGCCAGATCATATTCATGCAGTTATGTTCCTTTATGTGAAAAATCAGGAACGCAGTCATATTTCGGGTGTCTTCATTAACGAGGGAGAAAATGTGGAAACGTTTCCAGTTGAGTTTTCGCGCTAAATACGTCGGCTTGATTGTCAAGTTAAGGTCCAATTTATGACCTGCAACGTTATAAATTCATTCTTAAGCGCAATTTATTACCCAAGGAGCATCCTTTTTATAAACCGACGAACACGCACTAAATCCGCCCTAAATAAGAAAAGTTCAGGTTTCTAATCTCGCAAACGGACTATACACCTTAAATAATAACACGAAACTCTTAGGCTGATCCGTTTAGATAGACGGCCCGAAGGGCCAAATCCCTTAAGACGTATTCCGCAGGCATCCGTTGAAAAGTTAAGGGCGACAGTTGCAGCGATTTCCGAAAGGCAGACATGCTTTAAGAGCAATTTAGATATTCTAACGAGCAGAAGAAGGGCGAAAAAGGGCAAAGGTCCCGGATTGTTATCGTGCTCAAACGTGGCTAAGACTTGAAGCTGTAATTTAATTCAAGTAGCAAAGTGTGTTTCATGACATTTTTTCAAAAAGGATTACAAAAAAAGCATTTATTTGCATTATTGTATGCTTTGGCAACATTGCTCATCCTTTGTGATCAACAGCAATAACTGCGGCGTTGCTGTCTTTATCAGGAAATCGTGAGTTTGACGGAAGATTACGTGGTCTAAATGGCGATAACAAATTACATCTGACATTAAACACACGACGTTACCAGTGTTTTGATTTCTTAGTCTCTACCCCCCATTTGAAAGAGCTTCATCAGGAAGGGCAAAATTCAATTCATACGAATCTTCTTTTCACGAATGGGGCTGCTATTCATCTCTCTCGCCTGATTAAAATCCGATTCAACTTTCGCACAACAGGTGAACATTACGCTTTGATTCACTCCTCCCCGACACTTTTCGTTTTTTGTTTACTTGTTTACTTTCCGTTGCTTATACACAGAATTTGACGGGTAATTTGTCTCGATTTGTTATATGCGGCGCGTGTGCAAGACGCAGGCAACAATATTTCATCTTTCGCCCTAATATTGTCGGAGGCGCAATAACTCACTTATCCAATCTGTTTATTTTGTAACCGATGCGAGGATAGCGATTAACAATAGTTAGTTAAGGCCCTAAATCGATGCTTAAACGCGGAATTGAGTTTAATAGTGTTCTATAGGGTCGGCGAATTACCAGCTTGCGCTGTTCACAGGAATACTGTAATTTAATAAGGGCAGGATAGACTTAAGGGGTGTTTCGCCCCAAACAAACCTCCCAATAGCCTCCTAGCGTATACATTCAAATCTATTTAAAAAATGACAACACATCTCAGTCAGTTGTCACGATCAATGTGTCACGTTTATGACAGCGAAACTACCACATTCATTTGTTACGTCGCGTTAATGCGTCACCTGTCAATAGACCGATATCTGACGTTGTCAATGTCATGTGCTTACGGACGTAAATATGGTGTAGTGTACATATTGTGGTCCTGTTTTCGAGCCGTCGTCAGAATGGAAAAGTCGATAACGGAGTATGGTCCAGTGTTATTTCTTATAAATAGGAACTAAAATGATATGTAGATATTAGGTACTAAAAATTAAACAGGAGCAAGAAGTAAAAGCCAGACTATTTCAACGTTCAAACTTCAATAGACAGACATGTTAACAAATATATCAATGTCAAACCGACAGCGGAAGCCGCGTAAAGTGCGCGAAAGTTAACTTTATTTTGGGTTTTCTGCGTCTAACCCGGTAATTAATAGCGTTACTTTCAAATTTCCAACGTGGCGAATTTCAACCAATGATACTCTCTGATTTCTATAGCGCTGTCAAGTACGTCGTAAATTTTTGAGTTCGTGGGGACATGGCTTCAAGCAAACTTATCCGAAGTCTTTATGCGTACGCATGCAACGTCCTCGATGAAAATGGGTTCCCATCAGCTATCATTCGTCTCTACGATCTTCACCATTCGCAAATATTTGTCAAGACTAGCCCAAAGAAATTTATTTCTCCGTTTTCTCATAATAATTATTCTCTAACGTAGAGGGTGGACCGCAAAAATGCGACTGCCACTATCGAGGACGCCGCTGCATTCTTTCGTTTCTTTGCGGTGACACGCCAGTTGTCAACCCTCCGACACTTCCGATGTTGCCAACGTTCCGAGAATTGCCGAAAGTGCGGTTGCACGGGCTATGCGAGCCATTTTGGACTGGGTAACAGCCTTGACATTTGTTTAGTATGTTTGGTATACTCGTGCGCTTAAAGATAGCGATAACGGGCGCCCCTCTAAATGAAATCTGATTGCGTAACATCCAGGAATCGTTTGGACTATTCAATGGAGCAATTTCCGGGCGCGTTAAACTATTACTGCTGATGTGAGCGCACTTTTAATCTACGGACGCAATTTATTTTCTAATTTAGTTCTGTGTGTACACCGTCAACACGGCGAATGACAATTTAAAAATACCGCACAAGATTGGAAATGGGGCGCGGCACACCGATCGATACCTGCAGAAATAATCGAAGGTCGACTAATTCCGTACCCATGTCAGATGAGTCAAGTTCAAAAGAAAATAGATTCCGTGAGCTTGATTTATCTTGCAACGCCGCATTGGACAATATGCGATTTGTATGGGCAGGTTATTGGCAACGTAGCGCCTTTCTTTTGTTTCGTCAGAGGTGTCCTTCGTCAAAGACGCGAATCTTCAAGATGTAATGCGAAGTTTTTTTTTTCCTTCCCTGCAGCTGTCATATTTCGAATACATTGTTGTCATGTCTCCTTAACAGCAGAAGTAGTTTGACCATTATAGCAGTGACCCGATCACGGTTATTCGGATTCTGAACACATACGCAGGACACGAGGGGAAAGACGCGAAGAATGGGCTCACTCTTCGTAAATTTTGGTAGAAGAAATTTCGACTGCGTTTAGATTTATTGGCAGTACTGTTTGCTTCTTCTTGTTTCATCTAAGCTGTCAAATTTTATGAGCCGGTGTTGTCATGACCGTTAATAAAAAAACTGGATTATTTACCGAAGCAGGACGATGGATAAAAATATGAATGATGCCGGTACCACTCTCACTATTCCTATCGAAAGTTAAACTGGACCACAGTTTGCGGAATTAAATTAACATCGATTCAACTCGCCACTCCGTTCTTTTGTTTCGTGAGGACTGTCAAGTTTGTGATATTGGACAAACTTGACAGTCCTTGAGAAATAAGTAATAAATGTGTATACAGGGTCTTTCAATAGTGCCTCAAAGTTCCTGAGTTTCTATATCAATAAAGTGAGCAATTTTTTACTTCTGCGAAATTGCACAGCTCATAAAGATCTGTTTCCAGAAGTTATTTTCTAATGTACAGGGCGACCCTAAAAAGTGTAACAATATCGTTATTTTCTTCGTTTACTTCGTTATTTTAAAAGAAACCCCCCAATTTTTTGTTATTTTCTTATTTCTCATTAGATTTGAAGACCAGTTTATGTAGGGTGCCATTATCTTTGGAATTTATTGTTTCCGGGTTATTCGGAAAGTTTTGAAAATGGTGGCAGCTGCAAAGTTCCGCGGAAATCGGTATCGTGCGCTAACTGCTGCGAATTTCGGAATCAGTCTTTTGGGGCTCAAAGAAGACCTAATAAACTACTTTTTTATATTTAGACGTATTTTAATTAAAAAAAAAATTGTCCTCCAAAACCGCCGAAATAGGCCTCCGAAGTGGCAGGTCTTCAATCCTCAATAATTTTTTTATTTAAGATGGAATGCCCCAATTTTTTCGACGGCATCGTATTCAGAATTCAGAAATCTACAACTTTTGTTAACGCTACTCTATCCCTAGGCCCAACCATTTCTGAATCACAGAAAATTGCCCGTTTTTGGCTTCTAAATGTTTGGATAGTTTTATCGCCTTCCTTTTGACAGTTTTTGTTCTTTCCTGTTTCTCATAGTTGAGACTTCCAGTTTGCAGAAATCGTTCAATTAATCTACCAAAGCTGATGGCTTCTGGATGGCGTTTCTCAGAAAACCGAGCAGCACAAATTGAACTGGTCAGAAAAATAATTTTTCACTTTCTCCCAAAACAAAACTTCAACTATCAATCACCTCTTCGTTTGAAAAATGGGGAAGATGGTTAGAAGTTATGAAAAATGCCATTTTAATATTTCCAAACTAACGATTTTTATGACTATCAAAACATTTAGAACGCAGAAAGGGGCAATTTTCGTGAACATGGAAATGACTGGGTTTAGGAATAGGGTAATCTTAAGAAAATTGTAGATTTTTTTAATTCTGAACACGATGCGATAGAAGAAATTGGGGCATTCCATTTGAAATAAGTAAATTACCAGGTCTATCGGTATGAAATGAGCGCTATTTTGTTAAAATAAAACACCAATTTTAACAAGGAAAGAAAAAATATATATATTCAAAATATTGACCATTGCTTTCTACACATTTTGATCCCCTTTCTGGCAATTTATGGATACCACGCCAATAGAAATATGCCTCTTTGGCATCAAACCAATTAGATACCCAATTTTCTACTTCTTCGTAGGAATCGAAGTGCTGCTCAGCCAATGCGTGTCCCATCGATGAAAACAAATGGTAGTCCGAAGGAGCCAAGTCTGGTGAATACGGCGGATGGGGTAGCAACTCCCAGCCAAGTGTTTTGATGGTATCCTGAACTGGTGTTGCTTTGTGTGCAGGTGCGTTTTCATGGGGCAAAATTACCTTTCCGTGTCTTCTGGCCCATTTTGATCGTTTTTCGAAAAATGCATTGTTTAAATTAATCAATTGTTGTCGGTAGCGAACAGTATTAGCGGTTTCACCAGGTTTTAAAAGATCGTGGTGCACCACACCTTTCTGATCTTACCAAACACACAGCATTGGCTTCTTGCCGAATCGATCAGGTTTTGCAGTCGATGTTGATGGTTGTCCCGAATCAACCCATGATTTTTTCCATTTAGGATCTTGAAAATAAATCAATTTTTCATCTCCAGTAAGAACTGATTTTCATTCGTGCCTTTGAAGCAAAATTTCACAGGTGTTTTTTCGGTTCTCCATCTGTCTTTCATTCAACTGATGCGGCACCCATTTTCCACACTTTTGGATCTTTCCCATAGCTTTTAAACGATCAGAAATTGTTTGTTGTGCAACATTTAACATTTCTGCCATTTGCTTTTGACCTAAAGTATCATCTTCATCCAATATTGATTGCAGTTCGGCGTCTTCAAATTTTTTTGGTGGTCTGCCACGTTCTTCAATTTGCACATCAAAATTGTTATTTCTGAATCTTTGAAGCCATCTTTTGCATGTTGCTTCTGATAAAGCATAATCACCATGTGCCTCGACAAGTATTCGATGCGACTCTGCAGCACTTTTCTTCAAATGAAAGCAAAAAATTACTGCTTTCCGCAAATCATCATTTTGTGGTACAAAATTCGACATTTTTGGCTCAATGAAATAATATATTGTTATTTGTTCAAGGACTTAATTTGTACTAAATGTGTTTGTCAGTTTGCATATCAACCAAGCAAACAAAAAAAAGGTTTGTTACAACAAATGCCCTATATCGAGACATTTATATCCTGATGCTCACTTCATACCGGTATACCTGGTATTGAGATTTGAGATTATGCAACTTCGGACTCTTTTTTTAATTAAAACAGGCAGAACGTAGTCCATTGGATCCTCTTTGGGCCTCAGAAGACTGATTCCGAAATTCACAGCGGTTAGCACACAATACCCATTTCTGTGAAATCTTGGAAAATCAATCTTTTCAAATTTTTTAAATTTTTCCAAGTAACTGGGAAACGGTATGTTTTAAAGATAGATTACGTTACATAAACTGGTCTTAAGGTTTCACGAGAAATCTCAAAATAACAAAAAAAATTTAGGGTTCTATTCAAAATAACGACGTTATATATCGCCACATTTCTGAGGGCCACCTTGCACACAATAATTACTGGACATACGTCTTTAGGTGTTGTGTAATCCAGCAGGAGAAAAAAAATTATTTGTATAGAAGGTAAAGAAGTCTGATGCATTATGGCAGGATCCTGTAGGTGAAGGTATTCCTATAATTTGTTAACTTAAGGGTAATAGACGGGTAGGGATGTCTGCGCATTGTCCAGACAAGAACCGTGAAAAACAGGAACGTTTTCTTCTGCTAGTATTGATGAGTTATAGGTTTTTTTCTTTGACTTGACTGGCCAGAACTGAACCAGGTGGGCGTGCCAACAACTGTCCGTCGTCCATGTAAGCCATATACCGGATCAACCTCAATCAAAATGATTAAATGCCTGATCTATTTTAAGTGTGTACTGCGATCAAAATAAGTTTGAAACTATTATTTTCAGGTGGGTCCAGTAAATACGTTGGCATAGCTGACCGTTACAAATAAGCTAGATTCAAAGGCCAAATATTCATGTCGGCGTAAAGACCTTAATTCGAAATTGTCTTGGACGTTCGTGTTTTTTCTTTGATAGAACAAGAAGGACCTTTTTAATTGATTTTACATCAGCTTTTCTTTTAGGGTTTCAGGCACCGGTTTGCCGCGTGGGACTAAGGTCGCGCGTTTTAATTGAACCCAGCTTTAATTAATCAACCCCCCTCCCCAACAGGGGCAATTAAACCTTTTTGCCCTAGTTCGACGAGGCATTTGTTGTGCTTAGCTAATGAGCCGTTTTGGGGATTATAAACCCCTTTTGCGTGCTACCGCTACGAGATATTAGTTTACCTTAATCGCTGCTTTCTCTACCGGGGCATGTCAACGAATTCGCTTTAGATCTAGATAAACTGTCGTAGATGCATCCCTAGGCGCGCACTACCAGCGGAAATTGTGCCCCGTCCCTGGGCTTATAACCCTTTATTTAAACTGGCCTGGTGAGCAAAGCAGCATTGGGTGGAAAAGAGGAATAAGAATTATGACCTTGAATGTTAGCCGCGTTCAGTAGAGCAAATCGCTACGAAAGCGCTGAAAAAATTGTGTCCAATGCACAATATGTTCCAATTACTACTAAAGCGATAAATATCGCTCATGTGTCCGTATATTGCTACGATACTGAAAGACACTATTGTACAACTTGAAATAACACTTGAATGATTCGAGCGTTCTATAAGCGAATTAGAGAGGCGTCTAGTTGAACGAAAGGTCATTGTCCAAACCAAATAGGGGATAGTGCACACAGTGGTCTGCCAAGGAATGGGTCCAGTGCATCATAAAGCACACAAACATGTTTCAAAGGCTTCCCACTTATTAATGAGCTTTCTCACAGTCATTGTTTTTTCACTGCAAACTTTGCTTTGCACGCGACCTTCTAGTATGCGCCAAAATGCACAAATGGTGTCCTAGTAGTGGGCAAAACAAAGAGATAAATACGAGAATTGTATAAAAACAAGCTACTCCATATTGGCCCTTCTGAGTTATGAAAAGGAGGTATCTGCTTTCATTGTATAACTAGTTACTAAATGAAACTCATTTAATCGCTGGTTTCTTGATTTTCGGTACCCGTTGAAGCAACAATCGAAATTGCACAAAAAATTAAAAAATTATATAATGTTACGTTTTGTTAAAATTCTAGGGTGCCTATTTTTATGCATTTGTATATAAAATTACAATATTAAGAGGTTTCATTATGGTTCCATGGTTATTTTACCATTTTTTCGGCAATCGCATGGTTAAATTTCGATACTCTTCTGACGACATCATCGTGTGCCGAAACTGTCACTGATTGCGAAATTGAAAAATTATTTTCTTGCAAATTTGGTAAGTGAAATTTTTAAGGTGAGTTTTGTGCGTCTCATCTGATCCAATCTCAAGACCATGCTCATTCGCCATTGAAAAAATTGTTGCTTCTTTCTTGACAATGGTGAAAGCGAAATTTGCCACTTTTATCTCACGAACCATTGCCATGATTATAGTTATTTTGTTGAATAACGAAATACTACTTATTTCTACTTTTATGTTTTATATTTTAAAATAAATCCGTGTTTATAATTGTCCTATAAAAATTTACGCTTGTCTATACTCCTGATGGCTTACATTGCATAGTAAACTCAGGAATTGTCACTTCTGATTGTCGAGTTCAATCATAAGGTTGCTTTTTGTTGAGTTTATAAAATTAACGATTAGTGGACTTTGGAAGATTATCCACGAACGCTACAGCTTGACCGTACGTGAAACGGATTGATGTAGCCAAACTTCCCTTAGTTCTGATTAGAACTTGGAGATGTGATCACCATCTTATACAAAAATAAAAAACGAAGGCATATCGAATTAAAAAGCAGCTTTTATGTACCTGAGACAATAAAATGGACTCAATTCAGAGACGCTAAAGGTCCCAAATAGGGGCGTTCAGCAGTCGGTAATGAGACCCTCATTAAATTATTTATTCTTAAGTGGAAAATAAAGGCTTTTTGCGCGCTGGAGTTTTTCTGAAAACGATGTCGAATTAATTGCACAAAGCTCGTTACGAGAAAACGATTCCAATGGAAATTTGAAATTAACAACCAATTAATTTAGAGAATGATGCGAGAAGCACACAACATATTCGTTTTGGGCCTCGGGTTTGTGCCGAGACAGCCAATTAACGTCTCCCTTTGGCAATTTATGTGACAACTAATTCAAGAAGTTTCTGCGGATACTTACTCCTACTACAGTCTGAAAACTCGTAGCGCTATTAATTCGTAACGTAACAAGGAAACAAGAGGGTCGTTACGTAAAACACATTTATTAAAATTTTCCCGGAAAGGGCCATTTGCTCGGAAGCATTCACGAGAAAATTTCCAATCGAACCTTTCAACAACAAACGCACTTGAAATCGCTTCAATCGGCTATTACCTATTACGAAACGTGTAATATTTTGCAGCTGCCGCTTTGATAACCAAAATAAACATTTATTTCAAGTACGGCTCGAATGGCGCATACAGTACCGCCGAGTTTATGGTATACTTAGGAGCTATTTTCGGTATGCGTGCCTGGTGTTTAAACTAAGAGAAACCAAATGAATAGTCGAAAACCACCCTGAAAACCAAGCAGCGGCAACAGCGTTTCGACAAATGACACATTAGTCACGCGTGGGCTGTCACGCAAGAGCTGTCAAAACAAAAGAACGCTGCAGCGTTGTCGTTTAACGAGATTGGTGATGAAAAGATTTTCCTGGCTATTTTTTTGGTGTTTTCCGGTGACAACTTAACGTGTAGGTTCTTGCTTGAATTTAAATTTTAGATGAGAGAAAATAGAGGAGGTAACGAAACTCTCGGCACCCTAAAAGGTATTTGCGGGGGCCATCGCTATTGCCCACAGAAATCTCATATATTTTGAAAATGTCGCTTGGAATCTTATAAGAGGCAGGTCCAGTCTTTATTACTTATAGTAGAAAAATGTAAAAAAGGTCTCACTCACGGAGATGCACTCGTTTGCAGCTCTGCGCAACATTTCGCCCTCGTGAGTTAAGAGTAACTCTCTTCGCTCTTCGGGTTTAGATCTCTATTATCATCAAAGATTGTTCGAGTGAATATTTTTACCCATTAATAAACTGATTTTTGTTTCAGCTCTCACTCGCCTTGAAGTCCAAAGATTTTGGAAACAAGTTGAAACATCGTTGAACATTAAACTAATTTACGACTTTATTTTCAATCCATGTACCGTCATTCTTTTCAACAAACACTTATTTAACAGTTGTCATGCTATTTTTTTCATCACTAGCTTTACATTGAATGATCGTGAAGTGTGGTTTCTCGCATTTTTTTCAAAAAGAGTTTAAAAGCAGGTTAATAATGATATGCATAAAGGTGATTAGTTTCCTAGGGAGCTAATTGAGAGTAAAATCGTGATCATTCCCATTTTTGTTTTATTATGGTTGCCGTGAATATGACTGTGAGTAAAACGAATCATCACAGCTAATATTTGTTGCAATCATATGACTTGTCATTAAATTTGGTGGTGCAGAAAAATTTCACTACAGCTCGATTGTGAAATACTTTTGGTTCTCAAATCTCAGTTCCCTCAACGCCGTTCACACAGAACTTTTTTCTGCCCAGAACGTTGCTCCGTGTCAATTTCCGACAATGAATCAAAACAAGTGGATTCTGGAAAAAAATAAATTGTTCACAAGTGCATTTACTCTCATTTGAAGAAACCAGGACAATAAACAGAATTACGACGACGGAAATAATCCGAACAGGCGCTTAGACTGATCGCGTTGGAGACAAATTGTGATTCCACCAGGTGCCAAGATCAGTTCCAAACCATTTAGCTTTTAATTTGTGACCGTCTCCTAGCAATTTCCCGGGAATTGTCGTGTTCTCCATTATTTCTTCTCCTCCAAATCTGATTTCCCATTATTAGGGAAATTTTTCAGTGTGGTGCAACGCCGTCGCGAGCGGAGGTCCGAGCGATGGAGCTATCACCGTTTCCCTCTGGAAAACGTTGAGAGATTTTCAAACCTTATTTTAAGCACCCCTTTACCGTTACCCATCACTCTATCTACGGCGCTGCCATGTTGTGCATTTTTTCCGCAAATACTCTAATTTAGCAAAAACTGGTGGGTAAGAGGTTCCGGGGCCGTTCGCACAACACCTCTTCGCGGCCTTGCTTCAGTTTTTGACGTACCCGTTCCGACTTCGGCGTTTATATGAGAGTGTGTGTGTGTGTGTGTGTGTAAATGAGTACCCGGCGACCTTCCACATTTCCACTGCGAGTTTCGATTGTTTTGTTCAATTGGAGAAAAAATCCTAGGTGGGCGGGAATGTATCGCGTAGACGCGGTGTTTTCGACAGTTTTCACGCGATTCCTTGTGTTTTCCTTTAGAATATTTAACGACCTTTTGATGTTTCCAGCACCCATGACAAATGGCGCGGGGTTGTTTGTTATTAGTGCGTCGATTGAGGTATGCTTTTGTCTGTAGAATTTCCATAATTTGAAACTACACGTGCATTCAAATAATAACATAAAACTAAATTTATTCAAATGAGTATTGCGTTTCGCTGTCAAATAATTGTAACTCATTGGTGAAACCATTTTGTTGAAGCAATATTTAATTAGCCTAGGTTGGGGGAACTTTTGTTTGTTTGGCAGGGGCGCGTTCACAGTCCTCGTCGGGCGTTCGCAAAGTGCTTTAGGCGGGCCTGCTGCTCCACAAAGTAAATTTGCCGAGTTGACTGAATGCATGCACCATACGTTGATTCTTCCAGCTAAAAGGCAATTTCGATGAAATACCCATGAGGCAATTTTTTTACCTTCTCCAGAGATTTTTTTCTATTCAAGGCAATTGCGTTCCTTTTGTTTTTCATTTGGAGTAGGTTCTAAACTCGATTATGAAGGTTTAAATGAATGATTAGTATTTTTTGACACAGCATACTCATTTTTGAAAGTTTGCAACATATTTTCGAATTCCGGAATCTCCTGGACGGGTGCGTGGGAGTCAATTTTAGGCAGAATGCCATATTTTTTCGAAATGCATTGAAAATCGGTAGCATAACTTGCCTTTCTCGTAATTTTTATTAGGCGTGCAGCATAACCGACGATAATAGTACGCTGTAGAGTGCATAAAGTTGTCTTTATGATAGCTAAATGATTACTGATAATTATTTTACATGGTTACTAGTCAAGTAATATTGGAGATTTTAATTCCGGCATGCCTCAACACTTTGACAAATTCATAACACATCTCTGCACTTTTTGACGTCGAAAAATCTCAATTAGTTGTAGCAGTGGTGGCATTCAGGGAATTCACGTTGATTTTACAAACTGCTTTTTGTCGGACAATTTGATTTAACGGTCAAATCGATCGTTTGGAAATCGAAGATTAAAAATTCTAGATTCCAGCGTAATGCGCGGTACACATTTGAACCAGCGTTAAGGCCAAATGCAGCAGCTGCAATGAAGCTCTACGACGCTGCTCTTCCCTGAATGCGCCCACTAATGCATTTATAATAAAAATATTGTGTAATAATTCGTAAACAGGAGTTTTTAAAAGCGTTGCGCCTTACAAAACATTTTGCGACGCGTCCTGTTTCGTAATATGTTGCGCGAAGTTTAAGGATCTTTTTATAGTTTTTAAGAACGGCGGATTTTATGGACTTTCTATGTCATAAAATACTATTTTTAAAGGGCTAAATTCTTTATGTTCGATCATATTAGCTCCACAAATTAAAAAGAGCAGCGTAAGTAATCTTAATGCACAAAGGGCTAGACTCTCCATGTTTTACTTTATTTATCTTGGTTTATAACAGTGATTTTCTGTGGGCGACATATCACTTCATTTGATACGGTATAATGATTTGTTAAATTTTGACCCAAAAAGTCGTTTCGGGCATATTCTTTTAAAAACTCTGTTTAATTTTTTTTTTTCGTATGATGTTTTCGATCGTAAACTGAACGCGGGTGTTAACGTTTTACAGCTTCCTTTGTTAATCTATTAGAAGCAGTCTTAGGAATTTTTAAATATTTGAAATTCTTTACAGTTTCCACCCTTGCTCCTGAGACTCGGTATGATTACACTAGATTTTTTTATGTTTCTTCGAGGTATTCCGAGCGTCTATGGAGACTTTTAGAATTCGGTGGGAACTGTACTTTTTTCGAAAAATTTTTCATACTCCTTTCCTGATCTTGCAGGAATTCCTGCAAGATCTAGGTTGAATTGTTTCAATTCTGCTGAATTTAGTTCTGCATTCACTTGAGATGCCTGGACTCTCACGAAGTGCTATTTTTATTGGATAAAGACTGTGAAACCTGCTGGTGTCTATGTGTGATTAGAATAGTAAACAAAGCGTTTTAGAAACGTCCCTCAAGGTTAATTTTCTCCCAACTATTTTGTTTTTGTAATAGTCACTGTTCCCATTATACAGGAGTATATTTGAAGTGTTGTTGGCTGCCAACAATACATTTACACTTTCTCGTTAAATTAAACCTACATAAAACTCGACAAGGAAATTGACAAGAACACGCGCATCTTGTAAAATCTCAGAAGGTTTGATATTCCAGAAATGGCTCAAGCAGATATTACCACATGGTGCTTTAAATAAATACGACTTCCAGTTTCCCGAGATCTCTTCTAACCTCAACTGACCATCAAAAGTTACTCGGTATACACAGGGTCCCTCCCTGAAGTAATACTCTATTCCCACACGATTCTGGCACCCGATGCAGAACCTTACTTTAAGTCAATAATGTCACATAAACACGTCGGAAAGCAATTAGTTTTTGAAATACGGAGGGTCAAAATTTACGATTTTCTTCGATTGAATCCTTCACTAATGTAAATTACATCTTTTATTGCATGCAAAAATAGCCAGTGAGTTGGTTTTTCAAAGAAATTTATTCGCATAACCGTTGATGCGGTCCTGCTAACTATTGTCGTTTCCCGAAGGCTTAAACCTAGCCGAGTCTCTGTTTCGTAACATGTCCGTCGGTTCGAAATGAGGCATTTTTCTGGCAACGGTCCAGACGGTTCGAAATCCATGTTTGCGTAAATTATTACGAACGCTCAATTAATATTATTGGACCATTTCAGACGCCAACGTGGTTTAATTAAGCTTCGACCCAAATGGCAGCTGTCAATTACTGCCGTCGTACCACGTTGCCAAATCTTCCAAATGGAGTGTGGAGGGTGCCCTGGGCGTCACCGCCTCCATGTAGACGCTCGTTTAAAGTAAAGTCGTATTATTTCAGTGAAAATTATGCAAAAGTGAAAACAGATGACTAACAACTAACCTACGGTATCGATAGTGAGCGTTACAATGAATCTATTTTTGTAATTATTACACCGATGCGAGGGTATAATCCTAATGAGAAAATTTTGATTTCCTTCCAGAATCGAGTCACCGAAGTGATCCAGGCAGCGGATACTGGCAACTCCAGTTGGACCGAGATTTGGTGGACACCATCTCGGCCATCTACCCGGAGTGGTTCAAGGACAACATGGCGGAGGGTGGGGGGAATGGTGGAGGGGCGAATGGAAGTCGCTCTGCGTCCCCCTTCCGGGAATCGCCCCCGAAAGCGATTATCGACTCTTCGCCCATCCACATGGATCAAAACAAGGAATGTGAGTTGGAAAAAAATAATTTTGGCGTAGTTTAAAAAAATAAATGCGACGAAATGTTTTGGGGCATGAATTGATCTCAATAGCGCCGGATTCCGAGCCAATTTTCGCTGAAAAACTTTGACAACAGTATATTTAGGTTTAGCAATAATAATAATACGGTGAAAGACGGCGAATAATTTGAATGTTACATAAGAGTCTAATAATAAAGCGTTCAGGTAGTGGCACTTTCGTCCTCTTGACACAAACAAATTGTGGGCGGCCGGAACGGACGAGTTATTTTGCTCGGCGCGTGAGAGTCGAATTTATTATTTATATTTGCTCTCTTTAATTGTTTAATCTGCCAAACATTCGTAGACTGTCCGCATAAGTCTGTTTTATCGTCCGCCGAGATGATTGTCAAGGACCGGAACTCCTGCGATTTGTTCAATTCTTCCTCTTTTCCTCACGTTTTAACAAAAAAAAAAAAGAAACCTCCTTAGATGGTGACAATATCCGCAGCTTTTACGGCCCGTGGATAGATGGCGACAATTGCCCTATTCAGTTCTTCTTGCGAGCGAACCACAAAAACTTTTCTTTTTCAACGAACGTAATCGCGACGTAATTAATTTAATGTTATTCCATCCCACGTTACTAACTTTTTCGTTGGGTAATAATTACATGCAAATTGTTAATTTAAAATCCCACTCATTAGGACAGGTTTTATTAAGTGATATACTAAAGGTTTAGTCACGGAAATTATTTTAAGTTTGGAATTATAAGCGTTTACGCAGAAGCAGCGACCACGAATATGAAGTAAGTAATAAAATTGCAAAATAAAAATGTGCAAACAGATCTGCTTTGCGGCCATTCCGCTGGCTAATTACTACAGATAGATAGATTATAAAATTCAATATAAATAGCCGTAAAATGAGGCGGATAATTAGAGAAATTATACATAAATAACAAAAAAGGAACGTCTAAGAATAATTTTTTTCATTTTTACATTTTCTAGTTTTTCTTCCTGAAATTTTACGGATATTTTATTAAGGATGCCGCTCTCGTATTTTCAACTATTCTGATATAGCCGCGGCTAACAACCATTTTTGCATTTTCAAAGCGCCACAATTTACAAACGTCTTGCGCCCGAGAAAATGGTTTTTCCGTTGCTACCCGATAGCGTTTTCAATGTATTACTCCGGGATTGCTCGAAAATGCATCATCTGACGTTCGTCGACTTTAGGTCGCTTGCGATCTGGTTTGGACCGGTCATTACGAAAATAACCATGTGCAGATTTTCAGCGACGAACCGGGGAATTAGGGATGATGGAGGGTCGATTCCCGGTCGGGTATTTTTTTTTTAACGTTGTAAACACAAAAATGAATCATGGGTGTATGCGTGTATATCGGGTGGCATTTTGATTCATTCTAACTGGAAGCTCAGGAATCTGTGTAAATTCTGCTGCTTTATATATCAGGCAGCTTCATCGGAAAAGTATTTTATTTAGCGCACTGCAAATGTAATAATTAACAAAGATAAGAATTTTAGAAAAAATTCGGACCAGTGGCGCCTACACATCTTAGCCCGAGGCCGAGCTCTTCGGGGCGGGGGCCCCACTATGCGTGCCGCCCGGCCATCGTCCAATTTCGAATTTCATTTATTCGCAATCCTGCAGTTGTTTATTTATTCGTCTCTCTCCCTGTCGCCATCGCATTGACATTGACCGGTCGATTACCACCATTTGGTCGCATTTCGATCGGAACATCTGTGCATTTTCGGTGGATGTTTTTCGACCTTTACCAGAAGAACTTGTCGGGTTGACGTCCCGATCGCCCTTCAAACGTGGAATGTGCCTCGGTGCCGTCCATTCGGTGACTCAAAATCTCGTAGACATCGAAAGATGAACTCTGTCGGACCGCGCGTTTTTCTCAGGTTGGGCCCCTTTTCTCACATTTTGACTCGTTTAATGGCCAGAGTAGGTGTCTTAACTTGTTCCTTTTGTTGCAGCCCTCAAGGTAAAACTTCTTCTGCGAAGGCCGCTGGACCAGCTGGTAGCGCAGGGAATAATGCCCCGTAAGTATTACTGATTTATTGCTAATTTTATCGACACGAAATCTGCTTGTTAGGCCGATTTGGCCCAAAAATGAAAACTGCAGGCGAATTTGCTCCCATCAATCTTAATTATGACGAAATCCCTCGGACAGAGATTGAATGCACTGTGCAAAGGGCAGTTCCTTGGACATTTGGTGGTTAACACGCAAATATCGAAAGAATCGACGGCATTGTGCGGCACAAATTTCACTTTCATTGAATGGCGCTGAAGAGGCACGATTTAGATTCGATTCGAGGAGCCGCCGAAATTCGATTACGAAACTCCGTCATACCGAGGACCGAAGGAACAACACATGGGCGTCTTATGGGCTTTAAATTCTTTCGAAAAGGGCAGACATGCCTCTAATTCACATGTGTTGCAAATTGCCCATCGAAAATGCTCGTTTTCGATAAAAAAAAAAGCAGGCGGCAGCAGGATAAAAATACCGAAAAAGAGTTAATAACCTTCGTATCTTTTGTTTGGCATTGATTAAGACGCGGTGTTGCAATACTGAACAACGATCGACGCCCGAGGAATGATATAACCCCGTCTTTTTCTTCAATTTGTTCTAGTTTATCGGCAAAAATACGAAGGATTTGCGTCCTACTTGCACTTTCGTGGAATTAGTTCATTGCTCGCGTGAATATGGATTATAGTTGGCTCAGATACGTCCAAAGCATATCTTTTACAAAGCACTTCAGTATACTTTGTTGAATTCCATTCCTCTCCATGCTAGAAAAACAGATTACACGGCTCCAATGACCATGATCTTGGCGTACTATCGAAAACCGTTTTTCACAAATAATGGGTAAATAACTTATGGGCCATCCCTAAGTACCATCTAGTCACAGTAATTTTTTAGTCGTCTATATTTCTCCTCTGATTGTGACTTATAATGCTTTAGTTCACCATTCATCCTAAAATGTCACTTTTGTAACTTATATTTTTTTTTGTTTCAGCCCACGGGCAACGCCGATCGGCAGAACGTGCGAGAACGGGTGACATTCTAAAGGCAAAGATCCAGCAGCGGCCGCCCCGACAAGAGCTAGAGCGCAGACATATTCTCGAGGCGGATGCGCTACACGCGGATCCGAGCCTGGCCGAGCGGCAGCGCATGCTCAAGAAGGCCCGCCTGGCCGACCAGCTCAATGACCAACTCTCCCATCGGCCGGGACCGCTGGAGCTCATCCAGAAAAACATCCTGCATACGGAGGAGCCGATCGAACAAGCGGTCAAGACAGGGAAAATCCCGTACAAAGCCACCAGCGAGGGCGCGTTAAAACGGCCGCAACACCCCCTTAACTACGTTAATCCCGAGGAGGACTCCCAGGGCAGTTCTGAGGGAGACAGTGCTGTGAGTCCGGGAGCTAGTGATGTGCTCGAGACCGCGGCTAAGTCTGCAGGAATCGTGGTGTCCTTAATCCGCCCTTCTGAAGGAACCGCTGTAGTTCTGACTACAGCCGCGCCCGTTAAAGACAATGGAGGTGATTTAGTGTTTGCGGACTTATGCAGACCGTTGCTGTCTCAAGGAAGCGCCGCAAGTCCCGCGTCTCTCGTATCGTCGACGTCGAGCCTGAGTCCACTGTCTTCGATTGCCAGTCCGGTGCCATGCGCGACCTCTCAACCTGCAACTCCTACTCCCGTTCCGCCACCTCCGCCTCTGCCCTTGAGCACCAGAGTGGTACCGTCCGGACTGAAATGCGACGCCCCTGGCAAGGACAAGAACAAGAAAAAGTCCAAGTCCAAGTCGACCCCTAAAGCCAGAACGATTAAATTTCATGAATACAAAGGACCACCAAGCGCGCAGAAGAGCAACTGCATCTTAAATAGTAACGGGGAGAGTAGCTACGACTTGCTGCTAAAGCAGCAAACACTGCTCCTGCAATTTCAGTTGCAGCTGCAGCACAAATTTCCCCAAATTATCTTGCCAGGGCCTCAGAAGACCGCCACCGAACCAACTCCGAATAGCGCTTCGAGTCCCGGCAGTAACGTAAGCCTGAACGTGCAACTGCCTTCTCCGGCACCCTCTACCTCATCGGAATCATCCTCAGCACCCAGCAGAATCACAGGCAAGCTTGAAGATATGAAAGTCAGCGATCTGAAAGCGGAGCTCAAGAGGCGCAGCCTTCCGGTTTCAGGATGCAAACCCCAGCTTATCGAACGGCTCAAATCTTTCTCGAGTCAGAGTTCGGACACTATAAATCACAATCCCAGTTCGGTAGAATCGACAGCCACCAGTATGGACCAATCGCAGGACTCTCCACAGGTGAAAGATGAACAATCAGAACTGATGGATATCGGAGAACCCCCGAGCCCCGTTCCTTCCGTTCATAAACCTCCGGAGAAGAGTAATGAGGACCTTGTGCGGGAGCAACAGAGACAGATAGAAGAGCTGCAGCGTGAACTCACGCTCAGCCAACTAAAGCTGCAGGCGCTGAATACCAATCGGGCGGAGAACAACACTCAGCTGCTGTTGCAGAAGCACTTGCAGGCCAAGCAGCAGGCTCAACAGCAAAACATCGCGTTGCAAGTGAAACAACTTCAGGCAGAGACGAAACAGGCCCAGGTGAACGAGGAACAGCAACGGCTGCAGCAACAACAGCACCTAGCCTTCCAAAACCAAAAGAATTTGGTGTTGGCGCCGGAGCAACAAAAAAATCCTCCTTCGGTTGGGATCGTGCTCAACGGAGCGGAGGCGACGCTTGTTTATCAGCTGATGCAATGCAAACCGGCAGTTAAAGTGACCAACGGTCACAACAAGGCCAACATACCCAACTTTTTGCTAGCGGACGTGAAACGCGAGTACATTGAAGAGGTCAAGCAGCCACCCGAGATCAAAATCGAATACAGGGATGTGAGTCAAAGCCCCAAGCCGCCGCCGCTGTACGAGGAGGCCACCAAGCAGTTGAATAAGAAGAGCAGCGTCAAGAGTCAAATCGTCGACGATGTGCTGGAGATTTTGATTAAAAACGGAGAGCTCCCTGCCAGTGCCGCTTCATACCCTTCGACGCCCGGATCGGCGGGCCCCAAGGCACAGGAGCCGCTTTACCCGAACATGCAAGGTGTGGGCGCAGACCTCGAGAACAACGTTCAAATGATCGATAGGTGCAGTCCGGAGCCTTCGGCTCTGAGCGGGATCGATCCCAACGAGTTACTGGAGTCGCTCGACAACATGGACTTCAACCAGCTGGTTATGGACCTCGGGCAGCAAGGCAATCTAGACAACAACAACTTGCAAAGCGAAGTGCCCATGGACACCGATGAGTGGCTGGAAGCGCTGATGCCCAACGAGGCCACATATGGAGCCTCGTTGGGCACCAATGGGAGCGCAGCTCCGCATAGCGATAACGTGGTAGGAATGAGCTTCGACCCCCTTTTAGGAATGGTCCAGGATACGTTCGATCCGTTCAACTTGGAGGAGTTCCGGGCGCCCGCGGACTTCACTCTCCCTTGGGACAAGGTGGACTACGCTACGTAATTATCGTTGTATTTTCCGTACGCTTCAATATTCCAGTGATGTGAAACCCGGGTCGATATTATTTGACATTCCACGTTACACGTAAATAGTGACTGTCGATTCGCCTATTTTTTTTTTTGTATGTATATATAAAATAGGCGCGGGACCAGGACGGTCATCATGCAAACTGACCATCGACGCCGATTCACATCGATTACCAGCAGTCGGGATGATTCGCGAATACCTTGCATTGTATATTGTTTTTGTAGATATCTAACAGCATATAATTTTTTTGATGGTTAACAATGTTTCTTGTACATATTATGATATTCTCATTGGCCTTAGTTGTGTTTCGCGCGTGAGGATCACAGACAACTTTGGGATGCTGGGTAGGTGTGTTTAGTTTAGCGTTTTGAACAGTGCCTTTAGAGTGCTTTCGGTCGGTTGTACAAGGCGATGCCATATATTTGCACCAATGGACCTTTCCGTTGTGACCATTTGCCATACCCAAATGTTTAAATTAGCAAAGTATCCTATTTTTCCATCGCCCGCGAATTTTACCCAATTCGCTAGCGGGAGTAGAAAAAACAGTAATATGGTTTTACAGGACACGTTGTTTTGCGGTTAATGATGGGATCTTCAGAGCTGTTACAGTTCCAAAAATACTCCATGAGGGACATAAAGGGTGTCTCATTAAAGAAAGTGCGCTGGCTTTTTGGGCGGATTGGCGCTTGTAATTGGTTTAAATTTACGGCCGATTTAGAAGAGCTCTGACAAAATAACACATTTTTAATTTCAGCTTTTTTATGTGACCTGAAATATCGTGTGGCAAAAATACGAGACACCCCGTTCGAGGTGTCTCAAATTCGGACCTTACCATTCTCCTAAACTAAAGAGACGATTAAATTATGATACCGTTGTTGCTCAAGGGATCTATAGCAAGTCTTAAAGAGTTTTCTCTCTAGTTAACTTCCGACTCCCAGGAGTTTAAACCCCGTTTTCCACTATCTTCTATAAATTTTCTCTGATGTTGTTATCGTGAAAAAAGTTAATTTTCTCAAGTCATGAAGCGTCAAGAAAACCTAAGTATTGATTCGTAGTGGTCGGGAACCGAGAGAATTTTAATCTGAAAGAGGTAACGTCTGAATGCGTCCATTTCTACAACCCTTCGATAGTTTCCAGAAAACACTAACTCAAATCCCGTAATTCGAGAGTGTCCATTCTTTCGCAAAGTCTTTAGTCGAAGCTGCCTATCAAGACTTTCATGTCGATAATCCTCAAGAGCAATAATTTTCCAACCTTCTTCCTGCCCCGAGGGCTTATCTCTTAATGTAATAATTCATTGGTGACATCTGTAATTTTAAACTTTAATATGACATAACAAAAGGAAATGAATTAAACGAAAAATACGGACCCAACCCATACCCAAGCCGACATATTACAGGCCCAGCCCGACCCGAAAGATTTATCTAAATTAGCAACCGAGGTCGGGTTAAGGCTGCGGGCCTGTCGGGTCGGCTAGAGACCTGCAGTTAGGGCTCTCTAATTTGTTATGCACTGCATTTATAATGAGAAAGGAAACCCGTTATCAACGCACCAATTTCGCGTTCCAGAACTTTCCAGAAAGTTCAGCTCAGTTCATTCTACGATCCTTTCAACTTTCAATTTCGGCAAAAACTTTTCTCTCTGGCCTGACATTATCTATTCAATGCTTGTTATAGAATTAAACCTTTTTATCTCTAAAGGACGACTTCTAGAAGTTTCTAAAACCACCGATAATACACAATCATAGAAAGTTCACTCAGCCGTGGCACGAGCACCAACGAAACCTGAAAAAGTCGGGTGTATTCACAATTCTGTTGCCTGCTTTATCTGACGGTGTGTTAAAGTGAATAAAATTTCTGCTTTCGCTGCTCGCAGCGGGTGCGCGAGGTTAGGGGTACGGGTAGTCGAATTATTGAGGGGCTATTTTCCGCCGTTTAGGCCAGTTAATCATTCATATGTTCGATAGTGTCACCATTAAAAATTAGACATTTGGCAAAAGTTCCTCAATTTCGATTTATCAAGTTTCAGTGGCAGCGGATGTGAAAGCATGCGGGCTTCTTTCTAGACCTATTCAATTTCGCTAGAATGTAGTCGACGCCTCCCGCGTGAGATTTTCGAAGTGCCAATGGTAAGGAACGAATCTGAGACCCCATTGATGGGTGTCTCAATCTTAAGTACAACCGTCGAGATATTAAAAAAGATGTGAACAGCGATAAATATGAAGTAAAATATGATTTCGTGAAATGCCCCGAAGACCTCCCCTTGAATCTGGGTCATTCTCTAAAGACGCACGTGCTACAACGTTGCCAAGTTGAAAGGTCGCTAGTCATCTTAAAGTACTTAAAAAGCAACCTTCCGCTAATGGAGCCATTGGTTTGCTCGTTATTTAAATGTTATTAACTTATTAATCTTCAGCGAAGCATTTTGTTTGATTTAAAAACTTAGTTATTAATAGGAAAAATCAGAAAAGCATCGCCCTCCATTGTGTTTTCTTTCTAAAGCAGATGAGCTTGCGGTAAGTGTATTTATTAGAATGTTTGGACCAAATTTAGTAGGTAGTTTGCGCGTCTATTTTAGAAGTGAAAACGAAAAATCCACTTCGTACTAAAATAATTTAGTAAAAGTAATTCCATTATTGTCGGTGTGAGACAGTGGCGGCGCGTAAATGGCCTTCCAAAGTTGTCTCTTAAGGGCCGGTTGTTCCCTTGCCTGTGACGTAATCCTTAGCTAATCAAACGAATCCGGAAAAGCCGGCCCTGGTAGGATAATAACTTACACAAGTGTACAGTTTTGTTTTCTTTTGGCATTAATTAGTATGAAATATTAGAATAATTAAATTTATTTTATTAGGCATATAATGTGGCAGCCAGTTTGTTGGCATGGCTGTGCGAGAAGGTGCGTTAATTTTTTGCGATTTTTATTCGGATCCCGGAAGTGGGCGCCATTTTGGCGCTTATTTTCGTGACCCTGCACTGAACATTTATTTACTTGTAAGGATTTGATATTTATACACACGTAACATCCGTATCCCGGGACCTGGACTTTTACATACACCCTGTATTTAAAAGTCTTCAAGTCTTGGACCAAACATACATGAAATCGTCGTTGTTTCAGCCAAATACTGTTGTTAAAAGCATTGTATTTAGCTATAATTTACAGTGTTGTGTCTTTTGCGCAGGCGCGAAGCGCGCCCGCTTTTAACGGTATGTGGGTGAAAGAGATGCTTTCATTTATTAAATATACCTATTTCTTCGTGATGACGATGATGATAATAATAATGATGATAATATAGAAAAGTATTTAAAATTTATGTTGTTTTATTTCAACGTATGTCAGTGAAGTTCCCAGTTGTAGAACTAAGTGAAATCTGGATTAATGATTAAGTTTGATTACAGTATGGGTGGGCACAACCTGTTACGTATACGTGGCTGATGAAGAATCGTCGCTTCTTGACGGTAAAATTTTGGCCCTACTCCCCCTGTTTGATCGAATGGAATGAAAGGCCGAAGACTCTTGAACGTGATATACAGGCCCCTCTCTGGAGAAATTGGGCTTTGATTTGAACTACCAAGGACTAGGACTATCATCCTCTGTCCAAGAGATTAATTTCGTCTGCTCTTCACGTCAAGTGACGCTATGATCGATCGGTATGGTCGGATTCCTTGATTTTTACCACACATGTGTAGTAGTAACATCGTGCTTTCAGCTCCCAGTGATGCAAGAAAACCCCCAACATGAATCGTGATACATTTAGCGGATTTTACAATGTTAATTCTCCCTCACCCCACACTAAAATCAAAGTGGATTCAATTATCAAGACTATTAACTGTGTGGTCTTTCTGCAGCGACCTGAGAAAATTCCAAAACCTCCGATACACAGTCGACTTCTCTTTACTTTGAACAGTGAAACTTTAATAAATACACAACAAACTTTCGTGTGTTCACATATTAATTAAACCTGTGGTAATCCATTTTTGAACTCCTGCAAGTGCAGCCAATAGATTTCTGGCGACTAATTGAGAAAGTATTGATAAAGGTGATCCTGCTCTAACAAAAAGAGAATATAGTGCAAACCCAACGAGCAAAGTTTCACTTAAAATGCTGCGTGCCCAGTTATCACTTATCATCCTATGCGGGTCCACAAAAGGCTATTAAAAACCAACTTTGAACACGTATCGTTGCTAGAAATAAACCACAACTATCGCCCCCCGAGATCGTAGTGGGCTTTATCGACCTAACAATAGCCCCCGGCAGTCTTATCAATGGGGACATCGAGGCCATTCTGGAAACAATCTCTTTATCTGGCGGGAAAACGCAACAAATCCGTAGGTATGTATTTTGGGCAGTCGATAAATGGCAACATCGCGAGAAGTACTTTATGTGCCCATTTCTAAGCGCAAATCTACACTTCCGAAAAAATGGCATTACGAAGGGAAAAAAGTTCATACAATGAAAGGAACGGACTTCAAACATAAAATTATTATGTTACCGAAATGTAAAAGCTTCCATCGTATTTATGAACTTAAGAAAGGGCCTTTGAAATTCGTCCTCTTATAAAGAAAGCTTTGATCTGCGCCTTCAAAATGGGTGTAATGAAAAGAACACTTGATTCTTCAAAGGAATGTGGGGTTTTGAGCAAAGCCGTTGAACCTAGTAACATCATACTTTATTCCCGTTAAACTCTTAGTTAAAGTTTCGATTAAAACCTTCCACCTTTTAATAATTGCGGGGCTTCTGGCCGCGCTCGATGCGATAAGGCTGCCCGCTCAGCATTCGGCTTTAATCCCCTTTATATCAGTGCTATTTTCGAAAATATCCTGAAAATACTGCGGAATACGATCAAAGTTATGCACTTTTGACTTCCGCTAAAAAGGAGAAAAACTGAACTTTAATTGCCCTCGTTAGGTTCCAATGAGTGCTTTTCGAACGAATTTCAAGCCCTGCGAAGGGATTTGACTGTTTCTCCCCCGGGGATTTGTTGACTATTAGACGAAAAATTTCGTATAATGAAGACCCGCGATGTCGAATTAAATCCACGAGAGCAACAAAACTTTCGACTTCAGTCTTTGGTATTTGATGTGTAGAAACCGCCAGAATTGCTAGACGAGCTTGAACGAACCAAAATACGGAAAACTGAGACTTCTCAGAGTTTTTCTTGAAAACGGAAAACTGAGACTTCTCAGAGTTTTTCTTGAAAACGCCCTATGTTCGTTTCGAAGTCGTCGAAGAAATGGTCGAGTCAAATTCGAAGTGTGCTGTATCATTTCGTCAATCATTTCCACCAACTTGAATCTTAGCGAAAGTTTTCACTGAAATGCAGAGAATTTTATATCGTATTTCTAACTAATTTATAGATAAAATTGGTGACCACAACATAAATTTAATTAATTAACGTTGAATGTAATAGGCAAATATCGATTCGTAAACGTACAGGCCCATTTGAGTCATCCGCGAGACGAGAGCTGCGAAAGGTGGCTACTGATTGATGGCGCGGCGGGCATGCGCAAGACTTAGCAATACTTCCGGTTTATTAGTAGGCGTTATTAAGTCAGTACTTAATGGCGAAATTAACTTGAAACGCAAAAAGGGCGGTGAGTGTAGGCTTATGGATACGACGGCTTAAAGTTTGTGATACTTAACAAACTTCATTTAACACAAACACGGTAACAAAGAACACGCGGAGTTCTTAAACACATCTTTGAACTAAATATTCCAAAAACACTTTTACTTGTATTACGTCCTCTAACTACTAAATCAAGTACTCGGCTACTCTTCGATGGCGCGTTGTCCTCTTATACATGGCGGTTCAAATGCCATGGTTCTCTACTGTTCTAACCAATGTTTATCGCATATCTTCAGCGTCTTCTATGATAAATTTCACATCCGTTTCATTAGTTCATTCAGCAACCCCTTGCTGCATGTCTCCATGTCACTTCCTAATACAACACTTTATATTACCTTAGGCGCCATTCCCGTACCATTTTCTTGCACATTTCTACTAGTATGCATCTTCCAAAGGTTGTGACTGCACACTTTTAACTTCAACTCCTTTGGAACATTCCCCTCTTCATTAACACTTGCAGTGGTACTTTGGGAGATTGATTTAATAAGTAAAAAATGTCACGACACGCTTAACGTTTCATTATTTTTCTTTCACGTAAAACGGGTCACGTTTTACTTTTTGCCGCTTACCGTCAACGCTTTAATAGGAATTTCTGTTAAAGTTTCCCGAGCTTTTAAGATATGCCAAAGGGCCTTCCACTTGGCCATGCTAAAAGTGAGGTGAAGTATGTTTGTGTTCTATTTTGTATTCCCACGGCCTAAGTGACTGTCAAACTCTTTCGAAAACATCAGGGTTGATTTCTGATTTTCTGTATTTTGGAAATGAAGCTATTCTGGGAGTTTTTTTTTTTTTAAGGAAGTTTCTTCATATTTGAACCCAATGAATACGCCCTTAAAGTTGATCCACGTGGTTGGGAAAAGCCTGCATAGAATACATGCAGGGTGTTTCAGAACGGTGGAATCAAACTTCTAGGGATTGTGCAGTGGAACAATAGAAGACGTCTGAATATAATAACCCGTGTCGGCAAATGTCGCCCTAAGGCGCCTTGTGAAGTTTTAAGACATTATGTGGAAAAATGTGTTTTATCGAGTTCTACTACGTTTTATTTTCATTTGTTTGTACAAAATAGCACTATAAAAATTGTTCAAAATGTCGCCCTTGAACTTTATTAGTTCGGACGACACTGAATAGCAGAAGTGATCCAGTTCCGTAGTCTCCGAGAGTACCCGATTTAACGCCGTTAAATTTCTTTTCTGTGGACACATCTAAAGGATTTGGCTTATGAAACGTCAGCGGAAATAGAGCAAGACCTGATTGCACGAATCGCTGCGGCATTTGAAGTCGTTCAAAATGATGATCAAACTTTTAACCAACTTCGCAGAAACTATATACGTCGCTTAAACAAGTCCAATGAAGTTCAAGGACAACGTTTTGAATACTTACTATAGTATTACATACTACTTACTATAGTATTATATATTTTGTACTAATAAATTAAAATGAAATGTAATGAAACTCGATAAAATCGTTTTTGCACATAACTGTCTTAAAACATCATAAGGTCGTAGCGCCTTAGAGAGACATTTGCGTACAGGACATGGGTTCTTATACTCAGATGCCTCCTATTGTTACACTGAACTATCTCTAGAAGTTCACTCTTATAGTTTTGCAACACCCTGCATAGGAACATAACACTTTCCCTTATTTTGCAATTAGAAACTAGTCGAAACTGATAAAAGTGAGCACAGAAAGTATCAGGCTATAAATTAGGTTTGTGGCCTAGCATATTGCTGACTGGACGGTATGACGCTGTTGAAGAGAAAACGCTTGTTGCTGTTAGTTTTACGCCAAAATTGACGTATGCAACATGATTATTTTCTTTAAAAAAACTACTGATAAATTGAATAATATATGTTAGAAAACGTGTAAAAATTATTAGATCGTGTAGTATGAAATGAGTAGAATTGAATTGAAAATTTAGTCATTTTTTTTTCATATGAAATGTTTTTATTGTCAATCGAAATATGCACCACCATTATCAATACACTTCTGCCATTTAACGGGAAGTTCATTGATTCCCCTGCTGTAAAAGCCTGCAGGCCGGGAGTCGCTAAACTCGCGGAAGGCAGCTTTGACAGCCTCGTCGGAGTTGAATATTTTCCCTACCAAGAAGTTATCCAAATTTTGAAAGAAGTGGTAATCAGTGGGTGCTAAGTCGGGTGAATACGGTGAATGACGAAGAGTTTCCAATTCCAACTCCTGTAGCTTGGCCAAGGTGACTTGTGCGGTGTGTGGCCGAGCGTTGTCGTGCAACAATAGCGGTGCGCTTCGATTTACTAATCTTGGCTGCTTAACCGTCAGTTGCTTCATCATTTCGGTCAGTTGTCGGCAGTAGACATCAGCCGTAATCGATTCACCAGGTTTCATGAAGCTGTGATGGATGACACCCGCGTTGGACCACCAAACGGACACCATAAGCTTCTTTCGATGAAGATTTTTTTTCGCACAATGTTTTGGTGGTTCATCTTGATCCAACCACTGCGATGAACGTCTGGTATTGTCATGTAGGATCCATTTCTCATCACAAGTAACAATCCGATTCAAAAATGGATCGTTATTATGCCGGCACAACAAAGAAACACAAGCTTCGAGACGTCGTTCTTTCTGTATGTCGCTCAACTCATGCGGTACTCACTTGTCCAGCTTTTTCACCTCACCAATTTCAGCCAAATGAGTGAATATTGTTTTGTTGGTTACACTGAATATTAACGAAAATTCGAACGCACTTTGACGTGGATTCGCTTCCACCACGGCTTTCAGATGATCGTTATCCACTTGAGTTTCAGGTCGTCCACGTGGTTCATTTGTTAGGTCAAAATTGCCAGAACGAAATTTCATGATCCAACGAGATACTGTTTGCTGTGAAGTGACTTCAGTACCAAACACGTCATTAATATTGCGACCATCTGAGCTGTTGTGGTTCTACGGTGGAACTCATATTTCATTAACACACGAATTTCACTATTTTGCATGGCTGCATAAAAATTTTTATAAAAATAAAAGTTTTCAATAATTTTTAACACTTTAAACTCTGATCGAAAGAGGAAGAATGTGCCTTTTTCACATAAAAAAGTCAAGTCCAAATATAGATTTAGAGTGAAGTTATTCGCAGTTGAATGTGGCATTTCGAGAATCTACTCATTTCATACTACACGACCTAATAGACACTTTGCCTCATTAATATCACTCTTTATTTGGCACCTTCTTTCTTAAAAACAACACAAAGAAGAATATCGGGCCAAGAGGTCCGAACAAAATCAAAATCCTGACTGCCCTGTTTCTGTCTTCTCTTCATAAAGAAAAATAATCCCGGGCCCTGTTTATATTAACATCATTAATATCGGGTTGCACACTGAGCCGACAGCCCAGTGCGATAAATCAGGAAAATAAGATCTATTTGTAATATTTATTAATAAAACATCTAATTGCTCTAACATATATGGTCCATTGTAATTGAAATATATTGTGCAGGGTAGTAAAAGGTCGAGGCTTATCATTGGGATCGCAGAAACTGTAAGAGATACGAGGTCAATTAAATTGGGGTAAAATTGGACAAAATTGCACAAATTTAGTGGACAATAAAAATGTCAGTTCGAACCCGGAAACATTCCGAATACTTCCGGAGATATCCAGAAAAAAACAACATTTTTCTATACCCTTTTTATTTTTCCTGACTTTATTATTTGCCGAGATATTTCAAAAGAAGTGTCGCTTCATTATTACCACTTTTTTTGTGAAACTTTTAGCATATTAATTTGCATTTATTTACCTAAAATGGACTGTTGAATTGAATTATTGTCATTCCGTTTTAAATATTTTAATTAGATCGGTAAATTGAATCATTTTTAATACCACTTTTAAAGTTTTTTATTCTTGAAAATACGCTCTGAAGATAATTGAGCATTTCTGTTATAGGCGTAATATAATTTAATCGTATCGCGCTTTTCAAGTGATAAGAACATTTCATTTTATTTAATCAATATTTAATACCAACTTTATAATTTGCTAAATTAATTTATTAGAACGACAATTGGACAATTATTTACTTATTTAGAAAAAAAGTGGAATTATCTCATTTCATCATCAGCTGCTTGTCCAGATATGAATTTTTTCCTAAATATTCATATGTCCTATCTATTTATTATACTTTATAAAAAACTATTTATGTTATTTAACTCATATATTAACATTGATTGAAAACATCTATTACGCGGCCAGAAAAAACTGCATGAAGACAAGCCTATGCTAGAAACGATACGTGGGAGACTGATAAATAGATTTTTGTCATATCTACTACTTTTTTTGATAGTTGTTATGCGTCATTATTCGTAGAAGGACAAACGGTAATAAAAAGCAAGATCAAAAATTCAGGTCCGTACTTAAAAGAAAATTAATTGATGATGGCGGCTCAAAGACGAAACGTCAGATTTCAAGTTTCACGACGCGATCTTGTACAGGTGAAAAAGTAAAAATAACGAGGTGACATTTGTTTTGAAATATCGCTTTAAAAAAGTCAGGAGAAAATAAAAACGATATGACAAAACTTCGTTTTTTTCCCTGGATACACCCGAAAGGATTCGGAATTTTTCCGAGCCCGAAGTTGCACTTTCTTCGACGCCGAATCCTGCAACTTTGCCTCGATTTAAACGACCTCGTGTCAACCACAGTTTCTAAGATTTGAACTATCGTGTATATTCAAAGGGTCTTAGGCCGCCTTCCACAAAGCTACGCAGTTTCAATGGTATTCATGAGTGCAGCTATCCTCCTTACGGTCCCAAACATGGGGACACAACGACAGACAAAGATGGGAAGCTACGACAGACTTTTTACGTGTCCCACCGTGAGCTTTGTTTAGACGATAAAACAAACGTGAATCGAACACCCAAAATGTACGCGCCCCGCGTAAAACAGAACATGCCCCCTGCAACCGTCCTTAAGTAAATATAAACAAACGCGAATCGTGGTCGTGCGTATCCTAAAAGGATAGTGCGTGTCAGCGGAACCGTCGAAGACGGGGCGTCCGCCTCCCGATCGATTGCGTCGGATGCGCCGAATCGTCGCACCTGTCCCGCCGTGGCGCGTCCCGACGCTCCTCACTAGCGTCGCGACGCTTCACCCCTACGGACGCGCGAACCTGACGTATTGAGCATGTAAACGCGGCCGCCGACTGCGATAGGCATTTGTTTTTATTCACTCGGGCCGAGGACTACTTGTTGTATTTGAGCGCAAATTGTTGCGTCGCCACTCGTTCGTGTCAAGTTTGTTTTGACGTGAAGTTTGAGGTAAGTGTCATTCCTCTCTGATCTCCTGCCAATCCTGAGAGCAGAAAGAAGGTTTTTTGGTCTTTCGCAGTGGCCACTCCGAGGAGATTCTGTGAGGAGACCTCAAGGGTAAACAATATCACTGTGCTCTTGTTTGTCGCCCTTCAGCCCTTAATAGTTGCCTTGGTGGTGCACGAGCCTAATTGGACAATGCACGTAATCTATTTAATTGTGCTTAACCAGCAATTAAGCATCAAATTTGCATTAAACTTGAATTTCCTCCGGATACGGCGTATAATTAGCAATATTCGATAGGCAGTGAATATCATTGCATACTCCAATGGGCGTAATTAAAGAATTGAAATTAATTTTTTAATCGATACGTTTTAGCAACGCCGCTGGTTTTTTCTGGTTATTTCCTGGATGTTTGTCATGCCTGACGTTGTTGCCGCCCTGATTCAAATGCCATAGATTAAGGCAAGAACGTGGCACAATCGAATAAATTTGACAACAATACTGTCCTTCTTCAGTTTTTGTGAAAGTAAAATATTTTAACTGTCCGAAAAAAACCTTCATGTTAGACACGTTTATATTCTGGATTCGATGCTAATTCTACTGTTTACCTTCTGCAATCCACATTTTAAGTTGAGATGAATTTTAAATATACAGAGTCTCCGGAAATAACATGCAAATATTTCGGCAGGGAATTTTTTTAGGTTAAATTGAGATTGTTCTTCATTTAAATATCATGGTGAAAACGCTTCGTTATTCAGATACAGGGTGTTAAAATTTTGGACTTTATAAAGAGTTTGCTCCAGAACCACTTCAGGTGTTGAGATTGAACTTCCTTATACGCACTAGTGCCTAGAGTCTACACAATTAGGTTTTATTAATCGATGTTAAGAGCTAATCGTGGTTATTGTTCTGGGGTCAGGCATTCTTTTTCCATCTCACACATTTGTGACATTGGTCGTTCCCCTTCTAGTTCTCAACTTACCAGTTCAATTTAGAATATTTCTATATCTCCCGCTTTTCTTGGTATCTTTGATTCCTTTCGAGCTACTTTTGACAATAACGCACGCTTTTTTCCTGTTGATTAGTTTCCGTATATGGGCGAATTCCGGTAAACTTGAGTTGATTTCTAAGCTATTTTCACAAATAGGTCGAAAACAGTTACCGATACGGACACAGTGCGAGAGGCGAAAAAGTTTCTCAATTGAATAGGAAATTCGAATATTCGGAACTGAGCAACCACTCTTGCCCTAACCTGAACTAACATAATAAATTTATGGACAAAGGGTACCCTAACAGTATTACGGGAGTGTCCTTTTGCAGAATTAGTGTGTCTTTGTAGCTTAGTTGGTAGAGCGATAGCTCGCAAAGCTGCTTCAAACCAACCGTAGACGGTGGATTTTTTATGTAATTTTAATCATTTAATGCCAACATTTGTGTTAGCTTCCTCACTGGATCGAAATATGAATTCATTCTCCTAACTCCAAGACTACTGCATTATCCAGTTGCCGAAGCAATGCCGGCATAATTAACAAACACTTCATTACAGTTACGCAAACGGGTATCAGCCCTCAGGGCCCATTAATTAAAGATCTTCCTCCAACGCGAAATCAAGGTGTGTCAAATCCCCTTTGTTGTGGGCAAAAAGACGAGATTTCGTTAAAAAAAAATTTCAGCATTCCAAATTTGCTGGTGATCAACGGATTAACTTACACATAATATTATTAAGTTGTCTAAGGATAATACTAATTATAAAAGACATAATCAATTAACACGTGGAAATGAAAGTTGTTAGCGTAATTCCTATCTCAAAAACAGTTGCTCTTAGCACCCTGTCTGAACTTAAGCCAATTAACATTTGACTCCTGTTCTCAAAGGTGTTGTAACGATAAACTTTATTTGGACAGAAATCCAACAATTACTAAGACGCGAATGAATTTAACTCCGCTTTGAATTTCATAAATTACATATGTAATATTATATATAAAAAGACGTACCGTTGTAATTCTGATCACAAAGAAAATGACATAACTCGGCGACTTACGACGCACCATTCTTTTACACCGAGTGGTACCTGGCTACATGTAGAAAATTTAAGGGCCTAATCCCCGATGCATTTCAAGTCGGAAATATCTAATAAACACATGTCTCTGTTCTCAAAATATACCAAAAAAAGCGTGTTCCTTGAATATTTCCCATATGACTTAAATTGGATTTTCGAATTTTAAAATGCGAATGTACAGTAAAAAGCCCCACATTTACATGTACTCTGACTTTTTTACATGTGACAGTGGCGTACGCTTGGGATATCTTCATTATTCTATTTACACGGGAAATATCCGACACTGTGTTTCCTGTTAGTTAAGCCCCATTTTTATTCTCTTTGTTCCAAACAGAACGGAAAAAATTGCGAGAACGCTTTATTAATAATTGCTTGGTGCAAGATTCATTAAGTTTAAAATAAAAAAATGAAACAACTTTAATGAAATATCATAAGATTTGTTGAAAATGGCCACCATTACTTTTACAAGTATATAAACTAATGGTGAACATAATGGTGTAGTATATAAGTATATAATACAAGCTTGAATCGTGCCACTTAATCTGCCACTTTAAACGTCAGTAAAAAATTATATTTGTATTATTTTTATAATAATGAAAAATCTAATTTGAGCTATATTGAACATGTTCAACGAAAAAAATTTTTTTTGTGGGTTTTAACATTCTGTATTTTGAAAACAAAGCATTTGCGGACATGTGTTTATTAGACGTTTTCAATTTTAAATGCATCTAGGATTATGACCTTGAATTTTCTACACTTAGTTAGAAGACACCCTGTATATTCGTAGATTAGATTTCCGAGATATTTTGGGAATATCTTTGAATCATTGTGTGTGACTCATCTGTGAGTTCTCGGAAATACTCTCGCAAGTCTATACCGGGGCATCTCCACAAGTACTCATATAGGGCGTTCATATCCAGCACGCATACGTGGGGTTATATAAGTACTTTCCTTATTTGAAGCTCTAGAATGTTGATAGTTCATATTAGGATGTTCGGCGCAACTCCTAGTGAGGTGTTACCGAGTTTCACAATTTTTCACTAGATTTAGAGAAATTTCATATGTGCAGCATTGGTAGTTCCTTAGTTTTAAGGAAGTGCCAAACTGATCCTCTGGCCTTCGGTACAATATGTTACCTGCTTGGTATGAATTAGGTGAGTTGCTTATGGTATCACCTCAGTCAGTGATAAGGCCAAACTCACACTACTAACATGAAGCTACTTGAAAGTGTTTGATAGAATTAACCTCGCGGCATTCTTAATAATTTTCTTGAGGATTGCATTGAACCAAAATTCCATCACACTCATGACCTTCACCTTGGACGCTAATATGTTTCCTCTTCTGGAGATAGAGCTTTTCTTCCATAATTGATAGCGGGGTTTCGCAGCGATCCATATTGTTCATTTTATATATCTCTTCATTCATAAAATATCTACCGTTTTGTAGTAGTTACTTGTGTGCGGGCGATACTCATACTGAATGCGGTATCTGAAATTCGATGGTTTTACTGGAAATCTCAGTTAATATTGAAGTTTTATGAGTTTTACGATAAGAGGTCGTACGAAAGAAATGTTGGAATAAAATGGCCGGAAATTGCGGTGTTGCCGTTTCTCTTCATATTAGTGTTTTGAAATATCTATGCACTGTTCGATGCAGGTATTAGAAGTCCTAAAATCACCTCGTACTTATTTGCCAGTTGCTCTTGAGTTCTGTAGTAACGCCAACTCATCCTCTTACCGCGTAATTTTATTTTGGAGCAAAAATGTCGAAAACAATATGGCAACGTCGCTGTTTAAGTAAAAATAATCCTACAAACACTTTCTGGCCATAATCAAGCCCTTATTTGTCCCATTTAAACGCATCATTCACCAGCCAAAACGGCCAATCAGACGCGGCTTTATCAAAGCACTAACAAAAGTGAGGAATAATCGCCCTAATGCCCTGAAACTAACTCCGGATTTGAGTGTTAATTCGATGGAGCAGCAGCAGAAGTTTACTCTGGAAAATCAATCTCGCCTCGCAGAGTTTTCCGATTCTCCGAAGGAGTTTATGTCAGTTTTCGGTTACATGAACATGAGGCTTAACATGACAACCGAACTTTGTTACACAAAAGTTGGCAGTCTTGCGATATTGTTTAGTTTAGGTGGTCGGAATGTTATGATTGTCAATTGAGCGGCGTTGCCGTACCTGCAAAGCCAATTAATCTCCGTCTCTCCTCGCGTTAGGTACATATTTGATCTTGCACTAAATATTTTTTTCGTTTTTAATTAAGTCCCCCCGGACCAGATTTGCTTGAAAAGGTATTCTTTCGTTTCATTAATTACCTGCCAATGACTGGATTTAGGAGCTGGAATTTATTGAAAGGTAACTAATTAATTTTTCATGGCAGTTGGCAAAGGCCTTCATCAATCCAGTTTTTCCCCGAAGAAAAATACACTGCTGGAAAAATTTATATCAACTAACAAACAATCTCAACGTTGAAAATCATAGCAATGTGACAATGTTGACGTTTGTGGCATGGGACAGGATCAATGTCGCCCCAAAAGTTCTGTGCTGTCAGGTGTCATTATTCGTAGTCGACTCAATACATATTAAAGTGACACTAAACTAACATAAATTCGTTTGATTTCTTACGCAGTGAGCCGTGAGAAATGTTTGACAGCCACTTTAGTATCGAAACAATTGCGCGACGCGAGGTTGCCATTTGATACTTTTCAAGGATGTTCCGGTATTTTGAGGCCTATCAATTTTTCAAAGAACACAAGCGCTACTTGCCGTCCCCCTTTTGCCCTCGGCATAATGCACTCTGCCGCCTACCGTTATAACATCAAAACCTTTTCCATGTCACATTGCTGGAGACTTTATTGTCCCGCAGAAAAACAAAAACCAATCTATTTCCCCGGTTTACTCAGACCTCTTAATTGAAAAATAACGTTGATTTGCCTGCACCACAGTGACGTGCCGTCATATTTTGCCTCTGGGGAGGAGTCCGTTTCAAAGCAGCAGACAATATTTGCTCGGTTAATTTAGTTTACCATAAAGTAGCTTGTTTATTATCAGAGGCGATAAAGCCAGAGATCCTGATGATGGCGACGTCGGCGATGATGATGATGAAGTCATGAATAAATCAATACAAGAGGGGCAATTACTGCACTTTATCGGTAGCTGGCAGATGGTGTTTACACGCTTTTCGACAGAGCGATATCATTATCACCCGGACCGACATAAGATATATCTCGAACGACTTATTAAATCCACAGAGACAAGTGCAAATTATTCCCTACTCTTGTACAACCCTTAAATGTAATTTGGTCGAAACTAGGCAATTTCCTTTTACAGCTAAGAATAATCTTCTAAAGACAGTCGGAGCTGTGCTTTTCCAGACTTCTTTCGAAAGGGAATGAGTAATGCAGACTGAAGCTCATAAATGGAACAATCTTTTAAAAGGGATTTTTATTTTCGTAGCATCACGGGAGTAATTTTCTGTTGCGTCGTTAAAAATCTCCTAAAGAGTGGCAAATATTAAACTTCAATCTGTAACAAAGCCCTCATTCTTCGACCTCTAAGCCGTACTTCCCAAACAGTTTTATATAAATCCTTCTTCGTCCGACAACAGGCAACCTTAAGTACGCTTTTGTGTTCGCATTGTCGGGATTGTAAGCAACTTCTTCAACTATTCCTTGTGCTCAGTTTACCCTATAGAATATAGAAAAGAAAATATTTGTAGAAACGAGTTCTCCTCAAAACAACAGAATTGTCCTGTTGAAATACTATCGTCCCAAAGGCCCATTGGTTTATTGTCAGCTAATACTGCGTTCGTTTTTCTGCTCGGAAAGTAGAGTGAGTAGAGCTTGAGAAGTGAACAATTCTGCACATTTTAGGGTCGACCTGAAACCACGATTTGAAAAGTTTTATTTGGGGAATTTACTAAAATTTTTCTCTTTGATCTCTCATCAAACCGTGTTGTTGAGGAGTTCTCGGAAGCACAATAAACGAACGGCAGACCGAGCGCTCCAAGTAATCGATGACCAATAAACGACGTCATTGAGCAATCCGAATAGTCCGATTGTAAGGGCGAATTCAGTAAATCGGTGATATAACTTCATTAAGTGATGGTTATCCGTGATTGTAAGTTGCAACACATGCAGCTGAGCACGACATGGTAGAACCGGCTCTAAGGACCTGAGGCGCTAAGGCATCATCCTTAAGGGTAGCACTGCAGTCTCTAAGTCTCACACTTTAATTTGAGAGTATACAATAAATTTTCGGTAGGTAAAAATAATTCTTGTGAGATGATTCGAGGCCAATTCTGGTTGAGCTGAACCAACTTTTAGAGAACTACACGTAAGATATATGCTATTCACTTATTAAATCAATCTCGTTGCCTTAATTTTATGTCACTTAATTGTGACTGGCATTTTCACAAAAACTTCTCAAAAAGTGCCAAAGAGAGATGCGCAGAAAAGCGATGAAATAATCGAGACTAACGAGATGCATTTAATTTGTTAACAGAATATATGTCAGATCATTCCGGTTCTTTATTTTGACATCCCGTTGCGGCAGAATTTATCATAAGACACGTTTGTAAAAGCAATTCGGTGATGTCGTTTGTTGTCTGAGGTAACACCGAATAGAAGAGAACAAACAAGGAATCGATACCCTGCCACAACATACAAACAAGGACCAGAACCGACAAAATTTTCCTCCGAAGCCTCGCATATAGAGAAATGGGAAATGTGGAAATGCGTGAAAATCTCGATGGTTTAGGTGCGACTGTTGTGCACCTTAGAATAATTTCGGTGGAAACGTGCTAATGGATTAATTTCAAACTGAGAGCGCGGATGTGAGAACGCATAATAAGGACCAATTTTGGTTGACATTGGGTTCAATCCTCTGTTAACCATTTTGTTGAACCTACGGTAAAATGCTATTGGAACGAAGGAATTTTTAAGAAATATCCATCTGAAAAGTTCGTTTGTGCGACTCGCCTGCCGTGCAGCATTAACTTGGGTGAAAATTGATTTTCGCACATGTTTCACACCATATTTTTTTACGACTGGAAAAGCTTCAAAGTTATTTACGACTGCATACAAATTCTGAGACGGGCGGACTTTGAACACTAATATCCGTGGGAAAAAAGATTCAAACGAACGTACATATGTAAATTTCTTTGATGCAAAGACCACGCCCTCAAACACAATTAACAGAGTGATGAAGGCCGGGAGTTTTGCAACTCCGAGATCTCTGCTTCCAAAACTACATGATTTCATACGCTGAAAGTTATGACCCGACATAATAAAATTACAACTCCCAGAGGGAGTTACAAGTATTTTCCTGTGACCCGTCCTTGGAAGTGGGAAGAATAGGAATTGTATCCGGGATGCGGGAGCGGTCTTAATGGCATTTGTGTGTCGTATATGACGGAAGCATCTATCTTTCGGGGGTAATGCGCGCCATCTAGAATAATTCATATTTACTAGGGATTATTATTGTATCATTTCAGTGAAACCCTTCGTCTCCGATAATAATTTCAAATTGACATTGTGGATTAGTCCCGATAGCGCGGCCCTAATTCATACTAAGTCAATTGAAAGTTGTGGCGGCTAGAACTCGAATTAGGGGACCCTGGCTCTGTGGTAACTCATAATTTCAAATACCAATCGAAATGCGTAATAGTTGACAAATTGCAAACGGGTCGTTCGAATTGTGTTTTAATAAAAAGTACCTATGTCGCACCTGTTAAACTTATCATGAGTTGTAACTCTCAAATGCATTATTTTTCAAACCAAAATAGTGTATCAATCTAAATATCATATTAAAAAACGCGTGGATTTACTTTTTTAGGTCCATATCACTTTAACCCATCAAAAATTCATGGTTTCTTCTTCGGAAAAATTACTTCTTTGGTGCTATAATACGTGATTCTTTACAAAAAATTGCGGATTTTTTAACTTATTTTCCATTAAATATCTGCAGTATTTCGGGACAGTGGAGTGAATGAGGGTAGTTGGTGGCGTAAAATTAAGGAAAAAGAGTTGGAAAATATAAAAAATAACATGATGAAACCTAATTTAACCTAACCAAACTATTATTACACAAATAAAAACAAACATGTAGCATACTTGAAAAACATCTAAAATGTACATACAGTATCGGACAAAATTAGAGCAACTTTTGAAATATTCTTCTAAATTTAAGTTTTCTAAAAAATCGTGAAATATTTTATCATAAATATTCAGCTTAAGGTAGTTAGTGTAAAATACATTTGCTATAAATAGTTTAAATTGTTGTTGGGAATAAAAAAATAAAAAAATCGTTTTGATCTAAAATTCTTTGCGACACAATAAGAGCAACCAACGTTTAGATATTTTGTATTTCTGACTTTCCTGTGGTCTTTTAAACAACTAACATCTACGATTATGCCTCGTGGTGTTCACTATTCAGTTGATATAAAACAAAAAATTATTAGTGCATATGAGAGTGGGAAATCGCAAAAACTTATATCGGAAGTTTTTGGCATAAAAAAGATGTTGTATCAAAAACTATCAGGAGATTCACTGACCGTGGTGACGTAACGAATTTAAAACGAGGTGGTCGGAAAGGAAAAACGACAGAGAAGTTAGACAGGCGTCTTATAAGGCTAAGTAAAAAAAATCCTGAAATGTCAGCTCGCCAGATTATTGCACAAGCAGGAGAAGTCAGTGTTTCTTCCAGAACAGTTCAACGTCGATTGACAGAACGTGGTTTCAAAGGAACGAAACCTGCCAAAAAACCACATCTTTCACTAAAAAATAGGGTGGCCAGGATGTTGTTCCCCACCTACCACCGAGATTGGACTCCTCAACAGTGGAAGAAAGTATTATTTTCCGATGAATCCAAGTTTTGCATCTATGGAAGTGATGGAGCTCAATGGGTACGTCGCCCAAATGGCCAAAGACTTAATCCAAAGTACGTAAAAACCACCATTAAACACGAAGGAGGAAATATTATGGTTTGGGGTTGTTTCTCTGCTTTCGGAACTGGTCCACTTTATAGGATTAAGGACAAAATGGATAGATTTAAGTATCATTATATACTAGAGAATGTTATGTATCCATATGCCGAATGGGAAATGCCCCTTAAGTTTGTCTACCAGCACGACAACGATCCTAAACATACTGCGAAAATAGTAAAAGCTTGGTTCGTGGAGAAGAAAGTCGAGGCAATGAAATGGCCAGCCCAATCTCCGGACTTAAATCCCATCGAGAACCTTTGGAATATCATAGATAACAAAATCCGAGGAAAAAATATTACCGATCAGGATAATTTATTTGAAGAAATAGAGAACGCCTGGAAGTCTATTGATCCTGACATCATTTCAAATTTAATTTCTTCAATGCCAAAAAGGTGTGAGCTAGTTCTTCAAAACAAGGGGTATTGGACTAAATATTAATGGTAATAGACAAAAAATTGTTCTAAATATAATATTCATTGAAATAATTTTTAAGTTGCTTTAATTTTGTCGCTCCAATTGTGGTGGTAAAAGGTTTTCTTTCTCCTTCTCCTCTAAAATGTGCTTTTTAAACATTGAGTCTCAGGTGTAAATTATAATGGGCTGTAAACATATTACCGATAGTAACAAATCTTATTTTTAAAGAAACAATGTCAATTTGAAATTCAATTTCTAAAGTTGCTCTAATTTTGTCCGATACTGTATATGGTGGGTTTGGCTATAGTTCCGCAATTTTCGCAATTTCTGTAAAAAATCACGCATTAGAATATCAAATAAGCTATTTTTTCAATGAATTTTTGGTGAGTTGAAGCGATATGACACCCTTTTTTTATTTTTTTTTCATCGTTCGTTTGAATGCTTCGAGGTAGTATGGCCTACGGTCAAAAATAAAACTAAGACAAAAGTTAGAGGATATTTTATTGTTAGGTTAATAAGCATTTAAGGCTTAATTATTTTCATTTTAAGTTCCTGCAGTCTCAACTGTGATTCAGACAAATTTGTTAGAAATTAACCAGGAACATATGAAAATATTGGAAAACTGACTCGTACTCAATAAAGAACTAACTAAATAATTTTTTTCGTAAGTAGTGGGGCCTAATGGCGAATGAAAGTTTTCGACATCTGTGAAAGGATTTTCAATTGCGAATACGCGTAGCGAACACATAGTTTGTGAAAAATATAACTGAATAAGTATGGTATTATTGAAGCTTTCATCATTTTGGTACACAGTGACCTGTTTTCCATGATTTTGTCGTGTGTAGATAGACACTCTTTCGCACGCTGTTGCCACAACTGTATAAAAGGAAGAACGATAGAAATTACTTTTGTTAACAACCCATTAATTATAAATCAATATGAAGGTATTTGTTAAAGTTAAACGGAGGGCACGCAGCATCATAATAATCGACAATTATAGTGTCTTCAAGCGGTCATAAAACGGTCTTTATGTGTACGACTACCGGGGAAACAATGTTGGACCTTTTAAGTTGGGCATGCCTAAGTACTTTGACAAATTCATGACTTTTTAACCCTGAAAGTGTCAATTACTCGGGGATGTAAAATGAGTGCACTTGTGGTCAAAAATGAGTACCCTATATTTGTGTCTAATAGTTTTTCCTTTAAAAGCTTTAAAAGAGGACATTGTTGGGTGTGTTGAATAAATAAGTGGAGGACGTTTTGATGCTTGTTTCCTAAAAAAGTTCAAAAACAGATTAATGATGACATGTGTAATATTTATTTAGTAAGCTAATCGGTCACCATCTTGTCATCGTCAAAGTCGTTTTATTTACAATTGTCATAGGTAAGAATGTCAAATGAAACGTGACCGTTGATGCACGGCGTGCAATCTTTATGTGTTTCGGATTTATTTTAAGCGCAACTTAGGTAAGTTTATTGCACCTTCATAAAATTTAGCTAAATTTTGTAGTGGAAAATATCGCATATACACGTATACGGTCGTGACATACTTATAACCCTTACGTCTTAATCCCTCAGCGCTGCGCGCTTCGGGATATAAAATTGATAGTTGCGTCATGATAATATATGACTCGTAATGAGGTTCACAACTCTGGAATGTAATCTATTATTATTAAAAATATTGCGCCTTACAAAACGCTCCGCTTCTTCGCTCCGCATAGGTTCCGCTGTAAAAGCCTTAAATTGATTGATGCTATCATTCAGGGAATAAGCGCAGTAATATACAGTTTTGCGAATTAAGATAAATTGAATAATACCGCGTTTCATACGCGTTAAGTACATTTCCTATCCGATTTCATATCAATATGTTAATAACTTATTTTTCAAGTTAAAACTAAATCATCACCGAAATTACCTGTTAAAAGATATTTTTGTCAGTCAGTAAATATTCACTCATTGTCATTTACATTATCTTACAAGCGTTATAAATTCACCTGCTCCATGGTACTAAGAGTATAATAAACCAGTTTATGGAGTTGCCAAACAGTATCATAAAGAGCCTTTTATAATCAAATTTGACAATAACTGCTAGGTGTTATATCAATTTGGGAGTAATGTGTAGTAAGGGAATTCACCTTTCCAGTCGTTATTCCCCTAATATTCAGAAGCAGAATGGCATTACTGAGACGACGATTACCCCTCACGGAGTCATGAAATTTAGATATTAACTGATTTATAAGTATGGATACTTGGTCAGATAATAAATTGCTCGTCAGAGCAACCGGGTAATTGTATTTCGTTGGACTCATTGAAAATCTCATAATTTTAAAATCGATGAAAAAATTAACAATGCCTTACGCAGGTTTTAAGTTTTTGCCGAAGTAATTAACTTCAACTCGACTATTTTCCAAGTGCATTAAACAAGATCGGAAGAACACGTGCGAAAAATTTTAATTTCTAGTTCTTTCGAACTCCCTTCCAAAATCTCTTTCAGCTCACTATCATATGAAAATGTGAAGAGAGATTCAATGTCTAAAATAATTTTTGGCAATTTTTCATTTTGAGGAGTTCCGTAGATGAAGAAGTGATCGTTAATCCGCAAAAAAAAACCGTTTATCGAATTTCCATTGTGATTGAAGCTATCTTAGCTGATCGACATCTGCAATCCTGAATTTGTTGTGCACCCGATATTATCAGCTGCATAGTTTCGAGTCTCTCCCCGCTAAGCCGATATGTGATACAGGTAGCATCTACCCACTCAGCGCCCCAATCAGTAATATCAAACGGGGGGTATCTGCGCCCTCACACCCCCAATCATTAACATCATACAAGGGATATCTGCCTCCCCAGACCCTCAGTCGCTAATATTATGGAACGGGTGTCCACCCTCTCAAATTTCCAATCAGTAATATCACAGAGGGAGTGATTCAGATGTGTTTGCTATCAGTTCGCTGAAGCGATGTATTTTGATTAGGTAAAGGAATGGTACTAACAAATGTGTAAATGTTTAAGGAATATTTATAAACCTGTTTAAATTCCACGACGCAATTCCACGTCGATGAAATTTCAGTTTTTCCCCCTTTATTAAAAGTATAAAAAATTTGGCCATGTGTGTGCCTCCCCACATCTCTGGAGACTCGAATGTGCACGTTAATTCATCATTTAGGGGAAGTCAAGAGCTCCGGCAATATATCAAAAGTACGGATTTATCTGGGCTCGACCTGATTTTTTAATTTAACTTTTAAACCACATCGCACCCTCGAGACTTCGATTCCGTTTTTGTTTGGGTCCACTTTTAGCGCGCTTATCATAAATAATTCATTACGTCATTTCAAAGACGTTGGTAGGGACCCTTTGTGCAGGTTCTCCCTGTAGTCTAAATCTTAGCGGAGATTAATCCGATCGAGGACGGATAACGGAGTCGAAAGCGGCCTGAAGGTAGCCTGAAATGGCTTTAACCCTGACGAATAAATATTTTTTTTTTTTTTTTTTTTTTTTGTGAATTGAACATGAACAATAATTACTGAAGCCGGAAGTTTGGCAAATAGATTCTGCCTTCAGAAACAAAAGTTTGGAGCGGAGTTGTCACGTTGCATCCACTTCATCCGCGGTAAACAGATTTGGCAGCGCTATATTAAAGCTTCACTGGCCACTCTATAGGGGCTAAAGTGAGCCAGTTTCTAAACAGTGCTCGACAGCAAACAACGACGTCGCCCTCAAATTTGATTAATCATGTACTCCCGATGTTCATTGTGCATATTGTAGTCCTAAATCGTTACATGAAACGTTTCAATCAGGCGTTTAAATTGGCAACACTGTTGTTGATATTTTGACATTTCTAAACAAATGAGTAAGTCAGTGTCGGCGACTTTTTGCAAAAACACGTAAGCAAATTTTCAATAGGAAATAGAAGCGACAAAAAGGCCAGTTCGAGAACTAGATTCGTTTTAAAAGTTCAGGCCGCTCTTTTAAGTCTAAATCGACTTAAAAGAGTTTTTGTATTCAGGGAAGTTTAGACTTTATTTAGTTTGCCGTTCACAGTTCGGCAATTTATCTCGCTCGTGAAAGCGACAGCCGTGCTTCTAATGCCGGACTAGAATATAAAAAACGTTTCAAGAACAATTATTGCTTTTTTCGTGAATTGAGACGGCGACTGCCTCCTAAAATTTGACATGTCCGAGAATTGAAAAGAAATGTTGCTGTGTGAGAACTTTTGCCTCGCGGCCACCATTTTGGCCAGATGGAAACGAATTCAATAGCATTAACCCACATAAAGCTTCAAAGCAGTGCTGATAATCTTTTAGGCAGACCGAGGGCAGCTTTTACCGTATTTATGTTCCTTCTGCACTCGCCTACTGAAAGGACCGTATTTAATGTGTAATCTCCTTTGGCGGGCCACGATGGAACTGCGAGGGTGCCTTTATTTTATTAGTTTAAGTAAGAGACGTACTTCAATATTATTAACTGTCTTCTTTCCCTTTGCGCTTCTTTTTTGCCTCTTTTACATACTTTAAAATCGTTTTCTATTCGAAGAATTAGATTTACACCAAACATTGAAAAATCTAGTGTACTTTTGAAAGAACATGAAAATTAAGAATTTTTGCACCATGCTCTCGCATAGGTTGTACATTACGTAATTCTTACTCTAAAGGGCGATCACTCGGCCTAGAAACGATAAGTCCAAATTGAACGTAACCAGAAACATAAAAGACAAAAAATGGATATGTGAAAGGCCTACTGTATTTCAGTACTCTTACTAGGGTGAAGGTGTCTATAAACTCAAGGGTAATATACGGTAAGGGATATCTTCGCATTGCCCTGTTGCGGTCAGTGGAAGCGCTATAAAACTGCAATTTGCTCGGCAATTTATTGCTACAACAGAGAGTTTCGTGCGGCATAAATTTAAAGCGATAGTCCTTTGGGTCAGAATAAGAAAAAAGTTCATGTACGCATATGTCCGGCATCGCTCCACCTCCAAACTCGATGACATAGCTACCCGTGTAGCATCTCGCCTCGCACGGAAAACCGTGAGGCGCGCACAAGAAAATTAATTTCGGACGTGCGATGAGCGAGGAGCATTAACTCGAATCGAGCTACTCGCTCCATATAAGTTCATTTTTTTACGTATAAATAAATTTACGACATAAGCCGTTTCAGGTAAGCTGGTGATGTAAAAACCTCGCTCGTCGGGCAAACTACATCTGCTACTTAACGGTTTTCTGTGTAATTCTAAAACCGGGACATACGAGAAAAAATGCGTAAGATAATAAGGATTGAAAGTCGTTCGAATTGCATCTCGAGAACCTAGGGTCCGATTCTATGGGAAGATGTAAGAGCGATAATACAATTTTAGCGACGTCGATTGGCAAAAAATGTTATTAGCCCATTTTCCTATAGCCAGCTTCCTATAGAAGCAGTGCACTAATACTAGCGAGAATACGCAAATGCTAAAATTAATTGTAAACTGGCATCAATGATTTACTTATAGGTCTGTCCCTGTAGAGAAGAGAACTGATTCTGGACCGTCAGAAGTATGCGCAGTTTCTAATGATCCCGAAACGAGTTCTTGCTTGTTAAAACAGAGGTCATGATTACGAAATCCGACAAGCCTCACGCATTTCGGCAACAAAAAGCGAAAGAATTACTCTTGGAAAGTGGCCGGATTTTAAAAAGGCACTTTTACTCCTGAAATACGTTTCGAATCCTGACCCATTTACCGCTTTGTTGACTTTTCCATCGGGCCTTGACAGGAAATCAAATTGAACGCTACATGCCTTCAGGTAATGAACGTTCGAATCTTTTCTGGTTCACAACCGGTCCGCTTACGTCTGCTTATTAAATCTCGTAAATTCGCATCAGACAAGGCCGCTTAATCCTTAATATGGCCCCACCGTAAACAATTTTTTAATTAAAACTAGTCGAGAATGCAGGAAAAACTGTGTAAAACCACCCTTAATCCTCGGCATAATTAAATAAGAGCCCCCACAGTTCTGAGCACGGTTCGCAATTACGAAAGATTATTCAAGCAGTTGGAAATAGTTAAAATTTATGTATGAAAACGTTGCTCTATTACCTGTCAGAACTTCGCATATTAAAAGACACGTGAATGTCCGGGATGTGTTGGCAATACTCAAGAGTCGGAATTTTTAAGTCTTGTCAGAATCACGTCAGAGCAGAGTTTTGCGGTGCGTGAAAGTCTTTTTGAACGGTGACGCTGTCACCAACGTTAAATAATCCTGTAATAGAGAATGTCGAACGCGTCCCCGCAAAATGCATATTGCACGTCACACACCTGTAGTTCTGCGCGCATTGAAGACCACCTGACATTTGCAAAGTGACAGTTCATTAAGCTTAATTAATAATAATTTGTACGAACCAAAACTGGCAACCCGATTCGTGGAATCTCGATTCGAATTAGATTGTATTTTTATCAAGTTTAATTGCATTTTTAAATAGCAATTTGGCAAAGAAACTTCGAGGTCTTCGCAATACCCTTTGTTGAACCCGAACTAACTTAGTAGATTCTTTCGTAGAACTTTCACAGAATGAAATCGGCAACACTGCTCAAACATTAGTTTAGTAGTATTTACCCCTTGATGCGGTTTTCGCTGTAACGTGGCCAAATAGGCGAAATTGCCCTGTTCCGCTACTTAGCTTAGAACGTAGGCAGCTTAGCTTCTAATTAACTTTTTTTGTTTTCCCAACCGCGCAACTGACGCACATGACAAGTGACATCTCCGCTATCTTGACAATTAGAAATGCTACGTTTGCCGTAGTGTTTTCGCCTTGAAAGTCGAGTAATTTTGAGAAGGTCCCTGGTGACGCGGCTATAGAATAACCGATCTGGCGATGGATTCAATCTTACGACGTTGGTCCTAAGTTATTTCAATTACAATACTCTGCGGCTTTCCGTGGCACAAAGCCGGTTCAGATTGTAATTATTATTCTAATAGCAATTAGGCGTTAATTCGATCGCGAGGCTGTGTGCGCCCTGCATTATGTAATTAGGGCTTAATCTTGTCGAGGGTTGCAACCGCAGTTCGATTGTTTCTCCTGGTTTATATCCGGGTCCTGGTGGATTAACTACATTGTATACGTTGCCCTCACTAATTTATTACATCCTATTGTACATGTCGGAGTGAGAAATGGAGTCTGAAATTACGCCTTTAAGCAATTTATTGAGTTATCTCTTTTCCTCAATTTCCCCTAATGGGAGGATCCGCGGCATGTCTCTGGGTGGGTAACTGGAAACTTCCCAGGGCCAATAATACCAGACCATTCTATGTATTTTTAGCGCGACCAATCTTCTGTGTTTCTTATGGATCGTACTAACCCTGCCTGCCTGGGTGACTTTGAAATTTTCTTTTTTCTTCTACCCATCTTCGGTCGAGAACATCATTTCCATGAGTTCCGGAATTCGTTTCTTGAGTGGATTGAATAAAACTTCCGGGCTCCACATGAAGATTTAACCGGAGACCGCAGTCAGTCGTAGTGGACTAACCCGAGGAAATCATGCTATTTGCAGATTATTCGTGGTATTCAAACAACCTGTTAACAAGGTTTTCCTTTTATGCAATTCTCTCAGTTTCAAAGAGAGACTGAAAGAGATAGAGGAGATATGAAAGAAAGAAGACAAATTAAATAAATAATGGAGGTTAATATATTCATATCGACGATTGAAACACAAACCGATTCCATTACAGATTGTCATTAACATTGCCTTCTTTATAGCAGGCTAAAATTGATGTTTTTCTGTTGCTCTTTCCGCTAATGGAAATTTCTCCGCCCCATTTATCATCATTACTGGAACTATTTCAAATATTACTAAATGGACCGTGGAAAATCTATAAACCTTCCATCACACGGATCAGACATTTTAAATCTCGGTTTACTTGATGTAATCCTCTCCCTGAAATTCCTGGAAACATTTCGTGGACAATTGGGGGGCGGCCAGGGGTGCGGGAGATATTAATCCGGACATCCTGCAGTTGAGGGATTGCGGCGTAAGCATACCTATTACATTACTACTAACCTAAATCAACCGGAATACGTAATTGGAATGACAAAAACAAATCGTCATTCTTGACATTAATCTCCTCAAATCCCGAATCTCTACCCGTATCACTTTTAGACGAGTTGACGTTTAATTGTGAAATTCATCATTAAATAATGTTTTTCATATCGATAAATCGAATTATGCATAAGTTAAAAGGACAATTTCGCTCTCTGTTTTTGTTTTTTTTTTTAATTCTTATTCGCGATTTCAACTATGGATGAGGAAGCGACAAAATGTAAACAAATATGGAAAACCATGCTGATTTTAAATGAGTCACCGAATCAACTTTGGCAATTATCGTAGTTACCACTAGAAGACCTGTGATTACCCCAATGCTTTGGCGATCGCTTTAATACATTTATTATTTGCTTAATGCTAGCATTCTCATTAAAATTAAAATTAGATGTAAATACATATTTGTTCCCTGTTGGATATGCAATTAATATTTCCAGCTCTACTTAAACATAAAGTGACTTTGTACAATCTATCTTCTATTTGCTGCTTCATTACCGCACGAGGGATATAACGTCAGGACCGGGGAGCGCTGCGAGTTGCTGCTATCTAGTCAATTTGTTTTCTACTAATGGTGTCATTGTAGGTACCCACTGCGCATCCATTCTTTGGCTCGTTACGTCGATCACACCTCTCTCCTCTCCTTCGAAGCTGGTTCTCTAGACTCATAGGGAGAGGCATTCAAGGATCACCACGTTAAGTAATGGATAGGTCTTTGAATCACAATTGTTGAGCTTTGGATTTGATACTGGTAATGTCGGAGTAATTGTTTATTATACGGGGCCCTCTAGCGAAGCCTTGACTCCCCCTTAATCTTGAAAAATGAGGACATTCCGGAAAATTTCCAAAATAAGTCAAAACAGTTTTTAAAGAGAACGAATTTTTGTATAAAATTTAACTCGCAATGTTCACTCATCTGGGCGTCACAACCACCCTCTCGAAAATTTTAAAAGACACGAGGGGTCATGAGTGCATCAAATTCAAGATATTTTTGGATTAACGTTTTCCTGGGCGTCGGACTGATAGACGCGGTTGCGCCGATCGACCACCCAGATCATCTGATCTAACTCCTTTAAACTTTTTCCTCTGCGGCCATTTAAAGTCACTGGCGTATGCTACGCAACTTTCGACATCAGAAGAATTGTGCCAGAAAATTTCAAATAAACGCTGATTAATAACAATAACAGTTGAGTTCTTCACTAATGTCAGGACAGCAACTCATAGTGGACTTTATTGTTTGCAAGTAAATTGGGGGTATTTTGAGCAATTCTTCAAATAAAACGTTATTGCGGCACGTGACGTCTGTCCCCTGGTGCAGTTTGTAAATTTTAAGAGGGTTGCTGCGGCGCGCTTGAAGAAGAAGGTTGGTGGTCGAATTTTATATAAAAATTCGCCCCCTCAAAAATCTTTTGACAAATTTTGGGACTTTTCTGAAAAATCCTTATTTTTTAAAATTAAGGGGGGTCAAGCCGTCGCTGGATGAGCCTACATAATAAGTATTATTGTATAATAAATAGGTTATTATCGCACGCAAGTTCAGTTTTGTAATCGCTCTCTTGGTGCAGTATTTTCTAAACATACGACGCTTATTTAAGGGAATATTTTTTGAGGCAAAATGGGGAAAAAACCATAAAACGTGTACTGGAAATCGCGTAATATTAATTTGGGATAATATCACGATGTATTAATATCATTACTTGTACACCATGTTGTTATTCATTACCACGCGCCAATGAGGTAATGTAATATTAGTGCACAGAATGATGTTGCAGAAGCTTCGGTCTAATGAACGGAAAAATTTTTAATAAATTAGTGACGATATCAAACAAATCAAAATTTCTGGTGTTGAAAGAAACAGTGGCAACAATTGTTTGCTTGCGATTCCGGAACTATGAAATATATTAAGTGGATACCTATGACTCCGCGTTTTTATTTCTAGTTCTATTTTCTTAGAAAAAAAAAATTTTTCTATTTAAGGAATTTTATTTCATTTTTTGCTCCGTATTACCAGCTTTCTATTTATATATTATATGATAATTGCTATATGACCTTTTAAAACTTTTCAATTAAAGTTTAAATATGTCCAATTTTGTGCCGAATAAACATCATTTGCGGGAAGCTTTGCTCTTCCTTTTTCATCTTAAGAAAAGCGCCTCTGCCGCTCACCAAATGCTCATTGAGGCTTATGGCAATAATGCTGCATCTATAAGAACTTGCCAACAATGGTTTCAGCGCTTCAAATCAGGTGATTTCGACCTCAACGACAAGGAGCATGGTAAGCCATCGAAAAAAATTGAAGACGAAGAACTGCAGGCTTTGTTGGACGAAGACGCCGCGCAAACGCAAGAAGAGCTCGCATCTTCCCTTAACGTCACGCAGAAAACGCTTTCGGTTCGTCTTCACGCTATGGGAAAAATTGAAATTTGGAAGGAAAATGGATGCCTTATGAATTGACGGAAAGGAACAAAGAGCAACGAAAAACGACGTGTGAGATCTTGCTTGGACGTTTTCAAAGAACGTCTTTTCTACATCGTATCGTGACCGGAGATGAAAAATGGCTTCACTTCGACAATCCAAAGAGGAAAAAATCATGGGTGAGCCCGGGTGAGCCAACAACTTCGACCGCAAAGCCAAATATCCACGAGAAGAAGGTATTGCTCTGCATTTGGTGGGACCAGCGCAGCATACTATATTACGAGCTTCTCCAACCTGGCGGAACAGTCACTGCCAATCGTTACGTCCAACAACTAGTGCAGTTGCGTAATCTACTCGCAGTAAAGAGGCCAGAATGGGCGGATCGACACGACAAAGTCATACTGCTTCATGACAACGCAAGGCCTCATGTCGCTCAACCAGTCAAGAACGCCTTGAAGGATTTCAAATGGGAAGTCTTACCGCACCCGCCATACTCGCCAGATATCGCCCCGTCGGATTATCACCTTTTCCGTTCAATGGCTCACGGTTTGGCAGAGCAGCGCTTCCAGAATCGCCAAGAAGTCCAAGAATGGCTTGACGAATGGATCGCTTCGAAACCGACGAATTTTTTTTACGGTGGAATCCATAAACTGCCTTATCTCTGGGAAAATTTTGTCATTAACGATGGAAATTATTTTTAATAAACATTGTTAATAAATTTATATAGTTTCAAGCAGTTGAAAATGCGCAAAAAAACGCGGAGTCATAGGTATACACCTGATAAGTAAATATCTTAACAAGATCAATGGAGTACTATAACGGAAATCACATACCTTATTTACTTATCACCAGGAAGAATTGAATTGTGCCTAAACGTTCGTTAACCCAACACGCTAAGAGTGTTTAGTTACCACCGAGTGTTACAAAATTGTAAAAACCTAAAACAATTTTACATATTTTTTATTGTATTACTGCATAATTTCCGTTCTACCTGGACGAGATGCTGTGGAGGCTCATTCGAAAGAGAAATGTTTGGGCTTTATCGAGATGTTCGTGCGAACGCGATCCGATGAAAGGGAGGGGGACGAGAGGGGGCGAAACAGTGGCGTAGCAAAGCCGTTGCATGTGATTTTATTCGGTCGATCTACAATGCAGGCCATGAATATTGATTAATCGCAACGAAACTAGGAGGATCGAGAAATTTCAGATGCCTACAGAAGCCATTGTTAGACATTGAAATCGAGAGAAAAGCTCCCAAAACAAAAAAGCTCTGTTTTTGAAAGCTTCGGCCGTTTGGCACGACGGTACCGGATGGGACACATCCTGAGCTATGTTTCTGCCCTGAAAGCGATACAGGAAGTCACAGCATAAATTGTAAATCTGCAGTTTCAGAAAATGTTTTTGAGCTCACATTACGACTTTCCCGTCACGAATGCCGTGATGCATCCAATTTTATTATCTACCTATATTTCCTCTGAAGTGCCTTTAAACTGCTTTAAATTGAACCCGGAAAAAATTTTGCTATTTGTTCAATCGAAGGATCTCGGGAAAGCGACTTTTATCCGCACAAGGGTTTCAGGAAATTCTCAAGTTTTTCCTGAATGCCGTTAAACGGACTATAATTAGGTATAAGTATAATTTTATTTTCGTTTCTTTCCCGACCTTACCGTACCATTTGATTATTAGCGGTAGTCAATCGTGGTACTGCGCGGTACCCATATTTACAGCAACAGTGGACATTTGAGGCCGCCGGTCACGAATAAGTAGTAGCGAAGCGATGTCGTGCAATCTGTACGTTTCTGCTGAAGAAAATTACAACGGCACCAGCCGAAAACAAGTTATTACAGGTAAATTTACACGGCAAGTCCAAATCACCTTGAAAACGAAGCAATAAAATAAAATCACAAGAAATCAGAGGGGGCAAAATTTCTCTCACCTGGAATCAGACATGTCAATACTTATTTTCTTAAAACTTCTTTAAAATGCCTTCACTTATTGTGCCACTTATTGGCGCAATAAGTGAAGGTAAGTAATTTCATTTTATTACTGTCATTCCGGAGGCAGGAAAAATTTGCCTGCCGCTCATCGTCGACAGGTAAAATCTTTTCCTGCCGGGGAAAAGTTGTGCCAGTGCGAGGGGTAAACGTAACAGTGAAAATACAGTTTTGAAAAAAGTTGGAAATACATCCGGCAAGAAAAGATTTTCCTTGCAGGGAATAAGAAAGTTTCTCTGTTGCCGGTGAGATCATCTACAAATCCCTATAACAAGAGATTAAAAATTTTTCTTTGGTCATTTCTTCCAATACGAAACTGTGGTGTCAAAAAGAGATTTTTTCCTGCTGGTGCTTTACTTTAAACAAGAAACTTTCCTATAAAGAAATGGAGACGCCCATTGTTATTTCAATCCCCTCATCGAATGACACTATGATATTAATGTTCCTGATTGTTTTTTTTTGCCTCTTTATTTGTTATAGTTAAAAAGGTTGCAGTGTTTGTTGGAGATATGAAACAGTTGCTTTAGGGACATGTGCAAAAACGATTAATTTCCACATTATACGCGTCGGTTTATTTGCGCTTAAATGACTTCTATGGGAGAAAATTTCTTTTTTAGTGTGAGAACTATTAAATTTCTCATTTTTAGAATTTACTTATTTTATCTCGTTTCGTAAACTATTTGTAATAGAAGTGAAGTTTAAATCGAAAAGATTTATAACTATTTAATCTCTGCGAACTGCAAATTACTCCATATTTATTGTACCTACTTCTGCGTAAACGCTAAAATTCCAAACTTAAACTATTTCTCGCAGAGAATAAATCTTCTATTCAATTAAGTCTTTACATCTCTTTTGAGTCTTAAATATTGCAAAACCGAACGAATTTTTTTAAACTTCGTTAACTTTCCACACGGATACTAATGAGGAAAACAACGCTAAAAACAATCATCATTAATTCCTCTAATTCGTCGTATAAAAACTAAACGAAAAAAAAAAACGCTAACTGATCCCTAATGTTTCCATTCCATAGACCTACAAGCTTAATTAAAAAAAGAGGACTTTAATGCTGGTTTTAAGTTTGTCGCTTATGTTATCTGGGTTTTAGTTTTCATATTTTATGCAAATTTCTCGGGAAGTATCAAAAATGCGGCAAACTCGAAGGGGTTACCTTTAAAAGTTCAGTTTAAACTATGGGTTGAGGTTTAAACTTCAATCGAAAGTTTAATAATTAAAAAAAAAAGATTATTTGCGACTGTCGAAAAAATGTGCGTGGAAAAACTTACGAAGTCATTTTGCTGAATTTTTTAAAATTAGAAACAACCGAAGATTTCGGATTTCTATTTAACCACGTTTTTCAGACAGTTCAAATGGCGGTTAGTAAGTTAAACACAACAGTGCAAAATTTAAAAGGGTAATTTTTCTTAATATCTTCAATTTAAACTCTACGTATTTTCTGCCGTTCGAACTGAAGTTTTACTGACAGCTATAAAACCGGCCGTTACTGCGGTCCGTAAAGGACGACTTTTATCCCATTTAGTCGACGCTTATTATAAAAGAAGTCGCTCTGAAACATGGATTTTTTCTGTTTTATGTATGATGATTTTCGCGCTCGTCATGAACCATCCACGACATAAATAAAAAATGTAAATAAATTTCACATAATTGTCGGACTCAAGTAGGGTTAGAGCAGGTTGTTTAGAGTGAAGAACTATTTTGAGCTGTGTCGAGACCTATCAAGCCATCATACCTAGCTAAGGGACACTATCTAGATGATGAGCTGAATATTCCGTCGTAGAACGCGCTCTATTAATCTCCACTGAATTTAAAAAAATAAATTTTTATTATTAAAATAATAAAAATTTCCTTATTATGTCCACGTATGACATTTCGGGAGGAATTGCGATTAACACTCGGTGGATCGAAGGGTCGAGGGCTTCCCAATTTATGACGTTATTTGGAAAGTTTGGAGAAGTATCAGGAAAGTTTTTCGATTAACGGGGTATCTAGAGCCGACGTTCCTAAATTTTAGTTACGTAACATAGTTCAAAAGACCGCTTGAGCCTGAAGGGCATTTAACAGCGCCTGCTAAGTTGCATCTCGTACAAAGTCTCGACATTTCCCTTCCGGCCAACTTCCTAAGTTCTTGTATTGAGTCAATTTTCGAATTTTCTCTAATGACGTGGAAGGCACGACTCGGGGAAAACGTACTCGCCAAAATTAAAAAACGCTAAAACGGGAAATTACTTATTAAAGTGTTAAATTTGATCGGACAGCATCTCTGGGGTCGCAGGGCTCCTGGCTACTAATACATATCGATCACTTATCCAAAAAAAATATATATATATAAAAAAAAAGACAAAAACTGGCAACATGGAATCCAACGTGGCCGCTATCGAGCCGCGGTGCAACAGCATTGCTCAACGACGTTGACAGCTGTCAAAAAAGACAAAAAACTGATTGAACGTTGCCACAACGTCAGGAAATATTCTATCTCCATCTACTTATTCCAATTCGGATGGATTGCTGAAATAAGTTTCCAGAAAGGAAAACGCGGTGACGTTTAATTTACAAGGGAACAAGTTGAAGCGGCGAGACCGTGGTACATTTCGATGGCATGTTGTTCCTTCTTCCATGTTAAAACCGACGACAGTCCTGTTACGGGTTTGTTCTAGGTGTGTTTCCAGGTGCAACGTGGCCTAGTTCCGGCTGAAAGACGAAACCGGATTTGTATCAGTGCCAAATTATTAATGTGCTATTAACTCTAACGTCTAGGGCGTTTCTATAGCAACCAAGAACATGAGCAATACTGTTTGGCTTAAAGTTGAACGTTACATAAGAACAATGATATTTTTTATTTTTGTGGATAACTAAAGAACTCGTTAAGAAAGTACGACATTCTTGAACGCTTTTATGGGGAAACTAAATCTTACTCAGATATCTAAAAAAATTATGTTTCATAGTGGAAGGGAGCTACCTTTTACTTGTGTAAATCAATACTGACAGATGTCAAATTTGACAAGGGGGCGGAGCTACACATTTAGCAACTACGTAATTTCATTGCGATTGCGCCACTGTTCATCGCCATTGATTGTCATGGACAATTTTTGACATAGGGAAAAAGATCTGGTTTTGCATGACCAACCAAGATTTTTTATTTATTTATATACCAAAATTGATACGTTCACAATTCGAATTTCAAGACCGAGAAAACTGTTATTTTCTCTTTCCTTTTAATACAGTATCACATTCTATGAGCAAGTTTTTCTTTCCTCAAAGCAGGGAAACTCAATGTGTATAAAAAGTTTCGATTTGACGGACGCGATGAAGACAATTGTCGTTCAATGGGAAAATAGGTCTAGAACTGTTTTTTTTTCAATGCGATGGGGCCTCAATTTCAAAGGATTTGAAAAGAGTATGCTTTCCATCTTCTTACCAGCCGAATGCCCAAATTGGCAAAGGTCTTACGAGGGGTTCCATTGTCACCGGAAACCATGGGAAGATACCTGAAGGTGAATTCGAAAAAGCTGGGAGATCTGACCGGCACCCAGAAAAGAGACTTTGTCGGTGAGCCTTGACAGTACCTTAAACCTCGGGGGCAATTTTGCGTATACGTTACAAATCGCAGTTTATTCTCGTGCAGAAGCACCACTTGCGTATTAAATGAGAGAAATTGAAGAAACGAAGGACTGAAAAGCTGCTTCTGTCCGAACGCACAATCCGTCCTTCCTTCACATTACGCTTGGCGAATCCCAACACTCATCAGGCGCATTGTCAGATTCGTCAATCTGGATCACTAAGAATAATGCTAAAATAGATATTTGTATTACCATCAATCGTTTACGTTTATCTTTCTGTTCTTTTTAAATTCGTCATAGAGGCTCCTTTTATCCTCGATTTTGTGCCAAACTTCTTTGCCTTCATAGTGCACTGCCGAAAACTGCGTCACTCTTCCTGATTAAATTTTTCTGATTTTCATGAGCCTTTAGTTATCTCGTAGAGTTTCAACACGATCGTGCTTTTTTCACTATATTTGCGAATTTTCGAAAGGATCATCGCTGCTGTTTTCTGTAGATGTTTAACTTGCCACCGATCGTAAATCACTCTGTATGCGTTAACAATTGAAACGGTAAGAGAGAAATAGACGGTGTCCATATAACAGCCTCTCGGTCTCCTATGAGTTTATTTTTGATTTCATAAAACATCAATTATAGGAATGTATATACAGGGTGGTCATTTAGTGCGGTCTCGGAAGATTACGGCTAAACAATTTAATATTTTGAATTTATTTTTTTTGCGTTATATAGAACTCGATTATGGGTCCATTCTAAAATTGTTTTCGTTTTATACAGGGTGTTCTAAATAAGTGAAAAATATCAAAGTTATATTTTTTTAAATAGAACACCCCATATTTTATTACTCGAAATAAGAGATAAACATATGACTAATCAAAAATCGTTACACCTTCCTAAACCTAAATGTACAGGTATTCTTCGAAAAATAAGATTTAAGAAAAGGTAGCAAAATTAATAATTTGATTTAAATTAAGCAAGTCATTTCCTTCCAAAAAGAATGCAATTTTCATGTTATTGTTTGGACGCACTGTATGAGATATTTCAATTTTAATAATTCTGGCATAAAATACGTCTCATATCTAAGGTTTGGTATGAATTTCGATTTACTCCAGTTTAAACTTCCTTCAAAACGAAGTTTTTAAAATTGCATGATTTTTTTAAAAAAACTTAATTATTTCGAAATCCTTAAGATTTAGGACAAGTAAACCTTAATGAAACTTACATTTATTTTTCTCAAGAAATCTAAAACGATATTAATATATGGGGTGTCCCATTTAAAAAAATATAACTTTGATATTTTTCACTTATTTAGAACACCCTGTATAAAACGAAAACAATTTTAGAATGGACCCATAATCGAGTTCTATATAACGCAAAAAAAATAAATTCAAAATTTTAAATTGCTTAGCCGTAATTTTCCGAGACCGCACTAAATGACCACCTTGTATACGAGGTTAACAAAGGCGAATTTTAAAATTGGTGACAATCATACAAGGAGTTCCAAAAAGGCGGGGCATCATATATAATTTTTTTTTTTAATGAGACAACCTGCATTTTTTCACGTGACAAAATCCTCTATTTTCCGTTGGTTGTTGAAACTCGGCATGTGTGACACAAGGTTGTTTTTCAATTAGCAATGACCAACCAAATTCGGAAAAAAACCCTCAGGCACTTAATTCGGAAAGTATATGATGATGGCATGAAACGCCGAAACATCGTATCTCCGAAAAACTATTTTCAAGTTGTAGCGCGAGAAAAAGTGCCTCAAGAACGCGTTCTCCATGTTTGCGGTTCTATGTAGTTTAAGGCAGAAAATAAATGAAAAGGAAACAGCAATTATCGGTTTATTTAAAAAGTTAAAAAAACGAAGTACTTCTCTCATAGACACAACTTGGCTCCCATTTCACAGGCTCTGTCTCCTGCGGTTTCCGAGATTCTCACGTTGAGAGTCTAATATCAGACACCCTCTACAAAAGTTACTTGGGTAAGGCTCAAGTGGAGGAATATTAGTTGAACTTGAACAACAATATAAACCTATCAAGACTTGTTAGATCTGATACCCCTTTAATCAATGAAAACTTTGATACGTTTACTTTTAATATCTCTCGATCAAATTAAATGCAAACACGGCGCTGCCGCCTGTTCCGCCCATTTTTCGGAAGCCTGTAGATTAAAAATACGAGCACGACGCTTTAATAAATCACTGCTTTCGACGAATAAGCGCCTGTTAATAATGGCAGAAAATTCTAAAAACAAAAACAAGACGTCAGGCCAGATATCTAATGGAAGCCGAAATTCTTAACGCATTTGAAATGACAGGGTCATGATTTATAACGGTGACACGACCTCCTCAGAGCGTCGGGACGCCGTAATAGCAACAAGCGCAGGTGGTTGTCTATACAATACCACGATGTTGATGGCCCTTTGCTTTCCATTAATCACGTCGAAGGTATTGAAATCGGGGGTATCGAGACACTCTCGAGTAGATAATGGAATTTTTAATCACAAGCCGGCTTTGTCAAAGATGAAACTGGCACTTACGCAAATGGACTCATAAAAGGCAATTCTCTCGCTTAATGTCAACAGAAGAGGATGTTTATGTTCCCTGTGGGGTTCTCATCCTAAATCGTCTTCTAGAGGTTTTTTTTACGTCGAAAACTAAAATTCTTAATACTTATGGATGTTGCACATGAAATAAAAACCTGAGGTCCTCTCTTTTATCTGGGAAATGTTTAACCAACGACGACTTAAGTAATTAGTTATTGTTTGTTCAATAAATATTCCATTAACTTATCTCGCCGAGTGAGTCCATCGTGTTCTCACCGAGTAGTTAGTAAGCAAGGAAGCAGAATTAAGCTGCAATTAACTCTGGATTGATTTTCACCGGGACTCTATATAATTAAACTTTTGACGGCTGGTATACAAACAAACCCAAATCAAAACAACTCTCGTGCCTCGACACCGATCCCATTTCCTATGTTCCTTAATTAATCCTAAAAATCGGCTTATAAATGAAGACTCCCTTGTGCGAACAATTTCCGTTGCTGTTGCCTAATTGAACGACTTTTTCCAACGAACTAATTATGGCAACGTCGCTTTCGGCGGTTCTTGTTGCAGTGGTCGCTACACCGTCAGTGTTAACAACTTTCGGCTTTTAATTATAACAATTTTTATGACCTAATGAATTGATGTCGACAGCATTTTTTTCGATTTCCATGATGCTCAACGACTTCCCGATAACACAAACATGGTAAAAAACAACGTATTCGGCGAGGCAATCGTGGTTAATGAGAGTTTTATTTTCCATAATGCACTTAAAAATGCGACAACGCCATTCAACAAGTATTTATCATTGAAAATTCAGTCGGCCTCAGCGCTTTAGTTAGCTCAGATCAAAGCGCAACGTCAATAGAACCCGCAAAGACCTGTTTGCACAATTATGGGTTCCTTCATGAACGTTGCTTGACGTCTGATGGAATTTGAAGTGTCTCGTGGAGCATGCTAAAGGCACAACAAATTCTAAGCTTCAATGTTTGTTTTGGCGCTTCATCTTTGAACAGCTTCATTAATAATGGACTCAGGACTCTTTATGTTGCTTCAAAATAGGTTTGAATTAATGACGCTTGTACTTTTCTCCTTTGAGTCAATTTGGATAAGAGTTGGTCGTTCCTGCAAATTATAAATTTTTAATTTTTATTTATTTTTATTTGTTCTTTTCCTTGTCATTCAATGTTTTATACTTAGACCATGAGATTTCAGTCTTTTACATGTTCTCTCTTTTCTAATGTCACGCCGGATTTCCAAAATTACGATTTTATTTTTCCAATTGCCAATTTAGAATTTATATTTCTCAAAAGAAGATGATTGTGCATGCACTAAAAACTATTTTTTTACATTTTAATCTCTATTTTCTAAAAGGTAGAATAATTAGAAATTAATTAAGGTGTTCGATAAACAGAGTCATTGAACAATACGTAAATAAGGGCATAAAAATGGAAAATCCACAAGTTATTAAATAATTTTCACACTTTAAAACAATGCTGAACTTCCGAACGGTATGAGTTACATGGAAATGATTTTTACGACTCCCTAAATAGAAAATTCGATATTCCTCCCTTATTCATGGAAGGGAAATGCCATTTTACCTTCGGTCGGTATGGCAACAAAAGTAAAAAAGATTCGGTGTTAAACTTTATCAGGCATGACGTTAGGTAGTGCTCTTAGCTGAGCTCTCGACGATTTACCATCTCTTTCATCAACTTTTTCTTTTGACATTTATAAACTTTCGAAATCGGATTCGAAAGCTTTATTCTTTAAAGTCCTAGAAAAATCCTATTAGAGTATTATATAGTACATTGTGGACCAAAGTATGCATCCTTGGCCTCCTTAAACTGTTAACGCCTTCTGCTTCGCGGTGGTGATCAAAAAATATCCGAAGGTCAAACATTTTTAAAGTTCACATTCGCTGAAAATGAGTATAAGGCGTCTTACTTCAAATATTCCTAAAATTTTTAGGCAAAGTGGAAACAAACAACTATAGAGAGTGTGGAATTTGAAGTATGACTTATAGATGTCATAAATGTCAACACATTTGACAGATGTCAAATGAAATATGTATTCACCCTCGTTTTGGAAAGTCAACATAGAGGTGTAAAAAACCAATTTCCACAAAGTAAAACTGTTTAGAAGTTATGGCTCTTGAAAGTGTAAAAAGTATTGATCGATATCTGAGCTAGCAGACCTTAGAGAGATTATAATATGCATTTCTTCGAAAAATATTCAGATATCCAGAGAGTAAAGTGGATCATTTTATCTAGGACACTCTGTATAATATCTTACCCTATATTTAAATAATGAGAAGCAGAATGTACCTCGTTTGGTTATAAAATCGCCCAAATTTGAATGATTTTACGCCCTTTTAATCACCTGCTCCTAAGGTCGCATTGCATTGACTATTTTTTCTTTTTCTGGCACAGGCATTCCAGCAACATATGTTAATAGGTATTCAATGATGGCAACTTAACGTGCGACCTTTTGTCAGGGGAGATGAGCTTTGCAGGCGAGACAACATTTAGGACGTTTTTTATTAGGTTAATAAAAAACAAAAAAAAACATGTGCTTCTAGGGATACGTCATAATACCACGGGTTATGTGGTTTGAACGCGGCAATTCACCAAGATTTAGAATGCCCTTAATTAGGACAATTTCACTTTACTCATCTTATTTTAAAAGTCGCGAAATTTTAGGGGTCTCTCTCTAACATGTCATGTTGTCATCGAAGGTACGTCATGCGCCGGCGCAATCGATCCATCTGTGACTTAAGGGATCATGAGGATGTGATTTCTTTCGATTCAGCCGATATTAATAAGAGCATCTCTCATTTACCGAAAAGGACGTGGAAACTATTTTTTAAAAAAGTTGTTACATTCAGTTCTTTTAGATACTTGAACGTCGCCTTTCTCATGGCGTCGTTGCTTTCACTATTTACCTGCAAGACGTGACAATATTGCCATTACTAACGTTTCTTATTGTTTTTTCCAGGCATAGAAAATCATGAGTTTCTTCAATTCGCTATCTGAGTATGTCACTAACAGCGTTGCAGGACTGTCGCTGAGCCCGAAGCGGTAAGCACTATAGCATGACCTAGCTCGCAAGAATAGTCGAAACGGCTCATTTTTCAGCCATTCTTGAGAGCTTGTATTTCGGAAACCCGTTTACTAATTTTTATGAAAAAAAAAGCTGAAAATCCGTTTCTTCTAGAATCAGTAACGAATACTGGATATGGACATGCTTAGAATCACTCACTGCATTTAAGGATAAAAGAATATTGGTTGATGTGCTACACTTTTTTGAGCCACCCCGTACCTATATATGTCTATAATATTAGGAAGAATGAGATTTGTTATGTTTAGAGTAGGTATAAAAATAACCTGGAATTGTTTTTTTTTTAAATAAATCCATGGGGTTACACAACACTTTATTTAATAATATAATCGACAACAGCACGGAGGGTGGAGGGAAAGAAAACAACAAATATTTCCCGGGGCTTAATTCTATTAGGAAAATTTCCCACCGGCGCTGGATACTCAACTTCAATTTGTAATGCCGTCATTTCTCATTTTTATTACAGGGGTACATTTAGCCCTCGTAAAGACAACATGGCCGTGGGCTTTGGAGTATCAACTCTTAAATTAAAATTAATTTCTTCCATGGTTCAAAAAATTACGTTTTCAAGCAAACTGTAATTGTAATCGCAACAGCAGTAGCTGATTATTTTCATAAATTTTGGGTAATGACGTAATGTTAAGGAGTAAAAAAATAAACAGATAAATTATCTCATTAACACTCATAATTGACGGAAAGTTAACGCCAGGTATGAGATGTGTATAATTTGAGTCATGTGGAGGAAAACAATAAAATATCTGGGAAATTATAAAAAATACAAATTAATGCCTTATTTTATTTATTAATTATTATAAATATTATAGGTTTTCACGAAAATTTTATACAGGCCGTTTCTTAATAGTTGATAAAAAATTGAAATGGATGAATCATTTTAAAATAAAAACTTCATACAAAGGCATGTCCTAAATTGCTTCCATTTTAACTTATAGCGTGTTGAAGTTTTTTTTCATTTCTATTTTCATTAATTTCTCTGTTGTTTGTAAAGATAATTATTTTAAATCTGATAGTAACAATCATTTTCGCCTTACAAACAATCTAAAATTACTATTGTTTGAAATACTTTACGGGGCGTTTTTTTCGTGTTCGCTCTCAATGTTTTACGTCAGAGCTTTTTTATGATATTTCTAGATTTTATCCAATAACTTGATTTAATCCCTTATGCCTTCTATAAACTTTTTTGTCTTTTCAGTTTTTTTATTAGGAACGATAATTTAAAAAATATTTGCAAAAATTAAAACTAATAATCTGATTTATACTCAAAGTAATTTCTAAAAATGTCTTTCTCCTGCCAAAATACCATACTTTCCGCTTCTTCTTATGGACTGCTGGACTCGATGAAAAATTTCAGGTGCACTCCTAATAATTTGATAAGCAATTACAATATTTTGTAATTTTACTACTTTGCCGCTTGATTATATTTTTGGGTCACTCGGGGCGAACATGGGTAGATATATCTGCAAATATCTTTTCAACTATGATTCCTAATTAAAAAAAAATGAATAGGTAAAAAAGTGAATAAAAAACATAGGGGATTAAGTGAGATTAAAGAATAAAATCTAGAAATGTTATAAAATAAATTCTGACGTAAACTATTGAGAGCGACCACGAAAAAAAAAATCCGCTGTAGAGCATTTTAAATAATTATTTTTTAACTTGTTAATAATGCTGAAATTATTTTTATTACCAATTTTGAGTAACTTATCTTTACATGTAACAGTGAAATTAATGAAAATCGAAAATAAAATTAAACTTTAACACCCTGTAAATCAAAATGGAAGCAATTTGGGACAGGTCTTAATATCAACGTTTTACCTTAAAATAAGTTCATGATTTACTCATTTCAATTTTTTCCATCCGTTAAGAATCACCCTGTACCGTTGCACTAGGCTACATCTAATTTTCGTTAGACGCGACGTAACTCCAATCTTTTTAATGAATTTGTGTAGTTTTTATTTTCAACTCCGGTTCAACGTTTAATTGCGAACAGAAAAAGTATGAAGGTAAATACCGACTAAAGTTTACAGCACTCTAAAATATTTATGAATCAGTGCAGTACCCTCATGCAGTAATGCGAGAGAGGAAATAATGACAACGAATAACTGATTCCTCAATTTAGCATTCACATTTGTTTTGCGTGAGCATATAAAATAGGCAATCACTAGTGCTGGAACGCTGCACATAACTGATATTTATTAACCCATTGGGATGATATTAGTATGCATGAGTTCACGAGCAGTATAGGTTTGATCATATTAAATATCAAATATTTTGATAACTATAAGAAATAATTTCATTCAATCACAGCTACAGTGAAACTTTCAGTGAAATGCACCGAAAATGCAATCCTAACTGAAAATCGCATTTCTCTGGCTTCTTTTGTATGTTTATTTTGTAAGGAAGAGATGTGTTACGTTTCGAAGTAGAAAGAAAAATCGAAAAGTTGAAAACTTTCGTGAAATTCCAAAATCCCTATATTGAGAGTCTACACGTATTGTTACGACGGGCAGTCAGACTATACGTACATATTGTTGCAGCAGGCGGCCGTGACAATAAGTATGTATGGTAAACGGTACGATAAACTAGGTAGAAACCTGTTGGTACTTGAATTGCAGGAAGCAAGCAAAAATCTCGTAATTATCTTTTTTTGCCTATAGAAACAACTCTCGTGCATTTTTAATGTCATTTCTTTTAAGAATGCCCAATTCGGGTTTCCATTCGGTATTTTCTTGTCAAATAATACTAAAAATGAATTCAAGGTGTTTCCAAAAAACACCTCCTCATGCATGATTTCTGGCAATTTTACATGAACAGCACCATTGTTAATTGTGCACTTTAGGTTTTTTACGTTTTAGAAATGACAAAACATGAAATATTTACCTTCAGTTTTTTTTCTGTTTTCAAAAAGGTGAATAGTAAGTCGAATTTTTTGCAAATTTTTAATGTTTGCGATGTTGCCTTTTAACATTTTAACTTATGGTATCAAACTGATCGAAAGTTTTTAATTGCACTAATCTATGAATCGTACGTGTCCATGTTCGTCAAACCTATAATTTAAGTGGCAATTTCCATTCGTGCAACAAACACTCTTAAAAATTGTTTAAGATACATGAATATAAATAAAGACAAATAATAAATTCGTTGTTCATCGTTTACAAAGAAGCCTTGTCACGAAAGCCGTATGAACCTAGTAGTTTACGTCTACTTCCGGGGATTGTAACATCATTTTTGGCTTCAAGGTTCGTTCAATTTGTTACTAGCTGAATTCACCCTGGGATTTCAACTGTATACACTAATCTGACTATTTTTATTTGCCTTTCGGGCCAGTTTCGACAATCCCTCCAGAAACTTTTCAGATAAAACTTTCGGATTCGTATTAACTAATTAAATATTTGCGTCAGATTTGCGCTACTTCCGTCCCTTTTAATCTTCTTAAGAAAAATAAAGGAGAAAGTTTTGGGAATTACAAAATATAAATTACGCTTCCTTCTAAATACGTATAAAGTTTAAGCTTATAATTAAAGCACTGTAATAGACAAGACAATAAACACACTTGAAGGCACACGTATTACATGTGTAGAAGTTGCAAAATGACACATCTACAATGACATCACTAGGGCGGCTTTAATGTGTCTATTGGTAAATTTTGTATAGGACCGCGGTAGCGCGATGTTACTTTATTGATAGTCAGTAGACAGAGGAATAGAAAGATATAATTACGCTTTCAATACGACTCAAGACAAATCGATCTTTTCGAAGGTCTTATCCCAGGACCCTGCAACCAATGTCAATTTTCGAGTGGCATTGACAGTAAGAGATAGCTGCGTCATTTCGAGTGACACATCACATCGACAGTGCCACATGACTTTGACAGTGGCTGTACCCTAGCAAATTGCTTCGAAAGCACGCCACCATCTTATTGTTCCGAAAATTCCGTAATTTTTAAGAATTTTTTAACTATATAAATTCGTTCAAAGCAAAAGTATATGTCTTCCACAAATGCACTAGTTTAAAATAACCATTAACTCATGTAATAATCTCCAGGTTCTCCCTAAGTCGTACTGACACATCGGAAAGCTCTGCGGGAGTTTCGCCTGGTTCGCGAAGCAACTCGGGCGACAGCAACACCCCCGGCTTTCCTAAAGTAGTACCAGCTCCCGGAGCCTCGGCTTTGGTACAGCGCAGACGCAGTACCCTTGAAGCCTTGGTGCCCAACCCCCCAGTGCGTAGGCCCGGCTCCTTCCGGGTGCGCTCCCCCAAAACCACGCAAGATCGCCCTTCGAATTTCTGCTGTCGAAGGCAGAGCTGGCCTGAAATCGACCACCAAGTGAGGTCCGGGTAAGTCCACTGTTTATCTGACAAGTATTACATTGACAGATGACATAAATGGCATGAACGAATGTAGCAAACGTAAATTTAAAAAAAAATTGTAGATTGTCGACTTCCTTGGAGAGGTCACAAGCTTTAAAGTCGAGATTGTCGTTTTTTGGTCTCTGTCCCTTTGCATGCAAAAGGGTTAAAGGACAATTAACCCGAGACGTTCGCGGTCGGCGAGCTTCTGGAAGCGTAGGGAAGGTCTGTTTGCTCGCAGCATCTGCCAGGAGAAATTTCAATTAATCGTCTCCCCGAATGGCTGTCGCTATTTAAACAAAACTTGGATTTAAGCACATTAGCCGAGTACGGGTAAAAGCGAAATAGTCCTCGCTTCCTAATAAAACACCTACACGTGTGTATAAAACGTAATTAAAATAACTGCCATTCATTCCAGGGCATATTTGATACGATTGTGTCCAGGATCGATCCCGACACCCGTGACCGGTGTTAATAATGAGGACGGCCTGTATTGGATTCAGTGTCGTTGCGGACATAGAGGAGAACGGAAATATCTGTCGGTTATTGCTTATTTTTAAGGATAAAAGCACAGGAAAACAGAAGCCCCGGACAGGCAGGTTGATTTTAAGGCTATCTGGTTCAAGGTCATACAGGAAAATTGTACTATCGAAGACTTTTTTGAGATGGTTTATCGGATTTTTATTTACTCCTGGGGCGAGCGCGCATCGGACACGTGCTCCCATCTCCTGTTGACCCAGGACATACATACATAGGTTCGATGTTCTTAATAACATATCTCAGAGTTTCTAAATTTCGTTTTGTACGACCAAACAAACGCACCCGCACGAAAAGAGTAATTGAAAAACCCCGACAAATTCGGAAAAACGAGAAAGACGGACCAGTCTGAGATCTCTTTGTCTTACATGACAATCCCCCTTCGTTTTCCTTTCAGCCACTGTGTTGGAGCGTTTCCAAAGCTATTTTTTTCCTTTCTTTGCGTTTTATGAGCGTTTATTTACGTGTGGATGTAAGTGTTTTTGTAACAATGGCAGAAAAAAATAAATGCTCGATAGTCTCTTCGCCCAAAAATGAAGAATATGTCGCCGTGGATATCTGTGAAAGGAAACATCCTGTTGCATTTTATTTCTTAAAGGGGACAAACAAGTGTTCAAATTAAGGGGACGAAGTTGCACATTTTACTATACATATACAGGGTGTTCCGGAAACATTGGTACGACTGAATATAGCCGGTTAGCGGATAAAAGATCAGAGCCGTTCAGCTAAACGGGCCTTATAGGAAAATTGGTTGTTTTCATTATACAGGACATCCATATAATTTTTTGAATTGAGTGAAATTGGAAATAAATGTCACAGCTTTTAACACGTAGACGTAACATTCGCTGGGAGAAGGAGGAGGAGGAGGAAGAGGAGGAGGGGGGTTACGACACATTCACTGAAAACATTTGTTTCAATATTTTTACGGATTTCGATACCTCAAGTTGGTCTCTACTAAAAAGATATTCTTTAAACAAAACCGCATCTCTAACGATTTCCGGGATATTCTCTATCAAGCGAATCCACGAACTTTCGGTCTAAAATCCAATTCGGTTTTAAACATTAATTAGTATTACGAAAATCGCTGGACCTGGGCACCGCATGTGTTAAGCAGAAATTATGAATGGGAAATAGCCGGTCTAACAATTAAATACTGTACAGGGTATCCCCGAAACAATTGTGTAAATGATTGTTTCGTGCTCGAGAGTAAAAAAACTAGAGCAATTTTGTTGAGTCTTAAAATGTCAATTCTCTGTTCTTTTCGTGTGCTGAGTCGTCTTGCTGACCATTTGCTGAGTTAGTATTTTCCTGTATAATTCAGTACTTATCGCGTCCAGTTCACGTTTTTAGTGCGCAGCAAAATGTAAATTCTCGAATTAAATATTAATGTGCCTTATTGAATATTCTTAGGTTTATATATCCACAAAACGATTTATTCTCTTGAATTGACAAAGTTAATTCCTTCTTTGCAGTTCTATCTACATTTCAATTAAGTAAATGTGGTATTGAAATAAAGCTTAATTTGCGTCAAGTAATTGCTTTATTTACTTGAATATTCCAAATTCTCATGTTGGGTAAATACTCGCGCAGTACATTTAACGTAAGAAAAGAGTTAAAAGAAATAGGTCCTCCTTCAGTTGATTTCTTATTCTATTACGTTAGACCGGCTCTACATTCTTCATTTAAATTAATTTATGTGGTGTTAAGTAGGGAAATTTATTTTATTTACGTTTAGATATTCAAAACGTGTGTTCACTTTTTCTGTGTGCCTCTGCCAGCGACGCTCGTGGGCTTCTCTATCGCATTCGCTGCATAAATTTCCTTCTCATTCCCTCTCTAACTCTTTTCCTGTTTGTCCTATTCTTGTTGCAGTCTTTCTCATATAGTCGATCGTATCAAATGGTTAATCTCCTCCGGCGTTTAATGGGTTTGTTATGTTTAATCACGACGTTTGCTGAGCATTTCGACGGCGCTACCCTTTTTTTCATGGAGAGATCTAATGTTTTTCGTAATGAAAACTGAAATGGTAGAATAAGGCAATAGTGCTGTAATGAAATACTGAATTCAACAATTGGCTCAGTTGGCGAGGCACGTGTGTGCAACTTCAGTACTTGGATGCGGCGATCGTATGCCCACCATTGTGTTGTGGTATGGTATGGTTTGATGAGCTATTCAGAAACAATAAACGGCGCTGGGTCACCTTTTTCAAGAAAGCAAATTGTGGGCTTTAATAGGTACATGCGACCCGGAATCGTTTCTGATATTCGATGCGGTTATTCTAAATAGCTTTTTCGCACACTTGGATAGTTTTAACAAGATCGTAACAAACAAACCAATCACAATGATGACTATGCTGGAGAAACAGTCCACGTGACGACCAATAATGCCAATATCCGAGACTAATAAATATCTACCAGTACGATTGGCTGCCTTAATCAGACCGATCGTAACAATTCATGGCCAATAAAACATACTTTTATTCCCTTAGTAGGATTTCTATGTCGTAATATTCCCCGATACTAAAAGATATCATTCGAAATTAAATAAACCGTCATATTCTTTCTATATGGTCTAGTGGTAAATACGATTTAATTAATGATCTCGAAGTTGAATGAAAACTTATTAATGATTGGTTTTCACTAACGAGGCTGTTCCTCTGCATGGGGCCAAAGGGCAAATACTCGCACGCCCATAAAACACGAGATATATCATCATTTGTGGTCTATATTACGTGGGATAAGTTACCCTAATTTGTCGCGAAAGAGGTCTCTAGTAAAGTATAAGAAATTGCCCTTATTTGCCTCTTTCGCTCGGGCGAATAACTTATTCTCCTTTGGAGGAGTTTTTGTTTTAGTTCGTGACAAAGTCAAAGGGTCGTTTTTCCTCGACGTATCTGTTTCCGATGGTCTCCGATGGTCTCCGATGGGAGGTCCAACAATCACTCCCAACTCCATTAAGAGTAAATTGGATGTTAAACTCTGAATTCGAAGGTTTATATGTTCGAAAGTTCGCCATTCGGCGAGTTTCTGAACAAGTTCTATAGGAGGAACAGGTGGAAATTTCAGATGCTATAATGCGCTCATTATTCAGTAATCTTTCAGTCGATTATTGTTAGTATAAACTGGAAGTTTATCTTTGGAATTCACACGTTTGTACGCCAGATGTCTGTCCAATTTTATAACGTAAACGCCCGAAAACTTTCTCAAATCATCAATTTGAACCAAATCATTTCCATAATGTTATTGTTGTTCCAACTGGAGTGCTCGACTAAAGCTGAGTATGGTAATGAATGAATATTATGTTTAGCTTTGATTCATCAAGACGTCAGCCAATTAATGAAATGCAGATTTCGGGTCAAAAAAGATTGACCCCAAATCTCCCCGAAGGCGGGTGACTCCCGTATCAGAAACGGAAAATTTCCCATTTCCGGGTGATTTCCCCTAGAAATCAAAATTGACGCGTTCGGGTGTTTTCTTCTAAATCTACCAGGAGCTATAAATTAGTCTGATCTTATCGTTAGATCACGGTGTATATAATTCAACCGGCCCTCCCTTTTAATTACTTACTACTAGGATAAGTATTTAAGTCAATGACAACTGTTTTCATTGCTGAATCCTTTAGGATCTATATTTAGAAACAGACACTTTTCCATTTTTTTTCCTTGAAAGGCATCGTTAAAATCTTTAGGGCCCCTCTGCGCATTTAAGGATCTGACTCCATCTTAACCAATACATACTTTGCGGATGACCAGAAAGACCCAATGAAAAATCCTGAAGAAGTCAACCGTACGTTTTTCGCAGATAACGCAATAATTCTCAATATTCATTTATAATGAAACCCGAATGTGAATGATAAAAAGGAGAGAAAAAGCCCACAAGATGTAGATTTTCTTATAAAGATTTTTTTTTATCTTTACTTGAAAATATCAGCATTCTATGCATTAATAAATGTACAGGATCTCTAAGGCGAAACAGAATATAAATAATAGATGAAGTTAAGATTTAGAAATTAAATGCTAAAAGGGCACTCCCTCAATGGGTGACGGCAAAACAAGCGCAGGCACTAGGAAGTAACGTCGTTACATGACGAGGGCTTTTATTTACGTCACGCACAAAGTGGCAATTTCAGAAATTCCCTTGAAAAATATTTCATATTGTGTCTAGTTTACGAAGCAACTGAGAGTCAGAGAATCCTAAAAATTATGATTTCATGAAGTTTGCGTTCATAGCCTCATTACAAAACAACTTCATGTGTAAGTTGTGGTCCAGTGGATATTATTGTTCACACAATACACGACAGATAGTATGAAAATATGAATTATATGTATAGAAAAAAAAATTCATGTATTTTAAGGAGACTTTACTACCTGTGGTGTTCAAAGTAAACCTTGTACGGTTCTCACTCTTTTTTAAATTAAACGTCCAGCCAGTGATTGATCGAAATATTTATTCATTTTTCCTCATTCTCATTATTTAATTCTTCGTTTCAATTTGTGTGCTTCACTTAATTAGAATACTCGTTGCTTTTTCAATATTTTTCCAATTTATAATTCAAATTGAATGCAATACGCGTTTTTGTTTATTTTTAAATATTTCGATTGTACTGATACTTCTTTGATATGAGGGGTTGAACTATCGACACATAAACAAAAATTGAACCATTGCTCGGGTTCTGCGGACCAATTTCCCAAAACATTTACAATAATAGAATTTATACATCTGAGCCCACCGTTTGATTCGTAACAGTCAACATGTTACGGTATGATGTTTCATGATTTTTTTTGCAAATCCAACTTAGTAGTTTCTTCAGTGTTGGTCATAGAGTTTCTGAAATACTGCCAGAGAAACTTAGAAAAACTATCCAGCGCCGTCAGAATGCACTTGTAGTTAAATTAGGCCATCTTGGGGACCACTCAATGAAACCTTTTCTATCAATCAAATGTTTCGGAAAATTTTGATCCAAAAAGTTACGTACGGAAACTGTATAGTGTGGCGGAGCGCCATCCTGTTGAAACAATACATCATTCTCTGGGATCTGATCGTCGTTTTTAAGGATATCGGCAATGTGAGAGTACATAAAGTTTCGATGCAGATTGAGGTAAGATTTACCCTTCAGGTTATTATGTACAAAAAAAGAAATTGAATGGCCCCCCAAGTTCGCCTGATTTATTACCATTGGACTTTTTCTTATGGGGTTATTTAATAACTGTTGTTTATGAAACGAAATATACCTCTTTAGAAGATCTTCGCCACCGAATAGTGATAGCATGTGGTACAATAACTCCTGAAATGCTACAAAATGTACGGGAATGGTTTCAACAAAGACTATATTATTGTATGGAAGTAAATGGGTCGTAATTTAAACGCTCAATTAAATAAAACATTATTGAAAAATTGCTTTCGATTTATTTCATCGATGTTTTAAATGGGGTTTTTAGAATATTTGAAGGCGGAGCAAACGAATTTAAGCATATTTGTAAGGAGAATTGAAATACCTTTAATTTGATGTGCCACTTAACCCCCCGTGCCATTTAAGATTCTTGAAGGGGTTGCCACCCCATTTAGGGGGATTATTCTACATCTACGAATATATGATCTAAAAATTGTTCCTCTTAATAGTAAAATTGGCGTGTATTGGGGTTTTCTAAGAAAAAAGAGTTCATTTAAGATATTTCAGGTGGACTATTTTAAATGGGCGTCTAAGGAAACTCTTTCAAAAATGCGGCAAAAAAAAAGCATCAAGAAATAAAGTTTTCTTTATATTCAACGAATAACTTAGCCAACCTCGTTCACGATTTTTTAGAGAAAATAAATGTCTGCCAAGAGCTCCAACCCAATAGTGACTTAAAGTTGTCGAAGTTCGAAACCCATTTGTCATTTTAATAGTTTATGTTAAACCCTTCAAACCATCAAAGGGTTTAATTGAACCCTCAACGTCCCTAAAACTTATTGTGCAGGTAGAAGCGCCACTCGAAAGTTCTGAATGTGTCTTAGATTCAATTAAATCGTTATTCGAAAGTATCAACTAAAGCGTCTACAATTTCGTGTTTAGAAATCACGCTTTTACTGCTGTTCGATACACTTTCAGACCCATTTCTGAAGGGCATTACACATTCAGAGTCTTCATCGTCCCACGAGTCACAATCAGCCCCATTTGTCAGAGTTTTAGATTAAAAAATTAATGTCTGAAATTATCCTTTTTATTCTTGCACTTTTTGAGTTTTAACAAATCTATTTGTTCATTGATGTGAGACGAGTAATGGTAAAATGTAGAAAGAAGAAAGTTTGCAAGACAAAGGACGACATGGTGGCATTTAACTACTGAAGACGACGGTTATCAGAAGGGGTTTACGTGTTCCACAACTTCTATTTTAACTCTGAGTTTGAAGTATCCACACCTCCTGTATATTCCGGGTTATTGTCGGGTTTCTGTGAAGGATGGTTTGTCGAAACTGACTCGACATCCAATCCAATGCCCCGATTCAATCGGATTGTGGTTCGAGGCGGTAAGTTTTCCCTTCTTAATGAACTTGCTATGGTACTTTAATAGGATGGAAGGATGAAGGGGAGATTGCTGAGTCGATTACGTCATCACCTTTGATAATGCTCATCGCAAATAAAATCGAAACGTGAAGGAGGAACTTCCTTGGACCAACATATTTTAGATCACGATTTATCAAAGTAATTTGTCCTGATTACTTTCCTATTTTAACTTCATCCATAATTCATCTGTTTCCCCTCTGTGCGTCTCCCCCCTCTTGTACTTTTGCCTTTTTTTTCGTTTGCCTCTAGGGTAGATTATTCAAACTTTGCAAAGTAACAACGAACGCAATAAAGAGAGAACAAAATTGCAATCGCCATTGGAATAACTGCAGATTTTATTACCACATCATCTCTGATTTGTTTCTGACTACATTCGAATGTTATGAATTTTATTAAAGTTTTATTATCCTCAGACAGAGTCTCATCGAACATCAAACCATTAACCATATAGGTTTATTACTGTATTTACAGCTTTGAGAATCTCAGTAGTTATTACGGAATTTGAAACGTCCTCCTGGTTCTTCCGTGTCATCCTTTGAAGTATATTTAAACATCTTTAATGCGGTAGAACTAATTATGCGGTGCTAAAAATTGAGTTAGAATTACTCAAAGGAAATTAATGCTCAGTCCACTAGAAAGTTCTCATTAAAACTTGTTGAAATGTAAAAAGCTATGCAAATGCTATCAAACTTACAGTTGCAATAATATAAAACGCCATTTACTCTTATTCGTGCCAGAAGTTTCCGGAACTTCAAAATGTGCTGGCAAAAGATAACATTTAAATAATATCTCTTGCGCCGAGGGCTGTTTCAAATACGCGTTTAGAGCAAAGAATCTAGAGCGAAAACCACCACCTCGCTGCAAAAAGTGTAAAAAGGTATACGTCAAACAATACTGTTTTAATTAACCCATACTGAACTCTTTTATAAACAAACCCAATTAAACAGTAACTAACCGAAATTAAAACATATTTTAATTGACCCTCACAATGTCTGCGGAGTTTCAAACTCGGCCAACAAAGGACGAGGTGAAAATTGCGTTTCGAGTTGTTTGGTACAGAGCTAATAAGCGAAACATTTTAACAACGCAACTCTGAAACTTTCCCTATTAATCTAACACAATTCTCTTTCAACCTATTGCAGAGTTCAAGAAATAGATGGGTCCTACTTCGAAAGCTTCACTGCCTTGGCCTGGAAACAAGAGAATCAGAGACAAAGCGTCTTGAGAAACGCAGAAATGGTAGCCTCGGAGGCTCCTCTCCCCGAGCACGACTTGGGGATCAACCCCATTGATTACGCCCCCCAACAGAACGAGAAGGAGAAGCTCTATGTAGAGATGCTTTACACCATTGCCAATACTGTGAGTATAGATATAACTATGTACGAGGAACTACTATTCGCTCTTGGAGCATGAAAACGCAGGCCATTATAATTATCAGATTATGTATAATTTGCAATGTGACGCAAATACACGACCTCGCTTAATTAAAAAAAAAGCATGCGCAAATAGAAAAAATTAACTACTTTTAATTTGTTGGTTAACGTACTAGAGCATGCGCACCTCGCGTCATGCGCACAAACGTGGCAGTTCCGATTCGATTTTCTTGCTTCGAGGCAAATGCATTTTGCTCTGCACGTTATCAAAAACTTAGAGCTATGTGATGACGCATCGTATTTACATCATTTCAATCTGTAAGTGGAGGGCCATCGGTCAGCTTGCGTGGATTTTACGTTTGCATGAACCACGCGCTTGTGACTCTTATCTTATCTTAAAATACTCGGTCTTTGAACAGTCCCAGAACTTTTGATAACGTCCACCGCAGATGTAGACTAAATAAATTTCTTTAGACCGTGACTTTTTCGACACCCCATATTTCGGAAATGAAACGATTCCGGATAAATATTTATTCGACCTTCGTTCCTTATTTCAGTCCAAAAAAGATGCCCTTAAATTCCTAGAGTTTGAAACGTTGTTTCCAGTGGTATTTGTCAAACAACAATATCGCTATGTTTCCTTGGTTCAACGAAAACTTGTAATGTAGCACTCTGTATTCGGATTTCCAGATACAGGTGTATCTTATCCCACGACTTGCCGGTCACAAGGTCTCACCGACTGCAGGTCAAGAAGTTCACTGCTATTCTCAATTCTCACTTCAAAGCACTCTCCTATTGGTACTAGGAAGACCTCTTCCCACGTTTTCCAAATGTTCGCTTTTAAAAAAGCTCAAATCGTTTAGTTTGTCATTAAACTAATCGGTCTCTTTTGAATCAATTAAAATGTAAATGGTTTTTGCAGTACATATCGGGATTACGTTTTGCAGAAAGAAGCGTAACCTCATTTAAAAAACACTCAATAGCTATCCTCATTTCATATACAGAAACAACTCTGACCCGATTTTTCAAACTCCAGGTAACTGTTTCTGCATGATAAATTCCATGGAAATGACGAAATTAGAGCCGAAGATTAGTCTGTTTCTTTATGCTCATAAAATTGAGCCCTTAAACAGCCAAATATATGGTCTACCACTTGTTGGACCACCATAAAGGTAAAAGTATGTTGGTAAAATGATTTTTTGTGTGCAACACAAATCGATGTCTAAACGATATTCTTAACCATTTAGTAGTTTTCAAGCTGTCGAAAACTAGTACAGAACTGCAGGGCTCTAGATAATGAAAACTTTAAGAGTTATTTACAGTTGGAAAATCAAACTGATAAAAGTATAGATCTTTCAAAGAAGTCCATGAAACTAAATTGCACCTTAACTTGATAGATTTAGTAAGTTAATTAGAGAATACATTAATGTAATTAATAATTTAGATTATAGTGAAATCGATTGTGACAATAACTCGCTGACTCAACTGAAAAGCAGCATTGGTTTGAAACATGAATTGCATGTTTTGGCAAACTAAATAATAAACAGACTACGGACACTGAAACGTGAAAGAGAGTAAATTTATATTAAAACTAAAGATGGTTTATTATCGCATCAACCAAAACTCAGCGTGGAGCAACCTTTTAGTCCATGAAATGAAACGAGTCAAATGTAAGTGTCGGCCAGATTAATGGAAAATCTCCGCTTGATATAAACTAATTTCTGTAGAAAATATCTCTAAATGTTCTGTACGGTGAATTTTTTGCTATTAAGGTGAACTCTTAGAATCTCACATTTTTTTATATCAAACTGAGAATTTTCTTCATCGAGAAAAAGAATTTGAATGGTGTTTTCAGTTACCTTACCACAATTAACTTCAAAAAAATATGTTTCGAGATATTTACTATACTATATATATATATATATATATATATATACAGTATCGGACAAAATTAGAGCAACTTTAGAAATTGAATTTCAAATTGACATTGTTTCTTTAAAAATAAGATTTGTTACTATCGGTAATATGTTTACAGCCCATTATAATTTACACCTGAGACTCAATGTTTAAAAAGCACATTTTAGAGGAGAAGGAGAAAGAAAACCTTTTACCACCACAATTGGAGCGACAAAATTAAAGCAACTTAAAAATTATTTCAATGAATATTATATTTAGAACAATTTTTTGTCTATTACCATTAATATTTAGTCCAATACCCCTTGTTTTGAAGAACTAGCTCACACCTTTTTGGCATTGAAGAAATTAAATTTGAAATGATGTCAGGATCAATAGACTTCCAGGCGTTCTCTATTTCTTCAAATAAATTATCCTGATCGGTAATATTTTTTCCTCGGATTTTGTTATCTATGATATTCCAAAGGTTCTCGATGGGATTTAAGTCCGGAGATTGGGCTGGCCATTTCATTGCCTCGACTTTCTTCTCCACGAACCAAGCTTTTACTATTTTCGCAGTATGTTTAGGATCGTTGTCGTGCTGGTAGACAAACTTAAGGGGCATTTCCCATTCGGCATATGGATACATAACATTCTCTAGTATATAATGATACTTAAATCTATCCATTTTGTCCTTAATCCTATAAAGTGGACCAGTTCCGAAAGCAGAGAAACAACCCCAAACCATAATATTTCCTCCTTCGTGTTTAATGGTGGTTTTTACGTACTTTGGATTAAGTCTTTGGCCATTTGGGCGACGTACCCATTGAGCTCCATCACTTCCATAGATGCAAAACTTGGATTCATCGGAAAATAATACTTTCTTCCACTGTTGAGGAGTCCAATCTCGGTGGTAGGTGGGGAACAACATCCTGGCCACCCTATTTTTTAGTGAAAGATGTGGTTTTTTGGCAGGTTTCGTTCCTTTGAAACCACGTTCTGTCAATCGACGTTGAACTGTTCTGGAAGAAACACTGACTTCTCCTGCTTGTGCAATAATCTGGCGAGCTGACATTTCAGGATTTTTTTTACTTAGCCTTATAAGACGCCTGTCTAACTTCTCTGTCGTTTTTCCTTTCCGACCACCTCGTTTTAAATTCGTTACGTCACCACGGTCAGTGAATCTCCTGATAGTTTTTGATACAACATCTTTTTTTATGCCAAAAACTTCCGATATAAGTTTTTGCGATTTCCCACTCTCATATGCACTAATAATTTTTTGTTTTAGATCAACTGAATAGTGAACACCACGAGGCATAATCGTAGATGTTAGTTGTTTAAAAGACCACAGGAAAGTCAGAAATACAAAATATCTAAACGTTGGTTGCTCTTATTGTGTCGCAAAGAATTTTAGATCAAAACGATTTTTTTATTTTTTTATTCCCAACAACAATTTAAACTATTTATAGCAAATGTATTTTACACTAACTACCTTAAGCTGAATATTTATGATAAAATATTTCACGATTTTTTAGAAAACTTAAATTTAGAAGAATATTTCAAAAGTTGCTCTAATTTTTTTCCGATATTGTATATATATGTATTGTATAACTCATATTAACCTGAATTCCCCTGACTCTGCGTTAACGAATTTTAATATTTTTATCTCCAGTGTTGCTTTCTACCTAACTGAACTTTTATTACCTCTAGCTGATCCTTAAGTGAAAGAAAGTTCTCTCAAGGAAATAATTGCTTATGGAGTTTCATATAGTGCTTTCTGATTTAATTTGAAAAATATAGCTATATTTATTACTTCCCTAGTGAGAAAAATTAGATGTACACTCAGCTCGCTAAGCTTAAAAACCCTTAAAGACATGCCTCATCTTCGTTAATTAAAATTAAAATTAATCTAGATTAATCATATCTGTTAAAAGTCTAAAAATTCTGCTTGAACTATGTACATATTATATTAAGAGACTTGGAATCGGCCGATCCATGTTCATTCAAGAACACGAAAAAAAATATAAGCAATTTATTGCTGTGCCCATAGATATTAGCCAACCGATTTCTCTCTTATTTGCATAACATAATAAGTATTTTAAAAATCTTTAAAACTATATGTTACATATAAATTCTACTTCACGAAGGGCTGCGTCATTTACGATTTTTAAGCTGGGTTAGCAGGGAATAAATAGTGGAATGCACACTATAAAGGGACACAAATTTAGATCTCTTGACGGTTAACGTTGATATGTTTTTGAACTAGATCTAGTTTTTCCTACTATTAGAACTACTTAGTGAAGATGCCTTTTAAATAATGAGCATTATATTGCTGCTTATACTTATACTGCCGAACAGTAATCGTCACGGTTAGACATATGAGGTAAGCTCCACGGTACGTTCACCGAGAGTTTATCTGCATATGTTTTATGGATAATCCGTGAGTTATACATAAACATAAATTTTTCTATTTTTTTTACCATTTATGTTGGTTTATACCTTTTTCTGCTGCTATGAATCAGTCTTTATTGATTACAATACTTATTGTTTAACGAATAATTTATTTTTTACTCAAAATCAACGCTGATGCTAGATAGATTAATAGAATTTAAAAAATATCTATTTTTTTATTACGGAATTATTGTTCGCGGCCATCAATTTTTCAATCATTAATTAGCTATTGAGTTACCGATACATGCATTTTCGATTATTCGCTTAATTGGTTTAACGATTGCTAGTTTATTATATCCGCATCGCAATTATCTCAATATCGTTACTTAACAACGATCGCTATCAGCGGGGGGTGAATGTAATACATACAAAATTCCCTGTACGAAACACTTTTCCCGATCCCTATAAGACAATCCAATATATATAAAAAGCAACTTGCACGAAAATCCGCCAACTTGTCCTCGTTATTCTCCAATCATTCCAAAAACGTTACCCAACTTTGATGGACCTGGAAAGTCGCTCCAGGACACCGGGAGCCAACTTTCCCATAAACTTTAAATGGAAAAACTTAAAAGAAAAAAACCTGGAAACGTTGTCCTAGGAAAAACGATCTTTGATAATGCCTGGTTTAAGTTAAAGAGCGGTTTTATCATCCCAGAAACTTTAGTGAAAGCTGATAATGGCAACGTGGTTTTGATTATCCAATTTGGTAATACTTCCGATGCTACCTTACAATCTTTTTCGACGAATAAAAGCGTTGATAGGTATCACTTTAAGCAGCGAACCGCTATACTCGTAGAAAGTTCAGTCCGCCGCGTACCTTTGATCAATTGAGATCAAAGTAGCGCCAATAGAACACGAAAAATTCTATTTGTACTTATAATTTCATTACGCATTTGATTCCCCCGTATCATTCCACAGTGCGATCGCTATTTCCAGCGGGTGTCAATGGAAAAAAGAAATTTTAAAGGAAAGAAATATTTAAACAATATAGTGGCGGATACATTCTTGTTATCTGTTACGCGTTTTATATTAAATCATAACTCTTCAAAAAATTTACATATTACTTTGTGTTTCGAAGTCCTTAAACAACACACGTGGTTGTCTCGAAAATGCAAAGACATCAGTGCAAATCAGCTACTTGCTGTGCATAATATTGTTCTAAAACAGTATGAAAATTCATTACGTAACACCTACAAATAAAAGCTGATATTCCGCTATAGATCACTCTAATGGTATTTGCAATTTACCGGCAAAGGAATAGAAAAAATACCATGTATTTTTTCGTTTTTTGAATTCAATTCGCTCGTTTATCTATTCATTTTTCCAATACAATTACTGTTGTGCTTTATATTACCGAACCTTTACGTTTAGGTGGGTGCTCCTGCGCCTGGTGGCCAATACGCCCATTACAAGGAGGACCTATACCTCTACGGTCAAAGAGCATTCGGCATGCCTCCCGACAGGCACTACAGGATGCTACACGTGGCGGGAGAGGAACAGCCCCCCATAGTTGTCCTCAGCGTCGTGGTCATCGAGGCTGAAGGTTTAGAGGCGAAAGACGCCAACGGTAAGCGAATTATTTGTTTGGGGACAAGGTGGAGGAAAGGTTTTTATTTAGAACCATATACCTAATTGTGTTATCTCTTACGGTTCACTCAAGCGGAAATTGTTCTGTTTCTAAAAGCACTTTCCGCCCGAATTCCCACCCGGGTGAACGCCACTTTCAACTTGGGTGGATGTTAACTGATACCCCAAGCATGCGATAAAGCTTCGGCCTCTTGTATCACTTTACGTCTCACATAGAATGTACTCATAAAATGGCTCTACACAATATTTCGACATGTGCTCTCAAAATTTACCATCTGCAGTGATAGACGTTTTTACGTAAACACAGTTACGAATTCAATAAAAGGGCAGTTAAAATTATCGATAATTTTTGGAAAGTTTGGACAAAGGCAAATTAAGTTGATAAAGAACACTTGTGTGTGCAATACACGAGTGCTTTTTCAGTTTTAGTAGCATGAATGCAAAGTTGCCAAAAATATAGATTCCTTGTCGTTGCACAAATTGCATTTAAGAAGAAAATTTCATTAATCACGTCCTCGGATGCAGTCGAAAAATTTAATTTTTTCCGTTGCTTTTACTAGTTGCCGATAATTTCAACGTTTCTATGGCGATTTGAGAAATTACTGCTGTAATTCGCCAGCGATTGGTTCAGCTTAACAATGCGATGCCAGGAGAACATTGTTGGAATATCAAATTTAATAGATGAGTTAAATTCTCATTAAAATGTGATTGTAAATAAAACAGTAAACACGCCGCAGTGGATAGTATTCATTACCTGCAGTAGCCAGCTAGTTTTTTCTTGTGTAATTTAACATTAAACGCAGTTTCCTTGATTGGTGCGATAACTTTTGTGAAATACATCTGGCCCGCCAATCAATTATTATTATTTACCCGAAGGAGGATTAAAATATTGTGTTGTTCGATAATTAATGTCGTTTTATTCTCATAGATGGCTTAATTTATACATGTCGAGCAATAATGATCTCGTCGCTTATATTATTATATGCCATTTTAAAGGTTATGTTTTAGACTTTTTTCCAACGAAAATTGAACGTGATTAGTAAACAAGAAGTTGTTTCAAATTTAAGTTGAAGATGGACAATCAAAGTGAGCATTATCGACACATTTTATTATTTTACTTTCGAAAGGGCAAAAATGCAGTACAAGCTCAGAAGAAATTGTGTGATGTTTATGGTGAGAACCGCCTTACTGAACGCCAGTGGCGGCGTTGGTTTTCTCGCTTTCGTTCCGGAAATTTTAATGTCCAAGCTGCACCACACACTGGACGCCCAATTACCATTGATAACGAAAAAATAAAGGCCTTAATCGAAGCTAATCGGCGTATGATAACTCGAGAGATAGCAGAAAAGTTGAACATGTCGAATTCAACCGTTTCTCTGCATTTAAAAAAGCTTGGGCACGTTAGCAAATTGGATGTTTGGGTTCCTCACGAATTGAAGGAAATTCACCTCACCCAACGCATTAACATATGGGATTCTTTGCTGAATCGTAACCAAAACGACCCACTTCTAAAAAGAGTCATAACGGGTGATGAAAAATAGATTGTCTACGATAACGTAATCCGAAAACGATCATGGACCAAACAAGATAAACCTGCGCAATTGACGTCCAAAGCCAATATTCATCAAAAGATTTTGCTATCTGCGTGGTGGAACTACAAGGGTATTCTTTATTTTGGACTGCTTCCGAGAAACCAAACTATCGATTCGAATGTTTACTGTTGTCAGCTATCGAAATTGAACGAAGAAATCAAAAGAAAACGTCCTGAACTCGCCAATCGCAAAGGGTACTGTCCCATCATGGTAACGCTAGACCCCGTACGTCTTTAATAACGCGTCAAAAATTATTGGAACTAAATTGAGAGCTGATACCTCATCCACCATATAGTCCCGACTTGGCGCCATCAGATTATTATTTGTTCCGTTCTCTTCAAAATCATTTGAATAGTAAAAATTTCGATTCTGATCCAGCCGTTAAAAATGAGTTAAATCAATTTTTTACTTCTAAAAATCGAGGCTTTTTCGAACGCGGAATTTTCCAACTTGCCGAAAGACGGAAAAAGGTTATCCACCAAGATGGCCACTACATCATTGATTAATATTTAATATTAATATAAGTATATTCACTTTGAAAAAACATAAAAAATACGACATTAATTATCGAACAACCCAATAATTTAACGAATCGGAGAGCACTTGAATTACGGCGGAGAAAGACATACACGAAAATTCGGGCAATAAAAATTGTTTAAATTAGTTTTACGCTGGTCATCAAATATTAACTGCCAAGGGCAACAAGTAGTCCGGAAAACTATCGTGACTCAGTTAAAACGGGGGTGTAAAGCTTTTATTGCTCTTTCCTTGAGGTTATGTTTGGTAAAACTTTTTTAAACATGTTTAGTTTACTGTGGATTTTTCATGCTTGTAAAACAGAAACTCTCTAATCCTTCACCTTTTATTCGAAGCAGGGACAACTCAATCCTTGACTTTTAAATGTAAAGCTGATATTGAGCTAATACAATATCCTTTAATTTCATTATAATTTTAGATGTACATGCACATACGGTTTCTTTCGATGAACCGAGATGATAACAAAATCTTTAATTTTAAAATAAATATCGTATATTTTGTTTTAATTTTTTTGGATTATTCCTAAACCTTGAAGCAAATTTCGCTTGCATTACCTTATAACAAATTTCATTTAGTTCCAAGTAAATGCATTTCGCCTTCCTATCTTTATTTTTATGGTTTTTTATAGTAATTTTTTTAACAACTCAGTGCAAAAATACACGTTTAAACTAAAGAGTCGTCATATTTACGACTGACGACTCTGTAAAAAACACGATATATTCAAACAGGTACACTCAGATACAATTAATCGTTATTAAGAGACCCTGATAGTTCGGATTGAAAACACCAGCAAAATATTCATATTTATTAGATAGGAGTAATTTATTATTGCTTCACAATATATTTTTTCGCTACTGCAGGTGCCAATTGATTCCGCAATGCCTCCTTTCAGTTAATCTGAAACTTCCAAAATCTCCATTTTATTCACGAAATCTCGTATTGTGAGTTATTTACCTTTTACCATAACTACTGCATAAATAAACGTTCCACCTAAGCATTAAATGCTTGAATTGATTATAAACCTCGGCTATGCCTAGATTTACAAATTTTAACTCTGTGCGTTATTTACTCATTAGAAAGTTTACGAATACCTTACGCTAAGTGTGCCCTTACGATAATACCTTACCATAAGCAATTAAATGGTAAACCTTATTTTAGAAGCTCTCTAAATTGTGTTTGCTGGAGCTATCAGCCAAATTGGATCGGATGAAGACAAAACCTGTATCGTTTACTTGATTTCAATTTGAAATTGAAATAGGTATCCTCTTTTCATCGTTAAAATAGCTCTATATGATGGACAGCAAAGTACTCCATTTTCACTGAAATATTTCGTAGATCATTTTTGGAGACTTCAAAGGTTTTAAATAATTCCTTTGGGGAGATATCTCGAAACGTGAAACTCTCCCAGCCTTATTCCGGCAACTTTCAAAATTTTGTCTGACTGTCATATCGTTTCCCAAAACTATCCAAATTTCAAACAATATTTCAGAACTCCTCGCCAGCATCGCTCTAAATATTCGTTCACTTTCTTTAGTAATTAATATCACTCGACGTTCTGCTCGACTTTATATCGTTAAAACGACGAAACATCCTAAAGAGGAATCTTATTTATTTTATCTGCTCAATAATTTTATTCGGTATTCCCAATAGCAAGCAAAAGAGGACAGAAAAATATCGATTTTTCTGGTCTGAATGATATATTATATGGCTTGAATGATATATTATGAACATTCCATTCATCGACGAAGTTTCAATCGGAATTTTTATAATCTTCGTCACATTTCAGGCTTCAGCGACCCTTACTGCATGTTAGGCATCCAGCCGATGGCAGCTCCCAGTTCCCCACAGTCCCTGATCCCCAATCGGACTTTGTCCGACGCTTGTTCTCCATGTGGCCCCGGGGGCAGTATCGGTGACATGAACCACAGTGGAAGCAGCGAGAAACTTAGGAAACATCACAGGTAAAACGACTTAAAGTTCATTGTTCTACATACGTCAAGGGAACGTTTCAGTTTCAAGCTGAGCTTTAAGCGCAAGGAGGGTCGAGTCAGGGAGCACAGGGACAGCCTGGGAGGGGCCCTCCCAGCCAAATTTATTAGGGCGACGTCTGTCAAGCCGCACACTTTAAACCCGAAGTGGAATGAAAAGTTCCGATTGTAAGTAGAACAGAAAGTAAATAGCTTTTTTCGAGTTTTTGTTGTGTGCGTCTATGGGGGTCCTAGGTAAATGTCTTTTTAGCATATAAGATCGAGATTATGTTTAATAAAATAAGATAGAACCTAAATTAAGATTAAAAAGAAAAAAGATTCACACAAAAACGTTTGTAAGGTTCTTTCCCGCTTATTTTATTTAGTACATAAGATCATAAAATAGCCACAAAGCAAGAGCTTTTTCCTAACGGAACACCCTGTAACTGACTCAATAATTGCATTCTCTTCGAAATTCTGAACAAAGATCGGATAATACACATTTAGCCGTTTTCACAATTTCCAATTAATATCGAAATTATTTTTCGCCGTTTACCTACAGCATGTCCACGATAAGGATATCCAGTATGGGGATCTCGTGAGCTAATAATATAAAGCGAGGGCCTTTTGTGCGCTCTGCCCTTTGTTTCGTCGAATTATTGGTGAAGCCCAAAAACTGCCAGGAAAGCTTTCAAGTAAATGAACAAGGGCCTTATCACATTCGTCTCTCTTTAAGGTAATATTTAATCCTTTGGATCGTACATTTGCCCTCTGGTATTTCTCAAAATGCTTAAAATACAACAGCTCGCATACAGCATCGTTTCTTGTGCTACGAAAGCGATAAATCAAATTTGATTATCTCTAGTTTTATATTATTCAAGCTCTATGCTTTCTTTTGCGAATTCTCGGATATATTTGTCCGGACAATTTTCTGAAAACGTTCGTGATAAACAGGGAAATTTTATTAGTTTAAAAATCAATTTGCACGGAACCAGATTTGTAATCGGAACGGGTTAAATATTGAATTACCATTTAAATCTCGCTTAATTCTGGAATTCTAAAGCTGAACAAACTAAAACTAATGCAGATTGGGCTTATTATATAAATAAATACGCCATTTCTCGATTTTTTAGAGATTTACATCTAGACCGACAACCAGCAATTTAGGTCAAATAAATAGGAGTTATTATATTTTCACACGAACATTGATAGCTTTTACTGGCTCATTTATATTTTTCAATCTCCGAAATGGTCATCTGTCTGCCTTGCATAATTAACGAATGAGTGATTTCAGAGCAGAATTTTTCCATATGGGAATCTTATAAATGACCGAGGTAGAAGACCATCAAATCAACAAAATTGTGTAAGTAAAAGACTAACGACACGACCAAAAAATGCTAGATACGATTTGTCATTTTAGAATTATTTAAATAAAACTAAATGTAATGAATTATCAATATTTTACATTGGATGTTAGTGTTGAAGATGATCAAACAAATACTGCAACTTTAAATAATCTTGAAAACTATTTCATCCAATATTTTATCAGACATTTCTTGGAGCTACCATTAACCATTTCATTTACTCGTTGCAACTTGTATATAGAAAAAATATTATATCAACTAAAATTAGTTCTTTTAATCTTCGTTTTCGGAACATTTTTTCCCTAGGTTCTGAAAATAGTTACTGGAAGGTTAACAAGGGTTGTTGTGCGATTGAATCCTTAGTAAAGAGTGAATGTTATTTTAGGTTATACGTTAGTGGGCAATTCCATAGGTCCAACAACTACTACTGGTATGTGGGTATTAATCGCAAACAAAATAAGAGAAAAAATAAATCAAAAAACATATATCGCCATGGTGATCGATGGGAAATTAAATATGGACAGGCATTCCTCGTATATTGTTCGTATTTATCTAGTATTTCCGAACACGTTTTCGATCATAATAACAACATTCTCATATTTGTTTTGTTGCTATTACTAAGGGGTCTTTGCCATTTGTTATTTGGTTGCTTTTTAATTTTAACTGATAAATAATAATTTACTATAAAAATTATTCAGATATTTTGAAGTGAATTTAAATAAACCTAACTCACGATGTCTGGTAGAATTGAATACGTTTATACATCAAAATCATATTTTCGAAGTGAAATTATAAGGATACATGGATTCATGCGAAGTGTTGCGAAGCGTCCAGTGGTACTGCACGCATGACATACACTGACTTTCAAAAAACCGCAACACCAAGAACACATCGTACACGTTTGAAATTCTGACATTACGTTGGGTCGGGTAATGGAGAAAAACGATCAAAATATCAAAAGAAAATTATTGTGAATAAGTGAAAAAATTTAATAATAATTTAATAATGGGTGGTATCTCCTCTTAAATTAATACATTCCTGTAAGCGACGTGGCATGCTTAAAATTAAATTGTCAATATCTTCCTGTGGTATTGTATCCCAGGCAATCTGCACCTACTCGCGGAATTCATCTATGGTCTCTGAAGGGCGAGCTAAACGTTGAAGTCTCCGACCCATTATATCCCATACATGCTCTATTGGGGACAAATCTGGAGACCGAGCTGGCCAAGGCAAAGTATCCAAATTTTCAACTTCCAAATACCTCAAAGTATCGTTGGTTACATGTGGTCGCGCATTATCCTGTTGAAATGTGCTTCCAGGGTGGTCGTGAGTGTATGGTACAAGAACCGGTTCTAAGACACTATTAATGTACCTCTGAGCATTTAATCTATCATAAATGAAATCAAGAGACCGACTACCATACCGGATGGCACCCCAAACCATGACACCTGGTGTTAAACCAGACTGACGCCTTTCCAAAAAGTCCAAATTTAATCGCTCTCCTCTGCGCCTTCTAACACGTAACCGTCCATCAGATCGCCATAACCAAAATCGGCTCTCATCACTGAACAGGATTCTTCTCCATTCATCCACCCATTGCACTCTCAGATGACACCACTCCAGTCGGGCCACCCTGTGGTTTCGTGATAATGGAAGCCGACGCATAGGACTATATGACTTTAGTCCAAAACTTCGAATTCTGCGATACATCGTACTAAGGGAAACCTTTCGATTTAGGGTGGCTACCCAGTTAGCACCAAGAGACGGAATTGTTTCAAACGGGGCGCCTGTCGCTGAACGACGAAGTCGTCGGTCTTCGCGTCGGTTCGTCATTCTTGGACGGCCACTATCACGATGACGATTTACTGACCCTTCGTTAGACCAATCTCTACAAGCTCTTAGCACTGTTGATGCGTTTCGATCCAATTCACGTGCAATTTCGCGGAATGGTAAACCTGCCTCGTGCATACCAACAATTCTTCCCCTTTCAAAGGGAGGTAACTGCATTTTGGCGTACACAAGGCATTTTGCACTACCACACATTTAATATGGTACTAACAATAATACCTTTATCGCTATTCGCCTCTAAAAAAATTTGCAAAAAGAACGATCGTCACAGATAAAAAAGTCAAGAAAAACTTCATATCGCATTAACATACGAACTTGAAATTTTTATAATTTTTTTCTCTTTACAAGTCTAAAATCATACCAAAATTTCAAATACGCACAATGCGTTCTTCTTGGTGTTGCGATTTTTTTGAAAGTCAGTGTATAATGTAGCGCAGACTTAAAATTTGCGTTGGAGGCTGTAACTTCCTCTTTGCTACTGAAATTATTGTCGGGTTTGAAAATCTCCATTATCAATCTGATTAGTCCAGGATACCGACACACCGACCGGAACCTTAGTAATAGATCAAACCATCATCTTATCTAAAATAATGGTCGTCACATAAATCCTATCTGAACGAACGAAAAAGATCTGTGAAATATCTGGAATGGAAAGGGAATTTGAATACTTAGGAAAGGGCACTGATTGGACCAGATATAACAAAGAAGAGTTGAATAAAGGATTCGCTCAAGAAGCAGTGAAGGTCGTCAACGAGAAAAAGACACTGAGGAAGAAAAACGAAATTGGATTTGTTTACTTAGTTACAGCTAGAATCGGTGGGGTAGGTACTAAAAAGACGCTATACTAACACCGTTTCTAAACGTCGAATTTTCGTTTTTAGGTACGCAATATTTTTTAATAAATATTACTACAAATCCACGATAAATGCGTGTATTAATTGCTTATGAATACGGTAAATATTTATTTTTTAATTTTAACAATACGCCATTAATCACACAAGTAAGATATTCCTCTGGAGATATTATGTTATTACTATTGTTACCTACACGATGTGTGCACCTGCAATTACATATCGTGTCGAGGTCTCCGTGCGATGTAACTAAAAGATAAAGGATTCTATAAATAGAATCAGCTAGACCGACATCAACTGAAGGAAAAAGCTTTGTTTTCTTATTTTTAGCTAATGGTCCGACTGGCCGGGAGTTAACACCTGACTTGAAAGCAACTCCGCGAGAACTCTCAGGAATTATTTTTCGGGTTACTGAATTTGTATGCTGATAATTCATTGTTTTTTGATGCGAAATAATTTCATGCATTTAAGTATTTTTTACGTTCGACTCAAAAAAGCTTTCCGTTGAGAGCATCTTCCATTTTCAAATTTACAAAAACAAGGACAGGACGGACATCTGGTGCTGGTGGGATTTATTCCTGCCGATTTTTGCCTGCGTTTAGTTCACTCGCGGTGAATGGAACTGACGATACCTAAGAGGGCCGAAACCGACATTCGAGGCGTACAAGTTTATGAAAACAAAAGTTTAAATGCGGCATAATGCAGTCCTGCTGTTCACTTTCGAAAATTTAATCAAGATGCCCCAAAAGGGCCGCGTCAGATGGCGCCGCTAAAACTTTTTCCCTCGCACCCAACATGTCAGTTGTTGACATTGCCCATTTCTCCCGGGGTTTAATTGTCGAACGGGAGTATTGAATGCGGATAAATTGTCCAATAAGTATATTATTTAAACTTTAAAATAGATTTACAACATGGAACAATGGAAGAAATATGATTAAAACTATAAATTTCAAATGTTCGATCTTCTCAGAAATTTTCAGTGAAGAAGTGGGCTTTTCTTGTGCGGAATTAGCCATCGCGCGAAGAAGTGTAATCGGCAAATAGAATTCTCAAATAATTTAAAACCATGGTGCACCTCCAGTTCGAGGTCCTGGATAATTAGACGGTAAAAGAAATGCAGGGAAATTTGAATGAACGACATGAAAATCAAACCGCTTCATTGATGATGAGAATCAGTGTTTGACTTGACTCGAAAACTTCTTACAAACAGGCACCTACATGAGCCCTAACCAAATCAGGTAACTTTTAATGAGTGGCTCTCCATTGCACCTGTTCCAATTTCCAACTAATCCCCCTGGAATTGGCTGAAATGAAGCAACACAGACGAACTCGTTTTAAAGTTATGCATACACCACTACAGCAGATAATTTTAGCACGTAGACGGGTCCAAACCACGAGTTCTTATTGCTCCCAGAGGTACGTGAGGTTACTTACAAGAAGTACGCGAGCCTGAAAGGTCTTGAACACCCTCGTAATAGCAAATTCATTCGACATTCCCCTTGGACCGGTTAAGTTAAATATTCTTTCTTTTCTCGTCCCGAAGCGATATCGATGACACAAACAGCGACTCCCTACACTTAGATATTTGGGACCACGATGACGAAAGCTCAGTCTTAGAGGCCGTTAGTAAACTCAACGAAATTAGAGGAGTTAGAGGTGAATTTCTTATGTGCTTTAGGAATAAAGAACATGGACGCCCTGTTTTTTACTTAGGCCTAGGAAGGTTTTTCAAGCAGGTCTGCCAATCAGCTAGACAAAGTTCCCAGGACGACTTTCTCGGTTGTGTGACCATACCGCTCTCCGACATTCCGTCCACAGGGCTGGAGGGGTGGTTCAAGCTGGACGCCCGGTCTCAAAGAAGCTCCGTGCAAGGCCGGATTAGGTAAGTCGATTTCAAAATTAACTCACTTCCCGGTTAAAATGTTAATTGTCCAAAAGTCTCTCTGCTTAAATTTTAATTAACATTCCCAACTTTTGAGCGGTTTAACGGAAAAAATGACTCCACTGCCATAACTAAAAACCCAATAAAATGAACAATTAGTTCAAAAAATTAATTAAGCGATATGTACTTTAGTTGTTAATTTAAAATGCTCCTTCAGTCAATTAAATAAAATTAAATTGTTGCTTTTCCCGCTTTCAACAGTCGCTGCTCGGTCAAGTGTTGAAGAATGTAGAGGAGGTTCTGCTTAAAAACGACTTTTCGCTGGAAGAATGTTAAAAATACACACTTTATCAATTATCAGGTTGAGGCTTAGCATATCCAAAACGGTTAGAACTAGTTACAGGGATAAATTATAAGAGATTTTTAAAATTTAATGTTACAAATAACAATTTTATAGGCTTAAAATGTGGTTGTCCACGCGTGAAAATCGCGGAAACGCTGACAACGACAACTGGACAGAACTTACGCAACACGAAAGTTTATATGAAACTTTCGTTGATTACGAATTGCGTAATTGGGGACGCGAATCGTGGACATGGAGCGGTGATTTGCCCGGACCGGCTCTGACTATCTTGCATCAACATGCCGTTCAAGGTAAATTTTCACACACTTACCTCTTGGAAAACAGTGAAGAGCTTCGAAATCTGAAAAAAAACAAATTGTTTAAAAATTTACCCATATTTCCATATTTAAAATGTCAAAAAAATGTTAATTTCACCATTTCATACAATGACCCCCTAATTCCAGCGTAGGAAAGACCCTTTCGCGGCCCCAAAACTGTTTTCGTTAACCATCTTAAAGCACACTTCTAAAAAAATCGCCCGATTACTATTAAATCACCACCCACAAATTCTCTTAACGTGAATAAAACGCACCCGATAATACTCAAAATTGCTTTCAATCTCGATGAAGATTTAACTTAAGCCCTTTCGAATAGAGCGTAAAGGGCCTCGAGCAGGATTTCGGGTGCTTAACTAAACAATTTTCAGGTGACCTGACCGAGCTACAGACCGCCCTGGCTCGCTTTGTGGCGGCTTCCAGGATTTACCTAAAGAGCCCTTTAGACCCTCGCTGGATCCTACAATTGTTCACGGAAATCGAGGATTCGTGGCACAACTTCACCCTCACCAGGGAAGAGGAAATGTGGCTGGCAGAAAAGTTTAACGCAATGCAAGGTAATCTAACCATGTAGCCAAATTAACCGTTTTAAAAACAAGACGTTAATGAAACATCGCGAGTAATGCTATTATAAAAGTGCTTTACGACTGGGTGTTTCGTTATGAAATATCTCACCTAAATTGAAATTTTCGAAAGATTTATTTAATGAGTCAAATATTTCATATAATAAATGTTTCAGTTGATATTGGAGAGAAACTGAACTATTTAAAAAATCGAGATTAGAGCAACCATAAAAATGTTTTAAATTCAGCGACAACATAGCGCATAACTTTCCCCTGATGTAACTGATGTACTGGCTCTTACAATTACGATAACTACACGTTTCACATATGAATCCCAAACTTACTTAAATTTAACGTAACGCATAACGCAAGGGAAATTTTTATAGTACGTGAAGAGTACCACACAAACATTTTCTAGGTTCACGTTTACGTATTCTGGTTGGCTTCAAAATTGCCAACAGCACTTTACCCCTAAAAGCAGCATCTTTCTAGAGTACACAAGAACGGGACAGTTTCTAAATGTTACACTACTAATGGGGGCGAAACAATGTCTTGCCTCTGTTAGGGACAAGATACACTTTCAGTGCTAATGCAGGCACAAACGTCAGATAAATCTCTTTGGGGCGAAAGGTGATGATAAGGGACGATTTTTCACGCAGTTTAAGACGAAAAAGGGTCTGAGAGACATTCGTGGGATCCAGTTAATAATTAATGTTTGAGTCAAAACACTCCCCACCAGAAATTCTTTCGTTTTCTGCAGAGAGGTGGCTGCAGCAATTACGTCACCACAGGCAACTCTTCCCCGCCCTTCATCCAGCTTCCCTCTCCAGGTTGGAGTATCTCCTGCGGTGCTTGGCCTATATGTCCAATATGGTAAGAGCAGCGCTCGGTCATTTCTGGGAAATGCAAATAATAAACATTCCGTTCAGAAATCGTTCTGGAAGTGCTGTCCCTTCAATAAAGAGATCAGGGGTGAAATAGTAGCGACGCTGCGTAGAGGCACCCCCGAGTGGTTCAACAGCTTAAAGAATATAATCATGAACCCTGAAGAGTATGACACCTCGTTTGTGGACTTTTGTTCAGAGGTTTATGTGCAGCTAGGACACGGACTCAATCATTACCATCCCTTATTCGAGGGGTAAGTAAATACCGAAAAGACATTTCCTCACAAGATTAAAATCCAAAAGCTTATAAATACCAAAACTGTAGGCGGAAAAACTAGAATCGCTTAATTATTTTTCCAAAATACTCTTGTCTATTCGAATTTACAGGCACGAAACGTTCTTTTCTTTTTAGAACTAATGGAATCCCGTACTTCAGCGTAGTTTACAAACAAATCGATAAACTAATGGCAGATGAGGTAATCAACTTCCTCAATCAAAACGAGCACCCTGATGCGGCCTACAGTAGACTGATCTTTTCAATTTACATGGAAGTCAAAGATTTGGCGACTTTCAGTCAGAATCTTCCCTCGGGTGGCGACCACAAACTGCTGCTGGTACGGTGTCACGAGTGGTTCGAGCCCTCGGTCAGTCACTGGTTAACCGTTTGTAAGGGAAAAGCGTTACAAAGGGTAAGTCCGTTAATCAAATTAAGTGGCATCTTCCAAGTATCCAGGGGATTCAAACTTAATGACTTGTTATTTGTGGCGGAAGTTGTGGAATTAACCACTGAACAATATGCTTGAGAGTAAACCAATTCAGAGTGATTTCGGAGATACACGGAAAAAAACGAAAACTGGCAAACCAGTTTAATTTTTCAAATCGAACTTCTAATATCTGTTTTTGAGATATTTCAAAAAATATCGACTGTTCGTCTTTTTCGAATGCACTTCAGTATTTTGATTATAATGAATCCAACGACCATATCTCTATCAATCTCTACGTTAATCTGGGCAAAATCCACGATCTTTAAGGTCACCTCATATAATTTTTGTCACATGTGATCGGAACCTTTTCGTAGGATTATTAGATGCCTACTGAATAAAATTATGCTTCAGCTATATGGTGAACATACCCCGAATCATGTCAACTCATTTAGGTCAATTCCACTTGATTTCCGTTCCTCGGTAACTAAACTCTGATGTCAATTAGGTTCGAACATCAATTGATTTACAAAAGCCATGCGAAGGAGATAAACTAGTGAAACACAGTTCCTCAGCAGTGGATGTGGTCGCCATGTTCTGCCAGCTGAGGGACTTTTGGAGGTTGCTGCAATGGCCTAAGGCCCATTCCGTGTGCCTGTTGTCTCAGCTCCTGGACTGCATCTGCTCAGCAGCTCTGCTTTACGCTGACATCACATATCAAAGCCTAATGGAGACTGGTTACTTCGACAGACTGGGACCCTTTAGAGTCTGTGACGAGATGTGTATTGCGGCCAATAATTTAGAATACGTGTATAAATTTGTATCTTTACTAGGTAGGTTGTCCATCGATATTTTCATTATTTTTTATTACTGAAGCTATTTGCTACAGAAAATTACTTCGATTTTGTAACGTTAGAGAGCCTAGCCTCGGAACTGCATTTCACAACACTGACCAATCAATTAGATAGCACTTTAAGCCAGTTTCAAGTGAGTTGCTCCTCTATCGTTAATATTTTCCATTCAAAACGCGACCATTTTAGGTTCGAATAATGGACATTTTGAAGCGGGTGGGTCCGCAAATGCAAGAGGCCCTCAGGAAAGCCATGTTTCACGTGGCCTGGTCCCCCGACACATTACCCACGCAGCAAGCAGTAGATCCACTGTTTGACTATTTACATACCCACCTAAAGGCCCTGAACGTATTTCTACTGCCTCAAAATTTCCAAAAAGTGCTTTGCGAGATATGGGAGTATACCTTAGCAGAGCTGAGCCATCAAATGGACGGCGGAGCTACTAACGAGGATCTTCCCGCCATGTTCCACGAACGGTTACACTCAGCTTTGGAGCTGATGGTAGACTTTTTCCATGCCGAGGGTCAAGGTTTGACCACGGAACAGTTACATTCGCTAGCTTTCAGTCAAATCGAGCAGAGGTTACAATATCATCGGACCGACACCGAAAAGCTTGTAGAGATGTTCTATGGCCAACGGTTGCAGGAACAGTACAACATCACTGCGAGTCCTTATGGAAACTTAGCTGTTAGGGCCTATTTCAATCACGACTCTTTGTGTGTGGAGGTGAGTTAAATGTAAATCGATTTATGTGAGTATCAAATAGAACTGACGAATGCAAAAACATGTGGACGAACAATAAAAAACGGACACTCTCCAAATGCACATGTGCGGTATGAATGATGCTACGTTCCATCTTTTTTGCTGTGATAAGTTTTAAGATCAATATCAAACAGGTGTGAAGGTTTTTATTTTAAACAAAATCAGACAGAACTCGGAACAGAAGTATTATTATGTTAGTGTAAAGAACTGCGAACTCTGCGCTAAATATCTAGACTAAACAATGATATTTTTTCACAGGTATTGCACGCTCGTGACATTATCCCTTTGGACCCCAATGGTTTCAGTGATCCCTTCGTCATTATCGAACTTCTCCCAAAGCGAATTTTTCCCCACTGCAACGAACAGCAGACCAACGTGCACAAAAAGACGTTGCATCCAATTTTCGACGAATGTTTCGAATTTAGCGTCACCTTGGAGCAATGCAGGTTGGTACTAATGGATAAATTTTATGCAAAATTTATTGGATGTTGCGAAAATAGTTTTTTATAGATTAAATGAGAAGGCACATGGTGAAACAAATAAATTCAATTTTAGGAAAAAGAATTGGTGTTGCGATGCTGCTCATCGACCAAACCTTTTACTAGAATAATATTTTTTTAGAACTTTGAAGTTCAATAAATTCTTAACAAATTTTGTGTAACAAGTTTTTGAGCAATGTCTGATTTTAATTGGCATAAACTGAATCCTGTTGTCAATGTTGTCAACGATATAGTAAGGTTAGATTTCCAACACCTGTCAACTAAAATTTGACATTCCTCCTTTTTTAATATGAACCAAATGTCAAGATGAATGGCTACTACTCTTCGTTAATTATACAGGGTCAAAACGACTGATTATCATCGTTCTGTTTGATTTTTGTTGTTGTGAGCGCATCGAGTTTGAATGACCATGTAAACGTCCAACTTGTCTTAGATTGGTACTCAACTTGGGCTCCACCCCATTTTTAGGGCTCCTGGGGCAATGATAGCATTCACGGTCATGGATCACGATGTGCTCACAGCGAACGACTTTGCAGGGGAGGCCTTCCTACCCCTGGGCACCATATCTGGGGTGGCCGAGAACTCTTCGGCTGATAATTTCCATGGTTTGAAACCCATGGATCTGGTACTTATGCAGCAACATTACAAAAGTATACGCATTAAAGGTACGAGTCAAGGGGGAATTTTTACTTGCGTGTTAATGTTTCAGATCACCCGATTCTTCAGATATTGGAGTCTCGGACAAATGACCGCATGGCGGTGGAATTTGTGAAAAAACAGAGGCAACGGATAGCCGTTAAGTAAAGTAAGGAATATTAATTAGGGATTTATTTTTATGGAGATTTAAATACATTTGCGGGGTGGTCATTTCGATGAGATTCGGGTTTTTCGCTGAATTTGACAACGAAGCGTATAGAAAAAAAGAATCTTAAATCTTGCTTCAAAGAGACTTTGGCTTGTTGTAAAGAAGTTCATAATCATTTTTCTAACTTTTGTTTTGAATTTACTATATCATGCATTTCATCGCACTTTTATCAACTAAGTTCCACACGAATCGTTGAAATTTACATTGTCACATCAACCTTTTTGGGCTTGTCGTTAATAAAAACCCGAAACGCAAATCTTTAGTTTTCTTTTCTAGACCGAATCTGCATACGGTTAATTCTCTTTTCCGATCTTTCAATTCTAACTCCTTACGTCGACTTGAACATTTTCTACTTCGTACCTAAACTTCTTAATTTTTTCAAGACAATACATAAAAGAGTAAATTTAAATATTTTTTATGACTGTTACACCGTGGGGAACGACTAAAAAAATTCTGCATTAGTGCAGATTTTCTGCTCAATTCTCTGACGCAGGTGCCTTATCCCAGTTAGGGTTTCTTCCTCCTTTGAGACTTCTATTCGATATAGATTTACATTAATGGAATGAATAGCACAGGTTATATTAAATCTATTAACTCTTATTCCAATACAAACTGATTTATCTCTCTCTTAATCCATTTTTCAGTGTTGGTGCCTTTTTTTTAAGTACATGTGTCCTCTTAAATTTGATGACTTGTCGCTCTAACACTTCTGGTGACCTGCGTTAAAAAGTGTAAATGCAGTGACCGGGGCATTTGCTATTTTTGATAATTCCATTTACTTACCAGTTATTTATACATCAAAAGAACCCTTGATCCTGGACAATATAATGCCTATCAAAAGAAAAAATTTTAAATTTGAAAAAAAAATGGCAATTTTACTAATCAAAATCAATGACTAAAGGAGTTTCATTTCGTAACTAGTTATATAAGCAAAGCAGATACCATTACTTCAGATCTCAGTTGTTGTGTACCTTACATTTCTTTTGTTTGCTATTTTTTGTTTAAAATTTAATATTTTTAATAGGTGTTTCGCTTAATAATATCATTTTTTCTAAGAGATTTTGTTCCTGATCCGTTTGTTGATATAAACTAATAATATCGATAGCGTCTTGAAAGGTAAATATGCCGCGTTCAAAGCCGGTTCGCGATTGATTGCCACTATGCAATAAACATAGTTTTCATAGCTTTGAATATGGCAACTTTCATACCAGGGAAAGACCTTTTGCGGGAAAATTTAATAACCATTTTTCATTAAAAAAAAACAGCTGCCGAAGTGATAGATTGTTACTTGAACCGTATGATAGATATTCTTTATCCCAAAAAAAATTGTGAACGATGATTTAACCGTTTTAAAAGTGGTGATTTTCATATAAGGAAAAAGGAACGACCAGAACAGCCTTAGAAATTTGAAAATGCAAATTTGCAAAAATTATTGAACCAAGACCCCACTTAAACGTTGAAATAATTGGCTGAAATCTTAAATGGCGCCCAATCCACCATTTCCGAACGTCTACAGGCATTGGGAAAAATTCAGAAGGAAGGCAAGTGGGTATCATATAAATTAAACGAAAGAGACATCGAGAGGCGAAAAACCATTTGTGAAGTTTTGCTTGCCAGGCAGAAACGAAAGGGTTTTTTACATTGAGTTGTCACAGGTGATGAGAAATGGATTTATTTCGACGACACAAAATGCAAAAAATCATGAGTAAATCCACGCCGACCATCAGCATCACCACTAGCCTTACTGTGTACTTGGTGAGGTAATAGGGGATTTGTGTTTTACGAATTGTTGGATCCTGGCGAAACGATTACCAACGACCGATAATGAAAACAATTGATAAAATTAAATCGGGCATTGAAGGAAAAAAGATCAAAATATGCCCCGAAACACTATAGCGTTATTTTTCAACAGGAAAATGCTCAGCTTCGCGTAGAAAAATCGCCGAAAAACAATTTGGAAAACGTTAAATGGGACGTTCTACCCACCCTCGGTACTACCCGGATTTAGCCCCTTCGGACTGCCATTTATCCCGATGAATGCAACACGCCCTTTCAGAACCACACTCTCATTCCTACGAAGAAATAAAAATTTGGCTTCATGATTGGTTGACCTCAAAAAGCAAAAAATTCTTCCGGCACGGTATCCATTCTTCGACGGAAAAATGGGAAAAAGTGGTTGCTAACGATGGCCAATATTTTAATATTAACGTAATTGAATTTGTTATAGAAATGAACGGTAATATTTTGAAAAAAAATCGGCATTATTAACCAAAACACCTATTGACATTATCCCCTGGCGTCGTTTTTGAGTTAAAACTGATCTCCTGAAAACATGCAACTATCACCTATAATAAGTGTCAAACATTTATATTTTTCACTCGTCTACCTGCCAACTTATACCCATTTTAAGGTTGTAAATATTAAATGATTTATTATGTTAAAAATGGGTCGTAAAAATAAAAAATAACCTCTTATTCCATCGAATATTGAACCACCCTGTACACACGTGAGGCGCAACAGCCCAGAAGTGTTTTGTAAAGGCAAGTGTGCAAAAAATAGTTTTTGTACTCCCTTCCTTAAAGTTCTTACCCTCTATTTTTTCTACAAAAACGAGTATGTCACATTTGACAAGTAACAATCTTGACCTCTAATTAGATCAATCGTTCTTCTGGATGCACTGACTGTTCTTATTGTAAATATGTTTTTATATAACCCATTCCTATATTAAAATAAGCTCAGTTTTCACGAAGGGCTCACGGGAGTGTGTTACTTTTGCACAACAGCTGTGTGACTAATATTATATAATGTTTAGAAATATATTTTATGAACGATTGTTTATTAGATTTACGTAATTCTATAGCTATTGTTATCAGTTGCAGAAGTTTAGAACCATTAGTGCATGAAGAGTTTTATACGTTACGAAACGCTTATTGTATTGTAATGACTACTGTTATTGAGAAATATGTGCGCATTCAGAAATACAATTTGACAATCTCTATGCATTGCATTATCGCCCATTTTTTCCTACTTAAAAATGCGTTAAATCCCAAACTTCGAACAAGCTAGTGCTTACATACCATATTTTAACCAGCTCAACATTCGCTGATACAATAGATAAATGGACATTGTTCGAATCCATTATAGATACAAAAATCCGACTGAAACACTGCTGTTATTTATCTAAAAAAATCAATCTGGTATAGAGGCTAATTTTAAATGATTGTAAATATTGTTTTTTAATCGCTCTACGTTACTAGTTTTGATGTGATAATGTGACTAGAAAATGGATTTTTATGTTTATAGAACGTTCGCTGATGTTAACATGGTTAAAAGGTCGGCATTCATATGTCATAGAAAGACCAGAGCTTCCGGCATAAATAGAACGCAATTTGCGGATTTCTCTGCGTGAAACAGTGTCGTGCAGAGAGCAATTTGGCCGGGTTAAATTTAAACAAACCAGTATTTTCTTTAAAATTGAACTACGCCACCGACTTTGATCTGGCTAGAAATTCGGCATTTATATCTTTGGAATGTCGCAGACTCTTCTGTAAGCTGAAATCCATTCTCGTATATCCCTAAAAAAATTAGAGTCGTATAGAGGGCAGTTTGTCAGGATTAAATTTAGATGAAGATTCATTTATTTGATGTATTTAGTTTAATAATCGATTTATGTGGTTGATCTAGGCCACTGATTTTAGTGCGATGAAGCAAAATAAGAATTTTCCTGCGTTCAAATTGGTTCGGGTTAGCACGTACTTCTTAGATTTAATATATGCATAACATCAATCCCTTAAATAGGTGGAAAGTGGAGCTTATTTTTCATTATAATAAAATTTTGAGTTTTCAAAGGTAGACCGTATTGGCTGTGTATATGCCGTTCCAATTTGTTAAAAATCGGCGGTCATTGCTGTACATGGTTCAGCTCTTGATGCCTACTAAAAGTTTACGTTTGTTTCGAACCTTGTTATTTATACAGGAGCAAAATCATTGATTTTCATTTCGCCGCCTAAAGTTGGAACAGTATATAATAATAAATATGTGTCGTATGTTAGTTGTTCGTTAAATAACAATGAAAGAGCTACTGAAATTGGTAATATGCCTTGAAAATAGAGCACGTCCCTGATTTAAAGGTAAGCAGTACTTCGATCAACTTACTTTGTCGAATTTCGATTTTGAGATATTAATTGTATGCAATGTACCTTGAACTGGTTACTGTACTGGATGTTCCAAACATATCGAGGCCTCTGATCAACTCTTTGCCATACCTCAAAAATGAGTCAATATAAACAGAAATCAAACGAAGGCTTCCAAACGCGCATATCCGTCAAAAAAACTTTCTGCAAAATATACAGGGTGTTAATTTACAATCAGCTATACAGTCAAAGCGACTCTTTTTAAAAATATTCTATATCTACATACAGTTTACAGCTTGTAGGTTACGTTAAGAATTTGACCCATATTTTGTATTCAAAAATTGAGCTAAATTGCGCCAGTAACATATCAAGCCATCACACGATGAGGTTGACGGAAGGTGATTTTCTAGGCCGCAATGAGTCGAATCAAATAATGGAGGAAACTTGATCCCTTGAGGCCCAAATTATTAATGTGCTGTTAACTTTAGCATCAAGCTGGTTTCCATAAAAATCACGAATCTGACCAATACCTATGCTCTATTTCAGCGTTTTCTTGGAAATAAACCTGCATTTGAAGTTAACACTACATCGGAGTAAATTTCGCCCTAATGCGCTTATAAACCTGTTCACTTTCCATACTCGATGTCAATTGAAATAGAATAATGTGTCATAAAATAAATATTATTATACTTGTCTGTGTAAATTAAATTACCGATGGTTATGATTTACTTATACGTAAATGTGATATCATAATATCCAGATCTAACTTGTCTTTGTCCTAATAAAACTATCATAAAGGAAATAGCTTGTTTCTCTGCCTCTGCCAAAATTTAATGTCCCATAGTAGAAGAGTACTCTATAAGACATATAGCAACTTCTAGGTTGTCTTTTGGAGTCACTTGGTGGAAGCCTCACAACTAAAAACATATTTGGACTATCTCTCCAGTTTTGAGTCGCTTTGCCTGGGTTTTCCTAATGAGGAGTGAAGTGGGTAATCTAAACACGTAACAATAAATAATAGCTCTAAAGATGATATAATTCACAGATTTTCATATAACATGAAAATATAGAACTTCATCATACAAATGGCCATACAAGTATCACTTTTTAAAAACATTGACTCAGGTGCTATAAATTGATTTTTTTGAATATAAAATTTTGCATACTCGAGCAACTTCTTGATATCTCCTCCCATATACAGGGTGAATCTTAAGTAATGGGACACAGAGCAACGATGGATTTATGACATAAAAATAATGCAATATAGCTAAATTTATGTTATACCAAAAGTTAATAATAACTGAGATACAGGGTGCCAAAGTTGAAAAGTGAAATCAAATTTTCTTTAATATCTCTGGAACAGTTCGGGCTAATTTCACGAAATTTCTTATATAGGGGTTTTAAAGATGATAAATTCAAATTTATCGACGATTTCGGTGTATCTTCTAAAGGGTGCCACAATCGACAATTAGGAGTCATTTAAACCATTTAAACTTTTGTGCCACGGTGTATGTCATTTTGGACTCATAAAACTAGTTCCCCTATCTTTTCTAGTTAAAAAAGTTATACCTTATTGGGGTCGCTAAGAGCAACGATTTTCGAGAAATTCAATTAAATAACTTAAATTCCCATTTTTTCTACTTGTTGACATTTAACAACAAAATTTTTTTGGTGTGTTTACCACTTATCTATATTACAATAAAAATGAGACAAAAAACACTATTATATAAAAAATAATCAATTGTGTATTAAAAAAATCCAACAATATTTTTTTGTTTATTTACCTTCAATTCATTTAAGCTAAACTAGCGTCTAAAGAATGTCTAGAGAAAAGCTTTCATATCTGTATCAACAGACTGCGTTGGAGTCTCCACAGCTAAGATCTATGTCGTAACACCTGCATTTTATTGCAAAAGGTTTCCAAATTTGAGCCGAGAGCACCATAAGTAAGCCCAACAGAGCCTAAAGCCACTATATGGCTTTAGATTTTTGAGCCCCTTAGGTGGTCCACAGTCAAACAATGGGGTATTTTATATATCATGAAAAAATAATATAACTATCAGCGCCATCTCTTACGAACTGATAGTACTACACGCAGAGTTTTTGTAAAGACACTTTTTGTGGAGTTGTAACATTGAGTTAAATACATATTGAATAGTAATAATTACTTACATACTATGGATCTTCACAGAGGATGCTGCAAATGTGTTTTTAAGGCTCCTGTGAGAACTAAATTCAGCGAAAATAAACCGACACATTTCACGTAAAATGACGAGCCGCCAAGGTGAGATATGGCCGAATGTTTTGCTTTAACGTTAAAAGTAGACGAATAAACAACTCTCGCACTAAAAACCGCATTTTTCAAGCAAAGAAATGCGTTTTAAATTAATAAAATTAAAAGGATCACGCACGACGCCAATTAAATTTCACCGAAACTGACAAATGACAAATCTAAAAAATTGTTTTAAAAAGTGCTACAGATAGAGATAAAAAATTACTTCTCATAACTATACGTTCTTCTCTAACATATAGAGAAACAGTAAAAAGGAATAAAGATCACCATATAAAATCGGTGATTTTACGATCTCAATAAAAAACTATTCCATAACTATTAATTTTTATTTTGAGATAAAATAATACACTAATTAAACAATAAAAAGTTTTTATTATAAAACACAATACAAATATACGTCTTTCACAACTCTTACTGTATTTTGCAGTCAATTGTGGTATTGTTCAGCACAGGAAATAACGCTCATTTATTTTATTTGACTATTGAGGTTCTAAATCGAATGTATAGGGATATTGTTAACGCAATTTATCGTATCAAAATAACCAAAAACCGAAAAACAAAGATTTTCGTGAGTGTGATATTGACAAAAAATCTAAAGGAGACAAACGATCAAGAGCCAGCTCATCTGATAAAGAATTGTTAAAGACATAGAGGAAAATTTTCATGTAAGTAGTTATAGGAAAACATCGTCATTTTTGTCGTTACTTTTATTAACTGTTATCAAATAAATAACAAAACCCAACTACTTATTGATTTAACTATATTCAAGAACAAAACAACATTCATTCACTCCTACAATTGTTAGCTTACAAGCTTTATTGGCCATCATCATAACCAAAATAAATACCATCTTGAAAAACTTTCTGAATATCCAAACTATTTCTCCGAAGCCTTCGACCCAGAGGCTCCAAATCATTATAACACTTTGTAAATACTCTCTCAATGGCATTAATTGCCTCCAATTTTGTGATATTTCGCACAGCCAACATTGAACTCAGAGCTTTGCTTTTGACACAGTTCTGGTGTGTTTCCTTGAAGTTAAATATTGAGGTGTCTCCATTGGTCCAGGCCGACAAAAAGCTACAGTGAGCCAAATTGGCAGCACGGATCTCTGTACACGCCAAATGGTCAATGTTCTTAAAGTCTAAATTGTTCCGACAGTAGTCAAACATGTGTATCATTTCATGGGTGAGGACTGATTGGACTATGCCCTCGCGGAATGCGTTATTGTGGCATATTACTACCTGAAAGACAGTCAAAATCCAGATTATTCCTTATGCAGTAAATTTATAGTTCTTTTGAAAAACAGTATTTTAAGAAAGGTACTTAACAGAAAGAACAAACCTGATTTAGTATGGGATCGTAGCCTCCGCTGACACTGGGAGCGCAATCCTCGCAACTAATATGTCTTCGAATGTCAACAGGGCAGCCTGAGGCTTTCAGAGCGCCCATCATCAATCGAACAAGGGGGCTTGTTTTAATACATTGATAGACGCTTCTCTCGCACTCAATTTTTCTTAATCCTTCTCTTCCCGCTAAGCCGAGCATCACTTTGCCAATGGATTTTGATACCCTGCCTTGACGACGTTCGGGGTACAAATCATATCCCCACTCGTCATTGGACACCTTTGATTCTGGTTGTGGACCGGGGATGTCTTTAGATGGAGGCTCGTTTTGCACATCCACGAATGTCATGATTTGGTATAAATTTACATGGGAATTTAATTTTTTTAAAGAAGTAGTTAAGAATATCTAAATTATATATATGTGTGAAAACGGAAGGTTATGTAAGTGTATTTTGGGGTTATGTTATAAGTAAAGTTTAATATGATGTTCGCCACCTCGTTATAGACCTCAATATGTAATGCCGTGTAAGTTGAAATGTGACACGAATAAGACCAGTGCTATGTTTATGGGTGTTGAAAACGGAAAATCAACGTGTTTATACGTTCGAGGTGAACATTTTGATAGCTCAATTATGTATACCTCGCTGAAATGTGCCAGTCGCCAAATTCAAAACAAAAAAAATGTTTTTGAATCTGATTTTCGTTAAAACAAAGTTGATCCTGGTTCAGCTGCCAGGAGGTTGCCGATTATCCAATTTCAAATATCTCGACTTCCCAAAGAAAAGAGGTGCTTACTTCTTTGTCTTGTCACTCATTTCATTACTGTCAACTGACGTTTTGTGTTATGATTTGTATTATTTTTTTGTTGGAGAAACAATATTCCTAAGTGTTTTTTAATTAAATTTTTGAGTGAAACCTCCTTTTTCCACATCTTCTACAGAAACTTAATGCATGAGTACATATTGCCAAAGCACACAAACCAACAAATTGGGTATGTAAAGAGGTAAAGACTAGACTAAAATGTCACCAATTCCTACATATAAAAACAAGCCTTGCCTAGGTTCTGCACAGGTTTTAGACATAGTTTTTCTAAATAATCTGGCACAGCGGAAGCTGACCAAAAAGAAATTGGGAAGAAAGAAGTTAGAAGTGAAAGATCTGCCCAACAAAATCAAGTCTGTGCTAAGTAGAAAACAACTCCAATTGGAAACTAATGGTCGCATTAATAGAGCTGCTAAAGTGCCTCAGGTATATGCTAGTTCCCAAGGCATAAAGGTGTGTTTTACCAATATGTTTCCACATAGCAATATAAAAACCACATTTAAACCTCCAAAGTTGCTCTCTTTCTGGAACATATCGAGTAGAAAAGACATGTCTAAGAATGCTTGCAATTTAGAGAGAATCAGTGATACTACCAATCGTAAAAAAGTGGGAAAACACCTTAAAAAAAAGAAACTCTCTATGGTTCTTAGATCAAAGTTTTCAAGTACCAAATTGCCTCAAAATAATCTAGTCATCAAGAAAAGTGATTCAATAAGTCAAAACCGACGTCTGCAGCTCCAACCCCCATCTAATAAATCTAAACAAAAAGTTCTTGTACGAAAAAAAGCGCCAGTTCGTTTGAATAGAAGTGAAAATTCAGTCATTGAAGATGTGTCATCAATTATTAAAACTACAGATGAAATTAGCAACTCTATAATAATTGAATCTTTAAGTGAACTTGATGGCTGGAAAAAGACCTTACCTCAAGGTCAGAAAATAGTAAATGGGGTTATCACAAGAAACCAGTTACAAAACCTGAAAGATAAAGGTACTGATAAGTTAGTAGTGGAGAAGTTGCAAGTCAAGGCTATAACTAATCCTTCTGTAAGGGGAAATTGTTTTTATGCAGATAATAAAACCTCTAGTATTTGTAATAAACAAAGTAAATCAAAATCAATCTTATATAAAGATTTTGAAAGCTTTCATGAAAAGTATAATAAGACTAATATTAGGTCTAAGTACAATGTGACTCAAGATGAGTTTGAGAGGTTTTATAAGGATCAAATGGATGCAAAAATTGCTAAATCTCTTACAAAGAAGCCAAATTTTATGTCAGGGTCTATTTCAAGGCCGTTAAAGGAATTTGAAAAATTTGAGCTAAACTTCTACAAGTCATGTGAGCAGAAGCTATGCAAAATAAAATCAGGATCTTTTTTATTGAAAGGACAAAATAAGTTAAATTTTATAACTCATCGTAAGCACAAGAATTCCTCTCTCAGTAGCAGGATAGTGCTAAAAGAGTTGTTTGTCCTTTTAGATCAAAGGCTTGCCAATATTTTAAATAATCAGATGATTAATTCAAAAAGCAGAAATGATGTCTGCTCAAAACAACTGTGTGTCCGCCTAACTAGGTTGGGCCTCAGTAGCTTTAGTGGAAATGTTGAAGGAAACCTAAACCAGTCTACGACTGATAAATTGACAAAAAAATTTATTCCTAGAGCATGTAGAAAGTTTTCATCCAATTCTAGTGCAATTCTGCATTCCAGGAATATGCAGAGCATTGGCATCTTGTCGCGCAAGTCTTTCAGTGACTCAATGGTCACAAATTTTGTCAAAAATATGTCTGAATCAGTTTTAAACAGAATGGCTACAAGAAACTTAACCTGCAGAAAAGAAAAAAAGGCTGGTAAGTTTGTGTTCAAAATGAGTTTAACTTCTTGATTTAAAAAAAAAGAAATAAAAACAAAAAACTACTTTGACCACCATGTGCATTAGAAAGTTTTGTTTCAGAGAAAGAAAACTGCATAACGAGGAATTCTTCTAGTCAAATAAAAAATAACCTATCTTTTGATTTGTCAGAATTAAAGCTTTTTCAAACCTTGAACCATGGAAAATCCAGTATATTGCAAAATCATAAGTGCTCTACTAAAGTGCTCAATATGAGACCGATTAACTCTAGTAAAAGTCGATTGAAATGTATATGTCAGCCGAATGTATCGTTCGACCTAACGAATTCCACCACCAAAATAGAATTTATACCTCAGAAAGATCCTCAGTTGCCTCAAAAGCGCTATACAGCTAAAATCATGCCCGTATGTGCTGATGGCACTCGCCAAGCTTTAACCTATGGCCCGACATCTGGCTATACAATATCAAATAAATCTCACCAACGTACAAAGAAGAATAAACACTATGTTGCTAAGGATCTCAGCAAGTCTTTTAATAGGCATGCAGAATTGGAGTTGCCAAAAACCAGATCATTTAAAAAAGCAGATATAGCTAGTCATATGCTCTTCAAGAATGTTGAAATATCCTCATATTATAATCTTAGGACACAGGCAGATACTCACTTGACGGGTAAGGTTTGCAATTTTTCTGTAATAGCTATTTTAGTAATACTTTTTGTAATCCATAGAAATAGTCCGAGAAAGGCGATATCCACATAAAAGAATAAAAAGAAGAACCCCTGCAAAGACGACGTGCGTAAGATTTCTAAGGACAAAGCCCTTCCAGCACGGAAAGTAAGAGCAGGTTCTCAGTGCTGCAAAGAGAAATGTCATTCACTAATTTATCTAGTAAGTTTTAAATTTTTTCTTTAGTTGCTAACGGTAGACCATAAAAATCACATTCTTTTCTCTGCACCCATTTATATAAAAAATGTATTATTGAAGCATATCTAAGAGCTTTGGAATTGCCGACATGAATGTTAACAAATCAAAAACTGTTAGTGGTTTCTAGAAACGTAGTAGAATCTTGAGCTGCTAGTATTTTCCAGGCACTTGGGGTACATATTCAATAAATGTAGAAGTAGCATTCTTCAGAACTGTAATTTCTTAAATTAAAAACCAAGACTCACCAATACGTTAGGTTAGATTACTTTCTGTTTTAAATTAATTTTGAACCTTAATTAAGTGAGCGAGCAAATAAGTTGTATGTTTGTCCACAGGAAATCTACTGGAAGCAAATTTACCCTCTATATTAACACAATGTGGGTGCTTTTGGTTCTAGTGAAATCCACCACTGCCTTGAATTGAAGTACAAAAACGTTGATACCAAAGTGCACGTAAGCACATCGGTGCCTTTATTAAGTAGGTACCGACCAGGTTGTATTTTATGTGCGGTTCAGTATTTATCGACCCTTAGTTGTTTTTACTCTTAATGAGTACTTGGCTTTTATGGTATATTCGGATACTAGCACTAGTGTTTATCAATATTTTTTATTTATTCGACTATTTTTGATTTATTACGTTTTGCAACGTGCCAGACTTATACAGAAAACTGCCAACGGCGATATTGCCGCACTAGTGTAAATTCCTTATTAGTTTTAGCGAACAATTCTGTAACATCCCGAATATCTTTACAGCAGTGTATCGCTGTAACTCGGTACTAAATAGGTACAACATTTTGGCATTAATGTTGTAGGTATAATAGTGTTTTCATTTTTGTTTTGGTACATCCCTTGCGACTTAACTGGTAAGGCATGGATATAAATGGAGGTATTTTAAAAAATCTCAAATCGACGTTGAAATTATCAGAAGCATATTTTGAAAACATTTATTTTTTGTCTATTGTGAGTCAGATATTTGATCGTAAATAACAGTTGAGTCTATTTTTGGCAATATTTTGAATCCATGTACTGATAAACCTATAAGGGAATGTTAACATAAAAATGACAATCTCGTAGGTCTGAAGGGAGTTCGATTTTTGAAGCAATTTCTTTGTATTATGCTCGTTATTAGTATATTTACCTTTATATTAAATGTCTGAAAGTGGTAAACGGTGTTTATTTATTCCAATAAAAGGTTAATAATTGAAAGTTAGATACATATAAGAGCTCTATCGAGGTCAACAACTCCTTTCGTTCCTTCCTACAATACCTAAAATAGATTTCAAAACATTGTTAATAGCGTCGGTTTAAACTCGTATCGTTATTGTTCATGTTAGACTGTAATAGAACATACCTGAAAGTATGATGAAGCACCCAAGAACCGCAGGTGGTAATTTTAATGTGGCAATCATCAAATGCGTTAAACTTTGAAAAAATAAATGTATATATTTCAAATATAGGTACAAGTGTGGTCGCAATAAGAAAATACTGTCAAACTAGGAAAAAACTTTACGATCTTTTAACTTTTAATACAAAAATAGCGTCGTCGAGCCAATAGTAGGACTGCTGCAGGTCTCCCTCACAAAGATAAGGCACCCTGCTCCAGGAAATAACTTCAAAACCGAGTGGTGTTAGTACCTTCGTCACGAAGCTATCGACCTGCTCCTCAAAAGTATCACCATTTACAGGCAATATCTGCTTCGGTTTATGATCCTTAGACCCTAATTAAAGAACGAATTAAACTTTTAACTCTTAATTTCTGGATCGTACCTGACTCCACATAGGCTGAAAAAGGCAATACTACAGCTAAAAGTAGCACTCCGTCGGGCTTGAGTGCATCTTTAACTTGACCGAGCAGGTCCTGGGGGGTATCACAGCGATCGATGAGGTTGAGACAGGAGATCACGTTGAACGTTTTATTACGATGCCAAGACTCCACATCTAAAACTCTTTTCGAGCGTTTTCTTATACCGTAGGTCATCAGGAAAGAAAATACAAACTTATATCCCTGAGCTTGCAGCGAATTCCGCATGGAAGGTGACATTTCGGTGACACAGACCTCGCCAAATATAGGCGCCAAATGAGCGGTGACCTTTCCGTCCCCTGCTCCTAAATCTAGTAGACTCTCATAACGGACAGTTTCGGACACTTTCAATAGTTTAAGTAGTTGGGCTTGAGAGACGACAAACATAGAACCTCGCTGTAGCCACCTAAAAATAGTGAGAATCCACATGGTGCTTAAATCTAGATTTCAAAGCGGCCAAATACCCGTCCTTAAAGTTCGAGATTTTACTGCTACTTCTGCTAATTACCGATCGGCACTCTCCCGCTGTTTCAAATAAAATTGGCAGCAAAGATAATTTTTTACTGCCGCTTAAGCCTTTTAGTGATAATTAGGAAACGTTAATATGTTTGTCCAAGTTCAACAGTCCCAGGAGAGCTTGCGGACTACACCAATTGGCCTGCATGCGCACCTGACTTAGAGCTAGGCGATAAGATTGGGGCAGGCTGTGGCCAGCTCGTTCGCAATACGCCAGTTTTAAAAAATCACCCAATAAATTAAGAAGTTATTAGAACGGGCAGCCGCGGCCTTCCAGAACCGGACAATCTGGGATTATTAATTCGAAATTAGGTGATAAACTTCTTAAGTTAAGGGACAACAAGGCGACGGGTTGCACATGGGCGACAGCTCCATGGGAGATCCTACACTGTCTTAAGTATATGTCCCTTTAATTACAGGATAGAATTGTATTTTACAAATGACAGACTCCCAATGATTTCAGCCAGGTAGGGCAAAGCTAAAAAAGCTGTCTATGGCAAACTAGATTACTCACGCAAAAGATCGAGACAGCTAGATTTTTCATGAATTTTATGAGCTAATATCTCTGAAACGACTCAACAAACTTCAGAAACTAAAAGTATGCGAATGAATAATAAGAGTTTATGTACACAGTTAGGGGATGCCTTTTTTTTGTATAACGAGTGTTATTCTGGGGAAGGAGCGAAGCGAGATTTTGCCTTGAGAACAAGTTACACAATAGTATATTAAGACACGAGATTAATAAGACAGCGCATTGGCCCACGGATCAAAGTTTACAAAGTCAGGAGTGAAGCGACGAGTTGGAAATAGAGAAGTACTCTAAAAATCTTAAGAAATATGTATTTTATATGATTTTTCCTATTGCAAATGTAAACTTATGACCTAATTCGTCGTTTTGCTCCTCGTATCGCAAATTTAGACTAGTGCAACAATGAGGCTATGGAACTCATTCTTTAATAGGCTATTTTCTAACGTAGACGCACAATAAAGACGTAATAGCAAAATGAATTAAATTTCAACATATTCAGACTGCGGAATGTGCACACATGGGTGTCTGTATACCTGGAGTAACGATTGCTGTTACTGGGCCTTTTTCTTATTAAATAAGCTACAAAATGAAGGCATTAAAAAGGAAATTTTCAAAATTAGGAAGAAGATTTTTCTACACGAAAGTTTTAAGTTGGATTTTCATTTAAAAAATCTATTGAATCACTGAAAATTCGAATACAAGAACAATTCTGAAACCTATAAAAATAAAAGGTATTTATAGAAAAAATTGTAAAATCTCATCCCGGTGTTACCATTAAAGAAGCGGCTTTTAAAAATCATCAATTGCGGATCTTTATTCTGGAAGAAACGAGCTTTCAGAGTCTTTTTAGTTTATGAAATTTTGTTGAATCTTTTCACAGATACAAGCTATTAAATTTGACGAAAAATTTTGCTGTTCTGATGATTTCCGTGAGAAGTTTGTAAGTGTGGCTGATATAAAAATGTCTAGAACTCAAATCTGGAAAACGATAGGGCTGTATTTGCAGTTAAACTGACGGTCGGTTAGGAAGGAAAATAAAATAAATTGCGTCGTTGCCATTGTATTCGAAGCAAAAATGGCGTTTCTATATAAGTAGAAATAAGTGGAGAGAGGTAAGGCACTAACTACATACGTTCTCACGCATACAGTCACATATTATCGTCTGACCATCTGGTTTATTAAAATTATTGGTCTCTTAGTAGGCCCATTAGGAGTGCTACACGACTTTGAGTTCAAGGCAAGTAAATGGTTCGTTCGCCAAAATAGCAAGATATGAATAAAGACTAGGATTCTGGCCAAGGTCTAAGGCTAAGAAATCAAGGACATGTGACCTTCTGAAGATACAAAAATAAATTGGGTACTGATTAATCGATTCGAACCAAATCTGGTGAGACAGGAGGCTATTATGTAAAAAAATGAGACAATATTCTCTTATGTCTTTTCTTTAATTATTAAGGTCTAAAATGACGTATTCTATTGTAAATTTGAACTCTGATAAAATGGGTTACCTATCGGCTTGCAGAAGAAAATTCAAAAAGCGAAACTAATCGACAGATTACGTAGCTCCTTCACGATTTTACATTAATAACCAGGGATCTGCGAGATATAAAATCTTTATATCCGCTGGTCATTGGTTATACGTTGTCATGGTTAGACGTTGCCATGGTAACGCGTCCGCCTATTATGGCGCATAAAATCATGATTTCATTCGGTTTTGACTAACGCACTTCATGACCGCGCAGCCGTGGCTAAGCAACTTCAAGACAAACTCCGGTTTCATGTTTTTCTCATCATGTTCACCCAAATTCACATGCACAACATTACATGTTTTTAACATACTGATTTATACGCGGAGAACTTGGTAAATTTCGGCGGCGATTAGTCAAACTAAGATTTAGAGCTTGAATGGTTTGTTTTCATTTTACAGCACCGTCAAAATGGCAAAAAAAATTGGTACCAGTGTGACTCCGTATCTCAGAAACCAAAAGAGATTTTGCAAGTCGATTTATGCACGAACGCAGAGCGCATCGAACCGATTAATTTGAGTTGTTTTTCAAGTTTTCCCCTACGTGTTTTCGAGATATCTGGGCACAAAGTCTGAAAATTGGCGAGAAATAGGCACTCCCCTCGGTTGGAAACTTTCAAAAAATGTCGAAATTTTTGATGTGCTGGTTTTCGGTTTAATGGAATGCCATAGACCGTATATTCCCTGGATACCTCAATTGCGCTCCTACAGCGCTGGAAAAGCACTTATAGGCCCCTTCATTTTGAGGTACCTATAAAACTACCATAGATAGGTATAAATACATATAATATTGTTTAGGCTCTAATAGAGCGCATAGCAATTGACAATGGATAGTAGCCGTGGACAAAGTATAGTGTTCTGATCGAATATTTATATATTTATCATAGAAAATTCATAAAAGCGACAGCAATTTGATCTAATACATCAAAACATCATCGATAGATCGATAAAACCCAAAAACGATAGGTGTATTCACGATTTCGTGGCTTATTTTGACTTACTCTTACCATTTGATAATTCGCAAAAATAAACAAAAATGTTACTTTCCAACGGATGTGCGGGGCAAGAGGTAGGGGGCAATCGAGTTAATAAAGATGTATTCGGTCGTTTAGCCAAGTGACTTTTCTATGAAAAATATATGTTCGGTGGTATTATAAGCTGGATTATACTTTAAAAGCTCTTAAATGGACCTGAACCGACCGCACTTTTAAATGACATCAATCCTGTATCTTATGGGAATTTACTTTGTCTAATGCTACTACGGATTTAAATGAGAGAAGTTTTACCACGGTCGAATGGCCCTACTCGGTGGTGCTACACCAAGCCTTCCATATGTAGGAGCCCCATAACTGTAACTGTGGTATTATGTTGAGGAACGAATCTGGGTCACCTTACATACAGGGACCACAGTTCGCCGACTCAATTGCTAAGTCAAATTGAGAAATAGAAACCTGAACTAAGTCAATTTTGAGAATGATTCATATTCTATCGACAACAGAGTTAAATTCCGGCCCTTAAAACTGAAACTCCTTTGGCACATAAACACACACTCCGGCAGAGACACACAGGATAGTAAAATGTTTCTGGAAGCGAGCATGACCGTTTTCAAATAAGCACTTAGCAGAATAGAGTACGTTTGCAAGCCGTAAAACGACTCCCGGTAGGGTCGTCATCTCAAGTTTGATTACAATTTTAGAGCATCGTAAAAATTAAAAACGTGATCGTGGTAAACTGCCTTTAATTAACTAAATGCTACTCTCCATTAGATTGCGCATAACTTCCTGGAGGGAGGACCTGGGGCTGCAAACCTCCTTAATCACGAAATTGCCGGGCGCGAGCTTTAATGAGTGATTTATAGTGGCACCTTCGATCGGTACCATGTAAGTAGAGTCCCTGAGGTACCGGCTTGCGGTAAGGGCCTGAAGGATGGATCACTTGCATAGTACCAGGTTTAATATGAAATTACACCTATCGAAGGCGATGTATATGAGTTTTCCTGATGTTCAATGCTTCGGGTGCCTCCTACGCTATATCTCGCGAGTGGCGGCAAAGCCCAATTAAATTTTTCCAATGTTGCCCTTTGGGCTGTAATAAGGTCTGAACGATCAGTAATGCCTTGTGATATGCAGGGCGCAATAATGACAACAGTAATTCGTCATTTTTGCGCCGCTTTATAAAAAAATATAACATATTTCTATCGAATTCATCATGGACGTCGGTACTACAAAAGAGATTATTTGTAGTACTGTCTTCGACGGGCCAAGTCATTTGGGCTAGGAAATTACCCAAATTCTAAATTTCTTAGAATTTGTTCAAGGTTTAGACAGGACCTTAAGTGGTGGCGAATGACCTCCACATCGACGAAATCTAGTCCCTTACCTCCCAACCGAAACAGCATAAAGGCGCAATTTTTCCTATATTGCACTCTCTTTGGGCTGCATTAAAGAGGATAAGTAATACTCTTTTGCATAATAACAGCAACGATAATTCGTCATCTTTATACTGCTTTAAGGGCAAAAATGAAAAACATTTTTCTTTTATGTATATATAGGACCCTCCCAGCCCTTATAATGATTAAGCCGGGAACGCGAAGCCGGCAAGAAAGAGCGAACGGGCGAAAGAACAATATAGGGCCAAGAAAAAGATAAAAATAGTTTAATAATAATTGCGCCAGAGCAGCTCTGGAGCGAAAGATTGGGCCAGGGGTGGAGGCAAGATTTAGCGAAATAAAAACCCTTTACATTGGAAATTACAGTATACTGCTCGACTCTACGGAGTTTGTGTCATTATACAAGTTCGTATGCAATCTACGTTCTTTTCATCCACTCATTGAGACTTCCCACAACAACAATCTTTCACCTTCTGCAATAACGCCAAAACACATTTTATAATTAGTAATCTAAATAATGGAGCCGCCACTGGGCTCTGAAGAAATGAGAAGAGCTGCCCTAGCTGCCGCCTCCAATCATTTTCAATATGAAATTTTTATGTATTGATCGAAGGAGCAGGTTTTTTAGACGACGGCGGCGTCGATGAACGGGAGAGTGTCCCTAAAAAAGGGCTAATAAGAGCCCCCACGAAGGGCGACTCAAGACCTAAAATACACGGTGGCTTAGCTGGCCTCCACGACGTCCAGATTTATGTCCGTTCGTTTTGCGGAATCGGGCGATCGGATTAATTAAAAAGGTTAAGCTTCTTTGTCCCGCGTTGGTTTCGCCGCCTTTGTATAGATCCGTGCGATTGTTTTTTGCACGTCTATACGTCGCCGATATTTATTGGGGGAGTATCGGAAGCTTTTGCTCTTATTCATTAAAAGCGGCCATCGAAAGAACGCAGAACTCGGCCATTTAGAGACCAAAGCCCTACGCAACAATTTATTAATGAACTAAGCTCATAAAAGCTTGATACAAATTTGAATAAAATTTTTCAAGTACAGTGTTGTGCATAAAAAAATTCCCCATTGACGTGAGTTTTTCAATGGATTACGATATATCAGGGGTCTCAGAGAGGTTTATTGCTTCCATTAACCTTTTTCTTTTTCTAACGATTGGAATGATATTTTCATACCATTTATTTGATGTATTTTTAATTCAATTAAAAGAACTATCGAACGATTTTTAGCATTTCCGGTTTAAATGGAATTCTCGTACATATAGGAATTTTATTCTTATTCGACGGAGCTTTCCTCGAAGATTTCAGAAATATAAGACCATTTAATTACATATTTCTAACCATTTTCTCATATAGAGAATACCTGGTTGATGGGATAAGCAGTTAGACAAAAACTTTGTGTATGTTCAGGAGTTCGATGTAATTTTTTTCTTTGTGAAATAAAAAGCTATAGGAAAACGATTAAAATGATTCGAGGAGCTTCACGGAAAGGAGGCACACAGGCAAGCTAAAGCTTTTAATAATGGGAATGGAGCTGGAATAAAACAAAACAAGCCTGGCTAAAATGACACTATAAATACATTAAACTCTACGCCACTGGCAATATTGTAAAATATTCTTTTGTGCTTTCTGCGTGTAAGCGAACAGCTGTATTTCTTCCAGGAAAGGCACTGTGAGCCTAGAGGTCCATATTTAAAGCCCCCAAGCTTCGAAAAGAGACTAATTCGCGGTTTGGCCCTCTCCCATCTTCCAGACTTAAATTCACCGTACTTTACTTTACGCTGTTATGGCAAAATGGCGCTTGAAGAAATCGCCTCAGAGCACGATGGAACACAAAAAAATCACGAATAGATAATAACTTTCCTCTCTCGTCTTGCCGTGAGCATTAAAAGTAAAGAAAACGATGGTCGGCAATTATGGGCGAACGTATAGGATCGATCTCTATGGAAATAAGGATCGAAATTTCAGTTTGAAGTTATAATAGTTATTACAGATCATTACTGGTTCTCACGAAGTTGCAGAGCTATTAGCGGTCGTCCGTAAATTTGCATCTCAGAGAGCGCCTCATTTTTCCCTTAAATTAAGGCCGATTAATTTCGCCTTGTTGTGGTAAGGTTGTCCAGGACCCCATTGTGCAGCCCCTCCGGGGTTCCTGACGACATAATTCACACCTTCGCCGACGACACAAATCTGCTGATTTACTGTCGCGAAAGCGACGGGCGGTTAATCAAGCCTTGAGCTCTCGTTTGGACACCCCATAACCGAGCATCCCAACAACAAAATAATAAAATTGTAAAAATCCCCATAATCGCATTCTTTTCCGTGGTAAACTCCAGAGCCAAAGGCCATAAAAATAGTTCAACGCGTGAAGGCATCTTTATGATCTGACCATGAGGCCTTCGACTCGTTCTCCGGCCGAAGTCATCTGTTCCGTAGACCCTTTTGGCAAAAAATGGCGCCATCTAGCCCTGATAAGTTCTTGCAACGCATGACATTACATCTTCCCAGCTAAGCCGCGAGGAACCAGCGTCATCTAGTAGTTGATAACCGATTATCAATTATGTGGCAGGCGCCAGAGGGCGACAGATATTAAAAAATTCGACGTTTCTGGCTGATGGGGCCTCATCGTAGGTCACAAGCAACAATACATGTCCAATTCCGTTTTCCTATCATCGTCATCGGCATCGGCACAGTGCGATGTGATTATGGCTATCCGATTATTACCCTAATCGACTGATGAAAACTAATCAGGTCTGAACAAATTACAAATTACCGTGATGCGGGACTTGTCCCGGAATGCCGTTTTCCTCTTTTTTGCTTCTTTGTTGCAATTGTGCAATTAGCGTCCTCTTCCATTGTTTTTGCAACTTCAATATATTTTGGCAAGTGAGATCTTTTTGCATCGAAATTTCATTTGAACTGATTTAACATGATATATCAATGAATGTAGAGATACTGCATCGTAAAATGATTCTTGCGAAGTTTTAGCTTTGAGTTGGCTGCTTTTACGAATGTTACTGTGTTCGTTGGATTCGAGTTCTTCCACTCAGCAGTGTCTGAATGCCTTTGATAGGAGATAATTTACCTAGTGGAATTCTGTGAATAAGTTGCCTTGATTTATCTTCTAGTGTAAAATAAAGGGTCTGCTAACATTCTAAATACTAAGTACTTTCACGGATACTGTCCTGCTGATAACCGTCCATGGCTACGTTGGAAGACGTACTAGAGCCCACAAACCTGCGGTCGGTCAGCCGTTGTTGAATCAAAATTAACGAGTACCCAATTTGACACTCATACGAAGACTCAAGTCGAACTGTGCCTTAGATAAAATGCAACACCGATGTTGTGACCATTTTGTCCTGTTGCGTTGGTTGTCAATTTAAGCCTCGCTTACACTTAACCAGAGGACCGACGGAGCACATGGAGGCTAATAACTGACAAGAAAACCAAGAATATTTTGTCAAAGGCCTACTAAATACTCTGGTGGCCGTGATGCATATGAGAAATTTATTAGGCTTATTCCGAAGGGTGACGTATTTGGAGTATTTCGTGTGTGTGTGTTACTGACGGGGCGTATTCTAAGGAGCCAACGCTATCCAGCGTGAATGATGAGCTATCATGCACGTCCGATGGCACTTGATGCACTGTCGGAACTAATAGGCCTTATCGTGTCTTAAAAAACAGATGTAAAATTGCCATACACTCGCAAAGTGTATCCGTTGACTTAAGTGGAAAAAATTGCATTTCTCCCAGTTTCGTCGAGTAAACTATTAATAAAGGAGTTTCAATCGACGTGCCTGCCTTATCGAACCTCTTCGAACACAACCAAGTGTAGAGAACGACACCGAACGGCGCAGCATTTAAGCCCGTTCATTAGTTTTCCCGTATAAAGCATCAACGGATGGGCAATTGCCACCTGCGCTTCTTTGCCGCGAAACCGCAAAAATCGTGAAATACTGCGCAACGACGTTAAGGACCATCCACACTAGAAAAAGACGGCTGTTATATAGGCAAGTTAGAGCGTGGCTCTAGCCTTAAGAGTCGTACCTGCCCAATCTAAGCGTGGATCTACATATTACAGAGTGTGCGCCCCAATTAGCGTCCGCGCTCCGTGATTTATTCGGTGGTACCGGGAGACATTGCGGCGGCCAGATGCCCTTTTGCGGACAACACTGTGGTCGGGGGGCAGCGTCGACCTCTTAATGACCGTTTCTACCACCGCGACCAGTTTATGAGATATTAAGCTGCGTTTTTGCGTCATTCCAAGAGCAATATTGTTCGTGGGACGAAAAAAAGAGGGGTTTTTACCACGTAAAACTGCTTGAGCATGTCTGATGACTTAATCGTATCGTCTTCATTACGACCGATCAGGGGGGAAAAAGCGTCCTCGTGGGCAATCAGGGGGAAACGTGTGGTTTTCTCTGTGAATAATATTTAATTGATTGTACGTATACAAAGGGGAAGCCTTTCTCCCGTGATCGAAGATCGAATAACCGTTCGATCTCCGAATGTGGTGTCAGATATGAATATTTCCAGTCTCGACAACGTATTAAGTGGTTTTTAATCTCGGCGCGTGGGCAGGCAGTTTTATTATTATATGCAAATGCTATGGGTTTTTTACATTTGAATAAATCGATTACGGAAATCAAATTATAATGTAAATCCATTAAGAAAATTAAATCGGAATCGGCCAACCCCATTTTTCAATGCGGATAACGCCGCGTTTCATTATCACAGACGGAAGTTTGAGGCCCAGTTGAACCTTATGGTTCAAGATTGGGTGGAACTTTTTGGGATTAGATTGACATACAGTTTGATATCCACGTATTTCTTATAGATGTCAAGGCATACATCACGGGATATGTGTATCAAATTAATACGACTCGCGCTTAGGTGACTTAAGTTATTCAATTTTTAAATGTCAAAATTTCGCAGTGTTGATAAACATTCCTTAGTCTAGCTGCCATCGCTATTTTTGATCTAATGATTTTTTTAACGTTTCCAAATATGTACACAGGGTGGCCAAATTGTCATCGCTCTAATTGCGAACTCCCAATTCCTAAATAGATTGTAGAGAAAAACTCATGAATGTACGTATATATTTCGCATCGTGCCATTTTTCAAAGTTAAATGAGGTACCGACTGTTTCTGGATTCTTGCCAACTTTGAAAAATGCTTCTAAATCTGTTATTTAGTAGAATATGAAAATTTTATGGATTTTACATGATACAAAGTTCCATAAAAATTCAAAACTTTCAATAGCGGTGTGGACATGAGCTCCCATAATTTTTGAGTAACAAAACTTCACGGAATGACAAAATTTCTTGATTTGAGAAAAACCTACATACACAAACTGCATTTGGAAAGTTGAGAATTTATATATAGAATAAATACAAGGCTACGCCACTGGGACTAGGTCAAACGCTACTGTTGGCAAATATCTGTTAGGTACTAACGTATAAATATTCAATATTTCAGTTCGGGGAAATTACGATTAAACTCTTATTACTAACATTAAAACTTCCAAATTTCGGATAAAAATTGCCATTCCCGTTCGAGAAAGCGTTTGTTACGTCCACTTTAGCTTTTAATATGGAATAGCCACCTCTCAGAAGATGATTCAGCGAGGAAAACAGGAAAATGCCTGGAACTCGGCGCACGTTTCCCCAATCAAACCCGAAAATCCAGGTCGACAACGCCTCTCGGTTTCCTAATTAAGAGCGTTCATTAGCGCGCGTCCATCCCCGCCCCGACGCTCCTTTGTTTCACTAGCCGGACCAATGGCGCGGCCGCTTTCCCGGATTTTCTCAAGAAAATTAATTGTGCGGCAAACGGAGCGGAAAATTACGGGGCCGGCCGATGATTTATCGAAAACGTGAGCTTTTTCGTTTTGTTTGGATTAGATTGTGTTTTTTCCTTTCCCCTCGTCTCCGCATACTCTGAGAATACATCTGGAAAGTATTTTGAGCTAGAAAATCGGCGACAATTAGAGCCGCCCTGAAAGGGTTTCGAGTCGACGGCGCAGGCGTCTCTTCCCCCCTTTTAATTAGCGAGGGCGGACCTAATTAATCAGGGAGAGAGTAATTTCCAAGCTGCGTGCGCCCTTTTTCCGGGCATGCTCTTAATTAACGACACGTTCATTAGCGCTCCAACGATCGACGCCTTCGACCTTCTTTTGTTTCGCGCTAGAAGACCAATCAGAGGACGTTCTCCTGTCATTGGTGGCGCTAATTGTAATTTTTTTTGGCGATTTCGTCAGCGCCGACAAAAAAGAGCATGAAGCTCAATAAATTCCAATTTGCCCCGAAAATTATTCCCATCATTTTTCCGGCCCTGGAGTATGATTTATAAGTCGCGGAGTCGGTCGATTTACGAAATAAATTGGAATATGAAGGGTAATTTGAAATGTACGATTGTGTCCATGTCAGAAACGATCGTGGCGTTTCTGACATGGGCGACGTCTCCGACGGACGTGACACCTTGCGGTCGACGATTCATTTTTGCCCGGGTTTGAAACAACCGCTGACGCTCACGAAAACGTCTCTGTGCTAATTTTGGGTCCTGTCCTTAAAAACTTGATCAAAAAAATCTAAATAGACCCTTTTAGTGGTCTCGAACTTCATCATAGTTCTCCCATTTTGATACACAGGATTATTCCGATTCTCCGTTCACACCTTTGCGATCTTGAATACCGCAAGAGATGCGAAGTTCGTTAAATTGCAGTTTTTAATATTTAGAAAATTTCGATGAGTTCCCGAATATTCGAGACACATCGATATTTGATTGATATTAGAGAACTAATTAATTAAAAATATCCATCCGTTCTATATTCGCCCTTACGAACTATCGGTCCACTGTCGTTCGGTCTGCAGGCTGTGGATAATCTAATTGTGAAACTAAACGGTACTTACTAATTGTATTGTCATTTTTTATATTTGCTTTGTTAGAGATTCGCTAAAACCTTTCACCACTGAGCATATCTTTATCATAGAAAGTTCAGTCAGCAGCGGCACTTGGGTCTAGTCAAATTTGCGCTTGGAAAGCGTTGAGATATACTCCAAAAAAGCCACATGCATTCAAAATTTCGTGGCTTATTTCCGACTTTCTTGGTTTCTCTATTTCTAGCTCGTGCAGCAAGCAAAAGGTATAAGCAGTCTAGTTCTTAGGTCGTGTTCGGCGATTCCAAAGCTAAGAAGTCATACCAGAGGAGGTATCACTTCCCCCATTTACAAATAACTATTTCATTATTAGGAAAAGGGCCGATGCAATTTCAAGATAAAGAAGTTTTCTATTCAGCGAAGTAGCGTACATTCGCAACTTTCTCGATTGAGGACTCATGAAATTTCCAATATGGGGCAGTGTGCCAACATGTATAATCATAGATTTTGGATAAACCAGAACCCTTTCCATGGTAGAAGCGTGAATTTTAGTGCAGGCTCGATGCATTGTTCGAAAACCTAATTTACGCATCGGAATCTTTGTTGATCTAGACTATATGAAATTCTCAATCTGTTGCAGTTGTTCAATCTATTTTTTCGAGATTCTCTGTAAAATTGATGAATTTCCTGCTGTAGAAGATTCGAGTTCAAGTTAGAACACCAAAACAAATAAATCGCATGTAAAGTTCCGATTAGCTCATCACATCAGGTGACTCAATGTCGTGAACTTATTCGAATCTCAGCCAAAAATAATCGATCAGCTATTTTCGAGAAGTCTTTTCGATTTTCCACGTATCTTATCCAAACCGTTTGAAAACTTTATATATGTGTGAGATATGTCAGACATCAGTCGTGCAGCATCGACACGATTCTCTTGTGTAATTTTAAATAAGAATTTAAGGTTTTGGTGAGTTCACGTTAATTATCATTGCCACACTGTAAGGTCTCTGGCAGCTCATAGGCTGCATTAAATTGTGCCCACCTTCAAAGGGAAGCCTGTAAGTTTTGATCTCTGATGTTTCTAGCGCTCTTTCCACGAGGTCACGACATTGAGGCAATTTGCATGCTTAACAAATCATTCAGGTAAACGAATTAAATGCATATCGTCGAGGTGAATAATTTAGTAAAATACGAGCTGGTCCTAATTAATGGTCGGACTAAACTACCGACCAAAACCATAAGACCCCATTCAGGAAAAAATAATTAGTGGCTGCCACAAAGGATGCTTTTAAATGTCAAATTAAAACTACCGGTTAGAGCAAACCATCGGTTAATTATTTATTAGCTCCTACCGTATAATTATAGAGCATGTGAACCCTTTCTGCGTCTGTTTGTACGAATTAATTTGTTTTGTTCTTCGGGGGCCACGCCCCGTTCCTCCCGTATACGAGGGTTACTTTCGCTTTGGGTACTTCCACTCCCAGACCATTAAAAAGTAAATATGGAAAGAAAAGACTGAGGCTCTTTTACATATTACATTGTCCCTCTCACTCTCCGTTTCCCGGCTTTAATTATGTCGAATAAAGTTTATTTAACATAACAAAAAGGTATAATCGTAAAATTCAAACAAGGTGTGTGTGGCCCACACCTGAAGTGATGTTCTTGACTCTTTTTAATGCCTCATTCTGTTGTTGTTGAGATATGACGATTTGAGACAGAGGCGGCGGAGCCTCAGCTACACCAGCAAGCCCCCTCGCCAAAGAGACGGTCTTCCAGTTGGATAACCCTTTGAAGTGACGTTTGATAACTAAAAGCGATAATTAAAAGAAATCTCTAAGGGCTGGCTCGGGGACCGAGACAAAAGAGGTTGAAGTGGAAATGGGCACGCCACTGGCAGTTGATGATTGTGATTGGATTAATTCCTAGCCCGCAGTTAAGAGCGAGATGAAGAAGAGCACCAGCGGGGTGTAGACAGAAGGTGGTACCCAATACGTTCGCTTGTCTACTTTAGAGTCGGATATGTTCGAGCTTCAAATTAATAAGCACCGGTGCATGTGCGGCGATTTTCGAGGCGATTGCACAGCCGAAGAAAAAACTGATTAAATCAATAAGTATCGCAACATTAATTATTTGTAATAATAACTGAAAAGTCCGATTATTTATTACAATGCGGTGCCCCAGTTGGGTAAGATCGTACTATTCAATTTCTTGACAATGCGTGGAATTATTTAATTATTTTAAGTATTTTTGTTTTGCATCGGTTTTCGTTACGTTGCCACACTTTCCTTGGAGAAAAACCGCAGCAGCGCCGTGGACGCAGCTTCAAAGTGGTTGGTTAAAAAAGACGAGTAAAAGTCCATCAGAAGCTATTAAAAAGGAATTTCACGGGGCCGTTTTGTTTGTGCCTCCCCTGATAATTAAAGGCCTATTTAGGTGCATGATATGAGTTTTTAATAAAACAGGTAGCCGATGCTCTATACACGCTTTTTTTCGTTGTGTTTCATCGGGCAGACATTGGATCTGGAGAAGTTGTGAGAACGAGGGTTTTGCGTGGTAATTAAATGATTTATAGGACGAGTCATTAATGAACGTTCTGGGATGTTAACTATAGAACATGCAGACGGCTGGACAAAGGCTGTATAAGAAGCATATTAGGACTTCGAAGGTAGACCTTTCCCTACTGCTTCAGATCTCAAAAATTCGAATATACAAAACTGACACGTTGCCGAGCTTGAGTCGTCACCCACAGCTTGGATATTTGTTCTGCACCCACAAAGGATATACAGTGGTGGCCAAAAGTAGATAGACGAACAGAATGTTTCAATTAAATCGTGCATATGTTAATTGATCGCTTTCCCGTGCATGTACATATGTCATTTGTCGCAAAACACGTTGTAAGAAATAATAAACAAATGGTGGTAAAGTTACGTTATCGTCAATAAAAAAATAAATCTTTGGAATTCACCTGGTCAAAAGTAGATAGACGTGGTAAAAACAGTTGAATTTACTTTAAATTCTTAAAATATCAGAAAACTAGTAGTAAAATTTGCATTTGGTTTGTAGTCTACAACATGCCTCGTGGTGTGAAAGTGTCCACTGTTTTAAAAGAACGAATTGTTAAAGCTTTTAATGAGGGTGAACGGCAAGTGCAAATCTCCCGCAGGTTCGACGTTAAAAAAGGCACTATTTGGGCTATAAACAAAAACACACCAAAGAATTGGATCAATTAACCCGAAACTAAAAACTGGACGACCAAGGAAGCTAAGTAAAAGAGATGTGCGGAAAATAAAGACTATTTGTTCGAAAGATCCATTCGTGTCTTCTGAGAAAACTCGAGCTGAGCTGGAAGTTTTCGGAGTTTCTGTGTCTTCAACAACTGTAAGACGCAGACTAGTCGAAGAGAAATTATTTGCACGCAGGCCAGCAAAAAAACCACTTCTCAGTAAGAAAAATCGGAAGGCCCGAATGGAATTTGCCAAACAACATATTCACTGGCTGAAACAGGATTGGAAACGAGTTTGCTGGAGCGATGAATCTAAGTTCAATTTGTTTAATTCCGATGGCATTCAACACGTTAGACGTCCCACTGGTCAGCGATTAAACCCTAAATACACCAGACCCACGGTTAAGCATGGAGGAGGATCGGTAATGATATGGGGACGTTTCAGCGGTTTCGGTATTGGCCCACTACATAGAATAAATGGAATCGTGGACAGATTTCCGTACCGGGATGTACTTCAGAATATTATGTTACCTTATGTTGAAGACAATTTACCCTTAAGATTCCATTTTCAGCACGACAACGACCCCAAACATTCCTCAAAGTTAGTTAAACGGTTTCTCGAAGAAGAAAAAGTACCGATTTTGAAGTGGCCTTCCCAGTCACCCGATCTGAATCCCATAGAAAACCTGTGGCAAATTGTTGACCCAGGATTGAGAGATAAAAATTATCCAAATTGCGATGAACCGTTTATTAAAATACAAGGAAAATGGCAAAATATTGATCCAGCATTATTAAATAACTTGATTGAATCAATGCCGCGTCGATGTCAGGCAGTCATTGACAATAGTGGGTATTTTACCAAAAATTAGTGCCTCGGGAAAGGTTCCAATTGATTTTTCAAATAATTCGGAGGAAATTGTTATGTTTTTATTTTCATTTTTAAATTGTCTATCCACTTTTGACCAGGTGAATTCCAAAGATTTATTTTTTTATTGACGATAACGTAATTTTACCACCATTTGTTTATTATTTCTTACAACGTGTTTTGCGACAAATGACATATGTACATGCACGGGAAAGCGATCAATTAACATATGCACGATTTAATTGAAATATTCTGTTCGTCTATCTACTTTTGGCCACTACCGTATATCGGAATGAAGAAAATATTTTCAATTTATTAACTCATCCGGTTATCCGATTTGGAGTCCCAACCTATTGGCAGTTGAGTCAAGGGCTCGAAACCCCCATGATTAAAACGCAAAAATAAAGGGAGTGTGACTTTTTCCATAAAAACCTGCTTTGGTCCCTGACTTTTGAGGAGAGGAGATGTCTTAAAGGTTCTCGACAGGTTTCGACTTAAAGCTTCGAAAATTTGAGAGTTAACCCTTTCATTATTTTCAGCTATTGCATACTTCGAAAAAATAATGAAATTTTCCTTAAAGTTTTCGGTTTAATAATTTATCGACAACAATCGTTGCCAACGACCGAGTAGCGCTTCATTAAATTAGTTTACTGTGGAAGTCTTGAGTCAAAGTGGCACAATATGATGAACGTATTCGATGGAATAAAGATCCAAAACCCCTAACATACCAAGTGGATCGTTTAGTGTTCCATTCAGAGATTAGTGGAAAAGTGTTTTTTTCCCTTAGATATGAATGTCATTTTGAGCTCAGGTTTTATTAGTATGAGGTTTGGCCCATAGGCCGAGTTGAAATGGATCGGAATGACGAGACGGCTTCATCAGCGTTACCTGGACTCACTTCAAACAAATTCCAATGTTTCTAAGATTGATTTTTTCCAGCTCAAGTCAAAAGATGTAGAGACTAAAATATCAGCTATAGTCAGGACCCGTGCTACGATAGATATTTTAGAGTGATCCGATTGTCGTTATATGTTTTGGCCTCTGACCTATGACGAGTTGACTGATGCCTTCGAAAATGTTGAACATTTTTCTATACATCGCCAAATGGCATATAAACCTACGTAATCTCTAATCATTGAGAAATATATAAAGTATATGGTTTACACCTAATCCGAAGGGGGAACGAAAATGATTTCAAGTGACTCGGAGCTTCAAGTCAATCTCAGACATTTCAGTTAATAATACGGAAATTTTTTAGTTAAATTCCATTTCATTTCACTGAAAAAGGTTTTTGAAGATGACTTGGACGAACAATACCAAAACTTATTAAATCCCAGTCCAGCCCTGAGCCTTAGCAAAACCAACGTCCACTAATGACTATCACATTCTTTCTTAATTACAAAAGCGAAGCCCCATCCTTTACACCGTGTATAATTAATACGGGGATTAAAAAAGGACTAATTAAGAATTTGTAAGGATTTCGGCCGCTTTTGTGGTACTGACCACTCGGACATATTTATTGCCCCAGAAATAACGTTGTGTGGGTTTATTTTCATTCCGATTGTCCGTTGTTAATAATTATTATTTGGGAGATGTTTTTTTAATTAGAAATAAAAATGCTGTATCAGTTAAAAGGACGAAATAATCCGTCGTTAATTTTTATTCGGGCAAGCAAGACTGATTACCGGAATTATTTTTAATTAACGACCCCACAGGACCGGTGGACTTATCTTGATTTTTACAAATGACACTACATAATTGCATGCAAATTAAGGCTCGAGTGCGTTCCAGTATGCCCTATAAAGTCTGTCGATTTATTCCCGAGTGATAAACCACTACTCGCTCACATTCGGCCTCAATTGGGAAAATTATTATTATTTTTTAACAGTTTAAGGTGGCGTTCTGAAAAATGTAGCAAAAGGAAAAAATCACAGACGCAGCTCCAACGCGCTACACACACTTACAAATGGGTCATAAATAATTAATAAAACAAAATCTAAATAAATAAATCTTTTAAAAAAAGTACGGCGTTATAATGTCTCATTAAAAGGCACAAAGTGAAATAATTGTCTGTATAGGTCCGATTTGCATTTTAAATTTAGATCTCAGACAGATATTTAAATAAAGACGATTTATTTGCCGGAATCTAGATCAATACCGCGTTCGTGTCATTGGGACTGAGTGGATTTATGGAAATTTTAAGGCTTTATGAGATAAATCACGGCCTTATTTTCGTGTAGTTAGACACTCGTTTCGCGTAAGCTAAGGGACTTCGATCAGACAAACAGGTTAAACTAAACTGGATTATAGGGGAACTTAGCCCATGATTTTCTCGACTTTTAGATGAAAGTTGCTGCCGGCCATAAATCGCGGTTTCCGAGTTATAAGGCTTGACTTAAGGCTTCGACATTATTTATATATCCCCCCCGATCTACATCCATGTGATCAGCCCGAGCATTGGATAATCATATGGACGTGGAAACTCAAAGTGGCTTTTTGATGTAACAAATTTCAACCTACGTACGCTTCACGAACTGATCTTCTGTGTAATCCCGTCTACTAAAGGCTTCAAAATTGGTTTGTTTCGAGAATAAGCTCGAACATCCAGAGTAGTTTCGAACAGAGTCGGAAGTGGTACACGAGTCCGATGTTCGAAAACGTCCGTTCTCCGTGAGTTCGCTCCTCGGCCGTTCCAGTTTCACGTTAAAAAATCAACGGAACTCTCTGGATTATCTGGTTTAGCCTCTGCTACAACTCTGGCTGGTTTAAGTGCGTTGTATTTGCTAAGAAATCCACCGACTCGGGGCATCAACGACATTCCATGTTTTTGTATCATTTGTTTCAGTTTAAAAAGAAATAAGAGCAATGCCCCCGAGGGACTGATTACGCAAAACGTTACACCAACGGTTCCCGATCTAATTCGACGAATAATTGATAATTACATGAGTTTTTACCAGCAACACCATATTATTATAGTTTAGCACGATTGCTCTAATATCACGGAAAAAACTGCTCATCAGTTAATGACCGAGCATAACCGAGCGTCTTGGTCTCTACGGTAGCAATGGTCAATGGACGTCGAATACCTTCGAGCATATGGTCGCAGCGTACTTTTGTAATTATTGGGCATGCCACCGTATTATCTGTTTAATGCGTTTATGATTGCCACGGTAAAAACCGTACAAATGCCTCTTCCTGTCGGCCAATTGTCATTCCGTCATCGGTTTCTTTTGTAATTTGTCCTCGTGTGTGTTTGACCTGCTGCGCGATTTGGACACTTTTTTGGCTGCAAGAGCACAAACCTGAACTGACGCATATGTTTAGGCCAGTTGCGCCTTTACGAATGAGAATCTTTCCCAATTACGCAAGAATCTCTTCCCTATTAAACGAGAAAAAACAACATCATTGTCTGTCTGAAAGTCTCCGGAGATACACGTGTGGGTTTCACTTAAGGCTTGAGTTAGCGCCGTTTCAATCGGGCAAGATTAGGAACCTTTAAGTATGACATCTAATCGGCAAAACAGACGAGGTCCACACTATCAATATGGACGACGAGTGAAAATCCGCTGTCAAAATTTTAACACCGGCCAAAAGGCCGAGATTCCGAAGTGTCCCATCCTGGTCTCGGACAAAAAAGAGGGCCGCATTCTCGACAGAAGCCACCGGAGGGCGCAAAAAGCCGCAATGCCGGTAATATATCAAACCAATTAATACGCATTATTTATTGTTATTAAGAGGGACTGCCGAACTATGCTCTACCAAGGTTGGTACCGCTTTTTTGCGTCAACGAAAAAGCGGTACTGAGTTAATGCTCGAGCTCGGTGACGCTTCGGGAGGCTTTTGTTTGTTTGCATTTCGTGTCGATTAAAATTAAAAAGATACACCGCCTTCCCGAGCAAAAAAAAAATCCTTCAGGACAAAGAGCCCAAAATGACCGATTTATATTCCAATTCCATAGTTGGTACGGACACAGACTTCTAACTTTAAAAACAAAGTTTCGAGAGTGCATCTGTTTATGAAGCCTCGGTATAATAACGCACCGAGGAGAGATGTTTTACAGATAGACCGTGGAGAAAACTAAGAGATGCGCTTATGGAAATGATTATTCCCTCTCAAATGGAAGGTAAAATTGCAGCGATTTGTAGAGTCGTGAAGCTTTACGCCAAACAGCTGCAGCCCCTAATCTAGCTGATTAATATCACAGAAGAAGTTTAGCGTTGACGTTTGAAGTTAATCTTAAGTGGACAGGTGCGCGCAATTGTTCACATATTAATTAATTATTTGTTCGAGGTGGCCAAACACTTCGAGAGAGGTCTTGAAGTCTACGGTCAGCTTCGGTCGTAGCCGACGTGCAACTTTGCAACTTCACTAAAACATGGACGGAGCAGTGTAAGTAACAATAGGCCTCAAATCGATATCACAAAAATTCACTAGAGTTGAAGCTTTAAGTTAATTGGGTGGCGCGATGGATAAGACCCGACACTACTTGGAAGCAACGCGTAGCGCAAATTTGTTAAGAGGCAGTCGGCCATTTGAAGCCCAACTTCGAATTGGGATAATTCAGGAACGTCATGACATTACAACTTGCAATTTTCATTGAAAAATGCACTTTTTAACATCTAAATTCTCGTCGTTTTCGGAAGCAATTAGCTGAGTACAATTGAGGCTGTCACAGCTAGTAGTTAGAGGCATTGGCCAACGCAACTTAGAGTAAAATAAAGGTGGATACGTCAAGAAACCTATCAAAATTAACATTTGGTGCCCATTAATATCTGCTTCAGACATTACCGTTTTGGTTGCAAAAATTGTGCCAAATTACTTGAGTTCCAGTGGGGCAACGTCACGACTTACGACCCATTTGAAGCCGAAATTCAAATCGCGTTGACTCAGAAACAGCGGCGATTTTCTTATGAAATATAACAACTGCATTGGAACTTATCGATTCGTTTTAAGGCAAAATCCATTAATACACTCTGGGACGAAAAAGAAAACCTCGGAGAAAATATTAAAACCGCTAATTTGCCAAGAAGTCTGATTAACGTGAGGCGCCCAACGAGGTGCGTACAATCAGCTTCGAACATGTCAAATCGTCGGTGTTTTAAAGGTTAAATTCCGGCCAAAGCAATTGAGAGTGGAAAAGATATCGAAAACTACGGTTTTGGGTTTTAAAATTACGCAAGTTTATGCATGTTATCTCCTCCACAAATTGTGAAAACTTTCATCTGGTGAAGACATGAACGCCGGAATAATCATCGACCGCCTTCTTTTTCGACCTTGCAGCCAATGCCCCACGTTTTTCCCTGCTCTTCGAGCTTTGAATGGTGAAAATTAAAGCAGAGAAAAACTGGGAATTCCAATCAAAATATTTCAAAAGACCACATTACAATGGCGTCTCACACTAATAGCTTGTTCTTTTGATACCTTAACGCGTCCAACTCGCTACTGTGTTACACTGTTGCTTGATCGACGAGATGATTATATCTCTATTTTGATTACTGCGTACATGCCTTTCTTTCAGTTTATTTCAGAGAGATTATTAAGCTAGATGACTGCGACGTTCCGAGGCCGTTTTTACGTCGACTCGTCTCTGAAACAATGACACGTTTCAGGTAGATTTCAGGCCCTGAATATTTTTTGAAGAACAGTAGGAAATTTGCAAATAAACGGCGGCCGTTTTTTATCCCAATTAAATGCGTCCAGGTGGACGAAACGGCCTTATAAGCAGACGCGCCGTCTCCTGTCAATCACTCTCAATCACACACGTCAACAGGTCCGGACGGTGGACCGGCCACCAATCCAATCTGCATTATTTACCTGAAGCGCATCTATACAGGGAGACTCTTATCTCTTGCAACGACACTACTTTACATAGATGCTTCTGAGCTTTAATATTTAAAGGGGACACCCGGTACATTTGAAATTAATGCAGGCATTCCTGGCGATTTTTTTATCGAATGCTGAAGTAAGGTTTTCGCATAAAAGATTTTCGTAGCCGGTATTATGCAGCAAAAGATCGAGCCGAGGCAACCAATCACACGTGAGCTCTTCCGAGAAAAATCAATCAAAATAACAATTAAAAAGCCGGCCTTACTTAATTACCAACCCATAAATAACCCGTTTAAGTGCGGTTTTAACACCGAAACTAAATGTCACGCTTGTTTTGTGTTATCTTTTTTTTCTTTAGTACTGCTTTCGTTTCTTTATTTTACATCCACCTCGGTATTGGTTCCGAATTAAACACTAGAACGTTGAAAGAACCGTCAGCAAAGGTCCCATCGGTGAGTTACGGGCTTTCATGGTCGAAATGGGGCAGAAGAATAATCGAAATCCGACAAATATATGTAATGTAGTGTAGTGTTTGACGCTAAGATGGTCGAATTGCGTGAGGATGAAATATCGAACATGACTTCCGAGGCGGAGCGTCAATCCGTCCGAAAACGATGCGGACAGTCCGCTCGAGTTGTATATTCAATTTTTTCTTCTGGTCAACGGTCAAAATTCAAGCAGAGAAAACTTTAACCGTCACCTGGGATTGAATCTACGGACTTTCAGTCGCTAAAAAAAGACTCGCCTCGACAGATCCACGGTTTCGTAGCAAAACGAAAGCGCAGCATAGCGGCCGTAATATGACACGGATAACACTTTCGTACTAAAACTGCATTTTTAGGGTCCTTGTGTCTCATAGGCCTGGATACGCCCGCAAATCCGTTTCTGCACGATCATCTAACACATCACATTTTATCAAGGCAATTGCCCAACGGGTTCCCGAGATGTTGGGGTTAAAATTTGAAAACCGACAAACGGGAGGCTACATGCGAAAACGTTCCAAGTAATTCGGTTTCCATCGAGGTTAGTTCAGGTTAGCCAAAGGCGAGGTGTATAAAGAATGTAAAGGCGACCGGCTTAAAAAGGGCGACTCTTTTAATACTTACAAATTCTTCTCGATTCTTGCAGTACGAACCCAAATGCATTGTCTGAGTGTACTCTTTAAGGAACGGTGCTTAAACAGGCGAAAAAGTTAATCGAATCGCTGCCAGAATTAAACTCGAATAATATCCTCCTCGTCTCACTCTTTGATACAGACCAGCACAATAATAACAACGCCGGAGCGTATTCCGATTAAAAAACCGGAGTAATTTTATAATAATTACTACTGGGTGTTCACGCGGCTACTAATAATAAATTTTTTCACCAGGGCTTAATGATGGCCGGCGCGGAGGACGTGAATAAGTAAAAAAAACGTAATTATATAATTAGTTATGCTCAAAATGACAGTCAGGTAGAAATTAGAGACTAACGAACAGACTCAGCTTTTTATTCTTTAATGACAAAAGATCGGGGCGGCCGCTTCCACGAAACTTTAATCTCGGCTTGCAAACCGAAAAATAATCGTTAATTAATAAATTATTGTCACTGCAATAAAATATTACGTGGCCCCGAGACCGGAGGATGACTGGCGAGGTGCGAAAAACAACCATATTTCTTGGCAGTCATTACGGCTAATGATGGCCATATAAAATTTACTAATTAAGGCGCGAAACGCACCGTCACGTTCGGGATAAAAGGGTCTTACGACACCCTAATTCGTTTCACTCCCCTTGAGAGAAAGATTACAATCAATCATAAAGTCTCCAGGAACTAGCCCGAAGAATGAAGAAGCCCTCTAACCTACCGATTGAGTCGGTCGTACCCGAGTACTCGCCCAATAAGTGAAACGGGCGTTGATGGGCACCAACTTAATCTGGTTACGGGCTATTTGTACTGCATCCGAAGCAACTAAGCAATTAGCGGACTCACTGCTTGATTTATTTTACGCCTACGTGTGAACAGGACTGCAAATTAGTTACGGCCTAAGATAAACGCGCGTAAATATCATGAGATATATGGAATTGCTTTTAGAGTGAAAAAAAAACTTCCCGACGGAAATAAGAAAACGAATAGTCTGCTTGCCTTTGTTTGGCTGCAACTGGATCCTGCTGATTTATTTCCAGCTTTTTGGACATGAAACTAATCCAGCCGCCCTCCAACCACAGTAAATCGCATTTGATACATCCCTGGGAGTGTTTACTGCAGATATTGTCCGAAGTCACCAAATTTTAAATCTGCCGCCCTTTCCTTAAAACGGTCGCCCCACAGTTTTAACGCGGATATTGGTGCCGTCGTTCCTCTGAAAGCCGCTCCAGGGTTCTACGAGCAACGTAACGTATACATAGATTGTTGTTAAAAGCGCCGCCCAATCACATTGCAAATACATCAGTCCTACAGAGATAAACTTCGTGCAGCCGCTCTCACGTAATGGTAAGTTGCGTCTGATACATGCGAGAGACTCTATAGCAGGTACGGAGCAATGTTTCGAAATTTAAGACTACTGTCATTTTCTTAAGCCGTCGCCCCAAGAGAAGCCCCTCAATGGCTGCAATAATAAGGTGAAATGTTCTCACGGATTTTCGAAAAAACTGGGAAAAGCAGCTTCGCGCCATCAGGAAGGTCGTTCTGGATATACACCACATCCATTGAGGATCAAAAGTGACTTCCAAAGAAGCGAACGGTTACTAAAACTGTGGGGCAACCGTTTTAAGGAATTCACGACAGTTTCAAAACTTAAATATTTTGGTCTAAATCTTATGCAAAATCTATCATAAGTATGTCACGCAAGATATATGAAAGTGTTTTGCTCAGTAATTGCTATCGGGTTTCCTGAGAGAAAGTGCGGTCTCATTTGACAGGAAACTTTGTTCTCAGTTTGAAGAGAAAGCGCTCTTTGCACCAGGACTCTTAAAGTTTCTCCAATTTTGGTACATAATGCCCTTGAAGGTCGTTACATTCGGCCCGCCCTTTCCTTCAAACGGCCGTCCTTGGCTCCTATACACTTATTGGTGAGGCCTTTCAACTGGAAATCATTTTGGCATTTCTCGGCCAACATAGTGCACATCTAACTCGTTTTTAAACGAGTCGCCCAAGGCCTGCAATAAATCATATCCCTTTCTAACACACTTTAGTGAGCAGAACTTAATACAGCCAGATTTCAATGCATTTTAAAGTGTCCCCTATTCATTAAAAGTGTCGCCTTTCGATTGAAAATTATTTCTGGCAAGTTGATTTTGAGCTGTCGAAGAAATAAAAGAATTTCACGAGAAGTTGTTCCGCCTATGTCCCAGGTGGTAAACCCGTGAAAACAATAAAGAAAAATAATTAAACACGTAGTTTGGTAGCTGGCCGGTCGGGTACAATAAGCAACTTTTAATTTAAAACACCACGGTTAACTTCACGGTTAAACAGCGGCCGTTAATGGGGCTTTCGGACCATGGAAGGAGGTTTCTCAAATGAGACAAAACTTACCCGTTGATGGAGGTTTGCGTGGCGAAGAATCCCAGCAGGAGTTTGACGAACATGTGCCAAATCTGGGTCAAAATCCAGTCCGACTTCTTTTCCGATTCTTCTAGGAACTTTATGGTATCTCTGTCTGGACCAAGTTGGACAAATTTGTCACCTAATGGGGAGGGAACTGACGACAAGTCGCATTGGTACCACTGGAAAATATTAAAAAAAAAAAAAAAAAAAAAAAAAAACGTAGAAAAGGTGGCCATTTTATTTTACGTATAAAAATCTTATTTCTATTTTAGGAAGGACGGGGAACGTCTCTGAAACATCGTTTTCACATTTCGGCGAATTTATACAATTCAAAGCAAAAAGGGGGATTTAAGGCTTGTTTCGCTCCAGTATAACCAATCAAAATACGATCGCGAAACGCCGCAAGGTATTCGGAAACGTATAAATTCTAATATGGCGCTCCGAGTGGGGGGCCCTTAAGTAAAAATGTGTGTAACGCGATTGGGGCGGTTTTGGGGGCCGCGAAAGTAAGCCCATTGTTCTTGATTTACATTAGTCTCCACTCTTAGAAGGTTTATAAAAGTAGGTTTCTAAGGCTTACTGAGGATTGAAACTTTGGTGTTACGACTTTGAGAATGAAGACAAATAAATAATTTAAATCTCATATATTTCGAAGGAATTTTAAATGGAATCACGCTTTGGCCGCGATCGAGGAAAATTTCTCGCTATATGCCATACAGGGCGTCCAAGAAAAATACGGACATACTGCGAATATCACAAACTTACACATGGAAATAGACTGATTTAACTCCATTTGTCTACACGTAAAATGCTTCATTTTTGAAGTAGTTTCATAAGCAATAAATCGCAAAACGCGGAGCGTCGATTAGGCCATTTACTATTTGCTATCAGAAATCTGACATTGACAATGCATGGCAGATGAATTTGTCCAACACACGTCTTTGACATTTGAACCCCTACTTGAGTTTTTTCTCAACGATCCTACGCTATAACCAGGAAGCTTCTGCTTGAGTACTTTGTTTTAATCGGGATGGAAATTTAAAAAAATGTAGCGCTGAACCACTTCTTAGACACACCGTGTATAGTTTTGATAAGTTCAACTCGAAATCGGCAAATTTTAAAACTGCTCTGTTGCGTTAAAAGCTTCCCTGTCGTTGCCGCCAAATTGTTTAAGTTACCGTCCATTGGTTCAAATGCATTTGAATACTCACTAGAACTGTTCCAAAACGAGTTCTTCTGAAATGTGACTGACGTGGTGTCGATGCATTGCGGAAAGTTGAGACAAAAACTTATAACTGAGATTTCTGTGAAACTGCGTACCTAAGACATGACACGCAAAGGCCCTTCTAACGGCACCATCTTCACACACACGTCACGCTATTTGTCCATAAATGTTTAAAACCACCCCACAACTCCCACCCTTTAAAAGAGGCCGCGACGGTGTGAACTTGGCACTTGGCGTACGAGGCTCTGGATCAACGGTGACAAGATTTTCTTATAGAATCCTAAAAAGAATCGAGAGGCCTTGGGAACTTACAGGCATGACCTCAATACTCCCTTTCGGATTTCGAAGAATTTTTTAAGGCAAACTTGTCGTTACTTATCAAAATAAAACCTCGTCCACACAACAGCAACACTCACGCGTCGATTTTGCTGAACTGCGCATTCCCGTTGTCGAAGTAATATGTCTCAGAAAAGGGGTATCAAGTATCCATAAAGCCTACACTTGCTTTGAAATTTTCAAACCCGAGGAATCTTGAAAATGCAATAGCTACATGAAGGAATTTCTGGAAACATGTTGCTATTACAAATGTTGCCCCACGCACAAACACAATAAATTTCTTTTGAGGGCTAATATTAACAAAAAAACGAAGCAATGAGGGCAAGCCCCTAACCTTACAGGCCTTGCAACCCATAAACTCCATATAATGGGATGCAAAATAACTTCCGAGACGTAGGGAGATCTCCGATGTACACCGGAGATAGAAAAGTCTTGATAGGCCTCCATGCATGGAGGCATTAATGGAAATATTGTGTTGGGAGGGGGGGCCACTTATCGACACTACCCCGCTAATATCGATCCAGGAGATAAATATCGAGAAACCATGCGAATGACGCATAAATGAAATTTTTTAATCGACCGTCGGCGAGATTTTACGGGATCAATGGTGCGTAGGTTAATTGATGGCCCATTATCTCGTAAACTGTTTTAAGCCGAAGGGAGAAGGGTACTTCCCTTTTTGCATCCCTGCCGAATACGCGCGGAATGTTCCTCTGGTTTGAATCCACATGTGTAAGACGTTCTTTGAAAGTGAGGGTCTTCATCCGGGGCGTTTGTTATGCCAAGTTCTTTGAAGTATTTGGAAAAGAGCTCAGTCCCCTAATGAGATCCCCAACAGTACAGAGCGAGTTTTGATGAATTCTCAGTTTAATCCACCGTAATTCTCGTAGATTCTGAGAACGCCCCTGGTGTTTCCATATACATGGTGAAACTTCTGAAAGGGCGTTAGCAGCTCGAACGTCGCAAGCGCACGTCAAGCTAGTTGCTAAAGGGAACATAGATAAGTAAAAAATAGAGGCAAGTCCATTGGCGTGCGGTACTAAATGTTGCTAGAATAGTTATTTAAAACGTTTTCTTTTTTTTTAATCGTGCTAAAGCTGTAGTGAGTTTTCTCGGCTCGATTTTAAACAAAAAATGAATGATGCAAACTGCATTGCACTTTTTCAGTAGAACCATTTAAAAACTAATTTAACCATATGATATAAGTTACGCTTTGAATGTTGAAAACTTCGCCAATAAAAGAATCCTATGTAGGTCATGGAATAATCAAATACGTATGGGCTTTAGTGCATGTAACTGGTCATATAAACTAGCCATTAAGAATTGAATAAGTTCTTCATATTCTTTAGTTAATTGATTAGTACTAATATCCACATTTTTCACGTACAAAAATGGTTAAGTTTTTATAAATTTTGTTGAGCCTGGGGAAAAATTCCCATTTCGCTTCTCCACTGGGGTGGACGAAAATCGATAGGATTTAGAGTTTTCGTACAATCTGTAGGAGATATAAAAAATGCACGCTTGCTGATATCAATTTAAAAGGATTACGTAATTTTGTACCAATTTCGCCCTTGCATAATTTACAGGAAAAATCTAAACCGCCTTTAAAGCTCTACCGCACAGGAATACGAAGAATGATGTACCATTTCCGAACACGTTCGGGTGTTTTTTCAATATTCCGCTTCGTGCGATAAATAATCGAAAAAGTTAACGAAAAAATCGAAGAAAAAAAAACGCAGAAACATTATTTTATTATTATTATTATTGTTGTTATTTTAGAAATAGATTCAACTTAAAAGAATGCCTTAAGAAATCACTTCAAGGTTTAACATCGGATTGCTGTGTTGTCGGAGTCTCCTACGAATCTTAGGTTTAGTTAGCGGGAAAGCTAAAAACGATAGCATAACGAGGTTTGTATTTATAATCAAGTCCTAAAAATCGAGACCAGAACAGGTTTATTACTCACTCCCATAGGGATTCTAAGAAAACTCCAAGTCCTATCGAACTTGGACCACCTTGTAATATATAATACATGCCTGATCATCCGTGACAGCACGAAAGGGATCTATAGCATGGAAGGACCGCTCCACAACACCCTAGTAAAGCTCGATGGATGTCGTCAAAGATATCTTAAATACTCTCTTCAGATTCAACAAACATTTAAGCGATTCTTGTGATTTTACAAAAATCTTTCCATACGAAGATGTGGTTATAAGGAACTAGAGAAGTATTGGGCAATGATGAGTTCCATTGAGCTAATGAGAACTAAAGGAAGTATTCATTCAAGATGAATTGTGACCTTTTAACTCTGGCCAAAACTCCGCTGATTTATCAAAATCCAGTTCCTCCGCATTGTTATCATTTCCAGGATCCACACCCCAAGAGCTACATGGCATACGAAGCCGGTTTTTTGCATCTCTCCCGTGCTTTTCGAATCCGCATTGGCTGATTACTTCTTGGCGTATGCCCGCGGATCGTTTTTCTTTCTTTTTTACCTCGCTCGTAATATTCGAAATTTAGAGGCGCGAGGCTTCATCCCCCGGGATTTCTTGCAAATTACGCGATTTTCAGGCGAAAAGGGAGCAGTTTTTCGACCCCAAGTAATAATTACGTCTCAATTTCTGCTGACTCACCGGTCCTCCATTATAATAATAACAGGCAGAAACAATAAATTGGGAGGGAATCGTACCTCCTCGGACACCCAAAAACATCAAACCGTAACATCGCAGTTAATTGTCGTGTGACGGACGTCAAGGCCGCCAGGTGGCGCTGCTCATAAACGGGCGTTAACGGCATCAATCCGTGCGATACCTCCCTATTCCCAATAACTTTGTACGCGAATTGCACGGTGCTAAAGTCGTGATTTACGACCCACAAAATGGAATTTGTTATATTGATTCCACTGTAAATTAACTACGGGTCACTGAAGGCGAGATCCGTATGGTTATTTATTCATAACATTTTTTGGGCGTGGGCCGTTGAAGCCGGCTCAAGTGGGGGTGACAGTAAATTATCGTTGTTGTTTTAGATCTCGAATTATCTCGCATACAGGTTGGTGTGATGGGTTCTTAATGCCGACTCTTTTGTAATTACAATACAACGCCTAAAGAATCGATTTCGCTAAAGGCGATGAGGCAAATTGGTCACATACGCCCTCAAATTCAAACACAAAAAAACGATTTTAAACAACTGATATAAACACCATTTGGACCACCCTAGTTGAGAAGTTACTATATCTCGAAGGCGAAAGAAACCATGAGTTTTTTTCGACTAACACCAACAACTACTTGCTTTCTTCGCATCGCAATTTACCCGCCAGGAGTCGCATTCTTTTTTAGAAATCCCAATAGAAACTGAAGAGAAAAAGTTAACTAAGAACATCCAAAGCGGACTTAAAAGATTGGCACAACCAAAATTGGCATAATTAAGATTTATTCTGCATATTATATGTAACCGTACAATATACCAAATGCCTACCTATTTGAGACTATGAATTTACATTTCCGGAAAATTAATAAAGTCTATTATTTAAAACTTATTTGCTCAAGATACAACATTTATAAAAAAGTATTACGACACGTTTATAGCTTTCATAAACTTAATATTTCTAAAAATGTTTATAAAGAGACCCCACACGGAAGAATCAAAAGGCGTAAGATCTGGAGATCGCGGCGGCCATTCTATTGCGCCTCTTCTAGCGATCCATCTCCTAGACAAAATCTCATCAATATACTCTCTCACGGCTATAGCATAATGTGGTTGTGCACCATCTTGTTGAAACCCAATATTATTCGCTACCTGTTCTTCATTTTCTCCAGGAAAAATTGCGTCGATTAATGGAACAATTTCGTTTTGTAATAAGTGCAAGCACGCAATGGTGCGTTGTTTATGTTTCCCTGTATGAAAAATGGACCGATGAACTGATGACCCATTATACCCATCCACACATTGAATTTTTGCGGATGTTGTGTATGCAGAGCTTGCATCCAATGATGATTGTCTGTAGACCAGTAACGACAATTATTTCGATGAATAGATGCTTTAAAGCAACACGGTACTTCATCCGAAAATAAACTTTTAGAAAAGAACTTATTTCTTGAAAGTTTTTTGCAACAATTTACAAAATTCCATCATGCGATCAAAATCTTCAAACATCGCTTATTTGCCAAAGGAAATTTTGTATCTTTGAAATTTTTCTCGTTTTAAAAGATTGCTTACTGATTTTGCAGATACACCAAATTCATCGGCGAGTTTGCTGGTAGATTGTATAGGTTGTTCACCTATAGATGAAAGAATGTTTAATGCTTTATCGCGATCAGCTGCTGTTCGAGATATTCGACATTTTGGAGCCGATTTCACACTTTTAGTTTGTTGAAGTTTTTTTATTACTTCAACAAGCTACACTTCAACTAAAAATCCGGCCTCAATATTTCTCATTAAGTATGAGACACACCTCTTCATAATTAATTTTGCGATTTCCACGCCTCAAAAAGATTCAAATTTCAATTCTTTACTTCTCAGGTAACGATCCATTTTTTTGGAAATTCCAATTATGGTAATGTCTAACAGAATTCAATGAAAACCAAAATATTTTGTATCTAAAAATGTTTACATCAAAGACGATTTGAAATGTCCACATCTTATTTCCATTTTTTCACTTTCTTTCAAAGTGAAATGAGAATGGATTATCTATCTAGGAAGCGAAGACTAAAATTTTAAATCTTTTTTGGATATGGATTTTGTTCTATTTTTTTTTAAAGAAATTGTAGACCCGATTTTAGTTCTGAGTCTACGTTGTATCCCTTATTAAATTATCTTTCATTTGATATACTATTATGGGTACTTTTCCATTTGAAAATAAAGTTAGTAGGGGCCGCTAGATAGAAAAGTTTGAACATCTAAAATAACGCACTACATTCTTTTTTAACACGAAATTATACGTGCTCAAGCATTTTTTTTTCTAATATCGAATTTATGAAAGTCATAAAAATGTCGCAATACTTTTAACACGCGCTGTATGTTAGAGGCAAAGTTTCGTTGCGAAGTAGTTTATAGGTTCTTTTAGGAAGGTTAGTTAATGTCTCATTTAAAGACAAAGGAATGCGTGGAGTCTTGTGCTAACTGATTTTGAATTTATTACCGCGGCCCATATGCAATTTGCCTACTTACAAATCGATTATCAGCAACTGCAAAATATTCATTGGCGAGGGAAATATTCAAGTTCCTGGCTCTAACGAACAGGATAGGCTAGGGGCATAAAAGGACCCTGCACTCGCCTAATTAAACAACTTCATTAAGTCCTCCCATGATGGGCAATAAGCAGAGGCAAACGAGCGCGCATAACATTGCAAGACGCGGACCCCACAGATGACCACCACACGACTATCGTTAATCCGCACTAATACCTTCACGTACCAAAGAGCATATTACCAACAGTCCCATTGGGTTTTTGCTGACGATAATTAGATCAAAACGCTTTTAAAAAGCGCCAAAGAAATGCCAACGAAACACACGCTCATTATATCTCATAAACTGTCATAACGTTTTTAGCATTCCGGCGATAACTTTGATGTGTGCCACCAGGTTTAATGAATTCAAAGCAGTCGGTAATGATCGGAAAATGAGAGAGGCTCGATCGCAAATATGCCGATTAATCGAATGATTGTTCTTTGATCGGGTGCTGATGCGAGCAGCGAGTACCCTTCAGCCCGGGTTCCGACGGCTTAAGACATCGAGGACATCGATGTATGATACCCGGGGGCAAAAACAACTGACAACCATCAACAAGTGACATCACGGGAGACAAAACAATCGAATCACGTTTTTCGGATGGCCAATGGAATGACCGGAATGGCCGCAGCCGCGGCGCATCTAATGTTCTGGACGCCATAAAAATTCATTGGGTTTTTGTTTAGGTCCGAGTATTATTGCTTAAAAATTAATCCGCAAAGTACTATCAGCTCCCGCGACCGTAAGAGGCTTACTTATGTATACGGCGTATAAGGGCCCCAAAAAGGGAATGCCCGTCGAAAAAAGGTTAGCACACCTCGGGGACGGGTCGTAAAAAACGTCTTGCACCGGGACAAACTGCCAGAAAGGGCGAAGTCCGTCTCGGGCCTTGTAATGGGATTATAGTGCGCGGTTTGGTGTCATTTAAAAATCTCAAAGTTCAATTTATAAATTCACAAAACTTAGAGAGGGAATTTTGACACCTTAATGCGGAACACTTTGAACATTGTCGCTCCATGAGGGGGTGTGGGAATGCCTTCGCAATCTTAGAAGAAAAGGGTGAATTCGATACAGCGACCTAAGATTTTGTATTAAATTTGCATAATATGGTCAACGTCACTCAATATCGTCAATACAACTCGGTTAAGTAATAGAAGATAATATCCAACTTAATCGATAATACAGGGCAGAGGATCTTGAAGCCATCAAGGTGGTGACTATCGACTTCTTGAAAAGCGAGAAGCTTTTTGGTGCCGTTTGACTCTTGTACCTTTCCACTAATTTATAGTACACTATAAAATGGTTTATACAGTCTGTACATGTCAGTCTAATCGTTCTTTTCTTAAATAAAATTGTGATGTCCATTATCTTACACCCGCTAATTTTTATCGCACAGTAGCTAGACAACGCTAGTGCTACCATAACACCTTAAAAGAGATAAAACAAGGGTAGCCGAATAAGCCAAACGAATTAGGGTGCCAAGGTACATAGGTCGGCTGGTAAAGCGATAGCCCGGAAAGTGGTTGTTAATTCAAACTCAGCCGAAGGCGATGGACTTTTTCTGTAACTTTCATTATTGTGTACTAGGCCATTAAACTTTTCACAAATCAGGCCATATCACTTTATTCAGCCCCAAATTACGAAACTTTTGATAATTTATACAGTGACCGGCAAGAAGTACGCACCCAATGAGATTTTTTTTTCATTTCAATTTATGCGAAAATTTTATTCTTGGTAAAGCTTTGTGCATTCTAAAAAACTCAAAATACATAATATTATTTGTATTTTTTAATCCTCTCTGAAACCAAACTGGCATATTAAATAAATTTGCTTTACTTTCTATACGGGGTAAATCATAAAAAAAGTCCTGAAAAGTGTTTTATGGAATAGAAACTTAAAATTTCAATGTTGTATTTATCTTTTAATTCTAACAAGTTCTCATAATACATGTTTCCTCTAAAATGAAAAATAAAGGTACTTTACTCATCCGCCATTTTCGCAATTTTCGAATCTCCCCCACATGAAATGAGATATACAAATTCTGTAAACTGCGTTTTGAGTTTGCAGAAATTGATAAACTTTTACCAAGGAAGACATTTTCTTATACATTCGAATTTAAAAAAATCCCATGTGATGTGTACTTTCTGCCGGCGTATATATTTCATAACCGTGATTCCCAAACCTAAACTAGTAAAACAGTTAATGCTGTGAGATTCTAGACGTGGGTGTCAATGGGTAGATACGGGTCAAGCTGTGTTTTCACGTATACCTCCAAGTACCAAACCAGTATTGCTTGGGGCATTTGAGGTAGGTCTTGGTTTTTAAAAAATCGTATTTTTCAATTAAACATCCGGGTGTACGTGTACACATGACTAAAACAACATAGTAGAAAGTTCATCCCAAACTTGAAATCACCCCCAGGCAAATCTATCCACTGGCAACAATCATTTGGGTAACAGACATAGAGTGTTAAAGTGATAATGTCTAGAAGGAAAGGGTGAAAAGAAAATATCTGAAAATATAAAATTGGGAACATAATTTAAGCAATTAAGAAGTTCTGCAAAGGACTTATAAAATTATCACTTTAAACGTTCATAGAAACCACCGCATTATTATCGTATTCACTGATATTACGAAATATAAATATAACCGAATGACCGAAATAGTGTACAACCATTTCCTGTCCGAGGGGGGTCACTCCGTCGGATCTCGGACTAACCTAGGTGCACTATCCCTTTCCAGTATGTGGGGCCTACGGGATAATCGGACACGGAGAGAATGCTAAGCAGCACTGTCTGTTTTTCTTCGCCGGGGGGATCGTGTAAGACAAGACTTTAAGTGTATTGTAATTTTCTTTGCGATGTTATCCCCTTTTTGTGCGACGTTGTAAAGATACGAGATTTGCATACATATGTCTCGGATAGGTCCGGATCTGTCTTTTTGCTCCTACTTACGTCTATTTTGACTTTGGTGAAATTCTTCCTAAAGGGCCACATCACAACACAAAAATTCGCCGTTACCTGGCCCGTCAAGGCGCATCACTTAAACCAACAACAATGCCGGTAGTTATCGAATCTAGAACTATTTTGGCTGGCTTTATCTTCGCCATAAAGCCGCGCAAACAAGTATAATCCCTGAATAAACAAACCTATCTTAGGTCGTATACCTGCACACGTTGTTAGTGAACGCATTTAACCATGTAAGATGTCGATAACATGTCCTGCAACGGCCCCCAAAATCATCCCCAACGTGGCACCGCAATTGGGCCCTCATTAATAAACTATTAACCCAAAATTATACCAATTATCCCCAATTTTCCTTACGTGTGTCCCCCCATAAAACGTTTATTAACATGGCTCCGACTAAATAATGAATCAATGTTTACTTCTTGAATATTTCATCCCCTCGAAATTTCTTTGTGACATGCGACTTACCTGGCTCTTGTCTATTCGGCTCAGGTACTGATCATGAAGGGTCTTGTCATGCAGGGCCCTTGCGAGCGACCCTCTGGGTGTGAATCCCGTCCAAAGGTTCTTAGGAATAAATCCTGATTGGCCATTGGACATGGCGACTGCAGGGCAGGATGACGGTTCTTCCCGAGTAGGTGGGCGTAACTAAAGACGTTATTCAGTTTAATATGATTCAAACATGATTGCTTTGGAAGTAAAAAAGGAAAAAAAATTAAATATTACTTTAAACAATCATGTTCAATGCATGGCCGATATTTAGGATTAACCTTCATATTGACCGGAAGTCCACAAGATGAGTTTATATCTACCTATGGTTTAAATTGACATTTTTACATGCTGTCAACTTAAGTCACACTTAAAGTTGTGTAAACTCAATTTACGGCTTGCGGAGAATCTGCGGATAAGTCATGCGCAACTTGAATCACCTCTTAGAAACACCCCTTATGTCTGAGATCGTCGAAATACATGAGAGAAAAATGCATAATACCTCGATTTTTTTAGGTGTCTCTGATAATAGTACATTAAAATACAATTACATAGACAACTCATTGTCGCACCAACCCAAGTTTGCAAAAAGAAGAACGAAACAAGTAGTTTTTAAATGGAGTGTGTGACATGAACCTTATAAATCCCATATCTTATACTATTTTTTCAAAAATAAAGATATACCAAATTTAACCCTAAAAATATTTTTACTAAAGATAGTAAAAGTAAATAGAAGGTTTTTTCAAAAACGTCGTGTATATCGAAAACGTATCAAGTTAGTAGTAAAAGAATGCTACTGTAAAATTTCGGTTGGCAATCTACCCCGAGAATGTTCAATTAGATTTCATGTACCAATTACTATTTTGCCTTGAGAGAACCCTATAAATTGGCCCAAAACATACGGGCCATTCCGTTATTACACGTTTTATGATGAAAACTGCTGCGAAAGGTAAAGGTCTATGATATATAGATTTTTGACAGTTTTTTAATTACTGCATTAGTATAATTTTTTTTAATGATAATTTTTGTTATTAAAACTATTTGACCTGCAAAAATTCTTTCAAAATATTAAAATTAGAAGTTAAATTTAGCTATTTGTTTATATTGTAAACTTATTTAATAAGTATTTTTATAGTGTATTAGTGTCAACAATATTTAAGTCTAAGTTGTAATACAACAGAAATAAGAAAAATACAAATAAACATGTTTTTTTTATCTCTCTCTTTATCCTTTTGGTAGATTTTTGAATAAAACTGTAGTACTAAAAATTCCAATTCCTTTTCCTAAAAACTGGGAACGGCTATTTTTCAATATCTAAACAAATTTGAAAAAATTACACCATATTCCTAAATTTCTTCTCTCATGGTTTTACTTATAAACTTTTAATAGCAGATTCCCTTGCACAGCATCCTGGTTTAAGCTATTCTTAAGTCAAACCTGATATGCCAGAAAGAAAGCAGGATAAGTAGGTACTATTTTATTTATTGCCACAATTTTGATTTATGCATCTTTGAAGTTAGGACACTTTGTTTAAGAGTTATTCAATGTTATGAAAATTTAGAACACGAGCCAATAATTAGTTTCAAACTCTAAATTTTGCATTCTAAAATAATTTTTACAGACTAACTGATTTAAATCAGTTGTACTAAAGTGCACAGAAAAATATCTCAAAACCATCATGTTAATTGATTTTAAAAAAGTTAGTGTTTAATGACTAAACAAATTTTGTAGTAATTAATAAAGTGATTTCTTAATTATCTACTTTTCATAAAAAAATATGATGTGTGTGCAACTGAAAAGTTGAGTTCATTATTATTGCTCGGACAAGCAGGATTTATTGGCTCGGAACTTGGTTATACCTAGATACTACACTATTTACTATATTATGAGCTTTACAACTTATTCAGAAATCTTTGAAGGTAGCTTTACTTATCAAACAAACACTAGAAACTGCACTGAAGAATTATAGTGCCAACATAGAAAGAGATCTATGAACTAGATATGACATCGACAGCTTGCTTTATACTTTCTTTATAAAATAACACCAATGGAAAAGATGTAGGAACATCAGATATCTCTATATTCATCGCATTTGGCAGTTAACAACAAACTGTTGTAAATGGGAACCACTTCAGAGACTCCGTTAAAGAAATAAACCGGGCCTATGGTTTATAGGTTATGTTACTTATACTGTAGTAAAGTGACACTTTAAACGAAATTTCTATTGAAAATTATTAGAAACATTTTCCGTCAGACTCTTAAAAAGATTTATAAGTCAATTTTTAGGAACTACTTACCTTTGAAACTACTAAAAACTGATAAATTTCATTCTAATTTACAATAAAGAAAGTAAACAAACACTGAACTGTCGTACATTAACTGCAACATTGCCAGATCGCTGGCAAAAATATTTACTCCAGGGCATTGGACTTCCTGGTTAAAATAAAAATAAGACATTTTATGGATCCTCTTTATGGAGATACTCGATTAAAGATAGAGAAAAAAAATGTAGAGAAAGCCAGTCTTGCTCCATAAGTAATATGACATAAACTTAAAATATTTCGGAAATTGTTATTCATTAAAACAGGATCAGAGAATAAATACGGCAACATTATAAAATCTTACTTTCACTGTTTTGAAGAGGGACTGTGGGTCGTGTTTTGTCTTCGTTGCACGTAAGTGAAGACAAAGACGAAATCATCACTCAACCCACCTTTCACTCACTTTGACTAAATCTGAAGAGTTTTCGCATCTCCGATGAACTTGTTTCGAACGCATATACGGATCCCTCTGAACGAAATATTAAGGGAGGACTAATTACCCTGAGGGTTGGAAATTGGTTTCGTGTAAAAATCTGAAACTTTCCATTTAAAATACGAGCTTTTTCGCACGGATAATTCCAACTTCAATGAAATCAACCGACACGAAACGAAAAAGGAAATTAAATTTTTATTTGAAGGGAGTGTAATTACAACCCTCGGCGTTATCCTTAGGCAGAAGGTTTTAACGAGTCATCTACACACCTACAAACATCATTAAAACATGAAATAGGGATAAATATGGGATAAATCAAATACTGTTGTCAATCATATGGAGGTGTCGTCCTAATTGTTTCCCCTTGTCCATTTTCATTATGTTTTCTTTTCGTTAAGGGAGCAAATAATGGAGAGAAATGGAAATACTGGAGTGGTAGTCTGGTTTTTAATTGACGTTCTGTTTGATGTGTCTTGTTGGTGACGTTAAAGGGATTTGTGGATTCCCCTGTTTATACAGGGTAGTCAAACCAATTTACATGAATTATGACTTCGGCCAGATATTAGGCCGAATATGTTTCAATTTATGGGTGTTTACAATATCTTTTCTCTCCGATTTACAAAAAAATGTCCTTTTAATGATTAAAAATAGGATATAAAGTGGCAATTTTAATACCTAGACACTAAAAGTTGTTTTGTTTTTTGGCCCACCAGTACTTGCTAGCCGTCAATAAACTGTCCATCTATCATCTGAGTAGAAAAGTTAGGTATAAGGTTTAAACGATACAATACAAATTTTGTATGTAAAAACGTTATACCAAGTGTTCAGGCGAACTCTAGACATAGGAGATTAAAATGGGATATCAGGTTTTTTGCACCTGCACGGATTATCCAATTAAAAAAATTTTACATGGAGGTCATAGTTCTCACGACCGTCCATTATTCCGCTATTTTTTCAATCTTCTAATTAGAGTCATTTTGGCTTAAAATGGCTCCAATCATAAATTTGAAAGTCTGGTGTAACCGCTCGAAGCCACGATTGGTCAGAGTCAAGGTCAGAATTAAACAAAACTAAGTCTTGACCCTGACCAATCGTGGACTCAAATGATTATACGGAGCATTCATATTTTTGAGATTTGAACACTTTTTAAGCCATAGTGCTCTAATTAGGAGATTGAAAAAATTGCGAAATGTGGACCAATCTTGAGTATTATGACTTCCATGTAAAAGTTTTTCAATTTGATAATTCGTGCATGCGTAAAAAAATAACCTATTTTCCACGTGAATCTCCCATATCCAGAATTCGCCTCGACACCCGATATATTTCATTATGTGCATAAAGAATATTCTATTGTATATTATACTTCCTCTAACACCAACACTAACTATACACCACAAACAATACATACGAGTAAAATCAAATTTACAAAATCGATATTGAATTCAGATTCGTGTTAAAGTCAGCACATTAACACTGAAGATAACAATATATAAATTTAATTGCTCTGTTGCTTACACATACACCGTCGGCAGCAAAGTTGCCGCTGAGCCGCCATTGGCCTACCGTCGAAGACAAATTTGTCTTTTTGACATTTACAGCGTTCGTAGCAAAACCGTAGCATGACGTTGCCGTCCAATGAAATCAGTGGATCACCGCACGAGGTCATGTTTGGATTTTTTGAAAAAATGTCAAACTGCGCAGATCTACTTTTGTTTTGGATGCGTAACACAATTCCAAATCCAATTAGAAGAACGTGCGTTGGCTGTACTGCCAATGTTCTGCTGTGGCTTGGAGCTGGTATCAAAGCCAAATCGAACGTCGCATTTTTACATCCGGTTTAAATATTAAATATTATGTATTTTATACGGGAGAGAGCATGAAGAAATGAATTGAAGGATTCAAGTCATATAAATAGTTAGTGGTGCAGAATCTGCTACCTGTAGCAAGATACATATAAATGAAGTGAAATACCTAGGTATTTCCTAATAATGGGCCATTATTTTAAAGGGTGAATGTGCATGATTTATTGTTTTATTTAATTTTAGTATGAGATGCAGACAAAGCTAAAGATATGAACCATAAATTGTCGGTAGTAGGTAGTCGGTTCTACTAGGAAGTCAGAGCCCTCATACTAGGGCATATAATTACATGGTGTAACACGGGAACCAACTGTTTTGAGCACGAGTGGTGATCGCCCGTTTAAAATGGAAGGGTTGTACTTCAACAGGCATTTCATTCTTTCGATTATAGCATATTATTGCAGCTATGGTGGACTTTAGCGTGAGTTCTCAGCAATTAAAGGAACAATCGTTGCACAGTCCTAAAGTAACAGTTTGGTCTGAGGTAGGACGGCTTGGCGTTATTGGTACCCATTTTTTTTTTAAGAAAATGGGGTTTCCGTTACTGTAGCATCTGAACGTTACGTTGAGATGATAATCACTTTTTTCATCCCTCAATTACAATGAAGAGGTATTGATAGGCAATAGTTGCTGTTTCAATACGATGAGGTGACGACACACATTGCCAAGGCGTCAATGTCTGTTCTTCGCCCTCTGTGTCTCAACCACCGCATTTTCAGATTTGGAGATATTTTATGGCCTTCTCGGTCGCCTGGCCGCTCTTTATGTGATTTTTTTATGAGGTTATCTGAACGCACGTGTCTACGAGGTTAAGCCTCATACATTAGAAGTATTAAAAGAAGCAACCCGACAGCAAATTACCGGAATAAACGGAAACTTTCTGGAAAGGGTTGAAGCCAATTTTTTTTAACGTCTTCAACATTGTGTCAACAAGAATGAACGGCACATGCCAGATATAATTTCCTGTTAATGATTATAAAATGCAGTGTTTTTAATCGTGACGTTGTAATAAAAAACATATTATATATAAAAAAACTAACGATTTTATGAATATTTCAAAAACACCCGATTCTTTCGTCTCACCCTGTATTACGAGAATTCCCCTTTTATATTTAGAGAATTAAAGAAAAGCGATTTTGCACTCAAAAACTGTTGGAAGCACGAGAAAAACTACCAGACGCGAAAGGCTCTAAATTTCAGGTCGTGCGATAGAAGTTCAGGTTGATATGGAATGAGCCGGTACCCCTGAAAAAATATCGCCTTATAAGTTTTCGCGATCCCTTTGATGCCTAAAGATACACATAGCCCACAATGTGTAATCTGTACTCCAAACTTGAGTAAAATATTTCTAGAAATGACTCTTTCAGTAAAATATCTCCAAAAATGACCGCTTGACAACAAACTGTCGTTATGTGATGTGCACTTAAAATCGTCAATGGAAACTTCTGGTTTGCACATTTCGTATATACCAATATGTCAATCAGTGTTAAATTGCGTAGAGGATTTATTTTCTGCGAGAAATAGTTCAAGTTTTAGATTTTTAGCGTTTGCTCAGGAATATATACAATGAATATGATGAAAGCAATAAAAACGTAAAATGATACTGACGTTATATAGGGTGACCCAAAAACATTGATATAAATGAGTATAACTTGCTAGCAGATATAAGAATAGAGTGATTTTGCTTGCACTATGATACATCGTTTTATAAGATTTTTTCCAGCGCATTTTCTAATACATAGGGTGTTCTATTTGAAAAAATGCACTTTAGACAGGCTTAGTGTCTAATTTTAAAGACAGCAACTCTACGAGGTGTATCCACTTTTTTACACGTATTCAGCTCATATGTCCAAGACTTCTGCTTTTCGTAAATTTAAATCGCTTTCTAAGAGAGGCTGTATCGGAGCCTGATCTTGGAGGAAAAAATTAATTAATATTTCAATAATCACTAGAGACATGTATAGAAATCATTAAGCGGACTTGGTCAAAGAGCCATAGAAAACTTAAAAAAAATACAAAGCGTCCCATTTAATATATCGGAGTTGCTATTTTTTTATATGTAGATATATAAAAAATGCACTTTGGCAAAACCATAAAAAAACTCTGGATTGAGGTAAAAAAACGAAAAAATTAGATTTGGTTTTGATATATGTATTAATAGAAGTCAAGTTGATGAAAAGTACAGAAACTATTAAAAATGAAACCGGATAAAAAAATATATAAAAATAATAAAAAAGTAAATATGCATGTCTCGGAACCATAACGCAAAATTAGTGACCTTAAACGAACCACTCTGTATCAGAGGGAGAGAGAGAGAGAGTGAGAAAAGGAGGATAGGGAAGAAGAGAGAAAGGCGGCGAGAGGGAAGGAGTGACGGATTGAGAGGGTCAGAGAGAGGGAGGGAGAGACGGATAGAGAAGGACAGAGAGAGGGAGGGAGTGGCGGATAGAGAGGGACAGAGAGGGGGAGGGAGGGACGGATGGAGAGTGACAGAGAGAGGGAGAGAGAAAACTAATGATGGGTCACTGCATTGCTGTTCAAGAAGGAACGACTCACCTATGAGATCTATCAGATGTTCTTCCTCAACCTTTTGATAGCAACTCGAGTTTCTTTTTGTCTTAGAATACCAAGTCCAGAATACCTGTCCTCAGGTCCAGACATATTGACTTCTACTTTTGAGGTCGGCTTCTGCTTCAAGTCTGACGCTTGATTTTCCAGTGGTTCGGGGGTGTTTTTGGGCCGTACTTGGCGCTGCGCATTTTGCGGGGCGTGTCCTCGAGGATGTTTTTTGGGGATGGCTTCCAGAAACATGTTTACTGAAAATTTCAATTTAACGGTGCCTTTTTAGGTAATACATAAAGAAGCTTACCCCCACATTCGAGCTTAAGGGCCACGACTGTTTTATCCTCCCAATTGGAGGTCACAACTCGGTTCACTTTCTCGCTGGTCATATTGATTTATCTGTTAAAGTTCGTTTGACTGACCTACCCACCTGCCACGCACTAGATGCCCTTCTTGTAGATGCGTATCCCTTTTGCGCTGCGTTTAAAACAAGTGCGCACCTTAGTCCATTTGCACGTGCCTACCTTATGGTAGTACCTAGCCCTTTGTTTCCACAAAGAGATTCTGTGAAGTTTGAATATTCCTTGGTGTAAATTATACTGCACAATAAGGTCTATTTGGTCTACTGACATGAAATGCGGCATAAAAATTCGTAGAAAGTATCGATCATCCCCCTATAGCCATATTGTTCCATTAAATAAACCTGAGCTGCCATCCTGTCTGTTTATATACATATTCTTCATGGTGGGTTACAGGAAATTTGCGCTATATTATTTCCATTATCACGTATTAAACAATATTTTATGGAACGGTGAATAATAGATATATTCAGCCATTTATTGGTCCGCCCGAGCGGCGGGTTAATATTGAAATAGGGTTAGGGGTAGGGGGTTAAATTGGACTCCTCTGTGTACTTTGATTGCGGCGCTTTGAAGACAAAAAATTGGTAATTTCGTTAATGGTTCCTCGATTGTTACAAATTTAACAGGGATTATAGCTTTACGTGTATTTTATTGTTTAAAATGTTTTTTTGTGCCTTTCTACAAGTCACTTGCAGTCTTTAATGTTCAGACTTAATATATTGCCAATATTTTTTTAAATTGAACATAAAAATAGGAAGCGTTTCAACAATACAACAGTGAGCTCTCACAGCGCCAAAACCTTAAATTAAAAACTGTAGTTTGAAAGCCCATTTCCAAGCATCGGTAATGACTCTATTATAGGCTGGCGAGACTTTTATTGCTAAATACAAACCTTGTGTTTGGGCTTTCCAAGTTCCATACAAAGAGGGTCAGATGATGGCATTAAATTGGAAAAATAACATGTTTTTTCGAAGGAAAATACAGTGTATACCATAGCTGATTCGACGCGATTTTATTTCATTCAGTTCTCCACGAACTAGCTTATTCTAGTGAATCTAATTCATTGACTTATGGAATACATTTCCGTGCATTTTATTACTAATTCTAATTTTACTATTTTTGCTAGTTTTTGTTTTAATTTATTACTAATTTCTAATAATTTGGGGACTGTGACTGTTAGGCAAATAGAAAAAATTCTGTTGACAAGAGTTAATAAAAAAAATGAGACCTTTTCAAATGCTGAAAAAACAGTCTTCGTAAAAAACCATGACGTATTTTTTAAAGGCAAAATATAAAACGTAAAAAAAATGAATTCAGTGATACTTGGGTGAAAAATCTCCAAATTTAATTTTTGTTTTTTCATACAAGATTTAAGGCGCGAAATTTAAAGCACCCTGTACATTCAAATAAGGTTACATTTCTGCAATTCTCTTAGAAGCGATAACTTTCAGCCGCGCTGACACTTCCAAAATGTTCGTTTCAGGTTAGTCCAGGTTTTGCAACGCGACCACGAATGTCCGTTACTTTACAGCTAAAAGAAATACCAGCCCGAGAAAATATCCTCGTGCGACTGTTCCCCTTTAGATTATGTTTGGAGTTTACACATTCCAAATTAGTCTTAAATTCCAGAAAAAATGCTATTTACATCTAGCAGGAGAATTGCATTCTCGAGCTCTAACGCTTGCTAGCCTCGGCTATCAATTTATATAATCGGCCGAGAATATGTTATTTTTCCTAACATACCTGACAAAACGTCATTCGTTAACAATAGGACGACCGAAAGATTGAGATATTACACGTCAAATGGTGGCGATTAAAGAAAATATTTCTTTTTCGAAAGTTAATAGTTTCGAATATATGCAGGATGTTAAAGATTAAAATTGTTATAATTCGCTATTTTGCCATTATTTTGAAAATACCTAGGTTACATATATGAAAATTTGCAAAATTATTTTCTTCTACAGGGTGAAAAATTATTAACTGTAAATTTTGTAAAATTGACCGTGAGTGGCGTCCTCTATTTGCAACGTGGAAATTGCAATTTTATTCACCTAAAAAATATAACCTTACAAATTTTTAACTTGAACTAACCTAGATATCTTCAGAGTAATGGCAAAAGAATTAATTGCAATTTTAACTTTTAACACTTTGTATATATCCAAAACTATTAATTTTCAAATAATTCTTATTTTTTCAACCGTCACCATTTGACTTGTAATATCTTCAGCTCTCGGTTATTCTATTATTAATGAATCACATTATATAAAATATACTACTACCATTAGGGAAAATTTTTTCACAAAATAAGACTAGCAAGGATCTTTTAGCATGACAAAAATCAAGACTTCTTGAAACCCATAAGATCTCGTCATTAAGACCAAGGCCGGGAATGCAACCACAAGGTTAATAACAAGATCTTACTTGGTTTTGGTCTCTCTTCTGTTGTTAAAACGTGAACTGAAAGAATGTGTTGTTCGAAAGTGTAAGAGTCTTCAAATTGCAGAACAAAAGGCTTCTTCCTCATTTAACTGACCTCGTATCGGCGCATGGCTCCCACGATACCCATGTAATTCATATTAAAAGATACCTCGTATACAGTGTGGATGCTTTAGTGATGCACGCACTCGGATCTTCAAAATTACAAGAATTCGGGAAATGATTAAATATAGAAAATTATTTGTGTATGAATACAGAGTTATGTGATCTTTTAAAAGTCGAAAAATTCATTGCGGCTTTTAAGTTTCGAATTTATGCTTCACAGGAAATCCAGTAACTTTTTCAGTTTTCCAAATTTGGCAAAAAAGACAAATCACCCAGTATCTTAGCAACTAATCGAAATGATCTTTTACGGCTGATTTTGAATAGTGGACAGCTGTTATGTTCCTCGGTAAAATTTGTTTATTTAACTCTGAACTGCCCTGAGATTTACTATTCAGGGTTTCTCTAAAAAGTTTGTTCTTCCACAGATTCCTAAAGAGAAAACACGACGATTTCATCTAATTTATTTTAAGCCAAAAGTGGAAGGTTTTAAAAATACACAACGACAAAGTGAAAATTTAAAAAATTGATAAAATTAAATACTTTGTTTGTAATGGTATTATCTAAACAAAATGGCGCGTCGAAAGGTTTTTAGGGGTGAGAAATCAAAATCCATTTACACTTTCGATGCACGTTTTAAAGGGCGCCGTCAGCGCTAAGTGAACTCTGTTTAAAGGGGCATATTTTTTTTAACATCCGGTATCAAATTTATTTATGACTAAATTTGTGTTTTTCAACATGTTTAGTCAAAAAAACTATCTTTGGTGTAAGTCTCTACGAACATTTCACCTTAGGATATTTGAAGTTCGAAGTTCGCTGTGCGTCATGAAAAATAACTTTAAAAGTACATTCGTCCAGTACAGGAAAATAAATAATGAAAATTTGGTACGGTAAAAAGAAGTGAATGTTTAAAAAAAATAAGAAGAATTGAAAATTAATTGAATATTCTGATTTTTTTAATTCAATTTTACAGATAAATATGCACCTTAAGGTTACTTTTCGAGAAATTTAGCGAACTTTGCACTTCAAATATTTCACAAAGGAATGCCCGTACGGATTCGTACTAAGATATTTATTTTATGGGACATGTAGAAAAATACTGATTTAGTCATAAATAAATTTTATACCGGGTGATAAAAACGTTATGTCCCTTTTAAGAGAGTTCGCCCAGCACTGACAACGTCCTCTATAATCTGAATCAAAAATATAAAAGGGTCCTAATTTCTCATTCCCAAAAACCGCTTGATGTGACATTTTGTTCGAATAGTACCGTCACAAACGAAATAATATATTTTTTCTTTTTTTCCATTTTCACTTTAACGTCCTGTATTTTGAAAACCGTCCACTTTTGGACCAAGATGAATTTGGTTAAATTGTCATGTTTTCGCCACAGAAATCTGTGACAGACTTTTGTTCAGACCTTTTAGAGACACCCTCTATGTTTTACCAGTTTTTTAAGAATATTTTCCCATTCTTTTATCATTTCTCGTTTAATTTTTATGTTTAGTGCAAATTTTCACCTCTAACAATATTTAAAATTTTATAGAAACTCGGACGCTAAAATTATTAGTTCATTTGAATTGACCAAAACTGACCGACCATCCACCTAAAGTGAAGGAACTGACTAAGGCTCCGTGACAGTGTTTTTACGCGACTCTTCCTTGTTTCTGATAAGTGCTTTGATGCTTATCATGTTATTGTTGATCTGCCAATTTTACTAGAATCATGTAAAGCAATTCTGCTTTTTGACGATGACTGCATTCAGGGGATTTGCAACGGTCGAGCGCTGCAGCACTCGAGGCTTGGAATCGTGGACTGCTTTTTACCTGACAATTTGATTTGACAAGCAGCCGTTAATTTGTTCTTGAGAAAATTGCAAATTCGCAAATACGATTTACCGCTTTAACACAACGTCACAGTGAATTGCGACAGCTGCAATAAAATTCGGAGCGCTACTGCTCCCTGAATGCACCTAAAATCTTTCTAATTAATGTTTTTTTTTTTAATTTTCTTCTATTTTATCAATGTCATTCAATGATCATTTGTCAGTTTGCTCAGTTCAAACCATCATACAGAGTTGTCAAAATAACATTTTAACTTTTCGCAGGTATTTCCAAGAACGGTGAATTTTCCAGGAATCCCATTAGGGCCCATCGACATTCGCACACTCACACATGGAAGAAAATATGTAAGAAAAAGGGCTCCGAGTGTAAATGACATCATTATAACCTTAAAGTGCTCCTGCTCGCGTATCCCTTGGAAACGAACGTCACGTCTCGCCCCGCTAATGGCATACATGACAAGGGACCTCATCGATTTTTTTAAATTTACGAAGAAAGAATAAACAGCAGCGTCCGGACCCCCAACTTCCAATTTCCTCACCCCTCCCCTCTTTCGTGTTCCATCCATATACATTGAATTTTCACTCGATTTAACGAACTTTCGAATACCTTATCAGGCGTCAGTCAATTCGTCCGGTATTCGCACGGCCCCAAGCGGTGCTCTATGAGTAAATGCCCGATCGTACCCGCGGTGGTTCGACCATAGATCAATCAGTGATCAATAAAAAGCACGCCGCAATTACCGAGAAAGATCATACTGGAATCCAACACATACATTAAGTCAATTACCTTAAACGGTCGTACCGGTCGTACCTTGGGGGCTCAAAATGGCGGCCGGGCATAAATCACGACAATCAGTGTCAATTTTAATATTTCTGCAGCTCGCGATGGTGTTTCTATTAAAAATTATTATAATTCCTGCTTCGGGCCTTTGAACGGTACTGCTTGTGACCGAGAGGGTACTATAAGAAACTAAGGGAGATGACCCTAAAGCCTAAAGCTCAAAACGCCAGTAATTACGTTGAATTACAAGCGGGAACGTTACGGCGTGAGTTATGAGGCGACAGTACTTCGTCGTGTACGGATAGTACCATCTCGGGGCTGTTTAATTGGTTTATAATTTTTCAAGCCGGGGTATAATTTCGGGTGATTCCGGATTAAATTCGATCGAGCTGACGCCATTATAAGTATTGTGTTGAGAGCAATTATAGACACTAATTTTGGACGACGATTACGGCAGTACCGAGCGGGAGTGGCGTGCCGCATGGTCTTCACAGTTGCGGCACCGGCCTGAAGATATATGTCCAAATGCTTATTTTTGAAGAACGCCACTGCTCGGTTTTTCATCGTAAACTATGAGTCACTTTATGTCTAGAGAATGCTTAATCAAAACGCGGTTTTTGGGGCAGTGAGGTGGTCTAAATTATTTTGATTGCTATGATTGCAAGCCACATAAATTCTGTAACGAATATTTCCGTAGAAAATCCTATCGAAAGGAATGTTATGAGTCTTAAAGACCTATGGCATCTTCAATGCTACTCAATTGAAGAGTCGAGGCTGGCATTTTCCAATGTAAAAGGAATGTGAAGTACTTATGGAGAGCCAGATATGCTCAATTTGCCTCCCGATCAAAAACCTCTAAATCGTAAGTGAGAATAAATTATGAGGACATCCATCCTCCTATAGTGACGTATACATCCATCAGATGCGTGCTTTGGCTGGCGAAGATGAGGTGGATATTGACCACCTGGACGCTGTAATTGCGTTTTTGCAAGAAGATCTCACTGATGAGATCTACATGATATAAGAAGAGGGCTTAAAAATTTGCAAATTGCGTTAGCCATTATACAGACTAAAACAGGCCAGTCGGGTATTCAACTTAGTGTCGGATGAATTTTTTAAGAGGTGTGGTCTTCTCCAATCAAGAGCTGATCCCTCCGTGTACTACAAGATAAGTTCTTCATTGATACTGATTGCAGCTGTTTAGGAGGATGACTTGCTGATTTTTTCAATTAGAGAAACGAAGATTAACCCGAAGAAGAATCAACTATTAAGGTTTAAAAGGAAGCATTTTTGGTAAGGTTAAAATTTTTTGACAAATTGAGATTCAAAGGAGGAGAACATGAGGTATCCGTAATGAACGGAGAACGCTGGATAGTGTGATGTGGATTAGACGGATGATGTTGATAATGGATAACGAGTTACAGATTTCTGAATATACAGGGTGATTTTTTTTAATGGTCCACCAAAAAAATCCCAAAAACTATTGCAAAAAACTGGCAAAAACAGGTAAATCTTTATTTTTTTGGGACCACTTTTTGACGCATTACTGAATGTGTTGCTACTCACCATTTCACCCCCACGTATCCCAACTTGAAAAAATTAAATGGGAATACCCCTCCTGTGACACATCAAATAAATCTATATGCATTTGTATTTTTGAATTAGGTTTTTTTTCCTTTAAAGCTGTTTTATCTTATCACTGACTTACTGTGTCTATTCCCGTATGGAGCAGGACGATGCTCAATTTGAACATTTTTACGAACAATAATTAATAAAACTTCACTATTTGAACTTTGCGCTGAATTTTTCTAGTTCCGTTTACTCAAATGAAAATAATTTAAATAATTTTTTAGGACATAGCAACTTTAAAGGGTGATTTTCGAAAGAGAAACCCATTTCAAAACAAGAAAATTCTTTTTAGGCAGATCTTAGCTATCTATTGATGTGTCAAAGAGGGTGTTACCGTTTAATCTTTTTAAATTGGGGTGCGTGTGAGTGAGAAGGTCAATAGCAACACATTCATTTATGGATCAAAAGATGGCACCCAACAAATAAAGATTTACGTGTTTTTTTTAATTTTTTGTACTGCAAACGTTTTTTATTTTTTTGTGGATAGTTTTTAAAAAATTACCCTGTATATTTATGAATATAGATTTCTGAAGAATGAGAGTGCAACATTTTGGGAATTCAGGAGCCAACCAACAAAAAATGGCCATACCACTGTCCAACAGGAGAAATTGAAGGAAGCGATGGATCTAATTTTAATCTAACGGAACATGTAATTCATAAAGGTGTTTGTGGACAATGAAGCAGCCAGAGGTTTGATCTTCATCGGGGCTTCCCAGCTTAGAACGAAGCAGAACGCATTTCGTCACCATATGCTGCAAGGGACAATTGCGAAAGGTTCTCTTCAAGTGAAGCATGATCCTGGTGAAGCACAGTTAGCTGACCAAGTCTGAGGCAGCAGAGATACGCTTTGTGTCTCCAAGAAAAACTATAACTATGAAATTTATAATATTTCAGTTTTGGTTCTCGTTAATTTGTATGCGGAAACACACTTTATCCACCAAAGGACCTTAAGTATGGTCGATTTACGAAACGCAAAAAGGGAGCAGAAGTGACCGGGTGTAATAAGTCCTAACTTTTATTTCTTTCTCTAAGTTCCAGTTTGTTCTTTGCTGCTTACCGTCTCGAATGGAAACATACAACAGAAGGGAACATTTGCTTTTTGTTGCAGCAGCATGGAAAGCACAGGAACGTGCAGCAACATTTTAATAAACATGGAACAGAAACTTGAAAGTTCCTCTCTATTGGTTTGGTGGAAACGTACCGAAGAATTTCCGATAGCTGACCCAGTAAAATTGTTTAGTTTCCGATAGATTTTCCAATGGTGTTCTTCTCAAAATGCTTCATTCATTGTTGGAAAATCTAGTGGGAGTCCACCGACACGTTGTTTATTTGTGTCTTGTTTATAAATTAGGATTTGCTTGGAAACATACCGTACTACAACTCACGAAATTAAGAAAGTGAGTGTGCATAACAAATCAGATAAGTTCCCAAAACGGAATTTCTTCTATAGATTAGACACACTGGCTCGATACAAGAAAGAACCCATTAGAACCTAACGGTGTAACCCAAAACTTTAAAACACAATACAAAGACAAACAACCAACGATGATGGTCTTTTATTTTAGTATATGGGCCTGGCCTTTCAATAATTAAATACTTTTGGCTTTAATTAATTATGAATGCCATTAGAGCCCACGCACACGGACACTCGCATGACAAATGATAAAACTCTTATTTATTAAAATTGTATACAGGGTGATGTCCCACCGCGCCGTATCGAACAATGGGCTTCCATCTTGCGGATGAAATCTTTAAGACGGCGGCAAGACCCTGTATACTGCGCGAGGTTTAATTGATTAGGCAGAGAAGAATGTCGTTAAGTTGGCTACCCTGTAGTGAGTTAATAGTTTTAATTAATGGTATTTTGAAGCGGGACAAGCAAACTCTTTTAAGATATGCGATCTCGAATGCGAGCTTACTCGTCGAGAATTTTTATTGTTAGTAATATTAATTATTCCTTCACCTAAATGTATAAATATTCCCGATAATTCTAGGGCGTGTTGCTTGTCGACACATTAACAATCGATGACGACGGCCGAGTGATTATCGTCGTTGGTTCGAGCTCGTTTCAATCAGTTCCTGATCCAAAACATGTAGGTAAATGGCACGTGGGAGGATCCTGTGGGAAACCTCATGGCATTAAAAGGTCTATGGAGAAGAAGCTGAAAAATAGTCAATCATCAAATATTGTTGTACGTATTCACTGAACTACAGAAGTGTGTTCCCCGTGAAGTTGTGCTGGATTCATGTTGTGCGCAGCCGCAGGCCATAAGTTGAGTCGAGTGTAACTCGTACGACCCCATTAATCTCAAATTGAAGTTAACCACAGACGTGTGCTCCACATGATTCTAAATGGTGAAATGAATTCGTGACGTATGACGCCTACGAACCGGAAGTTGTGTTCGATTCTTATTATGAGTAGCCGCAGAACTCAGGTTGAGCCACAGTTCAAGTCCTAAGACCCCACAAATCTTAAATTGAGGTTAACCGCACACGTATGATCCATATGACTGTGAATACTAAATTCCTGATGTATCACTCTCACGGACCGGAAGTTGAGCTGAATTCGTGTTATGCACAGCAGCAAACCTTAAGTTGAGCCGAATTCCAGTCGTAAGATTCCACAAATTCCTAGTTAAGGTTAACCACAGACACGTGCTCTATACAAATCTATGTGTGTCAACTCTGAGTCGTAGTACCCCACAAATCCTAAGTTACGGCTAAGAGTCGAGATGTACCCTTTACGAATTTGAATGTTGAATTGAATTTGGGAGGTATGTCCCCCAGGAACTGGAAAGCGAGCTGAATTTAATACGTGTGCAGTCATGAGTCTCAAGTTAAGTTGAATTTGGGACATATGGCACAGAGCCTGAACCCAACATTGAGATTCTTTGATCAGCTTTTTTAACGTCTTTTTGCTTATTCATGCTGATTTTTGATGTTCATTGTAAGATCCATGCATTTCTATAATTCTTCATGTGGATTCGATGAATAATCCAGAATGTATTACGAGAGTAAGTAAACTGATTCTGCTTCATCTACTTCGTCTTCTCATGAATGCAATATTATCAAGCAATTTTAATTACATGAACTCGCAATGGTCCAAATCCATGTAGAAAGCTTGAACATGGGAGCTAGACCATTCAAGACTACACTGGACCGCAACAGGCACATATGTATCTATACGAAGCCCCAGTATATTACCATTAGAAACTCCACAACGGTCCAGACAAGTCACTGGGTTGGAAAACGCGGAAAATCCTGGAAAACGAGAAGAATTTCTTGCGCTGGCTGGCGTCTTAATATTGAAATATTTGCGCTGAAAATTGATATTGTTATGAGTTTTGTTTTTGATGTATGGAGGGAACGCGGCCCTGTTCTTTCCTCGTCTGGCTCGCTCTGGATAAGCGACGTGGGGAGCAGGTACATTATTACGTATAACGGAGTTTTAAATTAGTTTTCGGGGTCGGAGAGGGGCCTCAGTCTTCTGTGGATTTGTTTTAGAAATCCGGATTTTCCATATGTGTGATCCATTGTTGCCACATTGCGACCTCGACCTGCACTCCTGCCGGTACTTCTTCTATATTATCACGTGCAGCTTAAAGGCAAATTTCTCTTCTTCACAAATGAAGACGACTATAATAACTGACAACAACAATGACAAATCTCGGTCGATTATTTGACATGAATTTTTACACATTGCAACATTTCTCAGTTATATTACTTGTTTCTCCTTTCCTGCCTTTGATTTTGCAAGTGTGTTTGTTCGGTAATTAGCCATCAATTACACTCTTAATAAATTCTCGCTTGGACTGATAATTACCAACAGATAATTTTCCTTCAGTAACCCGATAATATTCCGCAAAATCGTGACAAAGCCCCGAGTAACAAATTAATGAAATTATGAATTATGAAAATATGTACGATCGAGATGGTCGCCCTGAGCGCACCACGTCACGGTGCGGCCATAGCGCGAACCTGATATTTAGACGCTATTTTTTTTATCTGGTCAACTTATTATCGATTTCGATAGATTATAGCCCCAACGATTCCCACCGATACTATTGTAATTTACATGCCAGCCCGAACTTAGATTATCGATTTTTATTCACCTCAGTATTACTTATGGATATCTACTTACCGTTTCTATCTAAATAGAAACTACGGGAAGCTGTATATCGACAATGCAGCATTTTTCTTTCGGGATTTCACAGGAACAAAATTGTAAACTTATTACGTATTACCTCTCACGAAATAAATTCAGAAGATTCCAGGATGGCCGTCCAATATTAATCTTTTCTCTTCATTTCCGACGCGCCAAATCCCTTGAAGCAATATCAATACTGGGTGTTCCAAATTAGCGTGCTAGTTCGTATTTTCCTCAAAGCGTCTCCAATTTGCGAGGTGAAAGGTGAAAGCAAAGATCAAAATTTCGGGGATATATTATTTTCGAGTCAGGGTCCTTTTAACTCTTCAAATTTCTTTCGGGTTTTCCGCTAACAGTTCATGTTTTGAAAGGTGCATTTCTAGTTCATTTGTTTTCGCATCTCCAACCTTTTTTGAGATATATATTGGCAAAAATATGAATAAAAACACTTCAGTTCGCGTTACATTTTAGTCGAAATAAAACTGCAAAGGTGTTCAAAAGTTCTACCATTCAATGTAGTCAGGAATATACAGGGCAAGTCATAAACTGACAATAGGTTGAGAATTTTTTTCTTGCGGAATGGCAAACTTTTTATGATATTTTCTGATTCACTTTCATATTTTGATCACACCTCATGTAACTTATCCAATGACTAAGCATGTAAGTAGCTGACCCATTATTAAGGAAATTTACACTCATTTTTTATGCTATTTATAATCATCAAAATCAAAGACATCAACTCTAATTGATTATTTACCACTTTTAGTTTTATTTTTATACACAGTGTGTTTCATAAACACGCCGACAAATTTTAAAGGGATGTGAAACTCGTGAAAACAAGTATTTAGATTAAATAAAGTTAGGCTTGAGATCGCTTCCTTTCTAAGATATAGAGAGTTTAATTTTGTTTTATATTTAAAAAACGGTTTAGGATAAAGTCATAAAATTAGGGACACGCCAGGAAGGGATAAATGCGCGTACTCTGGAGTAGGCAGAATATTTCCATTTACACCAATGGCGCTGATGCAGCCATTCAATGGAATGTTTTTAACAAAAAATGATACACTAGTGACTTTTTTTAATGCGAATATGTCTTTTTCACTTACTATCAATTCTTAATAAAAAAGACTTCTTAGCATTTTGTTCCTCAAGTAGCCGTTTTCAAGATAGCAAAAAATTTCTCATTCTTGTACCCACCAAAAAACCGGTACAAGTTCCCACACGATTTTTTAATTTTTTAGGAGAAATTAATTTAATTTAAATGTCTTTGAAATATAAAAAAAAAATTAAAAAAGGAATTAATCACTGAATCTTGGAAACGGAGCGATTTCGGATCTAACTTCATTCGATCTAAATATTTGTTCTTATGAGCTTTACATTCCTTGAAAGTTTGTCGGTATGTTTATGAAAGATCCTGTATATATTTGAGAAAGTATTTCACATCCATTCATTATAATCAAAACAACTTTAAAACATTTTGGTGTTAGCTTTTTAGGGTCTATAACATACGTTTATTATTTTCCTCAAAGGTCTCAATAGGACAGTGGACGTGCAAGATTTAACACTAATTAACTTTTTTTACATATGCACCGAACATTTCTATTTCATATTTGGAAAGCGCTTTTTATATCTGAAATATCAATGTATGGTTTGCGTTTGGTGTACATCAATATTTGGTATTGTTCTTTTGTAAAGTTGGTCTTTAATCATTCCCCCAAATAGAATTATTCATTGGGACTATGTCGGAAGAGCTAGGTAGGGAAAAAACACAAAAAAGGAACGCAAATTTTTGAAGTTTGGGCTTATACGAAAAATAGGTTAATAAGTAGTTTTTATGCGACCTATTTAAGTACGAGTTAATCTTATTCGGGCACATGTTCGACGTTATCGTCAGCGTTAACATGATTAGAGTGAGTGGGACCTGCTTAGTTATCGATTAATGGGAGTTATAGTTATTGTCAGAAAATGATATATTTCAGAAAACGTAATGGAAAAACGAGTTATAATAAGAAAACGGATTGACTTGATTGTTTCGGAATGGATTTTTAAATCTAACGGTAACGTGTTACATCATTTGACGCCTAACAAGACCATTATAAGGTAACTCTGTGACGTTTGTTTTAGTTGGTTTAAAATCTCTCTTCTAGCAGTCTTTGCTATCCGTTAATCGAATCGTTAATATCGAGGGTGTTTCGACTTTTAGATAAACGAAGAATTTGAGAGAATATTGTATTTAAAGCCCAGCTACGAGCATCAGAGTTCCCGTTGCTTCACGGACCAAGATCGGCGATTAAAATCGTACCGGCCAGTCGTACCCGGTAATTATCCGTCCGCCAATTACCTCTCTCTGTACCTAATTAACCTCCATGGCAAAAATGGGTAATAATCGAGTCCCTCCTAATATCGCACCCGATGTGTATCGAGAGCGGTGCGCACCTCCGATCGCCCCGATAAGCCATAACTTGCCGCGAAATTCCTCTTCTTCTTTGCTCTTCTCTCTCGTCGTCGTCTTCTTGTTCTTCTTCGTTTTTTTCTTGCGGCCTCGGCCTCGTCTAATTGCTATTAATCAGCGGTTGAGCTCCGTTCACGGCACGACCGATTAAATTATAACTCGCCACGGCCGCAAAACAACTACAAGCTCAGTAAACAGTGCGTTTACACTTCTATAATTATTTATGGTATGGGTGTATCGAACCATTTGGGTTCTTGCAAACTTCACTGGAAGTGCGTTCTAGATGGGTTCAGCTTTGATTTTCGCTTGTAATACAGACATCACTTGGTCCCCAATCTCAGGAATAGTCCAGAGACATTCAAACAAAACAAACCTTCCCGAACCTTGAGTTTCTTATTACGATATTGTTGTCACTTTGCGGTTCGAACTTTTCTAGCATACGCTCCTTCGACGTAAACATTATTTATTAAGTCGAGGAATACGACATAACTATAATTCACCAACTAATAAATCAGTATTTCACTACTTTAATATCGTTTATTACTATCGGTTTTTTCTTACCGTTGCATTAGATTTACTCACTCCTATCCACGGTCTCCTTATACAGCTAAAGATCCTATGACAGAACGTTCCATAATTTTTTTACAAACATGAGAACGTTAATCAAAACAAACATACCAGAATATTCCCCATAAAAAAACGAAAGCAATAAATCACTTGGTCGAGTGCTTACAATAAACCCTTTTTTTTGCCTCTGTCTTGTGCTAGCGGCGGCCGTACGCCAGCCGTAACAATATGCTCATCTTGGTCCATCCAGATAACCTACTAAAAGGGTTAAAACCAGGCAAGCTTCGTGTAATGCAGATCTGATATGTTCTTGGAAATAAAGTTTAAGTTTACAATATGTAACAATTTAGCAATGACTCACTCGTTTCTAAAATTTTTTTATGTAAATCCCCAGTATTGCTTCCATTATTAATGTTAATTTTATTTGAATTCTGAGACGTATATAATCCAAATTTACTGGTCTATTTTTGTAAATGGAATCTTTAAATGACCCCACAAAGAAAAATCGACGGGCGTAAGATCTGGAGATCGTGGCGACCATTCTATTGCATCCCTTCAACCAATACATCTCCTGGGCAAGAATGTTTCATCAAGACACTCTCTTGCAACTATAGAATAATGTGGTGGTGAACCATCTTAACAATTAGAGGAACCAGTTACCAAATATTATTGGTTACTTGTTCCTCATTTTCTCCAGGTAATATTGCGGCGATTGATAGAACTGTTTCATTTTGTAACAAATATGTACATATGCTGCGATGTTTAAGTTCCCTTCTATGGAAAATGGACCAACGAATTGATAGCCGATTATGCCCATCCATGCATTGAGTTTTTGCTGATGTTATGTATGCAGAATCTGTATTTATTGGAGATTGTAGAGCAATAGCGACAATTAGATCGATTAATAGATCCATTTAAACAAAATGTTCCTTCATGCGAAAATAAAATTATAGTAAAGAACTTATTAGCATGAATAAGTTTTTTTAGCAACAACTCACAAAATTCTATCATACGATCAAAATACTCAGGTGTCAACTCTTGGGTTAGGAAAAAAATTTGAAAATATTGTTTACTGATTTTGTAGATACATCAAATTCATTAGCAAGTTTGCTAGTAAACTCTATAGGATTTTCATAGATCGATAAAGGAATGTCTAGTGTTTTATGGCCACCAGATGCTGTTGGAGGTCTTCCACATTTTAGAGCATCCTTCACACCTCCAGTATGTTGAAATGTTTTATTATTCTGAAAAGCTACATTTCTATCAATAGGTCGGTCTGGATACTCCTAATTAGATACAAGACACACCTGTTCATAAGTTCTTTTACAATTTCTATGCTTCAAAAAGATTGAAATTTCAATTCTTTGCTTTTTAGATACACGATCCATTTCTTTGGCGTTCTAACTGTGGTAGATGCCTAACAACAGCATTGACTAACAGTTTTATTAATTAAGCAACAACTAATGAATTCCATAAAAATTTAAATATTTTGTATTTAAACAATTGTTTATATTGAAGACAATTTGGAATTTTTTCGTCTTATTGTCATTTTTTCACTCTCGTTCAAAGTAAAATAAGATTGAAATCTCTATCTAGAAAGCAAACATTAAACCTTCTAATCTTTTTCGGATATAGACTTTGTTTAATTTTTTTCTTAAGGAAACTGTAGATTCAATTTTAGCTCTGAGTATACGATTGAACCTCTTATTGAATTACCTTTCATTTGATATACTACGGTGGGTACTTTTCCATTTAAAAAGAAAAGTTAGTAGGGGGACAGGGATGAAAATTTTGAACATAAAAAATAATGCATTAAATACTTTTTTAAAAATAAAATCATACATATAAAAATTAAATATATATGTACATATATAATAATTAGTTTAAACATTTTTTTTAATATCGGGTATATGAAATTTATAAAGATGTTGCAATATTTTCCATAAGCGCTGTATATGAGACTAGACATGTTTCAATGAAAAAGGTGGAAGCTTCGTAAACATTAGACGCAGGACCAATGAAGATGAACTTAGCAGCAATGATAAAAAAGCGTGACAATTATTAATAGACTTTTCAAATTGAGGAAGCTCAGGTATTATTTAAGAGAATCGAGTGGCGTGCTTTACTTATCCCCACTTGAACACATTTAAAAATCGATGAAGACGAATGACTCTGCAGATCGACCTTTCAAGTCAGAACATCTATAGAAGATGCTGGGGTCAAGGATATTGAAAGCCACTTAATTTCGGTAAATTCAATCAGGCAGCTATTTTAGAATAAACAAAAAAATACATAATAAAAATATTGTTACATTATGCCGTTTAACGAGACGAAACAAATAACCGCGCTATGTTTATTATAAGAAACCTCATTCGGGAGGACAATAGGCATTTTTCACGGTTCTGTCCATTCACACATATCGGAACAATATCCGAAAAACGCGGACCAATTTAAAGGCGATTGTCCAAATAACAAAATTGACCAGCAACGAGCGTCCAAATTTATCGGCCACGAAGTTTCGAGATTGAAGACCTCTTGGCGCGATGAAGCGAGAAGGAAACAATTAACCGATTGTTGTGGGAAACGAGAAGCAGAATGAGACAAAAAATGACGAGCTTTTGTTCCCAGTGACAGGACTAACGAATCTATTATCTGTCCGGTACTCTGCTATGATATATATACGGTACCACACAAATAAACAAAAATTCCATAAAGAACCTGGGGTCACATCTCGCCACGATAATTACCGCAAAACGTGGGTGTGTAATAGCTCCTTTGCTCGCACATACCTCGCCTTCATAAACCGAATATAATAAGGAGGGAATTAGCATAAGCCTCAGCACAAGCGGTCAAGTGAGTACTGGTCATAGCGCACCAGCCCCAGTGGCACTCTTCCCCGTGCGCCGCTGGCTGCAATTTCGTAATTATCCCTATAAATCCCTAAATAACAAATCGCGCTAAGTTAAACAATCTTGGTTAATTGTGTCCCCTTAGTGTGACCTCCACCCTGCCTAAGATCTCTAGTCAGGGGCGTGCCTGTTTCCCCAGACCCATTAAACTCATTAAAGTTTCCTTTATGCTTTCGCGTAATGTAATGTCAAGCCCTGTGGATAATCAGAGGAGAGGAATCATTAAATCTTTTTTCGACTCATATTTCGCGTAATTTTGAATCATCTAATTATAATGAGCAATAATTGCGAGGCTCGAATGCTGGCCGCCTTCTTGTTGTTATTAACTTAATAACTCTAATTAAAGGAGATTGTTATTAAATCGGAGAGCTACGCTCTGTGTCTGTCATGCCGATATTAAAGATTTTGGCTTCCTGTCGGCTGGAATTAAGCGCCTAAATTTGAAGAGGATGCCTTTTTGGACCTACTTGCATGGATTTGAATCAGAAACAGCTGTTGGTTGAGATTACTAAGGTGTGCTTAAATCGTATGGACTCCACTGAGTCTCTCTCGTCAGATTTGTAGGTTATTTTCCAGATTTTTCGCGCAAACTCATCATACTCCCCTAACGCAAGAGGCTGAGAATCGAACGCCACTGATCGGTGGAAATACGTTCTATGCATTTGGGCCGGATTGTTCATTTATTCTTTTTTTTGTTTGGGAATAATGCCTCACCTACAAGTAAGAATGGAGTTGCACTCTATTCTCAGTTAAAACTGAAAACAATATTTAACCTTTACTGAAGCCTCGGACCAAAAACTTTTGTTAATGTATCGGTAACAAATCTGTCACCATCTTTTGAATTTGACGTTCTTGTTGATGCAACACTTTCAACTGTCAATGTCAATGTCAAACTTGAAACTACCGTCAACCCTGAAGAAGGCTTCAAAGTAAATACTAAGATTATCATGGAATTGTAACGGTTTTTGCTAAGACGACTAACTTTCAATATCAAAATGATTATTATCGCTAAAAATCCGCGATGGCAATGGAACCACTATTGTTTCCCATGCTTAATAATTTTTTAATGGCAAATTTGTAATTTAATCACGGTTATAATTAAAATCAAAATAGATCTATAACGAATTTTTCATACTGTACATAACAAGTACATCATACCATATTGAACGGTTAGGAAATAAGTTCAACTTTGAAAAATAGTCTTTAAGACGCAATAAAAAAGGGGTCAATGACATGTAGCTGACACCGCACATCCCTAGTAACATAGAATTTCAATTGTTGAGCACGAGCAGGCATCAAATTGAATTTAAATGCAAAAGAGACTTGAAAGATGCAAAAATAAAAACATATATAAAAAAGCTATACTTTTATGTGAGGATAACGTTACTCTGTGCGTCACTCACCGTAAGGTGATGTTAATATTGACAGATGAATGGTGTCAAAATGGCAAGTATTCAGACTTCACTGGACGATGATTCAACCGTGTCGATTGAGTCTTTTCGACCTTATTTCCAGCCAACGCTCTGCATCTCAAAGTCGAGAATCGGGCCCCGATGGCGCGGAAGGCAGGGAAAATTACATGATCCTTTACATACATGATTCTGGAATATGAAAAAGTTGAAACGTTAATGCGGAGTTTTGGTTTAGTTCTTTTCGATTTAATTCAGATAATTAATGCTTTCAAGTCCATTTATTATGAACCTTAAAAGGTCTCTAAAGTTTACGTTCCTCGTCGCTAAATGTTTCAGCAGAAATGTCGATATTAATAGCACATCCCTATTTGCGCCATCCCGTGATAATTTAATAACAGTATGATTATCCGCGGCCAATACTAATTGATAGTCTCATTCCGAATATTAAACGAGATATTACGGAAAAAATGCGTCTCTCGAGAAGCTGATTAGCATACTAAATTAGTAATATCGCTATTGTAATTTAAAAATCCCTTAGTCCGTACTAATTAAGGCTCGGTTTAAAAGCGGAGCCACGGGGGCTTTACTATGTTAGGAAGTGTCCCGCTTCCCAAGGAAGGAAAAATTAGATTACCCTAATCCGCAACATCGATATTCAAACTTTTTTCTTCCTCGCGACGAGATTTACATTTCATTCCCCCCTGCGGGGGCTTAATTGCATTTTCCCCGAAATATTTTTATCTCCCTCGACCGACTGCTAATTCCCTTGTTTGTCCCTTGTTTCTAAATAATTAAGGCGGCCCACTTAGCCACTCGCGACCACTCGAAAAAACTCATTTGGATCGTCCCTCGCTCATTTAAAATTCCCAACTCGGGGAAAAGTTTACACCGCGACCGACGTCGAGTGGAAAGATAATTAAAATTTATGGGGGGAAAGTGTCGGTTTTGATTATTTAATTAGCGCTTTTGCCGGATAATTAGGTTCTGGCACGCTTAAGACAATGACGATGTTCCAACATTAAACCATTAGTTAACCCCAAGACAGGCGATGAGAAGATTGGATGATTGTGAAGTGATTGAGGCTCTGCCCTAAACTTTTTCGTACAGAAGAGCGGATATCCTAGATTCTAGATGAAACAGTCAATACACAAGTGACAAATCTAGAAGTGCGAAATTATATATATATATATACTTACATACGGTTAAAATCACGTAACTCTTTATGCACGTTACAGGCTTCACGTCAACAGTAATGCTCCATCTTTTCAAGCAGATTCGTTATGATATCCTCACACCGACTGTTTGAGAACTTGGGCCTTATACCAACAACAACAATACTGGTAATAAATAACCAAAAACACTATTTTAACTTTCGAAGAATACATTTTTACCACCAAAAATGATGAACAAACACCCGACGATTTAAAACAGCAAATTGAACCAAAACCAAATTGAGCGGCAGCCGTGTAAAAAAAATAGGGTTATAGCATGAAAAATTGGTTTAGACATTCAAATATATCTTTATTCTTTTTTAGCATATTAAATTTATATGACTTGTCATTTTACGTAACGTGGCTTTCAATCGTTACATTTTGTGACGTGAATAAAAAGTTACGTGATTTGAGCCATACATTAAAATAAAACGAATATAGTTTGTAGTTTGGATTTTTTCGCGTGAATCGAATTAGGTAGCGCATACGCATTTACGGTGTGTGGGAGGAACGTTGTATTCAAGTAACAAAGATAGAGATACCGTCGAGATGCCCTGCGAGGGGCGATACTACGACATGTTTCTAACCTTATATTCGGAATAGACAGTACTTAAACGGAGAATGTCCTTTTAAAATTCAACCCTGTCTTTTCAGCATTTGCTGCAAATGAGGCAAGTAAATAAATATTAATTAGATTTATTTATGTTTCATTTGTTCTTAAGTACAAGCAAAAATTAAAATTGCAAGTGAGGTTAGGTTTAATTGTTTTTGTTCGAGATTAGATAGGACATATCAAAGACCTACGGGTTGGGTGTTAAATAATTCCAAACCGCACTTGACCGAAATTTATTAAAAACGCGCGGTGTAATATGCACATCTTCCACAGGCTAGACGAACGGCTCAAAATTGATAATGGGAGCGTATGCGGGTTGAACAAAGATGATGGTATCAACGTATGTCACCGAGTTGATTATTTGTTACAGTTTTACCACGATCAGAGGCGTAACAAGACGTTAATGATTTAACTGCGTTCTGTATGATTATATACAGTTTTCGTGATTTTGATTCTATTTTTATGGTGTGTAATTCATAAATTAATAGTTCTTCATCTCCTCATTCTCTGCCTGTGTTATACCAGTTTTTTATAAATTTCAATCTAAAAGCAGAACATTTTTGAAACGCCGCTGGTCACATTTTATGTCGACCTTGAGTTGATGTGATGCACACTATTCACTTATATGACGCACATACAAAAATTACAACTACAAATTATAGATCATGTAAAAATAGGTCCACAAAGGAGGCCTTTTTCAGATAGAGTGAATCCAAGTTAATTCTCATTTGACGGTGAGTTGGTATTGCGCTAAGAGTAGGACTCCACATGCCGTCTTACTTAGTGCTGAACATCCATGGGATGGTGGCTGTTTTGGGATCATCAATTTTCCTAGCTCAATGCCCAATAACAATTATCACTCAGTAAACTTTCAGTACCACCTGCAACGTCGAATCCTGTATACCTTCATAAATACCCAAATTTGTATTAAATATCTAATAAAGTTCAAGAGCTGCAAAGAAAAAACTGGTAATAAATTAGCGCTGTGGAACAATGCTCTGTAAAAAAAACTGTAAAACCACTTTTTGATCAATATCTTTCCTTAGTCAGTTATTATCTTTGAATGCGAATTTTCCCTTGAAAAGTGAGAGAAAATTGAAAAATAAAACTAACCTGACCTAACCTTAACAAATCTACGAGAACAGTTTTTTTCTCTCGTAAATATCTAAGTTACGAGACATTTAACTTTAAAAGAATGGAATGGCGCGTATTTCAAAAGTCTTAAAGCGTTTCTTAATATGTCTGAAATTCGCAATGGATGGCGATTTAAAGTGGGTACCTTTTTTAGTATTTCATACAAAAATTTAAAATTGGTACTACTTAAGGCCAGAACAAAATAACAAAAAAAGTTCACTAATATTATCCAAAGTCTCCGAAAGATCTAGTGCTGTGTTTCAAGAATTATGTTTTTTTTTCCGCCTTAGTTTCAAAAAATTAAGACCTATTACGCCTTAATGCCTACCTCGTTCCAGCAATTTTCTTATAATTATTGCATTCATTTTCAATTGTTGATTTACGTATTTTTTATAATTTCTTCATAAATTAATGCCACGCAACACGAAGAAAAACAAATCTTTGGTTTTTCTTTGTGTTACATATTGGCTTGCTTAGTACGAATTGAATAAATTAAATGTTCGATTAAATGTGACACACAATTTTTATTATATTCAGACTATCAGACGGTCCTAAACAAACAACCGAGTACACGAAACAAAGGGGAATGAAAGATAAAGAAGAAATAACTCATTCGAAGCCTAATATCCTTATCAGAAAAAAACTGTGCTGTTTCTTCCGATCGGTTCTTGGTCGCTCTATTTTTTTAGTTTTGCTTATTATTTTTATTTTTTATTTTTATTTTTATTTATTTACTTATTTACTTACTTATTTATTACTATTTTATTTATTATTTACTTACATATTTCTGACAACTGTCAAATTAGACAAAGGAGGTAGCGACTTACCACGCATGGCATTCTGCATCCAGTGTTTCCTTAAAACAAAAATGGAATTGCTTGCAATTATATTATCCTTAGTGGGATATGTTTCATATTAATTAGTTCGCTTAAACGTGAATTGGGAAAACTGTATACCGGGCATTTTAAATAAAGGGGGTTTCTTGAGGATAACTGAACATAATCTAAATTTGGAAAAGTTATGAGAACGTTATTTCATTCGCAGTTGATGATAATAAAAAATTGCTAAGCTTCGAAGAATTTCTTCAATCACTTTAGTCAAATTTACGATTTTCGAAACACACTTTTATTTTTTAAATGTTAAAATATGATCTCAAAACGTTTAAAATTACGAATTTTGTCTCTTTTTGATTCTGCTGGTCTCCTTTTTAATCGGATCTTATATAAATTGTGGCAACTTGTTTGAGGAGTGCTCTTTCCCAACGAATCAACGCACAAGGTTTAATTCAACTTATTTTTACGTTTTTGAGTTCTCTGTATAATGGTAAGCAAGGTTTTTGTAACAAGATTAAGACCTAAACTTAAACAAGACCAAGACCAAGAACATGTTTATTTGTCGAAGAACAAGACTTTACACAGAAAGACAACATCAAGAGGTGTGTAGGTTTCGTCTTGTTTTTCTCATCGCTAATATACAGGATGTTTCAGAACTATGGGATCAAACTTCTAGAGAATATTCGGGGGACAATGAAGACATCTCAGTACTAACCTGTGTACGCAAATGCCTCCCTAAAGCACTACCGCCTTATAATGCTTCAAGACAGTTATGTGCAAAAATGGTTTTACCTAATTTTAGTACGTTCCATTTTAATTTATTTGTACAAAATAACACTATAATATATGTTCAAAACGTCGTCCTTAAACTTTATTGCACCTTTTTAACTATGTACATGTTTTCTGCGGACTTGTCTAAAATTTGGATCATCATTTTGAACGATTTCAAATGGCGCAATGATTCGTGCAATCAAATGTTACTTTATTTTCACTGATGTTTTATAAACCAGAGATGTTACATGTCCCCACAAAAAGAATTCTAAAAGTGTTAGATCGGGCGACTTAGGGGGACACCGAACTGGACCATCTCTGTCGATCTAATGTTGTTCGAATTGATTATGTAAATACCGAATGTGAAATCCAAATACATTTTGAATAATTACTGTAGTATTGTTTTGCACATAACTATCTTAAAGTATCATAAAATCGTAGCACTTTAGATTCTGATGCTCAGATATCTTCTATTGTTGCCCCGAACAATACAAAGAAGTTTGATCCCATAGTTTTGAAACGCCCTGTAGATTGTATTTAAAGTTAAAAGAAATGTGCGTCTCGAGGGGAAATCATATTCTTGCCGAGAATATCTCTTGGTGATAATATTTCAGTAATGCACATCTTACTTTCTCGGGCCTTCCGAATTATGCAACTCACCATACCTTCACTCGGCAGGAGTCAATGTGTTAATTGTCATATGGAAGCAGTGGCACTAGTGACCTACACAGTTGTTTTAATCAACACTTCTAAGTGGTTATCGCTACTCGATGAATTTCACTTTCAAATCTTACTAAAATTTCGTGATCTTACCTCAACCATTTGCACATAGATGCCGTCATTATTCAAAGTATACTTTAAGCCGTCAAATTTTGCTTGTTTCTAAATATTTTCTTTAGAGCTTTTAATATCAATAGCGAGTTGTTTGATTTGGCACTGCAATATCGACATTTAATAGTAAAACTTTGATAGCATTAAAGTTCAATCCGTATTTCAGAGAAATAACGAATTTAAATATTCTGTTGTTAAGTACACATCGTTACCTTGTTTCTTGTGTCCTCCATGAAGCAAAACGACGAAGTCCTGTGACAATAAAACCACGAAGGTCGTGAAGAGTGAAAAGTGTTTATTATTACATTCTATTATACATTATTGAGTAGTGTTTATTGTGTCTTGCAGGAGAAAGAATTATCGTCGAAAAAGACCTCTGATGCACGAAAGAATGCATAGCGGTGGTTTGCTGCTCTCTAAGATCCAGGATTCTGCCGGGTGGCAAAATCGTGGCTGAATAGTAATTCTATTAGATGGTGGAAACGCTTCAGCCACACAAACATATTGTGCTCCAATTTGATAGAAGCAATCCGTTCATATGGATACTACTTTGGGTCTACAAAGTGATATCCACAAAAGTCCAAGATCCATGGCAACCAATTTCAAATCAACAAAAATACCATTTGGAACTGCTTATATTATGGATTTCGCCTCCATAGGACGGTTGAAATTTCCGCATTTGTCACTTTTTATTATTTTATTAAATTTATTACTTTTATTATACAGAGTATTGCCTAAGCGCCATCGGTAATTTCAAGACACAATTTCTCATGGTATTTAAAGAAAAAAATTCCTGTAAATAATACAAGTTGTTGAAAAAAAAGTATTATTAATTGAAATAAATTTGCGACCGTAAATATTAAGTTCTTAAAGTTTTTCAGTTATTGTACTTTGGTAAGGAACCGTATTTTTAGTATAAAGTCAATTTTTATCTGTAGCCAGTAACGTAGTTAGGTGTGAGTGGGTCGACGTTTAAGTCACAAGATATAGAACGCCAATGGATTTTTAACATTTTTGTTATTTTCGTACTTTCTTAACATCTTACAACAAAAAAGGTATCTTGCTTTTCTCTCTATTTTTAGCCTATTTCTAAAAAAGTAACACTTTTTTATTAGCTAATTATATCAAATTATTGTTTAAAAAAAAAAAGTTGTAAAACCTTAAATTTCTTTGGGGTGTGCATAATTATATTTACTTACGCGCATTTATAAAAGCAGCATAAAATAAGAAAACAATAATTTAATTACATTACGTTTTAATAACAACATTGTGATAAGATTTGAATTGAAAAAATATATGAAATTATAACAAACGTTCAAACAAGCCACCATTATTGTCCCAACATAAATAAAGCAGACGCTCGATTATGTAAACTAATTCAAATCAAGTGTGATTTACATTATCGAAATGTTTACGTTACCGGAGGTTAGCTTGTGCTTCAGTCAGTACACTTTTAATGGGAACGTCCTCATCGTCCTCATTGTCTATATCTTCCTCCTTATTAACATCGTTCGCCGCATAAATGAGTATCAGCTGGGGTGCAAACAATGTTCGGATTCACTATTTTTAATAAGTTAACATCCGATGACCCACTGAGAAGAATGTCAGCATTGGATCGTAATTGTCCCCTAATTGCGCTTTAGGGGACATCATTTACATCTTGATCATTGGTACAAAAGAGATTGTTCCAACATTTTTGAATAGTTGTCTGATTAACGGCATTCCAGGTCTTATGCAAATTTGAAACATCTCGTAATGTTAACTATCGATAAGAATTATTTACATCATCGAACGTACGCATTGTTCACCTTATCGCGCGTGATCCTATAACACGTATTTTGTGTTTACATTAACGCAATGTTTCTAGTATTGCGTTTACGTTACCGAGAGTCTGCTGTATGTTCCTTTCACCGTTCCAATAGCATTTATTTATTTATTGTATACCATTGCTATAAATCGAAATGATAACCGACTTATCAAAAAATGTTTTAATAGCCATAACTTATAGTTTCTGAGAAAAATACCAATAATACATCGCTGAAAAGGGGAATTTTATGACGATTTTAAAAATGGAGATGTTGGATATTGCGCTTATTTGAAAATCGAACTTTAATTATTAGTCTGCAAAAATGGGAAATTGACAACACGGCTACGAAGTTCTCAAAAAAGTGTCTTAATAATGTAAAATTTTGATACCTCTAACTGTAGCTGCATAAGTTTTTTGCAAAAAACTAAAACAGCTGAATTCGTTTTTTTCCGATTATTGTCGTAACCATTCGGAATTTAGTAGGTATAAAAACAGATTAATCATTTGCTTTCACATACGCAACTTAAATTTAAGCAATTTTGTATCAACTTCCATTTCCGAGATTCCTATACTATCCATTTTTATCTGGGATAAATTGTATATATTTTTTAATTTCCGCACCCTGTATCACGGACGGTAAGCGTTTTCCGGCCGCATGTTTATAGGATTTCTTTTTTCTTTAAACACCATAAGAAACTATGTCAAGAAGTTGCGGGCCATACTAGGGAACCACCCTGATTTTCCGACGTTGAACTTCTAGTATCGAGACAAGGCCGTATTGACGTCGTCAAGAGACACAAAAACGTACGTAAATGGGACGCAACGGAACTATCTTAAAGTGACATTTTTAAGCAGAATTATTTCATTTTTGTTAAGTTAGCCGCTTGAATCAATTTGAATTATCATTAAACTGTTGAGTACTCCTTGATGATGAGACCGCCTATTTAGAACCAGTTGAGGTTGAAACTATGCTCATACTACACACTCGCACATTAAAAGCCACACCTATGTCGTCGGTGGCGCATTCGCAAAGAGTCCAATTAGGGAACGTCTCAACGTGTGCCCGTGACAACCGGGAGACGTCATTAGGCAAATTGAAAGCAGCATCTTAGGGAGACAGCTGCACAGCTGATTGGTGGGTGGAAAAGGCGGCCCGTGACGTCACAGACGAGCTGGGCGACTGCTTTATTTGAGCGCCACTCCAGTATGTAGATATAAGGAAAAAGCTAGTTTTCGCAGGTCCAAATGGATAGGAATCGATAAAGGACCCGGGATGGCAGCCTAAATTTAAATTACTTCGTGTGGAAATTTATTTTGCTATCTTTCTCTTTTTTTGTGGAAGGAGGTGTCTGCCTGTTAAGTAATAACTATCAGAAATCAAAAGTAGCCGCTTTACACTCTAGAAAATACACACATGCTCAAAATCTAGGAATATTTCGTTAATAAACCAATTTTTTTTACGTTGGATCAAGCCTCGAGCTTACTTATGACAGTTATTTTTATCCCAATGTGTCAAATGCCAAACTAAGGGATCTGCGTAAAACACCATTTACAGGTCAGCATAAAAAATATTTAAAGGTGCGCAAAAAATAAATTGTGGTAAACGTAATGATTGAAAACTCTTTAAAAAATCATATAAATTTTAAGATTAACATGGAATGAGTCCTTCTCATGCATTCATGGTGATCCGACAACGCCTTTTCATACTCCGGATCGGTTTATCCAAATCTTGCTCATTAATATCATTCCAGACCTGCTGGAGAGCTTGGAATAATTGATTTCGGTCTTGAGATTTATTCCGGTTTCGAAGAACCCTTCTCTGAAGCATGTCCCATGCATGCTCGATCGGGTTGAGATCGGGATATTGCGCGGACCAGTTCAACACTTGAACATTTTGCTCTTCGACGAAATTTAAGTGATTCTGGTAGTATGTGGAGGGGCATTATGATGCATTCAAATGAAAGCGAGACTCATGATGTCTCCGTATAGAACAACAGGTTCAGGAACATTTCTAACATAATCATGTGCTGATAAAAAAACGAAATTGGTTCTACGATTAAGTCAAATTCCTGCTCACACCATTATTGCGCCTCCTCTGCTGTTATGAACTTCCTGTGTGTTGAATTAAATTTCGTGTACCAGGTGGTCTCCAACTACGTACTCTTTGAGACTCTGAATGCAAGCCCAATCAAGACTCAACACTAATCAAAATGCCTCTCCACTGATCCGGTTCCTACGTCACATGTCCTTGAGCCCATGCTAGTTGAGTGCGATTCCTATGGGTGAACCATTTGACATCACTAACGCCTTTTGGAGACTAAATTACCTCCTCTCCATCTCCTGTAGGTGATATATCTTGAAATAGCTGCATTATGAGTCCTATGCAAATAATCAATTCACTGGGCTGAAGTCACTATATCATTTCTTCGAGCTTCTAATTGGATATACGAGGACATATATTGCATTTTTTTTATATAGAAGATTGTTTACAAATAGCTTCTATTTGTATGTTTACATCAATAAATATAGCAAATATGATACTCTGCATACATAACTATAAAGCAGGTAGAGGAAATTTTATTAATAAAAATCTTTAATGTCCTTAGATTTTGAGCATGATTAAAGATAATTGAGTCAGCTTGGATAAGTTTAGGTTAGTTCTGTTCCTATCTGAAGAAATGTCCTGCGACTGTCACGGATGGTATCATAGCAAAGAAGGGAGGTTCTAGTGAGTGGGCATTACCCCGTAAGAGATGAAGTCCTTGTAATACGGTTGCCAGAACACCACTCCGGGTACCTATGAAGGTTCCCTCGGCATAAAAAAGGTTAGTTCCGGTGACAAATTCAAAATGCGAAAACCTATCGACCTACATGTGGAATCAATGCAGCATGTAAGATTTATGAAATGTCTCTAAAGAATCGTCAAAAGAGAAGAACAAGTAACTAATGAGCGACAATCAATTTGACATCAGAAAGCGTAAATGAACATTAGAGGGCCTTAATAGAATCCAAGAAATTCTTCGTAACATTAATCAAGGGGCCTCAAGAACGTATTATGATACTACTATAATTTGGCATCGTGGGAGAAATTATCGGAGCCTTGCAAAAGGCAAAAAATTTATTATGGATTCTTTTCTCTGAGACACGCTAGAAGACAATCTAGAAATTGTCATTTATATGGACGATATGCAGGTAACGATTAAAATGAGTAAATTAACTAGAAGCCGAGACAAATGATACAGTGAACAGGCTAATCAATAACCCAATATCCAACTGAATTTCAAATTAATCCAACCGGGAAGGTTTCACATCGTAAAAGATAAAAGTGGGTCAGATTTGTCCAGGTTAGGCTAGATAGCCTTTGGCTTGTTTTCCCATAGGCGATGCCCGTCTTAGCATCTTCTATTGCAAGAACTTTGCCACGGACCAGCGAAGGGAAGATGCGGAGAACAGGTCACCATGCAAAACGTGTTGGGTCTTATGATAAAATCGAAAGAGGACTGGAATAGCGTCAGTGACATGATCATCACTATAATAAGGAGGACGTCTAAAGAGCTCAAGGACGGAAGGAATTCAGCACCCCCCCTACTCCTCGCCTGATGTAACGCGTAGTAGCGATTTCGGGAGGGCGTATCGGGTGAATGGCAGGAAGGGTGAACTGAAGTCCTCAGGGTCAGTTCTTCTTCCTAGATTAATTAAAAACTGAAGATAGCATGTATCGTAACGTCAATAATGTAGTATAGCGCACCATCCACACCAGGAGAAACGATGTTAATAGAGTAATTGCAGAAGAACATAAAGTGAAAGTCTGCAAAAAAAAATAAAAGGAAAACTCGACAGATCATAAATTATTCTCACCTGGAACCTGCGATCATTAGATGAACTCACTTCAATATACAAATAACACATAGGTGCTTGCTTGAGTTCTCGATCTAATTCTGGAGTTAAACCACCACAAGAAACTGATTAATACTTCGATAATAAGAAATCCCATTAGAATCTTTAACAACGTTTCTTTTTTCAAAACAGGGTTTGCGGTTGCCGTTTTCCAATTGCCTTTATAAAAGAAACGGGAACACTTAAAAGGAAAAATCATTACCTGCAATGCAAATACCTGAAATACCTACCTAAACCGAGCAACGTACAATTTTTAATTTTATGCTTAATTTTTGTGAGTGTAACCAATGCTTTTAAATTAAAAAACGTAAGAAGTGATTATCAGGTACCGACGGAACACATACCCGCGTAGTACCAACATTTCGGAATTAATAATAAGTCTCTTTTTTTGTTTCTCGCTTGATATGAGAGCTATTTTGATTGGTAGCAGTTCAACGATCTACGGCCTTCAGGTGGTTTGCTTAAGACCTCGCCCATTATCCATTATAAGTTAGATGAAACCACATAATATCTCGCACAACATCACTTTCAGTGCGATCCAGTTAAAAAAGACACCCGGTATTCTGAAACCTGATAGGGCAATTTTTGTTTTAAAGGCGACAATTTTTTTCTTTTTCGAGTCGCTCACTCCCTCCAAGTAAATTTTGCAAAAAATTAGTTTGAGCAAAAGTGCAGTGCATTTAATTTTTTTATGAATTTCAAGTAAATGTTTTCCAAAGAACGTCGGACGTAACGATCGTACTTCCGTACATGTCTGGTTTTTGAGATAGCAGTCCTAGGTCAGGAAAAGTGTCCTGAAAAAAGTCTTTTAGACTGTAATCTGCCTGATAGTACAGAATTTTTTGCACGCTCCGTTATTGATCAACCGTTTTTCCGATGTATAAATGTCTCCTCCAATCAGTATTTTTCATAACTTCCTGTGAAACTGTTTTCTGTGTCATTCGTGTATTAAATCCGATTTTAAAACGATTCCCCTTTCTGATGCATCACTCCATGGCGCTATTTGCCCCTAAAACTTATGATACTTCCCCATGTGTAGCTGAAAATGGACGAAAACGAGATTATTGATAATTGACATATTTGCGGAATCTGAATATATAGGAGGATCAGAAGTGTCGATTTACGGCTAAGAGAGCGTATTATTCCATCGGTTTTTTTATGATAAATTCATTCAAAGCTGCTACCCACGATCCGGCAAGTCCTTCATTTGGGACTGAATAGACCAACTAAAGCCTTCCCGACTTGGGCTTTCCCTGGTACATCTTTCACTGAAGAGGGAAAAAAATTAAAAATACCTTTGCGTTCAACTGATGGAACTGACAAAGATGCAGGCTTATCTGGAGCAAAAAATGTTATGATGCAGGATAACGTTAGACTGAGAAGGCGTCAGTTCGACTGACATAAAGAACTAAATGTGGACTGAACTACGGAAACGAATGCTTTTTATCTAAAAACATAAACGAGTTTCTCATACTTATTGCTAAGCCCCCTCATAACACTAAAAAAACTGTGATTTGGAGGTTGCGACTGGGAGCAATAAGGTTCCTTCAGAGAAATTGGTTCGATATGTGGATGGCCTTCACGGTTCACCATCTTCTATTCTTCTAGCCCTGTACGGAGGCCTCAAAATTACATTCTAGAGTTTCTAAAATTCCTGTAATTATTCCAGAATATCATCTTCTCTGATCAGAAAACGTTGATAGAATTGCTCCACATGTGAAGCAATCGCATTTGCGTCTTAAGGTAAATCACAACATGGCTTTAAAGGGTCGGGCAAAAGTGTTTTCAGGACAAAAGTTTATCAGTGAGTCGAGAAATCGGGCTCATAAGATCCACCTAAACGAGAATCTGATCTCTGGGGCTTATGTCCCTCTGTCTAAATCCAGCCAACGCTGTGTGTGAAAAACATGCAATATGCTGAATTCAGTCCTGGACCTCAGGACACACCACTGGCATCTTTAATCTCTCAGAGGAATTGCACAAGAAATCGCAACAATAGTTTGATAAAATGCTGAAGAATTCTCGCTGATAACTTGATAGAGCCAATAGAAAAAGTCAGGGATTTCTTGATCAACTATGAACAAAAACTATTATAAATAAGTAATGACAAACAATAAGCAAGAGAATTGCGACAAGTTGACAATTAAGGAAATCCAAAAATTGTTATATTGCGAAAAACTACATATGATACATAAAGGATAAAAAGTCCCTCATAAATTCATTCAAAATTGAAGGAAATGTTTTTTATGTAAATGTCGGCACACGTGATATACAGGGTGAGTCGGGAGGATCGTGCCAAATTTTAGGAGCGTGTTGTACATGAAAAATAAATTTTAAAAAAACTCAAATGCTGTTATCCTATTTTCGTTTGTTTACAAGTTATAGCGTAAATAAAATTAAAACATAAAGGTTAAGCAACATTTAGACGAAACGTTTCCTGGGCGTTGGATTGGTCGTGGTGGCCCTATTAGTTGGCCTCCAAGGTCTCCAGACCTCACACCACTAGACTATTGCTTGTGGGGTTGGTTTAAAACTGAAGTGTACAGAGTAAAAGTGGACACTCAAGATGCACTAATTCAACGCATTAGAAATGCTGTAGCTGCTATTAAAGAAAGACATGAAACAATCTGGAGCGCAACGAATGCTCTTCATAGACGAAATCGAAAATGTTTAGAAGTTAATGGCAATATTTTTGAACATTTACTATGATATCCAAACGTTAATTTATGGAATTTCTTATGAAATTTATAATTTTTTTAAATTTTATGTTTTAATTTTATTTGCGCTATAACTTGTAAACAAACGAAAATCGGATAACAACATTTGAGTTTTTTTACATTTATTTTTCATGTACAACACGCTCCTGAAGTTTGGCGCGATCCTCCCGACTCACCCTGTATATTTTTTAATTATGTATTTTTTGGATGTAACAGACGTATACATTTTTTCGTATAGAGCCCCATGTATATTATGACGTTTTTGATTTTTTTGAGAAATTCTGAACATATTTCATGTAACATATCTGTATCTAAATCCAAGAAGTTTCCAAAACAATTGCAAAAAGTAGAAATAACTATAGAACCATTAATGCTTTAAAAATAATAATATAAACTACTATAATCTAATGTATTAAATGTTCAAACTGTGCTCCTTGACTTCCTGATATTGGGGAAGCCTCAATTCAAATTTCTCAAGAAGTTTTCTTATCATTTGAGGAAGTATTTGTTGAGATTTTTGAGCGATTTTATTTTTTTAACTCTTCTATATTATTGGGCTTATCTAAATACGCCCTATGTTTCAGATAACCACATAAAAAAAGTCTATGGAGGTGAGATCAGGAGAACTAGCAGGTCGCTCTAACTGCAAAAGTTTCGATAACTATTGAATTTAGGCATCTTACATGAAAGATGTTGAAAATTTTTCAAAGAATTCAAAAACGTCATAATATACATGGGGATCCGTAAGAACAAAATAAAAAAGTACATTTATGTACTACATGGGTAATCCCGTGTACAAGTTTGTTGTAAGTTGATCCACGAAATTTTGAAAAATTAAATAATTTTTCAAGGTTAGCATAATGAATTTTAAGAGAAAATCAGAGGGTACGTAAAGTATCACTCGCAAAGAAAAATCAATAGTACCTTGTTAGATGTTAAAAATCTGAATGGCGCCTCTCATGGAAGAAGAAAAACTCGATGATTCCTAAGATTTTTAGAAGTTATCAAACCATGTTTTTAATAATAGAGAAAATCTCAAAGCAGCTTAATATACAAAGTGTTCGGCACTACCGTCGGAATGTTTTGAGAGGTGAATCCGAAGGTTGCAATAATAAAAAAAATCTTATAAATATACCCCAAAAAACGCTTCTTAAAGAAGCTAGAACCCCTTAAGTGAGAAACTAGACAGATGGTTTTTCACGATATTTTTGAAAAGGTTGGCGCGAAAATTATGAAATTTGAGACACTTTAATAAGTTGGAATGGAAAAACTTCTTTTGTTGTTAATAATTGAAGATTTTAGTCAGGGGCATCACGTAGAGGGGTTTCTATGTAAATGTTGCCCTAGCTTTTTTGTTTGCGACCTTTTTTAATTTTTGCAATTAAATTACTCAATCGCAAATATTTTTGAGTAAAACAGGACCTTTTATTTCATCTCGTTACACTAGACTCTTTCGCGAAGAAATGATTTTTTATATACCGCTGCACGATTACATAGACATCGAAATACGTCATAAGAATAGGACGAATTCTTGTAACAGAAATATTATTTGTTAGCCAGCAATGCCAAGACTAACATTATTAAGGATTTGTCGCTTATTTATAACAACAAATGCTGGAAATAGCCTCCGTTCATCTCAGTGCATTCTCTAATTGCTTTACAAAATATTGCGAAAAACCCACGTTCAGAATCCTCCTGTAAACGGTTCTAGTCTCTTTAAGAAGCAATTTTCGGAGTAAGTTCATTATAATTTTTTTTATTACTTTGACTTCCAGTATCGCCTCCCAAGATGTTTTGACGTCATTTCCGGACACCCAGAATTTTGGGAATATTATTTTGGAAAGCTCAATAAAATTCGACGAGAACTTAAAGGATAGCTTGGCGAATCCTGGAAAATCTAGGAGTAATAGAAATTTTCGGACAGATCCAAACAGATTTTTTACAAATCCCACAGATGGCTAGCGATGGATAACTTGCTAGGCGTCCGAGACCACTGCGGTCTTGATGACGAGAAATCTCGTCACCAGGCTGTTATCACTTAGGCTTATATAATACTATTTTCGCTCTAAACCATAAATAGGACTGTAAACAGTACGTACAAGGGAGGACTTAACCTACGCAAGTACATACGCCCTATTGGCCGAGAGATCACGTTTTTAATCTAGCGGTCCCAGACGCGTATTGTCGCTAATAATTCTCCAGACGTTTCCTGCCTGATTTATCTCCATCAGGATTTATGTACACACTGGCACACACAGAGTGTGGCGCGTAATTCGAAAAAGATGGCAAACAATAATAGGAGATAAAATACGGACAGAGGAGAGTCAGTGTGTTTGCTCTTAATTGGGAGAAATGGGAAAGTATTAGTTATCGCCCATCAGGCATAAATCTTCATTTCGCTTCCTCCGAGGTTTGTTAATGAAATTGCAACTCTTATTGTCTTTTGTTTTAGGTCGACGCAACTATAGGTTTCCCAAATCTATGCAAATGCTACCAGCATATGTTCGATAGCAATAAAAATAGAAAAAGGCTCGTTTGATTGCAAATGAAGTCGTCATTATCTGATCTATGTCTCAGATAGAGCCATAAATACACACCTACATGGCCCATTAGCGATTCCTTCTATACATGACGAACTCGGCTATATCTTAATAATAAAACTGATCAATGGAAAAGAAAGTCGACAAGAGGGGGGCGTTTTGCTTGGCCTGTCCCGGGCAAACAAATGTCCCATTAGGATATTAAAATTTGTTCACAGAAATGAATTACTTCGAATTACCAATGAAAATCAACTGCTGTAAAAACGGAGTTTAAGCTCTAATCTGAGAGATCTCAATCATAATTTTAACCTCAGTTACGCTTATCTCTCTGGAAATCTCGAAATCCGAAGCGCAATTACACTCAGCTTGTCGCTGTTAATATCCCCCTTTTTAACTTAATTTAAGTTTAATTAAACGGTTAAGCGCTGAGGCCTGGTTAACACGTTTTTATATTAATTTAAATTAGGCTCATGCTGTTTCCGCCGAGGCGGATTAACGGAGGAAATGGAATTTGTCAATACGAAATTTTAATTTAAGCGGAGTATGTCGTAAATGGAGATTTAGAAAACGTTTATGAAAGTACCCATATTAATTAAATAAATTCATAGTGGCATTTCGGCTGTGAGATATCTGAGAGGAAAAAAATGAATTAGTTTCATTAAGGCCCCCAAAGAAGGCGAAGCTAGTTGCGTCACCAGGTGGAGTCAGTCGGTGGCTTGTGCCAGCCACACTGTGGCGTTTCACAGTCGCGACACGGTGTCGTTCGTGAGGAAGGGGTTAAAAGGTATCCGTGCACAGTGGCAAGTCCAATTTTGCCGAGAAAACCATTTTGACCCGGAAATTTTACTTTGAAAATTACCAGGAGTCAGGCATGTGTGTGTGTAAAGTAAGAACACACGAATCAAGATGTGTCACCTAGAAAGGACGGAAAAAATGATATGGGAACCACGGCAGGCACCAGCTTTGTCTGAATTGATGGGTTCACCTAAAAGTTCCGACTTGCCAGAAAGTCCTCCAGGATCCATGGTGACACGCATGCTGCCATCGGGGCAGATGTTGATATTTACTGGAGAAACATAAATTTGATTAAAAATCTTTTTCGCATTCACTCACTTCATTTTGCATTAAAAAACCGGTGAATGCCTAGGCAATAAAAAGATGACTTTATTGCCTGGGCATTAGAAGTAATATTTGCTAGCCTGTTTTATGGCAGTAAAATGTAGCTTTTTCTGTCAATCGCGGAAAAATACATTTGTCTGTTGTAATAGGTGTCAATAGATATTTTATAGTGCGGATCAGTGCTATAAACATGTTTTACTTAGATTGAAGAAAAAGGTAGCTTTCAATGGTACAAAATGTAATCCAAAAGGCAAGCCGTAATAGATAAAAAAAAAGTACAGTGAGACGTTACGAGCTTAATTTTTAAGCTTTAAGTTTAGCAGTCAGAACTGGGGTGTCTCCATGTGTTTACGATATACTGAGGATTTTTGAAAAATCCATGCGTTCATGAACGCACCCAATTTCACATGAACTGTACCAACTAATACTAATAATAATATTAAGTCTTGTCATTTTAATGTCCCCAGACCAATATTAGCACCCTTCATGAAGACGTTATTAAAGGGCACTTTCCACCAGAACCATGAAAGGCCGAATACTGCTAATGTTAGCAGTATCGAAGGTATCTGGAACAAACATAATTGGAAATGTTGCTTTAGCCTGCACGGTCACCTGACTTATCACCCATCGAACATCTTTGGGATATGCTGAGTCGCCGTCTTCGAGACTTATCGAAGCCTCCAAACAATTTCGATGACCTACCATGCCACCTTGAGGTAGTGTAGAATGAAATACCTTAGTAGAATATTGACAATTTGTTGCAAATCATTCCGCAAATAGCGCACGCTTCCATTGTTGTACGAGGCGATGTCACTCATTATCAACTTTTTTATTAACACATGTTGTTTTTTTTTAACTTAAACTTTGATCATTTGATGTTTTGTAATGAAGCATTATTTTGCCAAAATTTCATGACTTCATTAGGTGGTGGATTCCATATGAAAGTAAGTGTAGTATTACGCAAATTAACGAAAAACTACAAAAAATTCGTCTAATTTTTTGTTTTATTATCGATATATATATATATTTTTGGTAGGATCCACTGGCGCACTAATTTTTTTTGTATAAAACTTTTGATCTGAAGTAACTGCTACTTTATTAAAGAAAGTACCTACATTTTCTAATTACTATCAATGCAAAATTATGTAATTTAGAAGACCCCCGCCGCCAGAGCTACCCTGGCAGTAGTTCATCCCCTTGACCCAACTTCGCAGCTGACTTGCAACTTGCAACTGACCGTCTCGGCCTTTATAACTGAATAACTTGTTGGATGTTTTCTTTCAGTTCGTAAATTGTTTCTGGCCTGGTAAACTAGCCGAGCTTTGGCTGCGACAGGACAACGCACCGTGCCGCCCTAGGCTTCCAACAACTTTACTAATGTTACGGCGCTTAATTTATGCGACGTCGCAATGTAGCGCTGCTGCAATGCAACACCTCCGTAATGTAGCGCCGCTGTAATGCAACACCTCCGTAATGTAGCGCCGCTGTAATGCAGCGCCGCCGTAATGTGGCATACCACTTTCCCAGCGAACTCTAGCGTGAACGCATCTTCAACATTTTTAGAAGGCTCCTGCGCCATCGCGAAGCGGCGATTTGAGGCCTATGCATTATTTTTTATGGCTGAATCTTAAGGACTATTGCTAATTTGACACTCCGCAAATAACGAACTTAACCACGAGTCCTGCAAATTACTCGTAAAACAAAGGTCAAAGCTGTCACCGATGCGCTGAACAATGGGCCTTTTTCGAAATTTCGGGGAAAACCACAGGAGATAACTTAACTCGATGACTGGGGATGGCCTTGAAATAAGTCTAAGTGCGTCCAACATGCATCTCCAGAAATGCCCTATCTCTGCGTCACTTAGCAGTTGCCTTAAGTAGCTCCAAATATTGTTATAATCTTTCTTGGTACACATAGGGGCTTAAGGAAGGCCAGAACTTCCTAACGTCTAAAATCAATTCAGACAGCGTCGTCGCCAGAAAATTAGATAATTACCTAAAGAGAAGGTCCTAATTACCCCACAATTACCTGGGTAGAACCAAGCAGAACCAAAAGGTAGTCGTTTATTGTTATTAAAAGAGATCAAATTTCCCTTTGAAGGCGATCAAATTTCATCAAATCGGGGCGCTTTAATTGTTGCAAAGCACACAAATCAAACGACTCCAAAACAATCAAACAAATCTGTCTGGAATAGCGTTTAAAAGCACGGTACCAATTAGTTATCATCAAGCCCTGCCCCAAATCGCTCTTAATTGGGCGCATCCGCTCGGTTCTTCTTTTATCTAGTTGAAGGTCCCGTCTGGCCTCCGGCGGTGTTTAGATGTACATGTAGATATTTCAGGTCCCGGAAAACTAACTAATTTTCCGGGTATATCCATCGTCGTCGTCGGGGTCTTTGCTTGCATACATTCCAATAAGATCGGCTGATTGAGCCCCGCAAGATGGCGCTTCGCGCGATGAATAAAACATCCGATCCTCGAGCCGAAATTGAAAATTGAAAAGAGCCTTCGAGTGTGTTCCGTCTGGTATAAATATATATGCACGAAAGATCAGTCCCTTTAAGGGATTGGCTCTCGCTGATGCGCAATGAACGCAAGAGACCGCGTCCGTCGTTTGTCCTGGACACCTCTCTTCGGATAAATACAAAAATTGGGGAAAAATTGAAACCCGAATTTTTTTCACTCATGAAAATGATTTTTCCCTTCAGTAGCTTTCCAAGTGTGTGTCCAAAATACGGGTGTCCAATACCGGGGTCTTTCGCGTTATGCACTTGCCCACTCTAGTATCCATTGTTGTCTGAGCAAAAATGACATCTGGTGATGCGGCTTAAATAACGTATTTGGTCTCATAGTTCCAAAAGTTTCAAAGAACTCCCCTTCATAGTTCTTCGACAGTCCGAAAGGTATGTCGAGAAAAATTATTTTGGATGCAGCCCCCCAAAAATCTAACGGGGTCGTGTCTGGGGAACGAGTTGGCCAAGCCTGTTCCGTGAGGGGCCTATCCATCTTCCGAGAAATCTATGCGATTTAATCTATCATTTTGGGTTCCGTTAAATGACGCAATTTAAGCTAATTTCCACGTTTTTTACTAGAAAATTTGAGATTAATATCGTGAATAAATCATCATGGACCTTTAAGTCGCCTCTTGTATATGACCTTTTTTAATGGGAACTTTGATTTCAAATTTTAGGTGTACAAAAACGGCCATTCCAGTTCGGATAATTCGAGAAATATCGAGGTAGGGTAGATGTATGTGTTTGAGTTTCGATTATAGAAAATAAACAGCTCGGGCGAGGAGGCGAGGAAAAAGAAGAAAAATCGTGGAAAGCGGGAAAATAGGAAAATCGGGATCTATCGCGCTTTGCAGGAGGTTTAGCGGGTTTTATTAATATCGGAAAAATAAAATACTGCGGCCAAAAAGATATTTGCGACGTGCAGACGAAATTGAAAAATCAAACGGCGCGGATCGCCTTATCTGAAATGGGGCCTTTAGTGAGGGATCAATTCAGGGCTGAGTAGAGACGTCTTAATAACGGTATCGATTAAAATTTCGCCCATCCCTAAGTCGATAATCGCGTTTTAATACCGAGCGAGCGAAAGTGGCCCAATTAAAGTCATAAATTATGGACAATTTGGGGGCCAATAATTGCCGGAATTTTAGCGATTCCGAGGCTCCAAAAGGCACAAACTCTTCTTCTTTTTCTAGAATGGTGCCGCGAATGGGGTTCCCACGAGGTCTATGCTGTAATTTCGGCAAACATTCCTCGTTAACTATGGTTATTAAACCGACGTGTGTAATTGCTTTTTTGCATGTAGAACCAGGTTTAATTACGTCATCAATAGGTGAGCTCAGATCTTCTTGCTGTCTCGCTTTTAAGATTTCTTCAATAATAATTATTGATTCTTCTTCTTACATCGACAAGGCTGGTTCGTGAAACGCTCACACACATTCCGACAAAGTGACTGAAAATTTTCGGTCTAGGGAATTTCGAGCCCCCAAATTCTGTGCGGCAAGTCTATGACGGTGGATCCTAATCAGGAAGATATTAAGCGTGAGAATAAAGGAGCACTTGTCAAATGATCATTTTAACTCCAACTAGGCCATTCAACGGTTTTGGAAACGTCTAGATTCACAAAAAGCCATTTTCGCCAGTGGTCAAGGAAATTTTTATTCATTTTTACTCCCATGGGGTGACCATGAAGCTGCTGAATGAAACCTGACCAATCCTTCACCTCAAACTGATAAATACCATGAAATCAAAATCCGCTTCTTGTAGTTATTAAAAATCGTCACTCCCTCTATCAAAATTGCATGCCAGTGGATTATATGCAATATCGCAGAATTAATTTTCATTTTTAACTTGCAGTATCATATTACAGTGGTACATTGATGAGTAAATTAGTTCAGGTTAATTAAATCCAAAACCATTTGCATTCTTTCTCCTTTTTCTTATAACTAATTAGACTATGACTAATTTGGAAACAGCTTCTTAAGGTCTCGTAACGTCGCATGTCAATGAAAATATACATCAAAACAGAAGGAATCCAAAAATTATTGCAGGGGCGTACTGAACACATCAAATAGAGCGATATAAACCTATTTTAAACTAAAACTATTTGCACATGACTCGTCTGGATTTTTTTCATTTGATGAAATTGCACGCCAGTGAATTATTTACAGTATGACAAACTAATTTTTACTGAATGACACGTCTCTTCAATATCTCGCTGTGTTAAACAACAGTGACGTGGTACAAATTGGCAATTTAAAAACATCATCATCATTCTATTTTAGTGGTATTCAAAGTTTAGAAATTCCTTTCTAATTTGAAACGGTTGTGGCTACTTTCCTGATACTACTAGCATCTTGATTATGAACTATATTGGCATGCTGCTATGCTCGTCGTATCGCTAATTGGATGCGTACGCCAATGTGGTGTGTAGTGAGACTCCTACCTTAATATACCAGTACCGCACTCGTGCGTTTAAAAATATTATCGCACGCTAATATTCAGTCGAACTTAAGAAGGCATTGAAACTAACCGACATGCGTTCGTTGGAAAATATTGTATTTAAGGCGTGCAAAAGCGTTTTTACCGCACTGGTGTTTTAATCCGAAGCCATCTCGCGTCGTTCAGTAAACTTGAATAGGTGTGCGACAAATCACCATTTGCCACATTCGTTCGGTAAATAGCCGTTGATTTTATCACGGGTTCATTACTAAAATAAGACAGTCCATACAGTTTATTAAAAGCTTTGGCAAATGGATCTAAAGGAAATGGTTTTGTTCCAAACTGACGACTAATTCGGAGAGAATGTATTTTGATAGAAAACGCAATTTTTAAAATTGTTTTTACATTCACCAGTGATCATTGCTAAAGATGCGCTGATAGACGCTGTTGGGACTAAAACTTTTCTTTTTATTGATGAGAATATCATACACCTGTTATACAAAAACAGTATTAACTACATTATTGAATTTCTCCGAGCGCGCCTTGGGGGGACAAGAAGAACTAAAGGAAGTACCTTATGTTATGAGGACAAAATTGGTTACGTACTTTCAACCTAATTTAACAAGCCACGCTCCGATATGGAAATATTGTCATAAAATGTGAACAAATTTGGATATCTACCTTTTCATTGGTCGCATTTCAAAAAATTGGCATCATCCCTCTTCAAGCGTTGATCAGGGAGGTTTTCAAAGGAATCGTCCTCACACCCGAGAGGACAATAAAACACGTCATTTATGATAAACTATTTAGTTTATTTTGACTTTCATATACACTCACAAATTGAGAGGCGGCATGAGCCGTAGGATACAAACATTTACCTATTAGATATTAGAGAGCATCGGCGCACCGCAGCCCGCTATTTTTAACGTTAACGGTAAAATCTTCCATGCGGAGTATTTGTCCCCTGTTGTCAAGGGTAATGTCGAGTAGTTGGAAATGACGGGCGTTGGCCGCCTGACAAAACGTCAACTATTATTATTAGTATTCAGCAATTTGTTTTATGAAAACCAATTAACCAAGTGACAATCCCATTTTTCGGGAAACCCATTTATAAACATACAAAAACAGTCCCAGAAGTGAGAGAACTATAGGGGATGTAACAGTCATGGAAGCATCTGTCTCTTATTAGGCAGTCCCCAATAATTTTCTCCTAGCTGAAGGAATAAATTAAACTTATTTATTCTTTAGCTAACGCTAACTACATCACAAGGAATAACGTAATAAACGAAGTAGAATATTCTAGGCCTTAATAACTAAAAAGAATCACTTCTCCAATTCAAGTCTTGAGGTCATATTCAAACCAGAAAAATTAAAGGAAGTTCGAGTCAAAGATGCCTATAAAACTTCAACGCAGCTGGTCAGTAAAACAAATTTCAACTAAGCTTGAACCGAGTTAGTATAAGCATCTTTGTTAGTGATATTATGCACTATGAGTAGTAACAGAGAGCTTTCGCTTTCCCTCAAAAACAATCAATCATAAGCAATAAGGAGTATCAAAATCCATGTTGCGGTAATAGGGAGGATATGAAACGGTAGGAACTAGACTTTATTATTTCGGCGCCAATAGGTATACAAAACGAGACATCAAAAAATGGTCACAAATAGTGCTCACATGAATATTAATAATAATGGTCTCAAGGGCCATGCGCCAAAGCCGTCCCTCTTAACGCACCAATTCTTGTATGGTGCAACCGCTGATGCAAGATCGACGCGCACTCAATCTGCGCCGCTGGGCGCCAGAGACGGCTTGGGCAGGCCGCCATTTTAACTCAAAAATCAGCAATGTCTATTCAACAATCACACATTGTTCCAAGAAAACTCACTTTTCAATGCGAGGCAGGTCACGCCAACCGAGTGGCGTTTCCCAGTTTGAGTTATTTTGGATACTTTAAACCTAATAGTTAAAATTTTTATAATTTATATATGTATATATCTACCACTATATATATATGCGATCATGTTGGAATCTAAACGAAAAACACACGTTCTCATCGTTTGCTGGCGACGAGGCCAAAACTGTGGCGTTAGAAGCAAGCGGTACGCGGTGGCGCCATCTACACGACTGCTCGGTAGTCTCGGCCATAGGTGGCGCCCCCTCGTAAGTATAGTAAAATATTGCACTTGTAACGGAGAAAACAACCACTTACTTTTCTTGCTGATCCACTTTGTTTTGGCCAAGTACGCCCAGCTGCGCCGGAGGCGATATTTGGCTCAATTTTGGCGCGCCCCCTTTGGGACTGAGATTAGATGATGCGTCTTATACAAGGCGTTCCAGCACCTTATGTGCTTACCTCAGAATGCGATTCTTCAGGTCATTTCATCAAGGCAAGTTCAATGAAATATGGGTCCGCAAACGCTTGCCGAAGTCCAGAGTATTAAAAGCTTCAATTCAACTTTATATTGTGCATCACTAACGCGTTTCTTTGAAAAGTTTGAATCATAAGAAGAATCTACGAGGTACAACAACAGATCATAAACAAAACGAAAATTTTAACACCTTTCATTAAGGCGAGGAGCGATTGCGGACCCTTGCTCAATCATTGAGAAATCCTCTGCATAAGGTTCTGAATCCCCTGCTACGAATTGATTTTGAAATGCAGGACTTGTTATTTGAAGTGAGCGATACCGTGAGGACAATTGTAATAATACGTCTATTATCCTCAAAACAGAAAACGTTGCAGGCCTTGACGTGCAATCCTGATGTTTCCCAAACTCTGTCCTCATATTGCTTCTATATGTATATTCGTATGAGAACAATTCTTCGGCAAGAAATCGGTCTTGCTGTTTATAAAATTAATAATTTTGGATTAATTTAATGATCCTGAGCAATGTTCTTAAATGGCAATATAATTCTAAGAACATATGTGTTGTTCCAGCTAAGGGCCTTGAAGCCTACTGGGGAGTTCAACTTTGAGCCACCCTCATGGCCCGGTGACAATTTCTTCCAAATTATGAAAATATCATATATCTTGAAGCAGTAACGAGGACACAAAATGGTCAATCCGGAGGACAAGTTTTAGTATATAAATTTCTTTGCTTTCTCTGATGAAAACTGCACCGTCCGGTTTCAGTCAAGTGTGAGGACTACGCGCCAATGCTGGCCTCACACTGCCACGCCTTGCGCATTGCATATTAATTAATTAATAATCATTATTATTAGTAGGAACCAAGTTTGTCAGATCAGAGGGATATTACTTATAGAATTTCATGCAAAATACTTTTTTTCAAAAAAAGTACGACGTTTCTCCTGCTGTCTAGCGCTGATATTTCCGTCATCAGTTACATCATATAAATATACATTACATTATAAATTTGTATTGAGGATGAGTTGACAACATTGCCGAGAGGTCGGCATTGATGCCGCCTGTTACCTCCAAGCCAGAGAGTAGCGATCAACTTTCCAATAATAATTAATAGATAGCAATAAAATCAATGGCAACTTCTTTGCAAATATATTCATTATTTATAATTAATAGTAATAATAATAATAATAATAATAAGTAAAAAAATGGGCGTGGTCGATTTTAATTTGCGAGTAGTTGTGAGGAACGAGGGACCACGCCCAGTATAGGAACTTGCTTTACTGACGCCATGTGGTGGCCAGGGCGCGTCCGAAAGCGTCCCGGATTTTCGGAGCGCCCTGTATATATTATGCTACGCGAGATTTAGGTTACATTTAGGAACATTATTTCATGTCGCAGTTTCAATTGTTTTCTAGAATTTATGTACAAGACACACACAAAAATTGCATCAGGAACTGGCTTTGTATACGGGGGAGCGTAAAGAAGGGGAGACCTTTGCCCCGCTCCAGCCCCCGCCGCGATTTTGACTTAAACAATATAGTAACTATCAGTTGCAATTATAGGAAACATAACCCTACTTTTTCTCTATGTTACATCATACAACAATTATGCCTAAAACTAGTAATATAATACACTGGCTACTTCGATTTGGGTTCGTCTAAGTTTCATGAGATTCTCTCGTATTTTTTTAGTGGCCTGCACTGGTGAGCGCACGAGTCGGACTTAAAAATCGCCTCTTGGGCTCGCCGGGAGGACAAAACGCGTTCGAGTTCGAATCGAGGGCAATGGGGCCCTCTTGCGCCGCTCTAGCAGCCAACAACGTAATCTGATTGACAACGTCCTCCATCTCGTGACTCAGGGGGCTCTCGCTTGGTGGCGGGCCCCCACTACGTTGCTGGTGCTCCAGCGATTCGACATGCTCTTTCAGATCCAACAAACTCTTAAATCGCTCACCGTTATTGCACTGTCTGCACTCAAAGCCCGGCTGGACGATTCTGAACGCACCTCTCGACTCCTGATTGGGCCCGTAGCACTGACGCTGATGGGCCAGCAAAGGGGAATCACCGGGGTAGGCCATACGGCACTTTTTGCACACGAAGCACATCTCGATGTCCACCTCTTTGATGTAGTGGTCTTGCGACCGATGGTAGGCGGACGAGTCGGGTAGTTTGAGAGTGGTCACTCCGGGTTCCGCATTGTTCTGGGCCACCTGCTCCAGGACTTGTGGTGGCAGGGGCAGGAAAGAGGGCCCGCTTCCCGTATCTAAAAGCAGTCCTCCGGCTCCACCTGAAACAATAGAGATAACTGGGTCAGGCAAAGATACGAGGTACAAGGAGGAGGAGTATGACCCGGTCGAAATGATCGGATTTGGAGATGAAATTTTTTTGATTCGGTTTGGCCCTGGGGTCGATCGGTGAAAACGACCCTGATCGGACCGACTTATTTCTGGTCAAGACACTTATGACCATAAAGATTCCGCATTAGCGCGCGCTATTAAAACCTGCCCAGAGAGGACCGAAATAAATAAAAGACAATCATTAAAAGATTACATACTTGTCGATACATTAACATCAACATTTTATCGAGCAGACCAAACAAGTTCTTGTCTAGATATCAGCCCGGAGATATGCAATACCCACAGCCGAACGGCTGTACCATGGGCCGGCCCGATGTCTCGTGGACTTGTATAAATTTGTCCCAACATTTGTGTTAAGATTGGGACCAGATTAAAATGGATTCCCCATCGGCCCACTCTTTACTTCAATTTCATTGAGGCGTCAGCCGCTACGTTCCTTATTTATTTGCGTGTCGATCAAGTAGGTACCACTCATCAAGCATATGGAACTTTTCAAAAAAATCATTATGCAATTAATCTCCTTGCGTCCCACTTCGAATTCACACACAAAACATCGCAAAGGCAATCCTAAATCTAAAATGGCGATGCCGAAATCTGGGACGTAGCCAGGTGGTACCATTGCAAACAAACGAATTTTTCCTGCATAAATTAGCCGGGTAATTAGCCCTCGAACACGTTCGAACGCCACCTCGCGAGCAGATAAAAATAAATCGTTGTTTTAATAGCCCGTGGTACTAACGGAGTGGTACCGTGGTACCGGACCCGAGGTGTTGGGATGATTGGTTTAGGCTTCGGCTTATTGGTTTATGTTTTATGACGGGTAAATATTTAAATGCCATATATAAAAGCATTAGGATTAGGTATTCGATAATATTTGCTGTGTGAGACTAGGACTTGACATCTTAACGCCGCAATAATCGATGCGATAGTGCCAATTTGATGTCCAGTGAGATTTCCAAAGAAAAGTTTCAATTTTCATTTAGTTCTAATTCTAAATCGAAACGAAGCGACAAAATGAGCCGCAGTTGCCTCTTCACATGGACAATAATGATCCGTGATTGGTCCAAGTTGCGTATTGTCTTCACATGGCAAGGTAAGTGAGGCTGTGAGGACTTTTGGGAAATTTAAATGATTTAGCTGATGAATGGGATGACTGATGCAAATTTTCTACTGAGGCACACGCAGCGACGATCAATGCGCAATTACCATTTATGCGAGCGCGTAATTATTTATTTATTTTTAATATTGATTTTTTTCTTCTTATTTTTTAAAGCATGAAGCTGAGAAGATTTTTTTTCCACTGAAAACAATTATCGGAAATTTAGTTTTTGTGCTCCTTTGTGAAATATTCTTTTTAGCCAGGGCATGGAGTTAGCTTCGGTAGAAATTCGAGCTAATAGGACTCAAATCGACCCAGAAGATATTTTCAATGAATAGTGAATATCTGTTTGAGGAACAACACCAGAGAAAAGCACAGCTCTGGATGCACTTCTTCATAGCTTAAAAACCCATAGCCTCACAAACTCATAGTACCCGGATTTTGACCAGTGAACATAGTTAACTGCCGGTTTAAATTAAAACCATTTAGAATCAAACACAGGCAGAAAACAGAACTTAATACATAAAATAAAATAAATCATCATTCACGACTTAATATAAAAAATATAAATAATACTGAATTAAGTGAGTTGGCGATTAAAATTCGAACAAAATCAGTTGCAAACTGACTAATTAATTATAATGCGCATGTTAGGATTTAAATGTCATTAATAGAACCATAGCTCTGGTTTCATGGCTTAATAACGTTAAAACCAGTGGCCTCATACTAACTGGAGTTTAACTCGAGGATAAGGCCAACTTTCTATTAAAGTTTGAAATATGTGAAATACAATAGGACAGATGTAGTCAATTATAATACGAAAGTAAGGACTAGATCGGAATCAAATAAAGTAATAATCATGTAACATAACAGGCACATAGAATCTGAACTTTAACCAGTGAATAGAGAAATAATTTTGCGTTGAAATTCGAACCAATTCGAACCAATTCGAACCAATTCGAATAGAAACAAGACATGGCTTGAGAAATAAATTTTTAAACAAAGAGAACTTGATAACTTAATTTAATAAACCGTTAGCTATGGCGGCATGACTTTTATAACTAAACAAATAATGGCTTATATTACCCAGGTCTGAAGTGAGTGTGAACTTTGAATACTTTGATGCAAACGCGAACGCACATAAATTAGTAGAAACTTCTTTTCTGAGTCAAAATGAGATGTCGTCAAGCCGAGTCCAATAGAACTATCATATGACTCGGTAATATACATAGAGCACCAAAAGTTTCGCATAAATACGTTAAAAATTGAAGAAATATATATTTTTCAAAAAAATGCTGCTAGAAGTCATAAAATTGTTCTTTGTTGTGCATTTTACAACGTAACAGGCTTGTATATAAGGTTATCCATGTAGTATGTGAATGCACTATTCCACTGTTTCTTATGGAATCCAATGTATATGAAAACATTTTTCAGTTCTTTAAGAAATTCTCAACATCTCTCATGTAAGATGCCTAAATTCAACAGTTATTAAAATATTTACTGAATGTGGCAATCAGAGTGGCCTCCAAGATCGCCCGACCTAACCTAAACGGAGTTCTTTCCATGGGGTTATTTGAAACGTGCGGTGTATTTAAATGAACCCAACAATATAAAAGAATTAAAAATAAAGAAGCTCATCAAATCCCTCCCTAAATGATAAGAAAAGTTCTTGGAGGACTCGAATTGTGGCCTGCCCGCTGTCAGGAAGTCAACGAGACACAGTGTCAAAATTTTATACGTTTGACTGTAGTAGTCAGTTTATATTGTTATTTTTTAACTATCGATAATTCTATTATTATTTTATTTTTTTGTAATTTTTTTCAAAAACTGTTTTTACGCTTGGGTGTGTTATATGAAATATGTCCAGAATTTCTCAAAGAACTCAAAAACGTCGTAATATACATGGGGCTCCGTAAGAAACAAATTAAAAAGTATATTTATCCACTGCATGGGTACAAAAATATTTCCTTCAATTGTTAACGAATTTATTCGGGACTTTAGGTTCTCTGTGCATAAGTTGACAACCAATCGCGTCACCATGCAACCAGTACCGGTCTTGGGGGGGGGGGGGGGGACAGTCCATGGCGGCACACCAGGAAGAGCGGCGGGCTCTCCTGATCGGCAGTTTAGTAGAGGGTTAAAAATTTCACCCATGGCGCCGGAAGTGCTAAGACCGGCCCTTCGTGCAGTTTTTTTGGCATCTCTACCATGCTCCAGGAAGGTACTTCTGTTCGCTTCCAGAAAGGTGCCAAACAAATTTAATGCTTTCGTATGAGGTGATCGGGGTGAGGATCGCTGCTATCCAATCGGTGAGAATACCAAACTGGCATAAGTAACATTTTCGATGTGAACGTGTCTACTACACGATGCAAAAACGTGTTGTGAGGTCTCTCTGAGGACGTTCTTGGCAAGGCCTTAAAAGAGTTTTATAAGCCTTCGGGGAACATAATTTATGTCACGTTATAGCTTATTCCATCTGTTCTCAAATTCTCGGATGATTAATGGACTTTCCGATCGACTTGCGGCCGCGGGACGAAACGGAAACGTACCCAGGAACGCCCTTTTTAATTACATTACGACGAAGGATTCGAATTATATGAAAATGTGACAATGACAGATCAGCAATTTAATACGATTACCTTGCATAAATGTTTGTTTCCGAGATCGATATCGAATTATTGTGCGATCATCGTGGGTCCGGAAGAAAATGTATTGTCTCGGGCGGGCACGGAAATCGATAAATTATCGAAAACTAATTGCCTGAAGTGGAAATCGTCCGGAAAAAGGAATCCCGAGCCCTCTAGGGAAGGGGCCTTAAAAAACGGGTCCTTGAATCCGGAAAACTCATTTTCATTAACAATAAAATCTCCAATAAAACAGCATCTTAAATTACACTTTCCGACTTTGTAATTATATTTCGCGGTCGAAATTAAAAAATCCTCGACGAGGCGCATAAAAAGAAAATTGCCTATTTCTCCCCCTCGGGCTCTCTGGGGACCGGAGCGGGCCATTCCCTTGAAATTCCCTTTGCAGTCACCGAAAATGGGCGTATTTTCGGGAGAATGTCTCGACATTGGAAAACGAAGAAAAATATTAAAAAGAGAGAATGAAAATTTAGCAGGTCTACTCTCTCCGGACCGAGGGCGAGGGATTCTTAAATTTTACTTTTGCTCCCGACGAAATATAATGGGGTAAAGTCGGGGTCGAGACGTGGGGGGTGGTCGGGCGTCTCGGGGCGCCCCCGGGGGTGAGATATGGATTTTTGCTTCCGAACCGTGTGCGAGTTTTTCCGAATTATAAAATATATTTCGCCCGGATACACTGGCGGCAACGGCTTTATTGAAAATTAAAAACTTTTGCCTGGCAGGCAGAAACGTGGAAACGCTTCGCTTTCGCCCACGGTTTTTTCTTTGTTCTTTGTTCCAGCTGAAACAGCCAGGACCGAGAAGAATGTATTTTTGATGATCTGACTCTCAGCGGAAGAACCAATAGGTCACACACCTGGAAAGTGGACTAGCAACAGCAGAGGACACGTTAGGGAAGAAGCTCAGCTTTGATGAGGAGCTATAAGCAAGGATAAGTACGATGAAATATACAGTGTGCCCTGAATAAGGATTCACTTTACTGCCCTTTAGTATTTTTCTCTTGTACACGAAGGTGTAAAAAGTCAAAACGATTTCTTCTTATCATTGACCAGTAAATGGCAAATGTAGATTTCCCTCTAGCAGTGAGTCAACAGTTAGAGATAAGTGATGTACAGAATGAGACGGGAGGATGACGCCAAATTGCAGGAACGTATTGTGCACGAAAAATAAATGCAAAACAACTTAAATATTATTATCCGATTTGATTTGTTTACGAGCAAATAATTTTGTTCTAATCAACTCTCTATTTTCAATAAAAATAAAATTTTTATATTCGTGATACTGATGACACGTGTATTTTCCAGTTCAATTAAAATGCTACCAAATTCCAAGCATTTATACAAATTTAGAATATGCAAATTTGGTTTTTTTAATGGTTAAACAAGACTTAGACGAAAGGTTTTCAAGGCGTTAGGTTTGTCCCGGCGGTACTATTAATTGGCCTCCAAAGCCGCCAAGCCTCACATCATCAGACTATTGTTTATGGGGTTTATGTAAAAATTAGTTATATAAAATAAAAGTGGGCTCTCGGGACTCACTATTTCTTCGAATTCCTAGTGCTACAGCTGATATTAAAGAAAAAAACGAGGTAATCAGAATGGCAACAAATGGTCTTCAAAAGCAAAGTAAAAAAGGTTTAGAACTCAATGGTGGTATTTTTTGTACATTTATTTGTAAAAAAACTATAATGACCAAAATGCTAATGTATGAAATTTCTTTATGCATTTTTTATTTTATTTTTGTCATTTATGCCGTAACTTACAAACATATAAACATTAAAGAGCAACATTTGAGTTTTTTTACATTTATTTTTCATATACGATAGGCCCCTGAAATTTGACATAATTTTCCTGACTCGCCCTGTATACTAGACCTTCACGCTGTTACGTAATGCTCTTACGCAACATCGTTTAATTGATCTGTTAACCTTTCCATGATAATTACGTGTGCTTTATGTATAGTTACTACCTTATGCTGTATATAAACACGCTGTATATAAATAAATTATCCCTATTTGTTGAATAATCATTCGATCTACAGCCACCGTGACAAATCCGAGTGGGTCCAATAGGCACATCACTATTTTCGTAATGGGTCATTTGAACGGCATATTGGTGCTGTCATTTGCAGCGCCTTGTAAATCTTCTGGTATTGAAGCTGATACAGAAACTACCACTTCGAATGCTCTACCAAACTCTAAATCCACTCAGTTCGATTGTATGGCAAATTCTAACTATTCTCTCATATCAACACTGAGTCCACTGTATTTCTGGTTGACGAAAAATGTGACGCAATGACCATCCGCATAACTTTTCGGAGTCGTGAACTGATTCACTGATTAATTGTTGCCGCTTCATGAAAGCCTCAACTTCAGACCAACGACAAACCAACAATTAGACCGTACAATGAACCAACTCTAACTCACGTAGGCCTATTATCTAGGTGTAAATATCCACAAAAAAAGCATAATTCCTGAACGTAGCAGCTGATTTAAGGGCGCTATTATTGCCTACGCGGCGTTTTGATTTAGGCTCGTTATTACCGGGGGATAATGAGTTTTTTTTTGCACCCTCGATTGCCAAAAAGATGGGGTGCCACGCGCCATTGTCTTCAAAGGGTGATTTATAGGCCGGAATCTCCTATGAATACGTTTTGTACCTTCAGGGACAGAGGCATGATCCAGAAGGACGTGAAGGGCCCGCACACGCGTTTCCACTCTCGTTTTACATTTCGACGCACTCTGTTTGGAAAATTAGTCGGTTATTTCCCGATAGGGCTCCGATAGGCGGCCAAAGGGCCGACGGAGATCAATAATTTAAACCCGCGGGCTCACTTTTTTCGAGGGTTGTGTGTATAAGACGATGTCGATTCCTCAATTTCGTTTTGAATGCCACGTTGCCACATTGAGGTCAACGAGAGGGAGAGTTCGTATGACTCAATTACGTCCTCCCCAGACCCTGGACACAATAATTATAGTTTTGTTACGCTGGATATATTTCTCTATACAGGACGTAGAAAAAGGGCTTAAATATTTAAAATAAGTAGTTCAAAATCTGTTTATTTATCCCGGCTCTTGAAGAATAACAACTTTATAAGCCTCTAGGACGGAGCCCAAAGCCAATCCCCCGTGTATTTACTTCAAGTTTAAAAGTAATTTGAAATACAAATTCATTGATGTAACTCTGAAATGAAGATGTAAAATGCTCGAAAACAGCACAACTAAATTTTTTAATTGGTTCTGGAACAGATTGCTCTGCGCCAAGATTGAAGACCAGATTCTTCGTCACATTACAGTAAAGTACATTCGTTTTCATACAGAATATCGATTTATTTTGAAACGTTCAAGCAGTCAAATTAGAGGACACATTCTGTTTCAATATTTACAGCCAATTACCGTATCATATTTATATATATGTAATATACCCTACCAATTGTCGTAAATATCTAGTTTTGGATAATAGCCAGAATTAAAGTCTATATCCAGGGTTTTTGTAGAGACTTCAAGTTGGACGTAGCTTGAATGGACAGGATAAGAGCTAGAATTCTTCAATACTGTATGTTAAAAACCGAGATTTCTTCGAGGTAGGAGTTTGTTTGGATTCCTAGTAAAAATTTCCCTTTTTGAAAATATTTAGTTTAAGTTAGTTCAAGCCACTGAGGTAGTGAAACGAGACGAAGCCAAGATCAAATGTTGGTTCATCAGAAATAGCAGTGTTGCCGTGGCGCCTATATTACAACGATGTCAAATGGAATAAGCACAGAAAAAAAATCTTTTCTATACGCAGTTCGTCAATAAATTATTTTCCTAATACTCCTGAAAATGAACTTATTGCATTTGGTGGGTTTAGATTTGTAAAATGAGTTAGACTGTGAATACGTTTCTTTTCTCGCAATAATTTTCTAAAATTACTGTGGTAAAGGAGTAAACTTGTCAGTTTTTATTCTGCATGGTTAGCAGCACGAAATGGTTTATCCCCACTCACCGCGCCACTGGCAGTGCGAGCAATAACAGAGCTCCTTCGGGAAAACAACAACGGACCGTATGTCAGAATGAATCCTACAATCGTATTACGAATGGGCGGCATCAGATCGTTGCCTCTAACCTACATACCTCAGTGGTCCAGGTTAGCAGAAAAATTCAAAAAGGCAACATACGGCAACCCTGCCAGAGTTTTCAGTCGGCCTGGGGCGAGTGCGTGACTCATTTTTTTCCATCCCTTATTAACAGGCCGAATATCTGTACATAAAAAATGCAACCCTCCCACCGCACAAGACTTGCTCCCCGTCTAATTTATGGCGGAGCCCTACTTTAAAGGGGAGATGTTCAAATTAATTTATTTGTCCAGGAGGGCCGAGAGCTGCGTTCTCAAACTCTATGGTTTTCGGTGTGGGATGACCTTAAAGCATCACAAATCGTCCTCTAAATCTGTTCGAATTAAGTCGCTAAAGCAGGAAGAGGATGTGACGCGTGCTTTAATTGCGCTACAGTGTGTGAACCGGCCTTAACGAATTATAATTATCGGGATGTTTTAATAGGGATATTCTTAGTTAAGGTAATTATTAGGGCCAATTTACACATTACCGAGCGGATTGCGGAGGCGGCGTCATTAGAGCGTCGAAACTACTAAGGATAAGTCGGTACCGGCTGGTTCTGAACAAAGATTACAATCGATGCGGTGTCACCATTAAGCGAGTCAAAGCGAAGATTCCACGGGTTCTTAATGAACCCCATAAACCAGCCAATGGGTTTACTAATGATTTTTACGCTTGTAAACATTTGGAACCAATTGGTGTTTAACAGACACCTGCTACTGTTCTCGAAGTAGAGTCAAAGAAAGAACGATAAACGATTTCAGAATTTCCTCACACCCGCTTCATTCAACCCTTCCACGCGACCCCTGAAAAGACGCCTCAATTTGTCAAACACCAAAAACACCCAACTTTAAATCTGTTAATCCTCGACGAACAATATTTGTCAGAGGCTTGTAATTAACTGTTTTAAATGAAGCACCCTTAACGGGCAACAAGTGGCCCTAAAGGGTTAAAGTCGGGAAATTAATTGCCGAGAGGGTGAAAATGGCGATCACGCTTTTCAGAGCGACCTTTTGTTTCGCTGTGGGAAAGTTTTCCTGGGCGTGGGAAAATCTCTGAAACGGTGCCTATGCTTATCTAAAGGTGGTAAAACAAGCACTAGGGTGAAGCAAAGCTCAACATTAAGGAAATAAACGTGCTTAGAAAAATTACTGACCTGTCCAACAGAGGTCAGTATTGGTCCGTAGTCGCAAGATGTTGATTGGTAGGCTGAAATTTGAAGAAAAAATTGCGGTCAGTTCGGTAAGACGTGTTTAAGCACGTTTATTTCGTGTAAGGTCGCAAACTTAGCGATAATTATGGCTGAAAGGCTGTATTGAGTGGCCCTAAAATATTTTAGGCCCGACTCAATTATAAAGGGTTCTTTATGGTTACTATTTTGCGGTTATTAACTGATTCAGTACGATCCTAGTACAATAAGGCAAGTGAAATTATAATCCTATTCAAACAAAGTAGGTATAACATGTGGTTACTGTGTCGGATATAACTTTCTTTTAACAGGTGTTTAAGGAATTTAGGTAGTAAGTAAATTTTGTCTTAAAAAGTTAAATTATTAGCAAACTTGCATGAAATAGGACATAAAATGTTATATGTAATGCGTACGTAATGCGGTTTATTCGACTCATCCATTTATGGACTCGCTCGCAAGCGCCCTCGGCCATAAACTGATTCGTCTCATAAAACCTTCCATTACGTACTTATTGCATAAATAACTATTAGGCCACTCAGTAGAAGGGTCTTGAACCATCTAGTGAAAACTCCACAGGGGTCAGCTATTTCACGGTTTATTGTTTCCTAACGTTCGAGCAAATATTGCGATTTGGAGCCTCTATCAGAGCAGTTTTATCGAACAAAAATTATTATTAATATTTTTTAAATTTGAACCCGCTAATTAAAGACATTTATGTGGTCGCCCATATAATTTCTCAGAGACGTGCAGGTTTTAGTGATGTCCCAAAAAAATATATATAAAAAAATAATCGAAATCAAAACTTACGAGTGAACTCACGTAACATCTTCATGAAACGACCTCAGAGAAAACCAACTTGAACTCTTCAATTTTTGCATATTAAACGGAATTCAAACAACGTTTTTTCAAATGTTAAACTTTTTTATGATATTCAAATTCTTGTAACCGTCGCCCGAAAGCTCAAACGCACCATGCGATTTTCGTTTACCGAATGTTGCATTTCTATGTGAGAAAGAGAAATCTTGAAGCAACTGATGAAAATGTGTAAAATCGGGGCATGTAGCAACGCAATGACTTTACAATCAAACAACTTCGAAACAAATCTTTCTGAATCCTGCACTCAAAATTCGCTTGAGTTAATTTAGTTAATCATACAAAGAATCAATACGCTCAGTGGTTCTTTAAAGGGCGCGTCATCAGCAGTTCAAATTTCACCCTGTCACCCCTCACAGAGCCCCACAGTGTCAATGATGAAAGAGAAGGGAAGAAGTGGTTCTTGAAATTTCTAATTGATAATAAAACTTTTGGTAAGCGATATGGGAAAAAGCCGACGCGGAACTCCATAAGCTTCCTAGTGGCAGTATAATTTAAGAAGCAAAAATTATTTTTTGACGTGTTTAATTTAAGCTAAATACACGTTATCAGACCAAATCGTTAACTGGAATTTTCAGAGACCCACTGATGAATGTTCGAGTGAAAACCTTCAACTTACGTAAGTCATCCCAAGAACAGGCAGAAAACTGTAACTTTTTATTATTGAAAACTTCAGTAAAACGTTGGGATCTTATTTGGACTTCGTGGTGAGGTATGAGCATTCTTCCACCCAAAAAAAGGAGAGTTGCTACAGCATTTTTCGGTAAACAAGAATAAAAAGTAATGACCCTTCAAAGTTCACAATCAAATTTTATACATGTCAAGAGATGAGACCCCAACACCAATTTATATACTGATTGCAAATTTGAGTAAAATTAGCTAGGAGTAATTAATTAAAATTAGAATCATTTATCTTAGTGGAGGAAATGGGGGGGGGAGGAGGAGATCACGCAGGATTATTAATGGCGAATTTTTATACTTCGATCCAATTATAATTGAAATCTTCATGGTGTGATACATCAGACACACAGAGCACTGCAATTTCAAATAGCAAGCTGCCGCATATTTGAGCAAATAAATTCGCCTGCGAACAGAAAAAATCTCCAGCAATGATCATTCACTGGAGCCCAAAGGCTGATCGATCATTCAACGGGCAGGTAAAAATAACTGAAAGAGCATCTAAGCCTTGAATGAGTGGACAATAATTCCCGGGCTGATGTATGGTACCACCACTGGCATGGTTCCTACCCAGAATTTGATATATGATCGCAATTCGACACGCGATAAAACGCCACTCATTACGTCACCGACATATCCCACTTCTGAAGTTAAATAGGTGCCATTATCACGGAGAGAGAGGGGGGGGGGGGCTGGATGGGGGGGTAGTTTGAGGCCCAAATCAGCGTACCATCGCGTACGGGGCGATTTATATTTAAATGGTTGCATGATTAGTTGGTATTAAATAAACGTAACGGACTCTTAAACGTTCGCTTATAATTTATTTTTTATTGTCTATATCGTCTGGGGAACATCTCACGCCATTATAAAGCGACTCAATTCCTAGGAACGCGATAAATCGTCTCGTTCCTTCAGGGGGTGCTCCCCCTACTGTTGTTTGTACGATTCGGAGAGGTGTCAGTAAAGGTGAAAAAAGCGTCAGGAAGTTTCGACCGAACCTCGAATTCACCCAGGGAACAAACAATAATAAAACGGAAACGGTTTCAGTCTCGAAGCTGACAAAATAAATGATAATTTCCAACACCCGCGCAGTGTTTGTAGAATCACGACGACCGGATCGGGATCGCATTCCTCCGGCTACCTGCGCGCCCACGAACAAAAGACGCCGTAACAAAAGAAAGACGTGAATGCGGTGGCGGTTTTTTTCCTTCAAATTTCTCGATAGTGTAACCATATTGTGCTCTATGAAGAATGTCTTCTCCCATAGGATCATGGTAAATGGCGTGGGTTTTCGGAGTGCAACCAAAATCAATCCGATCAATTATTGCTAGCGACCTGCGCAATTGAGAAAAAATGAGCGTTAAATATCCGACCTAACCTGCAACTTTCGGGCTTCTGTCGCCCAAAGTGTCTACACTCAGTGCCAAAAATATTCAAACGGCTTTATTAGTATGCGTTCCAAGCAAAATTCAAATAAATTCGACTAGCGGCAAGTTGGATATATTAGACCTACTACCTGAACTAACCTGAACCTCTACAAAACCCCAAATTCTAGTTCTTATTTCTTTAAGTTGGCACCACCGTGCGAATAGGAACAACTCCATGTCAATCGGCCATTTTATTTTTTCACCTAAACCGACGCCACCGAGTGTTGTTTGCAAAATACCAATTCCGGCTGCCCTGAAGTAATTTTTACCGTTTTATTCTAAGGGGTGGTAAAGTTCATGGTAAGCTTTCAGTGTTGGTATTTATAATTTTCATTTATTACCGCAGTGGAGCAAATATCGGGTTTTATAGGTTATGTTGTCATATTTTTTTATTATTTTGATACTGCGCAGTTTGATGAATTGGACCGCAGGTAGTTGGGTAAAATGGACCGGTCCAATCTAACTCAGATGCATTGGGGTAAGTGTGTGGACACGACACACTTACCCCAATGGACGTTGACGGTGTAACGACGTTTCCGCGTTTCCTCTGTTGTAATAAAAGTAAACACGCATTAGTAAAGAATTAGAAATCTTCTTAATACGGATTTCAATCCAAGGACGGAGCTGTAGCGCCTCATTTGTAAACTTCACCTGTGTAAACAAATTAGTTAGGTCACGCTTCAACAAAGGTTTACATACAAGTTAAGAGTCTCAAATAAAGTGCTTAATTTTTTAGTGCAATATCGAATTAACAATTCTAATTTTTTGCCGGAAAAATATTATTGATTAAAGTTTACGTGTAAAAAAAATCATAGATTATTTTGTAACATTTTTTGAGAAAAGCACTGGTCTGCTCATACCCCAGAAATATTAATGCACGGAGGAAGTGCCGACTGGCCACTGGGGCAAGTGCATATTAGACCGCGGTCACATCAAATATTTGGTCAAATGCGGGAAAGAAAATGAAGAAGATAGCAACGGAAGCGGTAGTAATAACTGTCAAAGAAGTTAAGGAAAGGTTAATTAAAGGCAAGCAGCCAAAGCAACAAAGGAAAAAAAAGCAGAATACAGAAATCCATTAAGCATAATTCTGCTAATGTTCATAACGACAGTAACTTGGCAAGTGTGATTTTCAATTTTATATTGACCATCGACAATGGATTCAATGCGTTAGTTATATACAGTGGGTGTGGGGGATTGGCAACAAAGGATCAAAAAAGCAGTAATGTGAATGTGAGAAATGAGTCGAAGAAGATTAATAATGCTGATTAAACTGCAAAACTAAAATTAACGATTTATTTTTTACATTACAGCTTTTTATGCAATATAATTCTTAAATATACAATTACATAATTTTTCATCTCATTCCTCTAACTTTTGAACTTTTTCTCTTTAACTTCTTTTTAAGTCCTTGTTTCGTTTGAGAGTTTGTAACTTGTAAACTAAACTAGATGTTCTAATACGGGTAAAATAAGCATTGTAAGTGAAAATTTAAATATATGCAAAATGTAATACATGATCATAAATATGAAGGTATTGATCTGAAAGAGTGCGCAAGATTTCACAGAATTCATAAAGCTAAATACCTTGAAAAAACATTTGGACAAGGACGAAAATAAATAAGGGAAGGCCGGCAGTTTTTAAAGAAGAGTTTGAAAATATCATAGTTGAGCACATATTGAATCTAGAATAACATACGTTCGGATCAACAATTACAGACGTTCGTAGAATAGCTTACCAAATTGCAAAGAAAAATTCTATTTCTCATAATTTTAATCGCACAAAAGAAATGGCAGGCACAGCTTGGTATTGCGCTTTCGTGAAGCAACATAAAGATCAAGTCAACCCCATAAAGTCATAAAAAAAACCTAAAGAGAAACAGATCGAGATATAAAATAGAAAATAGAGAGAAGGAGAATACGGAAAGGATACGTGCAAAAGAGCGTAGGAAAATGATGAAGGAAAGGACGAGTGAAAAATCAGACTACGAAGAAGAAATCTTAGTTCTAGATTAATTAGGTAGCGGTTCGTCAGGAGGCCAAAAGAATAAATATGCCAACCTAAACTTAATTTTTTTGACAAAAAACGACCTAAGTGGATTGATTGCAGCATGAATATTGCCATGATTGGAATGACGAGATTACACCAGCAATCCCGACATATGCAATAATTGTTTGCCTTAATCTTATGACCTATATTTGCTGCTGCTAACAGTTAATCACTTAAAATTGTTGCTGCAAGATATTTCTTAAAGACAGCATTTATATTTTATTGTTTGCTTTGTTTATATCTAAGTCCCACTGATCATCATCAGGCGCTCTAAGCTACTTCTCCATTTCCAAGCATATTTAAGCGATATCGTTCGCAAAAGCCACTTAATTTTTTTAACCCAAATTTGGCCATTTGATGCAACAAATCCGGATGGAAATGTAGCTATACACCCCTTGATAAAATGCTAGACATCCTTATAATGTTCATTCCCAATAGTATTGCAATTTAAAAAGTGATCATTTAGTTAGGTGTTTCAAATTACGTATTTTTACAAATTTAGTATCCTCCACACCACTATTTTCGTTTAATTAAATATGAATAGGACGTTCTCTAATTTGGTTTCCTGGTTGTCATCCCAAAGAACATGTATGAACGTAGAAAGTTCACTTAGCTGCGGAACTTTGATTTTTAGTCAGACCAACGCAAGCCCGATAGAATCCAAAAAAGCCAGGTCTGTTCACGATTCAGTTACTTATTTGGCTCAATGTTATCGTCCAATAGCACGCTAAAATAAATAAAGTTGTCGGTTTCGTTGATTAGAGATGGTGCGTGAGGCAAGAAGTAGAGGTGGTCGAATTACCAAGGACGTATTCACGCCTTTAGCGAAGTGAACTTTCTATAATTATATATATGTAAACCCTAAATGATGCTTTGGCTCTGGAGGACAAAAGTCCACACATGGATTGATTGAACCGATCATTATCAGTGAGTTCAAGATTAGAGCTTAAACTGACTGACAACAAAACACAGAACCATACATAGATCAGCTGCTTATAATAGCAATTTTCTTGAGGCAGGCAACAATTTTTATTTACAGGTTTAAAGCGGCTAAGAGCTGGTTTTTAATCACAGGGTTAAACCTCATATGCAGGAGTTGAAGTGCCAGTTAGGCTCCGATGACTGTTAATATTAATTCTCTATGTCCCTTTAATCCCATATGGAGCTCGATTTATACACTTAACTAGAGGTTTCGAGATATTACTCTTGAGATTGATCATCAATTATTGATTCATATCACGTTTTCCATCCATCTATTGAGCAAGGAAAGTGTTGATAACTACAGGTTTCAGGCTTCTAAGAGGCAGTTAAGAAAGTAACTTAAACACTGAAAAATTGTAAATATTAGCTTTTTATGACCAAAATTATGTATATCCGCTTAATCCCCTGTAGTGCTGGATGTTCAATTAATTAGAAGCTTAAAGATATTTTTCGGCGGCTTAAGTATCAATAATTTATTTATTTATTTCACCATATCCATTAATCCCCTTGATAATAAAATACCGATTAATATGTTTTTACCAACCGATTTAAATTTGGTAGGTAACGAGGTAGTTAACAGGTGAGGCCGCTAGACGAAGATACTGGCAACTTTATCTGGAAGGTAGTTTCCATGAAAATTTCAAAACTGACCAATACAGGGTCTTTATTTGAGCGTTTCCATGGATATTATCCCCTCGGTAACGTTACCCGGACTTTGATTTACTCCCACTTAAAGTCTAATTGAAGAATCCGAAGGTAACCTCAGGATTGATTATTGAGAATTAAGTCTTTGAGAAGTTTGCGACAGTTTGTTTCAGACAGTTGCACAATTATTTTTAACTCGGGACTCGGAAATGCTAAATAATTGCTGGTTTGAAGTTAAAAGGGCCTAGACAGCACGAGCTGAAGTTTCGCTAAGGCATTGCTGGGATAGGAAACTTTTAATTCGTCTGAGAAATAGTAGAGATGAGACATTACGACTAAAGCTAAGCCCTGCACACGTAACTCACTTAACATTACTAAGGGGTTATATCAGTTTATACCGGGTCCGCCTTTGGAGCTAACACAATCCGTAAATGAAAAATCGCCAGGTTTAATATGCGTTTGTTCCGTGGAAAAAACTTGAAATTGTGATATAAAAAAAATGGAAATGCACAATCAAAATAAACATTGAACAACTTACTCGTGGAAATGGGCGGTGACGTACAGCGCGTCTGTTTGCAAGTTGTTATGACTTCGTCTTCGTCATTATTACTTTTTTTTTAATTATAATATTACTTTATATTACTTTTTTTAATTCGAGGGTTGTGGTTTTTGCAAGCTTGTCACCCTTTTTGGCGAAAAAATCACGATGCATACTCAATTATTAAGGCCCTTTTCATTTTTGAAATAAGGAGCGAAATTGAAAACTGCAAATTTTCAGACATCTATTGTAATCCAGTTATCTTCTAAGTTATCTAGTAGGTAAAAACGGAATATTGCACATTTTTTATGTAGAATTCAGTGGTGTGCTCAGTTACATTAGGTTGAGAAAGTTGAGATTTATTAAATGGGATACCCTGTATGTTTATTACTTACATTCTATTCACTGAGAGCTCTCCAGAAATATAGATGTAATAGTCGACGCTTTGTTTCAAATCGACCGTTAGAATTTATATCTTTTTAATCAAGCCCTAGAGAGCCAGTAAGAAGTGATATTATTTTACATATTTTATTTGACACAGATTTGCAAAGGCCGCAGCACTATATCTTTAGAGGTTAGAGACTAAGCAGATCTATCTTTATTAAGTTTATATTTAAAACGAAAAATCAATAGCCAGTTGATATATTTTTAGAGATATTTTTCAAAAAGGTTGCAATTTTCTCTAATACAAAACTGGCACATTTGTGTAATTTTACTTAAGGCATTTAAAATTGTTATGGGGTGATTTTGCAGACATCGAAATGCTGAATAGTCTGTCGAAGTTCGTCTATTCTTCCGTGCCGAGTTTTGTTTTTCATAAAGGCCCATCGGAAAAAGTATACACCCTGTACATATCTAGTTCCTACGAAGTATGAAGTAGTCAATAGTTTCTTTCGATTTAATCAAGAGGAATTAATTTTTAATATTTATGATGTATATCGTATTTATTCATTTTCTTCCACCAATCATATGAAGAACAAGAAATTGTACCTGCCGTTTAGAAAAAATGGTCGGTATGTGTTTGAAAATTCGAAATTTCGATCATTTTTCTCAACAACTTTTTCAAGTATTTTTGTCAATTCTTTGGTCGTTTATAAAAATGTGTAAATTTTCCAGTAAATTAAAATTTATTTAATCAATTTATGTCCAATAGGTTTATAGATACTTGAGTTTTAGCGATGCTCTGCAGGTGTCGAAAAAGTCGTAAAAATCAAAAACTGTCGAGAACCGGTACAATGTTGTCTTATCAAACTTACGTCAATTTTCGAAAAAAAAAACACTTTCGTTAAAAAAACTGCCACGTTCCACTTAAGAAAATGAAGCAAGGGCCGGTTTAACCGGAAGTGGTATCGGGTTGAAATTATTTTTACAGTGTCAGGTTTTTCCCACAAAACAGAAATACAAACCTCAAAAATTCATCAAACTTGCAATTGTCCTTAAGCGAATTGTGTCAGCTTCCAAAGGCGAACCCTATATATGTTCGAATGGTAGTTCCCAGACATTTTCTACTTCAAGGCTTTTGAAATACTATTTTCCATACTTCAAACCCGATTTCTCTGATGTACGTCGCGGTTTGCAGTAGTTGAAGTTGATCCGGCAACACAGAGAACCGGGTTCTGTGTGATATCCATCACAATAGACCCCACATTCAATATTTTCCCGATCACAACAAAGCCTCTAGGCGGGCGAACAACAGAAAGCCAAACATCTCCTTTTTGAGGATATTCAAATCGGGCCCAGAAATTAATAAGTACATTTTTATGGTAATATGCAGGTCGGTTTCGGTATTTTAATGTGGCCCATGGGCATTTTTATGGTCTTCCGAAGGGGTGGCCGCAAGGCGACGTTGATGTTCGATTTTAATTAGTTTCGGTGTTTTTTACACACCTACAGCTGGCTAATTACCCTATACCAATGGGTCTATTAAGGCGGTAATATGGGGCGATTTCGAGGACTTCAAGGAGAAGAAGGAATGTTAAATAGTGCTCTCGCCCCTCGAGCGATTTCTCTTTCATGTTGCCACTCCAATCCGAAATTCAATTATTTCGCTGACAAAAGAAAGAGATAGAACCAAACAAAAAAGGAATGAACGGAGGTGGGATGCAAAATTGAAAGAACAAGGGCGGCCTATTTAAATATCTCGTTTGCCCATAGATTGCGTTATCTCGAGCGTGAATTTCCAATTTGGCCCCGGTCCCGGGATTTTCGATCCGGTGTGTATTGTTCGTTCGGGGGCAACTAAAATTTATACTTTAAGGAAACTTGCACCAGCAGTGTTTACCCGAAGCATTCTTATTAAAAACTTCCCTCATTACCCGCTCCGCGATGAACGGAGCCAACTTTCCTTGAAGAAGAGAAGAGAGTTTAATAATCGCGCCACGACATCTGCTCCAAGGCAATTCAAACTTTATAATTATCAGGATCCCCCGGGTCTCATAAGGACCCGTATAAGTCAAGACGCAGTCTAAGCTTCCATAGAATGCGAAAAGAACGGCGCATATTAAAATTTTAAGTCTGCAAAATCCCTCTGGGTTATTATGAGGGCGCTACGGATTAAAAATGGGGTTTTCTGGATCAGCCTTCAGCTTTATTATATACAGCAAAAAAAAAAGAAAAAAAAACGTTTTCGTCAGAATTTCGAGCGAAATTTAACATTATAAGGTTCAAGTGATTGCTCGTTAAAGCCGTGGTGCCGAACCTCGAACGGGAAATTGCCGCATCCTAAAGGGTCGAATTATTGACGTGCTGTTAACATTGACACCGAGCTGGTTTCCGCAGCAGCAAAAAATCTGACGGGTCCTCGGGCTGTTTCGAGTTTCTGCGCTGCAGTTAAGGTTAAGAGCTCATTAATAACTTGGCCTTTCAGCACTAATCTACAAAGTTAAACCATGAAACGATAATATAAAATAATATACGAGTCATCCTCTAATTAAACGTTAAGTAGCAAAAATTCGTGATACTTCAAGGAACAAGTGAGATTTGAAATTGACCTTTAATTATGTATGTTAATTGTCATCACGTAATAATGTACGCAAAGGTAAAGTGAAGTGAATAAAGACTGATATAACACCGAATTTGGCAATATGAGGGCGTTGAGAGTTTTTTTTTTGTAAAACTTCCACGCAAATTAATAATTTTTTTTTTTAATGTGAAATGTCACCGTACTGTAGATACAAGTTAATTATACACAATTCTTGATATTTCAGGCAATAGAGATAGCGAACTTGTAGTAACTGTAAGGCTAAATAGGTAATTTCCAAGCAAAGTAAGCAGTATTCCGAAGACCTTTGCCTCGTCCGTTAATAGACCCAACTTGCGGCCTCTAATCAAAATGGACTGAATTTAAAATAATGGACAAAACTTTCATGATTTTTTTTAATGCTGAGGTGACATGAGGCGGTTTCAGAGGCCGTTTGGACTTACGTTTGCAATAAGCCTTTGCTCTCTCGATTCGTATTTAGTTTCTGCTTCTTTGAGACAGTGTCCTCAAACTCGCTGACCGCACTAACCTCGCCAGAGATATTGGTAAATTTCGTGGTTCTTGTCGGTTGTGAATCTTTGCAAAAAAAAAATCAATAATTTTTGAAAATGGCGTTTAATTCTGAGTAGAGCGGTAGCTACCATTTGAGAAACTTTCAATAAGACCCGAAAGCACGGAGGTTCATATTGCATGTTTGTCCATTCTCTCGTTAATTCAGCCCTGTGAGGAGAAATCACGTCCAATAAACGCGTTATTTTTTCCGATTTTTTAATGCAGAAAACTGGGTTGTGGGTTTCGTTATCAAGCAGCCTTCGTTGTGGCCTTTGATAAAATCGTCCGTTCCACAGTACGCCTCTGTGCGCTGCAGTCTTAATCGTATTTCCCCAATTTTTTTCCTTAAATACACCTGATTAACATATGAAACCAGCCTATAATAAACCATAGCCATTTACACGAGGCGACTTTGTCTTATTGTGGCCAACTTTACGATCGTATCCCCGTAAACAAGCAAAAGTGGGCTGCCTTAACTCGATCGTGGGCGATTTTAACACAAATAAACGCCATCGTTATCCTCCGGTCCTCGTATATAACTTAGTTAACCGGCCCAGTCCAAATGACCGAACTTAGCCAATAATTTAAATCTATAAAAACTGGCATCATTGTTCTCGAACGATAAATTTTAAGTTTCCACATTAAGGCCTTTTGAATTCTGTGAGCGCTCCTTTGTCCCTCCTCCCCCACTCGTTCCTCTCTTGCTATACACAGGGTGAAAAAAGCCCGAATAAAAGAAGATCGCCGGGCTTTTTCCCATTTCTTCGTCTTCTTCTTTATATGCAAATGTGTCTCTGAACTGGTGTTTAAAGGCTCGTAATGTAGACGAGCCTTAACGCTCCACAAGAGGGTCATTAATAAACAGTTGAGCAGGAAATCGATATTAACATAGTTATTTTCAAACAAAGGCATTTTTGTGCTGTCGTCTGTATTCTTCGGGCTCGAGCACAATTAAATATGCAAATCGCCCCCTTCTTGAGCTCTATGAGCGAAAATCTTCCTCTTTTTTTCCCTTCCCTTGACACATTAATAATTAATGAAGACTCTTTTCTTTGCCTGATTGAAGATAACATCGGAGATTAATTTTGACTCCGAGAGATGATGACCAACTAAGCATTTTTCGACAATTTGGGTGGTACCAGAACGTGTACTTCGAAAACCAAATGAGACCACGGTTTGATGAAATATTATGATTCATTATGACTGAAAGAGCACTTACTTATACGAACGTCCCTGTTGTTTTCCCCCCAATAGGTTTCCTCACTACCCGGCCACTCATAGTTCAGATCTATTTAGCCATATCGCAATTCTACAGGGTGTCTCACTTTTACTGCTAATATAATATATCCAAGGTAAAGAGGGTCAGTGCCGGTTCGGGATATAAAGGAAACCCGCGGTCTGTCGGGCTGTTGTATCTGGTCAAGCTGCTGAGTCATGTCCAGAGAATTTACATGGAAATGTCGCCTTATTGATCCTATTTTATTAATGAATGTTCAGTCCTTTCATATCAATTTAAATAAGTGGATATTGTTGAGGAATGGCCGGTGATATTTATTTTATGGTGCTTTACCTATCAGTGCACGTTGCTCAAGTGATGTTACTGATTATGGCACACGGTTACAGAAATCTTAGCTTATGTAGCAGGTGCTATTGGATTCGCACGCATACCAGGATTACAAATATAGGCTTCATTGATGTTGAAAATGGGAAAAACCCTTGGGATTAACCACTGTTTCTTCAGGTAAGCATGAGCAATCAATAGCAAACCGAAAACGTCGCGAGGGTGGGCTCATCTTGCACTTTCATGTTAAAATGCAATTTTCGGTGTACTCGCACTAACTTGAAATTTAGACTTTTGAACATGTTTTTCCCACCCTGTAGGAAACAACTGGAAAACGCAAAAATTTGTACAGGGACATTTACAGAAAGTCTCTTTTAACATACTTAAAATAGGTGAATATCAAGTCCTTCAGTTTCTACCTTTGGCTGTGAACTCTTTGAACTGAAGAACTTAGCTGCAATAATTGAGCAAATGATCTGGTTTCAATTAATATTACATTTTCTTGAAATAGTGATGAGAACATCTTTATTTCAGGCTTTCTTCGAGCTGAAGAAGCCCTTGGTATTTAAGGCAAAGCATGTAACTGATACTCTTCGTTACCAATAAACCTCTTGAATAATACATTCTCCATTTGGACAGCTGCTGAAACAAAATCGATACGCTCGCGTTATGGGAACACGCATTAATTCCCAAATCTTGATAATTCCTACCTCCCCCTGCCATCCCCTAAAATCGTACCGAATAAGGGCGAAAATTGATCACCTCAGACCGGACTCAGGGGTGTTGGTTTATTGTCATATTTCCATTGTGAATGAGGTGTTGGCTTTTTATTAACATGCCATTAGGCCTTCAGGGACGGACTGAGATTGCTCCCGAAAAACGGGTGCAAATTTACCCCGCAAAAACCCAGATTTTAATGGCAGTCATAAATTTAAAGTTTCCAATTTTCTATAAGAGGGTACGTCAAATTTATTTTTTTAAATTAATAGGATTAAGGGTGTTTGAACGAGGACACAATGCCACGTTCAGCCTGCCTTAACAGGTTTAAGCTGTAAATTGTTTCGTTATCGAATTTTACCCCTTTTTATGCACCAATTTCGCCCCGTTCGCAGCAAATAAGACGATAGGGGTGGTAATGATTTTTGCTATTAAATACGGTGTTAAAAATATGAAAGTACAAAAGTGTGGATACTTCTTTTTTCGGAGCTATATCATTAATCATGGGAATAACACAATGTGTCGTTACCGGGGGATTTTGCATGAAAAACATGGATATATTTCACACAAAGAGAGGGATAACCTGAGGGTGGGTTAGAGGGGTTTGTTTGCCCGTTTTTGGTCGGCCTTCTCTGCCTCCTAATGAAATTAAGCCTTAACGGTTGATAACGTAGAACCTGGCGGTACCTTTGATGTTTGCTCTTTTAAACTTCAACCAGGTTCGCCACACAGTAAACACATACACAGAAAGTTAATTATCCATTGTGGCATTCCACAATAAACCTCAAATATCAAGGGCCGAATACAATAGTTTTAATTCAATCACCGGGTACCGTACCTTTCATTGTTTCCTTTCGCGCAGCTCTTTGATCATTAACCACTAATGAAAAGTAATTTTAAAACTAGGGATGGGTGCTTATTAGTCCAAAAACCGAAAGGTCAACCATTCGCTAGATCCAAAAGGCTCTAATACAAGGTGCTCTTAATTCGGAAGCTAAACAGTTAAGACAAGCCGTTTACGCTTAACCGGAGATTAAATCATATGGTTAGTTAAGCAAAGCTCGCTGGCGGCCACTCTTCGGGGCCTGTTATTGATTGATTAACACAACATGTATGATTCGGGGCTTACGTCTCTACTGCCTTCAGATTTTAGTTATTGTTTGATGATAATGCCGCGTTGGAGAAATATCTTTGTTTCGTGGAACAATGGATAAGATTTAGGCAGAAAGCACGATGAGCTTCGGGAAGAAGTATTTCATAATAGAAACACGAAAAAATAATAATAACAAATCAAGCTTGAAGCTGGACATTACGGAGGGGATAATACGCATGCAGGGTCTTCTTGAAGACCGCAATAGTTTTTCTTAGCGGTACACTCATTGTATTATCCCATATTTAGAAATTTTAAAAAGTAAAAATAAAAAAGCTCTGTTTAAAAAAAAAAATCTAATGAGTGCGGAAAGATACGTTCCGTAAGAGCCGCGGCAAATGCGCGCGGGAAAGTCCATAACACGCAGGAGGTTATTGAGAAAATCACGTGTAAAATTTTAATTTTCATGCCCAATTTGATTATAAAGGGCTCTTTATTATACTGTCTTGCGACCATAAACTAATTCATTATCGTTCTAGTGCAATAAAGTTATATTTTACTTGACTGAAGTAGGTCGCATATGTGCCTACCGTGGGACTGACAGCGACTGAATGGTGACTGACCGGTATAATTTTTTTTTTTTTTTTTGAAAACCGATCAAAGTCTTTTGAAACTATGGATGTATTTCAATTTTCACTTAAAAGTTAAGTTGTGAGCAAATTATCATGAAATGGGGCATAAAATATTATACGTAACCGTACGTAATGAAGTTTTATGCGACTCAACCATTTATAGCTTGCAAGTTCGCTCGACCATAAAGTAATTCGTTTCAGAAAGCCTTACTTACACGTAAACTTATTGCATAAACAACTATTCTTTTTAAAGTTTCTTTTTAATTTTAAAAGTGCTCAAATAAACCGCCAATTAAATTTTTAAATTTTGCCAGATGACAAAATTGTCTACAAATATTCTATATTAGCAATAACAGAAGGGGGCGGTTTTTCCACCCTCAAGGTTTTGAACCCAGGATACAGAATAAACAGTTATTTCTTGAATTAACTATCGATATCTTCTCAATTTCTTCGTTGTACCTTTGTTTACGTTTCCATCAAATAAATGCAGCATTGAAATAAAGCTTCGACTTGCATCAAGTAATTCTTTTATTGAGTTGAAAATGCCAAGTTCTCATATTGGCCACTCGTAAAGTGCGTTTAAGGAACGAAAACACTTAAAATAAATAGACACTACTTCAATTGATCTGTTACTTCAAATAAACTTTCCATTATTTTCGATTCGTCCAATATTCTCAATTTAAATGTATTTACTTGATATCAGCTTGTGTCCAGATTGCGTCGCCATCATGAGACGTCGCGTGCGATACAACAGAGAGAAGATGCCGTTTTCACAAATCTGTGGATCATCTTCATGAAACCTATGAAACCTCCGTAACCTTTTTCAGTCACTCTTTTCAAGTTATACAGCGAAACTAAAAAACGCTTGAACTGGCAACTGCTTCTATTTCCCTTGCCCATCGAAAGGGGTGAGTGAAATTTTTACGCATAGAATTCAATCGCCTGTGTCATTTTTGATCTGCCATTCTTAGTTTTCCAGTTATATCAGAAACTTAACTTTTTTTAGTGGGACACCCTGTATATTTAAAAAAAATCGCTAATTAAATTGGCCTTTCAAATGCGGTGTTTGTTTATGAACTTAGCTACGTTGTTCTCCCTTCTGGAAGTTGCGACAGCTTTAAGGACGTTGATTCCATTAAGTTTGAGGCGAAAGTTCTGTGCGGTTCTAATACAGCGAGCGAAAACCTGCACCGCTTATTATTGTCGGCTGAGACACTACGATACACCTGATCGATGAAGAAGCTAAGCAGAAATGCTCGGATACGTCAACTTTAGTATTGAGAGGGTAGATTTTTTTATTGGAAATTGACGGTTATTTCCCTCACCCCCTACACAAGAGAAGAACCACCACCAAAATTTGAAAAGGCAAGGGGAGTCGACGGGTACGTCAAATTGAAGTTTTTTTTTAAAGCTTTATGGTGACATCAAAATTTCTTAATTTGGGAAACCGTTCACGGGTAAATCGTTTATTTCTGTACGAACTCTACTATGATACATAAATCGCAAAAACATCAAAATCAATTGTTCAAAATGCTGTCCGTAAACTTCTTGGCAGTGAAACAAGTTTGCTTCAAAACGCTGTGGCACCTCCTGAAGTATTTCGGGGCTTATTTGGCGGTATTCATTGACAATGCGTTCTCGCAATATTTTCAAGGTACCTGGAGCAGCTACATAAACATTGGACTTGAGATGACACCATAAAAACAAATCTAATGAGGTTAAATCTGGGGACCTTGCGGGCCATTCCATTGAAACCTTCCCATCGATCCAATGAAAAATTGCCGAACCACTAATGAGTAGTTGGTACACTACAAGATTATTCTTCACAAGATCTACTAAGTGACGACAGGCGAAATCTTCCAACAACTGTAGATTTCAGTTTTATTTCCGAGGAATAAAATGAATCACCGAAAATTTCTAATAATAAAACTTTGCTCTGCCGTACTGAAGTCCGAGCATTTTGACGTAACTTCCTCATCGACTGAGAAAGCAGCTCTGTTCCGTTTTAGTTGGCACACCCTGTATATAACATCTGATGATTATTGTATTTGATTTGTTAGCGTGTTATAGGTTTTCAGTGAATAATTCAGTAACACGGTTCAAAACAGATAATGTTTGATAATGAAACCCATTTGCTAACCCAATGTTGACCATCAGCAAAAGCAAACAAGCAACTGATTCCATCCCAAACAAAGGCCACCACATCAGCGCCTAACTTATTAAAGCTTGTTTGAGTACTTATTAATAACATGCTGCTAATTGCAGATTATGACATAATACACATACACATGCATTCATGTAGGAAGACCCTGTTTACTCGCGTAGCCCGGCCCTGGCTGCGTTTTCGACTTCTATCTTCCCGTCAACCACTTTAATAACGTCTGGTCTCGTTACTTAAATATTTAAATATGTCACCGATATTCTTTTGTCTGTCCGTTTCGAATAAACAAATGCGAATCAGAATTGCTAATTGTCCCCTTTTTACCTTTCAAGATGGCCGTCCGGCCAGAAGATGGTTTTCGACAATATGTAATTCCTGAACGGTTTTAATTTCAATATCGATTCAAAGCAGTAGCAGCAGCAACGTCTTTGAGGTGGAGGAGGAGGACACATCCTCCAGGTTCAGGAGCCGCCGTCGCCGCTTCGCGCAAGCTTTTAATCGACGCCGACGCCGCCCCTTTCATCCTCCAATTAGTCGACGTCGCGACGCCTGGATTGGACCGGCCAACGTCCCTAATTAGTCCGAAGGAGGAATTTCGGTCCTGGATAATGATCCAGGGGCATCGTTTGCCTCGGTTTTCCTCATTTCCTGGCGGCTTTTAATTGGGAACGCGAGATTCGGGCGGGGCTTCCGTTATCAGCCACTTAATTGGTCTGGATTTTAGTGTCTGGATAGTTATGCTGCAGCTGGGCCACGCAGACGCCTTCATCGTTACTTTATCGAATTTGCAATCAACGGCGTTGTTGTTGTTTTGGGCTGTTCCTGACGGCTTATTCAAAGAGTCTTCGAAACCCTATTAAGGCTCTTTTTGAATTAAATACCCCTGAGCAAATTAATTTAATACGAGGTGGTTCAGGCTGGTGAACGTCAGTCTCAAGACTGAAAGTAGAAGAAATCCACCGAATTGAAAGCCTAAATTTCAAATTATTGGCCGTCCAAGGTACATTTCTGTGTCGTCTTTAGTCTGGACTAGTGCATAAACAGTGTTTTCCCAAATTTCTGGAGAAAACATTTCAGGAACGGCTTCAGTAATATTTACCGTATTTCCCATAGGAAGGCTGTTCGTTCCGCAATGGGTATTATTATGATAAGAGAATATTTGATCACGTGAACAAAATACATCACAAATCACAAATGAAGTCATTATGGAAAATTTCATGATTTCTGCTAGAGCCGTTCTTAAAAGATTTGATAGTTCCAGGACTGTTGAAAGATTTTATATTGATCGGATTTGGACTGTTTTGATAAGGAAACCTCATTTAGCGACTGGATAGAGAACAATAAACTTGGATGTTAAAAGTGCGATTTTTGAGAAAACTTTAATTCTGAAAACTGCATTTTGATATTCTTCACCGCATACTGAGATCTAGGGCGTTTTTCAATTTTCGAACATTTCCAAAATTGCCCATCATTTTGTTTTTTCGTAATATAGAAATTCTGTAAGCACATTTTTACAACAATTCTTTAAGGGCATAGCATTACGTATTCAATACTTTTATTCTTATATTCATATGTATCCAAAGAGTTATCCCATTTTAAAAATTTTAAATAATATTGCCTAAACAGTAGGAAAATCTTTAGTGGCCATGTCCTAACTGGAAGCCCCCTTGTTGCGCATATAGTACACTTCTTCCACTCTCAGAAACAGATATTTATTATATTAAACCTCATGTAAAGAAATCTAAGGGAGTTAAATTATTATATCGAGCGGGCTAAGTTACGGTGCCCCTCGTACGAATCCAGTTTTGTCCGAACACCTCGTTTAAAAGACTGGTTACAATCCTGGCAAGGTGGGAGTGGTAGGCGTGTTGCAGATCCCCTTAAAATAATACTCCCGTAAATACCTCTGGGAACACCTAGAGGCGAGTCTCCCAAAAATGGGGCAATGTCTCTGCGCGATATGTCGCTCTCCTATGCAATTGAAAAAGAGCAATTTTCAAAATGGTCGAAAAAAAATCGTGGATCTCAGTTCAGGGTGAAGATATCTATCTTATATAAACTTTTCTTAGAACGAAAATTCGCTCTACCTCTCGATTTCCAATCTAACCGAAAGCACCGCCATGTTGAAATATTTTCGCTCTTAATAGTTTATCAGTTTTCTAGAAGATTCCTAGTTATTAGCCTCCCTTAATCCCAAATATCGAACTCTACCCTCACTAAACGAGATAGTTCTTATGGATTCCGAGATAATAATGTTGGACCTCGAGTATGGGACACCACCTACAATCCGTAGCGCGTATCAAAGTCTCTTTGCACTTCATGATGCTTCACGTGGGAAAGGGGGGAGGAGGGGGTATGTAGGTTCCATTAAAGTATGAACTACTACGATTTAGCCTCTTAACCTCACCGATATTCATTCTTTGAACAATATTCAGTAAACCGATGCCAAAATTGAAGAAAAATTGAAGCTTTGCAGATGTCCCACAAACTGATTTTCCCTTGAAGACGAAATGAATCGGCGAAATAGAGTGCTTTCTTATGTGTTTGAATAAAAACAGACACATGAAAAACATTCATAAAAACAAAACAAAAGCCAGGAGAACAGTCGAATAAACATAAGCTTAGTAAACGCGGTCCTCATTATCAAACCCGCACAGACCTTATTTAACATTTTTACCCGAAATTGTCCCCATCATGGGACCAGTCCCAGATCGCGAAGACCCGCGAATACAGAATTCTTGATGGCCCATAAATTTGCCGCTTGATGGATGACAGTCGAACATCGACCGGTCCCGCATGATTGAATGGAGATTGTCTTTTGTTTCGTTTTTGGCAATTTCCGATCCAGGCCTTAAGAGCGTCAATACGTTTCGGCCTGTCCTGTTTAGGCCTCCGCGTGCACCCGACTTAACATTAATAGATTGTTAGGCCGATATCCAGCTAGCGGTTCACAATGGATTTACATTATTCAAAATTGGTCTCTTCCGACGATGCGGGCCTAAAATTTCAAAAATAAGGTCTTTTAAGTGAAATGCACATTGAAGATGTTCTCTCAAGGAATCTATTCATTTTTTGATAGCTCAACCTAACGAGTCTAACAAGAGCAATAATATGCCTTAGGAGGCGTGAAAAAATCCATCCCCATAATGTCATAAAGCATTTCGCCGACTTAGTTGGGCCGCTAACAAGCCCAAATTGCGTCATATATGATGAGGCCAGTCATATAACTGGTCATAATTTCGTTATGGCATCCGGGAGATGGTCCGGTTGTGGCGTTCTTCGCGTGCCTGCGATTTGGGGCCAAGTTTATTTGAGGGCCCCTCAGCATTGTCGTTTATATGTCGTAGAAATGGGCAAATGGTCGATATTAAAATTCGAGTCTGGTAATCATCAAAAAAGTCCCACGGAATGTAGAGATATGAACCAACAGATAAGGACATGACGGTAACGACATACAAATTTTTGGCAATTAGTTACGTATAATTTCGGGGACCAGGTATGAGACGCAGTCTGGGTTTAAATGAGGATTATTAATATTAAATATGATTTCGAGATAAGAAGGTGCATGAGCAGGTTGAATATCACATTTATGAACATCCTGAGCTCGCTAATTCTGCCCATTTCCCTCCCAAAATTTGACACACATACACAATTACAATTATTGGAAGATTATTACCTCTGAGATGTAATACGAAACCGATCATTTTCGCTAAAAGAATTATCGATTAATGCTACTGGCTCATCTCTACGTCATGCTATTGTTATTCGAATAAATCCTGATGTTCTAAATTCGAAATATCAATGTAACTATGAAATTTGAATATATATCAATTTATAAAATTCAATTATTATTATAATTAATAATGTATCTAAGGGAAAGCGCAAACCCCTACGAGACGACACTGTGCGAACATGCTAGACTCGCCGAGAGAGGTCCTCCCCGTGGGCGAAGGGGGCGTGTCGCAGAGGTTTATAAGTGAGTAAACAATCCGCTCGAGAAGTTGGGGAAATATTTTTGGAAACTAATACTGAGGATGACTCATATTTAAATAAGAAAATTTAATAGTATTCGCGATAGAACTCGAAAATTAAATGATTTAAAGGTTCGTTATCCAAATATTAGCTTTAAAAATTTTTATTTTCTATTTGTAGCTCCTACAGAAATGAAATTAAAACGAATGCACAGCTCTCGCGGCTATATATATAATCGGGATTTCCAAATCATGCTGAGAATCTACAGGGTCATCATTTTTCTGAGGTCACGCACCTTTCAGTCTGCTTCAGTCAGTCAGACTTTTTCCGATCATTTCCTTTAATTCAAAATCCTGCTTGATCAATTTAGAAACGTGTTTGTCTTTTAAACTGATCCACGACTTCAATTTTTTCTAAAACGAAATGTCTAGGATCACCTAGGAAATACGTAAAGTGAAGAAACACGTCAGGAATATTTTTACAGTGAAGATTGTAAAACGATTCGTATGGTGTAAATTTTAGTAAAATATCGCGCATCTTAACTAAAATATCTATATACAGTAGATGGCGCTAGTAGAACTTTTTCCTGCAGTCCTCACATATTTGACGTTGATATTACCGATACACATATGTCTGCGCAGCAACCGTGTCATTGATTTGAGGTGAACTGCACTGACGAGACCTAATGGGGTCGAAACGAGACCGGTCTCCAGGGCGCCGAACTTCATTAAACGCACAGCTAGAATTACGCACAGACCTGTAATTGACTTTAATGTTCTCGGACTTTTCTTATGACTATTGCATCATCTGGGAGATATTTAAGGTTGGAGTAATTGCCGATTTTCACTTTTTCACCGAGGGGTTTTAGTAATTGTTTAGTAATTATGAGTATTTGTTATCTTAATAAAGAATTAATTTAGGTTACGTATTCGAATCTACCAAACCGACTATACAGTGTGATCGAATTGACGCCGCTCATTTTAATTTAAATGTTTTTGTACGACTTCATTACATTTTTAGTACAGAATGTGACAAAAATGGTCATTTTTACCGATAATCGAAATTCGAGGAACTTGTAGTCAAATTTCCGAAAACATATTTTTTTAATTTTGAAATTTAAAATGACACTTCTGAAAACCTTATGAAGAGGATTAATTTCTACAACTAGTGAAGAAAAAATTCATCGGCATTTACTAAAAATTTTATGTTTTATGCTCTATAAATTTAATTTAATATTAGCGTTCACTAAAGTTTTTACGCACACGCGCTGGAAAAAGTCTCATGCATGCATGTCATTGTCAAAAACCCACAAAGTTTTTTGACACTAAGAAATGTCACTTTGTTATGCGTGTGTAGTAAAGTAGCGGTAAAATCACTTTACTTATGTCCGGAGAACAAAAATTTTCTTTAAAATTTTGGCAAATATTCTTAAGTGAGAAAGTGGAAAATTAGGGATATCTTTAGAGAAATTGCCGTTGGTGGACTGAGCATCTTTAATCACAATGACGTAATATGTCATATCGGTGACATTAAATAATCCATTAGATCTCATATACTTTATAGACTCTCTTTACAGCAAGATCGAAAAATTTAGGGTTTCTTTGGAGAAACCTTTACTTTCAGATATAATTGCACTATACATTTACTGTACGAAAATAATGGAAAGCAATCCCCGAGAACCAGCAGATGACTTACTTCTTCCTGAGCTTCTCAGCTGAATTCTTTTTAAAATTACAAAGACGTTTGCACTATTAAAGGCAAGCTGTGGCGTATCAAAAAACTTGTACTTTTTGTAACGTAAAAAAAAAACAAAAAAATGTAAAGTAATAAAAATCGATTTATTACAAGAAAATAATAATTTATCACTATACACAACTAATTTTTCAGACACTGTGTATACACTAATAGTAAAGGCCACGTTTCTTACAGATCTATTAGGAACTTAACATACAAATTTATTAAACTAATTAAATAATTACAAGGCGTTACAAAGCTTCAGGAGATATAAAGCTTCACTATTTCACTGGGAGCTAAAGTATAGCATATGTATAGGTAAATATCACATTTTTTGTTTCAATTACATTTTGAGATTGTCATCGTATTTCAACGCAGGCAAACGCACAGGTTCTCGGCAAAAAAAGAAAAAAGTACACATATACAATTTTATTTACAAGAGGAAGTTTGCGAGGTTATTCAATAGAACTGTGGTTGGCCACATATACGCATTCCCTATAATAAAGGCGAAGGAAGTTCAATCCTCTAGTTATCTATTCAGATATATAAAACGTAATACTTAGAAGAGTGTGGAAGACGTGGACGAAGAAAAACTCACCAAGGCCAACAAAATGCGGAAAATAATATAGGTAAACAAAAAAGCAGTCTCTTTTTGGGTGTTGCCACGTGCAGGCTGAGGCTAACCTGAAAATAAAACGACACAAAACGTAAAAAACAGAAAAAAAAACGAAAATAAATAAATAAAACAATAAACGAAGTAACTAACGCAAACGCAACGCTACAAACGGGACAAACAACAAAACAAAAATGGACAAATACACAAAACAAAAAGTTTAGTAAAAAATTTGTCCACTTACTATAGTTGTACTGTTTCGTATAAATCACTACACTACCTTTGAGTAGCAGATATTTCTGTCAGTGCGCCACTTTCAATATCACATTTGAGTACGATACAATCGATAATATGGCTCATCTCTAGCAGTTCTAATTAAAACATTTATCGGTTTTAATACTGTCAGTGCGAGAACAGTCACAACTCTGCTATCGGGTGTTTAAAACGTATTTATTTTCTGCACGCCCCTGAGATTAATACACCCCAAAACAAAACTAGAACATACGGGGTGCTCTCGACAAGACGTGTGCATCTTTAATAATTGACGAAAGGGAGAGAAAAAAACGAAGAATGTGAGGGAAAATAAGGAAAACACGTAGCATATACAGGACTTCGGCGCATTACCAATTCATAATATGGGCAAATACAATGGGGGGATGAAATATTAATTCATATTTCTCATTTCTTCGGGTATAGAAGGGCGGAAATTGGCTGTTTCGGGGATAAATAGGAGTTTTCGATTGCTTTGTGGCGTTCGAGGGTTATTAAGAGCCGTTTTCTTTGGGGAAGATTGTCGAATTATGCGTTTTTTCCGTGGATTATTAAGATTAGCCCTCGAATACAGACACAACTTGCCTCATTTTATGCGTAATGGAGAGAAAAGGGGAGTTTATGCGAAGTTGATCTAACAGCCAGACATAATCCATAAAGGGTGTGTCCCTCGGGTCAATTACGAAGAAAAGTAAATATTCTCATAGACTGATAAACGCATCGCTGCCTAAATACAGAGTGTTGCAGCTTTAATTTTTTTTTCGCTCTTCAGTTTTCAGATTTTCGGAATATTTAACTCGAATGTTAAATATATAGTTAATTTCTCGAGTTCCAAATCTGTAGGGATGTCTTTCCTAGGATTCTTGTAAACACTTTAAACTGTTCTTGCCATAGGCTACTGACCATTCACTTCAGGAAAGTCGAAGTCCTTGATCAATTTAATATTTTTTTAGTCTTTGGCATTTTCTCATCTCCGTACAATCGCGTTCGATCTGTTTCGACTTATTTTTTAATGTGACACTCTGTAATGCATTAATAAATCTTATTAAAGTGAATTTCAATTGAATCGTAAGGATAACTGCTAATCCCCAATTCAAACACCTAATATCATATTTTTTGTCGTAAAATCGATTAAGTTCCAATTTGTATAATTCGGACGAAGTTTTAAGATCGATATCGATTAGCAAATTAATCGACATTGCTGTAAATCATTCCTTGCCGATTAATGTGTTTCCTTCCAATAAACAAACCATGTAAATTAAATATTAATAAAGTGGAGTTTTAAAATGTTAGAACGTAGTTTGGAACTATCGATTAGTAAGCTCAGCATTAGTACTCAATTTTTACTCAACTCCTAGAAAAAGGTTAAGGCTTTTATCGGATAGAACCTTACTTGATTTCATAAGACCTACTGAAAATTGCCAGGAACACGTATGGAATCCCCAAAAAGCTGTTAAAAAAGGGAAAACAATCTTACAGCCTGGAAAATTTCCGGGCCTTCGTTTCAGTATCCAATGAATAATAAACGAACGGGGCGCCCTCTATTTTCGGAGGGGCAGTTAATTATGACGTTTTGGAATGATAAATTACCTGAGCGCGATAAGGATGTATATAAGAAATTCCCGGGGAGAAAAATGGTTTACGGAGAGGGGCGGGAGGGATGGCTGCGAAACAGTGACGGCGGATAAATGAAGATAAAAATGTTTTATTTTAAGACGCACTTGCGACTGACTGAAAGCAAGACAAACTTCGAAATGAAATTTCCGTGCTCAGCAATCGTCCGATAAAAAGTCAACGGACATAAAATCCGGTGGCAAAAACATTGCACAGAGCTAAAGAGTACAACTTTTATAATCGACGATCGTCGGCCAATAGCACGGCGTAATGCGGTAGCTATACGAACCCGATGCTCGTTTGTCTTATTGCAAAAGTAGAATGAATCTCCGGGGGCCACGCCCCATTTCGCGCGAGCCTTCTCTCTCTTTCTCGTCCACAACCCGTCGCATGTAGCCGTCCTTGTTCGGGGCTCCGTGACGCGCGTAAATCGTGATTTTTGCTCGTTTTTATCGTTTTCTTGATTTGTGTTTTCTTAAAGCCCGAGTAGTTTGGATCTATTAAGGCGGATTTATTGAATCGGACGTACAGTCTAGATTGCCTATTTTTCTTCGAGGCTAAATACAATATGACTACAAAGTACTCATGTATTTTTAGCGAGTGTCACACATTACGGTAGTGAGGGTTCAAAATTGCACACAACACAAATAAGCAATTTGATATAATTTTTTACCCCACACGTTGGCTGCAAGTTATTTCAACTTGTTAAAATTCTTGGCTTGCAATGGAATTCAGATGTTTTTTCGCTGTATTAGTTGCCTAATTCACAAAAGAATGTGGTTAGAAATTCAGCAAAACCCTGGTAATGTTTTCACATTCACTGAATTTCTAACCAAATTCATTTGTCAAATTTGATTGCTGCCACTATCTTCTACGAGAAACGAGGGAAGGGGAAAAACATCTGCATGACGTTCTATGGCGAGCCGAGATTTTCAATAGGTTATAATAGCATATACATTAAGGATAAGTGGGAAAAATTACCTCATACTGTGTGTTTCTAGATAAGAATTTCCAGTACAGAGACAGTGTAAACAGTTAGGGATGCGAGATTGGTCCATTAAAAAAACTTGCTTCTTTTCGCTGTTAACAGAATTATGCCTGGAACTTTTGAAAATAACTGCAACTTTCCGAGGAGAATCGAATAAATATGACGATTTTTGTAAAGAATTTTAGCGCTACTCATTGTACAAAGTTGAAAATTAAGGTATTATACAAACGGGGAAGAGAATATTTCCACATTTTTCCAATTCTGCCATTGGCAGACAGGCTGTTGCTAACTGTGCTTGTTTCAAAGAAAGTTTATGTGAAGTTTGCTACAATAGCAGATGGCGATCTAAAAGTCTAATATCGTTGAAAACGATGTAGGGACTGTTGCTGTTAGGAATTCCCGAACGTTTAAATTTTGAAAAGGGCTCAAATTGCGCATCTCCTCGTTTTTGAAATTTGTGTTTCGTTTTCGCTGTAACCGGCAGATATAGATCTTGTACCGATACTGAATTCTTCTAGTGGAGCCTCAAAAGTACAATTTGCGATCCTTACCTTGGAAACAATTTATACGAGCCTTCAATTAACCCTTCATATTTGTGGTGCGCCCATAACAATGCCCACTTATTAAAATTACAACAAAAGTACAAGACATTCATTAATAAAAATAAAATCAATAAGAAGACATTTTCATGTAAATTGTCCGGACATGACTCAGTCGCTTAACGAGATACAGCCACTCGAATGACCGCGGGGTTCCTTTATATCACCCCGTATATAAATCCCTACTGTGGGGTAAAAAAACGATCTCACTGGTGCCACAATTACGAATATTTTTACCGATAGCTAGGGAGTTCTCGTCTCAGGCTTTTTATGCCATGAAACGATATTACACGAATGCTGGAAGTGAGTTTTTAACGATACGTTAAAAATACTCACGGCAAAACTCTCCGTGGCAGTTATATTAGTTATGGATCGCGTCTTTTATTATTGGCAGCAGTATTTTACTGCCGATCCGCCGAGGCAATAAATAACTTTTTTGCAATTAACATAAAACACAATGGGCTACGCTCATATGCATGTCCTGCGTTATTAAAATTACATTTCGTGACGGTCATTGTTGTTTTTTCTCGTCCTCTCCCTCGCTCTCGTTGAGGCTGATCGCCTCAAAATGTCGAGGATCATGTCGCTAATTTCGAAAAATGGACCCCAAAGTGCCACAATGGGCTTTATTAATGAAAAAATACAGCGGGTCCCTCGGTTCTCTATTGTTCAAAGGGCTAATCCGACCCAGGTGTAAGGTCGCAAATACACATTGCAGTCCTTTTGAGAATAATTTTTCTACCTGGTTTTAGGATATCAATCAGTCGATAATGTAAACAGCTGTTTTGTTTGCATGGTTTTGACAAAAAGCCCCGATATTTCGGTACCATTCTCGGAACCCGGGCTATTGTCTAATTTTCACTCGTTTATAAATCTAGAAACGGTCTTCGGCGCAACAATATAACCGATGCTTCTCTGAGTTCACAAATTATTGGGCCGATGAAGAATTCGTCAAAAACAGGCGATTTCTAAGAATATTTACAAGAGAACTGTGACGGTCGATTAGCTGTGCCAAATATCAAAATATGGTCGGTCGACAGGGAGATCTTGTAGATTATGGAAGCGAGAGCCAAATGAGGCGATTTCAGTGAGTATTTGGGAAAAACCAGAAGGCTACTTCCCAAAATCTCTCTAGAAGCGATTAGGTAAAAAGATATTATTTCCTGAATGTTGTAGTTCAAATTTGCTACAGTAAAACAGCTATAGAACATGTGTAAAAGCATTAGAAAAAAATATTGATGCTCGTGTAAAAGCCTCCAATGATGGTCCGAAAAAAGTCATAAGGCGATTGGTTAAACGGTAAAACGGTGAATTGGGAGCAGCAAAGGCGCTACATTAATTATTGAGAAAACGCTAATAAACAATAATACAGCATATTTACAATAAATAATATTCAGAAAATAATGGGCCACCTTAAAAAAAACTTTAGTGGCCAAAATTCTTTAAATCTGATCGGTTAAAATGACATTTTGCAATTTTCCGTTCGTTGGAATTGCAAATTTGCCAATTGTTCACAACGAACAGTATTAAGAAAAAATATTCTGCCTCAAAAAGGCGAAAAAGCTCCAGTGGCGGTGCCAAAATCTTAAAATCTTGCAAGATCTATTAAAGCGCAGGTTCTCCACTTCAGTCGGAAGTTTGAAACGCCTTAAAAATCTCCAGTGGCGACGCCAAAATCTTTGAAAATGTGATGTTTACTCGGGGTTTTAAGTAGAAATTCCTGGCTTGGCAACACCAATTAAAGATTCAGTGTCGCGCCGTCAAAAATCTTTTAAGATAAAGTCGAAAACGTTTCAAGATCATCCATTCTGCTATTTTGAAACCGGACAGTAAGTGCATTCAAGCATATTTTCTGGGCCTATTAATTCCTTAGTATCAGTTACCTATAGGGTGTCCCGCAATTAACAGAACAAAATTAAATTTAAAAAAACATATTTAGAATGTAATTCTAAAATTTTAAATAAATATGGATGTTCTTCGCCAAATTATAACAAAAAATGTTTTTTTTTTTAAGTTTATCCCGATATTTCGATTATTAACTTTTCGTAATACTGCGTATGTATATCTTCACATGATGAATAAGCGTCGGTTGTTCAGTCGCATGCCTTTAAATATGGGACACCCTGTATACTGAGAAAAAACGGAAGTAATTGCGACGTAAAGCGGCCCTGACCAAGCTTGTAGCTATTCCGAACCTGTTAAGTACGTCGCCCCAACACAGCAACAACTGATGCGATCATTTCTCTGTTGGCAATCGTTCATGTGATAATAAACTGATGATAATAAACTGGTAACACCTCAAACGGCCACTCCGCGAAGGCCTAAACCCGTTAAGCTACTCTAACTATAATAAAAAGGCACTCACCGTTTGCTCCAAACATAGCGTGGTGAACGTACGGGCTCTGCACCCCAAAGTTGTTGGAGCCATTCCCCAAGGCATAGAGCTGCTGGAACAAGCTTTCAGCACTTTCGTCTTGTTCTGCGGTTTTGCTTTGCATCCCTGACATCTGAAGTAGCTGCAGATGAGTGTTGTTGTTCAACTGGCCCTGCTGTTGCTGAGCGCTGCCGGTGGAATCAGCCCCAGATCCCCCAGGAAGCTGCGGCACTTGAAATTCGTCCTGGCCTTCTTTCCCCCCTTGGCTTTCCAGGTACATGCGCACGTTAGCAATGTGCGCTTTCGTAAAGATATGGTCTTGAATCGAATACTTGTGAGAGTACTTGAAATTGCAGTACTTGCAGTCGTCGGGCAGTGCCGGATTGTCCCCTTCGGATTGACCGAGGACTTTATGAAGCGCTATCTTGCTTTTCTTCTCTTTAGCCCTAGCGTTCTGGAACCACACCTGGATAACTCTCTTGGGAAGGCCTATTTCTCTGCCCAACCCTTCACATTCTGCCATAGTGGGTGTTTTGTAGTCGCTGAAGAGTGTCTTCATAATCTTGACTTGAGTGGAGCTCATCTGGGTGCGGTATCTCTTGGAGCCGCCAGAATTTACTTGTCTGTGAGTGTTGCTTTGAGTACTGCTCGCAGGCGAAGTTGGGTTACTTTCGTCATCGATGTATTCTGTGGTCTCGGACATTGAGTCGCTACGCTCATCACACATTGATCGCTCACTAAGGTCGGTTAATGGACCCGTATCGCAGAGCCCGTGCTCCATTGATACTTTCATTGGCCTAGACAGATCTACAGGCTTCGACAAGTCCAAAGGAATCTCCCCTCCCTCAGGCTTCTCGGTTTTGATCTCACTCTTGTCGCCATTAGAGGAGGCAGTGGCATGTTGCTGCAGTTCGCTAATGTACCTCTTCATACTCTCCTCGTAATATTTTTTAATGGAGCTCTCCATGTCTGGATGAAGGGCTGGGAAAAGCGGAGGTGCTAATTGTTGCTGTTGTTGCTGCAACTTGTCACTACCTCCAGACAAACTAGGAGCACTCTCCAAGCTGACTTCTTCGTCTGGTAGGGCGTCGATGTTGATTTCCCCCCGGGCGCATTGATCTGCATGTTTAGTGGTCAAATGGGACTCCAGAGCACTTTTCACTTTGAACAAAGCAGGGCAAAAAGGGCACCTCTTGTTGATAACTTGGGCGTGTGCTCTGAACTGGCCCTTCCTCTCTCTGGCTCTGGTATTTTGGAACCAAACCTGCACTACCCTCTTCTTCAAACCTACCTCCCGAGCAATATTCTCCAACATCTTTCTTGAAGGATTACTTTCGATCTGATACTTTTGGTATAGGTAATCCAGCTGTTCAGGTAGAATTGTAGTTCTGAGGCGTTTGTCTTTTGGTTGATCCGAGGCGTCGCTCTCTACGTCACCAAACTCCTCAATCTTTCTCTTTTGCCCTGCCACGTTGTTCAGCATATTCAGCAAGGGATGGTTTTGAGTTGGTGGCTTCGCTTCTGCCAACTGTTGTTGTAATTGGGCGTGCTGCTGAAGGATTCCGAAAGGGCTGTCTGGTGGATACGATGGGAACAGATTGGGGTTCATCAGATGAACCAGCTGGTGTTCCCTCCAGAGCTCGAATCTAGGGAAAACTAGGTTGCACTTGTCGCATTGAAAGGTCCCCTCTTTACCATCCGATGGAGTTGGTGACGAGCTTGGAAAATTTCCTTGGCTTGGCGTGGGGGTCGTCGGAGCATTGGGCTGGCTTGGGCTTGAAAGATTTTGGGAAGGCTGTTGCGATTGTTGTTGATTGGGTTCTACGGTGGTGCTAGAGTTAGAATCTTCAGAACTGAGGACTGCAGCGATCTGTGCTGCCGCGGCCTGCGCCTGAGCACTACGTTTAGCGTCTTCCTCTTTGAAACAATGAGTCTTCTGATGCCGGATTAACTCATAATATCTTTGGAACACCAACAAACATTTCTTACATTGGTAGTTTAAACCTGGTGTTCTTTGAAATCTATTAGCTCCGCTTTCATCAATGCCTGGAGCTGGTTCCGCTGCGGGTTGATTCTCGTAAACCTTTCTGGCCTTTTGTCTAGCGTTCTGGAACCACACGACAATGACTCTAGGACTCAAATTCAAAAGTTTTGACAAATATTCCAAATCGTCATCTTTAGGATATGCATTGTTTTCAAAGAACTCTTGCAATACTTTGATCTGGTAGTCTGTGAACCTGGTTCTATTTGCCCTTTTGCCAGTAGAAGAGCCTGGACTGCTATATTCTCTACTAGGGCTCAAACATCTGTTTGGAGTCAGCGGAAGCATCCCTTGCAGGCTGTTGGGGTTCGGAAAATTCTGCTGGCTGATCTTTGGCGGCGGTAGCATTGAGGTATGGTGGCCCATGTTTAAAGTAGGTGTGCTGGTCGAGAGAGATCCTTCCCCAAGCTGTGATGCGATTATTGAAGTAAGATTCAGACTATTTGGAGTGGTAGGTTGTGACGAAACATTGATACTCTCAGTGGAAGCAATTGAAGTGGCGGGACTTTGGGGGGGCTGCAAGTTTGGAGGTAAATTAAAGTAATTTGGAGGTTTGTCTTCCATGGACTCCATTTTGTGCTCTTCAACGGGTTCTTCTTTAATCTCTTTTTTAACTTCTGCAGCAGGAGAGCTGGTAGAATCTTTGCTCTTGTTGATTTCGTCACAGCTGCTACCTGAAGAGCTATTCAGTGGTAAAACTTTGGCTTCCCCGGTCTTCTCGTACTCCTCCAAGTTCAAAGTGGTGGACGGCGGGTTGTTGAAGTTGTAAGGACTATCTTTGTTTCTTTGTCTTTCCTTGAATAAAGTGTTACGGAACCAATGCTTGATCACCTTAGGGGGTAAGCCGCTCTGGTTAGCCATGTCGTGGATCTGGTCTTCCGATGGTGAATTATTAATGTCGAAATGCGCGCGCAGTATTTTCAATTGCTCATCGGTAATACGCGTTCGCGCTCTCTTCTGATTTGCAGCTGCGTTCGCAACCTGCAAGAAAGTCAAGCATAAGTCACACGATTAAAATTCATGCCGAGCGGTTTTGGTCATTTAGAGGGCCCCCTCGCCGACCAGGTTTCGTCCCTATTGATTTTTAAATATTCATTGTAGAGGAGCGCACAACGAATATTGATTTTTCACACGTATATTGTTGATGTTCATCAGGGGATAATGTGACAGCTGATTTTGATTATTAATTAAACCATTCGATTGTTTGCGGAATTTTAATTGGGCGTTTAACTCTCGGACCATGAGAACCAAATGCGGTATGATGTCATTGAAACCTGATGGGGTATTTACCTATTTACGATTAATGACGGTTAGTAACATCAAATTACAGCCGAGGGAATTTTATTTAGGCCCGCAATTATTATGGCTGTAATTGTTCTAGTGGATAATGACAAAACGTTCATTTTTAATAAGGAGGACACTTAGCATGGCTGGTTCTGTATTTTAGATAATTAATGGTCTTGGAGAAATGCTAACGGGACTGTGGTTGCGGTATCTTATTGTTTTCGGGTTGCACGGGGCCCAAACAGCAAAACACTACGTTGGAACTTGTTATGCACACGGTATGACTTGGCAACAACGCAAGGCAAGTATCTACATATGTGATTGAATCTAGAGCGAAGCGTACAGGCTCGCAAACTGTGACGTATGAAGGATCGCAGCTTGCATTTGTTATCAGATTTTCGCAGTTTAAATTGGCAACTTGGCAACATGTCACAGTATAGTCTTCTGTTATTGACCATAATGAGTGAAGCTTCGCCTGGCGATTGCGCTTTTAACAGGCGGTTTGCTGAAATATTGTCCCTCGAATATCCCGAGCAAACCCGAACTTATCTCGTTTACGTAACCTAAAGGTTATTCTATAAACCGAAGAGGTTGTAACGACCCGCTGCACATTCAGAGGTGTGAGGGTTTCGCGTTCTGGTTAGAGGTTCCATTCTTCTCCATGGGTCTTAATGGTCCACAAGCCATATCAATAGTACTGCAGTCGAAGAAAGTAATTGTTAACGAATCTATTGCGTGCATTTGAACCCTAAAGCGATGGCTGATCGATCCCAGGCGAAATACCAATCGCCTGATGAATTATAATTACGACTGTAGAACATTTCAAAATATCGATATTTCGAAACAGGCTTAATTGAATTGGCTCGAACAAAAAGTATACCGGTTCACGATGTTCTATTTGCACAACAATGATAATATTTTATTTAAATAAAATGTTTTACTCGCTGCCAGGCATTTCACAATAGAAATTAACACCAATGCTCTCGAAAATGTGTGCCACCACGAGTGTCATGTTTAAATTTGAATTTTAATTGTTTTTTTTTTCAAGACGTCTCTTTCTTCGTCCTCTGCTGGTCTTGCCTGCGTGTGTATGCACCTTTAACACGTTGTTTGGCCACCAACGCTCTCTTTGTCAGAACATATTCAAATTTCAAGTGATTTAAATTGTAAAAATATTTTCCAATGGTCGCCGAACAAATATTTAGTCCATGCATTTTTTAATTTTTTTTTTTTTTATTTTTTTTTTTTTTTTTTTTAAGGTAAACAAATGGCCTTGCGCTCACGTACGTCCCATCGCGACATCCCAGGTAGAAAACTTTTAGTCTTAAGGGACACAATTTCGAAAACTGATTACCTTCTGCTTATTCTTCACACACCTGCGCCCATTATTCGCAGCTAACTTTACGGTATCCTTTCATTTTCGACATTGTATCTGGGCCCTTTGTTACCGCTCAGGCTCCGGTATTGTGTTACAACTAGGGCGAATTTTTAGTTTCTAATCTCCGTTTTTAACAATAACGAACCGCCGAAATTAGTGTGCAGGGCTTAAGGAGGATGCATGCGTTTTCTGGGAATTTCAGCCCTTTGGTCCGACACAAAGAGGCCTGCAATTACCTTAACGTATTCCGGGACATATTTCAAATGCCCATTGGTATAAATGATCGCATGGAGCGCAAATTCCTGCATCCGACCGCTTGTTTAACGGGAAATAACGCCGAGATACTTTATAATTACTCCGGGTCGCGTTAATTTTGATTTAATGGTGTGCCTTGTAAATATCTCGAGAACATGCTGAGGTGCGCCCAATAAATCTGCGCTGCTTTAATTGAAAATCGTGGACAGGAAGCGGACACGGTCTTCAAAACTGACGTTTTGTGCGGTTTTGCCTCGATGGACAAACGGACGCTGGTTTTCGGGCATCGGCGGCGTTCTGGTGGGCACCCGCCGCATTTCCAAGTCGATTCCGAGGCACGTTTGCGAGCTCCACGAGGGCATCGCTGGCGTATTTCATCGCGGAAGGTTCCTTGACGGCACCTTTAGGAGAGGATCGTGACAATTGCCTCTCTAGATGCGTTTAAAAACAGATAAAATTCAAAATGATCAACTTTGTTCCATTAATCCGAGCGCATAGACTGTGAGGCGCAAGCGCGGGCAATATATTTTAATCACGCGGTAGCGCCGCACACTGTTGCCAAGTCACAAAAACGGTCTCAAAAACTAGATAAAGTTCGCTTAGGAAGGGCCTGCCTTGTAAACTCGTTTAGATTTTAGAGTCCCGCAAAGTGTGTCGGATTTAAAAAGCTCGCCCTGCTTAAGGAACGTTAGAGCGAAAGCTGTCTGCACACCTCAATGCCCTTGCTGCAGCAAATATTTCCCTAGATCCAACCCTGCGGCTATCACATTGCGAAAACTGATGTCTTTGCCGTTTTTTACGCAAACAACCCGATATTTTCCACGGACAATTAAGATACAGTGTCAAATTACACATAAAACAACTTTAAAAGCGCTCAGCTTGTTAAAACACAGATTGAAAGCTTTTTAATGCAGTTCCCCCCATCGTCGGGGACGGCCCCATAAAACATACTGCCCATAAAACCAAAGTGGCCGATTAAAAACCTGTCATTAACTGCCATATTTATTTTATATCCCATTGATAAATCAACCCTTAAAAAAATCTAAAGGTACTTACCGCCTGCTGTTGCATCAGTGCGGCCTGCTGTTTGACCAACATCGACTGTTGTTCCTGTCCGGCAGCGGCGAACTGTCCCATGGGGTCGTACGGCGGGGGAGGCATCATCATGGGCACCAATGGAGGTTGTAGATTCATCGCAGCCAGTGCGTTGAGTCCCAAAGGCAATCCCATTCCCATCATCTGCATCACGGGGTTGAAGTTCAGCTGCTGCAGCTGCATCACGTTCAAAGCCGCTTGCATTTCGGACATTTGCTGGGCCAACGCCATCGGATTTTGAGCCATGGTCTGGGCCAGCATGGCCTGGATATTAGGTGGAAGGGAATCAGTGGAGCTGGCCGGAGTTGTGCTGCTTGTAGGAGTGCTGGGAGCTGTGGATGTAGCCTCCGGTGGAGTTTGTAAGTTGAGCTTAACATGTAACCCATCCTTGTGTTCTTCTATTATGTCTTTGTCCGGAGTTTCGCTCAAGGGGCTGCCGTCCCTTTGGGTGGTGACTGGAGTAGTAACTCTGGGCTGGGCGGTGGAAGTGGAGCTGGTTGCAGCCGTCACCACCACAGTTTTCTTTTCGATTTCGCTTTTGAGCTGTTGGGCATATTTTTCCAGGTACTCCAAAGGCACTAAGTCCTTGTGCACTTCCTCACAGTGGCTCTTCAGTACCCACACACTCGAGAACTCCTTGTTGCATGTTTGGCACGTCGATTTACTCACTTCCGGCAAATTCTCATTGTCTTCCTCTTTGTCACTATTCGGGGACTTATCGTCGCACTTTTCTTCTTTCACTTCTTCGAGACGCACTTCGGGCTGCTCAATAGGTGCCAAAGCCGCTGCTGCTTCTTCTTCCTCTTCCACCTTCATTTTTAGTTCCGCCTCGGCTTTTTCCCTCTGACGCCTTTGGTGGCTCTCATTGTATTGCATCACTATGTCAAATCCATAACCTTCCAGTAAATGCTTGTAGATCGGGGAACCCTTTTTTACTTTCAAGTCTTTATCTTCGTCATCGTTATTACCGGGTAAAACGGCCATAGGCGTTGCGAACAGGCAGTACACCTGGTGCGCACTCAACTGATCTGGGCTCGTAAAGGAAGCACCGCATTTAGGACAACAAAACCCTTGCGAAGGGCTCGGAGGGGTGGGGCAGGGTTGTTTGCCCGCCTCCCCACCACCGCCGCTGGGTGTTGGTGATGGTTGCTTCGGGGACTGCGTGGCGTCGGGTTGCTCAATTAACGGCTTGGAAAGGTCAATCTGGCCGGTCATCGCCAAATCTTGAAGTTTACTGGCTCTTGTTTGGTGCAGCACGCTCCTCATGTGAATATCCAATGTGCTCCCTTGAGTGTAGGCCACTTTACAGATGTTGCACCTGTACTTCTTCTTATCGTCCTCGTCGCTTGAAGAACTCTTAGGGGTCAGTGATAAATTTTGTGCTTGTGCAGCTGATGCGATAATAGGAGACACTGAGGGTGAATTATTGTTATTGTTGGCCTGCTCCTGCATCGCTCTCTTCAGCTTGTGTAGGTGACTCACGGAGTTGTAGTGTACCAGCAAAATGTTCTTTTGTGTGAAACTTTCTTTGCAAACGTCGCACTTGTAAGGCCTATTGGGGTCCAGATACTTCTCCATGGGATACGTCAGCTTCTCCCCCTTGCGATGCAAGAGTGTTTTATTGTGAGCAGTGAGGTAGCTCTGACGCGTAAAAGCTACCCTGCACCTGTGGCACTTGTACTTCCTATTAGGGTCGTTGTAGCTATCCTCGGCCATTGCCTGACTATTGAGGTAGTCCTCTAGGAACTGTTGGTCTTTGTAGACGATACTATCGTCAGAGTTTTCTCCGTCATTGGTGGCAGCGGTCTCTTCTTCTTTGCTCTCTTCCGCCTCCCCTTCGTTATCGTTCTCCTTCTTCAGTAGCTCGTTAGTGGAATTGTCCAGGATTTGACCTTGCAACCCTGCTAACAGCAGGGGATTGTTCATCAAACTATGCTTGTACGCATTGAGTTCTTCATCGGTAAGTTCTGAGTGCACGCTTTCCACATGTTTGTGCAAAGCCACTAGGGACCGAAAACTGCGCCCACACAACACGCACTTAGTGGCATCTCTGATCATATGGTACTGCGAATGGAGTTGCAGCTTTTCCAGAGTTTTGAAAGCCAATGAACACTGATTGCATCGGTACTTGTAGACGTGTTTCTCGCTCACGGACATGTTGGCAATGGAATTCTTGGCGTGGACTTCTTTGAAGTGCATTTGCAGGGTGTGCGCAGTGGGAAAAAACTGATTGCAGCCCTTCTTCCAGCAAACGTAACCAGGACCACTTGGAGTCTGTTTTACCTCCAGTTGGTGTCCAGTTTCGTTTTGGTGATGGCACAGTTCATCCACGTTTCTGAACGTCTTGAAACAGGTGTTGCACCTCTCACTTTCGCATTCGTTGTTTTCGTCACTCGTCGGTGACAAAAGGTCGGGATTTTCTTCGTTGTGGGTTGCAGTGTCCAGTTTACCCGAATCTCTGGATGAAGCTGGAGACACCTGGTTCTGTGAAGCAGCTGCGTTGGGGGTTGATGTCCTCGAGGCTTGATTCAACCAGTGGCTCTGGTCAACCAACATCAGGAGTCTCTGTAGGCCTTCGCTGTTTACTGAGTGCACTTGCATAACGTGTCTTTCAAGACAGGAACGCCCCTTGAACAAGTCTTGGCACAAAGGACATGGGATAACTTGCTGTTCCTGTTGCTGTTGGCTGAGGTTGGGTCCATGTTGCGCTAATATATGTGCTTGAATGCGCATTTCACTGTCGCTGGTGTAATCGCAATATGGGCATATATGAGGGCCCGGGTTTGCCTCTAGATGACTGGTGTCCTCCAAGTCGCTGGACTCGGTCTTATTCGGGTTGGAAGTGTCTATTTCAGAATTCAAACTGTCTCGACGCTCTGGAAATAAGTCGTTAACATTAAATTAGAAAAGGCGAATTTAATGGCGGCAATAAAAAGGTAGAGAAAATTTAATGGCGTAAGGAACCAGGGCTTGCCGTTAGAGCCTCTGCTCTCGACGGACTGGTGGAACCCTTTGAGATTATTTGTCTTTTTTTTTTTAGTTTTTGGTTGTTGTACCAAGGCCCGGTACTTTAAGAAGGCACGATACGACCAATGCAGTCTCTTCTATGAGTGTAAAATAAGATAACTGCCGAGACTGCTTTGGATTGATGCAATTATTTAGAGACTTCATAAAACAAGGGTCCGTTTGGCCTACACCGCAGCAGGTAAACGAACTATTTTTTTGCGTTTGTGTGCTATTTAAAGGCGTCTTGGGAGCCTCGTTACCACGCTAAAATTTCTCACGATTTTCCACGCAACCCACACTTAATTTCCAATTAAGTAAAGAAAAAAAATTTGGCCACTTTCCCAGGTGTAATTGAAAACAATGAGAAAATTTTGGGTGTGTCGAAAATCGGTAAGACAGACAGGGCGCGCGTTTTCCTTTCGCGCGCGGTTGTGCTTTCGGTTAGCAGAAACTCTACAAGAATCTCGACACCGAACCGAATTGGTTTGAAGCGATGACATGTTGATGACGACATAACAAATTTGACCCGGAATTCCATTGTTCCTGGTCGCGATGTTCTTCTGTTTTAATTTGATGTGTTATTTTTATTTCGTTTTTTTTTTGTTTCACTTGTTTCGTGTGTGCAACAATTTCGTTAAACAACTGCAGGGAAAGTCGAGATAAACGAATTAATATACGTTAACCGCTCGAGCTGGTTCTGAAAAATTGATACCATGGTACGTCCCCGACCTCATCGCTTTCAATTGTAAATCGGTTTTTTTTCTGTTTCGGTTCTGGTTGCTTCACATACCTGATTAAAGGAAAACGCTCACAGAGTTATAATAGCTCTCCTTGTTTATTGCACGTAAAAAATAAATAAAAAGACGATGAGAAATTTGAATGAATAAGGTCGGTTGAGAAGGCAACATCGAGAAGATCATTACTATTTTGATCAATCACGTCGTCACAAAAAGTGACTTCTTGTCGACCCAAGCTCTCCACTACCTGCCAAGCCCATTTTGACCGATTCACGAGGAGAGGTGAAAAAACGATATTTCTAAAGCGTATGGCTAATAATAGTTTTCTAAACAGCAAGGGACAAAGTGCTACTTTTAGTTCCGCGAATAATTTGAGGCCCACCACGAAACATTTTAACCAAAACGTATTGAGGAGAAATAAAACAAAAACAACTAAAAAGCGAAACAAAAAATTGAGAAAAATTGGGGAAAATAAGGAATAGTGGGAGCAAAGCCTTAAGTGATTTTTTTGATAATGATACTGAATAGGAGAGCAACGTAAAAGACTCAACAACGTGTATTATATTCTAGTTTGGCCTTTTTTGGTGGAATTACAATCAGCAACGCCGAGAGAAGAAATTGAACAATCCCCTGATCAGATATGTCGGTGCCATTAACATCAGCATTCACATCTTCACTCTGACTCACATTTCAAAACCAAAATATCATTTTTTGCGGAATTCTATCAATTTCCCCCTTTATTTTGTGGTTATTTATGCTTAATTTGATTCTCTACCTATCTGTAATAATAATTTGCAATCACTGAAATAACCGCAATGCAGATTTGCCTACAGACATCTGTTTCGTAATTTCATCACTTACTTCATACTCGTTGTAGCTACTTCTGCGTAAACGCTAAAAATTCCCAGCTTAAGCTTTCCCAGAAAATAAATCCACTATTCATTTAAAAATATTCTGATAAGGAGTCTTGGCGAGTGTCCTGTAAGATTAATGAAATCACAACTTCCATTGAACTTAATAAAATGCCTGAGATTCACCTAGGTCGAAACTTAAATCTTGGCTTAAGCTCGCCTCTACTAAGCTTGCCCCATATCAAGCTCGCGGCAGGACGATTTTTCTGTCACATTTGTGCATGTTTTGTGGACATCAGATATTATGAGGGCGAGGCTTATACATGAACAATTCAAATGTATAAAATTTGATATCCCAGGAGATCTGATACCTCAGCACTGTTACCGCCTTAAGAGACCTATCAGATGATGCAATTTTCAAAATTGGATACACTTTTGTGCTTGGGCACTCGGCTAGATGAAATGAAATTTTTCAAAAATTTGAGTTTGACTAGAGATTCAAAAGTTACGGTAAAAATTAAATCAATTAAAAAAACTATTATTTTAAATTATTTAAAATAAATGTATAAATTTTTTAATAAATTATTGTAATTATTTATTGCGAATTACTATTAAAGATGAGGTGACACGTGCGATGATCATAACGGAATAACATGTGCTCGCCGCTATTGAAAATGAAGTTCCACGTGTCTAAGAGAGTTTTCTTCTCTGCGTACAGATTTTACTGAGTTTGATCGGAACTTTAAGTTCTACCCCCATCCGGCCTGCATATCAAACGAAATTGAAAAGTGCCCAAATTACAAAACAAAGCAAGAACGAAAACGATATTTAGGGGCGGAAATTTGAAATGTGGGAAATTCCAGTGCAATGAACTAACTACTTACTGCAAATGGTTTTTCCAATGATCCGAAATTGTACCGATCATTATAATCCAAATACACTATATTTTTAGATTTGTAAACTTATTTGAAGTTGTCTACTAGCAAAAGGCAGCGTGCAATGCACAAATATTCGTTATTGATAAATTATTTGAACGTCATTTTAAAATAACCTTTTTGAGTAGGTAAGTAGGCGACTTACTTATGGATATAAGAAAGGAATTTTCATTAGAACAGTTCAAAACATCTTTCATTTTTTCGAAAAAGTTAACGGATTTAGAGACTCGTAGACTTCTTCAGTCTTCCTCCCATGTCATTTTTGCTCCAAACCGAAATTTTACAAATGTACATATAGTAATGTGAAGTGACTACAGTAAAGAACAAAAGAAAGAAATGAAATTTGGTATTTTCTCATAATTCGCACCCGAAACAGGCGATCAATGGAAACAATTGCTTAGTACTTATTAAATTTTTTAATGAAGTGAAGAATATTTCAACTGAAAAAAAGTTAATGATCTGAAAACAATTAAACTGATCGGTCAAGTCCGAAAAATAAAACGTGTTCCATTTAAATATCAAAAGTTGGGGTCACTTCCGGTCACACCGGAAACAATGAAACACGAAAAAATCCGTAATATTGTACGGGCCAAATAGAAAAAAATTACGTGACATTGCAAAAAAACTTACAGGGCGCGCCGACTTTCTGTTACCGCCCTGTACATTAAATTCCTGTAAAGGATCAATCCCGACATCACTCCAAGCATTACTATGGAGAAGTAATAATTCCATTATCAAATCAAGTAAAGTATTTCCTCGAATTCCTTCAGAATATCGAATAACATACGCTTGACTTCATGAATCCTTAATGCCACAACTGATGGAGAAATTCTGCAGATACCGCCGAAAAAAATGAAACCAGATATAGACATATCACGAACCCCACATTTTTTCACATCAGCATACAGGGTCTTCCGTTAAATCCAAAATTCCATTAAATAAAGAAATTTAATTTGGTTTCATTGATTTGACCCACGAGGAACGTGGGCACGTTCAATCGTGTGTTCCTATCAGCTATTTAATAAACTATGTATGTACTGGTTTTTATTTATTATGCATTAATGAACGTTGGGGAACTGGTCTTTTGATAGTTCAGCTTGCAGAGAAACAACACTTTGTGTACATTTGAATTTCACGGTTAATGGTTAATACAAATTAATGTTATGGTTATGGTTAATGATAAATAATGTAAATATTTTTGGGATCAGGAAACACCGGGGGCAATAACAGAGGAACAGATATAAGGATGATACGGAAGGACAGACACAGAAATTAGGGAAATTGCTGGAAAATTGATGAAAAAGGCTGCGCATTTACGTTCTTACCACAACGAGTTATAGAAGAACCGTCGATGTAATCATATGACGAGCTGCGAAACTGGAAACTGACGAAACCGAGTTGTCACCAAATAGTGAAATATTTTTATGAAGGTGAGGACAGAAGAGGCGCTATGTGAAGCATATCTCAGAGACAGCAATTGCCTTGTCGTGTTACTAACGCGAGTATCAGCAAAACGTCTAATGCAATTAAGATAATCGGAGATATTAATTTACTGAAAGGACAGTGGATATTGAAAAACTAATGGCAGTTATCAGAACATGTAAAATTACCTTACTAGAAGCTCGTTAAGTGAACTAAAACTAAACACTGGGTTTTGATACCGAACCACATTGAGGGCGTTTCGATGGTAACTGAGACGAAAGTAAAAACGCCAAGAACTGGGACCTACATAAAAACCTTTGTTCATAGCATATCGAAGACAGTAAAAATTTACCTGAACCAAGGGCAAATAAAACTTTGCCATCTATTTTATTGCCAAATGGCTATTTAGTGGCGTTTGTCTACGGGCTGTATGTTTAAAATTAGGCCTCTTCTTTTTAAGAGAAAGAAGATGATTTTGGGTCGTACTGGCTCAAGAAGTCTCGGGTAATAGATACGTATATCAGTCATACAAGTCAAAAACTGGCCTTAGAATTGGATTTAGTTTGAGAGGTTGATCGGATAATATTACCGGCAAACAAATAGTTTCACGAACCTCGGACTGCCGTTTGCGACGTTGTCAAACTGCAAAGTTGCTGTGATGTTAGGGAAAATGGGAAATTTATATTCTGAAGACACATAGAAAGGGCCCATCTAATGGAGAAAATGTGTGTATTTTACCTTTAAAGTTTTTTCTTTGGTTTTAACCCGACGTTGTGATAACCGAATTACACCTTCACGAGAAATTGACTAGCGCGTACATCAGTCAAATGGACCTGTAGGGTTGTCGAAAAAGCGATCCGACTTCGACCATCAAAAATCTCATTTATGGGATTCCGGCAACAAAAAGCGGCCCATAATGACCCCGTGTCGGACTCGTCTGTTTCCTTCCTCGATATTCTATTTCTTACATATTTAATGTACTTTTGTTTCCTATTTAATTCGATTTAAATTATTATTAGTTATAGCCACATAACGGAAGCAAATTTTGCTTTTTAAGTAAGCTCTCTACAACAGCATTTGGATGCTCTGGAAACACGCTAGAAAGCACTTCTTTTTTAATGAAAAAATGTGTATTGGCACAGCCCATTAAACAGAGCACGAAAAAGTTGTATAAACTACTACCTACTTTGGTAAATTGATAATCTAGTTAGTGCAAAGAGTACACAGTTTTAAAACGTTTTTTTTTTATTGTACAAAGTGTTTGCCGTTGCTCAAGTTTGCGGATTTGCGGCTTTACCGGATTTTCAAATCGCTTGACTTTACTTGAAATCAGGACAAGCCCAAGTCGAGCTTCACACATGGCAGTGCTGAGTTCAGGTCAGCTAATAAATTTCTTGAAAAAATATGATTGAAAAATCACTCTGAAGCGCATCAAAATATAAATTCAAAGTTGTTGTAAATGTAAACAGAAGCACAAATATTAAACCTCACAAAAAGCCTGAATATTCTGCGGACAACATCAACGAAAGAGCTCAAAAATTTAAAAACTGCTAAAACAACCCTAAACTGATAACGTCAGGGAAGGGAGATCATCGTTGTAACGGCCAAAATGGAAAAAAAAATTCTTGCAGCATGGCTGCTGTCATCCCATTAAAAACCTCCGAAATGCGCTTATTTTTACAATATTTAGTTAAAGTTTCAGTTCAGCTCATGGATCACCATGCCACCGGGCCCTGTACAAATCTACATTCCAGCAGCAACTCAAAGGCGGGCCATTTATTGGTTTCTTTTTGAAATTGCTATTAAAAATACATTGTTGCATATTTTAAAACAATTTATACTTTATTCAATAAACTATTCCTTTCGATTATTATTTAGGAAAAATGATTTCAGATAAACGATCGCTATGGTAAATAACTTGATAGTGATCAATTTTTTTCAGCCAGTTTCGCAGTACATATTTGATAGTTTGCGGTTCTATTTCATGAAGAACTGGATTAAGTTCAAGTGCGTTAATTGTTTGGGCATCGTTGATGTAACAACGGTCCTTAACGTATTCCCATAAAAAGTAGTCCAGCGGGGTCAAATCACAGCTGCGGGATGGCCAACTAATGTTTCCAAACCGACTGATAACGCTGTAAACGAGTTTGGTATGCAAGAGATGAATCGTTTTTCTGCTTGTGTGACACGTCACTCGATCCTGCTGAAACCAAACCTTAACCAAGTCCAAATCGGCTGATTGCGACCACAAAAAAATTTGTTATCATGTCTCCGTGTCGCACTTTATTTGCCGTATTTTGAAAGAAATACGGATCCATGATATCCCAGTCCGAAACCCACAGTAAACGGTGACTTTTTCAGGATACATTGGCTTTTCTGTGATTACGAGTGGATCTTCGGAACTTCAAAATCTACAGTTTTTGAGTTTCATGGGTTTCACGCACATCTTGGAAAATAGCGGCAATTTTTCGGCCATGTCCTCTGGAGGCGCACTTGAATAGTCTCACTCAGTATAAAAAGAAACAAAAAAATGGTCGTCAGCGCCTGGTGTACGAAACATCATAAAGGAGTCTCAGCGATCATTCAGCCGAAATCGTTTTCCGTGAATAATCAGAAGGAATGCTTTATTCGATAAAGCAAGAATTATTTCAAAATATTCAACGATGTAGTTTTAATCGCAACCACGAAAAGTGACCAACGAATGGTCCCTCTTTACGTCTCTCAACTTCGAAACGTAAGAAAAAAACCAAATCCTCACCTGGCGTCTGCCTCTGTTGCTGTCCACCTGCCTGCTGTTCGACTGGTCCAGGCACCACGTGGAACACCTCCCCAATGTCCGGAGACGACTCCTTCCCTTCAGCCCTCCTCTGTAGCTGGTGAAGCTGTTCCATGTGGAGATGCTTCAGAGATTTGACATGTTGCAGCAATGGCAGTCGCGTGGTGGCGGAGAACCCGCACAAGGAACAATGGAACACTCTCGGTTGGCTGAGCTGGAGTGTGGCACAGCGCTCCATCAGATGTTTGAGTAAAGCGACACCTGCGTCATGTCTACCTGCTGCCGAATGCAGCTGTAGCTTGTGGGCCGAGTTGGTGTAATAATCGCAAGCATTGCAGCGAATCTGCACCCCCCCAGGAGCAGAAGCATACTTAAGCTTCCACTCGTTCCTTGGCCCGCCTTCTTTAACGTGGTTGACGTGCTGCAACCTTTGGAGGTGTTTGTCAGTCTTGCAGTGCAGCTGGAAATTCGCCTTGAGATTCGTTTTGTACGTGCAGAGTTTGCAGACGTAGTGCCCGGCCACCACTGCCAAGATCTCTTGCTCCCTCAGTCTGGTTCTATCTAAAGCTAAGTGCCTCCCCATGTCCTCCAAGGAATCGGATTGGAACACGTTGCAAACGCAACATTGGAAGGTCTTCTCCGGATCCGGATCCGCGGGCTCGGGGGGCGGTTCCATGGTCTCGGGGTTCAGACCTAGATCTGAGTGCGCTGCCATCTCCGCAGGTCCAGCGTGTCCTGGCAGTTGCCCTCCGGTCATCATCTGAATTAGCAATGCTTGATTGTAAGCCATATCCGCCAGCGCGGCTTCAGGTTTATCTCCGAGGCCGGGATACATCCCGTACAAACTCTCCATGTGCTGTTGAGGATGCTGCTGATGATGCAGCGCGCTCAGGGTCTGCATGTGCTTCACATTTTGTTGCAGCACCAATATGTTGTGCGTATGCTTCTCGCTCGTCATGTGTATCCTCAGGTTCCTGGCCACGTTGGTCTCATAATTGCAAACTTCACATCTAAAACTGGGTTTGGGCTTATGCCCGGAACTCACAGGAGAGTGGTGCAAGGTGGGTGCTTTCGGAGATGCTTGCCTCGTCTCCCCATTATGTCCTCCTCCATTCTGTATCTCTTGCATGTTGTTCAAGTGTTTATCCGACTGCATATGAATGCTCAAGTTGCCCTTGGTAGTGGTCGAGTAGTTGCACACCTCGCACCTGTACGGTTTGTAGCCACACGTGTACGTCTCCCCTCTAGCCAGCCGTGGGTGCGGCTGCCCAGCTATGCAATATATACAACTAGTTTCCGCTTCTGGATGTTTCTCCTTCATGTGAATCTCCAGTGTCTCTTGGTATTTGTAGTGCCAGTTACATTTGGGACATTTCAAAGTCTTACAAGAGTTTCTACTATGGACGTTGGCCAGTCCCGCAGGACCCAGCCTCCCTGAGGCCAATATCATTTCGCATCTCTGGCAGTCTACCCCAGAGGGCCTTCCTTGAAGATGCTCCGGGCACACCCCTATCGTCGTTCCTGTCATGAAGGCCGGAGGCGAGGCGAAAGGTGGGCTTGGAGACTTTCCAGGAGTAGTGTGAGGTTGCTGCTGATGCGTAGGCGTTTGCACCCTGTTAGGAATGGATTGTACTAGTTGGGATTGATCCGAGGCCACGGGGCTGCCCAGGGGCTCTAGTAACGAAACCACCGGCCTCTTTTCCGCCCCCACGCACTGTAAAATAGCCCCGCTGTCCTGCGCCAGCACTTCGCGCTCCGCGTCCTGCAGAGACACCCCATGTTCTGAGCTCGCATGGTTCGCGAACGACCGAGCGAACCCGAAGGAGAGTCGACACACAAAACACATGAGAATCGGTTTGATGGGTAGAGAAGCAGGTCGCGGAGGTCTGGCGTCCCTCAGGGCCACCACCCGATAACTGTGCACCGCCGGAAGCTCAGAAGGCCGAGTTGGTTGCCTGAGCATGCGTGATACGTACACAGCCTGCAAGGGAGGACCATTCTCAGGCAGCAAAGATGGGGTCTGATTCTCGCCGTCACTCTCGGAGTCTTCGATGATGTAAGCGGATCCGTCGGGGTTGTAGACGATTTTCCCGGCGAACTGTTCCACGTCCGACGTGGAGGCTGCTGGAGAGGGCAGGCGAGTAGGAGGAGGCGGGGGCGATGCCCCAGGAGCAGCAGGAGGTGGGGAAGCCTCTTGCTCGGGACTCATGGCGGCGTCGGGCCGCGTCGTCGGCTCAGGAGCCGCGGACGACGTGGGCATTGCGAGGCATCACATGGCAGCCTGATCGACGCCCTGAAACAAAAACGACAAGTCAATTTTCCTCAAATCAGATCAGGACAGTTGAGATTATACAGCATATTCCAGTTAAAAAAGGATCGACTTCTTGATCAACCTCTATAGTTGTGATTTCAAATAAAATTATTTCGGGTTATGGTCCTCGTCGAAGCCCTGTAATGAACCAAATTCTTCCCTTGCGTGTGCGAAACATTGAGCACTCTAGGCGGTGCCCATAAAGGTACCAGCGTAATTACTATCGTTACTGCTAATCTTCGCCTGCTTATGAGCCTTTGGGCATCTTTGCCTTTTATCATTTTCTCGAATACGGTTTGTTGCATGTGTGCTCCTCGGAAATAATACCGTTCGTACCTTTATTATTATTACTATTACGGATATTTGAGTCATGATGCAGTATCGATGGTGATGGTGCCCGGCCAGCAGCTGTTGGAGGTTGTACTTGTGGCTGGGAAAAGTGATGGATTTGGCGCTTTGTTAGTTCCTACATGACATTTTTGTTGTGTCTACAGGGAGTTGTAGAGTATAGTGCGCAGCATGTAATACATGGTGGAGCAAAACAATTTGTTCTTGTTTCGAATATTTTTTATCCACCATCAACTACGATCTGCATTCTACTGATCGAAAATATCTAAGTAAAGTTGGTAAGCAGATTGAGTTTTTCAAAATCTAAAACATACGAGAAAACTAAAAATGCGGTCGTCAATTGCGCAATACTTGTTATCGCAATAAATTTTCTTTTATATTCATGAACTATATTAGAATACGTGAACCGGCTCCACAAAGCCTGGGTTTACTCTAATCTAGCCTCTTGACCAATAAGCACATTCACCCCATAATCATCCCCTCCCATCCCTTTCATAACACCCATTAACATCACCCTTTCCGCGACCTTATACATGAGCATAGCTTGAGGTGTATTTGAAGAACGGTAATTACAAGACTTTTGGAAAGGCAACAGGACAATTTGCTTCAGTAACGTTCACGAATTATCGATACTTATCGACCGAATTCGACCCCGAGGGCCTAATGGTTTTCGTCATAATTCGCCTCATCGAGTTGGCAATTTTCGATTTTAATATTAGCCGAGATGCCCCGTCGTGGCCTGCTCGCGCTCCGGACTTAAATACGCTTAACTTTGATTATTGGATCGCCTCTGGGGCTCAATTACATGCTAGAGAGGATCCGGGGTATTGCTAGGGCACTTTTTTGGGGAAAATAATTAAAATCTAAAACCAGGAAGCGAACGTAATTATCATGTTTCTGATTCCCGAATTGCGAGCAAACGGTTCATGTATGACAACGCTAAACAATCTAAGTGAAATAACCACAACCTCATCTACCATGAAATAATAATTATTTTTATGGTTCACAACTAAAATAATTTAATTTCTCTCTCTATCTCGCTCTTTCATCGTAGCGGATAATTATTATTGCTATAATAACAGGATGTCCCTCACGAGAGGTATTTAATATTTTAACAAATTATCTTTACGGTTTATAAACGATGAGGAGGCACAGGTAAATAAATAATTTTCAAACTATAAAAACTTGCTGCCTGTCGCGGCTCTGATACATAAAACCTGAATACAAGAAGACATTTTCTAAAAAAATATTCGTTGAAGACGAGCCATAACTGGACATGGTAAACTGATAAGTTTCCCAAACCACGTCTGAGATTCGCTAAAAAAGGATTTGGGTCTGATACTTCAGAGCAGATCTTTTGTTTATTTAATACAGGGCGCAATCAAAAAATGCAGCCATTGAATTTAAATCCCGAAAAGGCGACTTTTCGTGCCCGATCTGATAACGCTGAGCGAGCTAATCGAGACAATGGCATGGACAGGACAAAGGCCGACGCTGTTTTGTTCGCACTTGTGTCTTTTGTTTGGGTCAAATCGGTCTTATCGCTGGATCTCAGGTTTTCCCGAAACGACACCAACAGTTCACGAAAATACGAACAAACCGCCTAAAACCCTAAAAAAATTAACATCTTGACCATTTTTCAAATTTTCACCCTAATTATGGCTGACGTTGATTAAGCCGTCAGCAAGAATGATGACTTTGGCACCTTTTTAATCATTTTTCTTAATTATCTCCAGGATGTTCTGGTAATTAGATGACTTATACAAACACCGAGTTTTATATGAGTGTGAAGCAACACGCACGGTAGCTACGATCGATGCTGGAGATACATACGGGTGGTACTTTTCACCCGGATTCAAATCTGGTTGACTGGTGGGCCATTTCACGCTTTTCGGTAGAACACCGAACGAAATGTCGACACTCGTATTAGAGATGTGCAGATTGTACAGTTTAGGCTCTAACGATATCATTAGACGCAAAATCGAAAATATTTTAGAAGTTTATACTTTTGCCATTTTCTTTAAAGTTTTTTCGCAGCTTTTAATAAACTCGCTAAGCCATAGTCACATTATAAGGGGTAACCCTGTGCCTGCATCTCTTTCGCCTAGTGAGATATCCCTCGGAGAAATGCATAAAATGATGATCGTTTTTTGAGTTTTCGAAAATTGTGAAAAATAGGTATTTTGTGAAACTTAAAAAATTTATATCCTTCGATGGGGATTTTTCAAATCTCAAACCAAAAGGTGTCCAGTACACCTAATACGCAGGTTATTTGAGGTTAACGTAGAGCGACCTACATAGAGCCAGAAAATGACTAATCACGCTCAATTTGTAACAGGCAAAAATGACTTCCATTTAACCTAATTGAATTAGTTTGTCTTTGAAACGGTGCGTTTCACATTTTTTGTCTGGAATAGTCTTAATTACTTCGAGTGACGCAAGCAGAAATGGTTAAAAGTTGAATATTACAGTTTTTAGCTGATACGTATTCATTAAAAGTTTCGGAATTTCAATTTATTACGATTCGTAACACTGTTTCTTTGGACCGGTCGCCGGTTTGTTAAGGCAAAATATGTAATTAATAATAAAATAATGTGGACGACGAAATTTGTTGTTCCCGGTTCGATGCGGGCGATTTAGGGCGATTTGCGCCCTCAATGACCGCAACGCGATGGTCACTATAGGGCGCAAACCGAAACTAGGGTGCGAATAAGGAATAACATGAATGGTCATTTTTCTTCAATGGGAGCCCCGTTAGGGACGGTCAGCGTGTTTCTACAGGGGCGGATTTCACCCTTTAAATTCGTCCAAGGCCACTGCCCATCTTTCGTTTCAACGGCGACCAGGTGTCTTGAGAGTAATGAAGACAACAAAGAACAAATTCATTACTTAAAAGCTGTCGTGTGATTTGGTTGTTATTTAATTTCACACATTGATAACGGCCGCTAATTCCGAACCAATAATACTTTCAAAGATAAACAAATAATGGTTCCGAGATAATGGTACCCGTCTGAGGCTTATGTGCAACTTAGACGAGTTTACACAGCTTGCATTATTTCTAGATTAGACGGCTTGTGACTAATAACGATTGTCGTTGAAGACTATCCGATAATCCCTTTCGGTTGTAGCACTTTGAACCCCATAGATGGATTTATTGACGATACACCGGAAACACCAGACGATTACCATGAGTTTGTTGACACTTCAGAACAGTCTTACAGGCTAAAGTGTAGCGACTGAAATTTTTCTAAGGAAATGATCGATTTGCGCTTAACTTAACCGCTACACCCTGTATGCTTTTCACTTTCCTGCCATTGGAAAGTTCGAACAAATATCTCAGCAGCTCATTATCGGCACTTTGATAGTTCCAGCCCGAACGAGTTCGAAGTGATTGAAAAAAATGCATTGAACTGAATGGCCTCGAACCTTTATAAAATGCCTTTTGAGTCTGTGTCAAGTCAACAGTCAACACAGTCATAAATGTCAAATTCTTGAACCTAACCCAACTTTGATAGTATTGACAATATGAGAGCATTATTGACATTATATCTTAACAGATTTAAAATTGACTTGCAGCAACTATAGGAGACGCTGAGAGTGGCCTAGGTTTATCTCTAATACACGTATTATGTATCTAAAAATAGCTAACGGTTTTTAAGATATCGAGGCGTTAAATCTGCACTATCATTACAGTTAAGAATCTAATTTAATTTTACTAATATTTGGAGGACTCAATTTTTTTTTAACTAGAAAAATGTGGAGTTTTACGCCGCCGCAGTTTCCTTTGAAGGAGTTTTTGCACACATATTTTAATGATAAAATGTTGAATAAAATGTGTTGCCTGAGTCATTCTTAGGGAGGTCAGATTTGCAATGAGACGCTTTGAGCAGAAGTGGGTGTACCCACAGAGTGATCTTCGGTTTTGAAATATCGAAACCTAGCGGAACGGTCTTCATTAGAGAGTTCTTAGTAGATACTATTGAAATAAAAATTCTTCAATGGTCACAAGTACCTTTGTTTAACGAAAAACAACTTGTACTTATTTGATGAGACTGACAAGAATATGATTTACCGCAAGTCTTCCTCCGCAATTGTATGTCTATACTGCTGCCAACTAAATTACAAAGCAATTGAAGTTTCGTGCCCCATTCTTGAATAATATCATGTTTAAAAGTATTTAAAGACAAAACGCTGATGAATATAATGAAAACGTTATGCCAGCAACGACAATAGAGCTAATTTGTCCCCGTAACAGGCGAATTTAACGAATCCCCCATTAGAAATGCAATTATTTCCATTTAATGGAGGACAAAATTACGCTTGATGGAGTCGCGGCTTAATAAGCCCCCGTTTCCATCCTCATGGAATTTTCATTCTTCTGTATGATGATTATTAATGGGAACCTAACCTAGGAAACACGCCACGTAATTATTACCCACCGAACTGGGTGAAATTACATATTAAAAATTTTAATGGCCACAGGTACCCAAAATCTATATAGGACCCCGTTTTGCGTCTCAGGGCGCACAGCAAAGCACCAATTTTGGGAAAAGATAATTCATAATTAGAACCCATTATCGACCCGATTTGACGGTTGGGGCCCATTGATGGCGCCTTCTATAGGCCGTTTCCTAATTTTTTAATAAGGCCCTTTTTCATTCATGCCGAGTCTTGGGACGTTTTAATTCATAAAAGATTGGGATAAATGAGAGTCATGGACATAAAACACCTGCAAATTGGATAATTATCTTCTTTTTACATTTAGCAAGAAGAACCTAAGTTGGTTGTGGCGACAGCCTTTAGGTATCTGAGAACCCGAGTTTTATTTAGAAGCCCTCATTGGCTCTGATTGAACTTTAAAGTTATTTTTATTTATGTTTTTATTTATTAATTTTTCTTTTAACAAAAGACTTACATGAGAGCACAAATTCGAAAACTAACCAATTTCCTATCAAAAAACAAGATCTTTCATTGGTTACGTGCTATTTAACTGAGTTTGTATTGAATTTTTTTTTAGCAAATTTATACCTGTTTTTTTTTCGAAAACTAATCGACAGATTTTGAATCGCAATACACCACTCGACGTAGTTTTGAAAGACCTTTAATGTGAGGTGTCACTTGACCCATGTGTGCTTTTTTTTTAATTGTCCATTTTTCGCTGACCGTCATGTAAGCAACATTGAAAAGAGTAAGCAAATCTCAAATGATCTCTTATTTAATGCTGTTTTTGAATTAAAAAAAAAAAATTGTTAGAAAATTAAAGGGGAGGTAAACTTATACCGGCACTACATTAACGCAATTAATTCACATATTTAACATTTTCAGTTTTTTCAGCAAAAAATACGACTAGAAAAGCACCTTAATTTTCAAGTCATTATGGCGAAGTCTTAGAGTAAAAACGCAACGTTTCGAAAATGGATTCACTGTTCGGCCAGATCAGTCTCAAGAAGAGTAGACAGGAGGAGGACCTCTCCAGAGAGCAAATAAACTGCGCTTCCAATTACTCATCAAAGATATTTGCAGTTATTTGGAGAACAATTTTGAGATTCTCTTGAAAGTATTTGCGTTAAAATCAATAAGTCACTAGAGACTGAACTTGTATGAGTAAGATTAGTAGCAAAGTGACCCCAGTGGTCCACAACCGGAAGGAGAACCCCGACCATCCACGTCCGAAAATGTACGCCAACGATACAAGTGCGAAAACTGACTCGGGTCGGATATGGCCTAAAGGCGCACCTAGGATGTCCACTGTAAAAAACGACATTCCGGCCTCTAATTACGAAAAGGGGACCAATTCCGGCCAGGAACATCGGCCTTAAGATCTGGACAATAGGGTTCCTTTACCTGACATAGGCGGCTGGATCCCCCAATCGGCTTAGACAACACGGGTCCAGCCGCAATAACGGCCTTCTGCCACGAGAGATGACATCCAGACCTGGATTACTAGACTCAGGGACTACCCTGTATAATACATTGGCTATTTAACTGGAGACATTATCATACGCGGCTCCGATATTTTGTGAATCACAAACCATTTGACGCTTATAGAATGACTTTCTAGTTGATCCTAATAAATAGATCCAGATATATACCGAGTGTCTATACCATTGATTTTACAGGTCGAAACGTGATCATTAGACTAAGCTTACAACTCACAGTCTTCGAGCAGAACATTGTTGGATGTGTTTAAGCGAAATCTGGTAAAGAAAAGTTATTAGGGGCCCCGAATCCAGTTGTTGGTGCAATGCAATGGGGCTGTCATCGTCATATCGTGTTTGATAGTTTGGTCACTCAGTATAAAATTTTGTACTGATAAAACTCCCTGTATGGCATATGGTACGCGTTAGTGGATCCTGGTGTCAGGATGGTCTCAGAAGTATCCTACCTAAGATTTAAAGAAAAAAAAATTGGAAAATATTAAATTAGTTTTCAACATAATTTCCTTTGAGAATGTGGTGCTTTCTCAGCAATATTTTATGGTTTTATACCCTGTTTATAGTAAAAATTTTGAAATGTTTCAAAATAGACGACAACCCGGACTCCACCTCTTCATTATTGGCGAATCTCTTTCACCGAGCCTTTTTTTCCAAATTTGCAAAGTAATCTAAGTGGGTTAAATCTAGCAAATAGAGAGGGTGAGGAAAAATTCGAAACCAAGTTTGTTAATTTTGGTTATCGCGATGACGAAAGCGTGGGTTGGTACGTTGTTTTGGTGAAATAAGACGTTCTTTTTCGCCAAATGCAGTCGCTTTTTCCAAATTTCTCAATACTACAATAAATTTTCGTAATATTCTCCAATTATTATTTTTTCTTTAAGGAGATAGTCAATAAAAGTTATCACACGTGCATTAAAAAAAACTGACGCCATCCCTTTTCCTGCAGATGGAACAGTTTTCCTCTTCTTGGTAGCCGATTCCCCCTATGAGTCCATTCTTTTGACTTCTCTTTCATGTCAAGTGTGAAATGATGGATCCATGCTTCATCCATGGTTCATTATGAATCGACTCAAAAACTCGGCTTTATTGCTGAGCAACTTTGCCAATACCTCTTTTGAAACCTCCTTCCAGCCCTGTTTTTATCCAATTGTGAGTAGCCGCGGCACCCATCTTGCGAACAGCTTTCTCATATTCAATTGTTCGGTCAAAATGCGATGTCCAGTACTTTTTGATACGACCATCACGTCCAGTAACTCGCACAATTTTAACCGATGGTCTTCCAGTACAGTTTCGTGGATTTTCACCACAACTTCTCGAGTGGTCAGATCTGGAGTGGTCGGATCTGGAGTGTCGGTGGGTCGACCGCTGCGAAGTTCGAGTTGGAACTCGGACAACCGCGTTTAAACTTTGCCTCCCATTATTTTGCAGTTCTCAAAGAAGGACCAGATTCCCTCAGAACAGAATCTAACTCTCCTTTGATGTTGGATGGACCAAGACCTTTCAAATGAAATGATCGAATCACCTATCGATAAGAAATTTTTCCGTGTTCATAAAATGGCTAAAAGCGTTCATTAAAAATGGCTTCAGAACAAAGACAAATCGACGGAACACACTCAAACTTTAGATATAAGCTTTTTTAAGATTAAATCTTTGTAATATACGCAAAATTCTAACTAAAAAATTGCCATCTATGTGCCAGGTCGGGTACTTCTGGGACTATCCTCGCACCTTAGAGGAAGTTAAACTGCCTCATAAGCCGAGCTTTACCAATTGATTGTTGTGAACCTCGGTATAAACCATATGTCTTAGTCAAAAGAGTGTCTTCTTCAAAGGCCGATGTTCAATGGCGGCCATTAATTTTTACACTTAGACAGTTTACGTAATTAGTACCAGGCAATCAGTGTTTGTTTTGTGAACGAGCTGCTGATGTCCGCTCCTTTGTGTTATGATTACATTTACATTGCAACACGTTTCGTTTTCTCTATCTAACAAACTAATGCGGAAATATCTGCGGATTAACAAATTTCGATTATTACCCGTAAAAGTAATTTGAAACATGTAATGTCGCAAAAAGCAGCAATATCGCCCACTTCCTTATAAGAGCTTTTATATTCACGCAAATTTTTGAAATATCGATCGAGATCACGTTCGGAATTATTCAACTGTTATAATGGGTCATTATAATTTTTTTTCTCGGTTGTCCGTTTCTTTGGGAGTTTTATAATTTTAAAATAGAACACCGTTAAAAATTGTGACTAAACAAACCAGCTGGCGTTTTATAATTACCTATAATTAAAACGACTTTTTGTCCGAGTTACGAGTAATTTGACCATGAAATTAACCATTTCGGTTCCTTACAATTAATCATTAACCCATTCCCTGTTGTTTATGGTCTTCTGCGGTTTCCTTATAAAAATTGTTAATATTTTGATATGATTAGGCGGGGTATTAGATAACGTTTGCCCTCGGCGGAGGCGGACTGTCCCAATTTGGATAAAAAAGACAATACTTTGCCCAGCACCGTGTCCGAAACTCTGCGTATTGCAACGCCTAATTAGATACATAATTTTGGCAGGAAAAAGAACTAAATTTCACGCTTTGGTTGGCTTCGATGACCAAATAAATAGGAGATTTCGTTGCTGGCACGTCACTGCCCGATGTGCATATATACAGGCTCAGGACCCATACAGGAAGATTTATAATAAGCCCGCAAAAGTTGATTCAATATTTATTGGGAATGGGAAATATGTGAAATCTCGCCTTGGCATCGACGGACATTCTAAACAGGAATCCGCGGAAGATCATTTAAATACCTTTTGGTCTTCGCCGAAGACCGAGACGGAGGACGAAGAACTGCCGCTGGGTATGTTACGAAATTCTTGCCCATTTCTGTCTCATGCTTCCAACTATCAGAAAATTTCTTGTTTACATATTCATCGACTTTTTGTCGTCGATCCAATTTGTAATGAGCCTGACAAAAACTCGAATATAAAGAGCATCAGCCAATTGAATAGGAAACCACACAGACTAGACACAAAGACTACTGCCGATTTGAACCTGATGGCTGTTGCACTTAACTGTCTATAAAGCCGCAAAAAAAGGTACCAGTAATACAAAACAGTTTTGAAGATTCTGGTTCGGCTGTCCTGTGGACGTAGCCGTTGATTTAAATTTAATCTCCCTCATAAATACTCATAAGAAGTACTAAAAACACTCATAAATAAATAGCTAACAGAGCCATTTATGTACTTTTATGTCGGCCCTTATCCCGCTCAACCTAATCTAGCCCATCTCACACTGTCGTGTATAACAACCTAATCGGGTGACAGGATGACAAATGACATGCATTATGTCATGTCACTGTCAATACTTACTTCGCAGGCTGTACGAGAACTTGGTCTGATTTTAAGCAATTTTTGAATAGAACGCTAGTGCGAACAACGTTAATCACTGCTAACCTCTGAGCGTAGTTTATTTCACATAGATCTGTATGAACTAAATATACGAGTTAAAATAACGCTGTAAAGTATTCAGGTATTGTTACACTCCTCCCTGCAAAAAGACTTTCTTTCTAGACGTGATTCTGTTACAAATTTAGAATTAAGTCGGTCAGCATCAATCCGATTTTATCCATTTTCATCACACGCTTTTCTTTCAACTATCTCCTAATAAACGCCAATCAAATCAAAGACAAAGTTCTTACTCATATCCTTTAGATATCTCATAAATCCTCCCACGAAGCTCCAAAAAGTAATCAATTTAGGCTATGCTCTATTAGGGTTTGTTACCAATATCTCATGTCCAACTGATACTTAAGATCCGGTCACGTAACAAAACATGTTTTCGAAAATTTTTCAATGTATATCGAACATAAATAACTGTATTGGAATTATGGGAAACATATCTACTTCGGCAAGTTCGACTCTCAATGTTGCTCCTGTGTGGACCGTCTTCGGGAGTTAACTATAAATTCTCCTGTAAAAGTATTGTGCTTCCACACGTGATTCCACTAGAAATTCAACATTTAGTTGGTTATTTACTTCAGCAATGTATCAATTTTTCCTCAAAATACCATGCACACACACCTACACATATCCAACAAGTAGTTGATCCAATCGACACTGTAGTCCCAAAGCTTCCTTTATTTAAATGGATTTTCTTTCCAGGAAAAATTTCAATACAAACGAGTTTTGTCATCATCAAGTTTCAATTTCATGCAATTCTCCTCCCTCAAATATGCCAAAAATATCTCCTTTAACAAGAAGTCAATCCTACTACGCTGTAGTCTAATGTTGATGCTCCCTATGCTTAAGACTATTTTCTTTCCACATGAAATTTTAGTTCATATGAGTATTGTCATCATCAAATTTCAGCTTCATGTAATTCTCCTCCATTAAACATGTACACAATCTCTTCTGGAAAAAGTAGTAAAATCGACTAATGCTGCGATTTAATGTTGATGCTTCGTATGCTTAGGACTATTCTATTTCCAAGCGTGATTCTATTACAAATTTTGGTGATCTCATTACAAAATCAATTGCTGAGCCTTTAATTAGTACTTTACTTCCGCCTTAACTTCCGCTTTGTCATTTCTTCCTCCGAATTCCCTGCACATGCCTACTTATATCAGATCGGTAGTTAATCAAATCGACATCGTAGTTCCCAAGTTTTTTTACTTAAATGTAGTTTCTTTCCAGACAAGATTTTCATACAATCGAGTTTTATCATCGTCAAGTTTCAAATTCATACAATTTTCCTCCCTCAAATATGCTTAAAATATCTTTTGTATGCTTAAGACAATTTTTGTTTCAGGCCTGATATTATTACAAATGTTTTCGATTCCACAACAAAATCAATCAATGAACATTTAATTGGTACTTTACTTCCACCTCAACTTCTGCTTTGTCACTTCCTCCTCGAAATTCCCCTCACATGCCTACTTGTATCTGCGAAGTAGTCAATCTAGTCGACGCTGTAGTCCCCAAGCGTACTCTACTTAAATGGATTTTCAGTCCAGATGGAACCTGAATGCTAATGAATGCTGTCAGCATCAATTCATATTAATCTACTCCATGGAATGTGCTCAAAATCCCAGTTAAACACCATCTTGAAAAAGTAGCCGATCGAACCGTTGCTCTAGTCAAATGCTGATGCCCCTGGGCCTTTGCCAGGCGGAATTTCATTACACATTTTTTGAGTCGTCCTAAGGGTGGCTGTTCTATTTCCCTCATACATTCCTCATGTACATCATTTTCTGGCACGGAGCTGAGTGTACCCACCGTTGATATCCGCAAAACGGTGAGAAGTAAACATTTAACCCCCCGTACCGCAGTAACGAACCACTTGTCGACTTACGTTCTTTTATCGATGTGCATATTTCTTGCACTCTGAAAAGCTTTGAAAAATCATCAGATTCTTATCTTCACCTGTAGAAACGCTTCGGCGGTAGCAGAAGCCCATCATCCTTGGAATGCTTAAAGGTAGGCAGCCCAGTTACGTAATTTTGACCGCAAGTTTATCGAATTAAATCGACCTTGCGTAAACTGACAAAAAGCGACAATTGACCAAAGGAAACCACCGAAAATTTATTTAATCCCGCCTCGGTCAAGCTCGGACATGCGTGACTATCTCGATGGTCTGCCCTTGCGTGTCCACCGGTGATTACGCCGCCAATCATCCAGAATTGCCTTTTCGGTAAATTAAAATCGCGCTCTATTTGGGCCCCAAGGCATCAATCCGGGGGTTACATTCTAAACTGAGACTGGGAAAGAGGGCCCTCGGACACACAAAGTTGAAAAATTGAATTATATCCCAATAATAGAATCACGTACCGACTGACATACGCTCGTATAAAGATCATAAAAATGTATGGGGTCGTAAAGATCCCTATATCGAGTGCAGCCAACATACATTTTATATTATTCCCTTATTGAGTTCTGAGCGGGTTTCAATTACTACCAGCCAAAGATTATCCATAATAATAACGCGTATGTCCAGATAGTACGTACTCATCGTCTAAACTTATTTGGACCGCATGGGAATCTCAGTCAAGTTTGCCCGCGAAGGGGCAACTTTTTGGTGGAACCCGGTAAACGTGAGTGAAGCTACCGGTGGTACCAGCCTACACAGATGGTGCCAAGAAGAACCGAGACTCGGACACGCCCTAACAGAAACAAATGATGCGTCAGACGGTGCATGGCACACTAAATATTAATAATTCCACCGGGTTTCGTCTACCTGAAGGCCTACAGCCCGCATTTGTGTAATTTACACTAAACAGAAGTGACGACAGGTGAAGAAGCGGCAAAAATGTTGATTGAGGGAGGGTGGCGTTATAGCTAAATTATGCACACTTTGTTGCACCTTGGATATATGGGCATTTCCATGCCTGGGGAGTCCCCCAAGGATCCAGAAGAAACTTTCCGCCGTGCCGACTACAGGATCTGTACCCGTCAGATCAAACTACGTGTCTGTTTCGGGAGCTCAACCGTGGCGATCTCGGCAACCATAGAAGATTCGAGGTCGGTTGGACTGGTTCAAAGGAGCGCGATTTGGAACTTCGCTACTAGGTCGTTTTGAAATTTGAAAAATTCCGACTGGTTTTGAAAAAAGCTGAAATTTTCGTAAAACGTTTTTGCCTCGTCCGCAGCTTATTTGGCGACGTAGTTCTGTTGCGTGAGCTTTTCTTCTTCTGCAACGTTGCCAAGTGGTATTTGAAATCCGACGTTTCGATTTACAAGAACCGCCATCAACGTGGTCTTGGAAGCCTGACTGTAAAAATGTGAAAATTCACCTATTGTTTAAAAACGTTCTCCTAGATCACGCACCTTGCACCTACCTGCTTCAGCGGAAGGTGCGTTTGTGACGACTTCAGATGATCGGTCTTAAACAAAGTAAATAATTTTGAAGAGCTCAGAAGGACACTAGAAGAGGCATTTTGGAGTCAAATTGTACGCCTGCAATCCTGAAGACAGTAAGCCACCTGATGAATTTATTAACCTTATTGGCCTTAACGGCCGGCATCTGTTAATAGCAATTCATCATGTCTGTTTTGAGGTATGGTAAACGTAAATAACAGTATGGTGTAACGAAAAAGAATAATAATTATTTAATTTTATTGATTTAACCGATGCGACATGTTGAATATTACGTCACAATAAGTAAACAACTTAAAATGTAAAATAGTTTCAGTAAATTTCACACGCTTACACAAGTTTTGCTAAACATCCTTGAATTTTCACCCGCTTATTGTCACAATGCAGTCCGAATATTGAAGCACATGTGTCTAGTCAAAAGAACTCTTAACTGACTTAACACAAACCTCCATTTTTTATATTTTAAGGGCCCCCGTCTGTTCAGTGTTAACTGTACAATTAGCAAACTTAGGATGCGTCGGTTAAGGCCGTTTTCGACTACACCTATGAAGAATAAAAAGAGCACCAATATTTCTATGGTCATTAATAAGTAAGGTCGGTATAGTGACGTTTGCTGAGTCATATTGTCGTAAAGACTGGAAGATTCTATGTGGCAATACTTGTAAAGTCAGGCTGTGAAAATATGTGGTCGGTGGTCATCAATCATCACCAATTGACGCAAATGGTCCCTTTCCGAAAAAAGTTACCGGTCAGTAAAGAGAATGAACCGTTTTCTCTTCAGAGTCACAGGAACTTCACCGTCAGTCGGATTCCGGGTTGGCGAAATGAACCATAGATAGGTGCGTGGGAACAGAGCTTACGCATGGCAGTAAGTCCCATTGGTACTTCAAACCGAATTGTTTTTTTATTAAAAAAAAAATAGCGCTCATGTGGAAAAATGGTTCCGTGAACCTCGAACGCCTCCATTGAGCATTTAATTTTTGTTTCAGGTTAAACACCCTGTATAGTTCAAAGCAGCGGTCCAGAGCTGCGACGTCTGAGAAGCAAGGGGAAATAGTAAAAGTCACGTATCATAGGTGCCACCCGAAGTGCTCATGTTACGATGGCGCCACACCAAAAACAGCAGTCCAAACATAGTTTCGTTCACAGTCACTTGATAATCAAGCAATGATGTTAAATAGGGTTATAGAGCGTCACCGGGAATAATGAGAGGAATCAGCGGGATATAAAGGCTTTATTCCCGCTTCCTGTTAGTAATCTCGTGGTTAAATATGCGGTCGCGACTATGAAGACTCGAGTTTAATAACTTTTCCAAGTCCGATATAGTAGGTATGTTTCAGGAGACCTTATGCGTGGTAATGGACAGTGGGCGTGGACAAAGTAGGTCGGAGGACTTCCACCCCTCCTGCGACTCGGGACGTAAACATTTCCTTTAGGGAATAATGGCTATCCTGAAATGTGCGTACCCCTCATCATGCACACATCAGAACTGTAACAATTCATTCACCATTATTGGTCAATTTTCAACTTTTACACAATCCTATACGGAGTGATCTACTATATTTGCAACCGTGGATTATCCCGTTATTGTCGGGCCTACAAAAACCTTTAAATTAATAAAGTTTTATATCTTCCTCTAAATAATTACAAATTGAACGATCGAGCTCGCAAATTTTTTTGACCAGTTTAAATTGACCACCCCGCATGTTTTTACAGAAATCCGACGTCCGCCTCTCTTTATTTCAAAAACGCAAATATTTTTGTATTTGTCTCTAGCCGTTTTTGAGATTTGGTATTTTTGGTCTATCAACGTTAAGGAGCCTAGCTATGGTCAAACAGCTTAGGTTTGCTCAGTCATATTGTTCTTGCCAAATCATAGGAAAAAATCACCCCGTGAAAACCTAGTGTTAGTTTTGCAAAAAAGTATTACTGTGAAGGGATAGGGCGTGAAACTGCCCTTCACTGGTCTATAATTCAATGACATACTTTAATAGTCGAACTAAGATTGACCCCAGGGTTATTGTCTCGCACCCAAAAAATTCCTGTATCTCAGAGAACCGGTCCCATGCAAAATTACAAACTCTTAATGCTGATGATTAAGCCTAACGGTACAACCTATCGGATAACATAAACGCAACAATAGCATCCACTAAATCCACCAAACAATCAATAAAACAAATGTCGAAATTTCCGGTTATAGTCGATGTGTAGGATTGCGTTCTCGATTTTCACGGCGCGTTCTTGGATTTCACCCATCTCTCTCTGGCGCCCATGTACGACCCGAAACCGAGAGAGATAATGCGATGTTTTACGAAAAACTTTCACCGCACGGGCGTCCGTAAAAATAGTTTTATTATCTCGATCTGACTGTGGATTCCCTCAAGGTTATATATCGTAAAATTATACGATCCGAACGATATGGGATTTCGGTAGTGTCGTGTTTGATCGCGGAAGATGGCGCGGAAATCGATTTTATATTGGACTATATGGGGCACTTAAATCAGGCCTTTCGCAGGGTTCTGAAAAGCAGCTTTGCAAACCTCACAAGTCAAGCGCCGTTTGCGCAAACACACCGTAAACATACATACTTAATAGCTTTCCAAACTAAGCAAAGCATTAATTAAAATGCAGGATTGTAATTTATTATTTCTGTATGTATGCATTGTACTGTTAATTAGATGAGTCCCGCTCATTAGCACGCACAATGCAACCACCAATCTTAAGAGTTATATGACCATCTTTACCTCTCGTACGCGTAGGACTAGTTTGTTGAGGACTAGAAGTTGCAGCCCACAGCACCTGTAGGGCAAAACGTCTTGAGGCGGTGACGTCATCCAGAGTAGTCACACTTTAAGTGCATTACTGTAAATGCCTTGCAAAGGCGTAATTACAACAATTATCGTTACAAGGGATATATTCCGCATGTTGCTCATATCGCTGCTATTAAAATTGCAAAAACGTTAACGCCCGAGGCTGGGATGATAACTTGCAAAATGTCGTAACCATACTGTTTTAATAATAAGAACCAACCTGGTATTTGGTCCTAACTGGAGAGCAAAAACAAATAATGACGTTATAGGTAACTCAAGTTGTTGCATGCAATGTAAGAGATTTAGAGATTTAATGTGCATGTTTAAAAGTGTCAGACACGGCGTTAAACATTACGAACCCTCTCGCCTGAGCCGCATTTCAGTAATTACAATATTTTACTGGTTTTGGACACCCTCCCAGCTGGACGCCCCTGGTCCGGCTTGTTTATGCGACTTCCAGTGGCGCTTTATGGGATCGTTTTTGTCGTTGGCTCGGGAATGCACGTGTTTGGTCCACTGGGTGCGTTTTGTTATTGGTTTGCCGGGATCTTTTCAGATTCGCTTATAAATTGGGATTGATTGTTGGTACAGATGTTAATACTAGCATATAAATAGACGAAATTGGCAACTTGCATCGAAACCGGCTTCTAAATAATTTATAAGTTACGGCAGGAAATGATACATCTCAAGTTAAATTTATTTAACGGCTAAATGCACACTACACAGGGTGCTTGTTTATATCTCGAAATACATCAACTTTTATATTTTACCCGAGGTCTACAAAGGTTATTATAGCAGCTACCAAAAAATTGTTCATAATCTCGTCAATCACCCACAACTCCCATATTTATAGTGTTAAATTTTTTGTCTGCAGTCAATAAGTTTTGACCTACCCTGTATAAAGGTAATTAGCAGATCTTCTCGCGGAGTTTTTAAGGTGTAACTTTGACTAAAAATTAAGTACCGAAAAAAAATGTCCTTGCGGATTGCAAAAACTCTATGAGACCCTTAAATTGCACATCTTTACCTAGAGAGAAGAGATTAAAGAGCGTAGGCTAAAATTCATAAGAAATTATGGCACTTGATGTCTTAAAGTAAGCGTTTGTCATCCCTTGTAAGATTCTGAACGTGAATTCTCATAACACATTTGTACATGATTCACATTTCCTAAGAAAATAAAAATATAGGAAGTTGCCTATTTTCCGGCAAATAGCGGGCCTACTTATCTTAAAAAATAATGACGATAATTAAAAATGGCTTAACCTGTTTTTACTGTTGTTTTCCCCTATTTGTTATAAGTCTCACCCACATGATTGGAGATGATCCAAATAAGTTTTGCCAAGATGTTAGAGAATGTGACGTTATAAAAAATGCACAGAGTGTTCCAAGTACCTAAAGAGATAATTTGAAAACACACACCGGAACATCTCGGTAATCAATTTTTCTAAGTGATACTGAAAATCGAACTTTTTATCTTATACGTTAGCTGCATATGCCTAGAAGACCGAATGTTCATCATGAATTCGGTAAAAATTTAACGAAATAGTTTTCATCAAAATGGTGGAACGCGTCAAATATCGCTTTTAGATCTGCATTTTTTGACGGGAAGCGACATGTATACAGGGTTACCCATGTAGTAGACAAATGCACTTTTCAATTTCTTTTCCTTATGGAACTTCATATATGTTATGACGTTTTCGAGTTCTTTGAGAAATTCTGAACATACCTCGGGTAACATACCCATGTCTGAAAACAGTTTTCGAAAAAAATGATAAAAAATAGAAATAACGATACAGCTATTAATACTAAAAAACAACAACATAAACTACTGCAGTCAAACGTATAAAATGTTGGAACTGTGCCCCGTTGACTTCCTGACAGTATGCAACTCAGAATTCGAATTCCACCGTAATTATCCCTTTCACCCTATCCATCGGAAAATAAATAAATATATATATATATATATATATATATATATAATAAATAAAAATATTTATACTTGAAATATATTCAGAATGTCTCAAAGAACTTAAAAACATCATAATATACATGGGGTTCCAAAAAAAAATGAAAAAGTGCATTTATCTACAACGAATTTATGCGGGACTTTTGGTCCTCCATGTACCATTACGAACATGAGGAAGATCGCTAAGATATTTTAGTGTGCACACTCGAGATTAGAGGGGTTTCAAGGCATTTTCGAGATATTCTGAGGCATTTTGGTGAATAAAAACGTCATTGCCACTCGCAGTTGCTCTTCTTATCCTATTCAAGCTTATTAAGAACTTATTAAAATCAATTGTTTTGTTACCATTAATAATTCACAGCAAGTCAATAGAAGACACGAACGACAATGTAACATTAATTGATAACATCAATTAATGTTACACTCATTGCGGAATCTTACCCTTCATCGTAGCGATACGTTTTAGAGCTTATGTTAAAAACCGATAAATCCAGCTTTGAACCCTAAGGTCTAAGCCTCAAATAACTTCCTAAATCTCAATTCTGGAAGTCGAGAATGTCAAGAAACAGACAAGAATCATTAGATTTTTAATCTCGATTTTACTCGTAAAATCCGTATGCACATGTCAATATCTCAAAAACAAGCATCAGACATTCGGTCGCGAAACTTTTAAACAAAACCCCGCGTTTCTTACAGTCTCCGCGTCCATCAATCCTCCTGCTGCCTGCAACCTGTTTTCCCAGATTCCTGACGCGATAAAGGCGGCAATAATTACCCGAAATCGCCTTTTTGGTCCTTCGGACCGTCCAATAGTGACCACGTTTACGTCGCCACAATTATTTCGGATACTTAATATCTTGGGACACATGCACATTACGTTAACATGGGAACAAGAATAAGGCACGTATCGCTCTGAAAATATAGCCATTGACCCATTAGGCGGCCATTTGTCGAAATGGAGATTATTATTGTTGGTTAGCACCCGAAAAGACGGGAAGTTCCTGGATATATGGAAATTAGTTTCGGGACAAAGGCATTTAGTATAATAGTTTTATTCCTCGGATTTAGAACCGGACAATGGTCAATCACATGGAGACTAATAAAAGCCTTGACGATATGGTATTTTATTAGTGCCAGAATGAACTCGTCGTAATCCCACCCGGGCGATATCAAATCGAGTGTTTTAATCAAAACTTTCCGTACTGGAGACCAATTACAAAAGTTTCCCTCAGTCTGTCTCCGATATAACATCTTGTTTCTGTCGAGTTTCTTCGAGTTCCGAATTAAGGGATTTATTTAGGTATTGTCCTCCGGTTCAGGGTCTTTGCAGAGGAGGCCTTTTCAGTCCAGTGCGAGACAATGAATAGGAAAAAATATCATTTGGATCTCATTTTTGACGACACACTCTTACCTACTGCTAAGTGATGACGTACGTACGTTGAAAATCTGAATGTTGATATCCTGAGAGGATTAATATACCAATCTCGAGATTCATGTACCTTCATGCCGAAACTACGTGCGAACTGGGCAACATGGCCTCTGGAGCTGCCATCGGCGGAAATTCCGAAGTTTTCTAGAAACTTGAAGATCGCCTGGCGCGCCAATGGCGGCAGGAATAGCAGGATAACATTTTTGCATCGAGATGAATTACTTAAACACACAGGGTGTTTCAGGGCTATGAGGTCAAACTTCTAGGTATTTTTCAGTGCAATAATAGAGGACGTCTGAGCATAAGGACCCGTGTCTGCAAACGGCGCTACGGCCTTATGACGCTTCAAGACAGCTAGTTGTAAAAATGTTTTAATCAGGTTTTGGTGCGTTTTATTTTAATTTATTTATAATTGTTCAAATTGTGTTCCTTGAGCTTCATTGCACATGTTTAAACGACGTACATGATTTCTTCGAACTTGGCTAAAAATTTGATAAACGTTTTTAACGACTTCAAATGCAGCGGTGATTCGTGCAATCGGGTCTTGCTCTGTTTCGACTGGCGTTTCATAAACCAAAGACTTTACATATCCTCACAGACGGAAATCTAAAGATGTTAGATCGGGTGACCCAGGGGGGCATCGAACGGGATCACCTCTGCCGATCCAATGTTGTCCGAACTGACGCTCCAAATGCTGAATATGAAATCTATGTACGTTTTGAATAAATATTGCAGCATTATTTTGTGCAAACAAACTAAAATCAAATATACCAAAGCTCGATGAAACAGTTTTGAAGATAACCGCCTTACACTCTTATGCTCAAATGTCTTCTATTGTTGCACTGAATAATCCCTAGAAGTTTTATCCCATAGTGCTGGGACACCCCGTAACCTAAGGATCAAGGTTCAAAGGCATCGAGCTGGAAAGCTTCAAATCAAACGTTTATTTTGGCAAATATGCCGAGTTACCAGAGGTTACTTATATAGAAAATCCAAATGTATCTAATGGGATAGTGGGCGGAAGTTTCTGCATGGGTATGCGGGCATGTAAAAATTATGTACATGTTTAGTGTAGTCAGGAGTGGAAGCATTTACGGACCATTTTGAATTTAGTACAACGTAAAATGGACTAAAACACTTTTGCCTCGGTTTCAACGGAACTTTGAATCGTTTCTTCCCACAAAATTCTCCAGCGAATTTAATGCTTTACCAAATAGTACTTACCTAAGAAAGCAAATGGAGGAGCAAGGATTCTTTGTGGGTTTCAGACTGTCTCTAATTGAGGGGTGCGTCACGACTGGCACTCGAAATTAAACCAAAAAGCGGAATACCCGAATTTAAATTGCACATCTCGAAAACTGTAAGAACTACCAATTAGAAACGAAACGCAAATTGAAAATTTGACACACTGTACCTAAAAAATGGAGCTTTGAAGGTGCATGAAGTCCTCAGTGCCTCGTACGTAAAAGTGGCATATAAAGTGAGCAAAGAAGATGAACGATGTCTGGGCATTTAAACTGAATCTCCCTGTATATTTAATTATCTGCTCTTGCTGAAACATGACCCCTCGTCTAAGGCCTTATACGAAGCCCCGTAGCCACATATCGCTCCCCAAAATCAACAGTAAGACATCGGCAAAATCTGTTTTCTTAACAGAATTGGTTTTAAAAATTTGATTTAATTTAATGCTAGGGTTTCTGCTGGAGTCAAATAGCTGGAATTACACTCGAGATTACATTTTCACTGATATTTTCACCCTTTGTGGAAAAAACTCCGAAAAATAAATAATGGAGTTCTAACAATCTGAACAACCTCTCCATGTTTACGCGATAGAAGTTACGTACTTAAAGCTTATTTGCCCCTAATCCAAACATTAATACCACGATTAAGATCGTTCGACTTTTGCCGTTTTTTAATTTTTTTTTTGTTGGTTACATTAAACTGACCGACCGGCTGGACCCTGAGGACAGATATATCCGAGCATGATCTACATTAATTTAAATGGTACTTTATGAATATTTTTATCTCGATTTTTATACCGTGGAAATTTTTGGAATACGCTCTACTTACCTACTTTAGAAACGTTTATTTGGTATTTTAACGGATTTTTCGATATGTGCCCCTTATTAACATTGTTTTCCTCCGCGTGTCTCCCTCGGCTCACTCACAACCCAGCTCAAAACTCCGTTAATTAAAATACTGATTGGAACCTTGATTGAAAAAGCACTATACCTGTATATGTAATTTTCGAGGTAATTTTATAGCTATGTGGAGTAATTTTATAGCCATGTCGAGTAATTTTACAGCTCGAGTATCAAAGTGTACATTCTAGTCATAACCTAACCCTATACTTGCATCCATCAATGTTATACTTAGGCATGATCAGTTTCCGAAATATCTACCCAAGAGCTTCCCGCAATGCTCTTTTGGTATCTTTTAAATTTGAACCTACTTTCGGTAATATTTACTTTACACGACCAGAGAGATTACTGCAAGCAAATCTTACCCTCGCATTCGGTGCACAATCCCAATTTCCAATGCAGTGTTCGGGAGAAACCGCGAAAAAAGCATTGGATGCAAATAATCCCAAAAAATTTTGTTTTTTATATTGTTTAAGGACTTTTTGTCCGATTTCTGCGCACAAACTTTCGTGGCTTGACCCTCATCCAATGGCTCACAGTTTGAACCCGCTTCAAATTCACATGGACACTCGATTGCTCAGAACTGTGCTCAAAGGCGTTTCATTTGAAAGGTTCATCGAGATTTTCATAAGAAGCCGTGGTAAGCACCCTTTGCGTCATTGCCAATTTCGGAGTCAGCCTCATGAATTCAAAGAAAGCCTCACCCTGCTACGCATTGTGCACCGTATGAGTAATATCGCAAACAAACTTGATCTCAAATGCATCGTTATTAATGCACCAACTGCGCTCTAACATATTTCAATTGATATAAATTAGCAATATTCGATATTTCGACGTTTTAAGTCTGATTTAACGTCACGCCAACGTTTGACCCAGGTTTACGTAGCATAACGTAAAGTTGATGCAACGTAACGTACGAACCTGCATGCTGTGCAAGCTTCTTACTAACCATTTGCGGTACTTGCGTAAATGTGTGAAGTGCTCAGCATGTTTGAACTGGTTTAACTCTTTGACGATACGCGAACGTTACCTTGGGTGAATAAACCCGCTTTGTTACGACAAAACTGCGTTACTAAACGAATCTCCTGTAGGCACATTCTTGCCATACACACCTGAATTCCCTGTGCAAATTTAATCTCTTCTAGGTAGGTAACCTCTCTTTTCAATTAAAAAAACTGATATGAACAGAGCTACTTTCCAAAAACAATTTTGCCCTGCAACGAAAAGACTTAATTGCGGGCCTGATTGCATGGACGGCAAACCCTCCTCTTAGGTCTGTTTGGGGGTTTAAGTCTTTATTTCACGTTTAGAGGGTCATATACCAAACCTATTTAAACTGTATAGACCAATCCAATTTTCAAAATGCCTAGGGACAAGTTCGGAAAAGTGGTAATGGTCGTAAATATTTTTCAAACGTTGCCCGGAAAATCCCAAGGAAAATCATTTCATAAGGTAAAATAGTGAAATAACCGGTTTTTCGCGTTTCTTTCGAGATTTATCTATAGTACTGCAAGCCATAAATTTTTACCCGATCTCTACCGATTAAACAGAGGATTAAGTAGATTAACCGAGAAATTAACAGAATTTCGCATCTGGCATTTAATGCCCAGATCACGTATTTTCGCGGAGATTTTGATTGTTTCTTAATAATTAAAAGGCTCTAAATTGCATTTTAAAGTCTTTAGATCGTCATTAAGCTCGTTGAGAGCATCAACGGTTTCGAGATTAAAGACATTTTTGCCGCCTCTGAAAATAAATTTCCCCTAGGATTTCCCATATCTAGTAAAATACATGATTTCACATTTGCATTGCATTTGCCGACTCTAATTATACTATTTGCAAGTTTGTTAATTTCGAGGCTGTACGAATGAAATACAACTAATTCCCTATAAGTAGCCTATTTTCAACTAGATTTTACAAATGAGAATTTCTAGAAAATACTCCGAACTAACTAACGGATGCAGAGCAATCAAGATAATCAGCAATTCATGATGGAAAAGTGAGGACAATTGTAAATATTTTCCGTTCCCTAACATTGGTTGACAAAGTGAAATCGGGGATACTCCTTTTTTTTTTAGGATTGCTGAACTTTTCCATGGATTTTACATAGGAATTCAGCACTATCGCGTAGTGCAGTTGGTCCAACCCATTTGATCAGCAAGTACTACCATCGTTTTTGTAATCTAGGAACGAACACTCTCGGTTAAGATTTTTGGTAAATATCGGTTTCTTCTGCAACTCGGCGAACATGAAAATTTCGGTTTATTGGGGAGCGGACGAGAAATCTTTGCCTCGAGTACGCCCAGCGAAGTACTACCTTAATAGGTAAACATGTCAATCACTCGTCTTATCCAGCCCCATAAGTTTGCTGACTCTCAACCTGGAGGGTTTGGAATTACCTTTCGAATTATCATATCTTTAGCGCCGAACCCATGGGGTTTTCATGCAGACGACTAACACACGCCAGATGTATCATATTCCAAGTGCCATTAGCATATGATTGGCAACGAGAGGTTTAAAACGGCGATTATACATAATTTCTCGAGCGCATTGTATACGCACCCTTAGCGGCAGGTCGCGCGCCTAGGTTACCCCCTTGGAGGGCCCGAAATTACCTTTTATCATTCCTGCAACACCTAACGTTATATCCAAAAAATGTTAGTCACTGACCGCACTATTAGCACCGCACCAGTTAGCCGACGACACCTCAATCACTGTACTTCCTTCTTCTGGGCACTCCAGCGCTGATTAGTATCAATTAAATAAAACAACAAAAAACCGGTGTACCGCGCAGCACCACTGGCATCATCACTCCTCGAAATATGGGCTTCAACTGTTTTCTGTGGAACAGTTGACACTCGCAGGGGCGGAGCCTTGGAGGGGATGAGTCCCCACTCCCGGCCACCTGGGCCGGATTAAGAAGGGGTGGGGGGGATGGAGGGATGGACGTGGAGAGACGCGAACTTAGGATCGAGTGTTTCTGTTTTAAATTGCTGGAATGTGATTATTATTGAATTGAGAGGAACGATAATGAGAAAGTGAGACGGAGAGAGAGCGTTGAAATGGTTTTCTTTTCTTGCACTTATGGCCAAATGGAATTAGATCGTCGTGCGTTAATCATGGCGGGGTCATCTGCATGCCTCCGGGTCCGAGTATAAATCCGCTAGAAGTGTGAAGGTGTTAATAGCCCTGATAGCAATTGTTTCAATTATGAGACGGCCATAAAATGCGCTTTATTGTCATCCCACTTACTTTGATTTGGCCCAGGAACAAAGTGGTACCTTATGGCTTATTCCTCGACATGGTACAAATAAATTTACGTTTACGCGGAATTCCGAAGAATAATGGTATATCTCGGGAACATGTTGAAAATGATCGGAATGCCGCATTTTCCGTAAATAATGGTTCGGCGGAGCCGTGTTTGCCTCGTCCGATCGAACAAACTGATAGATATGGACGGGGATATATTTTATGAAAGCAGTACTCTTGATGGCAGTACCACGAGGCGTTGTGGTGGGGAAAAGCTCATACCTTATTGACATTGATAGGGGGACTTTCAGCTATTGACTTCCAAGACCCATGTGAAGTTGATACCACGAATAGTACCAACTAGAGTGGTACTTTTGAAGAAGCGCATTCAGAAAAAGCATCTTCTATACCTTGGAAGGATCGGCAAGTCGACTTATTTTCAAATTACGGAGATCGCTATGAAAACCCGAATCCTGAACCACGATGTTTTTATTCACATGGGACACATCTGCATAGGTATTACCTCTCCCGTAGAACATCCAAAAAATTATTTAGTGGATTCTGCAATGAACCTCATCATTTTCAGTGCACATTACTAATACTTCAAGTTATTAAAGAAATATTTGTTATAAATATGAACTTCTTACATTATGCACCTATTTACCGCACTTTAGCCTGTGCGTCGTGATACTACATGATCATGAAAATTAAACGCAGTACTACCAGCCACCAATCTAGGGTTCAATTTTGCGGTAAACGTAACAAAAAAATGCACTTTACTATCAAAACTGCTCAAAAGCCATATTTTGCGGGTACCTTCAATCTGTAACTAAGTACTTCAAAATGCTTTAAAGCCTCAAAGCTTCCTAGTAGCATAGCACGATTGACGTGGAGAGTTAGCTCCATCATACACCAATAATTGATATTACATATGCAGCAGTCAATACCAAACATATTACATTTAAGTAAGTACCAGTGAGTACCAATCAGTAAGGTTTTAATTTACGTCTAGGGAATCTATTGGTTAAGCTAAATGCCATTCAGTATGCATCGCACAAAACTGTTTACAGAGAACTGTTTACGAATACAGCAGGTACTACCGCAGTTCAGTACTACTGATGTGTACCACTAAGCACCGTAATATTTATTGTTTTATATGGTACCGCAAGACCTGTCTAACTATACCTGCAAACGAGAATTTTCTTCCTTAATCACTCTATTCCTGTTACTGTGGAATAACACTTTAAAGAGTCAGGCATATTTAACAGTGCCAATAGCTAGATGCAGCTAATGATAATGGTACCGAGTCAAGTCCTGCGTTTCTACAGCGAATGTCGAAATATTCAGGGAAGACCTCAAATTTCGATAGAGGCCCCATGGGAAGATGCCCATCGTCATAGGACTCAAAATTTGATTTTCGCATTAAAACTCTTTCTGAAATATTAAATTTACCAGCTTAAAGGTACCGACAATTTTGAAAGTCCTTGGAAATAGTGACTAGTATCTTCCCCATTCCCTACCCTTTGATCACTGCCATGGCCGAAACTGATTAACTTAAAAGTGGTGACAGGAATCGTTTTCATTTTCACTACTGATGCGGTACCACCACACAAAGTGTGGAAGTATTTATGACAACAATAAATCTAATAATCTGCCATTATTTACAACACTCAATAAAAGCTATTTATATTAGAAAAATGTTAAATATTTGACTTTATAATTTCACTGGGGTTCCGGTTGTGCGATTTTAGTACCTTAACTAATAGAATCTTGAAACTTGTTTATCAATAGCTCCATAGGTACGGCACCTATTTGCCAGTCTAGGCAGTATCTTTGAGTAATTATTAGATGATTTGCACTAATAACTGCAAGTATGCTAAGAACATCGTAATCTCTAAGAGTGGTGCCATTAACATTAATTGAAATCATAAATAAAAATCAATGAAATATTACCTGATTTAGCCTTAAATGAGTGTCTTGGCAGTATTCAACTCCCCTGTTAATTAAAAAACCAAGGCTCAAAGATAATATATTAAACTTATGAAATTATGTAAGTGCAAGAATATTACATTACCAACTTTATCACACCCCTCATTAACGCAACTGTCCTTCGATGAATCACCATTGTGGTACCAAGTCACAGTACAAGAATATATTGCTTGCGTTTGACCTAGACCAGTCAAACATTGTTAAAGCGACACTATATAATAATTCAATCATTCTGACGATAAAGTTGCAGTGTTTTATAGACGGGTACCGTAAATGCCAGTACCCACTAAAACATAAAATTTTACGCCAAATAGAATACAGTTTTGTCTTTGTTGTGCAATCAGTGCTACAATTGTTTCAAATTCCAGGGAGTTCGGAATAGTTCGGGTGGCACTGCTACACGATAAAAATATTAACAAAGTAGGAACACCAAAGTAGTACCCGCAAAATTAATACATACCGACCATACCATATTTCTTTTTTGAACAGGTCCATAATATAAAATCATACAGAAAGTAAACGGTCTCAGAGAATGTAAAAGAATCTTAAATATACAGAGTGCTTCATGTAAAAGAAACTTTATGTTATGTCAAGCAGAGAGCTAAGTTGACCCTATACTGTAGAGAGACAATTAGTAGAGTTCGGCCACGATGAGTTTGGATTCACTTTTCCATGCTAATTTTCTGGTACTATGAACTCAAAAGAAGCTATTGATTTCTTGGATATTGTTTAACTGTTGCGTCAAGATCGGGTACTCAGTGTTGCTTTAATGAAATTATGAAAATTAGTCGCTTTTGAGAAAATTTCCGTTTGCTCACCAACTGCTAGCCTGATTAATTAGCATTTTAGATATAGCGCATGCTCGCCGCGCCAATCACAAGAAAGCGCAGTAGCGTCTCTTCAATGCATGCGAACAATTAACACCAAATTTGTTAAATTGGTGTGTTCAATTGAACATATTGAAACTTTCACAAAAAGGCACTCTAAGTTTTGATTATACGATATTTGCAAGAAGTCCGATAGAAACACTCCGGGGATTTCAACCAGAAAACACGTGTACCTAACTCTTGAGTCTCCCATATTCTAGTTCATCTAACTAATTCTGCTCGTTCGGGAAGTGGAATTACATAGGAATACTAGAGAATAAAACCGCATGTCTTATAGCTTTTACGCACTCGATATTGCTCTCCGGACATTTATTGCTCCAAATTTATAGTCAAAATACTACCAAACATTCTGGCATACAGCAACCAACTCCCAAGACTTGAAATTTTATGCATCCATCAAGTTTTTCCCCTTCTGAACTGCATTTTCGCCAAACGACACGGCAATGTCTAGTAAAGAATAAATAAAGAATTGAGAAACAAAATCAAACTGAAATTGTCAAAACAAACAAAGTCATCTGAGTCATCTGGTGACAGTCTCCGAGGAAAACTCGAGTGCTTCTGGACCAACTTCTGTTGATAAAAACGGTCTTCCCGATCCCTTCGGATTGAACAACTGGCGAATTTTCCGATACTTTCTTTTACTCAAATTTAAAGCAATTTCTAGTCACTTTTAAGAAAACGCGATTGATAATTGATAGAGGAAACTCGGAACACTTTGTCAACTTTTTTTATTTTTCTCCACATAATACTGCGACCTGCGGTATCTTTCCGAGTGCATGTAGATGGTCCAGAATGAGGTCTTTCCAGTGCGGTTATTCAAAAACCTGGATCGTTTTGAATAACTTTATTTTCAAATAATGAAGCTTTTCCGAGGAGGAGGGAGCCGTGTAAGAGCTAAAACGTCGCAAGCTTTAGGAGCTTCACACGATTTCCGTCTTTGACCAATTTCAACGTCCAGCAATAAACTTTTGTGGGCGCTCGAAGTCCCTCGATCCGCCTGCGTTCAATTTATGTCTCCTTTTTGAGGCTCTTTTCGTAGGGTTTTTTCTAACTTACACAGGGTGTTTATTCAGTACTTGTACAAAGGAGAGAATATTTCACTAATTTTAAGGTAAAAAGTTAACATAACCATGGGTTAGTATGGACTTGGTTCTTGAGATAGTGCTTAATCTTTTTTTGTTGGTTATTTTGATCGTATTTTTGTTTCGTAACTTGTCAATTTTACGAAATTTTGACTCCTGAAAGTACCGGTGCTGAGAAACCGAAATATTATCTTAGTTTTTTATTTAATGTTAGAGGACGCCACATACAGTGTTGTACCTGGATTAAAAAAAATATATAACTCTTAATATTTATTGCTAAAAGCATCCATTTGGGGAAAAAACCGGGTTTAAACTGAAACCTGCGTGGGAAGTTTGTAGGTTGAATCACTTAAAGTTTTTGAAAAATAAGCGGAAAAATGTGTCGTTTGTTCATTTTATTATGATGGGACTAACTTTGATTACTTACAGAACTACTTTTGCAAATAAATTAATAACATTTATAATAATTACTGAAAATGGGTGCAACTCATGCGTCAATTCAATGATTGACGAACGAATATACCTGGCATCTGGTTAATAATGGAACATGATTTAAATGTCCAGTTTCTAAGATCTTGTTCCGTTGGGACTGAAATTTTGTAAACTAGTGACTTCAAGTGACTCCACAGAAAACACTCCGAACTATTAAAATCTGGTGATCTGGGAGGGTTTTTTTGAAGCCCTGTATCTCCGGACCAATCCGATACGAAACCATGTTCATCCGCACTTTTTATTTTAAAATTAGTGAATGGTCTGCTCTTTGAACTTTGTGCAAGTACTTAATAGCTGTATATTTCCTTACACCAGTTCCTAATTTATTTTGTTTCTGTTAAAACATAGTGTCACATGAGAGTTTTAGTTTAGGGAAAATTTCCATGGAACAAGAATGAATAGGTAATGTTTTAGACACGTAGCGATTCTAAACCAGATAGGTAACAAACAATTTTTGTTACGATAAAATATGAGCGTTACCGTTGTGACAGCCCAGCCGGAAATGCGCTCAGTAAATACGGATTGGATCAGGAAAAATAACTTTTTTGGGCGATTTTGAGTGTCGCATAAAACGATCACATTTTGCGCAATTTGGGCGCCGTATCGGCCATTAAAATATTTAAATTTTTCGATTTTTGGACTCTTCAATTTCTAAACTCGAACCACTGGTTGACTCTTGGGGAAACTTGCTAATCCCGAAAACTCCTTCGCGGCAATCTGCATCCCAGACGGTGCTGCCCCGAGACGACGAATGGCGCAACTTTCTAAGACGCTCATTTCTTACCAGGCGTCGCGGTGCGTCGGTTTTTTCCCACTAATCGGCCACTATTTAGCACCGCATGCATGGACATCTAGTGGCTGATAGGGGAATTTTTCATTGGCATGCGTTTAGGAAAATTGAGCAGTTTTCTTGGATCGGGAAAGTGGAAAGGCGCTTACTTCTATAGTCCGGTCGCCGATTGAGAACTGGATAGAGTATCACCGAACGCGGAAGTTAGAATTTTCACTGATTTTGATATCATCTTAGATTGCTTCTCCTATCTAATTTATGCGAGTTGGTTCGCACTCTGTGTATATAATATCCAAGAAGTGCAATTATCATTTACATAAATAAGCAATGGAGGTGTTGAGGTTGAGATGGTTCTGGTACCTTGCACTCTGAGACGCCTAAGATAGCATAGATTAAACCCGTTTCTTTTGTTCCCTTTAGTGTTTTTTCTCGGCCTATTAAAGGCAAATTATAGAGGGCTCCTCCATCAAAATATTATCACTCGGACATTAGCAATCATTAAATTACAAATAATTACGGCACCACTATAAATAATTGATTTTTCCGTCGGGGTTATTCGGATTATTATTGGCCCGGCGCGCGGAGGGAACGACGTTCGAAAAATAAACTCGAATGGCTCTAATAATGTTTTAATGTCCGTACTTAAATAATGTAACGATCCAACTCCCATGTAGCAAAAAATCGCCTAATTGTGTCTAACACGATAGCTTTGGTTCGATGAAACCGTCATTAGCGGTGTAATTAGAAAATTATCGTTTTATTGGGTCTTTATCTATAAGTCCGCTTTGATGGGATTTTCGTCCGAAGGGGGAGGAATTGTTTACTGTGGTGTCCTTAAAAGAACTGAAATTTTCCCTCACGAAGCATTTACACACATAATACGTATTGTTATGGCGAACGCAAACCCCCCGCGGGACGACTCTGCGCGAACTCGCTACACGCTCGAAAAATTGTTCAACGAAACTTGGAAATTCTCTATTATCGACAACTATGAATCGTATGATATTCTCAGACTTTCTCCAAAACTTCTATATTTCAAGCAAGCATCCCCATAGAACACACTTTATTTGGGTCATCCTGTATACTGTTTTTCCTCGATAATTTCTCAGAAAAAATATTTGAAATCCTGAAGATTTCATCACGGGAAACTCACTCCCATGATGAGAAATGTTCCACGTTGCGGTAGACATAAAATCCCATGCACACTAAGTCGTTACCGATCTCGTACTATTTGGGCCTTATCAGACAGCTAGAGGAAAACCCAAGATATCAGAAAAGACTTACATGGGTCTGAATCAGTAAATGTTTTAAAGTTCAAGATTTGCAAGGTTCGTACAAGCAAGTCTGTGTAGTCTTGCAGGGCCAATCTTGGCCTTGTTCTTGAGTGTCCAGCCTCTCTTTTAGTCAGGTTTTGAGTTTTGTGCAAAACCAACGATGGCAAAGTCAATACTTTTTGCTAAAAAATAAACCCTTCAACGCACTTCCAGCAAAATTTGAATTAATAAATTTAATAGAGATCCTTAATGCGACTTTTCGACGCCTCTAAAATGGGGGTTAAAAAGGGGTAAAAAAATGAAAAGGAAATTTCAAGAAGAGGATCAACAAAGAAAAAGGGATGATGAAACCTTAGCTTGGGCAGATTTTTTTCTTTTCCAATTAAGTTTATCTTTTAACGCCCTTATTTGGCTTTCACCAGTCCCCGATGACTAAAACCCCGTTTTTTAATAGGAAGTGCGGATTTAAATTAATACCCGGGTTTCGGGAAAATAATAAGGAAAGGGGTGTCTGCCAGACAAAAAAAGGGGTGTTTAATTGATATTTGGAACTCTTTTCCTGGTCTAATTATATTACTTAACATTTTGCGAGGGAGTTCATTATCATTACGCTAAAACGGTAGATAGGCGCAAGGACTGCAGCTGAAGGCCGAATTGTCGAGTCGTTGAATGATGGTATCAAGTTAGGTGAGTTGTGTTATTTTTTATCCTGGGGCACCCAATGGTCATTTGTACTATTATTTCAGGCATTCTTTATAAAAACTAGCAGCAACTTCGAAATATCAAATGGGACACGTCGCATTATATTATTACGTTTCTTAGGGTCGCTATTTTCGTTTTATCATGTTAGCTTTATAAGTCCGACACTGATACTTAACAGTTTCGAAATACTAATTAAGGTTTTAATTTTTTTCTTCAAAATAAGAGCCTAATAAAACATATGACAAAAGACAAAAGCGCTGTCACAGGCAGTTGTCTGTTGTCAAAGCTAAGTTCACAATTTTACGTTTAGATATCAGCACATGTTGCAAAAATGTAATGACAAGTTTGTCACAATATGTTTTGGTAAGGAAAAGCTGTATAAAAACGGGAAAAATTTCAGATCTGGAGTATCTGGAAAGTGAAACGTCAAATTTGACAAATTAAATTAATTTTAGGAAGAGGATAAAAAGCGCCCTAAGAAGGTGATAACGGGTTTTGAAACTAATGAATAAAAAAAACGTTAAAAATATACAAAAAAACTTTTTTCGTTTTTGCAAGTATCTTTTAATATTTGGAGTTTTTTGCGTTTCGGGGTATTATTGGGTATTAAAATATGCAATTTTGCTTTCATTTAACCAAATCGCTATCTGGTATAATTACACAGAAAGCAGTTTTACTGCGTTGAAACCACTTATATTGAAGGGTCGGGCTAAGCTAGAAGCGCGCTTAAGTCATGATTCAAGAATTCAGCCTACGATTGACTTTAAATCGTAAAAAAAACGGTATATTATCAGACCTCACATGTCATGTAGGACGACAGGTTTTCAGCGGCAAAATGAAGCGACCATTTTGTTTAGAAAACGATGATGCATCATAAAAGTCGTCAGTGATAAATAAAACATTGCCTGAAAGATGGTAGTCGGTCGAGCGTGGTACTTCGATGGTACCAGCCAGCTTTTTCTTACGCCTGTTTAAAGCTTCATTGGGGACGTTTAAGGCGAAATTAAGGCATGATTCAGTTATTGTCTTTTGGTTGAGCTTGTTTCGGTGGTACCGGTATGGTTGAACGAAGGAAAAAACTAAACTTTCTTGGTTACATTGAGAAAGCTCAATCATGTCATTAAGTAGTATCCGTAACTCGCTACGTTTTTGCCGAAATTCTCTTTAGGGATATAATATCATTACCGCCCTACAGATTATATGGTGTTTCCTGTATAATTTAACTTCTAGCCTCTAGCAAACTTAAAATTTCTAAAACTGCATCAATTTTAAATTTATAAAAACTTGCAATATTCAGAATTTTACGTAGTGTTTGAATCTGCCGTAGCAATAGTTGTTTTAGTGCGAGTTTGGGAGTGGTAGCCTTTTTTAATGGAATACCCTGTATATATTTGCATATTTCAACGCTTAAAGATTGGATTTTTCGGAAAATGGCAATTGAGTGTGAAATATTGCAGTTCTTGTACTTCTCTCGATGATCGAAACTTCAAAACGGCTCATAGCGAAAGGCTCTCCAGGTTAATATAAAATTTGTTATTTTGAAAGGAAACAGTGACGTACAATTTTTTCTTCAAAATGTTCCAGTGAAAGATATTAGACACGCCACTGGTAAATTTAACTTTTTCTGTGCAGACGCTAAGAATTCCTAATTCATACACACTGAGATCCACCTTAAATGGATAAGGTACGTATCGTCGTTTTTGAAAAAAATCGAAATAGAGCATTCTAAACAAATCGTTAATCGCATACTCAAAAATTACGAAAATTTTTAGTATCACTAGATTTTTAAAATAAAAAAATTATAAAAATTTCGAGTAGTTAAAGGGGTTTTATTTTTTAGAAAATACCCTTTACCTACGCCACTTTGGCTATCGAAACTTATCCTAGCTGTCAAAAAACGTTGAAAACGTCAAAGATGTGTAGCGTCAAATTCCGCTAGATGACGATCAATGTTGGCTTTAATGGATTTTGGTTCAATAGAGCGCCTACCCACGTGGCGACACTATTGCCACACTGGTCCCCTAAATAACCTTCTGATGGTACGGTTATATCCCAATGAATCGTAAAACTTCGCCCGGCTAACCTATCAAAGATTGAAACTTATTTTCCATTTCTCTATAAACACCCCATTACAAACATCAGTCATTAGCCCCTATTAAACCCATTAAACTCCCTCAAAATCTCAAAAACATTCCCCAAAGCCAAGAGATAAACATTCGGAGATTGAGCCTCCCTGTTCTCGTCGTTTCTCATTTACGCCCTCGTTAACTAATAAAAGTCAATTAGGCAGGTCATGATTATAAACTGGTAGTGTTTAAAGGGCGGCAGAGTTTGCATAACGGGATGAAAGGGGTAATTAAGGGCCCGTCAGGCTATTAATTAAAAACCAACTGTTGCCTGCGATGTTTAAAACAGTTATTTGGGGATCGCTTCAGAGGGGGGAAATTGGGGACACTTGTTGATGCCCGCTCTCGTTGTGTTAATTTGGGAATTAGATTAACCTAAAATAGGTTGGGAGGATGTCTCCATTTCCATCAAGCCAATTACACCGACCATTAGAGAGAGACAATCCTCCATCATACATATAGAGATTGTTTTTGTTTGAACTTCAACCGCTTTGACCATATCAATTGCCAGGGCAGCATTTCCAATGGTAATTACCCCGGGGGAATGGAAAAATCGACCCAATGCAAATAGAATTACGTCTTCTCCATTATTAAAGGTCCGGCTTTGATTATGGCCTTATTAGCGTTCACCGTCCCATTACGAAGACCCATTTCATGTTAGCATCGAATATTAAAAGGTTCAGTGGTCGATTCAGAGTTTTTCGCAGAATTTGATCGAATTATTTAATAACGCGTTTTCCGTTTGTTCGTTTTAAGGTTAGGTTTCCTTGAAATACCGCGGCTCGGCCTGAAAAATTTAGTTTGCGTGCGCTCCGTTTGGCAACAGTGTGGCGACCAGCATGCTGGTACGTCCTCGAGCAAGTCAAGATCTGCTGCATATCTTCAAAGGGCCCAATGTATCGCATTGACGGCGCTTCCATCTAATGGAAAGCAAGGGTAATGACTCGGCTGAGTTCGAGTTTTGGCGAATAAAATGAATATGAAGTAAGTGGAATGGAGAGGCGGACTTGTGCCAGATTGGACCCCAGGAATTCTCCACAAGTTGCTAATCGAAAAGCGGAAAAAGTAAATCTAGAAGAGAGAGACGGCTCGAGAAGAAATGGTAAGATAGTCAATGGTAAAATGGTTAACGGTGAGTTGGTCAACCGGGCAACAGGGGCGCATTTCGCTCAAGTCGCAAATTACAGAACATGTTTAGCTTTCTAGCGATGAACTGAAACCTTCAAGGGTATTGAGCTAGAGAAACAAATTTAATCGGAAAGCAAAGTGAAGAAGCACCTTTAAGAAGAGGAAAGGGTAAGTTAATCAGGTGGGCCGCAGGGGCGTCTATAGCCACATTGAAAATTTGAAGGGAAATACTTTAGATCCTCTAACGAGAATTGTTACCGTCAGAGGAATGAAGCTAAGGACAAAAGTCAAGGTTTTGAATCTTCTAGCAATGAGTGGGAAGTCGTAGAGTGAAGCAACTTAGTTTGAACAGAATACAAAATGAATAATGGACACATGTCTATAAGAAGACAACACGGCAAATTTACGAACAAAGCACGAGGCCTCACTTAACCCAGTTATGGAACTCAATAACCGACCGAACTTTGCTTCGCACCTTTGCACACTTGTTAGGTAAACAACTATTTCCCGCGACCGTGCGGTAAGATTACCGGCCACTTGGTTTTGCGCACGATCAACATTTTTACTACAACGTGATATGTAGATGATGTATTCAGACATCCGAGTATATAGGGAACTGTTTTAATGCAATTCTTCAAATCTGCCTGGAATGTTAATCAAATTGAATATCGATGTCGCACGTCCCATAGAGCTAGTAGGTGTCATCGAAAAATGAACCTATCCCGATCGCATGCATTTTTATCGCTTCTTCCCCAGAAGAGCGGGTAAAAAAGCCCATAAAACTTAAGTAAAGAGTATTAGTTTCCATCTATTTAATGAAAATAGGGCCCGGCAGTGGATCATTACCGACGTTCGGTTCGGTGCAATCAACCAAATGAGTGATCGAACCCCGCTTAATGAATCTGTCTTGCTAATCTTTTAGATGGGCCCGGTCTCGATTGATAATGGGATTAATTTTTAGAGCTTCTGTACACACACACACTCAGGAAAAAATGCCAGAATTAAATCGATACCGACGATAATTATTCATGCAAGCGATAGCTTCGGATTAAGAATCTTCAAGTTGCCTTATAAGTCCTGAAGGGGATACAGATTAGTAATAATTATAACTGGCTATCATCTAGAAAAGTCGGAAGCCAACAAATAGCCTCTAATTAAATTCAGTTAATTAGTGACTTTAATCAATATTTCGTGGAAGAGTATGTGTGGGGCTTGGAAAGCCAGAGGCGTAGCGACGAATTTTTCGTTCGTGGAGCAAAAGATTTAGAGCAATAGGAAGAAATTCCTATGTGATACGTCCTGTTGCAGTGATTTTGCACAGTTTTCGAAACGTCTAAAATTATGCATTTCCCCAACCAAACGGTTTGATGAAATAGAAAAAGTGCACTTTTCAGTATTAAGAGTAAATGGTTCAATTAACCCCAACACCATTAATCCCCCTACTACAGGAGATTACACTCCCATGCCGAGAAACCTGTCGACATTGCAGTGGACACCGATCGCAACCTCGACTGTTACCGGTTTCTTACTATTTGGCACTCATCAGACACCGGTAGGAAAGCGGAAGCAATTACTTCAAAGGCTAAGACTTTCACCATTATTATGCGTCGCGATGATTTTTTGAGGGAATATGAGAAACGTTTCCCAATATTGACTCCTGTGATGACCATTGGGCTTTATGAAATTTCTTCTTTCTTCGAAGACATGATAACACACAGCGTAGTTTTGTTTCTGTTTGAGTTCTGAATTGTTTCTGTTTATCAAACATGCGTACGCATCAAACACATCAAATTCCGAAATTTTCAAACGTTAAAAATTTTTTTTTTTACAAAATTTACAAAATCAACACGGAGAAGTTGAACCGTTTCGTTTCAACTCGGTACATTAAGAACGATCTTATGATCGGTGTTATGAATTCTCGTGAGACTAACACGAAAAGAAGTGTTCTCTCAAATCTCAATTCTTGACGACACTTGAAGCATTTTACAGTGGTAGAGCCTAAACCCTAATTCAATTTTATTCATATTTGAACCTGGTCAGGCCCGACTCCGCCTATGGAGGTTGTTTTCTATATTTACCACGTCTCAAAAACTTGCTTTGAGAAAAATGCAACCGACTTCCAGTGGCGCACTTATAACGTCTTTAACATTTGATGTAAAGTTTTATCCGTCCCGATCATTCCTCCGCAACCTCCAAGACCCCAAATGGAATTTAATTTTTTCGGTCAAACCATTGAATTTCTCGGACTGCGGGGGTCGCAATGGGCTCCTCATTCGCGTCCCTTTTTAATTAACTCGTGCACTAAATGTTTTAAAAACATGAGGCCAGAGGATCGTCGTCAGCTTATCGATCGGCGACGACGCTGAAAAAAGCCAGCGTCGCGGCGCTAAGTGCTAGTGTGGCATGCACGCCATCTTAGCAAACCGCAATTAAAAGTTGCTGCCCCCTCCTACCCCTCCTAACGATCCTTGGCCCGCTAAATGAGGGTGCCTTTTCACGGTGATCGGACTGTTTCCACCATCGGTTTCGCCACAGATCAGGCATAAGTCCTTAGATATGCTAATTGAACTGTGTTGAAAAAAATTGGAGGGTTGGTATTTTTTCTCCATCAGTCATATGCAGAGTAATGCAAATTCCTGGAGAGCGAAGGGTTGCCGCGGACGGCTTTGAATAATAAAAATTTGAATATTGGCACGAGTCCGATCGTCAGGTTGTCACATGTTCGGGACCCTTGGCGGAAAGAGACGGCACCATTTAAAGGGATCTTCCGGACTGCACCGCCACAATGCACTGCCGCTTTGTGTTTACGGCCGTTATTTGGACACTTCAGCGCCTCTGGTTTTTGCTTTGCAGCTCCCCAATTTGGTTTTTTTTTCACACCTGTGTGTCGTTCCATGGATAGATCGGGGCCTTCTTTATTAAGAATGGGAACTGCCCATGATCCCCTTGTCCGTCTGCGACGAGCTTCGTCTGATGGCTCGATAACGCTTAGGGGCAACAATGACAAGTTTCGTTCGCTTGCCCGAAAGGCCTAATTACAAAATAATAGCTGGTAATTAAATAATTAAATCGCTTCCTGTAAAATCAGGCCGACCAAATCCAAATAGCATTTTAATTGTCGCACACAACATAAAATCAGCCTGGATAATTACCCCTCCCGGTAATTATCATAGCCGGCAACGCCGGATAAACAATTATAAAGAAAATCATCAATAAAAAAAAAAACGAGCCCAGCACGAAACCTAAATGAATATAAAATTGTCATGAGATTGTTAAGTATCATTATCGCGGCAGAAATAACACGTACCTCGCATATGCGACAATTCTTTTTTAATTTGAGTAATTATGGTTTGGTAACGATTTAGCAGAGGAGACTCAGGAAATCCCAGAGAAAAATCGCAAATAAACTACATCATAAACTATAAAAAAGCCTTGAAAAAACAGTGCAAATGGCGCGCGTGAAATTTTTGATATAAACTTAAAGGGCATTGGCAAATTTAATTCAGAACTAGGGCATCGCCGCTTCCGAGGTTCGGTAGATGGGAACATGAATATATTATTTTTCACAAGTTTTCCCAACAGAAAACGAAATTTTCCCCGGGGAGGTGGGTACCCACTTCCTGCCGGTGTTCAAACTTTAAGCTTCAGATCTCTTGGCAGACCAATGAGCAATTACCTCAACGCTTCATCTCTTCTAGTTTCTGAGATACGGCGTTACTTTCGTACAGAGAGATAGACGTACCTAAAAACTATCCCTGAACAACTGAGGCCAACCTAATGAAACCTTGACCCAGTGGTACTGCCCACCATCGCACCATATTTTTGGCCCTTGTCACAGCCAAAAGCTGCAAAAGCTTACCGAAAAATTGCCCCCGGTTCCATTGCGGTTAGTACTTCGGCATGTCAGCTTGCAGACGCCGCCCGACCGGGTACTACTCACCTTCTGAAACGAACAACAGAGAAATCCGTTAATGATAATAATCGTTATTAACTTAACTCCAAACAAAACGGATAACCGAGGCGCGAGTGGGAGTACTACCGCCACGAGTGACAGGTGACACTCGGGTAAAATTTTAATTGGAGGTTATAGAGATGATTTTTATGCCATACCTATACGTAGAAAGTGGTACCGTTACTAATGGACATAGAAAAACATTGATACATTATCATTATCAGAAGACAAACACCCCGTGCGTTGAGACATTAACGATGGCTGTCTTTGGTGGTACCTTGAACCAATATTTGACGACTGGTATCGTACCGTGCAGCTGCGTGTATTATTTACAACATTTAGATATGTGAGTTAATCAATGCATCTTTCATTTGCGGTTAATCAGTTGCGTTCGAGGATTACTCTAACCATTAACCTATATTCTGTGCCAATCATTTAGGGCTAGGAACACAGCTTGCTAAGTTGTATGCGTACTCTAGGATTTGGTTTAAAGTAGCTTAAGCACTAAGGTTAAGGGTCAGAGGTCCACGATTGGAAACTTTGGGAACGCAGCTTATAAGGTAAATTTTGGGATATTAAGAACAAACAGTGTGACAAGATTCCAGAACATTAATGAGGCATATTAGTGTGCAGCTGTTTAAATTCAGCGATAAAGTCAAGGGCACGAGAAATTAGTTTACACCGACGAGTACAGGGTGTTCACTTCACTGCCCGGTTCTGCGGGGGACGCACCTTAAAACTTTCAACTAAGCAATTTTCCGTATCTTACACGCCAATTACTGATAGGGGGTACTCATACGTCAACCAATACCCCCTCCCCATCCCTCACCTCGGAACTTCTTGACCTCAACCAAAAACCTAATTGAAAATTGGTGTGTTGTTTTTTGGTCAATTATCGGCTACAATTTCCGTTTTGTCTAGTTCGCGAGATATTGAAGAATCTCAGTCGAACGAGAAACATTTGAATTTCTTGTGATGTTCTCGTTAAGTCGATATCATGAGGGGGCCCCGAGCGACGGCGCAGGAAAGTCAAAATATATAAATTTCGATTTGCCCAAAGGCACGAGATTCTATAACCGTGATTAATCTCGAAATATTGAGAGACCTCAAACAGTCTACCACAGGGAGTAGTATAGAGAACTGAAAAATTGAAATCTGTAAGTTAAGAGAATATTGGAAAATTGAATTTGAGGTCACATGGCGAAGATAAGGTAATGGTTCCAACTTCATAAAAATGCTTTAAGTTTTCTCTCTCTAGTTATATCAAATTCCCTTTAATAAGCCTGGAAATGAAAAAGATTAAAAAAACATTAAGATTCAGACACAACATATGTTTGTTAGAAATAATGCTTGGTGTGTGTTAGGTTAGTTCAAGTTGGACTGCAGTGTGTTAGAAATTCGGCAGAATTGCTATATTTTCCCTTATTTGCATTTTAGTCTAGTTTGAAGAACAAGAAGTTAAATATTTTTTCCAAGACAGTAATATTAATAAACTAATTAGCTACCGATCTGGTTATACAGGGTATTCCGAAAAGGAATGTCAAAAACAGTATCATGAGATTATTTGGGCTCATACTTTAAAATTTGGTTTAAAAATTGTTTAAAAAAAGTATTTTCATTAGAGGCTATTAAAGGTCAAATTTCTTGAAAAGGAACGTTTATTGCTATATCTGGAGAATACCTCAGTGGATTTCAATGAAACTCATTGTCCATTATTCATTAGTGCAGAGATTATTTCCATGTAATATTCATTTCTCTTCGCAATATGCAGATGGTAAGTTCTTCGTACAAAAATGACCAGAAGTTTTGACTAGGTAGCTGCATCGCATTGATTTTTTTTCTGACGACGTATTAGCCCTTTCTCCAACTTTTCTATCTGTTGCAAACCTCTCGAAGAGATAACATTTCAGTTCAAAAAAATATTTTTTCTGTTCTCATACAGGACTCCTATTTACCATCACTTCGATAATTATCCATATTTGTCGATGCGATCGCTGATGTCACTTATGGAAAATGTCACAACAATTTATCACATTTTTTGAAGTCTCTTTTGAGATCAATAATGAGATTCTACCATGAAGAAATGACCGATATAGTTAAAATTATGGGTTTTTGTGAAGATAATTTGACAGTTGGTTGAATTCAGTTGAATAATCTACTGGAGAGACGGAACTCATAAAAAAATAATTTTAATGAATGATGAAATACCCATAATTTTAATCATATCAATCTTCTTTTCATTAGAGAACGTTCGCCTTTATTGATCTCAAGAGAAATTTCGAAAAATGTTGTTAAATCGTTAGGACATTTTCCATAAGTGACAACAGTGTTCTCATCGAAAAGTATCGATAATTATGGAAGTGACAGCAAGTTGGTCTTCTGTACGCGAAAAGAAAATAATTTTTCTCGGCGTGAAATGTTAACAGTACGAGGAATTTCCAAGAGATAAAAAAGTCGTGGGAAGGTCTAATGTATAATCAGAAAAAAAAATCAATACGATGTAGCTACCCAGTGAAAAATTCTGGTCATTTTCGTGTGACGATGGCTAAGAATCTACCATTAACACATTGCGAATAGACATGACTGTTACATGAAAATAATCTATGTACTAATGAATAAATGCACAATGGGTTTCATTGAAATCCATCGAAGCACTCCCCAGATATAGCAAAAAAAAATTTTTTGTTCAAGAACTTTGACCGTCAACAGCGTCTAAACAAGACGCTTTTCGAATAATTTTTTAACTAAATCTTAATGTATTGATCCGAACAATCTCAGATGCTATTTTTGACATGCATTTTCGAGACACTCTGTAGGAAGCTTCTCTGATGGCCACATACGAGTCGATACGCCAACCGTTCATAAACTAATACAAAAATGTACATTTTGAGGGTAGAACTAATTGTTTAGTCAATACTTTACACCCCGGCGTGAGTCATTTTTTTCAACCCTAAATCCACCAATCAGGGGTGGTGCGCTAATCACCCCTACTGCCTCGGAACGTAATTATGTATCGGGGGATCGATATTATACACTTTATATATTATAACTCATTTGCTTTGGTCTGGTTTGATGTAACGATTTTCGACCGCATTGTTGTGCCCGTTGCCGTGTATGTTATTATTTAATAAGATTCTTTATTCTATTATTTACCCATCGGGCTGAGTAATGCATGTCTGTACGACTTCCTGACAATGAGCCGCAATGCATTTTCTATACCGGGGAAAAAATGCAAATTGAGTCCTATTTTACCAGAAAATATCTGACAGTTTTAATCTCTTTCTCTCTCGTTCGGTACGAATCTCAGGTAGCTATAATCCTCAAAATTTCCGATGACTGGTATTAAATTTCTTCATTCGCACCCAATCGGCAGTGACCTTATTTCATTTCACCAGAAGCAGATACAGCCATAAAAGACGTATTAAGTTACCAACCCTTCTGTCAGCCTTCCGTCTCACTCATCCCCATTGCACTCTAATTAATCTAGAAAAAATACCTCCCCCCGTTACCCTCGTCGAAAAGGGGGGCTCTTTCAAGTTGTAACGCGCCACCGCGCTTCCAACATGTTTGCACGAATTTTTTATTCATTGAAGTTTGGATTTCCGATTAACGAATGCTTTCTCATTCAAAAAGGCCCTCTCGCCCTCAGTTTTTAGCAGTTTTACTGGATACTAGCGATCGCACTACGAGGGGGTAGTTTAGAGCCCCTTCTTGTCGAGGGAGGGTTGGCCACGTTGTCAAGTCTTCTAATTAGGATTTAGGGGAGGTTATTAAACCCCGTTTCTACCCCGAGTGATTGTGATTTTGCTTGTTTGCAAGTTTTCATCGTCGCAGTATTTCCATTACATAAATTATGAGAAAAAAGTCTTAAGTTCGTTTTGCGGTGTTCGCAGCTGCTTGAAATTTAAACCCAAAAATGCATACCCCGCTTATCTAACTTCAGCAGCTTTTCAGATGTTATGAGGCGTGTTTGCAAAACAGCCTTGGATTTAACGTTTAGGGGTTCTGCAACATAAAGCATCACGAATGTGAAAATGCTTCTCAAATAAGACCAGTTCTTGATAAACAGGTACCTAAATGTTGGGCTAATGCGATTCCTGAAAATGCATCACTGACCTTTTCCACCCTTTTAAAGAGACCAAAGTATAAAAAACTGGACCGAACATTCAAGTCATTGAGTGCTTAGTTCAGAAACTTCAGGAATATAAAAAAGTCGTTTCAAACTACCAAAGAAATCTGCATAAAACTGCATGTCGGTTGTACCACTTTTGCGTTTTCTTAGCAAGTGCGGCAAGTGATAGTTTACCTCACGCTCATTACAGTTGACGGAAGAGTGCGAGGCGGAGTTCCGACAGTAATCGAACATTTTCCTGTGAGCGCAGGTTTCTTAATGTTATTGACTTTTGTAAATGGGAACCTGCCACAAAATCGCACACGTTCGGTAAAAAGTTTTACCGCACACATGTCAATGTTAAATTCCCATAAAAATGTTTGACCCTGACACCATATCGCGCGCTCCATCATCGGGCGAGTTTTTAGCGGGGCAAAGTACTACAATTGTAGTAGTACTTTGCTCGTTTGTACTATAAATTGTTGTACTAAATCGAGAGCAAAAGGTTAACTGCAAAACCTATAAGAAATGCTGTTGTGCCCATTTTGAAATTTAGATGAAATACACGTAGAGGGTGGCACAAAAAATTATCGGGCACTTAAAGCTGTCCTTGCTCAAAATAACTTCCTCATTCAAGCTCAACCTGAACTAACCTGAACAGGGAATTAAGGAATAATTTGAAATTTTGGAAAATCTCGGCATGGGTTTTTATAGCTTACCCATTTGCCCTGAAGTGTCTTAAGCGGTGCCTCAGCATGGAATAATATATTTTAATTTTCACTTAAATATTAACACTTTGTATTTTTGTAAAAAGGCATTTTTGACCACAGGGCACTAAAACCCGACCAAGCAGGCCTCTAATTAAGAACCTGAAGGCACCACATTGTTTCCCGTTAACACCGTAATTAAATCAAGAATGGGTCGTAACTTTTTATGAATATTGGACTTCAAGATCTTCTTTCTTCTTCATTACCTCCCGTGTGCATGTTCGTCCGCAAGCAAACATTCAACCAATAGCGAAAATATTTACATGGAGAATCTCTCATAGAAGCAACCCAGCGTGCAGATTTGAGTACTGTTTAAAGGTAGAGCTTCCTCCTAATAAGGAAGTAGTCAATGCCCAGAGTTCTTCAGCCTTTTAAGGACCTTTTTACCATCTGCATTAGCACTACCAGAACTATGAAACCGATCAAGTTTCTTCTTGGGACCTCGAAGTGGAAAAATTACCTGTATTAAACGGGAGACACATAAAAATCACCCTTTCGATGGATAGATTTCGAATAAACCACCCCGGAGGGTTGAAATATGTTACATATTGTTCATCTCGGGGCTAAAATAAATGCCCTAAAATCCTTTTTGTACGAGATGATCCTTCGGGTCGAACGTAGGAACCTTTCTGAAGGGAAAAATTGATTGTGAGTCAAATGAGGCCTCGAGATGGTTTCCGGATGTTGACAATAAGCTCTAACGAACTTTTGGGTTTATTATAAATTGATCGATCAACTGTGACGGTAACAACTGGGATTCTACTGGGTGGTCATGATTACACTTAGGCCACTCCATCGTAAATGGATTGAGAAAAAAAAATTATACAGGATAAGCCCTTAAACCCGTTCAATCGAAAATCTTTACCCTCATTTTGATGATCCAATACAATTTGGTTTCAGGTTGGAATCGACCATTTTGGAATTTACGCAGAATATATTTAAAATGGCGGTAGTTTCGGCTATGGCGGAATTCGCCATCAACTTCATTACTCTGAACGCAACCTCAAATCTTTTTGTAATTTTCGGATTTCGCACTAAAATTTAAGGCCAGTTGATGCAAAGTGTCTTGTGTTTCACATGTATCGTTTCCGAATTATATCGGAAAATTTTGACAGCAGCAAATTAGTTTGAACATTTTGACAACTGCAAGATTCCATGGAAATTCGCATTTTGTCTTAACCGCCGCGACTCATGCGCGTCATTTAATGGGAAACCCGGGAATTTCAAAAATTTTTTAGGTTCCATTTAAATCAACGAATTTGGCACCTGCTTTCGGTATGACCGGAAGTGCTGCCATTTTGAAAATATTTTACTTAGATTCAAAATGGCTGATACCAGCATGAAACTAAACTTCATTGCGTTACGATGGTGAGAAGTCTAAAATTTTGTAATGAACTGGGTCGGTCGCTTTTCACTAAATACCACAAGAACGGAACTGAATTTACGTTAAATATCTGGCATTCAACAAAAACTGGACAAGTCCGAGTCTATTCTTACGAGCCCCGTTCTTGCACTGATCTCCGATAGCTGTTCTGATCGAAATACTAGACAAAATCATGGTCCTCTGCCACAACTTTTTGATAAGGTGACTTATCTGTGTCCACTGAGGGGTCATAGCTATCACACAATCAGGATTTTGTTGCTTTCTCGGAAAATCAGGAAAATCGTGAATAAGTTTTAGAAAAAAGCAATCAGATTATTCAAAAAGCCAGGAAACACTCGTCACTTCAGCTGACTCATCCGTAATGACCCACAATGATTTGTGTGATATAAAGCATGACGCACAATCACGATTTGTAAAAATAACAAAATCACACCTAAATTTGCGAAAAGTGATCATTTTAATGATTGATCAATGGAACCTTCCTTGGACGATGCGCAAATCTTATTATAATCCTTGTAAGTGTTGCTATACGGGGTGTTACTTAAGTATGTGGCCAAACTTGAAGGGATGATTTTAAGTGATTCTAAAACGAAGAATTGTCTTAAAACCTAGTACCTCGTATCTTGAAAGGTACTTGATGCGCAAAAAATTCAAAGAGGCAAAAAAAGTTATATTTTTATATGCTAAATGAGAAAAAAATATAAAAGTTTTTAAAAAAGTCAGTGGCGCATAAATAACAATAATAACTATAAACAACACTGTGAGACTTCAACAAAACCGGCTAAAAGATTGTTAAGATATTTACGATAAAACGATATAAAAAAAACAATTTGACACCCTGTACCTTGAAAACGAAACAATGTTTTCCTCTTTGTTGACATGTTACTTTTCCCTTTTATTTTCTTTGCAGTGAAAAACAGAATTATTTATACATTAATATTTTTAGTTTAGTTCTACCAAAATCAAACACGTCTAAACCATTATGTATATTTTTTTGTGATAAAATCTTACTCGTCATAGAATATAATTTCCATATTCTATAATGTCCATATTCTGTATCGGTTCATCTTGTATAACTGAAATTTTATACTAGCTACATTTTTATAGCACAAAATAAAGCCTTTTTAGCACTACCACAGAGGAAAAAAATGATTTAGTTTTCTCTAAAGCGCCATTTTTTCTTATTCTTTAAGCGAAATTAATTCAATTTCCTTCTAGTAGAGGCAGAGAACTTAACGACAAACGTGCGAAACATGCCTCATCGCAAAATAATTCTTTTCTTCTGAAGTATGGTGCGGTTAAATTCTGAACCATTTCCACGTGCAAAAACGTCGTATAGCTGCGTAGACGCCACTGGTGTAAGTGGAAATATTCTGTCAACTCGAGGACATGTACATTTATTCTGTCATAACGTGTCCGTAATTTCATCTTCTTATCCCAAACGGTTTTTGAAATATTAAAAAAAAAAGAAGAAATTAAACACTCTGTATCTTGGAAACAAAGCGATTTTTGACCTAATTTTATATTTGTTTTTATTAGCTCTACGTCTCTAAAAGTATGTTGGTATGTTTATGAAACACCCTGTATATTACTACAATAGTATTACCGAAATTAAGATTATTCTCAATTACTCGGAGACTGCTCAGTTGTTTTTCCGTTAAGCCCATGTAAATATTTTCTCAATTTTAATGACCAACAAAGTAAGCAGAGGCGTCCATTTCAGGGGATTTGTCCTTTGCCCCGGCCGAAATTTCCACTAACTCAGATACAGTTTTGTTCATTTTCATCAACTAGAATTGCGTATAATTTTGTTATTTTGCCAATTTATGCTTTTTTTCAATTTCATATTTTAAATTGTTTCATCATTTCGCCGTATGGATGTTATACCATCAAAAAAATCTCTTGGTGAGGACGAAATTTTAAGATGCTCTTGCAACAGTGATGTTCGGTGTGATACCTCTCGCGAGGCCTTTGATTCTCTTTAAGTCGTTGTGAGTCAATCGAGACTTACAATTGTTGCAACACGCTGAAATACTCAAACATACAATCGGAGTGTGCTCGCACTCATTAAACCCCTAATTCGCAATTCAAATCGCATCACATTCACTGTCACCCAAGCATAGCTCAAATACCATGACCCATAATTAATTCAATTCCTATTAAACTTTTTTTTATCATCATATTTCATGCATTTATGCCACACGACCAAGCGGCCCAGTCAAATTCCATCTAGCCCCATCGAGGGGCCCCCCACGGAACATTCCACAGGTCCACTGGCCACATTTAAATCTAGTTAATAAGCGATTTGCATAAATGCATACGGCAAAGTGAAATTTGCATTTCATCATAGAAAAGTTTGCCAAGGAGGTGATGCCAAAAGGTATCAGAGGAAGCTCCCCCGTATGGGTGACAGCCATTAGCATATACGAGGTGTTTAGCATATGAAGACACGCAATATGCGTGTATAGAGTAGGCACCTGTCGCACTGGGACCATATGGGCATGTTGCCGGCCGTGAAACTACACGAAATGGTACATGGTCGCGTGGATGATTTGAATGTTTCTCCTTCCAGGTTTATGGGGTCCATAATATTTGCATGATTAGGAAAGAACCCTGATGCGTGATCGGCTTGCGGGGCATGAATGAAACTCAACCTGTCGGCGTACACGTCCTTTTTCTCGTTTGGCCGTCGTAAATGGGGGTGCACACTCACACACACTCACTCTCACACACACACACACTCTCTCACACACACACACACACACACACTCTCTCACACACACACACACACACACACACACACAGGTGTACCCCCACACTGACCGCTACTTCACCCTCTGACCCCCTGATTCAACAGTTGGTCCGTGCAGATCGATATATCGATTGCGGCCTCGTAAGTTTTGACTGCCAACTTGCGGTTGTTTGAATGCACACACATTCTCGTAACATTAGACACGCAATTTTCTGGAGAAATTCTGAATATTTTGAGAATAAACAATTTTAAGGCGATACGCAAAAACAGAGTGATGTCCCCGTGAAGAGTGGAAATTATAAAGAAAAGCTCGGTTGATGCGAATTTTCCGCGGTCGCAAAGCTTCCTCTTTCTGTCCCATTTATGAGTGAGCATGGAAAAAATAGTCACTTTGACATGAATTGCATCAAATCAATTTTGGCAAAATACTGCTTTATAACAGAGTATCAGTAGAAAAAAAAACGACGTTTATTAATTAAAAAGTTAATAATGAGTGATATCGCCTCTTACAGCAATGCAAGCGTTTTCTCTTCACGCCATGCTCTGCAACGAATGATCAATATCCTCCTGGGGTATTTCACTCCATTCTACCTCAACGAAATGTCGTAGGTGATTCAAATTGTTTGGAGGTCTCGGTATATTCCGAAGGCCACGGCTCATCATGTCCCAAAGATGTTCGATAGGTGCTAGGTCGGGCGACCATGCAGGCCAAAGCAGCATTTCCAATCGTGCTCGTTCCAGGTAATAAAAACCTTCGAATAATGTGCCCAGTATCCGGCCCTGCATTATCTTATCTGTGATGACACAAACAATCATTGGCGTTCTTTCTTTTTTACCGAAACTCCGATCATTTGATACTTTATTATGAAGCATTATTTCGCCGAAACGAAGACGCTATGAAATTGGGCATATAGGTGACTCGAACTGGATTCCTTTCGTAAATGCTAATGATGGATTATTTTGTAAACTAATCCACCCTCAAAAAACCGCTATCAGTTTCCATTTACGTAACATACTAGGAAATGCATAATTTTATATGCAACGGGAATATGGAATTTTGTGGGATGAGTAACGCGAGCTCCCGCAATATGACTTGAGTTGCACAAAACAGCGTTTTCTAACGAGCTTCATGTTTTGCCTGTGAGCGTGTAGTAAAGTGGCTGTACGTCACGCACTTCAAATCAAAGTGACATGTGTCAAAAGTTTTTCTCGAGATTTGACGTTGACATGCGGGCGGCAAATCCTTTAACCGCAGTAATATGACAGAATCAGTGGAACAGGGCACAAATTTGAACACATTCAAATTGCTTCCTTTATCTGGGAAACTACATATTTTGGTTAGTGATACCAGTTATTATTTACATGTTAAATGAATCCCGATTTAATTATATGTAATATGAATTGTCAAATAAACCCGCTAGATCATCGGTATAGATCAGAAATTTTTTTAAAATCGTCACCGGTCTTTTTTGCAACTAGTTATAAAATGAAAGCAGCAGTATAAAGGCTGCTAAAGTACCTGTGTTACTTTGATATCTTTGTAAAACGACAACACGATTTGTTTTGGTGATAGCAGGACATTTTGCATGGAAAACTTAAAATTTCCCTTTAACTTAAAATTTTTAAAGGGAACGAAGTGTAAACGGACCCATAAGCCATTTTAATAAGAATTTCATCCATCTGCCAAAATTGGAGTTTCAACAATGCAATACTGGACTATGAATGCTATGCTGAATTACAGGGATACTCTGCACTAGTGCAGTTATCGTGCTATTTGTCTGGTCACTCTGGTAATGTGCTGACAAACCAAAATTGTTATATATTTCAATCTTTCGTCTCTACTATCGAAGATGCGATCCATGAAATGGGAAAATGATGAATCCATAATTTTCGGTAATTTTGCACTCGTGCAAAACAAAGTGAATAAAAACCCATTGTGTGCACTGGTGGTTCTTCTCAACAATTTTCGTTTCACTTGTTATATTGTGCCAAACCTTCGTAATCTTGTAAATGAAACGTTACTGCCTTCGTAATTTTCTAAATAAAATCTGTAAATCGACTCTTCCCATATTAATGTAATAATTTTCGACAAAACTTCGTTAGAGGTTTTTCGTGATTTGATTTTCTGCAGTGGGGAAAGGAATATAGTTATCATGCTTCTTGCCGCTGTCGACGTTTCGATCTTTATTTTCGGCCACCCTCAGGAGAGCGTCACTTAATTTTCGTGTATGGTGTCATCCCCCTGTTTTAGCTTTGATTACGGCAGACAGGAGGATTAAGTTGCCCAGTTCTGAGGATGACCTAAGATAAAGGTCGAAATGTCGACAGGAGGGAGAATGATCTTGTTTTTATTTACGACAGTATCGCACCAACGGACTAGCAAAGCAATCCATTTTCTTTAGTTTTAACCCCGAGTAGGTACTAAAAGGCTTGATGTATTGTCATTGTTCAAAGGTGAAAAACGAATGCAAACTTTTAAGTTGCGATAGTCGAGACATTGTTGGAACAGCCAAAACTAGCCTTAAGAAAACCGGACACACCCTGGACACCTCTTCTATTAATCACATTCCTGTTCGACACCGGAAATATTAGCGCTCAATAAATTATGATTCTATACTGTGCTGCCAATGCTCGGCCATAATCTTGTTCCAATGTTTTAAACCACCACGCAGGGAATTAATTTTATTAACGTTATTTCGAGCCTCCACCATTAATCTTCACTAGCAACAGAAGACGTTCCATATGTGGTGCCCTTTGTTGTCCACTTTGCAGATTCTCACGAAATGAGACACCGCACGGCAATTGTTTATGTTATCTCGGGCAGGGCTTGAGAAAACTAGATTTTTAGGGTTGGCCAACCATGTCACCAAGAAAGGGGTGATTTTTCCCTCAAGGGCCGATCCGTTTGGAGCCCTTTGTGGCCGGTTATCGTAGCGTGAGTAGATTTTCATTACTGTCGCGTAGGTAAGCAAAAATTACCCACGGGTTGCTTTAATTGGGGAACTTGTGTTTAATTAGAGGGTTGAAGGGACGACGGAATGTGAGTCATCTTTGCAAGAACCTAACCCCCCTTTCGCTGAAGCACAATTAACAAAAAAAGGAGCGAAATAAATCTCACATATTGCGCTGATAAAAGAATTACATTCAAAATCCCACATGTAACGTCTTAACGGGATTCATTGTAGTAAATTTGGTGCACCCTATAATTCTGTCATTAGAAACAGGGACGAACTTTCATTTACACAGCGGTCCGGACAAACTGCGTACCCCAGGACAAAGACTTAGAAGAGGGTTATCGACGAAACGTTTGGCCGACGTTAAAAAACTGCGTTTTGCAAATCGAACTACTGACAACGTATCGAATTTTTTTATTGGGAATAAGGGGTTGTTTTTAATCGGTTTCGATCCTACGGGGGGTGCGAAAATCGATGGGGTCCATGGGGTGTCGAGATACGCCCACTGTGATAGAGAAAGTGTTTGCCCAAAGGCAAATCGCTTGAACATGTACTGTGCGTATTTGTAATGGTTTTTTTCGGGGGAATTTCTAATGATTTCTCCTCTCTAGAAGCTCGTCATTAATCAAGCACAAAGAAAAACAACCCTGCGAGATCGGCATTTTTTAAGGCACGTTCCAGATTCTGGGGGTACTGGGCTAATTTGAATATCAGTCCATAAATTATAATCGCAAAGCAAAATAAGGGCATGTGCTGCATAATGTTCACTTGCCCCCTCTAGGAAAACAGTTGTGGTATTACCAGGTTTGATTGTTGGTCGACAATAGCTAGAGGCGACTGGAGAAATAATACCGGAAGTGTCTAGATTTGATTGAACTTGAATAAACTGCTCGAAACATGATAAATTTACGATGAAAACAGTGTAAATGGTGCCGGCCAACAAACCAGATTTTGATCTACTTGACTGGCAGTAAAAATATGAACGTTTAGGTTTAGCCGCGGGGAAGATAAAACATATTTTCCAGCTCACAGCCTAAAAGCGTAGGAACTAGTTTTTATTCATAGTCTTACACAGTTATGTTTAATTTACTCTATGTATCGTACAAATGATAATTTAATCTCTACGTAAAAATACTTAGACTTCTTTCTCATAAGCCATTTGAGCTCAGTATCTCTTCAGGGAATCTTAGAGTGGCGTTTATCCTCCCTCTATTCCACAGATAGTACGCATCAGTGCATTTTGCAGAGAACTTTTCTCGTGCCTTTCAACCCAAGTGTAACACAGTGGCGCAGATCAATTCAAAAAACTCAAAATAATTGAAAAAAATTTATGTTTTTCCGCAAAAATGGGCAATAACTTAACAAAAATTTTTGCCGAGTAGTAACTGTAACAAACAACATTGTTGGGTGTTTTGAGCCAGTGTGAATAATTTATTTGTTGGATTTATGTTGAAGACTATCATCCCTTACGGAAAAGTTTGCGCAGCAGCATGAGCAGTTCGTCTGAGGCACCGCCTATAATGATGCTCATTATATACGCGAAGAATCCTGCACTTTGTCCATGGTTAAATGTCGGCATTTTCTGCAAATTAACAAAAAATCTAATTTTCCAACGAGTTTCTCGTCTTTCTGTTTACTCGTAAGATTCCAAGGATTTGGACATTCTTTTAATTTTTAGTGGAATTTCTATTACCTTCACTTCAATTCAAAAGAAAGACTTCAAATTACCAAATAATTAACAAAAAATGTATTAAACTTTTAACCGTTGTAACTTCAAATTCAAGCCCCACCGAAACTTGATATCTCAGGCCTACTAGTTGCTCTACTGGCCGTTATTCCAACAGAAATTTTGTCAGATCTATCCTGGAGGGAGTCGCATATTTGTGGGGCTTGGGGTATTTCGAGTTTATTAGTAATGGAACGTGATAGAATACACATTCTATCACTCTCAATAATATTTGTTACTCCGTAGGAGGTTAATGGGTCTTATCGCGTGTTTACGAACCGATGTGAAATTATTATATGCCTGTAGAGCGATAGACAAGTATGTTGCCTCGAATTGTTTCTAAAACGGCCAAATCATAGGTTAATAAAGACACATATACGACTCGTTATTTACCTGGCGGGGTAATAAAGAAGTCAGCGGCAACTCGTGATCATCCCTGCTTGCGCTTGGTTGCCATGGAGGCCTCATGACGTGATGTGATTATGATCATTTGAATCATCTTATTCTTTTCCGATTTTATTAGTTCTGACAATTTTTGCTTAAAATATGTAAGTTTACTGTAATTTTATCAAATCGAGTAGCGGCAAAAATCGTATATACACTGCGGTTGTGAACGACTTACGTCTTAGATCCCTCAGCTCTGCTCGCTCCGGGATTTAAACTTGAAGTTCGAGACATAATAATGCACTTTACAACCTTGTTGTATAGTGCATTAATAGTTGGCTACATATTTTATTGCGTTTTAGACCATACACATTTTTGTGCCATACATAAGTAAAACTTGAACATAAAGCATCATATGTTTTCCCTTCAAAAGGCAATAGGGGTGTGATTTTCTATAAAAGTTCAATTATTATCGAAGAACCATTACATTAAATCGAGATAGAGTACATGAGTATGTAAAAAGATATACGTTTTTCAAATTTAAAATTAGTACGAGGAGCCTGAAATTTGGTTTTGTATGTTCCATCCTCAGTAGGACATCCAAATCTGTGAGCATTGCCTTGAGCCTTCATAAATTTTTAAAACGCATTGGACGTCCTTATTATATTGTGTTAGTGAACCTTTCTCAAACCTATTTTCTATCAGCATGGTAAACGTCACATAGAGAAAATTCCTGGTGAAACATGCCGAGGGAAGATTTGCAAAGATGACATGTATGTCGCAACTTAATTCATTATTTACAACTGAAATGTTTCAGTGCGGAAGCCGAATTTAAAGCTGAGCTTGGCTGCGACATGCATGCGATAAACTCAACTAGTTTCAAAGCACTTTTGACCAGGAAGTTTGTGATACGCCCATTATTGCGTTATTACGGACTTATGCATCCCTGGTTCTAATTAAGAATTTTGGGTCACTACCAATGCTTTTTATTGTAAAAATTGAGAAGTAAACTTGATGTCCCACCCTCGTTCTTGTAACCGTGATTTCTGTGCATAAAGTGTAAATCTGAGATAAAAAAAAATTTTTGATTGTTCACTCGCTGCAGGGTAGCCAGTGGCGCACGTAGTTCGGCCAATGATACAAAAAGAAAAAATGAAAAATTACTGCAACTGTTATTATTTTGCGTAATCGTTGCGAGGCAACTGTAACAGTTACGTAAAATTACGTTAGTAGCTGCTCATCCACTTGATTAAAAACGTCAAAAATCTTGCGATTCTCGTTTGATTGAGACGTGAATCTTGCCAAAGCTCGTTTTGTATAACAGGGGCATTCAAGAATTTTCGAATAAAAGGCGTTAGAGGTTCTGTTTTGCTTGACTTAAAAAAAAATCCCTTCCTGTTCGGTATGCCTCTGAAGAGCAACGCCATAAACCTGAGTATGTTGTTAATACTATCAGCAGTTATAGTACCCAAAGACTGTGGCTTATCTAATTTGCCAGATACATCAAAGATTTACAAAAAGCCAAGAAGTTTCCGACTTCTCCATTATTATTTTTTTAATGATTGCACCAACATCCCGCTTTTCAGTTAGGAAACCTGTTTGAACATCCTAACATTAATGCATGAGCTTCCACACCTGCTAGAGGGTCTATAAAAGCACGCTCTTCACGGGTGGAGTTTGGTCGTTACATACCTGGATTAATCCAACACTTAGTCCACTAAAAAGCTCCATGGGATTATCAAATGTCATTCCACACACAGTTACACTCAAGTCTTAAGAGACAAATAAGCAAATTTAAGGACTAATATACAAATATAGACGATGATTGTTTAGGTCAGGAACTATCGATTGCAGCTTGTGTATAAGTTAAAATAGGAACATTGCACCGATTCTCGTTTGGTTCTTGGTCACCTCATGCTACAAAAGGGCCTCTATCTGACGAACACACAAGACGTTAGTCGGCTTTTTGGGGGGCAGAATAGGTAATGAGGTATTGTGGTTTCGTTTCACTTTTCGTCGAAATTACACAGCCAACTGGAGGGGCAATTATGAGTTCTATATGTATATACCCTAGAAAAATTATACTACACCGAAATTAACACAGGCTAAAATTATTATTTCAGCCTCAAAACACGCAAGGAAACCCCGACAATCGCGTGATTCAAAGCCCAACTTACAATATGTTAATTTTTAATTATCCGCTGAGACACCCTGTACAAAACCTCGGTCCTAGAAAAGGATATGCCCAACAGATTTGTAAACTAGGCTATTAGGCTCTATTAACTGAGTCGACCATGCTGACTAATTATATAGGGTGGTCCTAATTTTTTTGCATTTGGATTTGCGTGATGGCCATTTTTGCGCCAGATGAAAAATTGTCACTAGGGGACGAGTCGGTAAGAACCGGAGGTAAAGGCAGTTAATTGGAGGCAAATAGCGGAAAATCAAGGCATTATGGATAATTTTTATGGGAACTTAATAATAATTATTGCCGGTTCGCTTACTGGGAAGTAAATAATCTATAGGGGCTAAATCTGTTAAAAGGAAACGTTGCAAAATACTAGGTATTGTTTCAATTAATTCCTATACCTCCTGTAATAAACGCCCAGAAAAACATTCACAATGGCCAATAAACATCCAATTTTACATCTTTTTTACGCATTTTTGCCGTTTACTTACAGAAAAAACTCTTTTTGTAAAGGCCCGAATGTCCCGCTCGTTATAAAAGAAATAACTGTAAAATCCCTAACCCAGGGTAAACAGGGTGCTCTGATGGACCAGCTTTGAACCACTCTCTACGCACCAACAACGTTCAAACAAAAGCCCTCTCTCTAATTCTCTCTGTTAACGCGGTCTAAAAGATTTGAAACTTGCTCTACACCTCCGGCCCCTCCCCCTCCTCACAGAAACCACCACAACACCTCATCACACATTCGGCACTAATTATGAACGTCGTCACTAATTACTCGCCAACTTTTTCGAAAATGGCCGTTTGCGTCGCGACGCCGAACGACGTTGCTTCATGTACAAGACGCCTATATCGCGTCGGGCCCGGCGTCGATTTTTAAGCGCTAGTTCTAAAGGACGCATATTTGCATGCCATCCCCCCCACGCTCACCCTCGCGGAGCCACCTGCCCCAGAGGGGATCGGGGAGCCCCGACGACGTCGACGACGCCGGACGCTCGCGACGGAGCACGTGGTGCTATTTCTGAGCAGGGGGAGGGTTTGTTTGATGGATTTCGGGGATGATGTTGATTTGTTGTGGTGTTGCTCGCGGACACTCAGTATGTTTTATTTAATGACGTGTATGGATAAACTGAGAATTGTTGATGATATAGGTGTTGTCGGTCTAAGATCTTACGAAGAACGATGTAGTAATGTAATATTTATGTAGATAGCTCCTATCTACACTTCGCAATGTGACAAAAACACCCTGTATATTTTCACATTCCACTTTTCAAGTTGCGATTTTAAGAATATTCAAAAACCACTAAAAACAGGCAATTTTTGTTCACACTTTTTCTTTATTCTCAAGCTATTTGAGGTGATGATAAAAAATAAATTTTGATTTTCTTCTAAACATTTAACACATTTTTAATACAATGTTTCGGTTTTCCGCACCATCATCAACTTAAATTTTATAAATACAGAAATTTTTTTAATTACATTTTTAAAAAATATTTTAATATTGTGAATAAAATCCAGTATCGTACTATGTATTAAGCACATCTTTAATCAATGTATAATCAATGTATTTCCTGCCCCAGTTGCATTATTAACTGTAGTTAATCCATTTTCCAATTTTTTTACAAAATTACCATATAGTAAATTTCTTTTACATAAATATTCCAATGCAAATAGATGCTCGTTAACATTTTTTTTGGCATTTTTTGAGCTATAATTCTTTTGAAACCATTTCTCCGAATTTGTACTTTCTTTTGGTGTTGCATTCTTATTCCAAAGAATAAAATGGCGTTTTTGGCTATCACGATTTTTCAGAGTATACAGCGTGTAATCAGAACAGAATCAAAAGTCGAAAAGATTAATCTATCACCATTAGTTTGCAGGAAAACAATTTATGAGTCAGATCTTATGGTTAGTCTCTCTATTTGCTTTTGCTCAGTTTGTTTGTTCGGATTTGTTGGCAGAATTGATTACAATTTTGCAAAAAAACATACCTAAATTTATGTTTTTGGTACATTTTTTCTTTGCATTTTTGTAAACAGTCGGTAGGTTACTCTTCAAAATATCCATTTCACACAAGGAATGACTGAAATTTCTCACAGAGCGTTACACAGATTTTTTCTGTAGAGCAAATTTGAGAATTTTTTCACAAATTTAAATTTGCCCTTTTTTCAAACACCGTGCATATTTATAATTCCTAACTGAACCAGATACGTGGTAGGAGAGCGAACTAACATCAATTTACAAAAAAGTGCAAAGAGCAATAAAAAAAAACAAATAAATTCTTAAAAAATTCTTAATCTTTAAAAATCTACTTAAAAATTATTAAGATAACTTTAATAAATTACTTAAATTAATTTGCACAAACCTGAATTAATATCAATACACTGAAGTGATTTTTTCCATTCACCTTCATTTATTTTTGCACGTAAGGTTTTGAAGGTTCGAATGTTTGTTTTTACTGATCATGTGTTAATCGTTGGTATATAGCAATTTGTTGCTGATGTTTCTACTTGATTATCAATAACAAAAAATATAAATCTTCATTAGCGAACCTGAACTTCATGGAGAAAATTATCACATTGGTTCAGATGAATTAGAAAATCTATTGGCATGTCCAAACTTGCTTCTGTTCAATCTTCAATAACTTTGATAGTACTAAACTTCGTGTCGTGTCATAAAAATCTGACGGTCTCTGACAGTTGTGCCATATGTGTATATTGTCAATGTGATTCCCTGTGGTCTGTGTGTAAGCTTTTTCTGAGTCTTTGCCTGGATACCTACAGACGCGAAATACAAACACTGTTGGATGGATATTTTGTATTAAACAGTACAGAACACTCATACTAATGTCCATATACATTTAATGCCACGAATCAGCCATATTTCAAATTAGTACCCCACTTCTTTCTTGTAGCGAACAAGTGTTCTTTTGGGACATGCAGGATTTGCTTTTGGGAGGTGGCACAATGCGTGTATGGAAAATTACAAGTTTAATGTATTTTTGAGATTTTTGTGTTGTTTTGTGGGAATAATCCGACATTGTAAAAAAAATTAAACGGACAATTATAATTAAAATTTAGGAACTTGATCGTGTTAAGATGCGTTGATATATCTTTTACCTACGTAGTAAAAAGCAATTTAAAGTTTTTTTCGGTTTACTTAAAAAGAATTAATTTCTGAAAATGAGGATATATATCGTATTAATTCATATTTTTTTTACCAATCTAATGGTGCAAAAATTATTGTAGGGTTCCATTTGAAAAAAAAAATTAATTCTTTTCAATTTAAAAATTCTAAATTTAAGTAAATTTATTCAAAAATTTTTGCAAATATTTTTTTAAATCATTTAATTGTTTATAAAAATTTGTAAATTTTCCAGTAGTTTAAAATTTATTTCGTAAACATAATAAAGACGTAGAAAAGTTGTAAAAATCAAAACAAATTAAAAACATTTGAGAATCACTACTATGTTTTATTATAAAACTTATGTTTATTTTCCATAAAAAAAATCATTGTCATTAAAAAAACTGTCATGTTACATTTAAAAAAATCAGGTTCAGAAAATTTTTACAATCTTAGGTTTCTTCTACAAAACAAAAATACAAACTCCAAAACCACATTAAATTTGTGATTTTTCGTTCACAGATTGTGCCAGTCCCCAGGGTCGAACCCTGTGCAGGAACATGTTCTGATGCAGCATTACACGAAGAAAATTAAAATATAAACCTGAAACAATCTGAATTTCATTTGCACCCCTGGTAGAATTCTATTGCATGTGCACGTGTGTTCTGAAATGCTCTTAATTTAAATTATTCTGTACAGAATATGGGTAGTTATTGCCTTGGGCATGCCTCACCTTATTAAATATCCACTATCGTACAATTAACTAAATTGTATTGGAAATGTTTCATGTAAGGACTCGTTCAGGGTTAATCGTGTTTCGAATTCTACCCTTACGTCTTTGAATTCTGAAAAAATTGTTTAATATAGAGTAATTATGTACATACTGGGTATTTTAGAATTAACTGTTTATACACTAGAAGGTAGTCATCAATAGTCATTGAATAAACAAAGGATAACGCCCTGTATATCGAGAATCAATCGAGATTTACCTATGATATATGGGTGAAGGTGGATCATAGTCAAGTATTCTAATTTCTGGTAGCGTATGTGCAGTTAACTCTGAAACATCCTATATGTAGTTATACTCTGGATTGTGTCATACTGGGTTAAAACGTACATCTTAACTGGTACTAGCTATACATATATTAGCTTTTGGGGCTTTTTAGTACGTTAAGAAATTGTGCTTTACATGCATCATGTCTAACATGTACAACGAGACAATTTGAACATTTACTATAGCTATATCTGGGGAATAAAAAAAGATATCACAAATTTCTCGAACTTATTTTTATAATATCGAGAGGGAATCAAATTGGTGCATTAACCAACTCATTCTCACTTACCCCCATCTAACCCCAGTAACTAATGTTAAATGGCAACTTGTGATACCTTATTTTGAAGCTCTCAAAAAATGTTTTTCCATGATACAGTCATTTCAGCTACAGGACATTTCCACAAGTCTACATTTTTTTACTTGTTGCCCTGTATATCGAGGATTTGATATCCGACTCAATATATGAGATAAAGTGACTCTAACAGTTCACTGAATGCAGAATTAGTGGTCATATTGAAGATACAAAAGGTGAGTTGGGCGCACGTTTATCTTGGACACGGTGTATAACATCCACATATATTATACAGGCTGTGAGGAATTTTATGTACATATCAGCTATTTTCTGTGTTCAGGTTAGTTCAGGTTAGCTCGTTTCATGACTTTTTCTTCTTGGTCTCGCTTTACTTTCAATGTATTTCCTAATAGTTCGATTTGGTCTGAAATACGAGCTATGCATGTTATAAAAAAGCCTATTAATTGATCATTTTAAATTCTATAAGAGTAAGATTTTGAACACAGTCTCCTTGACACGGGCTCTATGCCGGCAATGTGACTTTGTCATCAACTACGTTCGAAGATTTCAATTTTCAGACTGCCGATCTAACGACCTCTAACAAAAATTGAATTATTACGAAGGAAATTCAATTTTTCTCTCTCTCTTTATTCTCTCTGCGGTGCCTTCAGCTATTCGTGTACTTTTGTTTTGTTTCTATTTGCTTTTCATTATATAAATTATCAGTTCTTTCCATTATTGTTGATGTTTCTTACATGTATTGCCATACCAAGTCTGTATTGACCTATTCACATCGAAACAGATTTGTTGATTGTAATTTTTAACTATTCAATTTATTATTTGTTTGCAGGTAATTAGTCTTTTTTGCTAGCAATTTAGGAATACTTTTCATTGCCCATATTATTTGGACATTTATGGCCCGGCGTCTTCATAGTGTTAATAGTTTCCCAATTTGTAGCGGTTCTTTTAAAGTTTTTTTTTCATATTTATAGTTCCTCTCCTTATCAGAAGATGTCAGGTGGGTTTACAGCGGGTACCTGTAATTTTTTTAATTTGGAGAACGTTAATATTTGCCTCCTTGGTAGGCTTATGAGATTATATATTTGATGATATTCTATTGAATCAGTTGGGTAATCATCCATCCTTCTTTTTAGAACCTTGACCAGACCGATCATTTTCTTGTTTGCCTTTTTTATTTTAGCAGACTTTGAAGGTACTTCGAGTTCTGCACCCTTTTGGGATACATTTAAGGTTTTTTGTAACTTCGCCAATTGAGTGGTGAAGTAAAAATTAAGGCAAGCTCTAATTGGTTTAGACGTCTGACTGGCTGACCTTTGCTAGTCTGCTGGTAATAGTTCTTCATGTCACGATCACCCTTCCTCATTTTCTCCGCAGTCAGCAGGAGGAGGTTTTTGTGTAAACAACCCTCCAGGAAACGCGGTAGTTATGCCTGATTTTTTATTTAATGTGGAGAAAAATCTAACCCCTTTCTTATCATATCTTTACGGATGTTTCTTTTGGGGAATATTTCGTCTGGATAGTCTTTCTTCTCCCTTTATTTCTTCAAGACAATTTCGTGAGCTCTTGCTGCGTGGCAGCTGCCCCAACTGGTTCGAGAAATTTTGGGCCCTGACATTGGAACAACAGAAAGGCCAACGAACTGGACAAACCCGACGGACATTACTTGACATTTCCAATAGCATAAGAAGTCATTTAACATGTGAGTTATTGTTACCCTTGCAAACTAAGTGCAGCTGGCCGCGTACCCTAGTGAGTTTCAACGATGAGCAGATAATTTACTTACCTGTCATTGACTATTACAGATCAATGATTTTTGCGTTATGTAAATGTCTTGTAGAAGCTTTCATGGACTTTAGGGTTTCTCAAAAATTTCATCCAAGCTCGGCGGCTCATGTCAAGCAATTCATTCACGAACTCGAGGTAAATTTGAGTGAATTTTAAGTTTTGTGTATTACTAAAAATTATCCAAATGAGAGCTAAGAAGAATTTATGATAAATCGTGACAGTCCTTAAGGACATTCTGAGTGCTGCTGTCCAATCTTACTCAAATTATACAAACTCGAAACAATCCTTATCGAATCCAGCAGCATAAGGAGCAGAGGCATCAGCAAAACAGGAATAAAAAACCCCGTTTCGCGATTTTCTCGCAAATTTATCATCTGGCACCCGAGAGAGAACGCCAACCCTAATTAAGCCCCGACCAGACAGAGACGGCCGTACATTTCATTAAGCCACAGACAGAATGAAATTACAAACCCTATAAGAGTGGCTAAGACTAGCGGTGCCTCAGGGACGACTCGTACTCAGCCACCCTCTTCACGAGGGTTAGCTCAGGTTATCAAAACAAAAGTTAGAAAGTGCTCCCCGCACCTTACCCGAGTGAGTTAAGCAAGTTTGTATTGTGAAAAGGAGGTATTTGCACGTAAAGGGTAAGGGAGTGAATAGGGTTGGAATGGGGCCGCCACTGACGAAGGGGCAGTTAAGACAGAGAGCGTTGCTTAATTTCGTGGAGCTGAAAAGAGCGGACGATATGCAAGCTAATTAATCGTAGAGTAATGAGAGCACGGCGCATGCGCCCCCTACGGGGCCAGTCGGGGCGGCGGGATTACATAGTCACTGCCGGAATTGAGATTTCAGACTGAAAAAATATCGAATACATCCGTCGAAAGTGACCTCTGACACGGACGTGACAAGCCATAAGGAGATATTTACTGCCAAGACGGAGATAGACATAAGATATAAATTATTGTGCACGGGCAGTATTTGACATTTAAATTATCGGCTCAATTACGGCCGATTTTATAGTGCATTTTAAACACTCAAGACAACGCAAAAAGTGGTTTATGTTAGTGCTGGAATGTCCATAAAGAGGGCGCGCCTGCTTAATTACGATCGCCGCTCTTAAATCATACATGCCATGCCTGCTAGACCTGACCAAGGCTTTTGACTTTGCATAAATACCCACTTACTAAGTGTCCTCATCAACATGAAGCTCCACAAGAAATCCTATAATCACCAATGTCGGTCAACGAAGCACAGGTACGTCATAAGAACGACGTCCACGTGACACACGTAAACAAATGAAAATCACTCGTCACGATCCACCACGCATCACGCATCGTCTACGTCACGTGACGGCCGCGCGAAACAAGCGACGATCGCTGCAGTTTGCACGGATAACCGCGATGTTCTGTCTGACCACTACGACGTGGCGGCTGACCAACGCGTGCGGGGGTGGGAGGGGGTTGAGGGGGGTGGCGGCCCCGGGGGGTTCTCGGTAATTATTCCCCCGCGGGGGGTCATTGTCTACAAGTCGTTTTGCTGCAGTGGTAATTACCATGGGGGGATAATTGCGTATACTTCAGCCGAAGGTCAAGATGTTTTTAATTATTTTATTTTTATTCCATTTGTTTATATCCCAAATACACGTAGTTCGAAGTTTAATTGTCTAATTGACGAGTATTATGTACAGGAGCGGCGACATGACTGGGACCAACAAAGAAATGGAAAGTCAATGAAAACCTCTGCAAATTCCTAGAAACGTTAAATTCTAGCGTTTTTTAAACACAGGCCCGCAGGTGAGGGGGGCAAGTCTCCCGAGTAAGGAACGCGACAACCAAGGTCAAATGAGATCATAGTATTTTGCACTAGAATCCGTGTTGCCATGGCAACGTGTGTAACTTATACCGCCAGCGAGAATAAACACTACATCTCACAGATCACTTATTATTCCCGCTGACGCTATATGGCCCTATTTAACTTTCAGCCAACAAAGCAGTCATGAACAAACGTGTTTTACCCAGGACCCTTTACGACAGTAAACATAACAACGGAGATAGTAACGTAGGCAATAAACGCTAACACACGCGTTTGTTAGGAATTTCTAACGCACGCGTGGGTTAAGAAAATGACATGAGTGATGGACCCCCGGTGCAATAGTTGCGGATGTGCGTTTCAGGTTCGATCCCACCGGGGTAAACGTTTTTATTTTACTTTTTTATGGTCCATAGTCGTGGAAAAAACTGGTGTACTACCTCGAAAAGAAGTTTCTTAATACAGCATATCCCGCTCATGCGTTAGGAGTTACTTTTTTCTCTTATATAAATAATTATGAAGTAAGTCAGAAGTGTAAACGATTTTTTTAAAATTTAATTAAACGCCATTAAATTAGATTTTTTTGTTTTTACTTCTAATTGTGCACTCCGAAAATGTTACTATAGTTGGTCGTCTCTATGTTAACTGTATTTACTTACAAAACCGAATGACAACCAAGTAATTTTTACCTGGTTAGACTGAAAAAAGTAGTCTTTTTTTAACATTTTTTATAGTCTAGACCGGAAAAGTATCATTTTATTCCCGCAAGTAAAGGGAAAAAAGAAATTCAGGGTAATTCAGAATAACATTAACGTTTAGTTTAATCGAATCGTTCTGTTCTGATGTCGTTTTGTATACTAATTTAGGTGAATCTTAAATTAATTATTTACGTTAATAATTGTTTTTAAAAGTTTAATAAATTAAAACTAAGCCATTTTTCTAAGGTTAACTTAAGTGAATTAATGTAAATATGGTTTAAATAAATTAAGTATATTTTTAAAGTTTTGTGAAGGTCATTAAATTACAATTACTAATGTTAATTACATTTGACTCTCTGTTCAGAACTGTGTATAAAGAGAATTTTAAGAAGAGAAACCTTTTAATAAACTAGGAAAAAATTCTTGGATTTTATGAACTGACCTGGTTTGACCTTGAACTATTTTAATATCTGTTTGGATGACCGAAAATAACTTTATCCTGATTTTTTTCAGTGATTTTGGAGATTAATATTTCGAAATGCTTCACGAATAATCCTCTACATAATCCACAAAGCTATTCTCTCGTCAATTTTCGTAAATTTTAACTAACGACTAGAATTTTCACATCGATTTCAGACTAACCTATCATAGCAATCGCATCCTAAGGATGTCCTTCGTGTGTGACTTCAGTAAGCTTTACGCAATGATTAGCTGCGATAAGTTAGGAAAATATTTTTTCACTAGTAATATTTCCAGTAAATGTGGCAGTTTCATCCCTTGTCCCCAATTCTTTTTTTAACATTTGTACGAGCGTGCACAAAGCGAATTTACCTTCCGCATTGGACAAAAGTTTATTCTAGGACTGATAACGATAGAGTATCTTTTCGGTATTGCATTTGTTAGGTTAGTTCAGGTTAGCAGGTTAGCGCTTGCACCTAAAATAGTGATGGTATCAAAGAGGCAGGTGACTTGCTCCCAGTTGCTTTAGCTCCCGTTAATAATTCAGGTTAGCAGTATTAATTCAATTTTATACACTTCTAGCTGAGACGCCAATATACATTACTTTCAGGAGTTTCACTGAAAGTTTGTGGTGCCATATCTTGGTCTCTGCCTGAAATTAATTATTTATATTTCCGATATCTGAAATGTACATTTGTGAGTTCTTTTCCAGTCTTTCGAAAATTTTATCTTCCTCATTACTAAGCAGTGATGGCGCTGATGGATGTCTGATGAAAAAACAGATTTTAACATACATATGTATTTGAACAATGAGTGTAATGTTACCACGTAGTACAATAGTAAATAGATGTTTACATCTCCGCAAAGGTCAAACAGGATTCTTGCTATTACCTCTCGAAGCTCAACGAACTGAAATCTGTTGAAGAATTTGTTATTGAAAAGACCATGTTTCAATGAACTTCGTTTCTTCTTTAGAAACATTGCATTTCTCTAGAAATGCTTAATATGCTTTCTACTTGGAGACTTTACTTTTATTCCTACGTGAAAATTTTTTTTGCGCACTGCTAAGTTTAAATTCTGAAGTCACAAAAACAATTTGACTGATTCAATTTTGTCAGATTTAGGAAATTAACAAAAATGTTCTTTCTCATTTAAATATATATTTTTTAATAAAATAAATATTAACCCAACGACGGTCAGATTCTATTACCGGCAGCTGGTGAACGACCTCAAACAATGTCATCAAAAGAAAGTTTTTTTAACAAGAGTGCACTGTTGAGGAGTCAAGTGCACTCGGATTTCCTATACTTCTATCTCTTCGAAATCAGCTCTTGCTCTGCATTAACACCAGCAAGACCCATCGCTGACCTTGCCCACAGACAACCGGCAACGTCTTTGACCCACACTTTCAGCCCCTAATTACCATTTCTCTGACACCCATATATAGAAAAGATACAGCACTCCCCCTTCGCAAGAAGTCCATACACGTAAACCCAATCTACGCATCGGTCTTGTACTATAAACATAAACTCCCCAGGCTCATTATAAAACCTGCGAGCGGCGAAATCAAGTAAGCCTCGCAGGAATAACGAATATGGATCCGCCGGATCCCCCCGACGGCCCCCCTCGCTCGGTACCCGGCCTGGTACCACGCGGGTTCTCGCGTTCGCTGTCCTGCTGACGGCGCGGCGATTGGTTCGCTTGGCCCCGCCCCCCGTTCTTGTCACCTACCGGTATGCAAATCGGTCCCCTTTCAGCCTCCCTCTCCCCCCAGACCGAATGCTTTAAAATCCCGGCAGCATCCCGGGTCGCGGGGCCCAGCGGACTTGTTTCACCTTCTGGTGGGCAAAGTTGGAAGTTTCACATGGTATTGTGGACTATGAACGAAGTTTTATTATTGATAACTAACCATCTAACAGAATTCCAAGCTATGTAAGTTTGGCATTTGATGATAAAACCACTCTATTATCAGTATACATTATCTAAGTTGAGGCATGCGGTTATGAAGTTTGTAAAACGAGGGAGAAAATTAAAAAAATATAGTTTTCAATTCTTTCACCTTATTCACTTCTCCATTGTAGCAAAGTAGATGTTTTAGATGAATTGCAAAAAAATATCGCAAGGTGATAGTTCTGTAAAGTGTGCAGGCCAATGAACTATTCCATTATACTCTCTATCAATGCGGCTAAATAAAACACACTAGAAAATAAATTATGAAAATGTTTAGTCTTGCTTGTCTTTCCTTTCTATAGTTGCTACATGTTATTTATACGGTGTCACAAATATAGAAAATGCATCGTATGAGAGTTTTTACATTTTTGAATTCATTTATTTTTTTGTTATTCTATGAGAGTTGTGCTTCAGAAATAATGACAGAAGAGAACCAAGTGGGAAAACCCATGATTATCCTTAGTTTATCGTAAAAATATCTAAATTTGTCATTTATCTTGAATATTTCGAGAAAATCCATGAAAAAAATTGTAGCAAATTGCGTTTTTCTAGTATTCTTTATTCTTACATTTTTGAGATAACGTTTTTAAGATCCTAAGCTCCCTAAGAGAAAAGTACTTTTTCTTAGTAAACTTTGCAAAAATAAGCTTTTTTATAAACAAATTAAAACTGGATCATAATTTTGAATAAAGTGAGTCACAATCATGTTCATTAAGCTTTTTAGGATCGAGTCTTCGACTCACCACACTAAAACAATTCCAATGAACTAAGCAATTTTGTTTTAATAGGTACGCCTCTGGAATACAAGCCTAATTATGACTCACCCTGTATAGATAATAATATATGGATAACAAAATCATATAGAGCAGAAAGGCCAAATGGTCGATAAACTTTTTCTCCGGAAATAAAGATTGTATAGGATAGAGTTTAGCTAATAGTGATGGTTTCAAGACAACAATAACTGCTTAATAAATTAATTTTTAACACGCATGTATTATAATCGATGATTATAGCATGCTGCAAGAATTATAAAACGGCATTTATCATTCAAATATCTGTCTGTTAAAGAGTACAGAAATATCAATTCCGGAATTTCTAACAGCAATCACACATTTTTAACACTTCTTGGCAGTTTTAAAGCACCAATTAGTTATGATATCGATGCTTTTACAATAAAAAGTATTGTTTCATGTAGCTGTGAAAAGGCTTTAAAGCCTGTGCAACTTACAAAACACTTCGCAGCACGTTATGCTTTACAATAAATATTATTTATGATCAATCATTCACAATAAATATGAATTCATATTTGTATTATCATGGAACTGTTACGAGTATAAGATAACTATAAATCGTGTTTAAACTGTTTTTTTCCATTGCTGAGGGAAACCATTGAACCAAGCCCATTGGTTGGAACCAATGGACACCAGTAATGAAGGAGAGACGGTATTATGGTTGGCTTCTTCATTACCTCGCTAGGTAAATAACTACCCATATATGTGCTATAACTGACCTGTTCCTCAGCCGTTTATCTCAAACTCTTCGTAAGATATAACTCGATTGTGCAAAATGTCTCACATTTCGAACGTCATTATCTCAAAAACAGATGAAAATCATAATATGCTATACTAGGCGAAAAATGGTCAGACTTTTTAGACTATTCAAAAAATATCAATTGGCAACTCTGTACTAGTAAAACTATCCAAGTAGGATAAAATATGGCTTATATACGAGCGTCCAGCAGATGAGAGATTTTTTTTTGATTGTTTAAAATTTCCTAACGGAGGTGCCGCCTGAATCGCTCTATATATATAAGATCTCTCTATCAAGGTTAAATATAAAATAAATCAGTTAGCAAGCAGATAAATTTAATCTACTGAATGGTGGTATAGTCAGGAGCGTCATGACAGTCGAATATAAAGTATTTATCTATGTCTCCAATTTATAATTAATAAAGTCAGGTGTTCCAATGTGGTACATATTTTTTATAAAATCTGTCTCAACACGTCATAGTTTCATCAATCTGTAAGGACAGTAATTGGTGTTTCATTTTAATCAAGAAGAGCAAAAAGCGGAATATTGACCAAAAATCAATAAGTGAACACTGATATCCTATCATCAGTTAAGTTTTTCAAAATCATCCTATGCTTTTTAAATATGTGGCCAAGCTTTAAGGAATTTTTCTTTTGATGATTCTAAAACAAAAAATTTAAATATATATAAGTCCGATAATGTTTCGTTCTCAAGCTACAGGATATCAAACTTTTTTTTTATCATCACATATTAAAACAAAAAATCAAAAAAACGCAAACAAATATGACATTGGTGGTAGTTTTTAATTAAGAACAAAAGAGTCTTTTAAGCTGGAAATTGTTTCTCTTCTTTTGCAGGGGCGTGCACAGGGGTAATGCCGGAAATTTAAGAAAAATCAAACGACAAAAACGCTTTATTAAAACTATATTTAAACAAATGGTAGGCAATTTTTTTAATAAAGAAAACATTTAACAATAACACGAAACTTAAAATAATTGCTGAAAATGTCCTCCTTCAACTTCAATGTAAGCATTAGCTCGTCTTAACATCGATCGCCGAACACATTGAATTATTCCCGGCGTATATCTTATCTGATTACATGAATCCCGTATCCGTTGGTTAATTCTTCTTCAGTGTTGACCGGCGTTCTATAAACGAAGGGCTTTATATGCCCCCAAGGGAAGGAGTCTAACGGATTTAAATCCGGTCACCTGGGTGGCCATGACTGTGATTAACGCAAAAATTATATAAATTTTAAAACAGTCAGCTGCATATATATAACATTTTAAAAGCCATAAATAACACTGCCAAATTTCAGCAAAATTGGCTATAGGATTATTAAGATTTTTACGAAAAAACGATTTTTTGAGAAAAGTTTGACAACCTGTATCTTAAGAACGAAGCATTACCGGACCTATGTTTATATAAACTTTTTGTTTTAGAATCTCCCAAAGAATCGCCCCTTGAAGCTTGGCCGCGTACTCAAATAACACCCTGTATATGTCGTATATACATACGTACATTCATACAACGCAAAGGAATGAAAAGAAATTACATTGGAAAATGCTCCAACAGAGTGGTTGGGGGGGAAACGAAAGGGGGATTGTCTTGTTTGTCTTATAGAGCCAAGAGGGTTAAGAATGGTCCAGTTGAGACGATTGTTTTTCCATGTTGCCTGAGTTTGTTGCAGTCTTTCACAAGTACAATCTTATCATATAGTCATAGGTCGTGGTGTCTTATCTTTGTAACGAGTCTTGATGCAATCTGTTCAGTTGTTTGTCTGTATTATTTGTGTTGAGCATTGATATTTCTCCGTTGCATTTTTTTTTCAGTATATTATTTATTATTTTTCCATTCAGTATGTGTCTGAAAATGGTCTTCCATATTTGGAATTCAACCAGCCAACTAAATGGATTAACAGCTCTTTGACCCTATAGAGTTAATTGCCAATTAACTCACATTCATATTTTTATGGCGTAAGACTATTTCACATATGTAGTGTTTTTCTCTATATTTCAACGTCCCGACGTATAAATCTCGAAAAGGAATTTATTTTTTCCACAAATTATAAAAAATATCATTAACTGTTTAGATCTATCTATATCTATACATGTGTAACATTCAGCGTAGATTCTCCTTGGATCTCGTGCCAAATTATTTGTCAGTCGGAATAACAGCAATTAAACATTTCGGATATAATAAACGGTTTTGAAAAAATACCAGGGACAACATATTTAACACGGTTTTTAGACCCAGTTTATGTGTGTGTTGTCACTTGGTGTATGCACTCCTTAAGCATTGGTACCGTGAACTACAGGCTCGTTGTAACGAGTAGTGTAAAACCTTCGCAGTTTCCGTAAACGATCATTTTATTATCTCTTGTCATACGATTAACTTCCCTAAAATAATTTCTTTAACATGAACCAATCCAGAATAGACGAACTGACCACTACAAGTTTAATATTGGGGCTAGATGTTAGGGCTGATTAAGTCAAGGTGCCTATTTTTGATAAGGAAAGAACCATCGAGCTTTACTGAAATAACACTCCAGTTTGTTTAAAAAATCAAAATCCGCAAATAATCTCTTTATGTTTTTCCAATAAAGATTGAATTCACGCCCATTTAGGCCTAGGTAGTAGACTAGGTGTACCGAGCTCCGAGATAAGGCAGTCCGTACACAATTTTTAAAGTTCTTAGTTGGTTGAAACTCCGTCATAGCAAATTTCACAGAGGAATACAGCTGGAACTAATGATGGTTAGATCAGGCTAGTTCGAACCAAAACTTCGAATTCAAGCCCGTTTAAGGAATAGGTAGTATACGGGGCGTTCGAGGCATGCCCCGTTAAAGCAATCCATACATAATTTTTAAGGGGCTTAGTTGTTTGGATCTCTTTTATAGCAACAGCAAGATTTAGTTAGAACTAGGAATGGTCAGTTTGAATCAAAACATGGAGTGCTCTGCTAATGTTGGTGATGGTGTTGTGTGAAAATTACTGATGGGATGCATTATGGAAGACAAGAATATCTCAAAACGAGGAGAGCTGGCACAATGGAGGGTAGCAACCCACATTTTGGCTGTTATCAAACACATTTTGAAATAAGTATGTAGGAGAAACAAATGTTGGAATAACGGGAAAAAGTAACGGGAATTATAGAAGTTTCCTCTACTAGCCATATGTCCTTTATACTCGATATTGACAATAAGCATTTTTGACTATATTTGTCATCCTCAAACAATGAATTGGGATAAAATAAAACGCTGATAAACAACAAATGATTCTTCTCTGAGAATTATAAAGAAAGATACCGATTAATCAATTTTTATAAATTTCGCAAAATGTATTTGCGTATATTCACAAAATGTCTAAATCTGTTTTTGTCGACTACGTGTGATCAACCGCCCACTGTCCTTCGCTGGAATGTACAGGGCTACGAACGCGAGATGAAAGAGATGGACCGCTAATGAGGGTTGCAATGCGAAAGAGCAAGACAGGGAGAGAGGGAGAGAGAGAGAGAGAGAGAGAAACAGAGGCCTCCCTGGCCCTAGGATATGTATATGAGACTGATTGGGGAGCTGTTGGGGAGTTCGAGACGTATGTGTGTATATGTGTGTGTAGGGGATGAATTAGAATTTTTTGGGGGTTCGAAGTGGAGCAAAGGAGTTGATACTTTAAAGCGGAAACGTTTAATTGTCCCCATTTCTCTCCCCATTTGCGGAGACAAAGAAAGTTTTTCCCTGCTTTTAATCAAGGAGAATCATCAACGGGAATGAGGGGAATTAGTCACATGTGCGCTGATGAGATTACTGCCTTCTTGCCCTTATTCTGTCCCACATACATAATAACAGAAAAATATTTGCCTTTTAAAAAGCCGTTCCCATGCATATCCCATTGATGGGACATCTTTGGTCATTGTGTAAGCTTTGTGAAACGAATTTAGAGGAAATCGCAAATTATCCCTGAAAACCCTCAGAATTAATCCGGCTGGTAAATTGGAACTTCGACGTGAAAGAATCGGTCATATGTAGTTAAATTTGCACCCCTATATGAAGAATGCACCATTTGGACACCTGAGGATGGCTTTGGCTTCGTTTACACTGGAGGTCCATGTAGGATGACTTGTAGAACTCCACAGTAAGGGGACTGCAAATAGTATTTTCTATATAGTTCAGGTTAGTTTTTTGGGTTGGATGCGCCTAGAAAGTGCCCACGATCTTTTCAAGGCGTTTTTTCTTAGTTTTGTAAGCTGATCGGGTAAGGTAATATTGCGGGTCGGCTTGCAAAAAATGTATTGCGAATGCTGAAGTAATATACAATTTTCACAACACTGCACCATCGGGTCGCAGATCCAATTTTGAAGAAAAAGAAGCCAAGTGACAAGTTTTGATTTCTCTCTATTTCTAAGAAGAGTTCTAATTTTGAGATATTCAAGAGGGAGTTTTTTTTTCGGTTTTGAATTATATACTTCAGTTAGCCAACAGAACATAAATACAGGTTATCTCTAAAAGTTCTGTACAAAATTCTATTACAGATTTTTAAGGCGCAAACATGAGGAATTTTCCCAATTTACGTTTGTCTAAAAAGGAACCGTTTTTAAAATACAGGAGGTCGAAGTGAAAATGAAAAAAAAATTTATTACTTCATTTGTGATAATGTCGGGGAATTTTTAGGGACGAGAAATCAGAACTCATTTACATTTTCAATGCACATTGTAGAGGACGCTGTTAGCACTAGGTTCACTTTAAAGCAGCAGACATTTTTTATCACACGGTATAAAATGTATTTACGTCTAAAGCGTTTTAGTTAGTTACAAGTTCCCAAGCTCGCTACATGTCTCGAAAAATAACTTTAAAGTACATATTTATTCGTACAGTTGAAAAAAAAATCAAAATATTCAGTGAATTTTCAATTTTTATTATTTTTTAAATTATGTTTTAATTTGACCATATCAATTTTTTATTATATATTTTACTGTACTGTACGAATGTACTTTAAAGTTATTTTTCATGATACGCAGCGAACTTCAAACTTCAAGTATTTCAAGATTGAACGCCCGTAAGGATGTGTACCAAGATATTTTTTTTTCATAAAATTTAGAGGAAAACACAAATTTAGTCATAAATAAATTTTATACCGGATGTTAAAAAAGTTATGCCCCTTAAACAGAGTTCAACTGGCGCTGACGGCACTCTTTAAAATGTGCATCGAGAATGTGAACGGATTCTGATTTCTCGCTCCTAAAAACTCTACGATGCGCCATTTTGTTTAGACAGTACCATTACAATCGGAGTAATAAATGTTTTTCCCTTTTTTTAATTTTCACTTTGTCGTCTTGTTTTTTTAAACCCTTCACTTTCGGACTAAGGTGAACTGAGTTAAATCGTCCTGTTTCTCCTCAGAAATCTGTGGAAGAATTTTGCACAGGCCATTTAGCCACACCCTCTACAACCACAAAAACACGATAATGATAGCTAATAATCAAACCGCAATGGAGTGGCTATAACGTTTTCGACTTAGAAAAAAATTGCCACATATGTTCGGGAAGTTTTGCGTTTAGATAGCAACTGCGTGCGGTAAAACAATTTTACCGCACTTTCAAAGCAAAAACATGTTTCTGATAAACATTGGTTTACATGCAAAATTTGTTTTTAAGTTTCCTCAGTGAGACTAACCCCCCAAGTAAACCCACTCAGTCACACACACATGCACCCCACAGTGCAAATGACAACATACAACATTTCAACCCAGCTATCGCTTTCAAACAAATACCGTTCCGGACAAAACTCACTTGGACAACTTTGGTTACATGCAACCATACGAACTGGAGCAGGTCGATAGCTCGGGAAATGATTCCCAAAACTGAACTGGACTACACTAACATGGTAGTGTGATAGACGTACGAGGCTACCTAATGTCCAAATGGGACTGATTTCGGTCAGGTAGACGGGATAAACAAAAGACTGTCGTGACTGTGGGAAAAATTGTCACCCATGGGATGATGATTATTGGAAAGGTCATTAACGGACGTTTGCGAGAGCCCTTTGTGAATATGATTTCTGGACGATAATGAATAAGGCTGGTGATTAATGGAGGTAAGTTTTTGGACATTTTGAGGGATCCGTTGGTAATGCTTTATGAGAGATTTCTCATAAACTGTGTACAAACGAGTGCTCAAAGAACAAGAGAACCAGTAATTCCGGTTCATCCCTATTGTTTTCAGCGACTCTGGCCACACTCGGGCATATATGTATATGAATATTCGGGCATGAATATGACTATTCAGGTTTTTTTGTTCTAGCCTCCCCTTGAGGCGATTTTTACTTTTAATCGTTTGTTGTAACGGATTCACCCCTAGTTAGAGACCATAATTAAGCTGTAGCCCTTTTGGGAAGTTTGTCCTCTAGCAAAGGGCATTTGTCTAACGGACTTTGCCAGTTTTTATGAAGCGTTGACGCAATGGGCGACTAATTAAAAGCGATGGACTCATTAGGATTTTTGGGCTAATGCCAAATTGCCTATTTACCGCAAACCGAGATTAATATTTGTATTTTTGCTTGGTGATGCTATAAAATATAGTGCAGGAGGTTTTTTGGCAGCTTGAGACAATTCCGCGTATTTACGTTCCTTTCCGAAAAATGACCGGGTACGACTTGTGGTCATTATGCATCGGGTATTGTGTGTCATTAACAACGCAACTTTCTTAGATTATTATTCATTTCAATTCGGAGTTTTTCTATTTATATTTATGCCTCGAAGCTCGAAAACATTTTCCGGGGATTTATTATTAAAACTCCGCATTAAAATGCTCAGACCTATTTTTTCTTTGCCAAGAATTAATTTATGCATCTCCTGATAACTTTTTTTTTATTTTTAGGTTTATTTCAACGATGTCTTTTGTCGTAAAAGTTTCCGCCAAAAAGGTAAATGCTTCTCAATTTTGCGAAAAACTAAATTTTCCTCTACCCTTTGGACTCTTCTAGTTATAGTATACAAATTTGAACGTTATAAATCTTTGAAAGGTGGACTAACTTGTGCACTTAAACTTTCATAAAATGTGCCAAGAAAGAGTTATAGAATTATTTATTGTGTGAGCTGTAGCCATTATTTCATTACAACGTCTTCATCTATTTTTGACTGAATGTGTTAAAATGCATAATTGTTGTTATTATTTTATCGTTTAAGTATTTGGGCTAGTTCGGGTTAATAATAACGGCATTCGAGTAATATTTACCGCATTATAATTTCTCTCACCTTTCTTCCTAACAACAAATTTTTTCCGCCACTCTATAAGAGTATAGTGACTTTATATCTACTTACAAACATGTGCCAAGGCCTATTACTCGGTACAGTGCAGCAAATGCTATCGAACGTGATATAATCTGTATTCTATCACGCTCCGTAAGTAATAAACACGAATACCTCAAGCCCCCGTAACTATATATCTCTCTCTCGAATGGGCCTAAGAAAATTTCCGTATGCATAATGGCCGCAACAGTATTTACTAGGCCTTAAATATTCAATTTCAGTACGCCTTGAATTTAAAGTTTTCCTGGCAGCAATCGCGAAACGTTAAAATATTATAAACTTTAGTTATTAATCATTTAGTGATTTAAAAGCAAATGTCTTAGAAGTTCTCTTAAAAATGAATTGGTTAAATCAGTAGCGTGGAAGTAAACCAGGTGACGAGAAAGTCCTTGGAAAATCAGGAAAAGTTCACATACTTATGGCCTGTTTATGCACTGGGATTTGGCGTTTAAAAGTAAACAGCAGTGACCTCTTTCAACAGAATTGTTTATATGGGTTTTTTAGCTAATTTGCAAAAGATAAAGATGTTCAATTGCGGCAAAATTTAGCATTATATTCACATACATATAATGCGCATCATTCCCTAAGAAGAATTGCGCCACTCCCTTCGCCCGTGACGCAAACTTCTAGATGAGGGGATGATGGTCATCATTATAAGATCGTCCACCGTTATTTTGTTGAATTTTCAAATATCATGCTGGTTTTATTGCAGAATCAGGTTCCATGTAGTGTATAACATTTAAATATTTTTTAGATATTCTCAAAGTGGCATTTTACGTGCGCTCAATTTTATAAACATTTTATGGTTATTTCAAAAGGAAAAATTACCACTTTTAAGAAACCTAAACAGCTTAAATGTATATTTGCACCATTGTTGTGCCACATAAGGGTGAGACGAACAGTGACAATTTTTCAGCTTCACTCTATAACTTGGACACAAAGTGACTTGTAATTGGTCACTTAACATAATTGTTGTTCATTGAAATAGGCTGATATAAAAGGGGATTCGATAAATCCAACGGTGAAACGGTTAGTGTTTTGGGAAATAGGGAGAAGAGAGGCTCAAATAAACGATTTTGAAAAACTGAAGGACAAGGAGAATAAGAAAACATTATATTATCTTTGCTTTGTATCAATATACTTTATGTAGGGTGGCTAAATGCAGTTTTAACTTAACCGAGCAATGGTGATCATTACTATTAAATAATAATTAACCTGGATTCTCGATAATAGGAATTAGGAAAGTGGTGGTGAAAACCTATAAAACTGTAAAAGGAAATTGTAACAAGAAATTGATTTTGGAGAGTTGTAGGTTCACAATATTGAAAAATATTCAGGATGTTTCATAGAAGAAAAAAATCCGGAAGTTTTCAAAAAAGAATCATGTCAGAAAAGAGCATATAAAAGTGCTCATTCTCTACTGCTTTTTAGAGGAAGTTATTGTTACATTACTTAAAAACTAAGAAGAATCCAAAGGTATAAGAATGTTTGATTGTTATAGCTAAATTATATTTAGTGAAGAGTAAATTTTAAAAAAATCGTAAAATACAGATAATGTTAGATACGAAAAAGTGCAGTTTAAGGTTCGCAAATTAAATTAAACGGAAGCAATATTTCTATTTTTCGAAACCATGCCATATACAGCTTCAAATTACTCGAAAGCTCAAGAAGACAGCTGTAGGAAATTGGGAAAGTGGTATTAGGAAAATATTTCATCTTACTGGAAGATGAAATTCTAGTCAACACTGATGGAGAAGTTTTTATGCGAAAGAACATGACTGTTGGAAAAGTTAGTGGCAAGTCTGCAGGAGAACATAAGCGCTGAATTAGAAATGGGAAGAGGTCCGAACAGTGAAAAATAAATAAATAAATAAAACTAAAGAGAAACATGTAAAACTAAAATTATAAATTATTGTTAAAATTAAAATTTTTCCAATGTTGACTGGTAATTTACCGGACACATCTGTGGTATTTTTTTCGTAGGGCCTTGACGCCCCCATTTTGGTAATCTAATATGATCATTTTCTCTATGACTTGCTTGGAAACTTTTTATCATTAATCTTCATCTTGCGCTGGTCCTAGTCTCCTCTGGATGTCGAATTTTTCAGGCATCACTAACAAGCTTTTAGCGTCTCAGAGGCGTGAGGAAAAATTGTGGGTTAGTTCAAGTTAGTTCCGGCTTATTCAGGTTGGTTCCAAGTTAGTTGAGGACTTAATTGGGGTTAGTTCAGTTTAATCGAGCCTACTTCCGGTTGTGGCTCAGTATAGTTCAGGTTAGTTCAGGATAGTTCAGTTTGGGAAGATCACCCTCTTCCCTCTGAAGTGATGGCTAGCAGCGGTGCTGAGGGGATCAAGGGTGAAGAGGGGAAGTTTTTAGTGGGTAGGTGCTCCCATCAGAGGTGAATTCCACATAACCTGGTCGCCCGACCAACAGACTGGGTACCTATGAAGGTTTTCCTCCTCTACAAAAAAAAAGGATAGTTCAATTTAGTTGAGGTTGGGTCCGATTAGCTCAGTTTAGTTGCGGTTAGTTTCGGTTAGTTCAGGTTAGTCGGGGTTAGGTCCGGTTAGTTCAGGTTAGTTCCGGTTAGTTTTCTAAACTAAGTCTTCAGACAATGCCGCGCATTAGGACCAAGAACAAAGCAGGTGCACCTATAACTTTTACATCCGAGTAGGTTTGTAATGTTACTCAACTGAGGCGTATGTGAACTGTAATTTTTATGTTTGCGGCTATATTTAGTAAAATATGAAGGCTCCGATCCGTCAATACTAATTGCGCATAACCCTACAGCGTCGGGGCAGCTAAAAGCGCGATTTCGAAACTCACGAACGACCGAACGATAATTACCGGCTCTAATTATCGAGTGTGGGCTGTGTAATTACGCCTTGCGTGCCTGTCCGGCGATTAAAACATAAATTCTAAAAAAGAACAAAAATGGGAATTAAAATAGCCCCCAGTTGAGTTTATATCGATATATGGATTTTTTCTTTTTTATTCCCCTGGAAGTAGCCCCGGCCCTGCACTGAAAACACACAGTCGTTAGCACTTCTTCTTAACCTTAGAAAATGGGCCTGCCCGTCCATCTGTAATAGCCAAACACCTGGGCTGATTTGCATCATAATGGGTGCTGCAGGCTTAAATCAGTTGAGATCGGGGTCCGTTTTGTTTTGTCCCTTGCTTATTTGCTTGACCACTGGCCTTGGGTGCGTGTAATTACTCGTGCAGGGGTTTTGATGACAATTATGCGAATTGCGAATCGCACAGAGGGCCAATTTACATAAAAAAGGAATAAAATTAATGCAGCAATCTAATGCGGGTTTTTTGTTACGTGCAGAGTTAATGGAGGGCAGTGATTGGTCGCCCATGAGCGTTCAATATATTAATTGCCATTAGAGCTCGCTGGTCCCTCTATAGCAACCTTCCATTTGCAAATTATTAATATTACGAAGTATTGACTAAACTTTGCCTGATGGTTATTAAACGACGATTAAAAGCAAATGCAGTTTTGTAATTTTTACGAAAAGGGGAAGACTAATTTTTAATATTTGCCGGGAACATGCGAAAGTCCCATTACAAATTTAAAAACTGTAACTAACCACGAAGAATGTAGGCTGGTACCTATTCGTTTGCGAAGACAATCGGCACAAATATTTCCTTTCGTTTATTTCAGTGGCGTAGTCGCCCCCATCTTTGGGCCATTCTTGACACGGATTTGCCCACTCCGAACCATCAGCTTAAATCCTGATTCGCTCATTTGGTAAATTCGTCATTGTCCCAAATAGTTTGCGATGTATCAGGCTTTTGTGAAAGTTATTTGCAAACAAACCAACCTGCCATAAAAATGAGGATGAGCGGGAATCTAAAGTTGAGATTTGAGGGTGACTTAAGAGGGTTCACTAAAGCACGAAAAAGTCTAAATGCATGAGAGTACGTCTTAGTTTGACTAAAGTTAGAAGACTTTCGACAAATTATCCCGAAACTATCATTTATCAAATTATCATCGACGATCTGTCTATCCAAAAATAACTCAGTCGTTCAAAATCATTAAAATGTGTGCCGGTGGCGCGTCTCAAATGAACATTCTGAGGTTTTCTAACTTTCACCTGAACTAACCCGAATTCATTTTATTATATAGCGTGTTTTTCTCAATCCGGAGACGTTCGTTATGATCGCGAATAAACCGAACGAAAAAACTCCAATCTCTTTTTTAACAAATAAAATTCCTTAAAAATGATCTTCGACGTTTCGGACGTGTGGTCACCTCCTCAGCTTCTTTATTACACATATGTGAATAGTCTGCAAAATGGATCAATCCGTTCTAATCGTAAGAAAAATGATGTGTTTTGCTCGGCAAAAGCTCAAGTTTACTGCCTTAATTTGCTCCATAACGGCGTCTTGGACTCGGCTACGAACTTAGCTGCGGCGTTAAATTCGCTGCTTTTTGGCCTTGTGAAACAAATAACTATTTAAGCTCTTTTCAATTTGGTCAAACTCGAACAGTTTTAATATCAATATTTTACATCGTACAACGGGATTACCTTTAACTGCTGTGTAATTTTGGACAATTAGCTGAAATTTTAGTTTTTGTTTCACAAAAGTCGCATTTTTAAATAATTTAAAAGCATATTAGAATAACATAATTATGCTTCAACCAAACTCTTGGCTAATGTTCCCAATTCCGACATTGCAATGAGCTATTTTACCCGTCAAATTTATACAAAGTATCTTAGGAGCTCAACCAAGAGGATAGTCATCATAAAAGATATGCGGTCGGTTAAATTTGGGTAAAGTTATTTGAAATTCAAGAGTATGCCCTTTCAAAATTCGAAAAAATTTGTTTACGAAATGCCTTTCTTAGGTGAAGAAAAAAGAGATCCAGAAAGATACCATCCAGTGCAAAATTGTTTTCTTTTCCTTTGTTGGGGTAGATAACATTTGCTTCAACGACTTAAACAAAGTTTGGTTCCAACACACATTCTCTCCCACATAACGCTGGAAGAGAAGCCGATTATTTGTCTGAAATATTTCCCAGTAGAATCGTTTCAAACAATAGAAATATGTATGCGTTGGCCGGCATGTCCACCAGATCTTTCCCCATTAGATTATCATTTATTGGAAACAATGCAAAATCTCATTTATAAATTGGTACCTGCCGACATGAATGACTTGTGAAGGAGCATAAATTTAAGGATCAAAATCAGAAAAACGGGAGCTGTAAGACCAATCCAGAATTTAAAAAGACGGAAAGAGCTGTTGTAGGAAAGGGAGGGAATTCCTTTGAGTTCTTCTTATAATTTCTTTCATTTACTTGTTTTTCATTTTGCTATTTTCAAGGTACTTTTTAAAATTATTCACTAGTTTGTATGATATAAATTCGTTCTGCAGTTTTCAACAGTATTCTAATATTCCCGAAATTACGATATCACAAAGTTTCTTAGATATCAGGGGCGTAATTAACATCAACTTCCCGTAAGCAATAACGAAATCTTCCAGCTTCCTGGGTAACAGGCTGAATGAAGACCAGGCCAGAAGAAATCGACCGCTTTCTATAATGAATTAATTCCCATTGTCGCCGAGACAGGGTGGGAAACGGGTGGCCCCCTCGTGGCCCGACGATGTCCTTCTAATCTAAGACTTCATTAGTTACAGGAACAAGACCGATAGCGCTCTGGATAAGTGAATTAATTAAACCGCGTCCGTCCGATTTATTCCTGTGGCCGCTATTCCGGCCTTAATTCTTTTAATTCTGTCCCTGTCCGATGCCAACCCAGCACAGGACCGGATCTGGAACTCATATATCTGGCATAAGCAAATAAGACTAACTTTCTTTCAGTGAGTAAACCTTCTCCTTTAGTAGCTCGAACTGACCTAAGAGACTGCACCCCAAAATGTCATACAATGTAGCACCATACGGGCGTTACCTTGATTTGTTTTTTCAAAGGGGAAGCATGGAAGAGCGGTATCTCACTTTAAAGGTCTCTAAGGAAAAATCAAGAGTACATGCCCCAATTTTGAATAAGATATTAACCATTAATATACGCCTCCTGAACGAGGTACTTCATTATTGCAGGCCTGTGTCCTTTAATACGCCATTAAACGTATTCCAGACTCAGCGGCCCCTGATTGCTTAATCGAAACTGAAATTAAAACTGTTAATCAAGGTCAATCATTTAAAAATTATTTGAGACTAACTAAGTACGCCACTGTCCCTGAGCCATCCACGAAAGTAGGTACTAAATTAAGCTTTTAAAGAATAATTGTGGAAACGGGTTTATGCGTAATAAAATCAGTGGTGTAGTTTCTACGTAAAGCGAACAAATCGGGACCTTGAAGAATATGATCAATAATAACTGAACAACATTTTTCAGATATCCGGATTTTAGAAGGTGAAATCAGTAGCGTAGTTAAAAAAAAATGGAAGTAAAAGCAGAATTGTTTTTTTCACTTTTGTAAAAAAAATTAGTTCGAGCTTGATCCCTTAAGAGTGGACCCACTGAATTCCGGATTTTACAATAGGTATAAGACCGAAGCGAAATAACTTTCGATATGAACATAGACACAGGAATTGCTTGTTACGAATAAACAGGACAAAATTAATCATTGCTTTACCATCTAGCAATTTGCTGAGAAAAGTTTCTGATGCATTCTAAAATTGAATATTAGAAAACGAATAATATCCCCCCCCCCTCTCTGACTTTCCTACATAACGTGTTCATTTTTTGACCTCAAATTTAATTCCTTGTTCAGTTAACGAAATTTTTTGAACTTTTTTTTCTTGTCTGCCCAGTCTCCAATCCCTATCCGTCTGTCCGGTCCTTTCCGATTCTGAAATGCATGCTGGTCTCGTAGAATTGGTGTGTAGATTTGCATGTTTTTAAGGGCTTTCAAAGGAACACGACACACTCCGAGTTACGATTATACGGTTTCTTGATCAAATCCCTCACAAACGTACCGGAATTTAGATAGAAAATACAGGTAACACCTCAATTTTCCGTATTTAAGTTCATCCAAGTAATTTTGCGGGTCTTTACATACGAAACGTTAGAGACTAAAGTTAAATGATTTTACTGCTTTTACGTATAAGGTTCGGGTCTTTATTATGCGAAATTACTTTGTAGCGCAATAACGTCCGAAAATGCATCAGACAACTATCAAAAGCTGAAATTTCATACATCCATCAAGTTTTTGCTGCTTCTGGACCGCATTTTCAGCAAACGGTGAGACAAAGTCAAGTAAATGCAAAAGTAAAACGAATTTGAATGCAGTGATGTGATGACAGTCTCAGAGGGATCGAAAAATCGTATAAAATAATACAGCTGATGATGGAAGCGCAAAGTCGAAACGTCAGGTACCGATTTTAATTCGATTGTTTACTAGATGATGAAAAGTAGCGCATTTAAATGGGTCCGAATGTGGTAAAAACAACTGCAACCACCACAGGGAGTTTTCTTAACTTAGACTAATGTCGCAAAATTGCCACCATTTAAGCGATTTTCCCACATCCCAATGGCGACCCTTGATTTTGCTACACCCTGTATATGACGTGCTCCATAAACATGTCGACAAACTTTCAGGAAATGTAGAGGTCATAAAAACAAATATTTAGATCGGATAAAGTTAGGTCAGAAATTGGGTTGTTCCCTAGATACAGAGTGTTTAATTATTTTTGAATATTTTATATATTTCAAAAACAGTTTAGGAGAAAGACACAAATTTACATGCATGTGCATGTCCTGGAGTGGGCAGAATAGTTCCACCTACCGCATCGGCGTCCTTGTCGGAATGTTTATGAAAGACCCTGTATATACAGTGACCAACAGAAAGTACGCAGCATATAGGATTTTTTTATTTTTAGTTTTTCTGAAAATACAAATAATATTATTTATGTTTTTTAATCCTTTTTGAAAAGAAACTAGGATATAAAAAATGTGTTTTATTTTTTATACGGAGTAAATAATAAAAAATTATAATAGAAATTTAAAAGTTCGTGGTTCGGCTCGTCTTTTAATACTCAAGAACTTATCGTAACAGTTGTGCCTTCTAAAATTACGAATAAAGGTACTTTACTGATGAGCCATTTTCATAATTTTCGAATCTCCCCCATATGAAATTAGTTACATAAATTTTGTAGAGTACGTTTTGTGTTTGCAGGCACGCACAAACTTTTACCAAGAATAAAATTTTCTGATAAATTCAAATAAGAAAAACGTCCCATATGGTGCGTACTTTCCGCTGGTCACTGTATTAAATATAAAATATAAGTTCATAATGCTCTACTGCCTTAATATGGCTGTTAATGCCCCACCCTATAGGAGACTCCGGCGCCCCGTATATCAGCGGCGTAGTTTTCGCTTCGGAAAAAAATTAGAGAAAATTCTATATCGAAATTGATTTATCTCTTTTCAGGGTTCTAGAAGTAACTAAAATTAAAGTTAATCGAAGTGCAAAAAAAACTGGCAAATCGTTCTTAATTCTAGTACCTGATAAAACGAGTAGGAGTTTCAAGGGCAGTACATCAATGCACTTGCAACTGTGCCTGCAGGATAATTTCCTTGTATACTACGAAACTGACCAATACTTAATCTTTGCTTCATTTCAAGGTTAAAAGCAGTGGCGTAGCTTGGCAACAAAGTAGTACCTTCTAGGAACAACTAGACGTCCTCGTGAGATTGGTTTAACGTTTTTGCAGTCCTCCCATGTAAGAAGCCGGACCAAGTGGGATGAATGAAATCAAAGAATGAAAGAAACGTTGCGTCGAATTGAAAAAAAAACCTTTCAGCTGTCAATAAAACGCGTACACTGCCCATAACAAATCGAGTCCGGTCGTAAATCAGATGGTTTTCTGACGCGCAGCGTTTAGAACGCATTCAAAGTGGCACTTTCGACACAGAAAGTCGTAAAAATATAAATAGATCTTGTAGGAGTATGGTGTCTAATATTTCTACCGGTTTACGACCAGCGACTGCACGCGGATTTCAAGTTTTAATTATAGTTTTAAGCACCAAGCGTCGTAATTAGTACCAAGTCTGTAGATGTCCACTTTGGGTCCCGTTCAAAACCGAATCCGCCATTTTCTCTCATGCTTAGGAAAAAAAAATTACCAAGGCTATTCCTGGCCAAGCTATTTCGGTGTGTTTACCTCCGGAGTTTAAGCTGTTCCGTATTGAGGTAGGTCTAAATATCTGAAAAACTAATTACCGCCCATTAAAAGCAAACAAAACGGCCGCTTACCGATGCCCCTCATTCGGAACTATCTTAATTCATCTAAATTGCGCAACAGAGCACTTGGACTTGACCGGCTGCAATGCCATGCATCTGACTCTTTCCCCCTCACGCGACCGGGTACTACCTGCAGGTAGCCGACCGAATCATCTCTCAGATAAGATCTTCCTTGGGCTCGTGCACTTTATGTAAAAATAATCGCTAAAGTGTAATAATCGCTGCTTTGGAGGCGGTACTAATTACCCGAGGTGCTGAAGTTTGTACCCATGGTGGTACCGAGGCGAATTTTTTATGATGCGATCGGTTTGGAATCGGATGTGAGGGCTCACGAAGAGCACGGGAAATTGTGCAAATTGCGCCGATTGTTCGCGACCAGTTGTGATTGAGTTGCTGATTGATGTAATAAGTGTGTGAAGGGGTTAGAAGCTATGTTCTTCGATTCGTTTCTGAAGAGATCGATTTATGGTTTGAGAATATGGGCGTAAATGCGTTTCACATCTCCATACAAGTTAAAAGTATCAGTTTTAGGGATATTGGGACCCCTCTAAAGATGCCGAAACAGGTAAATCTCGAGAGGTGCGTGCACATCACAATCAGAACGAAGAACCAAAACAAGTAGCTTGCTCTCTTTTGAGCTAGGTTGATCTGAATCCCAAGGAATATCCAGCAGAGCACTGCAATTCCTCAATAGGAAGGCGATTCCTGACTACGCAGAGACAATCCCCTGGTACTTTACAAGCCAGAGCTGCACCTTATGAATTTGATTCCTTCTTACCTTCAAATATTCAAGTTATCACTGAGAAAAAATGCCCGCCCGAGGCTTTTATTTCGAGGTGCCTGGAATACACCTTTCAACCGCCCAATTGCAACGTTAATTGCTCCTGTGGTCATAGAAGATCATATGGTTTTTTTAAGGACCTTGTCGCTTTATTTGAAAACAGTCGCCCCCTGTGTGGTCCACAAGATTAGGTGAACTAAATCCCTGGATGTGAAAAGAAAAGAGGTGGAGAGATTGTTTAATCATGCTTAAGCCAGGGGCGAACAATAATATAAAGCGGGTCTAGTGGAGTGCCACAAAGCTAATAAACGTGCCAACAGAGATTCCTCTAAACGATACTTACTAGAGGTGTTATGACTCACATTTGCTTAACAAAACCACTAATAGTACATACCACAGATGGTACCACCGCCACGTACAATTTGGCAAGAAGCAAACGGAGCTCTCTGAGACAATCACTCCTTGGATCTCTCAAGTGAAACTCAGGTTTGAATCTGTACGGGTATTCTGATGCAGAAATCCTTCTTCACCACGAAAACTTTTGAAATTTTCATTAATAAGCCTCACATTCAGGCTGCTAGGTGTTGAGGAAGTCTAACTCAATCTGGCGCGAATGAATAACTAAAGAGCCCCATGGAAAATGTGGAAATGCTAATGAAAGTCATGAATTAAAAAGTCTAATGCGCAGGGTATGTCGTTAAAAAAAAACAGATGGCGGATGCGCCAGACTTTTTCCCGAACGCCATCGAATCCAGCGTTGGGGGTGGGTCGCCCTGTATCGGTTTGCAAATTTGGTAAAAAAATTGAAACTCGAAAAAATCAACGGACGTTATTTAACACGTTATTAGAATTGTTATTTTTCCCCTGAAGGAGTCGAGGGCCATCTCAATGTACAAAGGAGGATGCAGGAACGCAGCTTCAAGCCAACAGAGACTTTGGCAGAGATGCTGCATTGATTAGTCACATCTGTTCCCACAAGATTTGCTCGGGTCCGAGAAATTACGTCGGTCTGAAATAATTCCATATCGGCCTTTGATTAGGTGTCTTCACGTAGCACACGCTAATGGCCGCACATAATTCGATTTCTTCGTCTCCTATTAACGTCCTGATTGAATTTCGGTATCTTACCACCGAGTGAAGCCGGCAAAGAGTACGCATTTGCGTTTTGTGGCAAGTCCCTTCTTCTGCTAATGCTAGATTGTAGTTCGACACATTTAGCTCCCCAAGATGGTGTTCTAAGTGATACCACCGGGGGTGCATACCCACAAATAGTCTTTGACCGCGTGCAAACAAGAAGAAAGATTTCTGTTTCACATTACGTTCAATTAGGGCCTCGCTAAGAGGAAAAACTAATATTGGATCTTGGTTTTTAATTAGAATGCTTTACAAAAGTAGCCACCGGGTCACGTTCAAACTAGAACTGAAAACAAACAATCTTAATTAAAGAACTGGTCGATGGTGTTTGCGGACAAATACTGATCTAGAAGCGTAAACGGCACAGGATGGCTCTAATTTAATTACGGCCTAACAGGAATTAACACTTATTAATTTGTTGTTTTGTTAGCTGAACATTAATTGGAACTTGGCTTTGTGCAAATAACGCTCTGGTGCATTTAGACTCGGGATAACGGTGTTCGGTTCTCACGTGTCTTCAAAAGGCCTCGATCATAATATTTCCGCGATAGAACATGCAAAGCCTTCAAGGGTCAATTCAGGTTACAATCGTTTCTAATTCTGACAGGATCATTTCCAACTTGACCATTGTTGGAGTCGCTATGGATGGATTTGCTCCTACTTGTTCCGTTGCAAATAAAGTTGAGACCTTTCCAGACCCGTCTTTCCTGTATCTTGATATTCGGGGTACACGCGAGGATGGACTCAGAATTATCCCACATAACACTTAGAAAAAAACAAATGGAAATATTACATTATTTCTCAACACAGTCCATGGCTTCTATACCCTCATTATAGCAAGAAGCTTCGAACGTTTCAAAATAGGCACCAACCTCAGATTCCACCTCTTCATTATTGTCAAATCGCTTTCCACCGACACAGGTTTTCAAATTTGGAAATAGAAAATAATCTGATGGGGCTAAATCTGGCAAATGGGGTGGGCGAGGAAGAGTTCGAAACCATGTTGATTGATTTTGGTCATTGCGATGACGGAAGTGTGGATTGATGCGTTGTCTCGATGAAACGGGACATTATTTTTCGCCGAACGCGGTCGCTTTTTCCTAATTTCACCGTTCAAGTGCTGCAATAAATTTATATAATATTTTCCGTTTATTGTTTTTCCTTTAGGGAGATAATTAATAAAAATTATCCCACGTGCATTCCAAAAAACTGACGCTGTCACATCCCCCGCAGATGGAGCGGTTCCCCTTCTTGGGAACCGATGCTCCCTTTTGGATCCATTCTTTTGATTGTCCTTTCATCTCAAGTGCGAAATGATGGACCCATGCGTCATCTATGGTTATGAATCGACTCAAAAACTCGGGTTTATTGCTGCGAAACTTTGGTAAACACTCCCTTGAGACGTCTTCACGGCCCTGTTTTTGGTCATCATGCCCACAGTTTTCTCATATCCAATTGTTCGGTCTCAAATGCGATGGCCAGTATTTTTTGAAATGCACATTATGTCTACTAGGTCGCGCGATTTTACCTGACCAGTACAGTTTTGTGAATTTTAACCACAATATCTGGAGTGGTCAGATCTGCTGTGTCGGTGGGTCGACCACTGCGGAGTTCGTTTTATCAGCTGGTACGACCTCGCATTTAAGCTCTGCCACCCAATATTTTACAGTTGTTAACGAAGGACCAGATCCCCGGGAAAAGAATCGAATCCCGCTTTGATGTTGGACACACCAAGCCCTTTCAAATGAAAGTATTGAATCACATATCGGTGATTAATTTTTTCCATGTTTACAAAACAAACACAAGTCAACGCAGCACCCTCAAACTTTAGACATAAGCTTTTTCTGGTCAGGCTTTTGTAATATAAGAATATTTTTTACAAAAATCGCCATTCATATGTCACATCGGGTACTCCTGGGGCTGCGCTCGTGCGAGTGTTAGGCTGGGCAAAGCATTACATAACTCATAATGGCACAAATGGGCCTAAGATGTACAGATTTTTCAAATTTAGTTTCGTTATTTTGCTAAAGCTGCTGATGCAGATGACTTAAATAGCGATCAGGTTACTTAGATACAAATAACTAACCACGATAAACTGTGACTAGGTAAATGTCCGGAGATGAATAATTCATGTGGCGAAAAACCGATTAGTGAAGGGACATAGAAGAAAATTTTGAATATATGTATAATATTGTATTTTACGAAGAGCACAAGCCCTTCACGAGTCGACACTGTGCGATAACACTAGAAGGTCACCGATCAGTTAGTGAGCCACGTGAGCGTTTTGCGGCCACAGTGATTTATAACTGACAAACAAACTGCTCATGAGGTTTGGCATTTCTGTTCTGTGTTCTATCGTTATCTAATATTCCCGAATCGATGAGGGCATAATGATGGGCAAAAACGTCAATTTTTGGATTCTGTGCAAGATCAGGAATAGAATGTTTCCAGTCTTGAAACAGATTCCAAATAAGCATTATGTTGCTCGTAATTATTTTAACTTGTTTGACTCTGCCTCTCTTGTACCTTAATTGGACCAGACGTGATGATCGTGAGGCATTGGCCAGTTCTTCCATTAAACTGGGGAGACCTGTCCGACGAAAGGAGAAGCCCACGTCTCTTGTTTAATTGAAGAAATGCTCGAGGTCCAGCACAACGTCTCGTTGGCCAAAATTAAGTACGGGTCGGTTCTGGTAAACACATAGGGGGTTCTTGCTCAATCATTAACTGGTCATGTCCACCTGTGACGATGGAGAATTTGCGTTAACCGTTGGGAGTGTGGGAAATAGTTTGACGCTTGGAAGTGTTACTGAAATGGGGCTAGTGGGCTTTTAAAATTCAATTTAAGTTCTCCAAGAGAAGTCGTAAAATCAAATTTAGAATCTGCCGAAAAGTGATCAAAATTTCAGTCAGTCGTTCTGGACCACCTCCCGGGACTTAATTTCTCGCCTTAGACTTTTGAAAAATTTCGGAAAAAGTGAAACGAGGCAGTAAAAAAACTGGTGCGTTTTAAACATTTTTTGACATATTCGAAATTATTAAAGAGTTTGTATGGCCAATTTTATAAGGAGTCTCTCGATGCGCTTCTTGACTCCGACGTTTCGGTTAACTAGTCATCATCAACTTCAAAGCATAATGAAGGTGCAGTGCCAATGTCTTTCTAAACGGTTTTTGTGCACGGTTAACGCCATTAAACATTTCTTTTTCTCGTCGTTTCTCAGTTCTTATTATGCTTAACTACGTCTCGTTGCCAAACCATGGAAACTTCCCGCAAAACGTCTTACAGCGGGCGTAGCAATCGAAAATGCATCACGCAAAAATTACGGTGCACAGAGCATACTTGTTGCTTGAAAAAACACTAATTGCATGCACTGAGACAGGTTCGTATATGCAAAACGGTCCTAAACATCCTTATTTGCGGTTTTACACCCGATGAATTCCATGTTAGACAGGTTACAATTCTGCATAAAAGAAGGCTTATTAGGCCAAGTTATTAAAGAGACTTAACCGACAGTCTGTTCCGGCTAAGGCTAAGGTTACGGGGTCGCTGCTAACTTTGTCCGGATCGCGAGAAATCAATACCGAGTCATTTGTCCAGGCCTGTGGACGTGGTTATTAAATAAAAGCCAACCCCGCAATCCAACAATATAAAACTCTCATTTACATGTATAATACGGAAAAATAGCCGCACATTATTACGCGATAGATAGAGATCTACACGACGAATTAGAGACCTTAATGCCGCCCTACGTGTACGATTTCGTGTACCGCTTTCCACTTAATGGTTTTCTAATTAGTATTTGCTAAAGCTGCTCTAAAGGAGTGTTTCCACTACATCTTACCTTAAGGTTGAAGTTTCCTTAATGCTGGTGGGCTCCCTGCGGCAACTAAAACACTTTTCGAACACTAAAACTCTTTTCGATACAGGGTGAACACGCACATTATTTGATCCTAAAATGGGCGCGCAATTCGAACGGCATCATCGAGCGAGACGTGTTTATAAATAAAGTTCGATCGATGTTTCTGTATCGATAATTATTGTCGAAATGAGAGAGAGATGTAGATGAGTGTTTCTAATGAAACCGCTCGAAATAATGCGAAATTCCATTAAATATTCCTCTAACAGCGTCCGTTAATTTCTGGTCTAAATTTACACCACGCGGACTCCCCCACATTTCACTCACTTTTCTGAGGAGATTCGAATCCAACGCACAGGGACGTAATTCTGAAATTTCGGAAATACAAGTGATCATAGCCTTGAGGAAGGTCAGTTCGGAGCAGTTATGCACAGTTGTATTTATGCTAAATTTCGATTCTTTCAACATCGATGTATTTATAGAAGAGATGCAGTGAGCACCCGGTGCACAGTGTGATCGTTTCATCTCGATAACATTTCATTTTGCAACGACCTTTTTGTTTTTAAGGATATCGGAACGCGATGAAGGCTATGTTCTAGGACTCCTTCGCAGGTTTCTTTGTAAATTTAAAACGAATTCTCATATATGTCAAATTATGACATTTATTGACGCGACATGCGTTTTTTAAATGGAACTTCCCGGATTTTCTCATTTTCGTAATTTAGGGAAAACTCTAAACGCACTTTACATAACAGCATGTCTGTCTCTTACCGTTGACTTAGTATGCGAATTTAAAAATTGAAAAAAGTTTTCGTATTATGCAGGTAGCCTCTGACGGAAATGGTTTTTAGTTAAAATTGAAATTAAGTTTTAATTTTAGATTGAAATTAAAATTTAACGATATTGGGTTTTTCCTTTGGGCGTGCATGCGTGAGAAGTAAAGTTTCCGAAAAAATTAAAGAATTAATATTAAGACTAAAAAACGTTGTCTGCGAATTACGACAGAAACCACAAATCCTCATTAATCTTCTGAGACATACTATTAATGTTTATCAAAATTGCGTTGAGCAAGAGGGTGGTCACGTTCAGCCATTCTCCTAACGAATAGTAGCAGATAATTAATTGTTATATGTTTTTAATTGTCAATAATTATTTTCATTACTTACCTAATGCATGTGTAGGTGTAGTGGAAAAATCATTTCAATACCGTATTTTAATATTGCAACTATTATATACACAACGCAAATCACTAACATTGAAAAGGCCGTTTAAGTTAGAGGCCGTTTACATGAACACCATTTTTAATTTTCAAATGGGCATATCAAGCTGACGCTGAGAGATAGACATATTAAGTGTTATAAAAAATATGTTTAGAATTTTCCCGAAAATGAGAAAATTCGCAGGACGTTCCATTAAAAAATTGCAAAGATGTCCTAGAAAACAGCCGTTCGTCGATCGTGTACCGATATTCGTAAAAACAAAAAAAAAATTACAAAATGAAATGTTATCAAGATAAAATGATCATGTAGCACATATAGGTACAAGGCAAGTACACGGCAGCTAACCCGGGTGTCCGGTACCTAATCCGGGTATCCGGTCTAGCATGTATCTCTGTTACCGGACAACAACTTTTAAAATGTGGATAGTAAGAATGATATATATCTACAATGTCTCCACAAGATTGATGTAAATAATTGGTATTATCCTGAACCTCTAGCCAATTTACCTTGACAAATCGAACGTATTGCACTTGAATTATCGTTGTCGTGAATAGCAAATTGTTCCCACACCTTAGTAACAGTACTAGTTGTAGCATAACTGGGATCTTCAATTAGACTTTTAGGGGCCCTCTTTGGGGCAGTGCGAGACTTGGGATTTCAGGCCCCATTTCTCTCCCACTGCCCTGCGCAGTCGCCACAAAAATGCCTTTATCCTATTCCAAATTTTCTCCACTTTCCTTTTCCTGGATACCTCCGGAGGAATCCCCGAGTACTTACCTACTGGCTTTGAAAGCAGAAATTTCGCGTCCGGCATGGAACGTCTGAATGCTGTGGTCGTTGTTCTTCTGCTGTTGTAAAGAACTGAGTCTGTTTTGTCGGGATCGACGCAGTACATCATTATTCTATTGTCCAACCTCATTCGGTCGCAGGCACTATGAACGGACTTGCGTAGTATTACCCGTCGGTCTCGCGCTCTTCTAAAAGACCCGAAGTCCTGGCGATATGCAGTTGTCCTATGCACGAGCACCCTTCAGCCTGACTTCCTGCTGGTGGTGTTCCGTGACTTTGGAACCCTGAAGCAGAGACAGACGGAACAAAACTCGGACCGAGAATGGTACCATAGCGCTGATCTCTATGGTGCAGTTAAGTAGGACAGTAACCGAGTAATTTAAAATTTCGCAGTTTCCACGCTTTTCTTAGATGTATTTGTGTACTCGGAAAATTTAATAAATCATTTCATTGATACTTAAGCCAATTTGAAATTATGCAATTTACAACGGGAAACAACTTGCGTTCCTGGACTGTGAGGAAATCTGATTTGCGGCTTTGTTTCAGTAATTATTAATAGCCTTCACCCCGTATTTGAGCGAATCACATACAGCGTGGGTAGTAAGTTGAGCTTAAAAAGCATCCAGGGCAGATGTGCGCATTGTGTCTCGGGCTTTAGTTGTTTTGCATCCTTGTCTCCTATTGAATGCCCTACATTTCCACCTACTTAATCGCTAATTACTGAACAGGCCCCATTGTTGTGCGCTAAAAAGTTTGCATAAATTATGCGCCCCCCTTTGTTTAGCCTTTGATTTGCCCCCAAGCAGATTCGACGTTGGTGATCGAAAATTTGCCTTATGTACGGTGTGCGCCCATAGTCGCAGTCACGATATTGTATTACCGCAGTCAAGTAAGCATAAAAATAATTATATAGATATTCTAGGAGTACTGCAACAATGAAAATCGAGCGTATTCAAATCTAGTCGAAACGGCGGTCTCATACGGCAGGAAGAACGAAACAAGTTTAGAAATAATTACTGGGGATTTTAGAGCGTAAAACAGCTAAATATTAAGCGCACGCACGTATGTCATTATATACTTAAGCTTTGTTCATGAGCAATTTATATTTTTAATAAATAAATGGTTGTTGTCATTATGCATCAAATCAGGCATCCAGAGGCGTAGATAACGAAAAAAATGCCAAATAATAATCACATTATTATGATCCCGTGAGAAACTCGGACGTGACTACATTTTAATAAGTACTATCTCCGTCTTTGTTCTTCAGCATGCCAGGACCGTAGACGTTCTAGATCCATCCTTGTCTACGTGAGTATACTGCAAGCCAGCCTAGCGTAACTTACGGAAAGCGCTAACCACAATATACCACAGAAATGGTTATTGAAATAAATTAGTCTCTTGTTTTTGTGTTTGTATGAACGAATGAATGTGGCAAACACTTCCAGTGGCGTAGTCATTCAATAAATAGTTTAACCAAAAGGGAGAGAAAAGTTCTAAGAAGAAATTTAATGGCTGACGCCACTTTCCAACCCAACGGTATCCAAATTCAAATATTATAGCAAATGGTAGTGTTGTAAACAGTGGTTCCAAAGGGAATCGAGTGTTTAAGTAGAAGTGAAAAGAGGATGTTTGGGTGACAATACGTGTTTCGACAATTGGGTTCATCAGTACCCGCGCAATGCAGATACGCACACGTCATGCTGCGCATGTCCGAACTAATGAGGTATATACGGTTGGGAAAACCGATTGAAAACGATAGAAGGGAAAAAGGGGGAACACCGGTTAAGCCTTCTTCTGGAAGCACCAAAAGATTCCCTAATTTCGAAGACGAATTCAAAATATCTACGGCAGCTTTGCCATGGATACCTGCAGTGATTCGGGGAATTATGAATGTTAATATTTATTCCTTTCCATTCATTTCAAGCTACGGCGAGCTATTTTGTGCCTACCCATGCTTGATGAAGCCAACGTACAGAAACACGTATACATGCATACGATCTGTAATAAAAAATTACCATCATTACCCTCTAGATGTTAGATAATATAATAATTTTATTTAGTTAAATTTTATTTCATTTTTATTTTTATTTTTTTCTCTTAACTAATCTACTCTAACCTCTCCTGCTACTGCATACCAAAATCCTTCGAGGATTACACAGGAAGTTGACGTCAAAGTAATTGGTTTCTCGGGAGCTCGACCATTTCTTTGATAAGATATTTTGTTATTTTTCTTGATTAACACTCTTTTGCTTGCTTTAGGTCTTGTGGTAAAACAGGTTTGAATTTTGGCTTTAAAAACTTGATCTTCTAAATTTTAAAGTCTTTTGTTAAAGTTTTGTTAAAGTTTTCTGTTTAATTTACATATTTTACTGTCACCCAAAAGTGCAATTCGGTTTAATGCTTGTATCATGGGTGGGCACCCATCTTCATAACCAACAAAGTTTTTACCATTGAGTTCAAGGACCTTGTCGCCACTGTATAATTTTTTGATAAAGTCACGAGGATTTTTGAAGTCCAGCAGTTTTTCGATTTTATTCTATCATTTCCTGAAGGAACCGTTAAGGGAACCGCTTTCATGAATTAATGCTACGATTCGAAATATTTTGTTTTTCATTAATTTTAAATTAATGAAAATAAAAAAAAATAAGTAAAAGTAAAAAACGTTAAAAAAAACTATAAAATGAACAAAAAAAATAGCCTCGATGCACTTCTCTAAAATAAGTTGTTTTCGGAAAGTTTTGTCAAGTAAATAGTCTTTATTACAATTCCCAAGAGGTTTAAATTTTCACAAAAGTTTTCAAAGTGGCATGTGGCGTCCTTCCGCTTTTGTGCATAATTTATATTTTCTCAAGAAATTGTGACTAACTCTAAAAAATATCTCCCATTTGTGTCTAAATTCCTCACAATTGACAATAATTCTTTCGTGGACAATTTCGTTTGCACCAAATTAACTAAGAATATTGTAGCCACAAAGAAAAAAACCATTGGGTTTAAATCGGGCGTTCCGGGAGGCCGCTGCTTAGTGTAATTCCACACAATACGTATAGTTTTAATGATTCGTGTTCAGTATTTGGGCGTTATTTGAATCGAATAAGAGAAAAATTGAAAATGGGAGCCAGCCGAAAGAATCCAATGTAAAATCGAATACTTAGTATGAGAACAAATATTTGGGTTGATGATGAAAAATTGAAAATGGAAAAATCCAATGTCCCGAAGCGTCCTTTAAACATTCGCTCGCAATTTAACATTGTCTTGGTATTAATAACTTTATTAATGTTTACACTCGCATTTGCACCTATAAACATTTCGAAGCATTTCATATAATTTTCCAATTATGTTAGCGAATTGTTTCTTAAATTCGTACCAAACGAATAAGGAAAACGTAGCATCCGCCTAAGGAAGAGGCTATTAGAATTACCCACAAAGTAATATGATCACCGCCTTGCATTGCGCTCAGATGTCGAGGCACGCCACTGGTCGAACAGCTACTGAAAAAGTATCCATTCTTTTTATTATTCTGCATCTGTTTTGATGTGTTCATTACACCGCAATAAACTTTAAAACCTTACCTGTGTCTTAATAAATATTCAGCTTTATTATTATCGTCATTAAGTACCATTGCTCCTTGCGTCTGGAGTTACATAATAATATATTTCGAGCTTAAGCTTTAAGCTGCTTATAAGCTTGTTAACTCTGACTTAAAAAACAATATAACATTCCTGCCCCCTCCGCCCCGAACCCCCCAAAGAATCAATCAGCGATAAGCCTTCTCGATTGCTGGACGAGGAGAAAAATGACCACAAGAGATAACCCCCAAAAGATGATCTCCTTAAGTCCGCTCATTGTCATTAGACAATATCACGGATATGATACAATATGGAACCAGCCATTACGTCACTACGTATAAGTCGATTGGCATTGTCTAAGACCTTTTGTTCTTTAATATTAAGGACTACCGCCACTTGGCCAACAAAAGCGACCAAGAGAGCCGTTTTTGTCCTTCGTTTCGAGGGACAATGAGTTATCATTTAATGAGTTTTCAAGCTACTTATACCTACATACGAGGGGTGAAGCAAATTGTGCTCCATTTTCGACATTCGTCCCACGTATGCCGACGATACGGTGTTTATCTAACCTTACCGCATCGGGATTCGTTGACCCGATGCCGTTTTATTATGTATACAAGGCGGTTCATTAATAACGCCATAACAAATGCAAATCATTAACAAATGATAATTGTGATAATAAACAATTGAAGTCACGTAGTGATAAAGACGTACATAAATTATCACAGCGGGAGCCTTGGGTAATCATATTCCACTTTGGAATTGCTCGCTGCTTTGTTTCTGCGGGTTTTATATTCAATGACCTGATAGGCTGATGGATGGTTTGTTGGACAAGTGGGTCTTAGCATTAAAACCATCGGTGGGAACTCTACGTAAATTTGTTAACTACATGTAGTACCATGGGACCCCTTACTTCTGAGAAGTGGAAGCCTCGCGATGGTCCATCTTCACTCGGCAACCATTTGCAAAATCTTGACGAAATTATGCTTCAGAACGAATTGGATCAAATTCACTCTGACTGAGACTAGAAAGCCTTTGGCTGCAAGATCTGCTGCTCCAAAGATCGACTGGCTAACAAGATTCAGTTTCTTCATCACATTATCTGCCCAATGTTGTGTATTCTCACGAGGAACCAAACAACGGAATTTCTCATGTTGGAACATTTACAGATTGAGGTTGCTGCTACGAGGAAAAGTACTAAATAAGCCATAATGTTTATTTGTCAGTCCTTATTGGAATGTCAAACGCGTTGTAACTTGGTGTACCTCCGATCGTTCTGTGAGTTATTCCTCCTAAAACAGTTAAATAAGCCGTTCAAATGGCCTCATTATTTTAACTAAACCCCCAGAACAACATCTTTCAACAGTTACAATGGAATTGGTCTTGGAATTGTTTTGCGATCTAACCCGTTAAGTGGCACAACCAAAAAAATCGACAAGTGTAAAAACTGGAGATCGCGGCGGCCATTCTGTTACGTCTCTTCTACCGACTCATCTCTTAGGAAGATTCTCATCACGATATTCTTTCACAGCCATAGTATAATGTGGTGAAACACCATCTTTTTGGATATTATTGGCTACTTGTTCCCCGTGTTTTTCCGGAAAAAATTGCAGTGATTGATGTAACTATTTCGTTTTGCAACAAATGTAAATATGATGCGTTGTGTAATTTCTTCTCTATGAAAAATGGGATTCATGAAGTGATGGCCGATTACACCAATCCATACATTGACTTTTTACGAATGCTGTTATGTGACCCTATATACATACATACATATGTTAAGCAGCACACTTCAGGCTTTTACGTTTCGCCTGCAACTCGTATCGGAACCTACTGGAACACGCGTTGGTGGGCTCAAAGTAACGCTTTACCGCACGTGTACGTAACTAACTGCCGTACAGTTCAAGTTTGTAAATCGAGAAGCTAAGCCGGGAAATTTGCAATTCTTTTTGCCTTTTTTATCGAGTGGTCAACTTATGCTAATAATAATAATAAATTAATTAAAATATTAATTAATTAAGCGCTGACATCGTGATTTGTGAAGAGTCGTTAAATGCGAAAAAATTATTGCCCGCTAATAAAATTAACAGTATTATGTAGTCTTTTTCGGACAGTTCTTAGAAGTTTTTTCAAAAGTGTACTGGTTTCAATTAAATAGGTTTTCAAATGCTGTTTTATCTAGAAGCATCCCAAGGAAAGCATTCACCTCCAAATTTGAACCTCAAGTTTTACCGATATTGGCAGTCTTTTTTACATTAAGATTTTAATACCAATTTAAAGTAAAGTAGATGTAAGCACACTTGCCTAACTATCCGTTAGCCCTGCTGTTATTTAGACGAGACAACCGGCATTAGTATAGGCTACAGATTACAAGGTATAAGATACAATTATTTTTCAATTAGTAAGCTAATGTACCTGCAATGTCATTAAATGGATAATAACTTTTTTTAGAACCGTTCATCAAGTCACACATTTTCTTTTTTGGTTTAAAAGACTTTCGTTTCCTAACCGGCAGCAGGCAGATTTGGTTTGCTAACTCCGTTAGGACATGCAATGTCGTTTCCTAATGCACACGTTTGCCAAAAATTACCCGAACGGTTCTTCTTTTCATAAATATTTATCCGAATTATTTTAAAAGATCATATATTAACATTATGAAACGCCGCTCTGCTTAACTCGCGTCCTGAAAGGTAAGTCCTAGAGCAAGATCCTAACAATACGCTCCAACAATATGTTTACCTTCCTAACCGATTAAATATATAGATATTTCAAATGCCGTTAATATTTAAATTTCACGTCCAGAAATTACAGGCAATTTTGGATGGAAATTAGTAGTAACTTGGAATTGGTTCGATCTTTTCTCGTTCCATTACTCTCGCAACATTAAACAAATAAACTGTAGTTGCAAAGGTATTCCGCTCTCTAGCCGAAGTCGCCTTTCTTATCTTCGCAGATTTTCAAAATCCTTTTTTCGAAACCTCCATTGAGGTCCTAAATGTTGCCACATGTCTTGCTGTTGACATTTGCTGTTTTGTCATTGCTGTAAATGTCATGTGCCACATGTGTCAAAATTTTGCGTGTCACATGACTTTTACAGTAATTTTATGACTGAAAGGGTCTTGACTCACTAATCTATATAGAAAATCGCTGGTATTAAGTGAGTCTTGTTGTACAGAATGCCAGCCTCATCCCTAGGTATTTAAAGATTCGACACTATCTCTCCGCGAACCCGAAAAGGCAGATTACTCAAAAAAGCCACAAAGGGGTTTGCCTGACCAAAATCTTCCACATAGAGATAGAGATACCTCTTCGATCCAAGATTTAATAAGTCTCCATGCTGAAGAAGGCAGCAATAGTTTTAACAATATCTGCTAAGTGGAATAGCATCCTTTGCAATATATCAAAAACAGCTACGCCTTTGTGCGACCGCGTCTGCTGAATGCTAACTGGGCGCGAATGAGGCGATTGTTTTTGTTGTCCCAATGGGTGACTCCTTTAACATGTTTTAAACGTTTCTCTTTACAATTTTCATAATAAAAGAGAGATTTAAATCACGGAGTCGTCCGGGGAATTTTAATGATCCTTGAGAAGGTAAGAATAATGAGGATGGTCGCTATATTGCGAAACTTGTGCTGTAAAGTAAGATTTCATGTGTTGCAAGATTTGGTCCGAAATGTTAAGGAAAAGCTTTAAATTTGGACTCATTCCATTGGTGTCGATAAATATTTCAGGAGATACTAAAACTGATGCCCAACACCCAGAGCTGGCAAATAATTTGTGGTCGGTCCCCAGGCATAAGAGTCTTATTAACCGGGATCATTATAAAACTGAGTAATAAAATTTTAACACATTAAAATAAAATTCATATAAATTCGCTGCCAACCGAGGCGCATTAGGCGATTGTTTATGGCACTTAGCGTCACTACGGGTCATATTTTTGTTCGTAAATAACGAAAAACGAAGGATGGTTACTATAAAGCAACTATAAAATCGTAATACGACTACCGAGAGCGCCCGATCGTCGATTTTTTCATTTCGTGGTTTTATTGTTATTAGGTTCCCGTCTTGCGTTAAGTAGTTTTCGAGATATTGGATGGGGCAGGCTGCAATTAACCAAAAACTTAACGGTCGGACTTTGCATGGATTATTTTGATTTTATAATTTTAAGTGGAGAAATGAATCGGATCCAAAATTCAAAACGCTCGCAACCAATTACATCACTGAGCTCGTTTCAACAAGCACCAGAAACTGTAACATTCAGGCATGTACAAGGCGACGCACACACAGTGGCCGAAAACGAAAACCTTAAGTACCCCAGTAAAAACCTTAAAATTCGATTTTACATTCATTTGCGGGTCCAAACGTGGCAAGCAGTTGCCCTTTAAAAAATAAAACTGTTTGTTCCTTTGCAATTGTAACTTCGAAAAGTGTGAGTACAGTATAGAGTAGTGACAGAAAAGGGTCGAAAAAATGTAAAAAAATGGCCGAAACTTTTATTTACGACATTTTTGACACGGTTAGGGTTCATCTTCGGTTTTCATCTGACCCTCCTCGTCGAGAAGCAGTCAAATTTCACGCTAATAGGACACTCTGTATGTTTTTAAATTTAATAATTTGCGGCTTGGCACGTAGATTCACTTAAATATTTCCAAAATTGCGCGGCCTACTTCATAAACATTGAGTACCAAAAGTTCCACACAAATTCGTTAAAAATTGGAAAAATATTGTTCATGGAAATAGTGGAACACTTAAAATATCGTTTTTAGTTGAACATTTTTTTTATCTAACTGACGTACACACGGGTCACCTGTGTAGAAGATAAACGTATATTGTGATTTTCCTTCTTTTGCCGCTCCATATGTATTACGACTTTGACTTGCCGAAAAATTCTTAACATATTTTAAGTAACATGGCCATAATTAAATTATTGTTAATAAATATTTAAATATTTGCAATTATAGGGGCCTGCTAGACCGCCGGACCTTACCCCTAAGGATTTTTTTTGAAAACGCCGTTTTTTTCATATATGGAGAATGAAACATTTGTAGCCAATTTGATTTTACTGCCAGTTGAGAAATTGCGTTACTCCCACACCTTCTGAAGCAAACAAGAAAGCTTCTGTGAATTTATTTATTAATTCAAAATTCTGTGGAGCTTAGCGCAAACAGTGAAAGAAATCAACGATGGAGAGGGAAACGTGGTGAGATTATCTAAAGGAATACGTAATTGATAAATTAGGTGACATGAGGTAGAAAAATACGTCCGGTTAGGCGATAAGGCCATACAGCTGCTACACGCTACTGGTTATTATAATTATGAAATGAAGAGATAAGCTTTGTATTCGTGTTAAAAATTTTAAATATAATTAAGTTTTAACGGATTAAGGTCCATTCAGAATGGAGATTTCGAGATAAGGATTTGGGTACTTTTCATATTCCAGCACCCACGCACTGCCCGACTATGGTGGCATCTTATTGTGTCCTTGTATCAGTATGATCGGTTAATATATCTCTTTTTTTGTAAATAGAAACATGTTTTGGGTGTAAAAAGTTAAATATAAAATTTACTAATCTCACGAAGTGTCATCACATATTATATTAAAATAGAGAATGGTCTAAAAATACGTAAAATTAACAGTTTGGTGGAGAATTTAAAGTACGATGGTCTATATTTATACCGTCCTCCAACACTAATTCGAGCAGATGTTAAACTAATAATTCTATTTAATATTACAATCCTTATTAATGGTCCAATTTTAGGTTACCGTTTAAATATTCTGTGAAAAGTTACGTGTAACCCCGACCGAAGTTCAAGGTACTACTAACATTCAGTGAGAGAGTGTCCGGCCATTATTGAAGGGATTATTCAATAACTCGTTAAGAACCGTCATGTCAATCAATCAATCTATAGGTAGTACTCATTTGTGATTAGGTACCATGATAAATTTTGCAACTTGCCATTTTGTTGTTGCATTTGGCACCATCCCGCCAGACGAAGAACCACTCCGGCCTTTGGTCACACCGAACGTTGGAGAAGGGTGGTCTGACTCAACCTACGTTGGGAAACAAGATTCGTACACTAAAGCAGCTCATAAGTGAAGAGCCTCCAATCTCTTCAGTTACCATCGCAGTGAGTAATTGTTATTAGTATTACGGTAACCAACATTATCTGGGGCATATTGCCATCATCTTGTTGTCAATAACGCGTCAATTTCACGCTTTTAGTGATGCACAAAAGTTCGAGAGCACTCTTAAGCCATTTTGAAATTTTGTGGAGCATCAGGATGAAAGGAGACTTGAGAGTTTCTACAAGAGCTCGCTCATGTGATGTCTGGATGCTGAAACTCTCTAAAATCGAAGACGAAATCGGAAGACATACGCTACCGTGACATGTTACGTCATACATGCGTCAATTGCGCCGCCACGCGGCTACCTGCGCACACCCGGTGTATTTTACATCCGGCGCTGAATATGCTCCGTTGAGTTGTTAAATATTTGCTTTAACATACTATGTGCATAAATTTAATAGTTTTGAACCTACAGCTTCTATTACATGTAATTATTTATATTGCGCGGAGAGTTTAAGTATTCTACGTTTGTCGCATTATTAGTCTAATTACTATAATAAGCGTTTCTCTATAGTCCTTGTTATGTGGTTTTTAGATGTAGAAAGTACCGAAGGGAATTTTTTACAGATTCTTCAGTTCCAAGCAGGGAATCTCATTATGAGTGGAGAAACTTAATTGTTTCAAGGCTTATTGAATTGCGATCTTAGTTTGACCGACTGTGAATTGTCCTGTGATCACTTGGCGTTCACTTGCATACAATAACGAAAAACGCCCAGCACCCATAAGATTTATCCCTTAAAAAGGGCAAAAAATCCCGTTCATTTTTTACGAGCTTTCGCCCGATGACAACTCCGCAGGTATCGTGCCATATATACGGGTTTTGTTTAGCCGGTAGTTTGCTCTTTTTCCTTTTCTTCTGCAGGATAAATTCCGTACAGGTGTTCGTTATGCTTTGATCGCGGTTGATTTATGCTTATATGCTTGTAGGTTCTGTTTTGACTATATGTAGATATATATATATATACATACATAGGAATACACAGGGTCTTACCAAAGTCCAGGCCGGTACTTCGGGAGCGTGCCCTGCACGAAGATGAAAGTCTCTTTTTTCTATGTCGCCTCCTAAGGAAGCCTCAACTATTTAAAGATGGCGCTAGTGTAAAGCGTCATTTGGACTTTTAATTACTTTGTAGAATATGTACAATATGTAGACAATCCGTTTTTTTTTCTCGGAATCGTTAAGTTTGAGCGCGTTCGAGAAAGTGCACCATTTTATTATAAAAATGTTGGCTTTTGCGAATATGGCTGTTTCGATTCTTTGTGCAGGAGTAACCGGATTTAAAAAAACTTCCGCACTTTCTGCCCCGCATACGTATGCCAGATTCAATTTTGCTGCTCCTTGCCAAATTTCATGGCGTTGTGATCTGCCGTTAACGCATCATGATCAAAAATCGCTTACTAGCGCAAGTTTTGAACGACCAAAACTTCATAACTTCCTTGCGGTTTTACCCCAAAATAACTTGTAGAATAGATAGCGGCGAGGACTTTTGTAACTATCTCTATATGTACACAGGGTTTCGATATGTGCGTCTCATAACACGTCGTACATCAGTTTAAAGGGGGCAACAATGAATAGTCTCCTCTTTTCCTTGTCACAGTTTGTTCACCCACGTGTCTTAAATTAAACCTACACCGAGAGAGAAGTTGACACGTGTTGGCAATTAATTTGTACACGTAGAAATCCGCAATGTTGGTTAATTAAGTTAAATGAAATTGCTGTTTGTTGCGCGTATTTTTGGACCTCCTACGCTTGTTATAATTGAAACATTCCTTCAGCTTAAAAAGTTCCTTGTGTAGTTTCGGTAACGCTTCCTATTAAGGATAAAATCTTAGACCTGAATATGCATAAAATCAAAAGTTTATTAACTTCAATTATCCCTAACTGCCGATACATCTATAGAATAAACCAATTCCTACTACGAAAAATTTGATATTAAAACAGTTTTGGAGCAAATTCCTAAGATAATAATTACTTGAAACGTCGCAAAGTATCGAGTTGCATAAAACTCGTCGTTACAGCACATCACTAATGGATATTAAAACTTGAAAGCCGATAATGAGTACGTAACGCACGCGGTTGAAGATGCAAACCGAAACATAACCGAAGCTTAAAATCAATCGGAATACGTTTTTTACGTATCGTTCGTATACCCTTCAACATTTTTCGTTAAACCACCGCTATCATTTTATAGCTTGTAACAAAAAGAGTTTCACTACACCGCAGACCACTTGCTTACTTAGGTGAAAAGCCTAAACACCTACCATGTTTTTAGTGATAGTCTTTGTTTTTGAATGAAATTTAATAATTATAAATTTCGAAAACGTGACAGTGACAGAAATGACAGCGACAGATATGACAGCGACAAAAAGGACAGTGACAGAAATGACAGCGACAGATATGACAATGACAAAAAGGACAATGACAGAAATGACAGCGGCAGATATCACAGCAACAAAAAGGACAGTGACAAAAATGACAGCGGCAGATATCACAGCGACAAAAAGGACAGTGACAAAAATGACTGTAACAGTACGAAATCTCTAAATAAGATTGAGAATTTGGAAATTCTAGAGGAAATACTAGAAGTGCCGATTCGTTTTCATCATTAATTGTCAACAAAATTGCCTAGAAATTTGCCGTTTAACTGAATTAGTAAGTTTTAAAGTTGCGGAGCTTCATTTATGTAAAATATGCATACACGGCCTGCAACAAAAATTCACCCTCAAACACAAAATCATTTTGTGCAAAGGCTTTTTTCTTTAAAGTAAGTCTCCTCGTTGACCATTTATACATAGGGTGCTACGATTTGTGCTATTTCTGCCTTGTAGGTCTGATTAATAAACATTTTTGGAGGGCGAGCCAAGCGTACTCTACGGCGAGTCGTGGGCGAGCCGAAAGAGTCCTGTTAATAGTTCATTAAGATACAAGTTCCATAAGAGCGTACATTGACGCACGAATCCAAGTAGGTATGCAAAACGGCAAGCGATGAGTTGGCAATGCAACGACAGCCTTATGAAACATGCATCTTGTATTATTTTTTTCCATCGAGGTCTGACAACTTCGTAACGAAAACTCAAAAATAATTGTTCATCAAAGTTTTAATTCGAGGCAATCAGTGCGGTAAAGTCATAACCGTTCCGAGGCAGTAAAATGCATTGCCGCATCCACATTTTTCTCTACAAAAACCACTCTACATTACAATGTAGACCATTAAAGCTATATCTAAGACAAATTTTTCCATACGTATAGACAGGACAGATACGCTCTAAGACCATTAATTAAAGAGTACATACGACCATAAAGTACTGGTAGGTATGAGACCATTACATCTTTATCTGTACCGAGTTAGTATAAGGTGTGGCTCCGGATTATTTCATCGAAGTTCTTAGGTGGGCGACGGACGACTCGACCATTGTCAGGTGTAAATTTCTTCGAGCCTCTATAAACCATGAGCGTAGCCGCGAAAATTCAATGCAGGAACTGATAAGAGGTGCGTCAGCTGCATTTTCGAACTCCGGACGCCTCTGGTTCATCAACGGAAAGAAGAAGAGAAATATCAGACCGGTCAGCAACTGCTCATTATGCTTTACGCAAATACACTCTGTATACGACACTCGGCCAGAGTGGGATTGCAGTACATGTTTCTTGAATTCCGTCATCAATAATAACAAATATGATCTGGGCGGCTCGGGTTTATTTTACGCTCCGAGTCGTTTTTTAATGCCGCACTCTGTAACTGACAACACCTGTTGCCTCTTATTTATTGAGACACCCGGTATGACGCCTTACAAACTCCTCCCATTAATCCCAGCGGATTTTAAGGGGTTCTTAACCGTTATTAACCCCCACGCTTATTTTATGTATTGTTTTTGGGACAGCTGTTGGTCCTGCTACGTGGATGGGCTTAAAAGCTACGAAATAATGAGGGCAGATTAGTGCGTTGCCGACTGGATGAGCCGATTTGCATATCAATGTACAATTAAGCCTTGTTTCAACCCTAATTTTAGCGAAACCCTTTTTTCGGTACGACGCCAGGGTCGAAATTGAACCCTTTCGCGGGGGTTGAATCCAGTATGGTGCTGGTAGTTAAGGTAAACAGCGCGACAGTGGGAAACCTCGAAAAGATTCAAAATTTTACTTGAATGAGGTTAAGAAAATCTGTATAGAGTGGACCAAAGAAAATCGTCAGGATGCGAAGAACTGAAATGTGCAAATCCTGGTATACGGGGTGTTTGCTAAACGGTTTGAACAAATTTTTTGGGCAACAGGGGAAGTTATTTGGAACCGCATTATCGTAATTTATCTCTACACAAAACGTCACGGTTTTCGAAAAATGATTTTTTTTTTGATTGTTTACAAACTTCACAAAGTTTGACATTGAAGCTTCAATAACTTTGATTTTAGTACTGCTGTCCGCTTTTACTCAATTTATTCTGTAATGTGAATGTAGGCCTCTTCTAAATAAGCTATAAAAATTTAAATACAGACATAATAAGGACAAAACAAAGTAGTAATTAATCAACAAGTGAAGTAATAACAGTTTAAATTATTACAAATAAATTTTTATTCCAACAAAAATTCATACAAGTCTTCGAATACGGCAAAATCTTATTTATTTTGTGCTCTATTTAATGGTATATCACATGTTACATAAAGTTTATGAAACTTAATAAATTTCGCGTCATTTAATGAAAGGGATAATAAAAATAACAAAGAATCTTTAGGCATTTGTCAAAGATTTTGTTCAAATTGAGTTCCACCATTGCATATTGAAATTCTGTACCTTTGAATTTCGATGATATACTTGAAGCAACATTTCTGGTTTTTCATATTCATCCATTTAATTTCTCTAAATGAGGTCAGTGGGAACGGTTGGTTCAAAATGATGGTTTCCCCCACACCGACGAAGAATTGTAAAAAAATATTTAGACAACATCTTCCCTAATTCGTGGATCGATAGAAACGGCCTTATGCTATGGCCTGCACGGTTTCCATACTTAACTCCTCTAGATTTTTACGTCTAGTGACACGTCGAAGCATTAGTTTTCAATGAAGTAATTCAATGTCGAGAATGCTTCCGAAGAAAAAAATGTACTGTATTTTAAAAAGTGAGAAATGAAATATGTCTTTATGTAACTATCGTCAAAATTCGAAGGTGTAAAATTTGTATACGCAATGGTGGAGCTTGATTTGGACAAAATCTTTAATATTTCTCTAAATATTATTTTCTGATTTTCATCGTCCTTTTCCTTAAATGACGACAAATTTATTCAGTTTCATAAACTTCATGTGACATATGATACAGCATCAAATAGTGCACAAAATAAATAAGATTTGGTCGCATTCGAAGACCTGTACGGATCTGGATTGGAATAAAGTTTTATTTCTAATAATTTAATCTTCATTATTTCTTCATTATCCTTATAACTTACTGCTTCTTTCTTTTTCTTATTTATGCTGGATTTTAATTCTTATTGCTCATTTTGAAGAGACATATATTCAGGTTACAGAATACATTTAGTTCAAGCCGACAGCACTATGGCAAATAAAGTTATTAAACTTTAAATTTAAAATTATGCGAAATTGGTGAAAAATCAAATATACATCATATCTCGAGAACCTTGAGGTTTTGTACAAAAGTAAATTAGGATTAATCGGTTCCAAGCGATTTCCCTTATCGCTCAGAAAATGTTGTCCAACCATTTACCAGACACCCTCTATAAGTGAAGTAGTAGGAAATGCGTATATCTACGAAGGTTCCAAATGAAAAAAGTTGTCCTCATAAAAAATTGAAAAATCTATGTTATTTGAGATGAAAAACATCATAGGCGTAGAATTTGTTTCTCAAAAGATCTATTGGTACTAAATTGACCAGAAGATGGACAAGACTCAGGCTCAGCAGTTTCGAATCATCCAAGACCATTTCTTCACCTGAACTAATGTTTTTTTCGAGAGACGAGGTCTCGCTAAGACACCCCGTCTGATCTTCCGGCGACTGGGTCGTGTGAGATTCACCCCGGCCACTCCTACACCTGTCGCCTCCGACCTTCTTATTGCCAAACGCGTGATGGACAAGAGGCGCCCCAGACAAATATCCACTAAACCACCTAAGGTTTCCCTTTCCACCCACCTACAACCGCCCCAAACCATTACTCCTGACTCCTCTCACAAAGCAATTTTTCATAATACTCCCGTTCACGCAATTTATTAGACTTCATTTAGAATTAAGATATTTTTGAGAAATTTCAATCGGTTCGTTTCTCTGTATATCTACCGGAACTAGACCGATCAGAAGATGGGCATGGATGTTAAACTCACCTGTTCTGAATCTTTTAAGATGGGTTGTTGACTCATTTTGTGGACTCCGCTTCGTTTCTAGGTACTAAAGTGGTGTCTCGGCTTCAGGCCCCCATTAATAAGGCAAATGCCCAACAATCCGAACAAAACCCAACAACCGAAACGCTCTCTTAAAGTCGAAACGAGTCTCAATATCTCAAACAATAACAGAAAAAACGAAACAACCTATTGTCAGCGCGCATTATGAAGCCATTGTTCTCCAAAGGTGATAAATATATTGCATTAAATCAGCAAGGAAAAAACCCTTCCGAAGGTGCTGTCGTAGGCAGTACCGAAATTTCTGCAAACCGCCCGCAACAAACCAATAATAGATAAAAGTCCCCCGTGGTGGTGGTACCACGCTCAATAGCTCCGAGACCGTGTAGTACCCGCCATAGCCCGCGATAAAATAAATAATGCAAATGGACATATGGTACCTATTCCGCGAATAAATGGCCGAGGAGTACCGCATTTTAAAGCATCGATACACACATTTTCGGATCAATGGTGTGTGTTGCTTTATCAGATCGGACCGTTTTCGAATAAAATAAAGTCGACCAGCTGGGTACTCGAGGAGTTATCGCCCTGTATAGAAGAGCGATGGAAAATCTAATAATGACCGGTGATTAACCCACTCGAAAAGCACGTACTTGTTAACAGTAGCAAGGGTGAAAGGGTTGTAGGGTGGAACGAATTTCCAGCCCCAAAACAATGAAACAATGAATCGTCCCTTTTAATAAGTGTTCATTGATATGCAAATAAGACTTTTGGGCTTAGCAGCAGATTAAACTTTCTGTTTAATTGGTTCAGTTTTTTGGGGTGACTTTGGAGAACACGTTTGCTATGCAGACTCCAACGAAGGAGATTGTTGTAGTCAGTTTTCTCGCCGATCACATTAAATGGTCACCACATCTTCATTTTCTGTTCGCTCAATTGTTTTAAATTCTTGTCCTGTGTTTTTCTTTTTCAGTTCTTTCAATTTTTTTATCTTTACTTTTTCTTCTTTTTTCTTTTTCCATTCTTTTCATCTCATTCAATATTTTCATTTCTTCAGTTTAGTCATTTGTACTCCAGTTTGGATTTTAACGCCATCCCCACAAAAGATGCGTTAGGAATCTTCTATGGGAAAAATCGAATGGTTGCTGGTCAAGGAACAGTTCTTTGACCGCATTTTTAAAGGAAATTGAACTGGTTCTTGCTGTGTTAGATCTCGAAAGGTATCTTGCAGATTACCTAAAATCTGGTCTTAAACTGGAAAAAGCTCCTTATTGTTTATCTTCATTTATCATTTATTTATCCATCATTTATATTTAATATTATTATCAGTTATTATTTCAGTCAGTTGTTCTTTTAAAAGTATTTATTTGCTAGATTTCATCAATTTTTCAAAATTATTTTTGAGCAGCTGCATTGGGACGACTTTGGATATTTCTTTGGTTCTTCAGTTTTTCCTTAACAGAGCAACTAGTAAGTAGGTAAGAACCAAATTCCCACTAAAATTATATATTTTTTTAATTTCCAGACTGTTCAGAAACCTGGTACTGATGCCCGTTATTATCGAAAGGAAGAACATCTATTTTCAATGGCAAACCAATATTTTTTCCTTTTTGTAATCGCATATAGGCACCTACTAGCAGACAGTAACGAGAAAGATTGGAGCAGCAAAGAAAAACATTAATGCTCGTAAATGAAGAATGATAATAGAGGAGAACCAAGGAACCATAAAGGAGGAAAAAATGGGTGGGAGGACAGTGGTCAGTGAATTTCGAAACTATGGGGAAAATGAGGGACTAGAAAATAATTAATATTACTTGAGATTTATAGAATAAATTTTATTACTGTAGTTCTACATATTTCTTCAGATTGCAGAAGACAGAAAAAGATGAAAATTATCGTCTTGGGCAGATATCATATAGTTTTCCCTGGAGTCGGACGTTCCTGATAAAATGTGGAATAAGTCGAAAACGGACATTTATATTCAGACATGCGCAGCATGATCCGTATTACGTACTTTGCACGCTCTCGGGGCCAATGAAGCTAGCAAGCAGAAACGTTTGTCACCATGGCGACCACTCGCCTCACCAATTTTAAAACATCGTTTTTGCCTTACAGAGGTGCGCAAACTTCACCTGATTACTTGTCCGTACATACACATTGAAAATTTAAGGGCTTAAAGAATTCATACAATAACCGTAAATCTGGAATTTTGAAGAAAAATCTCGCCTCGGCAACCATGTTGCTAACCCCGATGCTGCTCTCAGCGACAGCTTATTTAGTTCGAGCAGTGATATATTCGTTAATTACAGAAGCCGGCACGGCACTATTTCGGAAATTAAATTGTTGGTTCGCTAATCATCGTTGATTTACCGTCATGTTGTTTCAGAGATAATTAACGACGTCCCCGAAATAGGGTAATATTCAATGTTGCCAGGTGTTGTGCGTCGCTATCGTCTAGAAGAACCGATTAGCGTTCGCCGATTGTTCGTTGCGTCACCCCACAAAAATTGCCCTAAAAAAATGAAACAAAAAACCATCGGTGCGCTGGTAAACAAGCGCTTTTTTACCACGCCAACCAACGATTCCGAGGATTAATTGAAACAAAAAACGACACAAAACGACACAAAAACAGTTGAATGTGCGCCGAGTCTGTCACATCTGTCACGCGTCGCCCCTCCGACGACAAGACAAAAGAAGCCCGGGGGACAATTGCCAACTCGACAACGCACCTTCAACTGTTAAAAGTAATAATTGACGATCGCCCGGGGCGATATTTCGGACTAATTACTATATAAATTAAAGATTGCGATTGCCCCCGTATGGAATTTAAATGGGCACAATGGTACGCTTGAGAAGGAAACGGGGTGGAAATTTCTACTTAAATCGCTCACCTGGGGCGGGCCTTTTAAGATAGTTATTTTTATTTTAAATGAGTGTTGTTTTGCATCTTCTCATCTGGAACAATGGGCAAAACGTTTAAGGTGGATTCACAAAGTGCTATTATTTCATTGGAGGGACGTTACCTTGCCATTTAGGAAATCGGTGCTTACGGGCTCCAAAGTGAATAATTATGTAATTATAAACGACATAACGGGGATATTTCAGACCACATGTCAACTGATACCGGTCATGTGGTGATTTACTACAAAAGCCCATTTCATCCGTTAAAATCCAAATTTAGCAAAGATCCGGGATGTTTTCTAGGAACGGAAGGACCAAGGACCGACTCTTTAGCGAAAAGTCAAGGATAACCATCAGGCGAAGTGGCTTGGCAGGGGGTGCTTCATATAACCGTTCTTGCTTCAACTGTTGGTTACGACTTATCTTTATTTTGAAAACCTTTCATATGCAAGTTGGTTTAGGTTAGCTATTGCGCTTCAACTGAAGATTGAAGAACCGCTCTTTGGGTCAGTTATTAACGCATCATCTTTAGCTGCAAAAAAGTTTTAAATGGAGCTCAATGTTCCGAACTTATTTCTATGTTTTTATGATGATTAACCCGCACCTGAAGTTACGGGCACTATAAGGATTTAGCTAATACTAGTTGATGTTAAAGTTACCAGCGCATTAACAATATGTCATCAACATCAACTTCAAATTAACTGTCATAAAAATGTCAAAATAGAGTAGGGCTGTTGCGCAGGCTCGCGATTTTCATGGGAACTAACTTGATGTTAATGTTAACAGCACATTAATAATTTGGCCCTTATCAATCGCTAAATTGTTTTTAATTCTATTTTACCTGTGAAAATGCCACAAATACCAAATACTTTTGGAAGCAAATTCGCTCAATACTTCCTCCGCTATTTCTCAATTAATAATTTCTTTTTATCGAAAAAAAAATAATTTGTAGCATCAATAATGAAGGAAATGAGTAACCCAAAAGGATAGCTTTTTACAAAAACGAGTAGCTCAAGAGGGAAGAACACTAAGACGCAGTGGTTCAAATAAAGCTTGATTGGTTGAGTTTCACAGGTAGCGTCAAGTAGTAGGACTTCATCCCTTCAATCCATGGAAAATTGACGGAACCTAGGGTACATTCTAATCCGTGAATAACTTCGTGACTTTCTTAATGAATTAATCGACGTCAACATTTGCATACGTGAATCAATTCATGAAACGTCTTTCGCAACGAAACTCATGAATAAATTATCGGTGTAGTACCGGCTTAGAGCTGCGCCACTTCAAAGTGGCGGCTCTCGGTGGCCACTCAGACTCCACCTTTTCTCGCCACTTCATACATACAGAAACGTCAACACGAACTTAAGGGGCGCGAACTTCAATCCGTACCATGTCGATATGTGACCGCACTGTTCGGTCGATTACTCACAGAAGTTTTTAGTAAGGAGGTTCAATTCATCCACGATATCACTATATCAATACTATCATAAAAACAGTACGTGACATCCGAGGGAACATAATGTTTTACATATTTCACACCAACGCACGATCAGGATGTTGAAGGCGCTACATGAGCCGCCATTGAATAATAGCAACTTCACAGGGAATCTTGAGTACAAAAATATTTTTAAAGTGGTTTTGCAGGCTTGGAGGAATGTTCAGTCCCATATTCTCACTTTTCAGAAACCATGATCTAGATCCATTTGATCCCTACCCGTTGATTGATCTCTAACAAGGTTGCCCAATCGCACGAGCTGCAAATCAGCTGATAGAGGTCATCTTGACTTGATTTTGACGTCCAAAGACCCTGATTGTAAATCGTTTCCAATTTCCAAGAACTGTTCATCTACCGATGACGCATCGATGGTGACGTCACCATATGACCTGCACTGTCACCAAGGTTCCCAATCCTATGTTGGCAACATCGCAAACAAAATTTGTTTTGTTTATGATAGCACCAACCTTAATCAGCTTTCATTTTATCATTTTCGCCTTCGAATTTCATATTTTGTATATTTTCATTTCTAACGAACATGTAAAAAAATCAAAATAAATGTAATCCTTCCTAATGCGCACGCGTGACAGTTGTATTATGCACTGAAAATTGTTTCCTTGTTGAAAAATACTCAACGTGATTTTATGCCCGATTTTATTACAAATTTTTCTTCGTAATACGGTTCTCGGACCATAACCTGATTTATTATGGTCCTAGAACAATAAAAAAAAGTTATTGTGAAACTGACAAGAACTGAATATTGGCGAGCGGACTAAGATGTTTCGGAGATTTTAGTTAGGACTTCAAAATAGTTAAATTATTAGAAAATTAAAATGATGGTCATAAAATCTCGTATGTAATGCGTACGTAATGAGATTTTATTCAGTTCAACCATTTATGGACTCGCTCACAAGCTCCGTCGGTCATAAAATTATTCGCCTCATAAAGTCTTACTTTACGTTATTATTACATAAATACATAGTTTTTCCGAAAAAAAAATTCTAATATGTTCCTGTTCCACCTCTTTGGATATTTCAATCAACTAAAGAGTTTTAACCTTAACCGAGCAAAATTTATGATTTACAAATAGGTAAAGCATGAAGCCAACAGCTAAAGAATTTCTATGAGAACTAAATTCTGTTACAAGTTGACAATGACATTTCTCGCAACTTGATACTCTTGGTTCTATGTCTTATTGTCTGCTCTATCAGCTCCCGAAGGTTAGCTGTCACTAACAAACCCGAAAGCGTGAAAATTAAACCGAAAGGAGAAAGACAAAAAAGTATGGTTTGGTTCTTTTTTAATACGCATGATCGGCCAAACGTTGCTCAAACATCTACACCTGCAGTCCTTGGGTTTTGAAGCGAATCAGGCAGTGTCAAAATTAACTTTGACATTTATTGCGTATTCCAGACAAGTCAAACAAAATTCACTGCTAACGGGATACAGATAATGAGGGGGAATTGTGAATTCCAAATGGTTCAATTTACGATTGACAACAAAGTAAAGACTCTATGCCTGCCAGCAAGCGTTACAGAAGTGGCAACAGTGCTTTGATCGCAAAATGGCGCCGTTTCCGATTATTTTGCACGACATTTTAACCCGTTGCTGTTAATTTCCGAGACCGGGGACTGGTAATTGAGTTATAATGGTTAAATGGACCATACAGTTTCAATATGATACGATCATTTACATACTGTTTACATTTCCTCTCTTAAACCATGGGATGGGGTGTATAATATTTAAATTAAACAAAACGCTCCGTTGTATGTATGCCGTACACAGATAGCATCAATTTTGTACCATTCTGGGTTCAAACATCAGCCCCCAATGTCGTAACCCCTGAAACTACAAAGTTTTATAAAGTGCCTGCAGTTTCTCACGACAAGAGGCCGTAAACGACCTCTTCATCGCCCCTATTGCTCTCTCGTAAGAGGAGAATTCTTGCCTAATTGGTGACCTTCCCAATCAAAATTAATAAAATTTAATTACGAAAGTCTTTCAGAGCACATTTGGCAGTACCTTCAAGTCGATAAGATTTTTATTCACGTTTCGATTAGGTGTGTTTACACCATAAACCTTCTATGGGCGCTCTTGCACTCCGGCTACAAAACTGGAAACCGTAAAAACTTCAGTCGAACTCATCTGAAATAAAATCACTAACCTGAACTAACCTGAATTAGGTAAAAGAAACGTTAAATGGTTAATGCAGTTTCAACTCACGTCACATTTTTGTTTTAATTGATTGGATGTAAGCTGAAGCGACACCAAAGGATTCTCCCCCTTGTATAAATAATGGACTGAGTATAATGGAAAATTTGTTTCTCAAATAACCTAAACCTGAACTAATCTGAGACTTGAAGGAATTTAAACTTCTTGAGAAACATTTCTCGATATAGAATTTTTTTGAACTGAAAGTCTGCAAGAACCAGAGTAACCTGAACTCCCAACTGACGAATTTTTTCTGGGTTACTAGAACATTTTTGGCAACTAGTATGAGATGACCTGTATCTCCCATAATAAACAAGCGTGACTCGAACTACTTTAAAGGAAAATTTTCTGAATTGCAAATATGAACTAACTTGAATACGTTAGCCTGAACCAACCCGAATAAGATTTTTTTTCAGTCCGAAACATCCTCCTTGACCAGGCCTAAATTATTTTTTTCTGATTCGAATTTTCTTGAAGGTAATTTCAGAAGACCTCATCTAGTATGAACGACTTTTTAACAGAACACTTTGGGTGACCCGGTTAACCTGAATGAATTTTCGGTAAAACCTGCAAAACTGAATAAACATTTTCAATTTGAAAATGAAAATCTAAAAGACCATGATTAACTAAAATGATTTTAATGAGGTTTTACTGACGTGAAATGATGACAGTAATGCGGAATCTGAAGTAACCTGAATTATCCGATATCTGAATATCTGTTGAACATAAACTAATTTGGGGCAATAACACTTGACCTAAGTAGAATTTGACCTCTTTTTCAGACTGTTCGTGTAACCTGAACAAGCTTAATGAATATTTTTAGTAGTTCTAATATCATGGCGTTGGATGGATGTGCGGGGGAAGTACTTAATACAACCAATGAGCATAAAGTCACCTGAACTGACTCGAATCTAACTCACGTGAGTGAATTTTTTTCGACTTGAAGCTTTCTGCTAGTCTGAAATGATAGGAGAACCAAAACTACCCTTAATGCGCATATTTTCATTAAGGGGAAGAGTAGAAGAACAAGAGTAGAGCGATGGAAACGTAGCCAAGTGTAGAATCCCGTATAAGGCGAGGTGCCCAAATTCATAAACAAGCAGAGCACCGAGGCACTGCCCCGCAGTGATTGAATAATTCAATGTAAATTATTTTTCCGATACAATAAATCTTTTGTCATTGCGCCCCGTACGGCCGCAACAATAATTAATTGTTGAGGATTAATGATGAATGATGACTCGATACTTTGGAAACATTCATTCGAATCTCTCTCGAGAGGGGTCACGGATTTGTTAATTACTAGAGATTAAATCTGGAGAGTAACGAGGCTTGGGCTGACACACGGGCTCAAGATGGTTTCGATAGTCGTACCGCCGCTTTAGGAAGGTCAAAAGTCGATCAGTGAGAGCGATCAAAGCTAAAATAGTCCACTTTTTGCCTTGCAAAGGCAACAATGTAGCACGTTTTTGAACAATATGCAGGTAGACTTAACATAGTTTTATTAATGGAACACAAAACCATATGAATAACCCATTTCATAATGCCAGAAGGCCATTAGGCTAACGATCCGTTACCACAGAAAGGGCAGTGCATTAGGCATTGTCTGGTATTTAAAATCCATCATTTGCTTCATTGAAACACTTTGGTTTGCTTTAAGACTAATTCCCATTTTTTTGCGCCCTCTGTACAGGAACCGAAGGCGGAAAGTGGGGGTCAGGTTAAAAAGTTAAAATTTGATTGTCCGATCTTGGTCATTGCCCAGGCATGCATAAATCTGATCGCCGGAAATTCCATCGTATTGGAAAGCTGAAAAGTTTTCGCACAAAAGACGCACTCGTCCGGAATCATCTTTGAACCCCCCGGGAAAATTGCGATTTTCAAATGGTCAGCCTCGGACAACGCGTATTGGAGAAGGGGGAAATGGTGCTGCTAATGTTCAGCTAATTAATTGCGGGCAACAGTCGGAATGTTTGAAATCGATACAGTTCAAAGCTTCAGAATGTAAAGAAACTAGAAATGGAACATCAGAAGAAATTGAAAGAACAGTAAAATTTGACTTCAGAGAAAGCGAAATTGGCGTGGTTTGTCCGTTGTGAAGTAGGAAGTGTTCCATATTTTTTCCGGCGGGGGGGGGGGAGGTGGAGTGAAAAGGGGAGAGGTAGGAGGAAATTAAATTGCGATTTTTCGAAAGAAAAAAAAACTAATAAAGAAAAATCCACCTCAAACGTATTGAAGGTAGTTCTTTCAAAATGCTACGCGACTATAACTAAAAATTCTTCGGCACCCTCAAGTTCGCCTCAAATAGAATTTTTTGGTGTTCAGAAGTATAGTTACATCTGATTGAAAGTTGGCAAAATATAAACTTTACACCGTAATCCTTTTTTGGAAATTGGCAAATTTCGAGAATTCCTCTGCACACCTGAGTTTGGGAAAAAGAAACTGTAAAGACAACAGCTGTAAATCTTTTGCTGGTCCAAAGCCCTGATCGCCATTTTCCACAAGTTTCAAAATTCCCTTGGATTCCTCGAGATCTTCACCAACACGTTCCGTTGGGTCAACTACGATATTCGCGAACTGTGAGAAAACTTACGTGAGTGGGATTTTTAGCCCATAAACTAAAAATTACTTCACAAGAAGCGTAACAAACACATAAAGTACAAAAAAATCATTCAAGTTCTTGAGAGTGGACTCTGACACTTGAATTGAAACAGAAAAAAATGGACAACTAAAAAAGCTGAGGAACAATAGAAAGAAGAATAAAAATCCCCGCGAAAAGGTTAGTTAAAATGTACTAATCTCGATTTCTTCACAGAAACACTCAAATGAGTATTAAATGAAAGTTGGTGGTGAAATCCGGTGCTTGGAGATTTGGCATATACAGGGCACTTCAAATTCGACCCTCACCATTGAGATCTCGGAAACTAGAGGAGATGTGAAGAAATTTATACGGGGGCAAGCCTGCGTAATGTATCGCTTGACCAAATGCCGTTTTCAAAATTTGAATTTTGCGAATACTTAGAAAAAAACCAAAAGTTGGAAATTTTCTTTTTAATTTTTTTAACGTTACTCGACAAGAAATCCGTAACCGCAAGCACATTTTTATTAGCACTTTTTCTCAGCTATACGGTGCCATTTTCAGATTTTCCTCCGACGTTTTGTCTTTCGGCTACCATCATCAACTCCGTTGTGTCTTATGAGAGCCACATTGGATTTTTCGACAGACAAATAGTGGGATGGCAAAACTGAAAGTCACTATGTAGTTGAGATAAAGTAACAATGAAAATGCGCTTGCGGTTTTGGTCTTTTTTGTCGAAACACGCTAAAAAAAATTAAAACAAAATCTACATTTTGAGTTCTTTCGGATATCGTCGGAAGTACTCGGTAAATTAAAGTTTTGAAAACGGCATTTGGTCAAGCGATAAATTACGCAGACTTGCCCCCGTATAAATTTCTTCACATCTCCTCTAGTTTCCGAGATCTCAATGGTGAGGGTCGAATTTGAAATGCGCTGTATACTATAAATCTATACATACTATATATGCGATATTATATAATACGAATTATGAAATGCTAAAGCTGTAGCAGGCAATAAGCGTGCCTCGATGGCTCTAGTGGTAACAATAGAATCACCGAACCTTTGCTCAATGCGCGACAATGCATCACTCCGCCATTAATACATAAATAGTTATTTTCAGATTGGACGAGAAATTCGATCGTCTTCCAGGTTCATTGGGTTCCCTAGAACCGATCACTGCAATTATTGACGAAAGAAGATAGGGGAGGATTAAAGCCATGAGTATTGTTGTATTTTTTTACTGCAAGGACGCCGTCGCCGCCCCTGGCCAAAAGTAAACAAACCCAATAAACAAGTCCGATGGTCGGAGCGCATAACTCTTCCATAACTGGCCAGGTACGCAGGCGAATTTTTAATTTCCCTTTCCCAGAATCATACAGTGCGTCCTATGTAGTCCTGCCGCAATAAACAAGGATTTAATCTGGCCGTCCCCGTAAAGCACGGCACTGTCAAAGACCGCGATTGGCCGCTCGTAAACTACGCAAATGAACTATAAATTTGCAGATTGCCGTCTCCTATATAGGAGCCTACTAATGATTCCAAGGGTTAAACGCCCACACCGTTCAATTGTTGTTAATGCGGAATGAGCTTAAAACCCTAAATAAGCGCGAGGACTGTGTTTTTTCCTTTTAAATTATAACTGTAGCACTTGACACAATGGCCGTCTGGCGAGTGAGCTCGCACTAAATTAATAATAAACCCACAGAATGGTCAGATACCATCTTAATGTTAGCGTCCCCGACACAATACCGAGCCGAAGAGAATGAAAAAGGTATTCGAGAGCGATCTAACTGGGCTGTACAGGGTGTCCCCGAAAAAGTCTCTCAAAGTCGCACTTTCTGGGCTACTACCGCGGACCACCCTGTATAAGGCGCAGTGGGAGTTCATTGTTTTAAATATCGGCCTGGACAGTATCATGGGACAACAGCGATGGAGAAGAAGTGCAGATATTTTCGGCCGTCGAGAATTTACACCCGCGCATATCAAGATCCGTATCTAGCTCGTGCGAGAAGGCTCAAGGGCTCAGTCTTCTCGTGGTAAACAATAGGCTGAATGAATAATTAATTTATTAAGGTCTGCTAGAGGGCGTGGATCGGGTTGAGAGCGGCAGCCAGAAGGAAGGTATTGTTAAATTCACTCCAAGATATGTCGAAACACATTTGTTGCCCAAATCGAATGGTATTCGCATCTCAATCCAAAAAAGTAATCTGTTACTGAACCTCCAGTTACTGAATGTTAGTTGAACTGCAGAAACCGAAACTCGAGTGTGAACTCACTTCCACTTCACTATTACCAAGCATCGTGATCAGCATTATCATTTTCATGAATAAGAAGGTTCTCGATCACAACATGATGGTGAGGTGGAGGACCTTCCTGCTTAACGGCCTTGGTCGGAATGGAAGTCCGGACTTTCGAAGCTTACTCGTGTCTGCAAAAAGTGAAATTAAGCTCACTCGGGTTATTCTGAGCTTTTTTAAAAAGCTCCATCGTTCTGGTAGATCAGCTTAGCATCATTTCAATATTCTCATGAATGATATGATAACAAGACCGATCCTTCGTAGATTATTTGGAGCCTCCGACGTTCCTGGCCTTGTGAGTTAGCAATTCCTAGGAGAAATGATTGAATTCGCCTTTGGAGTCAACTTTTGCTTCTACGTACTTCACTATTTCACAGAATTAATGTTGCCTGCGTTTCACGAAGTATGCAGAAGTGTCTTCGATCCCAAGCCGAGGGTTGTAGTCCGATTGCAACTGCCCTAATGTGATCATCCTATAATAAGACTTCAGCATCTTCCAATACTTCTCCTTTTCAAGGTATGCTGCTTCCTGGTCTACTAACAGCACCTCTTCATTCGAGATTTTTGCGGTAAAATTTGGTTCTGATCTGTTTTTGTGACCCACACCCAAGAGTAACGACACATCAACCAGTAAAAAAAGCAGACTGAAGCTCGGAAAATAGACCAGAAGAATGCTCATCTCATACTACTTCAAGATTCCAATAAGTGCACTGCATTCAATTTGCATCGCACATAATTCCAAAAGGCATTAATCAACCGCAAAAAGTCACCGATCTGGTCGCATTTTATCATGTGCATATATTTCTATGAGCACAATTACAGTAAATATTTCAACAATGCTCAGAATGCTCTATAAGTTATCATATGCCCGAAGAATTTTCTCGCCTCGGACGCAGGTCAATCCGTCCGGCTTCTGCAGCTGCGTCGACGCTCGCGGTCTCGAGATCCTTCTGGAGGAATTTGCCAAGACAGGGAAAGTGTTAAAAATCTTATAATGAATTATATGGCGGCAATCCGCATTGGACTTGCTCATCAGTGTAATTACGCAAACTTAAAAATCAAAGCTCGACTTATTTATGACGTCACGCTTTCGATTGGATTAAGGCAGCTTAGCAGATTACCTGAAAACTCGAACGGACGATTCATTAACCCCAAACCGCACGCAGTGACACCTCTAAACGTTCGATCTTAACTTATTACAAATCTCTTTAACAAGGATGATCGATGGTCGCTCGATCGGACCGTGATCTATTGATTAGTTCGTTAGTTCGGTTTACAGCGGACCAGATCAATTCGATATCGACCATTCGGCTAATTGCTGTTTTTGAATTTACATTGTCGCACAAATGGACAAGAAACGTTGACCCCTCGGATGGCGAGAGACACCCGGAGGCACTGGCGAAGCAACAAACTTATCCAACTTACGGTCAACCTCTTGGATATGGATGAGTTTCCCCGAGCCTTGAAGGTGACTCAAAATGAGTTTATGAGCCACAAATGTTCTATAAGATTCCCCTTTCACTTTTTTCTTTTTCTCAATGTCTTCTTGCATTCTTGTGTATTGTACAATTGCTCCCCAGTACCTCCTCCTATATCTGCTCTCAGAATTCATCATTTCCTCCTCTCTATCTCTTTTCCCTTTGTTTTTTCTCATACTCTCGCTCCTCTCTCCTCTGTCTCTTCTCTCTCTCCTCTAACCTCTGTCTCTTCTCTCTCTCCTACTTTCTTCTGCGTTATTCATTTACATTTCCGTTCCTTCCACTCCCATCCACTCTGTCACCTTTCCATCACCATAACCCGTTCTCAACTCCAAAATTATTATTCGGCACTATCTTCCTTATCTACATTTTTGTCTCAAATTTTCTTCCTCTCGCACTTATTTTCTTCTTGCACTCCTGTATTATGTAGTTTCTTAATGGCCGAACTCTTCTCGCAACTGCGTTGAGTACCTACTTCATTGATTTTACGGCCCCAATTGGGAGATATAGCAAAAAGATGGAGGTTGGTATTTTCTATAAACTCTCCATTGATCAGAGGAAACTATTCGAAAAATTTGAGTTGGTATTCAGGTTCATAACAAGGCGCTGTTTGTGGACAAGCTTTATTTGTAATACAAGTAACACTAAACGTTGTAAAAATTCAACTCGAAATGGCACTTACATCCTCTTGAGTAAATTGAAGACAAGACATACGAAGAAGATAATTTGTGAAGAGCTATAAAATCCACAATGTTCGAACAAGCATCGCACAACAGCAGTGAGTGGAAGTTATGTTTTTTCTTATAGAATGGCAAACTTTTTATGACATTTTATGATTCATTTTCGCATTCTGAACATATTTGATATAACTTGTCCTGTAACTGTAGAGATTCTGCAGCGATTCCAGGAATTAAGAAAGCCAAACGAACTTACTCTTATCGGATTAAGTGCTCAAAATGTGCAGATGTGACAAATCTAGTGAAATAGAAGGCTATTCTGTGTCATTAATAAGGGTGTCTTTTTTGTCTAACTTACCTAGTAATCAGTTTTCTTATTATGTAGCTTAGATAGTATGTGGAGGTGAAATAAAATGACCTCCAGGATCATCAGACTTGACGCCCCTTGACTTTTTTCTATAAGTTCAATTAAAAACTAAGGTATATGCCATGAACCAACAGATTTAAATCACTTAACAAAAGAATTACTGAGGAATGCCGTTGTATTACTGTTGAAATCCTGGAATATGTTGTTGAGAAATTCTATTATAATTTAGCTCATTGTTAAGCCGTTCAGGTGACACATAGTGAGCACTTCCTTCAATAAAAATAAGTTCATTTACATAAGAGCAATGTTTTGAATTTGCGGCTTACAAAGCACTTAGTTCAATTGCTCTTTATATACCCCAGAGTAACCTGTGGTGACCCATGAGTCTGGTGATGGTTGTCAAAAATTTAAACATCGAATTTCAAGTATGACAACGCCACGCTGCAAAAAATGAATAGTTTCACTAATGAAGTCTCAATCATTTTGAATTATCTGATCAAATAAGCTGAGGATAAAATAAAGACGTTTCTCCAAAATTTCGGTTTTTCCAAATACTTCCTGAATTTTTCAAATTGAAAACGGAATAATCGTGAATACCAAGTTGTGCAGCTTTGCTCCAATTTAATCGATTTTTTATGGTTACTAAGATCGCCACAGCTGAGCTCCAGAAAAGGGCACCCTGTGTGTTAACACGCTTCTTTAATGTATACCAAAGCGGTAATTAATAAGTATCATAAATACTCGATTGAGCAAGCAAAAATTAGACACTTTCCACCTGAGAATAGCACATGAAATGAAATACTTACAGAGTGGACCAATAGATTTTTGGACTGAGAGAGTAATTAATTTCTCGCGCATGGAACTGAAGCAAACTTCTTTCCCTCTACCTCTCTAGCTCTGTAGAAGAAAACAAAGAAGGCGACAATAGCTATCGAAACGCTGTACGTTTATGCGCTCTCGATATCAACTATCAATCACCTGGTGTGAGGATCAGCATCTCGCAGTGTTTGTATAACCGAATCATAATTATCGTAGTTCAGAGTTTGGACAGATTGACTAATGGTCCAGTCCGGCTGACACGATCCAATCGAACTCGCATACATTTAATAGTCTCAAGAGCGTTTCATACACTTTTGAATCCCATCAGCAATTAGCACAGATACTAACAGGAAAAGAAAAAGGATATCGAGCAATAGTGCGCAGATTGTCCTGCCATATGGGATGATTAAACAAAAATCTACAAACCACAATTAATTACAAGCTCGGCGTTCTGATGTTATCATTGAATACACCCCGGGTGTTCGGAGATCCATTGGTTTACCTACTGCGCAGCGGGGGAGCGCAGTGCGTGTTATCAGAATGTGAGCGCATGTCAATCAATCTGATGGCCGCTAGGAAGGTTTTAATTAATTAATTTCCAATATCGCTCGCTTCTTCGATGAAGACTCGTAATTCGCGCAGTGTAGAATTGAAGGAATTGCTGGAATCAGAAAAGTACTTAATTTTTTGTTGCCACCGTGTAACTCACTCTTTAAAGATGTGAACAAAATTGGTCAGTTCTTGCTTAATTTTTCTTCGAAGTTGTATCATTGAATGAAGACAAAATCGTCTTCCTTGACGTTACTATGAAAGATGCTAAAAGATTTCTGTTTATTCGTTTATATATGAGGACCTTCTGCAGCAACCCGAAACCAACAGGTTCCCTGTTGGTTTCGATTCTGCGAACGTATTGTATAGAGCTCGTAATATTGTCTGTTTGATATTTTTGTGATATTTGATGTCAGCACTCAGTCACGAGGCAAGTACGTCTGCCTTTTTCATATCTTTTATCATTAAATAATTCTTAACATTAAAAATTTCTACTCTTCAAGAAACGAGGGTCAGGTGAGTACCCGTCATACCGAAATGTAGGGTGTCTCCCATGGAGAAAATGATACTTATCACAAGTTTCATACTTACGCACGTCAATTTCAATGTACTAATGTTCGCTTAAGTAGATAAATGGAGTTTAAGCGGCTTATTTTCACACCTGAAACAACTTTACAAGGAAATTGAAGGGCTGGAAGTATGCGAGTTGCCTACTTCCGAAATTCAAACTTGATGACAGTGACGTTTTATGGCCCATCCCTATCTGTTGAGTGAGCGTCAAGAGCACAATACTGTGTCCGTTGTTATTGTGTACAGTTGGCTGCCTATAGTAAAATCGTCCATTAAAGGAAAACAATTTAAAAAATATTGTTTACATCCAACAGACGAGCTAATAGTAAGTCGCAGAAAATATTATTCAATAATGATGGTAGAAAGTGAGTGCACGGACTGGTTGTGATATTGCGATAACACTGGCGTAGCAATAAATTGTATTTTTTTTATTATTAAAATTTTAAATTAACTGATACCTGTACTCACGATTTCGTAAAGTAATAAAATTGCCTTGTGACTCAGATCTGACGAGCGCTTTTAATTAATTAAAAAATATCTTAGAAACGGTATTTGCCAGAAGCAGGAAGCTTCAGAGTACGTTTACCCCAAGTAGGTACTTGCAGTGATTTTTTGCTCAGCGGGTACCAGTTCATTTTTGGAGTCAAGACCATATGGCTAATCCGGGAGGAACCGAGCCGCATCTATGGGAACGATGGCAATAAAATCAAAGCATTATTGAATCGGAACTGAAAAATCGAGTGTTCAATCCGTCTAATAGTCCATTGTCAGACTTTTAGCTTTGGTTGTATGTGATGTGGGCGAGCTCATTTAAAAAATAATTTCCTGTACGGTACAATGAATATAATTACCGATTGACTCTCGTTGGGTGTAATGACATCTATTACAGCCACTAAATAACAGTAAATTTTTTTAAACGACATTTTAATTAATTCGATGCAGGGCCCAGTTAACCGACTAATGGTAATCTGCCGATTTTTCCACCCCCCTTCGTTGTTTCCAAAACCGCCATTCCTCATACTTAAGTCCCATAAAACGTATTGTTCTGCGACCTCATAAGGGACGTATATGTTCTTTATTAATATCGTCCTAGTCTCTCTCTTATGGCGGTAATAACAAGCATAATTTCATTGATTGTCAAGCGCAGAGACTTTGGGACGACTTCTCGAGATTTTTACTGGGACCCCATTCCCGAGCCAACGGCAGTTTGTCCCTTGTGCCAAAGACGCGCATTTTGTTGAGAAGAATGTAGGGATTCCTGAGATGTGCAGTTCATCTGCTAAGGCAAAATTATCCAGATATCAGAGAGCTGACCGATTTCGGGAGGTTCTATTAAAAATATTTTCAATTTTAGGAACAATCAAACAAGGGAAGTTTAGGCGAAAAAATTGGTGCTGGAATCAGAAGACATTTGTGAAATTTATCATATTTCGAAATACAGGTCCTAAGAAGAGAAATAGGTTGCGATTTAAATAAAGATGGACCCGGCGTTGTTGCCGTTCTTTCTTCGTGGCCCCGTAGTATCGCGCAGTCTATGGCCAAAAATAAATAAATGCGATAGACGCCCAAAATCATTTTGACCGCCTGTAGAATGAAAAAAACGACTTTTGTATAAATAAAGTTCTGCCGATTTGATCTATTCTGTTACCCTCTATGACGCTACACTGGTTGATACCAGCATTTCTCAGATACCCTGTAACGGTACATTGTACTCGTACATTTCCATTTTAATGTATCCTAAGATTTTACAGTTTTCATTTTGGTAGCCAGGAAAATACGAACAAAAATGGATAATTTAACTTAAAACCTGGAAAAATGGACATTGTTACCTGTCATACATCAAATAGCCGTTATTTTAATATGACAATCGCAGTCTGTCAAAATTTACACTTTCATCGGCCCCAGATAAATTGTACTCTTCGCCTATCTATTGGATACCCTAGTCATTTAATATCAGTCTCTATATGTTTTTGGTCACATTTGGACCTCGAAATAACTTCATATCTCATTTCTTGATTAAATAATCTGCATACCAATATCTTTGGTTGTGCGGTGTTGCCGGCCTGATTTATTGCCGTGTTTTTAGAAAGGTAACATAATTCTTAACTGTACGCCTGCCGGCTCTTTACGGGCATATGGGTTATGGCACGGTGTACGATTACAGCAAATTAAAATTGTCGACATTTTTATAGGAAGAAATCTTCTTTCTTCTGGTGATTTATCGCATTTAAGTGTCGATGATGGTATCGATATGTAGCCACTTTCTTAAATGGATTTACGGCCTTGTTCAAAATCCCTAGTTTAAAGTTTCTGAGTGCGCCTTGGGACGCTCAGAGGAAAATAAATAGACCGTAGAGAACCCTACCAGATTATGTCGATTTCGTACCCGATCAGCCGTATTCACAAAATAGAGATCAGGATAGACATTCATAGATATTTCGTTATAAAAGTATACATAGAGGACCAAAAGATCCGGGTAAAATCGTTAAAAGTTGAAGTGAATATTTTTCGTGAAGTTGCTGGGACACGTCAAATATTGTTTTCAGTTGTGCAATGTTTGACATGTATATAGGATTACCCTTTTAGTAGGTAAATATACTCTTTATTTTTTTTATGGAATCCTATTTATACTACGACGTTTTTGAGTTCTTTGACAAATTCTGAAAACATTTTGGTACACATACCAAGTCTAAATTCAATAATAATTGAAATATTTATGCAGTACGGTAATTAGAGTGGCCTGGTAGATCGCCCGACCAAACCCCTATTAACTTTTTTCTGTGGGGTTGTGCGAAACAAGGTGTATTAAGATAAGCCCACCAGTATAGAAGAGTTAGAAAATCAAATTACTCAAGAAGCTCAACAAAACCATCTCAAATAATAAAAAAACCTCTTGAAGAATTTAAATTGCGATTTATCCACAGGTCAGGAAAGCAACCCAGCATAGTTCGAAAATTTAATACATTAGGTTATAGTCTATAATTTGCATTGTTATTTTTTTAAGTATTAACAGATATCTTATTATTATTCCTATTATTTATATATTTTTTCCAAACCTGCTGAATTCAAACATGGGTATGTTGCATTAAATATGATCAGAATTTTTCAAAGAACTCAAAAAACGTTTTTATTCGCATGGGGTTCCGTAAGAAAAAAAATGAAAAAGTGTATTTATCTGCTAACTCGGCAACCCAGTATACATGGGAAAAAATACACAAATAAAAACAATATTTGACGTGTTCCAGCATTTTCATGACAAATTTGTCCGGCAATTTTTAACGGATTTATCCGGTACTTTTGGTCTTCGCTGTATAAACTTCATTAGCGCAGAGCGTATTTGAAAAAATAACGATTTCACCAACAACTGTGTCTGCTAATTTTCCCATTTCACCTAATCACATTCCTCCTTGGGCACGCCTCCGTTCATTTAATAATCGACTTATGAATATCGAAAGTTAGAGAGATCATCACTGGCAATGGAGATTACCATGCCCATATCCTCGTGAGCTTCAACTCCATTCGGCGATCGATCCAATTTTCTCAATTCTGCACTTTTCTTCTTAGAAGAGTGAGTTAAACTTTTACACCCGGGAACCATAAACAACTCTGTCCCAGTGATGACAGGAGATTCCAGAGTAATACAATATTTTGCCATTCGCAAGGTGTTTATTTGTTGCCTCTATCGGCTTGACCCTTAAGGTACTGCTAGCTGAAAATTCCCATCGAAAATGGGTATCGATAAAGACGACCCCTCCCTAGTCCGAAGCAGTACACATCAAAAGGTATTGTTTCATTTAAACGTGAGCATTCCCATTTATATTTGACCGATGGTATGGCATTGATTGTGTAACTTATAATTAAAAATCGAGATAACAGTCAATGTGTCTGTCAATAATGTTCTAGTTATAACGAAACTTATCGTGCCGATGGTACCGGCCGATTTCGGGCTGCGTACCCGCGTGATTTGTTAGTTTTTCAATGGTAGAGTGCGTTCCATCAGACTTCATCAAATCCAATTCTTGAGTTCATTACGGAGAAAAGCACGGAGCAGCTAAGCATTTGCAACCTGTCACCCACAGACAAGGCAAATAGGTGTGTGCTAGGCCTTTGAAGGATTTTGTAGCATAAAATTTTTGGTATTAAAAACACAGGAACGGGCTCTAAATGGGCATATTGTCCAGGCGTACGATGACTAGACACTGATCGCGATTATTGAGTAGATGGTATCGGAGGCCCCCCAGCTCGGCATAGCGGCTGTCATTTACCTGAGCACCTCCTGTCAAACGACGCCCGACGATTATTCATCTCTTATTTGGTATTTAGTCACAACAGAGCGAATCGATTCGGCTCAGTGTAACAGATGCGGCTCCGAAGGGGGATTATCGATCGTGTAAATCCCCAAATCGACGTTTGGGACAAATTAATGGGAGAAAGAACGACGAAAAGCGAGTCGATTGTCATCTTAAGACACCTCTCGCGTCTTAACTTCGATTACACCGTTTCCGATCTTCGCGCCCAAAATTAGTGGCCTAATGGGCCGATTCGAAAAACACACACACACACTGGTCGAAATCCCCTTGTTCCGAAATCAATTTAAGATCTTACGAAAGGAAATTGTCTCTTTTAATTTCGTTGTCCCTGATGCACCTCACAGAAAGTGACTTCATTTATTTTTAGTTACTTTTTTCTAACAAAGGGTATCGATAACAGTGCTCATGCCTACGGACGGTTCTTGCTGGTTCGACGTGGGAGTCATGCAGGACAATGATTCGTTTTCATTTTACGAGGTTGGGTTAATAGAATAAAATATTTTGGGTTTATTTACATATACAGAGTCTTTGACACATGTAAAACACCTTGATAACAATGCCAGGAATTTTGTACGTCCTACTTGATTTGTTTATAAAGTTATTATTTATTTTAGAAAGTACCCGAGAAAGCTTTGTCCTTGGTTGGGACTGTTGTTTTCCTTCGAGCACATTATTATCGACAAATCATTTGACCAGGTATAAGGGATTTTTTTAATATCGTCTTGGTCTTTTTAATGTCACAGTTAATAACATAATCTCTAGGTCAAGCCCCTCAGTTCCCATAGCAGCGGACTTTATAGTTTTAAAAACGTGCAAGATTTGCATTTTATCACTTGCCGAAAGGGGAAGGAAGGAATGCGGCCTCCAAAAAAATACCTATTCTTTATACTGATTAAACAAAAATTAATTATTCGGGAGGTCCATATCTACAAAAGGTATTCACGGACCCACTGACCGCACTTTGAGAAAAAATGCTAAAATAACATTTAAGAAAAATCGCTTTTGTGATTATCCTTTTGCGCCGAAAAAGTATTCCAAACTTTACACATAGTGACGTAAAACTAAATTTACTTCATTACTTAAAAGTGCACTATTCGTACGGTAAAAACTCCTGATGCAATTTTGAGATTCACAACGTCATATTATCATTACTTCGCACTAACAATTTATAACGTCGATAAATGCCACAATTTTATAACATTTTTTAGTTCACTGTTCATTTTGAACCACCAGGTGTCCAAGTTGCTTCTCTACCTTATCTTCTTTGGCCCTCTGTTTCGGAGATTCGGCTCCGGGCGTTGGCGTTAGCATGCGGTGTGGTATCTTTGTGCCGGTCTTGGTACTTAATATTTTTTGTACTTTTTTTTCAATTCTGGTGTCATTCCTTCCGCATTATTCGAGTCAGAAAAAATTGGAATAAGTCCAAAAAACAGTTCGCCAATTGCGATACTCTATATCTTGGAAACGAAGCGATTTCGGACCTAACTTTATTCGAGCTAAATATTTGTTTTTATAAGCTCTACATCTCGTGAAAGTTTTTCAGTTTTAACCTGCATAACTTTAAAAGCGTATTGAAGGTCTAAAAATAATGTTAGTTTGGTATATAAACCAATGTTCGACAAAGGCAGCTTTAGCAGATACACGGGGTAGATGTTAAAAATGGAAAATATTAAATTTTTTTGAAAAGGGTTAGAGATTCTTTGGCAAAATTTTGTAGGCATTACTGACTATAAACGACGCATATGTTTTACTGGAAAATGTTATTTTGTAAGTTTCCCAGTGACGTGCCTACCTCCGCGTTAGAGGATATTTTTTCAGGAAGAATGGTACGCCGCCGGCTTTCTGAAAATAAATTTCATTCTTGAATTCTTCGTTCAGTTCTAGAGAAATAGTCTTTGTTGAGATTATGTTCTCCGATCTACCGTTTCCAAGCAACAAAATTAAAATGTTTTTTAAGGAAATACAGGGTTTCCCATTTGAAAAAATCGAGTCTCCCACATTCGAAATGCAAAAAGCTTGGATATTTTTTTCACACCCGCGAGAATGAAAAATATACTCTAGTCGTACGACCCTTTTTTCAAATGGATAAATTTTCAAAGGATTAAATTAGTACTATGTAAATTGATTGAAAGTATCCAGAAACTTATTTTTTATCTTTACTTTAAATTAATTTAACTCAAAAACTACCAGAACTTTTACACATTTTTTAATAACAAAAAATTCTTGTAGTTACGTGCAGAATTAGTGTCCATAATAAAATACAGAGAATTCCATTTAAAATATGTATTTTTGCCACGCCACGGTTCTAGACCACCCGGTAACTTGGGAAATGTTAAAAAATACAAATTCGTCAAAAACCGAACACCTTTCATATCAAACTTTTTTTTTAAGCTTACGAATTTTAAGATACGGTAGTGGGCAACCTTACGTGGGCCATCCAGTACAGATTATCCATTGAGGTGCGGACAAGGTAGTTTTCCTCGAGGCTTACTGATATAAAAAGCCAAAATGACAATATTTTATGGTTCATCAAAGAAAACGACTCAAGTTTATTTGGACATTCGTTCAAGTCCAGTGGCGTAACTTTTGTGATTTTTCGGTTTCTCGAATATTTTTTCCTCTAAACTTGTGCTTTTTTATTGACGTTGATTTTCTGCGCTTTGAAATCGAGAAAATTTTTCTATTTCTAAATCAGTAATATTTCCCATAAACACTCGCAATTAGTACCAACATTGGTACTGCTACCTGTCTTTAAAAATTTTAGTTATCCCAGCTCAGACTCCTATATCTCGGACACTGCAAATGCCGAAAGAGCAATCTAGAAGTTATAGTAAAGACCTGCCAATTTCTTCTAAAAAGAGTGCACGTTCCGACGCCATCACTGAAATTCCGAGTGTTCTTTAAACAACACAACAATATAAACCTAATATAGAATTATGTCGACTCCACGATAAGACGATTACAAAGATGGCTGTAATATAACAATGAAAATATTCATATCGGAACCTCGAGAGACATTTACCCGGCTGCTTTTGAAGAATTACAATTATCTATTATTATTATTACTATTATTGTTGATGTTGAGGCTGATAGCATCATCGCAAGAACCGTTAGTAGAAGTCCTTAAGGGAGTTTTCGCGTCGTTTACCGCGTTCCAGCGGCGGTGCGCTTAACAATAAATGAAATTTCAACAGCAATAGCTCTCTTTCTCTTTCACTGGCCGTGAGATATCGATCTGGGTAATGGCACTTGGAACCATAAACACGTACAAAAATTCCTCTCGTTCAAGTGACAGACCATCAAAAATTAAGGGGTCAGAATTGTTGAGTTTGCCTAAGTATTCTTTTATGCAAATCGCCGTTATTGTTACTGCTGGCCAGATTAGGATCTCCCTTATGGTTTCTTAAGTTCATCATAGAGATGTGTTGGCATCGATTCGGACTTAAGCATGAGCTGTCGGAATCGATTGAATGAACGTCGCTGTAGGTACCACACACAAACAGTTCCCAATCAACGACGTGCCATTCGGGCACCCACGACGAGGCAATTTTACAGCTGTTCAACACCACGTACCAATGTAGATCGGAATGCCATCGGGCAAAACAACTCATTAGCGAGAGGCGCGAGTATTAACCGGCGAGTCATGAATGTCTGACACCTATCAGTCAGGCCCTTAGCAATGCAAATGTTCCCATTAGCAGGGATGGACCAGGTTATTTTAGATTCCTCCAGTCTATTCTCGTTTCAATATAATGGTGAATTTGAGATGTATTAACACGTTCGAGGACGCTAACGTCGATCTTTGTAAACGTCCAAATTCTCTCAGGACGTCTTCCGACGTCCAAAGCCATAACATAGATTTCGGCAGAACGTTTTTCAGCGTCCCATTGCCCATCTACAATGTTAAGTGCGGGCGGATACTGTCACATTTAACCATAATGTCGCGAAGGCCACCGTAGAATGCAGACTTATGGTGGGTTGACAGTTTAATGGGCTGCTCAATTGGCATAAAAGCACTCCTGTGCGCATATTCACCGATACTAAATCGGCGAATGAAAAGACTGATGGCTGCGCGAACGTGATGACGCACTTCGATCCGATTAAACTATCGGCCGATTGTTTAGTCTACAGTCTGCAGGAGCTCTAATTCTTACACCTGACTTAAAAATAAATAGTATCCTGCATTAAATCTTTTCTGAGCGCCCTTTTTCTCAACTAACCTCAGATCTTAAACTCCCTAAAAATTCCAAAATGACAAAGTATCGCTCGAAGGTTTCCGAGGCTCTTACCATCTGGGCTGCCTTCGTTGCATGGGTAGTTCATTTGCCTGCCTTTGTTGATGTTCTCCCACTAGTGTTGCAGGTTAATTTAGGTTAGTTTCGGTTACACTTGAGGCTCGTGAAGCGTGTAAAAATGAAAATTTACAAATTAGAGCCCTACTTACTACCCAAAAAATCCTTAATAAGATTAAAACTTAAGCTAAAAACTGACAAAATTTTTAATGTCATGTGTCAAAGAAACCCGAATAGCGAGCAGGTTCAAAATTCGATATGAAAATATCAGGACCGTATTTAAAAAAAGTAAGTTGACGAAGGTTGCCAAAAAACGAAATGTGGATTTCAAATCTGATATCGCCGAGTTGTAGTTGCCAAAAACTGCTTTGACAAGTTGTCAATTATCTCTAATTCCCTCATCAAATTAATCTATTAAACGAAATTTTCTAAAAAATAATTTTTTGAAATATTTCCTAAACTAATCAGAATTTATGAAATTTGAAAAGAGCGCCATATTGAGGTTCAAGTAACCTTAAATTTAACCGACCTCGTAACGTTTAAATCTATACCGAGATCCTCATGTTTAAAATTCGAGAGACGATCACTCTGTATCTATAAATTCTCTGGCTCTCAAGGCTGCACTCTCCAGTTGATATACCATTATTTCAACATGTTTTCAATCAATCTTCAGATTAGGCCTTAATTCTCTTATTGTGATTGCTGTAATTGACTCAATCTAGACCAGTGTATGTTAATCGTATGTCATCTTTTCATTTGGCTATCCTTCTTGTAGGATTGGACATAACCTCTCTTTCTAGACAAAAGTCTGGATCATATGCAGTATATAGTATATAGTATATAGTACATAGTATATACAGGGTGTCTACTAAATGATGGCATTAACTTGAAAGAGTGATTCCTTGTCACAGTTTATGAAAAAAAAGTCCTAATAAACGTATGCCCTATCTTGTTTCGTTTTCGTGATACAGGGTGTCAAAGTTTTTTTTTGGGGAGTTGGATAAGTATTTTCGGACGTAGAGGTGGTATATCGATGAAATTTAGTATTCAGGGGTTTTCTGAGACGAGGAATTTAAACATGATATCGGTTTTGCCGCAATATGCATAGGGCTATTATTACATGTTCGTTACTAAATTAATGTTTTGATAGAATGATGCGCAAATAAATTTTAAATCGTTGATAATTCGAAAACCATTGCTCTGAGAATTTTTGACAAAAGCATACCTTTTTTGTTTAGAATTGACGGGGGAATAAGACATAATCTATTAGAAGTCAAAATACAAGGTCGTAAAAACGTTAAGGCAACTTTAACATAAGAATTTGCTGCAGGTGGCGCTCCCTACATATTGCGGTAAAACCGATATCATATTTGAATTTCTCGTCTCGGAACACCCCTGAATATTGAATTTTATGGAGATATTGCCCTTAGGTCGGAAAATATTTATTAAAAACTAAAAAAAAACCTCGACACCCGGTATCACGAAAATGAAGCAAGATAGGACATACGTTTATCAGGACTTTTTTTTTTTAATGTGACAAGGAATCGTCCCTTGAAATTAATGCCATCATTTAGTAGACATTCTGTACACTTGATTGGGAAGTTTTGGAATATTGAATAAACGGTTTGGTCTATTTTTGACGGTTTTGTGATGCAGCACCGCTACTCATAGAATTAACTGTTCTAATTTTTTAAGTAAATCCATCTATTCTTCCTTGCTTCTTTTTGCCATCATTCGTCTTTTCCTATTGTTTTCAACAGGTGCCATTAACCGTTTCGAAAATGTCCAATTAATTTTAGCCAATTTGATTTCAAACCGGTCATTTGCATTTTTTTTTCCAAAAAAAGAAGAATTTTGGAATTGCTAATTTCGACCCTGGATCTGTTAAACTTCAATGATTGTGCTCACTCCACTGCTCTCATTTACAGTTATGAAACAAAGGCGCTTACGTACTTTCATTGCATAACTAGAGACGATATAAACACTGTCAGCGGTTCCACTTAAGAAAACTGTCACTTGAACTTTTACATAATTTGTCAAAATTGGCTTATGACGTCCAAGCGATTTGACGGGAGGAAAGATCATGACGGACGAAATCAAATTGTAAAAATTGCTACCATCGAACATATATTTATCATGGAAAGTTCAGTTGGTTTCGGAACTTTTATCTTGTTAGCTCAAAGAGCAACGCCGATAGAATCCGTAACTCCGTCGTTTATTTTCGTATGATAGCACGGTAAAGTAAACAGAGTTGCTGCTTTCGCTGCTTCCAGTGGATACCGAAGGCAGGAATCAGGACCAGCCGAGTTATCAAAGAGATATTCCCGGGTTTAGCCAAGTGAATTTTCTGTGATACATACATGCTCGACACAGGTTTTGGTACACGACAGGTTTGGGTCATGCAAAATATTCACTTGGAGCTTCCAATTACTTCCAAATCCGGTCCTGTCTGTGGAAAAACAATTAAAGCCGTTTTGCAGGAGGAATAATCCACACGAGGCATCCGATGAATCGCTGACGGCTCTCGGGTGGTAATTAACAATCAAGGCGCGGCCCTGTACAAAAAACGACCTGGGAAGAAAGAAGAAGAAGAAATGACGAAGCTCGACCGTGATTAAATTCGAAACAACGCCCGCGGGTCATCGTGGTATTTGCTCAGTTGAAGGCGATTTGTTGTAGATTTGAGCCTTATGGTGATAGAACAAAAGACTGCAGATGAAGACAAAAGAGGATTAATAGCGCAATCATTTGTTTCCGGTAGCTTCAACCGGTACTACGTCGTTAACCGATCATTTGCATATTAGGACAATTTTAGGAATTAGTGCAGCGTTTCTACTGCTCTAATTTAATGCACACTTTAGGCTCAATTGACAAGAAAACGCAGCTGCTCATTTCCCAGAAATAACACCTTAATTTCCTATATGACTCGTTTATTGCTTAACTGATAAGTACCACAGATAGTACCCGGTTAAGTCATCAACGCAACTGTAAACCCAGTACCATTTTTAAACGGCCCGATTCGCAGGAAAAACGTGCACCTATTCTCACATCAAAGCTTAGAATTTAATTAACTCATAGCGGCTTCCAGGTAAAATGGTACCGTCGCGGTACCGCTCATCAGGGTTAGATGCCCCAAATTTCAGATTAACATCTCACCAAGTACTTGGGAGCATTTCTAGAATATGAATGAAGCTTTAATTGGGAACCCGAAAATGACTGAAACGTGCTAGGCACCCTAGATCGTAAATCAGTACCACGCGGACGTGCCTTATTGCTGCGTGTGACAGATCCCTTTGTTTGGACTTTTCGGTGGTGCAAATCGACCAAGCGATACATGACTGGTACTGCCAGACAAATGAAGGCCCATAAGTGTGTTATAATATATTCAACCACCCGACGGGCTCAAACCATTTCTTAGATAAATACGAAAGCCTGTCGTCCCGGCGATATTTTTTTATTAATGACCCGCCCTGTGGTGTTAAAATATTCCGAGATGAGCCTGTTATTAATTAAACGGGGCGCGGTCTGGTACCACCACGATATCACCGTCAGGTTTGATTCTCATTCAATCATTAATTTCAGTTCTTCGAACCGGGTAATCGTCGCGAGCGACTGTGGTACCAACCCATATAAAACGGGCAGGTAAATTAAAATAACCAAAATACCGGATGGTACTCCGAGGTACATAAAACGCGCCAGGTAATTTGTGGGTCTTTTTGCAATAATTAATACGCTCAATTAATACTGAGCCTATAAGATCGCGGATAAGGCCTTAAAACATACCTTTATGGGAAGGTATGCCGTTTTTAAACACCTCACATATTAATTATGGCCTTTGGTACGGTTTTCTGGTGCTGGCAATGCGGCACCACGTTCGAGAATTACAAATATTTGCCCGCAAAAGGTTTCTTTACTGGTCATCTTCACGTCGCTTCATTTTGTCCAGTCCACCAGCCTAGCAAGTGGATCGATGCCGAGAGGGCACAATTGTGGTGTCAGGTCGATTCGATATTGCTCGGAAAAATTACCATAACCGATTCTTTATATGTAATATCGAGATAAAATTCTACATCCTGTAGATTTGGAGATAATGCTTGTCTACGAGTTGCGCATGATAATGCTTTTCAATAGGTTGCGCATGATTCTGATAATCTGCACGTTGCGCGTGATACTGCTTTTCGAGAGGTTGCGCATGATTATGATTGTTTACACGCTGCGTGTGATAATGATTATCCATGCGTTTCGTCATTTCTTCCTAGAGCCGAAATCGCCATCGTACTAACGTGGAGAGCTTCATCTCCTGATTTAAATCGAATAGAACCCACATGGGACATGCTTAAGAGCCGTGGTTTATGCGGACATGCTTCAAAACTAGACAGAAATCTAACTGATTGCTTGAATTTTCCGCAGGTTTGGGAGAACCGAAAAACGCTCTTACGTGCTTCTGTTAATTTAAATTGAGCTCAAAATCGTCCCAAATAAGAGATATCTCACGAGGGTTGTCAAATTCGGGCGATATCAACGTATTAATAAGTACATTCTTCAGGCCACTCAAATTTTCGCCCTGAACGTAACGTTTTGCTGATGAAGTCTCGAAATTTGACTGGCGAGATCGACAAAACAATTCCATTCTCTAATATTTTTTTACATTTTTTGTTGCACAAAAAAAATTTATCTCATGTGACCGAAAAATTATTTAGTAAGGTCCTCCAACCTTCCAGGCCTCGCTCATCACTTGCCCTGGAATCTTCTTGGCGCGCCTTGCAAAGTAGTATTTTTCCGATCTTCCAGCGTAAATAATTACTTAGAGCGCATTTCCGAGATATGCATTCTCTGGCTGACAAAATGGTAAACTGTAACTCGCCAAGCGTTTTTTGTAAATTTCGTTATTTTCCTCGCGAAAATGTGGCTTTGATTTGTGCTTGCTGTTTTCGTCATTCATAAAATCCATGGCTTTTCTATTAGTCGCGGCAAAAGGCTTTATATTTTATTCCAAATGATCCGAGGTCTGCCAGCAAGGCTCTGAACATAAGTCTCTCCAAAATAAATCCATTTCTGTCGAAGCTTTTAAAGACGGAATAAGTACTGCGATAAGAACCGTTCAGCTTAAATTAGTGTGCAGTGTCCAGCAGGACTTTCTTGACTACCTAGAACCCTGCGGAGTTATAAACGGCGATCATTTTGAACAAAGTAAGCTTCACCAGAAACGTATTCATTTCGGTGTAACCCGTCCTTTATGCAACCTCAAAGAAAAAGTCTAAGGAGTTCAGATCTGGCGAATTTGCCGGTCGCTATGGGACACCACGTCCGTCGCAATTGAAACTAGGTGTAACAGTTTCTAATGCAGAACACGTGTTAGAGTTCTATCGATCGCTACTTGAACATGTTGATTCTTGTTATTTACTAAGGCTGTCACTCAACTATACTTGAAGACCATAGCATTTCATTGCTGAGAGTTGTGTCCTCAGTTCCTGTTGCCGAACTAATGTCCTTCTTCATCTGTTCCAGCTCTCTTTTACACCCCTGTCTCTGGCACCCTGTTCATTGTCTGGGCTTTGAGGGCACAACATGTGTAGTGCCGAGAGTTTATTCTAAAGACAACCGAAGTTTTACCATAATGGAACGTAGCTGGACTGACACCTCACATCGCACAAATTAATTACAAGTAGTTATGTATGTAGCGCAACGAGCAAGGTGTGCCCCGAACAAAATGCCCAAGAAAACGGCCTTTTCATACTTCTTGTGGCCATATATGCAAACGACGACGGCGAAGTCTGTTAATGTCCCAACGCAAAAAGGATGATAAATCCTCTTATTGTCCGCTAATTGTAAATGGCCGCATATTAACTCTTAAACTCACGGCATTATCTTAAATTTCGATCTGTCCCCGGGTACCCGGACGTTCTTTAGGCGCTTTCGCCATGCAGACCGAGTTCGGTCGGTGCAGCATTGGCACCGGAGCGAGAGTTAATTGAGTTACATCTTTAGATGCGCAATTATTAATCACCTTTCGCGGAATACGTGGTGTGATTTGCTGGCATAATTTAGTTGCTGCGGGACACCCATGGCGCGGGACGCAAAAATCGGAATTAACAGCTTGTAATTAATATCACACCATAAATTCTCCAGGACGAAAATCCTCGCGTGCTACGACCAGATTTAAGCTTATGTCGGATTTTTTGTACTGGACGATGGGGTCAACGCTACACGAATTTGGAACGACCCTCACTTCAAGTTACAAGTATTTCAGTGTACTAGAGCTCAGATTTCGATACTACCCTCACGCCTCCCTTTGCTAAGGGTAAAGCTGGTAGCAGCCCAACCAGGGCTCAAAAAATTATAATGATGCGAAACCTACGCCACTCTCCATATCTTCTTCTGGCAACACAGCTCACAGGTTATTTCAGGTGATAGCCGACTTGCACCTCTTTAATATCGTCCTTATCTCAAACTTTGGTAGTACCAGTTTCTATTTAACTACAATATGCAGGATTGCTGTGGTTTTTCCATTCTAAAATCCGAAAAAATATGAAATCTTTTAAATCCCTTGGGCCGATAAAAAATAAATCGATCAACTGGTGGACAAACTGGTGGTTAGAGGACTTGAGGTGAAATGGTATCGGAGAGGGAAAGACATCGACTACCTAAGGAAAATGAAAATTTTAACACGAAATTAAATATTTACAGAGGGCCCCTAAATGATCTGTATGCCACTTTACTACATTTTTACACCTGAGGTCAAAATACGATTACGTAACTCATCTTGCCTTAGGCGGCATTCTGTAAACTGTTTACATTCCATATAACTAAGTAACTGCGACGTCGAAATTAAAGTAATGCGGCGCTAATAATGAATATAAATAGTTATAGAATTATACCATGAATGCAGAGATTAACGGTTTTCAGAATAACGGGCATCATTTTTTTATATTATTGGAAACAACAGGTACCTGAGCAAAAGCCACTGGTCAGATCTGAGAACGACAAAATCGGAACACCACATATCTGAGGTATTACACCGTAAAATAAGAGAACCGTCAGCTTTCAAAGGACCATAAATGTTTTTTCAACTTCTATGAAATTTAGCACTGAGAAAGTCATTCAGCAGCTCCACACAAAAAATCGGGTATTTCGTTAGTGAGTAACAGTTGGACCCACAATAATACACATATTACAGGACCCTATCTTAATAAATTTTGTGGCAATGTCTACGAATCAAAAATTCTAAATAATTTTAGACATATATGATTCATGTAATTTGAATTAGAAAAAAAAACACCGGTGCATTAAACTTCATGCAGGCATAATGCCCTAAAATAATCCACAATTTCCAATGCACTTGTTATATTACACACGGGAATTTATTTAATGTCCCAAATTTATCATTTCAACAATGCAGAACTATTAATATATTGTTAAGCCGAATCGATCACCGAAGAATCACGGCGGCAATTTGCACTAGTGTAATTACCGCGGCAAGTTCAAGCGATTCAGAAAATTCTATTATTTTCAAGATCATTTGTATTCGTGCAAACCGCCCAAAAATTATCGATAATTTCCATGGCCCTTATTATGTTACTCCTGAGAGTTTGATTCGTCTATTCTATCAACGTTGATATTTCAGCGATGCAACCGCGGAATCAATCACTGGAGAATTACAGTGGTGATTTGCACTAATGCAATTATCGAGACAATTTCCCTGGTCGCTGTAACAATGTTATAACAAACTGAAATATGGGAATTTTTATGTCGATAATTTCCCTGGTCGCTCTAGCAATGTTATAGCAAAATGATATATTAGAGTTTTGCGGCCGCGTTCGACGGTTTGCACCCGTGCAATTTAAGCTTCCCAAAAAATTATCGATAATTTTTGTAGTAATTATTACGTGTATTATCCATGATAAAATGTGTATTTCCCATATTTTATGCAAGAACGTCACCAAATTGAACCGAAGTTCCGTTTTTTCTAATGCGTTACGCTGAATATTTTCAAATAGACTGGTTTTCATGCTGATTTCAGAAATGTACGGGTTTATGAATTTATCGCTAACAGTTTTAGTGCAATTACGTCACTACAATTTTTCCATTCCATTAGGTTTGGTGTTTGTTGACTCTTTAATATGGCTTAAACGTGGTTCTCCTCAGTTATTTTGAATTGATAATAGGGTGAGAATCTGTCTCTCCAGGGGCATCTGAGACTCCAATAGTTTTTTTTCCCATAGAGTGTATGATGGAAATATATGCAAAAAACTAGAACTTTTTATCATCGTTTCGGATAATCTTGAAATCAGAGAGAAAATCACGCTTTTTTCGCCTCTTTTATCGTTCCATATGAGGTTGCAAATAATGACGAGTCTGCGGGTCCCAGACAAAACTTTATTATTTGTTTAATGACTTTCCTTCTTCAACGTCAGTCAACTTTTTTCCAGGACACATTGACCTATTGAAGACGATAATAATTAAACAAACCCAGTTTAATAATTAAAAGCCTCGTAACCTTTAGCCCCACAAAACCAAATCCCGGTTTTTAATTCGTCTAAATTGCTAATTGACGTCACGTTATTAACAAGTGCGAATTAGCATTAATTAAGAATTCGACCTTTTTGATTAATGGCTGGCTCGGGTTTAATTGTCTTGGAGTGTTCGCAATTATTAATTAATAATTGTTGTTCGATCCAGATTGATGGAGAGGTATAGAACTGCGTTTCGTCTTCATAGAATAATTTATCAATTAACGCTTAAGCAGTCGGTAAAAGGAAGTGATAATCAAACGTTATTAATGCATCTTTAAGTAGACGGACTTACATGGCGCACAGATTGGATAATAACCACATTATTAAATCTATCCCTCCTAAGGCCGGAGATTGGTATTATTATCATCAAGCCTGAATTATTTCTCATATACAGCGCAATTATTATTAACAATAATATTCTTCAAGTGACGTTTCGGCGTTTATTAGTCGCGGACGTTCTTAATTTGATAATGGTGCCACTTCTGATGCAAACCAGACTCGATGATAAATTACCATTCTAACAAAGACAAATCATAAACAGACTTTCAGCTTTAACCTACTGCGACTCTAGGAGATCTACCATCTTTCCAAAGTACCCCGAAAGAATCATCCCCCATGCGCGGTAATTTCTAAATTAAGACATTTGTCGCATATTTCCTTATTTCTCAAAAAAAATTTACAATTCATTTAATTGTCAAGAAAAATTTACTGGGGTTCCCAGCTGGTTACGCTATCACACCCTTTTCATCCAATTGCGAAAGAAAACATCTTTGGTTCGGAGGATTATTCCTACCGTTACTTGCAGACACAGTTTTCCATTGTTACAATTCTTCGATGCTAAGGGAGTTTGATAAAAAAAAATTACGTGACCGGCATTTAGGACTTTTAATTTTGACATTTGCAATTGCATATAATCAGCCTGAAGGGGGGCTCAACCCTGCATGAATCATTAATTACGAGGGGGGAAACTATTATAGTTTCTGGGTAGTTGTTAATTATTAAAAGTACACACGCCCCTCTTGTTTCGGGGGATGGAAAAAAGTTCAACTTAAGAATCGATATTGCGTCCTCTTAACTGCAGGTTACGTACGTGTTATATTCCATAGAGCAGAAAGAACTAGGGAAAATCTGCACAACTTATTTAAATATTCGCAAATGGCATCACGAAATTGAGCTTTTTAGAGCCTGTAGAATCTGTAATGAAGAAGGTGAACAATCACTTTCCTAGGAAGTCGGGCGTATCTACGAGCTCAACGAGTTTCGGCAAACTAATTATGACTATGCAGCAAACGGACATATTGCGCACCTTTCGAAGAGGCTGCAGGTTTTTTAAACTCCCAAACCATCAACATTACAATTACAACCATTGATATTCGCAACCTCGACCCAAACCAACCGATACTTCTGAATATGGCACCCATAACATCATATACATATATGTATGTGGTCTCATTGACCCTCCATTCAGGTGTGTTCCGTTTTGACGGTACGTGATTTCGCGTATACCCGAACTGTGGCAAAATATTCATGGTCCGGCCAATATACCTCTAAGAGATCTCAAATTTGAAGAATGATGTCCCAATCAGTTAGAAGATCCAAATATCTCCGAAATAATGATAATAATGTTGAGTATAATATCAAAAGCAGCCACGACAGCGACGCAGACATTTCGCTCAGATCCAGGTTTTAAATCCAGAAAGGGGAGATGAACAGATTTTCGCTCAAGGAAGTGACACTGAAACGCAGGCCGAAGAACAAAATTATTATGATCATAATAATTATGAATTGATTTCTCCGCCCCAGAACCTTAGAAGGCAGAAACTCAGTTTGCTGAGATATTGAATTTTTCTCTTTGGATCTCTTCGAGAAAACGAATATGAGAAAGATTCTTCTTTACTCTGAATCATCCCAGTCGCTCAGCTTTGGCGAATCACCAGGTTCTCAATATTAAGGGTGCAATTATCTACTTCGTTGTTATTAGCATGATAATTTCGATAAATGGACAACTCTGGGCAAAATTTCACGAAAATTCAAAAGTTTTCAAAATTTTCAATGTGAACTCAATTGATATCACTTCCAAAACTGAGATAAAGAAGAGTTAACCGGATTATTATATCTCTAACTCTTGAGGCTAGTTGCATAAAAACACAAAGAATCGCCCACAGAAATTATAAGAAATTCCTGGTAAACAGAGAAAAACGTGTAAACGTAGCAACATCCCTCTCTAATCAATGTTTCCCGTAGGTCCGCTGTCTCTTTTAAATAGTTCGATTAGATGGTATGAACGGTACTCAAGAGATGGATTGTAGAGCAAATTTGTAGTCAAAGCCTTAGGAAGTTACATCATATAATCTGAATTTAAATAACTACAATCAAAATCTCCAGATATTCAGAAGTACTGCAGAAGAGGAGTGATGCGATCTTCGTAAAACCGTATTCCGGACTATAAAATTTCAATTGCTGTGATGTAACTGCTGAAGAAATTGGACGGCAGTGAAAATATTGAAAATGATAAACTTAAAAAACCCTGAACGTACTTAAAATATGAGCTAGGAGAAAGTAGGAACCAGCGGTGAACTGTGAACCAAGAGGTTCTTATGAATCACCAGGGTCGTCTTTTGAAATTCATGTTAAGCGCGATAAATCTGAAAAAATTGGTAGAAATGCCTGCAATTACATTTCATAACAAACCGCCTTTCTCTGAATTATCGTTAGGAAAGCCAGCAGCAGTCTTAAAATTAGCAACAGAACGACGTTTACGCCACAATGGCCCGGCACCGGTACCCTTTAGGTTCTCCCATCGGGCGAAATCAGATAAGTAACAAGCCGGCGGCGTAATTGTTGATTATTTTAATGACATCGGAGGTCCAGAATCTCACACAAGGGGCACAATGCCCACACGGGCTCACAATTGGGCCCATTTGCATTTCGAACGGCTGCGTCCGTGATAACATCTAACTATATGGAGAAGAGACCGTGCTTCGGGTATTAATGCTGTAAGAATTTTCATGTTGTGCGCTGTTATGATTAGTTAGATGGGTACACTGGTTCTATGGGTACTTGGCTTGGTGTGGGTGGTAATCGTTTAATCTTCGAAAGCGACGAACTGGCAACGCCGGGGTTCACAAAGGGAGGGCCCTAGGATTTGGACCTGCTCGCGCCATCTGTGAGACGATAGCGGAAGCTCAGTGGGTGTTTTACACATATGAGCGTGAGCATATGGGTATCGATTATTCGTTATACGAACTCATTTCTTCAAAATCAGTAATTAAACAAAATTTTTATGCTCCTGAGTAACTCCGATTAGGGAACCACAGAGGCTACATTTAAAAATTCAACTCCCTTCTAGGGACTCAGAGGGAACTGAGCGGCACCTTCCACCGGACCTTCTAAGTGACAAAGATTATAAAAAAGGTTGATTGGGGAGAAATTGCTTAATCTCCTTAGTGATGTGTATTTAACGTTTGTGTTTGGTGTTCCTCAGCGATATGCTGAACAGCTACCTGAGAATATCAATATACAGGCTATTACTCGACATTCAATATTGTTCGATGTGGAACTGTAAGAACGCCTAGATTGGAAATGCAAGAAATGGCCTATACCTCGAGACTGAGTGCCTTTCAGCCCTCAGCTATTAGCTGTCTTCCCGAACCCCCGGTAATGGAAACAAATTATTGTTAAATAGTTTCGTTCTCAGAATCTGCACTATAAGTAGTGTTAACGATCTCCATTAACACATCGCTCGGCAATCCAATTATGACTGAATTTGGGCACAATGCTCCCCAAATTACCCCACCCAAGCCCCAACTTGCATATTCATGAACTGGAGATGATCCCGGGCTCCCGGTTAGTTAGCGAGTTAATTTCCCTTGTGCAACAGATTTTGCCGCCCGACTGGATCATTTTCCAGTTTAAAGCTGTTCATGCGGTAAAGAAAGTTATTTCGCGTTGTTAATTCCGAAATTTGGGGGGCCATTTTACCACCCGCGTTTTAATTTCCCGCATTCCCCCACAAACTTGAATCTGGTACGGCAATATGAATTTTCAACGGCGGAGCAGTAAAACCTCGAAACAGGTTGTATTGTGTGTATATCGTTATATGACGGTAGGTTTTCTATCTAAATTCGAAATCTCGGGGAATTACGTAAAACAAAGGCGCAACACATGGACGGCGTTATCTGCAAGTTAACGACTTGACGTAGAGCCAAAGAAGAAGCCGCATCAGACGTATAGCTGATTGACCCTTGTGAACTTGGCCTAACGATAAACGCGTGCCCAGGCAATTAAATTTTTGAATTAGGGAAAAGACCCAGAGACCACGAATTCAGGACTACGTTCGAAGATTCTCTCACAGGAGGAGGAATTTTTCACATACTCATTTGACTGCTGTAGGCTCAGGAAGAAACCCTTCGGAACGCATCCGCTTCTTCACGTGTTACTTAAGGGGTGTGTTAGCCCTGAAGGAGCCTAAGACTCCGAGGATAGGAGCAAACTTGTTTCGTTGCAGATAAAAAGCCAAAGGGGTCTTCGGCTCCCGAATCTCTGTTGAGCGGTGGTGCGACTTTTACCCAATGAAGAATCCGATTGACACATGTCCTCTGAACTTGAAACCCAGTTAAGTTTGCTTGACTAAATCATTTTCTGTTTACCTCACCTAGTATCACCGGAGGTGACAAAGACATTTACATCTTCACCAGATTCTCACCATTTTCTTTGATTTTCACACACATTCTCGTATTACTCAGGCTCCCCTTTTTCGTATTTTTACCTTTTAAATTGATTGACAAACACTGTCTTGACCGACAGATCGGTCAATTTGCAGAATGGTTATTTGACCGGCATTAGGATAGATAAATCTGCGTTCAAGATGGGCTTTTAATGAGCATCGAAATGCGTAACTTTTTGCTAGTTTAACCGAATTTGTACCTGACACCCATTTGGAGTTTCCATTGGTGATCATTGATAATAATTTGTAGCTTTCAATAGGAGGATTCCGATTTTTAGCCGGATCGACGACTGATCCACAAACCAACCGATCAACTCACCGTTCAATCGACCAACTGTCCGACCTGTGGAAACTGTTATGAAATTGATTGTTGTCCTCCTAGAGGTTTGCAATAAGTTGATCATTATCAAAATGTAGGTTGTTCAGGTTGGTTCAGACTATTTGGATCAGAAAATAATATGGTTTTCGCAATGATGCTGGTGCTTTTTCAGTGAGTAAAGGTCTCTTGAAGCAGTAGGTGAGTTAATGGAACTTTCCATAAAAGGCGAATTAATAAAAAATCATGGCCCCGATCGAAAAAATTATTTTGCTGATGACCGCTGACACATGAAACGTCGGATTTACCTTTCGGCTCGTGTTACGGCTGAGAGAGAAGTGAAAATGATTTTGCTCCCATTAAGTCAGGAGGTACTAAAATCGATTCAGCCGAATTTTCCATTTTTTCTTATGTCCCTTCTAGTAATAGAAATCTTAGAAGTGTAACGAGTTTTTCTTCAAAGGACACATACATATAACGATACGTTCCCGCACCACGTAGAACTTAACGCAGTTTTCTGTTAACGGGAATGAGTAGTTGCTACAACGGCGTTGTTAAAAGACACGTAAATCGTTGCCAGATGGAATGAAGAAAAAGTTCTTTGTTGCCTCTTAAAGTAATTAGACCTTTATGGGGAGCTCCAATTAACCGATACCAAGACCACTTATCACCCGCGCCATGGTACTGGCAGTACTCAGCAGGGCCGCCGCAACCAAAGGTTGGCAATAACTCTCCGGTTCGGGTTGCGAAGGCAGCATATCGAGGGCTTCATCTCGCCTTTGTTTCCCTGTCAACATAATTTTTGTCCCGAATGCATAAACAAAATATTTATATTGTCGCGATTCGAGTCCGAATGCTTTTTTATCTCTTATTTTCCGAGAATTAAATTTTTTTCATCGGTGCACACCGTCGTCGGCCATTGAATAATAAAACATCCAGAGTCGTGATTGGGTCATTGTGGCGATAAATTATTTTCGGACATGAGTCCCGTTCTGACTCGAGACTGTTTCGCGAGAATTATGGCTCCTATAAAACAATATTCATAATTATTTTCTTGCGCTGCTTGAAGGAAATCCCCTTCCCGACTCCTCTGGGTGCCTACAAAAAGTCGTACATTGAAAACTCAAAATTGCTCTGGAAAACTTGGGGAAGTGGGGGGGTGGGGACGGGGGGGGGGGCTATTAGCTTCCATACATATGCATAACAATATCGAAATGTCTGTATCTCTAATTGACAAAGGCCTAAGCCCTTTGACGCGCACCACAGGGTAATTATGTATGTAAAAGGGCGCCGTTGTCTGATTTGCATGAACTTTGAACGATGATTCGCCACGAAATATGATTGAGCAGCCCTTTAGGTAATTACTATGAGCTCCTAATTTTACCCTTGTTCACTAATATCACTCGCACGAGGGCAAAATAACCGTTTTAATTGCGCTCGGCAAGAGCTAGATGTCCATTAATGCATATCTGACGTACGTACGTATACACACGCCCCGGGGATTTTTCCTGACGTATCCCATTTCCAGGATAAATGAGAAAATCGACATCCAGATATGGTCAACTGAAACCGTATCTATATGCATATATGGAGTGCCCGCTCGCGTTCGCAAATGGAAAATGGCTTTTCTTTGACACCTTCGGAATTAGATTTTTTCCAGAAAAAGACGAGGAACAAAACCCTGACGACCTGGAGGCGAAGAATAAACTGGAATTTTTTGAGACGCCATTGTCCCCTAAAACAGGCGAGCTTGCTGCCCAAGACTTCGGTAATAAGCGTTCCCCATCTCTTAGAGGAGGCTAATTAAATTGGAAATACGTACAGGGTGGGCAAAGTTCGAGACGTATCATTGTGATCTCGGAGACTATAGAGATCCCTTAAATTGCGGCAAATTTGCACAATCTAGTGCCCAAGAAAAGCCCATTCCGAAATCGGAAAAGTTCCGAATAGTTCCGGAGACATCCCGGAAAACCCGAAATTTCACCAGCATCAACTTATATTTTTAAATGCGGACCGGAATTTTTTGTCTTGTTTTTCATTACCTTTTGCCTTTCTAACGACAATGACTTATAACAACCACTGAAAAAGTAGTAGATAGGATGAAAACACCTTATGCAGTGCATGTATCCATCATTCTCCCACGTATCGTTTTAGCATTTGTCTTCGTTGCAGATTCTTCTGTTCGCGTAATATATTGATGACTTTAATCAATTTTAATATATGAAATAAATAACATAAATTTTTTTTATAAAGTATAACAAATAGATAGAATTTATGAGTATTAAAAAATTAATATCGGAACATCCAGATGGCTATAGATTGAGTTTATACTACTTTTTTTTTTTAATAAGTAAACAATTTTCAAATTGTCGTTCTATCAAATCTACTCAGTAAATTGTAAAGTTGATATAAATTATTATTAAAGTAAAATAAAATGTTATAGGTATTTTTCTTAAAACTAATCGAGAGATATGAAATCGCAATACACCGTTGCATGTAGTTTTGAATCGGCTTTAATTTAAGGTGTTGCTTGAACCATGTTTCAATTTTTTAAATCAAAAATTTTGTGCTACCGATGACGTATGCAACATTAAAAAAAAACAAACGTCAAAAGATGGTATTTTTTGTCCTATTTAATGTTGCTTTTGAATTTAAAAAAAAAAACTATTGAAGAGTTAACAAGGTGAAGGGGGGGGGGGAAGATATAACAATTGAGGGTTGCACAGTAATAGAAATAATCATTTCTCTTCAAGGCGCCGTTTGCAACAATAAAAAACTTTAAAAGTGGTATTAAAAATTATTTAACCTGGAATGATGATTACTCAAAAGGGTCTATTTTTCATAAATTAGTGTAAATTAATATCCTAAAGGATTTCCAAAAAAGTGGTAACAGTGAAATGATATTTGTTTTGATAAATCTCTTCAAATCAAGTCAGGAAAATATTTAAATGATAGAGCAAAATTTAAGTTTTTTCTGGATATTTCCGGAAGTATTCGGATTTTTTCAGGGTTCGAAGTGGCATTTTTTGGGCACCAATTTGGGCAACTTTGTTCTACTTTAAGCGACCTTGTATCTCTTAGAGTTTCCGCGATACCAATGATACGCCTCGAATTTGGACTGCCCTGTTCGGTGTGGAAATCTTCTTCAGCCTACTCCCTTTTGCGCATGTCAAGGAGAAGTGAGGAAGTTAAAAAAAATGCTTTTAAAATCGATCAATTTAATTAAAATCTTCAGTGTTTGTAACAATATTGCGGAGCATTTTTTAGCAGAGCGGTCCAGCCCTACTTGGAGCGAACTCGAGTCGCTCTGTTCCAATTCCATACTTTTCCAAACATTTTCACCGTCATTCTATATGGGCCAACCTGTACAATAAAATGGGTGGGTGCTTCGTGCTTCAACATTTTAGATGGCTCATAAGACAGGTCTACAATAATCGATTTTCTGCTTTGTGTTGTTGTTGTGATAAGATAAGTAAAACAAGATTTACGAGACTCAAATGCCGTATAACAAAAATTAACATTCCGTAACAAAAAACCCGAAAATTCGACGGGAAATGGGCTTTTAGTTCCAATTAATTTTAGACAATCGTCACCCTCGTTCGTGGTGCGTGAAAACGCTTTCGATCGAAAAGAGAGATAAGCAAAAAGACACGCTCTTTTAGGTACTGAAGAGACATTCGGACAGTCAGAAGCCATTTTATTTGTCGTCGAAAATGTCCCTGTAAATAGGCATTTTAACTAGTTTAAACAGCTGTTTTACTTTGCATAATCTATCCATTAATCTAATCAATTAATTGGGTGCGTCCGGTCTTTTGACTGCGATACGGTAATCTTATTCATGTAAGCGTCTCCTATAGCTGTCAGCGGCCGATATGCTTTATTTAACACTTACATAGATAATCGATTTGCAAGTCACCTTTTTGTCCCACTAAATTACCGTTTAAACCGTTTTGTTATAAGCACCGATAAAGTTCTAGGCCAATTGGTGTATGCAGGGTTCAACCGGGGGTCATTCCTCGTTGGACATTACTATTACAGTCCGGCCATCGCATTTACAAGTAAAAAACATAAAGCCCAATGGCACCTGCCTCTTAAAATGCCTGGGCCTCGTCAAACATTTGATCTCAACTCATAAACATTTTCGTTTTTAATGTTACCTAACTGCGTTCCTGAATTAGACAGTACGGATCTCCTTCCTGCGATTACACCCTTAGATTGACCAGTTTCAGACGAAATAATTTTGCACTGATAACGAGATTTTTTTTACTTGATAGCGGACACAGGTATGTGAATAACACAAAAATATTGTGAACAGCGAATTCACGTACAGGCCTGCGAAAAAATTGTAAGACGTGAGGTCAGTCTTCACCTCTGAAGAAATATCACCTCGTAGCTATGAGCAAGTACTTAGCGTGGCTGAAACTGTAGGCCAAAACAAGTAATCTCCTTTCCATATTTGACCAAAATATTTGAAAACGGGGAAACTCTTAAATTTTAACACGCGGTTGTTAACTAGGTAACGTAGCATTTGCGTACGCACTACGTTTATATGAACTTATTTTTCCCTCTTGAATAATCCCCACTTGAATAATGACTGTGTAGGGCAAAAAACCCATTTTTCCAATTTCGACAAATAAAGTGATGTAATAAAGTCGACCTTACGCATTTGAAACCTCATGCGACAATGGTTATTGTTAGTTCTGCGGATACGAAGTGGAAGTTGAATGAGTTAAAGTTTTTGCCCTTTGCTACTGCTTTCTTCGTAACACATATAAATTAGAAACATCGTAAGATAACAACAAAGACATTTATGCAAAACTGATACTCTCGTTGAACACAAATTCTTATAAATTTGCGTATTTTCGATGGTCTAGAAGAAGAGAATGTAACACTGTTTCTTGCAGTTTTGTGCCCTTTTTGGCCAATTTGGCACTAATCCATTGTGGCGGAGTCGGAGAAAGTCGTATTCCATGCCATATTCCGACCTATATAGGGTGTTTTTTAAATCTATCGCGCAACTTTAAACCTTGGAGTAAAATACGAAAAAAAATTGGTTTGAGCGTGTCTCCATTTCCGAAATACTGGGTGTCTAAGTATTAAAAAAGGTGTTTTTCATTATTTAAAAAGATTCTTACGCGAATTTAAGGCTTTTTTTTGTTTCACCCCAACATTGCTCGTTTTTAAGACATATCAAAGTTCGTCCAGAAATTTCAGGCAAGGGCATGACGAAGCCCCTCTGCCAAAATTCTACGAAGAAACGTGGAACAGTCCGAGTTTTGATAAGATTTTCTCGTCTACAAATCCATTATAAACACACCGGGATTTCAACGAAGAACGCATATTTTACAGGTATTACATGAGACAACTCCAAAGACTTGAAATTGTATGCATCTCTCACGTTTTTTTCCGCTTCCCAACCGCATTTTCGTCAGACGACACGGTATGAAAATAAAATCAAACTGTCATCTGAATCATCCCATAACAGCCCTCATCCAAGAAAAAATCCGATGTCGGCCGAGCACCCCTTATGTATAACAAAACAGACTTCCAGATCTCTTCAAAACTCTGAGGATTGAAGAAATGGTAAAATTTCCAACTTTTTTGGTTTGGAATTTAAAACAGTTTCTGGGCATGTTGGAAGAAATGTGACAGAAAAATAATCGACAAAGAAAGCTCCACGCATTATGATGTCTTTCACGATGAAGTCTCAATGTGGCCCTAAGGTTTAAAAAATCCCAAAAAATTTCTCTATCGAACGAAGAATTTTCTTTTCTTTTTTTTCTGAGCGGCATCTCGAAATTGGATGAAAATTCAGTAACTGAGTAAGAAACGTACACATTTTTAGTAAGTTTCTCGGTATACAACACTCGAGCAGATAACGCAGCATAGGCAAATTCCAAACTGTATTCTCATAGAATTGTGAGGCACTATCCACAAACGTTTCGCTGATTCCTGTCTTTTCAGCGTTCGACGATTAGTAAATTTAATCCCACCAGATAAAAAAGATTAGGATTATACGGAGGTCTAGGGAAGGCTTCCATGCTGCAGACAGACCTAAAGTGCGATTTTAGGTTTTTAATTTTTTTCGAAAAAATCGAAATTTCAAAATTTTATTTTTTCCAAAAAACCGATATTTCTAAATTTAATTTTTTTTCTTGCCACCAAACAGCCACCCAACGTAACCACATGAATTTCAATAAATTCTCTTCAAAAAAGTCACCTCAAAAACACCTAAAAAAAGACCATTATCGCTTGGTACTTATGATCTTTATTTTTGACGTCAAGTAATTGAACGTTTTCAAGTAATTAGCGGAAACAATTAACCTCATTAATACAAAACATTAATATCGCGGGGGTCGAACACTTGTGTTGTATGTAGTTGTTTCGTGCCTGCACAGAGTGAACAAAGTAAAATTCTAAGATCAAGGCAATATCAATTTGAGCGATTCAAGACCGCAAAGGTTAAGGCTAACATGGCTTCAATCCTTAACAAAAGGAAAATAAGTCGAGGCTTCGGGAAATAACGCTTTCGAATATTTCGGCAATTGAATGGACTGTTGACCGAGTTGCGCCATATGTTTACGAAGCACCGTGTATATGCGCCAGCGCATAACCCGCTTCTTGCGCCTAATTTAGTTTCTAGACGCCGCTAATTGTTTACTACGTCCAGTTCTTCCATTTTACAGTTTTTGAAATAATAATTAAAAAAAAACACAATAAACTTTGCAGCAAATAATGCCACGAATAAGGTGCATTCACATCCCTTCTCAAAAATTCAACATGCTCTCATCGAAATAGCGAATATAAAATAAAAACATAAGATAGGCAAAATTTACAATCCCCTTCTGGAACCCCCTACCTCCCCCCCCCCCGCAACGTTAATGACCATTTTACTGCAATATTCCCCTACATCCCCCCCCCACGACAACTGACGGGTCATCCGAAACACCTGATGCTGACGAGCGGTCCACGACCGCACTCCCCCCCTTAGTTTACATATCGCCCTCCTCGTCACCCCCTGAAGTTGGACAACGCGAATAAGGAGGTTAAAAAGAACAAGTCGCCTCATCTCATCTCCATGGTAACGAGCTGGCCTCTCCTGCTTTGCATCGATCTTTAAAACTGTACGTGTGTGTCGAAATCGCCCCCCGCGGGGGGTCGGCGAGGGGCGGCCGTGCCACCTTCGCTATGCACGGAAGCGACACTTAATTTCGGGGGGTCTGGATGGGGAACGGGGGCCGCCGGCGAGGGACCGGGGGCGGCACATCGTTAGGCATGTGTGAGCGTGTGTCGGATTGATTTGTGCGGGTATTTCGTAAGGAATTGGGGGAAACGTTTTTGTTTTTTAAGTTTTCCCGATACACCAAAAACATGCCATATTGTTTATTTACAAAAAAAAATAAATAACTATTGACATACGCTTACAAAAGACTTGCCGCAAGCGAGCGAGCAGTTTTGTTGCAAGTGATTTTATGACATATAAAACGTCGATTCCTGGAGTTCTTTATCCGGAAAATGCGCCATAAGGAAGTTTCATTGATAAAAAGGAGAGTTCTTTTCGTATTGTTTCCACTCGTTATTGTTTAGTTTCTCTGATGTGAACCGATAAAGAACAAGGCTGCGGTCCCACTACGCATCGGCCACTGTCCACAACGATGTCCCCTGTAACAAACCCTGGACCCAAGAACATTGCCTGGGCAAATATCACGGGTCATTACCTAGAAATTGGGGGGCAAGGCACTGGACGGACCTCTTAAAAAATATGTATTTACACTTTGAATACGGCCCAAGGGAGATAAATGGGGCTTGGGGTTGTTGTTGGATGGAGAATGTATGTCTAGGATGTTTAAAATGTGGACCTAAATTTGGGCCTGAACTGAGTCTGGAGGATTCCGCTTGCGTGACTTTAAGGTATGAGTGCCTACGGACATAAATAAATTGGACTTAGATAACACAGAAACAAAACATAAAAAAAATTTCCTATGGAAAAATGGATGTTAGAAAGCTGCAATTATTTCCCCGTTTAAGCGACTTTGAAACTCTGATGCTTCTGAACGAACGCATACAAAATTCACCCGTTGCAGATTTTCAACAAAGCTAGATACATCAAGCTAGAATCAGATGTAAACACGTAGGTTAACAAACTTCATGTTCCTAGACTCTTCCTACAATCATTTTCTAAAGTTTGACAGAATTATTAAGGTCGTAAACTCAGCACGTGTGTAGTAAAATTTGACAGTTACTGAACTCTAACCTCTCTCATATGTCAAATTCGGCCTCAGTGACTGCCTACAACTTTTACACCGCATCTGCTTTTCGCGGAGAACCGAGACTTTTAATAAGTTGGAATAACATGTAAGTAGGGATTTGTATAGGGAATACAATCCCGAGATTCCAATCCCGATAATCCCCAGATTCCGAAGTAAATCTCGGTGTTTTTGGTTTTTACCAGAATCTTCTTCGGTCGATCTAAGATTTCCCTTTCTACCTTGACTTAGAAATCTTCTAGAGTGCTATTTTTTTCTTAATTTTCAGGGAATGTGTTAAAGTATATCAAAAACTAGAATAGTGCAACTGAAAAAAGTGAAATTGCGACACGACCGACAAAGACTTAACTCACTTGCTCTGGAAGGACATTGCGAAGCATTGAATACCTATTATTTGCGTTCTTCGAGAAATCCCTCTTCTGGACCGAAAAAATTCCGAATTGTGACATTTTCCAAAATTTTCCACAATACCTCGTTGTGACAGATTTTTTCAGTGACGTCAACTGTTCGGCGTTTGTTGCGTTCAATAGTTCAATGCTAGAGAGTTTGAGCAGCCAAATGAATAAGAGTAAACAACAGAGAGCACCAACTTGTCTCAGACTCAAGAGACGAAGGGCCTTTTAATACTTGTTCAGTCTACTGTTTCAGCCGCTTCGAATGCAATTTTCACACTCAATTGGCGTCTCTTTTTGTCAGACACTCCCGAACCTTTAATATATTCTGGAAAAAGTTTAATTTAACGCATAGCGACAGCCATAGGGGTTGAAAGAGCATTGACGTGCCGTTTAAGTTTGGTCTCGATTATGAAATATTAGCGTACTGTCCAACTGGTCCGATAAAGAAAAATATCTGGCCCATTAAGGCCCCAATAATATTTTATGTGGCACTACGAACCCCTTCACAAAGAGAGCGAAAAAAAGGGAAAACCATTAAGGAATTACAAACAAAAAGAAATCCCCCATATACGTCCCGTATAAGTAATATAGATTCGCCGGGCCTGTTTTTCCTCGTTTTTTCTCAGAGATTAATATTTTCGGACACTGTTAATGTCCCGCGTCTCTGGTCATATATCACTCTATCCAATCTAGAGAGCGTTTTATGTTTCAAGCGCCCCCCTGCGCCCCAGCCACGTCTCTTGTTCCACTTAACCTCCGGGGTTGTTTTTAGACTTTTCGAGAGGAATATAAACAACGGACGGACTTTCCCTCAGCGTCGTCTTAAAGAGGCCAACTCAATCAGTTAATGGTGGTACTTAAGTCGAAAATGTTTTTTTGGGCGCAGGAGCGTTTTCTGGGCTGAGAATAGTCGCAAACAAACTGCGCGGATGTTTCGGAATCGTCTTGATGTTCCGCCGATCTGCATAAGGGGCCACGGGTTTCGCAAAATAAAAGCTCGCTTTGTGTGGAATTTTGTAGGCCCAGTTTTTGAGATATTTACATTCGAGTCTCGAGTCACACACTCGTGCAATCAGTCGTCATCGACGGACGGAAAAATCCCAAAGGCTCAGCCCTCCCCAGCGAATTAAACCAATTTCAAATTCGATTTCGTTATACGCGGGCGAAAAGGGGAGGATTCTCGGGTTGATATAGCTATTTTTTAGCCCTTCATTCAAGAAATTCGAGCCTTCTTTCTAGATTAATCGTAGGGCTCCGCGGAACTGAGAAATGAATCCGCTTCTACCATACACATATAGCGTCGTGACCACGTGATTATGTTGTTTTTAAAGCAATTTTGAGGGTCTCAATCGGCTTCTGTCAAATCGTGGGAAGCCCCGATATTGAGGGTGAGATATGGGGATTATAGAAAATTACGTAAGAATGAAAAATAGATCATCTGATCGGAGCGACGCAACTGTGACAAAATTTTAATAATCTCGTGGGTAAGTACCCGAAGTAAGCCGGAAAGGAGTGAAAGGCTCGAAGGTCGATTTGGACTTAAAGTCGTAGAAAAATTTAATTTAAATTTTTCCTTTATGAACACATTTTATGCGAACAGCTCAGTTTCTTAATCATAAACCGAAATCATTCACTTGTGGAGCGTCACTCAATTGTATTCTTTCGTCATAATAATCTGCTTTTTCGGTAACTAAAGAGTTTGAGGTAGAATATTTTTAATGAATTTTTCTGGTGGCTATTTTAAGGCGAATCACGAATAACCCATCTAATCGATATGCTATAGGTAACGATAGTTAAGCGGGTGGATCGGGGATTACCCGAATAAACAACTATGCCACCATCGAGACATAGATAGTCTAGGAAATAAGCGTTGATCATCACGTAATGACACCCATTTGATTCAACAAAGTTCAAAACGATTAGTGTCATGATCAATAAGTAGGTATTTCGCAGTCCGAAATGAAATTCTTACTATAGATGTTCTTCTACAGGGTGTTTGCTAAGCATACTGCGCGAGTTTAAGGGATTGATCAGTCGGGCAAAATAGGAAAAAGGGCATAAGTTCGGGGTCGATTCATTACTGATGTATGGAGTGTTGAAGTTTAGAGAAAAAAGTCAGATTCTTGCAATAAAAAATCTTATGCGTTTATCAAGATTCATCAAGAAGTTTCGGGGAAATGCCCGGATTGTACTCAAAAGTAGCAACGTCCAGTAAATGTTGGGAATTCCAGGTTATTTCGAACAGTGCAACTAAAAATTTAACTTTTCCGCCTTTTTATGTTTTTTCGTATGTCGCTTCATTTCCAAGTTTAAAATCGTTTAAAATGACTACCACCATCTACAACACATGAAACCAATCTTCCTTTACGCCACTGCCGAGCTCTTTCGAAAATACCAGGCCGCGTTTCTAAAACACCCTATATAATAAATTCCACCCTCTGTCTGAGATACGTTTGATTAAAGTTGATTATTGGGGCGATTGCTGTACTACCATAGACGAGGCTAGTTCACGTGCCCATATGGGAAAATCTACAATAAATATCGTAGATTGTAAAAAAAAAATGCGTGAGTGAAATTGAAGCGAAAGACTCCAAAAATGGCGAAAAATATGGTAAAACATTATATTATATCTTCAATTTCGACCCATAGATGTAAAATAGCAGAGCTGGAAGGTATCTTGCCCAATAAAGCTGAAAGCAAACCAAAGAACTACTCTGATTGATTCGTCTGCAATGGCATCTCTGAAACTGCTAGAGATACGAAGTCGGTTAAATTGTGTATAAAATTTTATGTGAAAAAAAACCTACGTTTTAAAATGTAGAAAGTGTCCCAAAAAACCGGTCCTGCTGGCTTTGTCTTTACCAGATAGAACTCTGCTCCTGCATGTTTAGTCATGTGCAGATCCAAATATACGCCTAAGATCTTCTTTTGACTCTTGATAAGTGACCCTCTCGCTTTTAAGGGCAATTCCTTCCGGGTTCTTTTTGTAGCCAATTCTACCATCTAGATCTATACAGGGCCAGCTTCAATTGTACTTCTTCCTTTGAAAACCAAAATTCATTGAATGTAAGTAGAAACTTGATTTTCACTTGCGTTGCAACATATTCCGTTTGGTTCAGGTTACTTGAGTGTCAGATAGCTGTTCTCTAACTTTTCCAGGCACAACCAGTACCAAGTAATCCGCACTCCTACGCTAGCAGCGAGACCGAGTCTTAACTCCAGTCTTAGCTCTTAAGTCCATTAGAGGTCTACAAGGTCATCATCAAATGTATTCAATAGCTTCATTGGTAGAGTAGATCCTTGGGGTCCACCAAAGATCATGATTGACCGACCTGTACTTGGATTTATGACTTTGCGGTCTGAAAAGGCAGATGTTAAGAAAATATCCGCTGATTTCTCTGATTTCCATGAATTTTACAATTCGTTTCCATGAGATAGAATTGTTATCGTCTATGAACACCAGTGAGGAGCAACGGTCTTGCAGTAGCAATTTTGATCTCTCAATAATCTATGGAATTGCAGTGAATCTTCGAATCAACGCGCGTAACTTAGAAGCCTCACCCTCTCCCGCAGCTCCAAGAAGCTCATCAGGAGCTTCATTAGACGGCCGAGATATATGTAATCACCCAGTATAAATTTTGCTGCGACAGTTAATTTCCAATGCAAAAACTCGCTCCAAAACGTGCCCGAGAATATACGAGCGCGACATTTTGTCAGAATTTTCATAAGGCGCTTATCGTGTATCAATATTTGTAATTTAAAAGATGCATTGGCTGCTCGCGCTGAAGACTCCCGATAAGAGCCCCCTTATACATTTTTTCCCTAAGCCAAAGTCAATATTTGGGGGAGTAGGGGGGATCGGGCCTTTGACATGATAATTTTTATCCTACAAGCGATGAAAAGTTTGAAGGTGATTTGGCCCCGTAATTGCCTTCGCAATTTTGTCAAGAAACCTCGTGCAAGGCATGCGGCTGTATAATACCGCTACTGCCTGAATTATTTCCAGAAATTTATTTGAGGGCACAAGATTTTTACGAAAATTTTCTCGAAACGAAGAGAAATTTGCCTAAAGAAATGGTGTTGGGAAAGAAAGTGCAGAATACTAATTCGAGTACGTGTGATCTAAGATGAGAAAGTTTGACATCTTATCAAACGACAAAAACTTCTGGAAATTTTGCTAGTTGTCAAAGTGACACTTGACAAAACTGAGCTCAAAACAGCACGCTGTTTACTGACTGTGAAATGTCATCGTGAAATTTTCACAGGGAAACTATTTTTTTCCTATTGAGATGAGTAATTGTTTACCCAAGAAGTGTGGAAAGTTACATTTTGCCGCACGCTAATTGCACTGTATATTTCTTGTTTAATCACAACTTCTATGTGAAAGGTATCCGGAACTCGCGCAACACTATTGAGTTGAAAACCGTAAGAAAAAAAATGTTGGTTAAATTGTAATAAAGTTTCAGTTTTCAGTAGTGGTTAGTATGGGGTAATATACTATATATATATAATATATAAAGGAAATATTACCTTATCTTGCGACGTTATTTTTAACGGACCCTTTGTAATAACCGTACCCCCTATTGAATAGATTTTTGAAAAGCCAGCAACTTTCGCATTTAAAATTTTATTAATGTTTCTGAAATATCAAATAGTTGCCAGTCTTATCGGTGATCTGGTAGCTTCAGTTACCTAGTTCCCTAAGACTTTGATTCTTGTCCATTTCCAAACCTTCCTGTGGATATAGCTGATAACGTTCCCCAGCAACCAAAAGAGGTAGCACATACGAATCTCCAGTTTCGATTAGGGCGGGACATCCAACACAGCAAAAAGTGTCGTTCAAAAATAGACGATTCTTGTTCAGATACAGGGTGTCCCCGAATAAGTGAACAGACTCTTGTAAAAAATGACAAATTTTCCATTAAAATTCTCATTTTGTGAGATTCAACCCTGCTTGGTTAGTCTAATATTTAACATAATAATAATAATTTCACTTTTAGGAAAACAAATATATCTTGGAAATTTTCAAAAAACCTATATTCGTGCAAAGCGTCTTTTTTGTGTCAAATACGACATAATGTTATTAAGAAAAGTTGTTTAGAATCGGGATCTAAGCCCATACACCAACTTTGAATGTCTTTGGTCAACTTTTATTTCTTGCATTTTGTTGAATTTGTCCAATTAAATAAATTTATTTTTACCAATTTTTCGAAATTATAATTATAAACTATTATTCTTAGGTAAATTAAAAAGTATATAATCTCGTATAAACCTATTTTAGCTAAATGATCAATTTGGTGAAAGATGGTTTGGGAGAATGAGCCGCACATCTTGGCCGCCCAGATTCCCTGACTTTATCAGGATAGATTTTTTTATTTGGACAAGAATGAAACAAATAGTGTATGAAAAACAGATCTCAAATACTACAGAAATATTAAAAAACAGGATAACACAGGCAGTTCGATTAATTCCTAAAGAACACGTACAGGCAGTTTTTAAGGAATTCCGTCACCATATTGAAAAAAGTGTAAATTAAGAAGATTTAGTGAAGTTTTAAGTTTAATATGACACTATACATTTTTTAATTTATCTATCTATATATACTATCATCATCCATCAACATCAAGTATCACAATAGTTTATCATTTTAATGAAACTAGAATTTGTCAAAATAAATTCTTTAATTTGGGAAATACAACAAAACTTGAAAAATCAAAGTTGGTCAACGACCTTCAAATTTGGTATATTGATTTAAGTCCCGTTTCTAAACAATTTTTCTTAATAACATTATGTCGAATTTAACATAGAAAAGACATTTTACTCTCCCAGAAAATGGATTTTTTGAAAATTTCCAAGACATACTTGTTTTTGTAAAGATGAAATCATGTTAGAAATTAGTTTTTAACCAAACAAGGGTGAACCCCAAAAAATGAAAATTAAAATAAATGTTTTTTAACCTTTTACAACAGTCGGTTTATCTATCCGAGGCACACGGTATATGAATCTGTAATGAATGGCGTCACCAAGGGCTCCCAAATTTCTGCGTCTTTTTATTTCTTTGATTTGTACGCATTACTGTCCATATTTCATTTTTGAACAAGCCCCCCATTGTTTCCTTCACTAATATGGTTCTTCCACAGGCTTCGGAGAATAACATTTCCGAATAAAGTCACTGTTATAAAATCAGCAAATTCAACACATACTCTTTGTTCTCTGTTTATGTAGATTTATTTTAGGGAAGAAATTTATGATATTTGATTTGGCAATAGCTGCTGCAAACAAAGAGCAAACTTCAAAAAATAGTATCGGAAAGGGCTTCATTTCTATACTCCTTTGACGTCATAGCAGCGCTGTCATTTTAACGTCGAAATATGACAGAAATTCAAGCGGACTGCTCTCGTCTCGATAATATTCCGAAATTTCTACTAAGGATTTACTCTATGGCCGTAAATCTTGAAGTAATTTTTCTGAGACCCCGTTTTTCGAGAATTGGTTGCAGAGATGTTATCAGTATTCGGGGCGATGGCTCGTGCAAGTTTCTTCGATTCGAACGGCGGTTACGAAGTGTGAAATGTGCTCTAAGTCAATATTTACCAGTTAAAACTTTATCGAGATGAATTTATAAATGATGTTCTGGTCCGCTGGTCGTTGTGGAGTTCACCAGCCATGGGAATCATTTTATGTCCTATTGTGGTAGGACGTAGTCTTCGATATTATTCCACCCACGGTTAATTTACGAATGGACCGGCTAAGACAGATGTCACCAGCGGCTCGCCTCGCAACTGGTTTTCGAGTGTCTACCGACTAATACAAAAGAACTATAAATAATTACCATCAGGGCCTTAATTTATGACCGCGACCTAACGCTTAATACAGTTTTAATTGTACTTATTTCAATAAAGGAACAGACGATGCAGGAGGACATTGTTAGACCGGAAAGCGTCATAAACCATTCCACGAAGAGTTTCCTAGGGACCCATTATGATATTTAATATCCCCCTCCTGCTCCTCTAGTTCTCCCATCATAAAAATACAAGAATTGTAATTCCGATGGTGGCGGGCGCAGGCCCCGTTTTTCACGTCAATAAAGAGTGTCTCTCCGTCTCTCCTCTCCGTAGCTCCTTCCTGCATGCATTATATTTTTAAATGTGAACGGAATAATTTAACATTAGCTCCAGAAAGATTCTCATTTGTGTCACAAAGGAACGCTGCCTCTGGAAACGGGGAGTTTTCGCCCACGCACACGGTAGATCCAGACGTCGTTAGGACGGTGGATTATAGGGGCAAAATATATCATGGCGGGATATAAACCTGGATTGTATTCTCATATTTTCTACAGGTTATCAAGAACGAACTAGGTTCTTTTGACGCTCGTATGCTGCCAATGGGTATAGGCAGGTAACTTCTCTTGTAAATTATGATGGCTCAAGGGTACAATAAACTTTTATTTATTTATGTTTTTAAGTTTGCCTTCAGGAAAATATGATAATTCGAAAGAAAAAACAAGAACATTTTATTTGGTATCGATTTTAACAGGCCCATTCATGGTAAAATAAAGTGGTTGTTGACGTAATGGTGAATGCAAGGTTTCCCATTCTTATTAGTCAGCGCGATTTACAGTATTATGACAAATATTTAATTAACATGCGGTGTCCCTAAGATGTTTTTTTTCTTAAAAATCGTATTGATCCATATTTTAAAACCGTATTTGAACTAAAAGCTCAGTATTCCCTTCCGCGAAAATGTGGAGTTTTCAACACGGCACATCGAGTTGACAGTTTTCGCAACAATGTGGTCCCTATCTGGTTTAAACACATGGATGTTTTTGAAAACGGTTTTTCGAAAACCACTTTCAAAATCATGTTAAATCGTATCTGAAAAAACGGTTTAACTATTCCTCACCGAGACGCAGGGCGTTCAAATTTCAGTTCCCTAAATTTTGAGGAAGAAAGAAGACAAATTAGTGCCTTAGAGCGATACACTGAATTGGAGAAGTTTTATTTTAGGACTTGAACGATATCGGAATATGTTGGTTCAGTTCCAGAAATCTAGCAAGGAGGGCCGTTAGCCACTGGGCAAGCGAACAGGTCAACAACGGTTGTCCAGAGCCAGTATGCCAGTTCGTAATCTCGAAGATATTCAATGAAAAGGAGAATTATTATATCAACACTCAGCCAACTCTACAGGGTGTTCCAAATTCGTGGTTCCCCATTGTAAACCTCGTGAACTATGAGAGATACAATTTCGTTTAGAGTTAAAGTGGCGCATTTGGGTAGGTATTAAATTTCAATTTTTACCATTCTGAAATTCTGGGTTCTTTTGGAAATACTCAGGAAAATATTGGAAATAGCTGTGTTCGTAGTAATTTTTCTTGGTTTTATGTGTGAAGAAAAGGACGAACTGAAATTATTTTTTAGGGCATTTTTGGGTGCATTAAAACTGTTTTCCAAATCTGACGACCCGTTTCGCCAAAGCACTCATCAACTTTTTTACTAATGCAGACATAAATTGAGAACTGCACAGGTTGTTTACGTTTTACCTTCTAAAATATGACATGCAACCTGTTTAGAAATCACAACGTTTTGACCCAAAATTTCATCATCAATAAAATTATTACTAGGAAAAAATAACTGCGAAAGGTTTCTTGTTTTTTTCGGGAGTTTTCGAAATACCGGAACTGAAATTTGAAATTTACCGAAATACTCAACACCATGTTAAAGGAGGTTGTAACTCTTCTGAAATCATAATGGTAAGCAACGAATTTCGAACACCCTGTACTTTGGACACTGTCGACTATAAAATTTCATGCTCTGGATGGATTTGGAGAGTAATGGTTGATACAGATTGCGAATGGAAGCAAATTAACCACCGGACGTCTACAAAAAATTTCTAAATAGGCTGACATCGTTCGTTTTTTTCGTTGCTTAGAGAAATGTAATATAAATACTGTTCTGTAATACAAGGGCTGACACAAGGTTCGCTCGTGCAAAATGTAATATAATCTAGTCTAACATACTGTTTGCTACTTGGAAATATCCTTCTTGCGAAATAAAACTAGCATTAAGTTATTCAATGTCTGATTCGCGACTCTTCTCAAACAGATGATGGCCCGTATGTACATAACTACGGGTATAAGTTCCTCAATCATTTTTGTCCACTTTATACAGTAACTCTCATCTAATTAGGTGGACAGAAAAATCAAGACGAATTTGTCAAAGTCCGCGAAAACCCTCATCTCCCAAATGAATGCTATTAATTTTATATTTTTCTCATTTTTAATATTATGAATTCATCGAAGGAATTAAATCATTTCAAAGTTTAAAACAGCCAATCTGCATTTTTAAAAACGGTCACGTACCTCCAGCAACCTTTAGAAAATCGACCCTAATCGAATTTGGGAAAGTATGGACACATTCATAATGGGCTCATTAAAGGATATTTGTAAAATTCGTTACCGAGGCGCATGACTTCTCTGATCTCCCTAAATAACTTGATGAGAGCCCAAAAGAAAACTCTTCGGGAACATGTTGAGGAGACTAGAACTCTTGAATCCTGAAGAGGTTCAACAAATAGATTTCGTTTATCTCCTCTGTACTGTCTTAAGTTGTAGCACAGCAATATAAATTCTATTTAAATAATAATAAATGAAATTTATAAATGATAAATACATAATATATTTATTATAATATATAATATAATATAATATAATATATAAATTTCTAAAAAAAATACTCTGCTTGCTTAACCACCACAATTAGTTACCTATATAAATTATAGAACATTTCCTACCAATATTTACGTGTCTCATCATTGGAAACACTTGGAAAAATCCTACTAAAATGATAGTCATCTTCTGATCTGCGGCCAATATGTATAATCTCATATCATACCTTTCCATCTGCAGGAATAATGCTCGTCTAAAAGTGTTCTAAAGTAAGCTGATTGAGATGAAGACTGATTTTATGTTTCGGTGTCATGGATGTGCCATGAACCATAAAATGAATATTTGCAACCAAATCTGCTTTGCGGCAATTCAGACAGACAGAGAATGAAATTGAGTAGAAATAGTTACAAAATAAAGCAGATAATTGAAGAAATTAAATTTGAAAAATTATTTCAAAAAACCAAATTTTTGTTTAATTTCTTCAATTATTATCTCCATTTAGTAATCGGTCTCGATCTTGGTGTGCGAGATCCAGATCGAAACCGAGAAATAAATCGATCTTATCAAAGGAATCGGTCTCGAACATGAAATTCTCTTTAGGCCAGTTGGTGCAATGCTTCATATAAACTTATTTCATAATATTTAATACATTTTTTTAAATCTCTTAAGACAACGTAAAAATGATAAAGGACCATTCATGTTATCAGTTAGGTCAAAATTTACCGATGGTCGAATATGGTGCATTTTATATTGAAACATACCTTTGACGAAAGCAAATTCCTTTTCAACTAAAAATTCGAAAAAAATTTCGTATTTTTAGCATTTACGTAGAAGTACGCACAATCTAGTATAAAAACAAAACGGAAAATCCCAAGAAAATCTGCTTCGTGGCCATTGTTTGCTTACAAATTTCCATTTTGTAATTTTATTGCATTGTAGCTATTTCTGCGTAAACGCTAAAAATTTGTAACTTAAGCAATGCCAACGTTAGAAAATTTGGTCTGACCAATAATATGAATTTGAACTTAAGTGAGTGGTTTTAAGTTCACTTTAAGAATCAAGTTAGAGTTATTGATCAAGTTAAGATCACGAAACTCTCCCTAGTCTGGGATTCACGATCGAGATCAAGAATAAAGCCGAGATTATATAAGTCTTGATGCACAAGAATGGGACTGAGAACGAGACTTATTTGCAAATAGGAGGCAGAGATCGAGAGCAGAGGAGATCTAAATGAATGAAAGAGTCTCATTTATTGTTTGCTATTATGCATGATAGGTGACATATTCCGACAGTGCGTGACAAATGACAGATTCTGACAGCCTGTAAAAGCGACAGAATAAAAAAATGCATTTTTAATCGAATCAATCACCACAAAAGGTTTGTAAGAATACATGGGGGTAGTTCCCTTGGGGAAAGTATGACCCTGTGGATTTTCTCAAATAACAGCCAATTTCAATTGGTTTTAAAACTGAAACCGTGAGGGCACGCACAAATGCAAGATCAGCGAGATTCTTCTGCCAGGATGTGACAAATGACATACATTTTTGAAGACCCATAAGGCATGTCTAGAGACTAATTACCGCGAAGCAAAATGGGCCCCAATGCGAAAACTGTCCAAGCATAATACGTGAAGTCAGCCTCTCGCTTCGCCCTTTATTTGGAGGAAAAGGAGGGAAAACGGGGGGGGAAAAAGACGCCGGATGCGAGAAAAGAAAACAGGGACTAATAAGAAGTTAAGGGGATGCGGGGACTGGGGGGGCGGACGCGGTGGTGGTGGCGTTTTCCATGTGTGTGTATGTGTGTGCGTGTGTGCGTATGATGTGTGGAATTAGAAGGAAAAATGGAGAACGTAGCTAGGCAGCAAAATTCCCTTTTATTTCTGTCTTAAAGAATTTAAACGCACATTAGAGGTGGGCCAAACCTAAGCAACCCCCTACGGGGAGGGAGACCAAACGGCGGCCATCCATTACCCCCAAGTCCAGGTCACGTACCCACCGAGGCGGCGGCCATATTTCCTGGTATCGAAAACAAAAGCCAGGCGTCTCGCAGATACATTTTTCATGTAAATGGTGTCCAATATCGCGAATAAAGCCCCTCGTTTACAATACATAAATCCGCGAAATCGAACTAAGCCTCGGCCGGCCCGGTCCCACACCTTAAGCTCCCGGATTTCTCCGGGAGATTGTGCTTGATGGGAATTTTTAAAATTTATATACAACATATATAAATCCCGGACCCGAAGGAGATCGCCCAGATTAGGGGTTGGCTGAATTTTAGATGAGGACCATGATGATGGTATCGTTTAGTTCCTCCTTGAGGTAGAAGAGGGGGGGGGGGGAACGAGGAAACGGTGTGGACAAACAGAGACAAGCAAAGGGTTGCAGGTCGAACCTGGAACCTTGTAAAAGGGGTTAATCTGTAAGCTATGAGGTAGACTCATAGGGCAATGGCAATGCACCTCAGCGACTGTAAGCAGCAAATAATCGAAGAAGCTGGTGGTTTCAACGATTCAAAAATCAAACCGTTAATTAATAGTAGTTATTATGTTCATTCAGGGATTGATAAAATTTCCCGTTTGTTGCGTGTAAATTCGATAAGTAAATTAGGGGGTTTGCTCTATATTTCTGCGAAGCAAATGGGTACTATAATACACATGGTGTTTCATGGATATAACGCGAAATAAAATGCATACTCCTTATGGATTTCTGAAGAGAGTGATTGTAAAATCTGTAGATGCGCCATTGCGCCTGCTTCGCCAATGCTCCCTCCCCACCTAACTCTGATTAATAGAATTTGTAAAATTCACTCATTAATTATTTTATAAATTGCCAAACTTTTTGTTCAAATTTTGCATCTGAAAGTAACGTTTCGCCGACCAAAACCGGAAAGTGGGCTTCAGATATCAGCAAAACCGTTCTCTGTTATTTTGCCTTTCCAATCCCTCTGCCTGTACAATAAAACTTTTAAAAATGTCAATCTCTTTGGAGACACGTTTATGAGATTGTTTCGTAAAATGAAATATAAAAAACGAATAAAGTACCGGGTAAAGTTGATCGTAAAAAAATATTGAGACGTGCGGCCGGAAATTTGTTTAGCAAGCTTTCAGGATGAGCTGTAGGCGAGGTTATGCACCTGCCTCGCACTGGAAAACGATACTTTCCGATCGAGTAACCTGAATAACTGTTGTGAGGCTGTGCATTCAAGAATCTCCAATCGTTTTCTTCTGGACGCCTACGTACTCCTTGAATAATCTGGTGTTTAAAATCGAAGTGCTTTTTAGGCTTTTTTTTATTTGCACTTATGTGCATACAGGGTATTTAGCTGATGCGGCAAGAATTTGGATTTGAAAATACTGTCACAAAAGCACGAAAGGACTGCGAAGCCAAATTTCGATTTTTCTAATGTTTTGTTTATTTATTTTTATTTAATTCAATTTTATTTTGGCGTGATGATTGTATTAGATGGGCTTCGTATTGATACGAAAAATATAGGGGTTGCGAGACGTGACCTCTCCTCCAATCGTTTTCACACAAACGAATTATTTGTGTTCCATACGGATAGTGTGTAGGATGAACAAAGCACCTTAATTTCAAGAGTTAAACGATGTGAAATTAAGGCACTTTGTAAGACAAATAATTCGTATCAGCGTAGACCAAGTCGCATATTAATTTGGAAAGCACTGAACGTTACAAAATTATTATTACATAACTAGAAATATTTGAAGCTGATGGTTAAATCTACGAAAAGTTGATGGAGAGAACGAAAAAAAGAGGGAATCACAAGTAGACATAAGCTCAGGCTATTGTGGAAACACCCAAAGTTTCTCCAATTTCAAGGATGAGTTCACGATAACCTCAGCAGCTTCTTCATGGATACCTGCCTTGATTTACCTGATTTTTCTTTTGCGAACTTAGAATTAACTCTTTTTAAATTGTTATGTCAAAAACTGGGATATTAGATCCTGCCCTATACGTAGTTTTTGCATTCGCATCCGTCATTCTTCATTTAAGACATTGAAGCGACTTTCAATTCCGTTCAGTGCGTAAAAAAACAAAAAAAAATTGAAGAATTTTTATTTTTTTATTTGTTTTACGAACGTTAACATTATAATGCGGCAGAAAAACCACAAGGACGATAATAGGTAGTACCTGCGTGTAAACGAATATGTCTGTGTTGAAGAGACGCCTAAACTGAATCTGTGAAACCTGAACGGGCCTGGTGCCAATATTTCTTGACATTTTCCCACCCCAAGATTAAGAAAAATAATTAATTATTCAAATTTTAAATTGTCCCTGCCATATTAGAATTGCCCGTTATTTTTTCAAAGCTTCAAATTAATTGTCAATAACTTATCAATTTGCATTGTAAATTATGGTTTGACTGATAGAGAACAACTCTATGGATTTCTAATAGATACAGATGCTAATGTGGTCCAAGACTCCCCCTACCCAGGCTAAAAGCTTAACTACGATCAAGAACGAATGCCTGCAGGATTCTATAAAATATAAATGCCATCCAGAGAGTCTCATTAAAAGGAGAAATGCGATCCGTAGGTCTGCGGGACTGTAATCCAGAAAAAATCATTATTTATATTTTAATGGCGTTTTTGCCATGCCCTCCTCCCGAGCGTGTGTTATTTGGCTTAGGGGAGGCCTATGCACACGAGGCCGCCGTCCGGGCTTCTTACCTCTATCCAAATTAATGTCACGAATTAGTACATGTCCAGATTAGGATGTTTAGCCGAGATATGACCAGTGGTCAGTATACGATGCAAGGGGATTAGGCTTAACGCGCTGTACGTAAACACACGGTTGACACTTGACATATTAAGGGCCCCGATTTAATCCTCAACAGGCCTTTTCTGCGGGCGCGGAAGACGCAGTAATTAAAGCATAGTGACCACGCCCCCGGTTCCGGAAGGCCGACCAATGGGGTGCTTTGATTACGTAATTAAAACGCGGGGTTTATCTCATTTACGGAAATTGCGGCCCAATGGTCGCAAAGCTGCATTTTTATTGGAGCGGGAAAGAAATTGTTTACAATTTGCCTTTTTAATCAAGACGGCAATGGAATGTCATTGAATTCGCTTAAAGCAAGAAGAAAACGGAATTAAAGTAGATTTCTTCGGGTCGTTTGCCGAATGATCTTCGAGAAGAATCTGAACGAAACGATATACGACTCGTCAGCCGTCAATCAGAATCTTCGATTTTGTGTACGTTCTCGTCTGGAGTCTTGTTCTTGTCCTCTTATCGTTGTCCATTCAGAGATTTGAGCTTGTTTTGAGGGAGATTTCGCATTTACCTGTAAAAGAAGATTTCTTATTTTCAACGAAAAAACACTCAATGAGACATTAAAGTATATTATGTGATTCAGAGAGTATCACAAAATCGTGTATAAAAGGGGGATCTTGAATAAGGTAACAATTTACTGAAGTTGGACTAATGGTGAGTGTTTGAATGCTGAGTTAGAAGTTGAAGTAAAGGTTGACATTTCAAACTTTACCATTACAGAGTTGGAAATGGCACATTATCTTGCTCTACTTTCCACTCTCGCTTACCACCCTCATTTCCCAACTTGATATTTCTGGATTCTCCTATAGCCACACCCTCCACACTGGACAACAAAAATGTAGATGGATTTCGACTTGGTGCCCCCATAATCCTCCACATATGAGATTTCGCTCCGGTACTTGCGTTACATAAAAAACACTGAAAACACTCTGTATCTTAGAAACGAAGGAATTTCGCAGCTAACTAACTTTATACGATCTAAATATTTGTTTTTTTGCACTTTACATCCTCTGAGTATTTGTCAGTGTGTTTATGAAACACCCTATATATTACGCAATAAAAATGGTCGGCCCCTATTAGAAATTACATAATACATCTCTGAAACCATCGCATACTCCCATAAAAAGAGGAAGAGAAATACTTTTGACAATAATTTACGGGGAGCCAGCGCTTTCGTTTGCCATTTTAGGGAGAGTTTTTTTGGGAAAATCCAGGACTTCGAGGTTATTGTATTAATTATCATCTAATCAACGTTATTTATGGGACTTGCACGACTCCCACGGCCGTTTTTGTCATCCAAGATGTTTAATGTTTGAAGCTTACAGGGGCTCTGCAGTCTCTCAGACAATTGAGGAATTAATTTTCCACATCAATATTGAATCTCCTTATAAAAGGAGAGAATACCTTCGTGAAAGAGAACTTTCCAGATTTCTGGATAAAACGGCGGATGCGCCACCCCAAAGATTCTTTTTAAAACCTCTTGGCAGAACTTACGTTCTAGCTCTTGCTTGCCTCTTAGTACTTATTGTCTTGGAATTCTGAAGGATCGATCGCAATCTGGCTTGGGCCTTTAGCATCGCAAGTATACGGAAAATTGCGAAATTTATGATAAAATATTCTTCAATTAACCGAAAGTAGTGTACAGTGGAATCGGTGGCGGAAAACGAAATTTACACACAATTGTGTGCAAAACGGAATCAGTTAAGCCGGAATGCGAGGCCGGCATTTAAATTATCGGACGAGTCATTTTAATGATGAGAAGGGGAGTTTTCGACTATTCGAACTTTTTGAATTCTCAAACATTCTCACATTTATATGTCAAGATCTACAGGAACAGAGGAAGCTGAAAAAATTTCAGATCTACATATTGCAACGGTCAAGTCCAGAATCCATTTGCATCCTTATTATTCCGATGCTAAAGGGTGTTTTAGTATTTTCTGTTTTATTCACCTTTTTATCAGCATCATAATATAAAATATATTCATATACAAAGGCAATATCCTGAATTCTGACACGCTATGTGAAACGTTTGATAATCTACAATCGCATGAACCAAGATTTGTTAATGAGCTGTTATTGTTAAATTTGAACTGATTGTTGAAGTTGAACTTATTGTTGATCAAGTGAAATACATTTTATCGATGACAGCGACAGTCGTGACGCATCCATTCGCTCTTCTATTATTCACCATGCTCAACCTCTCTTTCAACCGAACATTCCATTACGCGTGGAAATATTACGTTTTTCATGTGAACTGGTGGGCAGATTAGTTATAAATTTTTTAGTTCTCTAAACAATCCAGATAAAAAAAATGAGTTAAAACAAATGGCCAGAAAGAGTCTGCTGTGCTCCTGTTTGGATAGGCGTTACACTACTGAAGATGTCGGTTTCTAAAGATAAATACCCTCTATATTCATTAAACCGAAAGTGGAATTATGCGTTTCTATGTATTACCTCACAAAACAAGCTTAAATTACTAAAAAAAAAAAACAAATAGGTTCACTGGCTCATTAGAAAGTTATCTAAAGATGGACAAAAATGCGATAGAAAAGAAACTTAAAATCATTGGAGAAACAAAATTGAAATGATAATAAAGACCCTTAAACTTTTCTTATTAAACCATTTTTGTAGCTCTTATAGTTTCCAAAACACCCAAAACATGTAGGACCATTTTGGGCCGAACTGTGCACCCTTTATTCCTCTTAACTCACATAAAAATACTTTTTCTGACCACTCCTCGTTACCGTTTCTGCTTCCGACTGACCAAAGGTGGGTATGCGTTTGTTTCTTACTCAAAATTGATATGTTATGAAACCCATACATGAAACTGAGAAAAAACATACCAATCTGAAGTATCAAAGTTTCATGATATTATCCTCAGGACAAATGTATGTATGTCACTTGTCAATTCCTCATAACGCATAAATGGTCAATTATTTTATTTGCAAAGATTTTCGTCAAGAACCAAATCTGCTCTATTGATGTGATTATTTCACTGATGCTTTAAACCATTTCGTTACTAATTGCCTATTAGACGCGCAACGCTGCCTAATTGGTCACATGTGCTTTTTACAGCCAGCCAATCGCGGTGCTGTATGTACGTGTGACGTATCAGTATGTCATTGTGAAGTAACTTTAATTCAAAAAATTGAAACTTTCATACTTTTTTAAATTGTCATTTATCATAATGCAGTTAAAATGTCTATTATCAATCGCTGTTATTTATTAAGGTACTTTTTCGTTAAATGCTAAGATTCAAGACGTTAGTCCAACGTAGTTATTTCAATTCTTCTATAAGGTGGCCTAATAAATCAATTAGAGAGTAGTTAAAACAGGTTCATCAACATACACGGTGGAACAAAAATAGCGAAGGGTGGTGAAGACGCAAAGCGGTGAATGTCTGGGGCACGAGTCGACCCTGGCCCCCGACACTCACACATCCCCATTACGTATGCAATTATAATTCTTCCCGGGAGGGTGAGGGGGTAATGTCGTCCGCCATATTGTCTCCGCCCCCGCGCCGGCCAGGGCCCGCCCTTGCTCCGTGCTTCTTTTCGCGCGCTAACGGCATGTGTGTATGTATGTATATCATATACACACATACAACTGCCCATAGTTGCCATATCACAGTAATAACATCCACTATCCCTTTGCTAGGGAAATGATAATTTTGACAGAAACATCAAAAAGTGACAGTATGTGGAAGATAAGCCTGCCAACAAGTGTCGAAAAAATGACATATTTCAATCGTTGCTGTCACAACTATAAGACGTACTCCGTACATGCCTGCATCGTATTGACTAGCAAAAATTTTAGAGTGATATAGGTGGCAACGTTGCATTTCTGTCCGAAGGATCGCGGTAATTTTAATGGATTTGAGTAAGGAGGAACAGCCACCGGGCCTCTCGAGCGATGCTTCGTTTGTTTTGAGGCAACGTTGCCGGATCTTTCGCCCAACTTGGGAGAAAGGGGGATTTCCCGTAACTTTCCTTTAAGGAGAGAACTAATAAATTTGCTTGTAGAAGATAATTTATGGGCTCCAGAATAAAATCGATTTTCCTTTGGTCACCGTGTTCTTGGCAGTGATGTCAAGTGTATGTAAATCCCCAACATTTTGAGTAAACGGCTAGATTCATTACATTAGAGGAAGACGAGGATAGAGAGGGATTGCCTAATAACTGGCACTTCCAGAAAAGTGGAGAAAACTAAGAAAAATCTCTCCCCTTCGCCTCCCCCTCCACGTTTCATATACACCCCATATTCAATCACAATAAACGGAAAAGAGACAGAGACTATTTCCATTTTCCGCGCGCCAGATCCAAAAACGAAGATAATTTAGCACGCCTTAATGTATCGCAGCGGCGGCACGAGAATTGCCGGGTGGGGAGTTAAGGGGGGCCAGGGGGTCCCAAATACACACCCGGGCTAAATGGGCCCATTTAGAGCTCAATCGATACGATCCGTCATTGGCCGGGCTTTGATTCAAATCCTATTGGAGATATTTCCTTTTATATGGATTTAGGATAATGGATATTTCACCGCCGTTTCCACGGTATAAGTTTAATTGGAAGTGGAGCAGCATGAGTGGTAACTTGGGAGAATAGTGGGAAACCTGGATCCAAAAATCAGTTAAATCGAAAAATGAAGAAAACCAACATTCGCGATGCAATTTTAGACAAATAGTGAATTAGTAAGACAAGGAAAGGACACTAAGCTTAGGACTAAACTGAGTAAAAGAGCTTGTGAAGAGCGAAAAAACTGAAAAAAGTCCTTCTGAAGACGGTGACAGATTTGTCGCTTGAGCGGTAAAAAGGGCTCTCATCCCAGCTCTTAGGTAAGGGTGAATATATTCTCAGTCAGTTTTAACTGAGAATAGTGTGCAAATCCCCCACATCAACAACATCTACTTATTCTGAGGCATTAACCTTAACCAAAATATACGAAAAATCGTAGACGTCACACAGCTTGTTAAATTTTAGCAAGTTTCGAAAATTGGATCTTCCACTAGATTTTTTGTTGTTGCTGATTTTACCGTAGAAATTGAGCTCTGTACTCCCCTGGTTTTTACAGGGTGTCCATTTGAAAATTTACCATCCCTATCCTTTCTTTATTGTCAAAATGCAGGCAAATATGTATTTTCTCCAGAGGCATATTTGTAGACATTTTAATGCAAAACATTGTTTTCCAACATGGCATTTGAAAGAGCATCTTTTTAGTTATATGCCCCCACTATTATTCTTTAAATTCGATCATCGGGGACCGAATCCCCAGCATTCAAATTTACCTTATATCTACAATTTTTGATGGCAAAATTTTGAACCGAGGCTCCCGAATTTGAATAATTTTCTTCACTTTATCATAAATTCTTCCAAGAAAGAAGAATTTTAACGTGAATCAATGAGAGCTAATATAAATTTTGAGAGCCTCGATTACCATCAACTTCAAAATGGGTGAATTACCGATGAAATTTACACTAATAAACGGTTTCAAGACAATTCCGTCGAAATTTCTAATTCCTGTCATGTCGTGATTTATTTTATTTTTTTAATTTTAACTCGAAATTATGATGTTTCAGGTAATAGAGCTGCCGTGTTAGGAATTATCGATTCATTGAATAGCCAGTGGTGTTTTAGATTTTTCATAGCGGATATGAATTTTGACTTGTAAACGATGACTTCTTTACTGTTTCACAACCTCTTTTAGCACAATCCTGATTTTTTCATACAAAATTTTAATTAGTGCTTAGCGTTCACTTTCAATACACATTTGATAAATATTGTCGCATACAACTCTGTTTTTATTGACTTCAAGTGCATGTTTTTAGGAATATAGCGAATCCTTACGACATTTCGTATAGTCATTAGCGTATTGCAATGTTTTAAAACGTAGCGATTTAGCATTTTTTCCCCTTGCACTAAAATGGCGCGCGCCTCTGTTTTCAGTGCACCTCCTTAAATGCAAAATTTTCATATTACCGGGACCTTCTAGTGTGCACTATGGGCTCTTGTTTTTGCTGTCTTTAAATCCGGGTTTTTCGCATCAGACTTGCAATCAGTGTCGGATCTAAAGGGAAGTAAGTATAAGTTAAGTAAAGGTAAAAAAAAAACTTGTTTCGAATTGCGTAAAAGAGCTGGTGAAATTAATATTTAAAGAAACCACAACAAAAAAGTCAAAGTAAGCTGCAGGGAACCTTCAAGTAGGGTAAGCCCGAGATAAATGTTCAACCAGAAAATTTGGAATTTGTTCCACTGTGCGAGTCATACATCAAACAAGGTGAGTTTTTCTTCGATGATTAGTGAAGGGATCTCGAAAACTGGCAGATTAACAAAGTCGCTTAAATGAAAAAAAAAACTCAAAGTTTATACATTAATCTGGTTGTGGTGACCTCAGCGATAGAACGTTTATTAATTTTGAATTACTGGTACCCTACTACAGCACCGTACGCTCATTTTTCATTATACCACTCTGAAAATGAACATTTCTCAGTCGGTTAACCGTACTGAAAGTACACCCTTCCCGTAAGCGCTCGGAAATGCCATTTTCCGGACGCAATTCCGAGTCTAATAATGAAAAGTATCCTCCATTGCACGTCCCAAAATACAGTTACCAGATTATATTTCGAGTCAGTGTCGTCTTTATTTTTGCTTGTGTTCCAGCCAGGTTTCATATTAAAATTTCGCCATAGTTTTATCCTCCACCTAGAATTTCAAAATTTCAGCAAATATCTAAAAATATTTTTTTAATCGGGAGCTCTCACTTCAAAATTCCAGAGATAGATGTAGAATGAATAATAAACTTATCATGCATGCTCAATAGCTTTGGTTGTACTATAGAGATTAAAAGGGCCTTATCGTGTATTTACCAACAGAGGAGTGTATTTGTTAAAGTTAATTCATGTCGCACATGAACAGTTGACAGGAAAAGAGTGTGTCATTGTCAAAAATATACGCAACAAAATGTCAAGATTACATGTACAGGGGCGTTTTAAAATCACCATGAATTTTTCATGAAGAAGTATTAGTTCAGTTTATAAAGCATTTCAGTTGGAGATGGAACATGAAATCCAATTGTTTGTACGTTATGCGTAAATATGCCCAGTGACACTAAGCGAATTTGACATATGAGTGAAGTTAAACATTTGACATAGGTCTATAATTTTATTATGAATGTGCTAAATTTCTAACTTCAATCCTTCAATCTTTCAAGTTGCAGAACCCGAACTAACACAATTAGACACTTGCTCAACTTCTAACCTTCCTCAATTTTACGTCTGAATTGATTCGTCAATAACGGGATATATCTACTGAAATTTCTGGACATCTCCTGAAGGGCCTTCTCACGGTGATATCGATTTGAATTTTTACAAATTTTATTTGTTAGTTAGTATTTAAATTATGGTCTTTAGGCTTGAAATTGTTAAAAAAAAAACGAAAGTAAGTGGTCTAGCGCACTGCCGCCTCTGAAACCTAGCAAATAAATCTCCGCTGCAGCTTTTGACGAACTACATAAAGCTCGTAATTTGATTGGAATTTAATTAAGACCCTTTCTCTAGCTCACATCAAAAACCGGGATTTAATTGGGAAAGTTCTAAGCTCTGCTCACTGTAAGCATGCATGAAGTGGGTATTTTTATTGCAAAATCAAGCGAAGAGAAAATATCGTTCCGGAGCCACCCTTTGCCGGCAGCCAGCAGCGAGACAAAGAAAACAAAATGTCTAATTTTCTTCCCCTATTCCCGTATCTCTATCATCATATATGCAAGACTTGTCCGGCGAGAGGCGTATCGCTATCTCTCTTACACCATCGGCAATTAGGAGCACGGTCCTTTTCGCTCCCGGGAGATTCATATTCCTTCATTTTCTTACTCCCCCTTTGTTGCCTTATTTCTTTTTTTTTCTCCTCGGGTCGAGCGGACCTATTATGTTCCGAGCTGTAAGTTGACTTTGCTTCTTTTTAACACTTTCCATTTAAACACACTATTTGATACTATTGTCATAGCGCCATCTTTGATCGTTTGAAATCAATCATTTTAGTGACAGAGTCATTGTCATAATATGTCTAGTGGTGAAAATACCCTAATTCTGCACTGGCAATTTTTCAAGGATTTTATTTCTTCGTCCCACGACTGCCTACGAAAATATTCATAGCGTACTAAATGACTGTTGGAAGATCAGTAATTTTAAGCGGTACGCTAGACAATCGTAACGTGTTCGCTTACGATTAATAAGAAAGCAATAAATTCCCAATCATACATTTTTATTAAGTGTCCATGACAAACATTTTTTTATTTGTCAATTAGACAAACTATATCCCTGCCACTAACTAAGCTATGTGTTTCTAAAACACCAAAAAGAGACTACCTTGGAAAGCATTGAGTAAAACGTCAAAGTCATCGTTATTATGACAGTGGCAGATGACAGCGTTTCAGTGTTGGACTCCGGGTGCGATTTGCTGCCGATTACCTAATTCTTTTTATTTTCTTTAATCAGCATTTTTCGTCGCGAGAAAAATAATGTACAGGATGTTTTACAGGACATGTAACTCCATTATTATTGAATTTAGAAACGTTCAGTTTTTTTTAACCAAAGTTGACAGTGACAGAAATGTCAACGCCATTTTGGTTTTATAACACCCTGGATGCAGGATATTGTAAAAAGTTGCGCTTTTTGACCCTCTTTCTATTTCATTTAATTCAAATTTCCGTGGAGAGTTTTTTCGATTTTGAATCTCTCCCCATCACAACAACTATTCGTGTAACCGTTCAGGAGTTTTGTGTAATCACAAAATTCCCAGATAATATTACATATTTTCCAAGGGTTTGCACGCTTCCTAAAAGGGACGTTTCGCTATGGATTTTATGGGCTTTGGAATTCTAATCAAATATACGTGTTTCGTTTGCTCGCCTTTTGATGTTTCTGAGGTATCAATGATTCTGAATGGATTAAAGGGCGATGGGCACAGAAACCAAAAGAATCTGGGTTTTTTTGAATGTGTCTTTCACTTTTTTTTAACGCGCTATTTTTAAAAATTCAAACAGTTCGAATATGCTTTTTCTCATATCAGTTTGAGATTAGAAATAGTTCAGAGTATACAGGCGGATTTTATATCACAGCAAATATGCTGCGGAGGTCGAGAAGAGTTGGATTATTCCCGATTTTATCATATCTTGATTGGTTCTTGCTACATGCACAACCTGCCTTCAGCATTATTTTTAATACAGGGTGGATCAAATATGCAAATAGTAATATTTTCATGGGACACCCTGTGGATTGTTTCATTTCTAGAATTTGAAATTTGCAAATTCTGATAGTTAATATTTAATGCAGTATGCTCCATAATTTTTTATCAAGATCTCTTTCTCTCCACAATTGATTTAAATATTTTCTCCTCAAAATTTTGTCAAAACTAAGTCAAAACTGTTCAAAAATTTCGAATTACTCCTTCTCATCGCCACGTTTTCAAACGATGTAACCCAAAACCGACCACTTTAACGAAGCATTCTAATAAATTTTGAACCGCACTGAGTGAAAAAAAAGTGCACAGAAATTTCTCCCCTCCACTTCCTGTCTATTGAGTATCAAATTCTTGTCAATTAAAATGCCATCTCCGGACCGAGCCGACTGGCACACGTGCCGGCAACATGGATATTTCATAACATGCACATCGGAGATCCAATATGCCCGATGCGGGCCATTCCTATTTCTATTTTCCATTTTGCCTAATAGGTTTTTCAATTTTGAGAATTGGCTGCTCCCGTATGATCTCTCCTTCTCCCTCTCTCGATGTTCAGACAGGCCGAGTCCGAAATGATAAGACTGATGATGACGGCGCCGCGAAGGTGCAAAAGCACACGTCGCCGAAAGTCAATTGGACTTAGGCCGGGTCGACGTGGAGGCATCTCAACTTTTGAAAACATATATCAACGTCAAGTCAAGGGCAATTGACTGAGCACGTCTCTGGGAGGCCGTCTTGTCCCCATACATATATTTGTATGTAAATAAAAAGGTCACGGGGTGGCACAGGTGCGCGATATGTCAACCGCAAGATGGAGCGCCCTTTTATTTTCGCAGCGAAGCTAAAGGTCTCATCAGCACAATTTTTGCGTGTATGACCCACACGCCCCCGAAGTCCTCCCGAGGCCCGATCCAATTTCGTAAATCAAACATAAATAATACGACCGTATTAATAAAGGGCCGTCCCCGGCAAAGGGTATGAAATATGAACGTTTTTTATGACAGGTACCGGAAAGGCCTTTTATAAAAAAAAGCGACGAAATTAAGGGAGGGCGGCTTAAGGGGGACGCGGGAATGACAATTTTGATAAATCGACGGGGACTTTAGGTCGGACCTAAAGATTCCTGGCACGTAGATGAAACAGTTTCGCAGTGTATACGTTTTCTTTGGGCGATATTTTCTACATGGGGTCAGCGGCGCCGAACCCCGCACTCCAGCGTCCGGAATAAAGCAGGCACGCCACTGGCTGGGTAACTTCATTATAGCGAATCCCGGCTCGAAGGAGAAAAAATTATTAAATTACTCGAGTTTTCCGATAAGTCATCATATAGATTCCAGGTAGCAATGAAAACTTAGCTAAGAAGTAATTTCCAAAATAGAAAACGCCGCCTTTGCTATTGAACTGTCAAATTAATCAAAATGACCTCCTACCTACCTCCCCGGGCCAAATGCTATTAGTTCTTGAGGAGTTTTAGTAAGCGTTTTCTCTGTCGTCTACAACAGTTCTCATGTCAATCGCCCTGGGTCCGATAGCCTCTGGTCAGATGACCCAAATATCGGTATGTTCACTCCAATTTATTCCAGTGCATTTGCACAGGCACTCAACAACACCCTTCAGGCATACCCTCCAAGTACACCCTGACTGGGCAATTTTTTAAAGTTAAAATGCAAAAACTGTCGATAATGTCCAAGGAGCCCGATGTCCGAGTTTTCAATAACGTTCAAGTTTTTCGTTATTTTATTTTCAGGAATCCGAAATTTAAACTTCGTGTGCTCATGGATTATTTTCGTTATAGATAAATTACACGGAGTAGATAGTTAAATTGATGAAATTGAGATGTTTGTGGCAGTACCAGTCTGATGGAGGTGCGAAGACGAGGTTGGACGACGGTCCAGGAAGGCAGACCAGGAAGCGCAGAGGGCTTATCTGGCCAGCAGTTTTTCTTGGGGATTGCGGGGCGGTGATTAAACATTTCGCTCAGGGCGCCAGAGTCGCTAAGACCGGCCCCGATTTGGAGCTCAAGCGAGTCCCAAGCAAGCACCGATTCACTTAAACAGAAACTTACACTAATAAACTCAGAATCAAGAACTCACCAATGGCAATTGTAAAATCACTTCTCAGTTCTATCTGCTTTTAAATTTCACACGAATTTGAGGTACCAAACACCGGCCGTTGTTACTTTATATAGGGTGTAAATAGAATAGGGGATCATATTTAAGGACTAGTTTTATACTCGAAAATGTGAAGAAAAATTGGTGCAAACATGGGTCCGCAAAAGCCTCTTAAGTTAGCTACGGCCCTTCGAAAGTGAAAAGAAATGCGGAATGGCGTGCAGAACCAACGGGGAGCTACAGTTACTTAACATATTTCTGTATCCTTTAACTTTTATGCATTTCTGCAAAGGTTTTCAAAGGAATAATTTATTTGCTCTAAGTATGTTCCGAACTCTAGATCAACACTGACACAATTATACTACAACAGCAGCTTGAAAATAAATAAAATTAAAAAAAATAAATAAAAATTTAATACTTAAAAATTACTAACCTGACTGAATGACTGTTATTAGTTTTGTTTTTATATAATCTTCATTTTCTATGTAATAAGATATGTGGAAAATCACTAGGGTGGTCATTTGAACGCCTGCTTTAAGATTGTTAATTTAAGCAGTTTTGCAATTTTATTTTTCCGTTTGTTTTAACTTATTTTGACCTTGATTGTTTATGCTGCGTTATCGTTTTAAATTTACAGTTGACTCTTTTGTTATTTGTTATACAGGGGGTCATTTAAGTACTTGACGAAACTTCAAGGGGTGACTCCAAGACGAAAAGTTTATATAAACATTCGTTCGATAGGGTTTTGTTTTTAAGAGAAAGGGGTAAAGGGGCTCTTTTTTAATCTTTTTTTTTTAACATTTTAATAATCCTTTTTTTTTTTTTTAATTTGGTAAGCAGTGCTTTTTGTGGTTCTTCTTTATGCGCCACTGACTATTTTAAAACTTTTATACTTTTTTGCATTAACCAAATAAAAATACAGCTTTTTTTGTTTATGAAATTTTTTTTCAGAGTATTAAGATTAAAAAAGAAGTTTGACTCTCTGTATTTTGAAAACGAAGTATTATCGGGCCTTCGCTTATATAAACTTTTGGTCTTAGAAACACTCAAAAAATATCTCTTGAAGTTGAGCCATGTACTTAATTAATATAGGGTGATTCTAGAAAATTAGTCATAAGTCAGTCATTCCTACCAATTACAAAAATGTGGAAACGATGTCTGTATATTGTGTCATATAATGAAGTCTCCAACATTGAATACTGACTTCATAGCAAGACTTAATTTTTGTAACATTTCCCAGCTCAAAAAAAAAAAAAAAAAAAAAAACAAAGAAGTTAAAAATTTTATAAGAATTTTTTTTAAGAGGCTCCATAAACGGCCTCTGACTTGTGTTAGTGGCTCCATTAGAATTTATCCTGCTTCTACAACTTTTGGTGTCACATTGAACCAAATTTAAAACCAAAAGGAACACTAGCACATTTTTCTTGTTTAGGCCCTACTTCAAACTCTCGCTATTTATCCCTAAGGAGTATTGTAAACTGACTGGTATCTTCGAGAAAATTGAAAGTGGTAATAACTTTTTACCGAGAAACATCCGGTGAAATTTTGCTTCTGGGTCGCGTTCAATGAATTAAACGATCTAAAATCGAAATACTGCATTTCACTGGGAGTAGTGACTTTATGTGATTTGTATCGGTGCTCCTAGTGAAATAAATATCTAGTTTTATGTACTTTCAGTAATAGAACATTTTACTATTTTTTATTGATCGCTTTCGATTTTTTAGACCAACCATTAGTTCTTTTGAGATGTGGACGAATTTTCCACTCGAAAACGCTATTTTCCTTAAACGCGAGGCATTTGAGGTAAACCTAATTATCTACGCCCCTGGAACCAATTTCCTCCTTCCCCGCAGCCCCTGCCGTGTCGCTAAAGATTATTATAAGAAAACTGCCGCCCGTATCTAATGGCTTTTCTCCCCCTTTTTTGGACCACACATGAGTTTTTATCTCTGTTTAACCAGTGGAAAACCAAACAATAAGTTTTCCTTTTCTACGTTTCGTTATTTTGATTCAATGTTTAACTCGCTAACCTCCCCCCGTATTTTTCTTAAACAGTGGCCAGGACTAGCTTCATTTCCATGTTAAGGGTCGCAACCCTCTCCCTGAGCATTGAAGTTTTTATGCCCATATCATTTTTTTAAACACGTGTAAGAACAAAAGCTGTTTTATTCGAAGAAAATGCCGAACAAAGAATGGGTTAACTAGCACGCAGATAACCGGAACCCCCGGCTTAAAATGCAAGTTTTTTTCTCATAGATCCGTGGCCGGGGGTTGGTTTTATTTGTAGTTTTTTTGGCTGTCATTAGGGTCGTCATTAGGCGTGGTAATTGGAGGGGTTGCGATAGGATATAAATATATTTTTTTCTCAGTGTATGTATAGGCTTTTAATTGCGCAAATGCCCCGTTTCTTTCTGGCAATTTGTGCGCGACTACGGACGAACGAGCGGCCCTATTCGTCCCCCAGGACGAGCCCTTCGCCCGTAAAAACTTTCTTCTGGCCCTTTTGTCCTTAATTTCGCGATCATATATGCCCTTATAGGCCCTTGGCTGGCGTTTGTTACGCCAGGTTTTGATTACAAAACAAGACGTGTTTTTCTTTGACTCGTTGTTTTTCGTTCTTTTAGAAAGTGGAGACGTATTGCTCCCTTGCCTCAATATGTGTCCTTTGAGTAACTCCAGGCAAAATGGAGGAGAACCGCATCCGTCTAATTCTCAGCGAAAATTGGGATGAGGCTGGACGACGAAGGTGGAAAAATGACTCTCATGTCGATCATTGACTTCTCTGAGAAACTTTAAAACTTGAACGGGCCTAATGTCACGGATTTCTCTTATTTGGTAAATTAAAGGCATTTTTAAATTGTAGATAACTATAAATTATTCACTTGTTAACAAAATAATACCCGACAACTTCTTGTCGACCATAGGCGGGGATTTACTCTATGGCTCGCATTTCTCCGACATGTTTGAGTATGTTTAAGAGGCATCATTTTGGATTTGTGCTGTTAATTAGAAAAGTCTCGGTATGTTCAGAAATAAATTTTACAAGAAAACAAATTCAATATTTTTTAAAAGACTAGGTTTTTTTGTCTTTCCCTATTTTTAATTGGCATCTCTCTCTCTCTCTCTCTCTCTTTTGATGTTTATCGTAACTTTTTTTATTATTTTGCTTTGCCAGCATTTTATAGGTAGTCAATACACGAGGTCGACAACAGCGATTGTTATGATTTGGAGAGAAAACTTACAAAATAATTGAATAGAAAATTTATCGAAAGTTTGGTTTATTGCCAGGCTTTCACTTTTTTCGGGATATATCAGAAACCTCGACAGAAAAATGTACTTTTACTCATAATGGTGTTTAAAATATGCACTTTTTTCCTAATTTAACCAACCACGTAACTGCCTTTTCGAAGATCCTAACAGGGCTCATTGTAAAAGTGATCACTCTGTATGTGCCCCCGTCTTCGCGTTTCAGCATGTAATACAGGTAGGAAATTTGTTTTACATTCTCTTAGACAAATGAATGAAGAATCGTTCATTTGTCATTCATCGTCGCTCGGCAAATCAGCACGGCCATGATGGATGAGTAGGTGAATCAGCTCCAGGAGTTCCAGAGTCTACGTGGCTGACTTCTGATTAGGAGTTGCATTCTGCCAGAGGTGGAATTGTCCTCATTTCACTTAGTTATATGAATGTTTTACCTGTGACAATAGAAAAAGGTGAGATTTTATGGGCTCCTGGAATCGTCGAATTTAGAGCATTCCGGAGATTTTATTAGAGAGCAAACGACCACTTGGAAAATTCCCTAATGTTAAGCTAACAAAATTCAGCAGCCATGGCCTTAATTTCGGACAGAAAAACCAATCAGCTCGATGGCCTGGCACCACCCCGCCCCTCACCCCCGGCCGTCCGGACCCGTTAAAACAGATTGCCTAATCAATTCCTATGTCCACTACTGCCCTTCTGGATCAATCTAAATTAATCCCCGATCGGCGTTTTCCGCTTAAGAGGGTCACTACATTCCAAGGGCGCGCACCTTAAGTCAAAAAGTGCTCCGCTCTCTCCAAAATGGCTGACGAATCCATTTTTCTGTATCGTTCTCCCCCTTTTTATCACCCTCACCCCCTCCCTCCCACCAACACACAGAATGTCACACCGTCGGTTTAATTCCTCTTTCGGCAAAAACAAAGCCACCCTTCGTGAATTTCTTCCCTGTTTTATACATGATGCGTTTGTGCCGGGCTTATCAAGGAGAGTTTTCGTAGTTTTACTGCATTTTTGAGATGCGGTGCAAGCCACTGGTCCGCACAACAATGTTCGATAATAAAGGACAGTAAATCCCTGTGGTGAAGGGACGAGAAAAAACAAAGAGATTTAATAAGGCCATAGCTCAAATCCTTCATTACATTATCGGCAGCCCGAAAAACACGGTAATAGTAAAAAAGCCGGGGTGGCCACTTCGGTTTATGGTGGAGGAGTGCAGGAGGTGACCCCCCTCTCTTGAATGGCATTGGCGTGGAGTAACTTTTAACGGATAAAGCAATGATTTTTCGTAGTTTTCGGTGTCGAATGATTCCTCCTAAGCTTGCTTAAAGCTACCGAACCTACAATGCGCCCACCGCGAAAAGGCGGAAGATCAGTTGGTTGTCAGTTAACCTGGAAGAATTTAAGATATCACAAAGCCGCTCATTGTTGCACGAGTCCGAATTTGTGGAACGAGGAGGGACGCGCCGAGTTTTGCGAGGGACGTGGGTAATGAAGACAAAATTTGTAGAGATGTCAAGATTTAGTAATGCACTAATATTGAACACATGCGAAAAATAGCACATTACATCACGCGAATAGTAACCGGCTTATTACCAACGTTTGCTTATGAGCACCAGGTGAAAAAATAACGAAATATGAAACGAGTAAATAAGGAAAATTATAAGAGGTGCCCGAAGGGTTCACCCTCCCCTTCCAAGCATAGCTCTATGCGTCCTCTTAAATGTTGCATTGATCTTAAAATGTTCCTTAAACTTGTGATGACCTTCCTTCGCAGCTCATTAATATCGGTTGGTACAGGTTTGCAAGTGAAATGTTTCAGAGCTCCCCATAAATAATAATCTAATGGGGAAAGATCTGGTGAACGTGCAGGCCAACCTACGTCTCAATTGCTTGAAATGACTCTACCGGGAAATATTTCAGACAAATAGTCAGCCACTCTCCAAGCGTTATGTGGCGGAGCAGTAATTTGTTGGAACGAAAGGTTACGCAAGCGGTTGAGGCAAAAGGGCATTTTGTTAATAATTTTATACTAATTGCGTAACTGTAAAGGACGTTAAGCGAAACTCCGTCAAACTGTCAAAAATATCGTTGTTTGACAAAAGTACGGACCCCATGTCCAAGGCAATCGTTGTGCAAAACAGGATTTTTGATATTTGCACCAAACTTGAAGGCTGAACCTTAACATGTGATAGATCCTCGTAAAGATAATAAAATGTGAATTCAAAAATTCGAAAATCCAAAATACTGACCGTGACGGAAATCAAAGTCGGTAGTGGTTTCTGGAAATCGGAATTTCAAATATGATGATGCCACGTTGTAAAGGAGGAAGGTTACCATGATCAGGTGTTAAACTGTGCCGCAAAAAAACTGAGGAGGAAATAAAAGTGTTTTTCCAAAGATTCACATTTTTTCGAATACCTCCGAAAGGAATCAGATTTTTTGAAGTTTTAAAATGACAGTCTGCCCGGGTTCCCCTCAACTTACTGACCTCGGTTTTTCTGATAGCCGAGGTCTTCATGGTGGAGTTTTAGAAACGAACACCCTGCATAGTGTAATATCTTACGTACTCACATTCCGTGCACCTAAGTTCTGTCATTTTAGGTTTTTCTAATAATTTTTTCCTAGACTCTTAACATACCGTGCGGCTCTAAATTGCACCCCTTCCTTAAGTTTTTTAACATTTTTTTTACTAAAAGTCGGCACTAAATAGGAGAAAAAGTTCTACAGTATTATGTACTGAATAGTAGGATAGTTTAATCCAACAGATTTTCCTATTTTCCTATAAGATTTTCCTTCCTGATGATATTTGATTATTAACTTTTTGATATCTTCACTAATTTCTTTTCCTCTTCGGCCCATAGTTATTATTTTTAAATTCACTTTGCACTAACTTGGTTTAAAATGAACTAGTAAATACTTATCGCAAATAAATGGAATTTATATACAAGAAACTTAATAAAAAAAGGACCAGAATATTTGTGTATGAATACTTTTTTGGGCATACCTGAAGACATTTTCCTTTGATTTTCTTGTACCATGAAACAGTTTTTTGATCATTTTTTTTTTAGAAATCAGTGTAATAGTGCCTTATTTGTGTGGATTAATTATTTTTTTATCTCAATTGTTTTTAAATTATGAAAAAAATATAAATAAACGTCGTTCGCCTGGGAGTATGAATACTTTTTTGACCTACTGTATATTTGGACGTTTACTTATTTTTTTAAATGTTGCCTACGTCACCGGTGCCGCAAAATGGACGATTTTGTTAAGTCGAAACGTGAGTCAAGCGACGCCCTGAATTAAAAGCGTTTCAAAGCCACAGTAAATGCCGTATTGCGATTCAAAGTCTTTCGTTTAGTTTGAAAGAAAAACAGTTATTAAACTGGTAAAAATGCAATAAAATTCGCTTAAAAAGTACATAAACAATGGGAAAACTTGCTTGTTGTTAGGGAATCAGTTTGTTTTTGATTTTGTTCTCGCAGTTTTTGATTTAAAAAAATAACCAAATGAATAAAGGTAACCACATAGTGTTTGTAAACACAAAATCCAAAACAAACTGATTTTTTGACAACAAACAAGTTTTTTCCATTGTTCGCGTACCATTCAACTGAGTTTGTATTGCATGTTTCTGACAGTTTATACCCGTTTTTTTCAACAACTACTGGGTAGTTTTAACTGAAAATCGTGTGCAATTCCACCCCTATTCGTACGTGAGGCGTCACCCCCGAAAAAAAAAATTAAGAAAAACTGCCCGACTCCAGCTGAAACGTACGGGACATATCTTCGATTTGGTGGTGAACTGCGTGGTACTCGTCGAAATCGCGGATTAAAGTCCAGTCTGACTAGTTCCGGGTTGAGTCAGCTGGGGGCGGTTCGTCCAGTAGTTTCGTAAAAAAAAGGGGGGGGATGGGGGGGGGGGGATTTCAATGTGGCATTAAAAAGAGTGTTTCTAAGTCCAAAAGAAGCATCCCCTCCCACCTCCTATATCCGATAATCCAAAACAAACACAAACAAGATAAGCCGCTTTCCCTCGAATAGCAATCGTTATAAAAAGCGCCCAATTTTTTACGCAAACGAAGCTAAGGAGCGAGGCGACGACGAAATATAGAACGAAATCTCGAAATTGCCGCTCTCGGGCATTCGAAAAAGCTTTTGTGCCTTTGATGATTCGCCTGCATCTCATTTTCTCGTATGTGAGAATCGAATTTGACGAAAGGCAAAGAGTGGTGAATACCAATCGGGACGGGCCTTTAGTGTCACTAGGGCTGATTCCTCCCTATCCCTTTTTTCTTTGCGCTTTACTCCAGTTTCAAATAATATCGAGCAACAGGAAAATGCACAAACAGAAAATTACTAATAATTTTTGACCGGAAATTCAAATAGAAACCGTTGGAAAAAGGGAAAAAAAAACGTGCTCGAGCGCCGAACTGCGCGAGCCCTGCCACTTATTGCATCCTCCACGAGGATAAGTAAGTTAAAGGCGGCTTGCATAAAGAGTTATTATTTACTATACAGAGTGGTCCAGCGAAAATTTTGCGCATCGATTTTGATTGTTTGAAACGAAATTGCGTCAAAATGCTCAGACGCGTCGGTTTCGATCCGAGGAGGACAACTTTTTATTGTACGTTCAACGTCTCAAGACCAGTGACGGTTGCCCCCAAAATTTTTAATGGAACAAGGCGTCGAGTGGCACCTTATTTTAAAGGTGGCTGTACCTTCCACGAGCGAAGTCACTTCTATTGCCCCCGTTAATGTGACAGCTTGTCAAAGTCTGCGAGAGAAAAACTTTTAAGTCATAGTTGATTTATCACGACAAGAGCTGCAGACTTCAAAACGAGGGTGGGAAGACTATTAAGAGTGAGATATCGCTGAATGGCTTTGATGAAGGTATGTTCTACCTCTACTCGTGTAGTTCACCAATGACATCAAATTACACCCGAAACGTTACATAAACTAAGACAACGCTTTGAGCAAAATAAATTTTATTGCAAAGACATAAATGACGGTCACTTCCAGCATTTAATATATTGTTCATAAAAAAAAATGTCAGTACTTTTGGTTCCGTTTACCCCCTTAAAATAATACAAATAAAGAAACATTCCGTTTTAAATGTGAGAGGTAAAACACGCCCCCTCAAAAAGATTCAGTGATATCTCACTTTCAGAGGTCATCCTCTCCCATTTTGCAGTCTGCAACTCTTACTGTGACAAGTTAACTATGAACTGAAAGCTTTGTTCCTCACACAGATTTTCACAAGCTGTTATATCAACGGGGATAATGACCGTGGCTTCAAACTTGAAGGCTACATTTAAGGCATAGCGACCTTTAAAATGAGGTGTCACTCGACACCCCTTCTCATTAAAAATTTTGAAAGTAGCCGTCACTCCTCCTCGGGAGTTGAAGTTGGACGGTTGGGAAAACAATTAAAAGTCACCCCCCCCCCCCTTCCAGAATCTAAAATGCACAGGTCAGAGCGCTTATACACATTTTCATTTTAAATGCTAAAAATCGGGGTAAAAAGTTTTTTGCTGAGCCACCCCGTATGTTTTACCCGAAGAAGCCAAATTAATTTTAATCATCTCAGGGGAATAAATGCAATTCTTTTTTATCTCAAAGCGCTGAAGTTTCGACCGTTTATTTGGCTTTCCTCAGGACTGAATCGCCTATGCGACTTAATATCGAAAATTCCAAATATCTTTGAAATATGACGATTGGCGTAGCGAAACATACTTGAATTACCTCGGTGTTAATTTTTCTTAAAAAGCGCTTTAAAAGGTTTGAAAAGTCATTCAAAGGAATTGGTATCGGTGCCCTTTAGTCCTTGGTTTGAAGGTCTTCGAGAGGCAAGACCTCTTCACCGCTTTCAGTGCTAATAATCTCCGATACTCCTCTATGTGGACACCAAAGTTTTATATGGACCCTCTGCATAGTTTCGCCGAATTTCTCGCATTTTAACGTTCAATGAGCGTCCTTCATGTCTTTGCTCATTAGATTTACACAATCATGGAGCCACTAGAGATCGAAGTTAACTTAAGGATTATTCCAGGTGTTGGTACTTGTTTTTTTGTTACAACTTCTCTATTTCTTTACAAATTTGGGTATCTTCTATTGATGATCAAAAAATTGTTTTTCATTTCGGTTTCACCTTTATGTCAGTCTTGTGGTCCCAAGATCTTCTGGGAGTTATTGAATCTCATCTTCAAGAGTAAAACCGCTTCCTCCAAATGATGAATAATCGAATAATAACTGAATAGGTGTCTTACATGTAGATTTATTTGCAACGTTCTTCACGGCAAATTGAACGACACGAACTTGTTACTCTAATAACCCCGCCTTCAGAGGTGGACGATCATGAAGCAGCCCATATGGTCCTGCTCAACTGTTCGACCTGTCCATCTGTCCAACAGCGCTGACAATGCATTTAATGATTTTTTTATTCGTTTCACTTTTTCTTTCATTGAAATGTCATTTTTAAAATTCGTTTTAAAAGTGATCAGTGCAAAAACTGCAATTTTTTTTTTTCAGTTTATACAGGACAACTCAGAAACATTTCGTATGAGTGAGAAATAATTTTTTTAGCCGAAATTGCCAAAATTTTCTTTTCTAATTATTGCCGCGTGCAATTGATAAGATGAAAGCAAAAGTTAAATTTAAGGTTTCGCCAATGCCGTAAATATTAACAAGTCTCGCCACTAGTATATCTGACTCATAGATATTACCCTGTGTGGAAATTCGGGACTTTTGGGGGTTCCGACCAGTTTACTTTCACCGCTTCTCAACAAGTGAAACTTTACGAAATCACTGAAAAATTATCTTCGAGGCTGATTCGCGAATCGACACTAAACGCTACCAAGGGACTCACCAGAATCGGCACAAAAAAGCACAAAACTACATCGGCAGACGGATTTGGAACAACTAAAGGTGCAAACCTGGCCCTATCTTTACCCCATTTTTCATCCCTTACCTACCCTCAACACAGCGTGTTCGCTAAAAAAAGGACCGATTGCCGATCGAACTATTATCGATTACCCCTCCAATATTCGACGACAAAATTCCACACGAAATCCTATTCATAAAAAAATCTACCCTCGAGTTTTTTGCACCCTCGGACGCGCCACCCCACGGATCTTTCACCCCACACGCATACACGAGCGTTTTTTGCGTCCCTTAAACTTTTGCGGTGGGTTTGATTACTAAGCCATTGGCGTGCCCCGAGTTCTACTCATCCAACTTACATTTACCTTGAAGTTTTCTTACTCTCAGATATGACCTCCGTTGGACTTGGTTCCTGCTAAAGAAGTGCTGTAGCAACGATCTGAGCTACGTAGACGGTATCTAAGTGAGGATTTAACGAGGACAAAAAATAGAGGCGGTACGCCCCTGGTGGATGCGTTTCCAATCAAATTATTTAAGCCCGATATGTAGAGGCAAAAAACGTGCCTAACGGCATTAATAGTTCCCAACGATATTCCTGTGGACCGCATGGGCATTACGACTATAATCTCTGGGACTTTTTTTGTCCGTTTTTTCTGCCTTGTATACGGTCATTCATTAAATGGTGCTTCTGACCTTAATATGGTCACTAATCTGATTGTTATACGAGTCAGATGGCCCTTTTCGGTTTGCATTTCGTGCGCATTTGACCACTTCGGTCTTTAGCGCGTCTATGAGCTTGAAACAAGAGCGCTGGCACCCCAAATTTCACAAGATCGGATCAAAATCAGAGAAAACAGCCCCTTTCTCCTGTTTCCCTCACGTCTAATGCGAAATATTTTAAAAGCTCTCTACATGCTACTTTTTGCCAGACGTCTCTCATGCGTGAATTTTAAAAGCTGTGATGCAGGGGGAGCTTTCCTTTGCCTTATCATTGGACCAAATCCTTCATTCGATGTTTTTTTTTTAATGAAAATTTGCCTTTTTGTATGGTTTTGGTGCTTAAAAGACTTGATTTGCAGGGAGGCTTCGGCTTTGATGTTCGCCGATATGAAAGCCTGTTAATAGTGCTCTAAAGTAAACCATTAGCATCGAAGTCTAAAAGGGGTTTTACACTGCAGGATTTTGTTGACTGACGATCATTTGGTATAAAATGTGCGAGGTGAACTTCAAAATGGTACAAAGAATATAATGGACAAATAATTGCATCTCCATTCGACGGCCTTTTCTCATGCAGACCTCCATGATTCGGATTTAATTTCCAGATCATGGAGGAAATTAATTCCCATTTTTATTGTCATTTTATGTTCATATTATTTAATTATGAGGAGGTTCAATGTCTGTTACAGTTGCGTTCAGATTTTTTATTTAAATGGAGGACAAGTTTATGCGAATTATTTATTCATTAGTCCGTTCAAGCCAGGTGAGATGCGAGTAAAACATTTAATAAAACTGCAGAAGAATTTTACAAAAAATAATTTCTTGCTGTTTTTTGCTTATACAGAGTGTCTACTCAAGTTGGAATCATATGGGAAACTCTTTTGTTATTCATTTTACGGAAAAAAAATTTCGTTCAAAAAATTCTGTATGGTCTTGAACCTAAAAAGGCACCAAATTTTTGGAATCCTACACCAGCGTTCTTACAAATATAAATTGATGAGAAAAATGTTATTATTATTATTATTAGTCTCAATAATCCACATTTATCACTTGTTTATTGAAAACGCAATAACTTTTCGGCTGTTAATACATTTTCACAAGATTTGCGCAATTTAAATGATTAATGTAAAATAATAATTTATTTTGCTAATAGGAAAAGACAAAAGTGTAATAATTTAAGTAACTATGTAGGATTATTCGCTAAGTAATTCCACTAGTTCCTCGACATAGCCACACTCTCATTCGAAACATTTAATCGTTCTTTTGCCTAATTCTCTTAATAGCTTCACTATCACATTTGAAGCAACTTCCTGACGCCCTTCCGGAATGGTCCTTTCCAAATGATTAACATCATGAAACGGCCTGTTCTGATAGACTGTCTGTTTTAGGCAACCCCATTGAAAATAATCCAAAGGGTTTAAGTCTGGAGATTTAGCAGGCCCAAATTATTTGATGTTTGCGAATTACTTTTTCACTGAACAATTTTGAACATATTTTTTAACAGTTAAGGTGTTTTGGCATGAGGCACCGTGTTACTGAAACGCAGTTTACTGATGATCTTGTAAAGATTAAATTCTAGTATGTATAAAACCTCCCTGTCAAAGAACGATTGAATATTTTCAATTAAAGATACGGCGGAGTTAGTTTATAGAATAGAATTAGGATCCAGCACAGAATCCAAAATGTCCAAATGGTCCAATTAAAATAAAAGAAAATCTCTTACGATTTTTTCTCGAAGTGACAAATGTCCACATATCTCGGTTGTTAATCCGAAAATGCCCTAGAACTGTTCATTGTCAATTTTTTGCTCTTGCTCGGGTAGTTCTGATAATAACTGACCATGTTTGTGCTTTATCCAAAACTCTGTATACGTACAATGGGTCCCAAATTGGTTTTACATATACCGAAATCGCGGTTTCCTCAAGAGATGGGAAGTCAGATTAAATGGGAAATGTTTTAGAGCATTTTTATAGAAACTCATACCTCTTTGGAAAATAGATTTATCTCTTACCGTTCCAACAATATTTGTCGCATTTTCCGGAAAATTGATCAAATGTGAAACACTGCATTTTAAACTTTGCTCTGTAGATCTTCAAGCCCAAAGTGGTTGGGAAAGTAAAACATTATTCAGACCTTTGTTTCCACAGAACACCATGGCACTACAATGATAATTTAGTATCTTATAAGCTCCAACAGCACTTCAAAACTTCAAAACACTTTTATTGTATTTATATTATTTTGTATAATATTTATATATTATTTTATAAATCGTTGGCGCCAGTTGGCTAGCGGAACACTTACTTTTGACCGGAGCATACATGATATTTGTAAATAAAATTTAGCAGTTTTTTGTTGTCACCGGAACGATGTCTAATTGCAATTATTATTAAAGAAAATGAATGAAAAAAAGTTTTAAATCGGATGTTCATGTAATAAAATCCACCGATTTGTCAAATCTCAATTTTCTCGAAAACTGCTGGAGATTTCAATTTTCAACAAAAGTATTTCTTTTATGTTAAAATCTTCAAATGTAATATATTTCCGATAAAATCGTTCATAAAGTTAAGTACAAAAGTTTAGGTAATTTTAAACCTCTATCCCCCTGTATTACCCGCGCCTGGAAAAATGCGGCAATTTCTTTACGTCGATACAGAGGGAGCCCAAAAAATTATAATAAAGTACAAAGTTCCATGAATTTATCTCCAAACGTTTCAAAAATATTAATTAAAAAAAAAATTCTCAGGTACCAACTTTCATATTCTGTATGTCGAAAACGAAGAGCCTTTCAATATTTTGAGACCGAGAATAGGTGGAAGAGTTTATGGCACTGTGTTCAAAACCACTTTGTATGGTCGAAACGCCATTTTCGGTCAACGGTCTTCCACAAAAAAAGGCCGTTTTAATCACTTTTACTCCGATTTTGCCATTTTCCTTTCAAATAGATCTACAACTCTTCAAGTTTTTATCTTACGCTTAGGAGTCATTGCCACCTACCAATACTCGTGTTCCCTTGAAAGAGCTCATTAACTAAACAACACAAAAAAACTGATGCAAACATGTAAAAACTTCTAATACCCTGGAATCTGGGCATATACAAAGAGAAAAACAACTTCTAATAACTTCCACACGGAATGCAAATCAATGAGTTTTTTTCGTCGGGACCTGGCCCTAACGAAGCCACCCTCGCTCGCATTTTTCTACCCCTGATACGTTCTACAGTCGGCCAGCTGAGTTTTCCGTCCGGTCTTTTGCGTTTTTTTGCCTTGAGGATGTCTCAAGAAATCGCTGAAGAGGTGTTATCATCTCTTGAAACCCCCCTAAGAAAATCTATATCGCGCTGTGTGTATGTGTTCCCTATTTTAGATATGCCTGTATAGTTAGCGGGCAGGGGTGCAGGGGGTGGTATCCAAAATGAGATCGTTCCTTAGAAGTTTCAAGTTCAGAGACATTTCCGAACGAGATGCTGAGAATCGGATAAAGATTACTGCTATCGACAAATCTAAACTTCTTAGTTTTTGTTTTTTTTTTAGAATTTATTTTTAATTTTTTAATGGAACGTCTAGTGATTTTTAAGGAAAAAAAAGTTTAAGATCATGCATTAAACTGATTTTTTGTCGCTATAGCGGAGCGCAAAATAGTGATTTCACGGGGAAATTTACCTGTTCGCTTAGTGGGCTGGCAGAAATTTTTTACTTTTTTTTATCACTTCCGTAGAGATTTAAATCGTTTGACTTTTATTCATTATTTGATGTGATTGTTTGTTCATATCAAATTTAGTCAATTCCATATTTAAAAAAAAATAGGCTAACGTGTCTGCTTAATTTAGTAGCCGTTTTCGGGGGGAATAAAAATTTGTCGCTCCAATGAAAGTAAGTTCGAGTTTGCAGCCACAAAAGTATAGAACTTCTTGTTAGATGTTCAAGGGGAAAGTATGAAAGATTATAGGGAAATGTGCAAAGCTACTATTTTGAAAACCAATTTCGTAAAAAGTAATGAAAGCAAATTAAAAAAACTCTCAAAAATAGCTTAAAAATAAATTTCGGGCAAAATTCTTTGTTTTTATTATGATTTTTTGTATGTGGTCCATAGTAATAATATAGTATACATAACGCGCAAGATGATTTATTATCACACTCGCGTCATTACCGTCCTCAGCTGCTACTCATGGGTAGCATTTCACACTCGTGCGTGAAAAGTTACTTTCTTCACTTATGTGTCAATAATTATTTTGTAAATTGATATAATTAAAAATGTGGATTTCTCGAACTGAAAACCTTCCGTGAGGTGACTCTTGTCTACCACGGGCAACTGTGATAGTTTACCATCACTGATTTTCGTCAATTTCACTTGTATTTTATTTTAATATGCAACACATATAGTGAACATTAACTCAATTACTATCCAAGACTGTTTCTTAAAAATATCACTAAAGCAATCGTTCCTACTATAGAGAAGTCAATTAAATCCAAATCCAGCAGTTCTACTTTTATGTGATAGCTAGCGCCCTCTCTTCCGTGCTGGTTGAAATGCCAGCAAGTTTACCAATATCGCTTTCTAACAAGGCGTGGCCAACTATTCGTAAAATAACAATTCTGATTGTCAACAGATGGCACCAGCTGTATTTGATCTTCTCATTAATACCATTTGAAACGACTTAGAATTATCGGACTTTTATATTAACAGCTGCCCTCATGTACAATGGTTTTTAAACCGTTTTTTAACGTAAGGTAGATGCAAAATTATTACATAATGGAATGACGACGGTGTAATTTAAATACGTTCGACACATGAAAACATTAAACACGAGAAATTTTACTACTTCTAAAAAATGCACGTTTCCGAAAAATTCCCTATAGCTCTGAAATATATATTAATATCAAAGTGCAGTGTTGTAATTAAACTTTTCTCAAAAATTGTGCTCATGATATAATGAAAGAGGGAGAATATTAGAACAAAATAAATTTAACCACCCCATACGTAATAAGTATCTTTTATGACCCTTTTTTGTGAATTACTACCAAATAAAATACAAAATATTTATTTTCTTAAAAATTCTTTATTGCATTAAAAAATATATAGCAAGACTTGAATAATACTATGCAGAATAAGAATGTTATAACTTAACAATCAAATAAAACGTATCTTTTTTAGCGAAAAATCCTTGCAGTGATCGCCATTTGTTTGAATACATTTTTTTTACACTTTTACTTAAGGAGTTTCCAATTTTAAATAGCAAAACTTCTCCATATGAAAAAATTCATGGTATTAAAATAGGGATTGCGTGCAGGGCAAGGAATCGGGGTCCGAAAATCTATCTAACGATTCGGAAAATCTTTGCTTGTGGTGGTTTCTGAAATGTGTAAGGACTCCGTCTTGTTTAAAATTCTCATTTTATGTGAAATTTACAGGTAATTCAGACACAGGTAAGGTTCCGAAAAGGAGGCAATTGATCTTGGATAAAATCGAAGTATAATTTGCCATTCATGTTGGGTGATCAACCATATGGTGCCAAACAATAATCGTCGATAATTCCTAACCAAATGTTAATTTTAAATACGTGTTTGAATATGGTTTGTGTTGAATTGAAATCAGCAAATTTTTGAAGTTGAATTAATTTGGCACTAGTGTAAAATGATACGGATACAGTTTTTGATGTAAAATTTTGATTATTCACTTTTGGCTTACTCCGATATTTATTGCTAATTTCCTTATATTCATTTGGGGATTTTCAGCTGCGTGTACTAAAATTTCTTTTTCGGGTCCTGAAAGACCACCATTATTCTGCGTACCACTTTCCAAGACTCATCCTGTATACCTGACTTAAAATATACAATTTTCAGGAACTACTATAAAACATACTTAATTACTATATTTACAAAATAATAAGTATTAATCACTGGCATTTTTGTCCCCTATTAATTTTGCTACACAGTTAGAACAATTCCAAACTTTCAGAATATTACTCACGACCTATTAGAAATTATGAGTTCTACGAACTTTTGTTCCATTCAAGCTTTGCCTTTCATTATCTCGAGCACTCCGAAGAATGATTTCGATTCTATAAGACTTCATCAGTTCGGCTCATTGCAAGTCAATTAAACCCAGGCAGAAATCGGTAAAATCTACAGCAAACATGTTGCGCCTGCGGCAAACTATCTTAAAAGCGTCATCTTACATTTATATTCATTGTTCTTGGCTATACATAAATCAAAGCTGCGCGCTAGATCCTGCTTTTTACACTGTAAATTTTACTCTAGGCAAACACATTTGCTGATAACATTTCCATTTTTTGCCTGCACATAATTGAATTTATTTAATCCATCGAAACCGGTGTTTTGAAGTGCTCTACTATCTTAACCGCAGAGCTGGAATGGACTACAAGATCACAATAAGTAAAGGTAGAATGAGGAATGAATCCTAATAGACTTTCTTCTCAGATTATTCCTACGACTACCGCAGTTCCAAAATTTATTACAGAAAAATCTTCGTACATATCACAGCTGTAAAAACGAGTCTATTTATCAATCGTTATCTCGCGCAAACTGGAAAGAAAAGGCCTATCACCAACCACAAGCCCACCCCCCTTTGCTTCCAGCTACCGCTAGTAATGTCTCCTTCATTCAATATTTCCCACAGTTTCCTCGAGTAGGTGGGAACCTCCCCGCACTTGACCAGTGGCTTTTGAAAAGCCGTGGGCCTCTTAGTGACATCGTTTAACTGAACATTGTCAGTATCCACCTGCCCCAAGAAGAGTAGACACGAGCCTTTATAGTCCATCTCCAGCTTGACCACATCATATTGTACGGAAGGCAAGAAGATTCCCAGCTGCATGCAGCCTCCTGTAGTGGACAGCTCCTTCGGAACATTTACCTCCCACTCTCCCACTCCGCAGTGTCTCGATAACCCTAAGTCGTAGATCATCCTAGAGTCCAGCACGGTCAACGAAGCCTTTTCTATGTAAAAATCGATACTGCTCGTGCGCTTCAGATGGTAGTTGAGACCTTGCAGCTTGAAGTGACCGGCGGCGGTCACTATAAACTTAGGAATTCTGCAGAAGGGGTCAGAATAGAAGTTGTGTTCTCCAATCCAGGAGCTGTCGTCAGAGTAGAAGGAAAACCTCCTGGTGAGGTACAGAGTCCCACCAGGTCGGGATTCGCACCTGGTGGATGTCCACTGGCCCCAAATATATGGAGGCAAAGGAGGCTTCTCAATCAAGTGAGGAGGAGTTTTGGGGTTAGTGAATATGTTCGGTGGGATCGCTTGAGTGTTCTTCACAATATAAGTGTGCCTGTTGACGACGATTTCTGTATGTTCCTTGATCTGCTGAACTAAGGGCACTTGGAAACTGCTAGGGTTGTAATATTGGCGTAACCGGGCGTTGCTGTGGATGTCTCCAAGAAGAAGCTCCATTTTGACCTGCATCTCATTTACGTGAACTTTAGCTACACAACTTAACGTGACAAGCACTCACCTCTCTAGGCGTCTTCTTAAAGTGCTCCATCAGCGGCCGCAACTGCACCTTGAGCAGCTTCAGTTCATTGAAGGCCCATTTCAATGATCCCAGACAAGAAATATCACTAAAGTACATATTACTTCCCTTACTATTCACGGAAGGATAGTGACTGTTCGGACTAGATAACCACAAGTTAAAGGTCTTCTTGTTGTTTTCGTCGTACCTGGAGTCGCACACTGGGTGCTCCTCATACTTCCTCCAAGACTTCCACGTCTGGCCTACATCAACAATAAATGTCACTCAAGAAGCCTCCTCATAAATTAATTTGAGATACTCACCAGGACACTCAAAAGAAGCGCGCTTGTCCAATTCCCGAACGGCGTTGTCATCTTGAGGAATAATTGTGATGTTGGTGAACTTGAAGTTACCACAGGCCGCCCCAGGTTGCACCAAGGACCCTTTGAACTGTATCTTACCAAAGGCTTGAATGGTTAGCAGCGGCAAAGAGCAGGAGTCATCCCAGTAATGGTGTTGAGTGAGGTGAAACTTGCCACTATTATCAAAGGTGTAATGGCGGAGTGCGTATTCGGGGCCTGGTCTGGTTTCACAACTGTATTGAGAAAAGTATTCGTATAAGAAATAAAGGCTCTAGAAATTAATGAGATTCCTCTGAGGTTCTCATTGTACTCAAATTAATGGTTGGGGGATAAAGCCTTGTTGTGTTGTGGCATTCGTTTTTTTGACAAAAATTACCTGAAGATGAGTACTTATGTTGGAGGGTATATCAGTCAAAATAAGGAAATTACAATTTTTCGAAACATTCGAATTTTTTGGAACTGAACGGCATTCACGTCGAATTTGACAAGGGCATTGTTTTTTTTTGGGAAAAATCAGCTGAAAGTGGGGCCTATCATTCGAAATAAAGAAATTACGGCTTTACAGTATATTTTAGTTTTTTGGAAATGAGTGACTGCTACAGCAAATTTGACAGTAGCATTGATTTTTCTGGGAAAAATTAGCTGAAAATGAGTACAAAGCCGGGAGTTCATCATTCAAAATAAGGAAGTTGCAATTTTTCGGAGTATTGTAGTTCTTTGGAACCGAATGACAGCTGCGGCGAATTTGAAACTGACATAGACTTTTTTTGGAAAAAAATAACTGAAAATGAGTCCTATGAAGGAGTGTCTATAATTCCAAATGAGGAAACTACAATTTTGCGAAATATTTTATTTTTTTGGAAATGAGTGACAGCTGCGGCAAATTCGACACTGGCATTGGCTTTTCTGAAAAGAAAAAATAGCTGAAAATGAGTACCATGTCGGAGAATCTATCATTCGAAATGGCCAAAATGTTTTTCAAGCTAGGATATAGGGTACGTAAAAACTGACCAAATCTTTCGCTTTTCTGGAAAAACTTAGCAGAAAATTAATACTGCATCGAAAGATGTATCTCTCAAAATAACGAAATGATCAAATTTCTTGACTCTTCAATATCAATAAATCAATAAATATTTTCAAACAGAAAATTTAAACGATTTGTCTTAATGGTGGATGCTCCTTCGGTTTATAAATCAATGTTTTTCCGATACATATTCATTTTCTATTAAATTATCAAATAATTGCTCTCCAATGCCCTTATCTTCGCTCATGGTGCAGTTAACTACTTGAAATTGCCTTATTCTTCAGTCAATTCATGGCCGGTTTTTTACAACTCATGACTTCAGATCAAAACACGGTATGATCGATATAAGATCATGTGATTGTGAAATCACAAGGCGTTTTGTGCTGAAATCACAAACCAAAAGACACTGGCTTGAGATACTATTGCGTAGGCTGAAACCAACCAGAGACTCCCTGTAAGACTTGTTAAGAAATAAGTTTGTGTATGCTATACAGGGTGGTCCCTTGGGACCTTCCCATATTTAAGGAGCAGATTTTCTGAATTGATCCAAGACCAAAATGTTAAATTATCGTATGTCTTAAAATGAGTCGTTTCCAAGATACAAGGTGTTAAATAAAATCGGGGATCACGATTAAAAGTAGAACGAATTTGTTTTGCATTGCTGACTTTATCTCTTTAACGAATTTGCCATTTTCAGCACAGATTTTCAACGGAACAAGTTATATTTTTTCTCATAAATGAGTTATTGTCTAAAACAATACAAGAAACATTTTTGGTGTATTTTGAATCGGTTATTTAAAACAATGCATCCAATTTGGAAAATGCCAGTGACGTATCTCTCATTCCCTTGCAAAAATCAATATCCTAATCTCTGCTAACGTTTATGGTTGCAATATTTTCCTTTAAAGAGAACGGAAATGTACTGTTTGGACTACTATGTAGGTATATTGAGTATCGATAAAACATCTTATGATATTTTGAAAATGCTAAAACTTAAAAAATATTTTATTTTTCTTAATATTTAAAGCCCTGTATATGGTTTATATTATTATTATGTTTATATGATTTAATCCAAGAATAATTTAGAGGATCATCTCCTTAAATATCGGAACGTCTTTAGAGACCATCCTGTATATTATTGAAATTTTGCATGCGTTAGCTGCCCTCGCGGGAACAAGTTTTGCAATGAAAAACGTATTTTTAGTCTCACCCAGTGGCTTCCGCGCTGGCAGGCAAGCGGATAATTTTATCGAACAAGCTAGTAAACCATTGTTTTCTTTATAAAGTTAAAACCAGTTTTGGATCTTTATTCAAATTGGAGGAAAAAAGTTCTCTTTCGATATTTTTGTACCAAACACCGTTTTCAAGTGTAAAACAAAAAAAAATCTTTTAATGGATTTTTAAAACTGGCTCGCACCGTTGCCTGCCTTTTACGGTAAAAATTCATTTACCATATTTCCTCAACGAAGCATTTTTCGAGTATATTTTACATAGCAAATTAGGATTATTTTTTGACGTGGAAAACGGTGTTAAATTATTTATGCGTTCGCAATTCGGGACACCCAGTATAAATGCATAATTTTATTACAGGAGGAACATACGTGTCTTTAACTGCCAAACGGGATCGTAAAACCCTCATGCTTGTTTACTCTGTCAGATTTGGATACTACAATAAACAAGCTCGATAGAAATAGGAAGATGGATCGTTCTCCGCACTTTCCTTGTTTTCTTTCCCAGTAGTTCTGAGTTAGCTCGTTATTTTTATGGACGTTCGGGTTAAATTTTAAAATGATCTAAAAAAAGGATTCCTTAAAGCGAACAGTACCATCCTCCAGGTATTGCCTGCTTTGGCCGTTCATATTTCAAAACCGACAGGGGGTTAAGCAAACACGAGAACCCAGACGACCACCTGATGGAAATATTAATATTAAAATGCTTTTCGACGTCATTGTTATACAGTTCCGAGGCCCATTACGGTCTCCTAGACGTTTTATTTGTTTTCGATTTCCCCAGCCACGAATGGTACCATATCTCTGTTAACTTGTGACACATCGGGCATCCGATTCACGAAAAGAATGTCCGTGCTTGACGTTTCAAAAGTGCACCTCAAGATTTATGGGACTCGGGCCCAGACGGTGGTACCACCGTCTTTTTGTCGCGCAGCATTCCAATGTAAATTTCCGATTGCCACTGCTGATATCGCTCTGTGTGTTGAAGCTTGAAATACTCACCCTTCGGAAATCCACGTACCGGCGAGCATGTCCAGTCGGGTGTCCACGACAGTACTGCCGTCCTCCAAGGCGGCCATTGCGGCGACTTCCTGACAATTTGAGTTGCTGGTGACGGCCCTCGTTAGACCTAGAAAAGCAAGGGTTAAAACCACATTGAAACCATCCCCGGAATCGAACAACGGCCGCAATTTCCCTCGATATCTGAAAAACGCAAGTGTTAAAACCAAGGTAGAACCGTTTTCGGAGCGGAAAGACGGCAGTGGCGTTCCGTTAGACCTAAAATGGGGAATGTTGAAACCATATTAAAGTCATTCCAGGAGTAGAACAGTAAAACGTTCGGAGAACTATATTAACGAATCCCCATTATTTTCTGTTTCACTTATAACGGCCCAGTAATTTATTTGAAGTAAAATCGGGCTGTTTGTTTTGGAGCAACTTAAACCGACGGGTCCTGTACATATGCGAACAATAAAGCCGGCCCGTTAACGTCTTGGAAAAATAGTGCGTGTTTAGTTGTTTGGTTTGAAAATTTTCACGAAAATACATTTCGACCTCCTTCGTGCGCACCAAAGTAAGCCCTATCTGACCGGGGCTCCTCCTTAACACTTCGTTGGCACAAGAAGAAGCTAAATCGACATTCAGGATTGGCCACGTCGCGTTCAGTGCCATCAGTTTCTTTACCAATAAAAAAAAATCGCCTTAAAAAAAATGTTTGAGCACAAAAAGGTCTTTTTTTTGGTGTTTTGTAAAAAAAATAAGAAATTAGACGTTTTCGGTATTACCGTCCTTGTTACCTTTGTCATTAACATGTGTAAAAGTAAACATAACACAATTTCTAATAAAGCTAAAACAACTCAATCAGAGGAAGTGCCCTTAACTTTACGACGCGGTTTTATTTATATTCAAGCTACTCGACATTATTAATTTAGCAATAAATGAAGGAATTAATATAATATTGCAACATATAATCAAGGTCCTTTTATGAACCAAATAGGTAAACAAATAGAATAACAGGAGGAAAAAAAATTATTTCCTTATTAACATACCTTAATAATCATTTACGTATCTACCAAACGAAGTAACTCTTAACGTGCCAGCGCTGCGCACGAGCTACAGCCGAAGGCGGCTATTGCGCAAATGTGTTGAGGAACTTTCCTGCGAGTTAGGTGCAGTGTTTTTCCCATGACCAATGACCATAATTGTGTTGATCATAACATTTTCACCACCGGGAACCGTAACTACACAAAGTGAGTCTCAAACAACGGATCAGTTTTGCATGACGTTGCATGGCGGTCGTCAGAGAGCATGGTAAAAGTAATAGAAAAATTCTGTTTGAAAAATTGACGGTAAATGACTCAAACAAATTGGTTTCTGTGTATTTATGGTAATTGAGACATAAACTCGACACTGTCAGCATTCAATTAGAAATTCCGCAAAAAAGACTGACACTCACAAAAAAGCGGTGTTTTAGCAGCTTTACGTACAAATCCCAGAAAAACCACAACCATACATAGGTGGATCAAATATGGATGTATGTTAGAAAGAAATTTCCTGAGATTTGTCCATAAAGCCGCTAACGGCACTGATTTAAAAAAATATACCGGTTGCTCTTTGAATGACTTGAAAAAATGGCGGCATTGTTGACTTTATACTACAGTATATCTCGTAGTGTCATTATGCCCGACTAACAAACCATTGAAAATGTTTTTTTTTTGCGCACGTTAAAGGCGACTTTTTTTTTATAACGGGGTGAATGCAAATCGAACCAAAACTTCGAATTTCCGTCGTTATTCGCGACTTTCACTGTACATTCATCTCTATTTATATTTTTCAGATTTTACGATAACTCCGATTTCAATCGGAAAACTAAAACACGATGCGAGTGCAAAATAAATCACCATTGCAAAATCTTGATCACGCGGATGGCAGGAGGATTCACCTAGAAGATTATCGCAGGAAATGACAAGTCCAGAACTAATTAAAACTCTCAGATAAATTAAGACCTCTTAAAGCTGCAACCGAGAAAGCAGGATATGGGAATAAAAGGGAAACCAGACGCTTTTTTAGCAGCTCTTTCTGAATGATTTATGGATATTGTAGTCACAACTGGGGAATGAGCCTTATTAGATGTTAATGAGCCATTTTCAAACCTAATTTAAATCTTAAGTGGCACTTAAAACCTTTTGCCAACATGCAGAGTTGACGTCATCAAGAAGAGATATTATTACTTGTGGTAATTATTACTTTAATTGCGAAGTGGTAGGCCATGGGATCTTCATTTGTTTTCCTAGTACATATATGTATTTTCTTGTGTGCTTATTAAATGAATCTAATGACCTTTGGAAATTTGCCAAAGGAAGTGCGAAACAGAGATGGAAAAGAAACAAATGCAGATTTCAAAGCTACCGTGATACATTATATATAACTCACACACAGGACATACGTCCTTGCCAAACTGTGTGATCTAAGAATTACGTTCCCTTGCTGATTTGGACATTACAAACGTGATACATATACAGGGTGTCTAAAAAAAAACGGACAAAGTTCTCACTCAATTATTTATGAACGGATTTGATGAACTAAAAATCAAATAAAATGATATTTTTCAGACTACTAAGTAACGTCAACGTTGATTTTTTCTTAAATTCAACTTCTGCTTGCGGTGTCAACTTGAAAATTTCAAATCTTTTTTTAATCTTGACAGAAAATATTTTTCTGATCTTAATGATATATGACAAATTAACGTTAAAAATATTTTTAATTGAAAAAATTTAAAAATTTTATTTCTCTGAACTTGAACTAGAAGAACTAATTTTCAATATCACATTTGCAGCATAACTATTCACAGAAAGTTATGAGAAAGAATGAGGAGATCCCAATAGTTAAGGGCGGCTTTTTCTTGTCTCTTCTCGCTGGGTATCATATGGGCGCCACTTGTCCATGGTGCCAGGCGTCTTTGTACAAGATGATACAATAGGATGAGATGGAATAGAATGTAAATGATCACAGAATAATGCCGATTGCCGGCCCCATGACGATACTGATAGTTACATAACTCACATTGATAAAATTTTTCAATTTTTTTCAGTAAAAAAATTTTTTTACATTAACTGGTTTACATCATTAAATTCACGAAACATATTTTCTATTAAAAAAATATGTAAAATATATAAAGTTCTACTTGTAATTCTGAAGTTGAAACCTGAAGCAGAGGAAGCTAAAAAAACTTCCTTGATAGTTTGAAAAATATCTTTTTTTTTTGTTTTTAATTAATGGAAATTCATTGATAATTAATTAAGTTATAGTGTCGCCCGTTTGTTTTTAGACACCCTTTATAACAAAAAGATGCTAATCAGAAATACCTCTCATTATTCCCAAACTTTCTTCCCCATATTTCTAATAATATTCCGATTTCTTTGATTTCACAAAAGAAATCGGGGGTTATAATGATTCGGGTATGAACACTAACAAGGGCGATCCTTTCACGCAAGCATTGAAAGAAAGCGATTAAAGATCCAAGACATCCAGAATCTCGTAAACGATAATAGGTGCAAGTTTAGTACAATCAAGAAAAAGTTGCCTCATATGGAAGTTAACAAGATAGTATTCTGACATCTGTAAGGTTCTGTAGGTACCCGGAGAAAATACCTTCCCAAATAATTCAAAAACTACTCATAGCAGAAAGATGAAAATAAAATATTCGTCTTTATAATGTTTACAATGACAAAAACTCTTTTTATAATGAACCAAAATTTGAAGCTGAATTTTTCGTATTATTAAAAACACAAAAACAAAATATATGTACACTTAGTAAAAACCTTTTCAAACAGTCTTGTTTCGAAGCTTTCAGCAATTAATTATCAGGTTTTGATCATTGTTAAATTTGTTTTTTTTTTAAACACGTGAAACGTTTCCCGTGAGGGCGATCCGAGGAGCACCCTAAAAGCTAAAAACTAGAAGCAGCATAAGTACACAACTAAGTAATACAAGAGAATACAAATCGGTAGGTTCTATCCACAGCCCCTTCGCCCTCGCACATATTGGGGCTGCTCAAGCAGTTTTATAACATGCGTTAGAGCACGAAAATTTTCCCGCAATAATTTTTTTCTTGAGCGATGCTCCCGGTGTGATATGCACACCTATATTTAAAATCTATTGTTTAAATATTGTCGGGCGGTATCACACAGTGAGGCACCGCTTGAGAGGTACCAATATGCAAACCCTAACACGTTGCAGGGTAATACAAACAATGGTTAAATATTCAAAATGACCCTACCTGTCGCCCATTTTTGACCATACATCGATGAAGCGAACTACAGCAAACGCTCAACAATGTAAACTAATTCAAGCCAAGTGGGGCTCACATTGTAAAAATGATTGCATATCGAACGTGAATTAAATAATAAACGATTTATTAAGGAGACTTTTAATACATATATCTGCAGTGTGCCCCAGGATACATGCAACAAGAGGGCAAATAAATTAAAAATTTTCGAATTTTTGACTCACATTCGGGGGTTGATTCCTACTTAATGCAAAGTTATAGCGTACAAAAAATGAGTTGTTTTCATATTATACAGGATATTTTAGAAACGAATTTGTAAAAATGATCCATAATAAAGTGTCTTTATTTTTAAAAATACAAAAATATTCGACTAAAAAATGTTGTTTAAAATGCAATCTTGCTTCTCCGCGTCAAATTTGGAGAAAATAAAAATATTTTTCGAAAAAAAAACACTTTAACTTTGGAGAAAATTGGATCGTTCGAAATGGGCCAATCGAGTGGCCACCGAGATCCCCAGACCTTTCAACATTGAACTTCTTTTTTTGAAATCGAATCTAACAATTGATTTATGCTAAACCACTCCCTAATGGTGTCGCAATATTGCAGCAAAAAATTACAAATGGTATGAACTCTTTGACATTGGCACATATTCGGGACAGTTTCCAGGAATTCAGATGAAGGCTCTGAAGATATGCGGATATGGGTGGTGAATACATCGAATAAATTATTACAAAATGGTAAATCGACTTCTAATTAGTTTGTTAATAAATCTGATATGTTAAATTTGATATTTATTAAGTGTTATAATGTTTACGCGGTGTTTGTTGTATGATTCAAATTAAATTAGTTTTTTCCAAAAATAGTTTCATATTCCTAAAATTTATTTATAAAAACCCTGTATAACACCGAATCAACTCATTTTTTGTATACCGCAGTTTTACAATAAGCAGGGCTCAATCCCTAAACTTCATTCAAAAATTCAAATAATTTTAGCGCATTTGTTCTCTTATTGCATCTATTTTGGAACAAACTGTATCTCCAAGATAAAAATGTTAATTTTCGTGCTTCGCAATTGTACAAATAATAAATGGGATTAAAATAAAACGAAAAATCAAATACTCACAAAATATTAACACAATAAACAACATGTCAACTAGACAAAACTTGATAACAACCAACACACATTAATGTCCGCGAAATGCGACGCACATGTCCCGGTTAATGACGATCAAAACGGCACATCCGTCTGCTACTCGCCCCTGTTAAAACTGACAGACTGACTGAGCTTGTTATGCTTTGAAAGCTCTAGGAATAGCAGCAGTAGTACCTACCAGAGTACCAGGTAGAGTTGTCTTTGTCACACTCGTTTAGGCCATTTGGGCCTTGGTCATGGAGCGTTTAACTTTATGGGACAATAAGCTTAAATATTTGGATTTGTTTTGACTTTTTAGCAAGCAGGGGGCACGTAGAGAAGAAAAGTGGTACCTTGAAGTATATACCCATTAAAGTTTATGACGGTTATTTATGACACAGTGAACTAAAAGATGTCACTCTGAAGATGAATGGCTTTATAGCATTTACCAGTTATGTTGAAGTCGTATTAAAAATGTATTATTATATTTATTATATTTTTTATTCTTAGCTTAATGCCTACTGTTACTCCAAGAAATCAAATTGAACAGATCTCAAACCAAATGAGTTTTGATTAAAATTCAGAAATGGGCAGTTACTTACTACGTAAGTAACATTTGCACTTTCCTCAATGATATTTCCATACCTCATTATCAATGGCGGTATCATTCAACCAGCGTCGCAATATTTTATTTCATGCCTTTTATGAGGAATTATCATAAAATATATATTGGAAAAAATTACTTTTTTTTGTTTAAAAGAAAATTGGTCACGATAAAATATTGTTTTCTCACTGCCAGCTTTAAAAAAGGCCATTACTGACTGTGTTGATCGACTATAAAACGCGATTTCTCATCTTTTCTTCTAAAAACTACAGTTGAATAATAGGTTAATACTGATACGCGTATGGCCTATTATCTACCTAGCCAACTAATCGACTACAATATTGTCAACATCTCATTCCAGTTTTATTGATGGAAAGCTCTGGAAAAGTATGTCAAATGGCAAAGCCGCTTTAATATTGAGTCAAGAAGTGTTGTCTTTTTGTGTATTGTTTTATTGTTAATTTCATAAAATTTAGTTAAACTTAATAGAGCAAGAATTCTGCAAAATCGTACGGTATTGAAACGCTCCTGATCTCTGAACGATGCAGTTCATAACCTTGCTGTATAATACAGGGCGTTTCAGAAGTATGCGATCAAACTTCTGGCGATTCTTCAGTGCAACAATAGAAGACATCAGAGTATATGAACCTGTGAGCGTAAATATCTCCCTAAGGCGCAACGACCTTATCATTGTTTAGGACATTTGTAGGTAAAATATTTTTATCGAGATTTACTACATTTTATTTTAATTTATTCATACAAAATAACGGTATAACAATTTTTCAAAATGTAGTCTTTGAACTTCATTGCACCTGTTTAAACGACGCACATGATTTCTGCGGACTTGACTGAAAATTTGATATTCGTTTTGAACGAATTCAGATGCCGCAGTGATTCGTGCAATCAGGTCTTGTTCCGTTTTCACTGGCTTTTCATAAACCAGAGTTTAAATGTCCCCACAGAAAGAAATCTAAAGGTGTTAAATCGGGTGACTTAAAGAGTCACATAAACTGGACCACCACCTCTGCCGATCCAATGTCGTCCGAACTAATGATGTTCGGGGACGGCATTTTGAACAATTTCTGTAGTGTTATTTTGTACAAATAAATTAAAATAAAATGCGCTAAGACTAGATAAAACATATTTTTGCATCTTAAAGCATCATAAGGCCGTAGTGTCCTAGGGAGATATTTGCGGAAACGGGTTGTTATATTTAGATACAATCTTCTATTGTTGTACTGAACAATCCCTAGAAGTTTGATCCCATTGTTCTGAAACACCCTGTATACTATTTTCTGTTAACACCATTATGAAAAATTAATGTGGCGTTTAAAAATCTAGAGTGATTCAACGGCTTTAGTCCCTTTTGATGGAGCTTCCTGTATATCCCTGTCGTAAAAATTTAGTAATTTTTACTGCAGTTATTTCTGGAATATTTAACCGTTCATAGAATTTGGAAAGATACTGTATAAGTTAAAGTGACCGCATTGACCAACCGCATAGGTATAGTTTTAAACCGAAGAAAGTGCAATCTACTTCTATATCATCGGTTAAACTTGTGTGTTTATTGATACTTTTCCAGAATTTCCAGAATTATAGAAACTAAACAATAAATTGAATAAAAGATTTATTCTTTACGAGAAACAGTTTACATGTGGGTACTTTAGCAGAAGTAGTTGCTATGAATATGTAGCAATGGATAAAAGGTAATCTAGGTTTAGCATCTAAAAGGTAATTCTTGTAAATTTTCTTCTCATTGAAGAAAATACTGCAGTTCAATGTTGCCAGGGCTATTAGCCCTAGAAATATTTCCGGGTAGTTCAAGTTAGATGAGGTATTAACATAATTATTGGAAAGGCCACAAATCAGATTTACTTGTAAATTTCCACGTTACACTTTTTACTTCCTTTATATTCCTTTCTGTGCTACTTGCCACAAACTAAGTTAACCCGAATTTCGTTAACAACCTAAGTATAACCACCAGTTTATTTGATACTTCATGCACATTTTTGTGGGACCGAAACACAAACGAATTTCTTTCCTTGCGATTATTAAGCAATACCAACACTGAATGATAATTTAAAATTAGCGTGTAGATATCTATCAACGCCTTTGGCATCAAAGTAGCATTTCCTAGTACTACAACTACCGTTACTTAAAACTGGATTCAACTGCTTTAGCAATTCTTTGATTGAATATTCCGCGTATAAATCAGTTAATGTGAAAAAAATAGAGGTGTTTGGTACGTAATAAATCACTTCAAGTCGTACCGACCCTTGGTACCGATACGTTATTAGCTCATAAAGATCCCCGGAAAACCAAACAAAATAAATCGGGGTTCACCCACTCGAAAACGATATTTACAACATTAAATATTTGTGGAACGAGGCAACATATATTTTTTGTAAAATAAACCATTAAGCCTGTAATAGACCATTTTGTCTGTCATCCAGAGCTTCTGGTACTCATTAGCTGAATGTTTACCTACATATACAATTGCCGTTAAGGTAGTACCAACCCAGATGAAATTTTGGCTAATAAAGATTCCGTAGAAATTAAACGGTATAAACGATAAATCTTCAGCCGATAAAAGTGTCATAAATTTTTTGAAAAGGGTCATCAGGTAGTACCCGGCCTTTTAAGTTATGAGCGCCGTAAAGCGAGAAAAATGGGCTTCTAAAGTGGTTCCTTCAAACGAAGGTATCTGCCACACGGGGGGTTCTGTGTCCAGGCACAGGGAATGAGCTCAGGTTTCTTATTTATTCCTGTTGGGAAAGAAAAAGGTGAATGTACTACCTGAAACGAGGTAAATGGGAAATTTGATTCAATAAGAAGTGGATTTAGTTGATTAAATGGGTTTATTTTTAACATATAGTAATGAGGATTGGGGGACTTAATTGGGTAGGTACCAGACTATTATTAAAGTAAAGAGTAATATACTCCCTGATTTTCCAGCAATTTTTCTGATCTACAAAACTTTTAGAATGAACGCTGAAATATAAATGTATTGCGTTTGCCCATCGTTTAATGATATCAGAATTTTTTTATTTATGTTCTTGTTCGTGTTATAAATTCGGGTAAACACAAGGTGTGTGGTCCAAAACCGCTGTGTGTTTTCAGCTTGATTCTTTCACCAATACAGAATTCTTTACAGGGTTCATACGGTAGTTTCACCTATGTCGCAAAGCCTGAAAAATACAAGGTCAAAAAAAAATTATTGTTATGTAGATTCTGTAGTGTTTGTGATTTCATTCAATACTTTTACCGGTCGGACAGAGGGTCTCAGCTACCCTGTGAAGGGTACCAAACAATTTTTTTGCGATTTACAGTGAATCCGCTTTCATTACTGATAAACAGGGTCCATTCATCACGTCCGAACCACTTAAAACTGTAGTGTGTGCACCTTTAGTGTTCGTTCTTTCATATGAAAGCTGTTATATAACAGTTTGACCCGTAAGATTTTCAATGGTGCGTAGGGGTAAAAATTATAGTCATTATTCAGAGGTGGATTTTTTTATATTAGAAGAAGTATCACATCGTATGTCCTAAAGCAATTACTTAAACAAATAATAATTATTAATTTAGAGTTTTGGTTCATCCAATTAAGCGTCGTTCAGCTCTGGAAATGTTTCCACTAAAATGGTATCCAGTAAGTTATAGCAGAGCTGAAAGGAAAGATTTGTTAGTGCGCCGTACACACTACGCATGATGTAAAAAGGGAAATTTGAGGATTTTAGAATTGGGCGGAGATATACAAGGTGTTCCAATGAAAAGGAGCCACCTCGAATATTTCTTAACTGTCGTGTATGGAGAAATTTCCCGAAATACGTCGATTGATTTTACGACATGTTTTGATGTGCACTTGACGCCTAAACAAGCAAACTGTTAAGAGAGAGTTACAACTTCTCAAATTTGAATAGGGAAGAAGGATCGTGTAGCACCTGGTTTCAAAAGTCTTGGAACCTGTTCTAGGAAAGACTATGATAAAAGCAACCTTGGCAATTAGTATTTCGAAAAATTTAAGTTTTATTTGCATTTATGTGATGTGTATAATGAATACAATTTGATCCCACCTGATAGAAAGTAGCAAATCCAGTCATTTTTTGATTGAAATTGATAAAAACCGGCGAAAAAAAATGTGAACAAAATCGGATTTATTTCTTGCAGATTAATTTAACGATGACAAATAAAATTGATGTTTTTCTAAAAACTACTCGTTAAGATTTCTTTTATCATAGTCTGCTGTAAATAGCATCGAAGACTTTTAAAACCAAGTGTTATACGATTCTTCTTCCCTATTTAAATTTGAGGGGTTTTAACTGTCTCCCTTAGAGGGTTGCTCGTTCAAACGTCAAGTGTACATCAAAACATATTTAAAAAAAAAATCAATCGACGTATTTCGGGAAATTTCTCCAAAACCGAAAGAATAATAAATATCCGAGGTGGCTCTTTTTCATTAGGACTCCCTGTATATACTCGTACCTAGATAGATCTGATTAAATTAAATTAAAGTTTAGCAATTTATCGCTGCATATCATCCGTACTTTTCCATATGCACCATTAGCAAAATGTTCCTCGCCACCAAGTGAGAGTTCCTTACAAACTCTAAATTCTACGGGAACCTTTATTTGCGTAAAACAAACCCATTATAATATATGCTCTTCTTGTTCTTTGTTACAGAATTTTTTACAATATATTGTGTAGCTGAATTCTTAAAAACTTGTAAGAAAAAGACGTACTTATCTACACTGCATTATATATAGTGTTCCTCATTTTGGACACACCGTCTTTAACTTGGACACACTGTATAATACACATGTGACAAGAGCAATATGTACTGAATTAATTTTCCCTATATCCAATATGTAGAAATCTTAAAATTCAAATACAAAAGTTATTTCGTGTGGCGTATCGATTTTCAGACCGATGAGCTGTACGTTTACAAAAGGTAGTAAAGTTTTTTGTATGTTTCCGAGCGATATCATTTCTTAGGTGATTCAGTCGAGTGTTAGCGAGTTTGTAAATGAGGTCTTGTCACACCGAATAAAGTAATAAATCGGGCTAAACGGACGTCCTTTTGTTTCAAATACTCGTGAGATACGTCACTAGTACATCTGACAGTTAGTGAGTGAAAGTGAGTGTCGCGTAACTGTCATTTAGTGAATGAAAGCGAGCGTCATCAAACGCTACTCTAAGTTCAGAAAGACTCCCTTGGACAATGCCACACTTCAGATAAGACGATGGGAGCAAAAGATCGGAGTAAGATGAGTTTGTGAAGTTGCTTTTGAGGTTTAAAGGTGAACGAAACACTTTACCATATAACATGTTTCGCCATATGTGAAGTTTTGAATCATTTTATGATCCCAAACGAGGTTAAATGAACAATCGAAAACTAAATAACCTGTTAAGATTGTAAAAAATATGACAACTATCATGTTTCTCATATAAAGTTTAACTCTATAAAGCTTTTGTCCGCACAAATTAGAACTATTTCTCTCCGTGTTCGGATAGTGACCATCGATTTACCAACGCTATTATGACTTAGATGATGCTCTCGAACACAGAGGGCTAAAAGACCAAATCAAAGGAGACACAACGCTGCTCCTACACACCACGGTTAACAGAAGTAAACTCACCGAACAATTTAACATGCAAATAAGAAAAATATACAAAGTTGCTATGGAGTTTTACGAAAGATCTTTGACTACCATTTGACAATTGTCATGAATGACACTGCCGCTGGCGGAAAATCAACCTTACTAAATAATTTTTGAGAAATGTTATAAAATGAAGTCAGAATGATTTATAAAACGTCTCATAACTTTTTGCTAAGTCCACGTCTCGCGATTGGTCACCTCCATGCGTACTGGTCACCATAATTATAACTTTAAATGGTATACAGGGAAAAAAATTCGGGGCTATTACCAAGCTTAGACAGGTATACCACTCACTTGCTTATTATAATGAGGATTTTGTAAAATCTGCAACAACTCGGTCAACCCATCATTGACTTTCCCTCCCAAAATCCTGTTCAAAAAATTAGGACAACACTGTATGTCCGCGAATGCCCTGCTTCTTCGCTTCTCATATTCCTCAGTAGTATGTGGAGCGTGTGTATTAAAAATTGCACCTAAAACGATGAATAAGCTCAAGTAATTTGATTGATGCAAGATTGAAGTGCGTCGATGCACAGAGGTACTCTGTGAGCAAGGCCTGCGCGGAAACTAAACCACAGAGATGTACAGGTTAGCGACAATGAAAAGTTGATGCAAAAATCTCAGTTCTTGTATTGACAGGCGTCTATCACGTACTCGATGGAACATACGCATGGGCTGCAAATTCGCCACTTGCAATAATGGGTTGTCATGTCATACGCAATAATTTTTTCGTATCTTTCATATGAAAAAATGTTTAATCCTTTATTTCACGACACAAGGAACAACTCAAATTGAAACAGTATAAGTCAAGCAAACGATAACTATAAAAGATGAAATGTATGAAAACAAGAATATACAGATATCACCAGTTTAGGTTGAAGCATTGGGATTATGCAAGTGAGAAAAAGACTGCATAAGGTTTAAAATGCCGTCGACCAAAATATACGAAGTAAGCTGGGAGGCTAACGACCAAGATAGGCGGAGTCAATATGTCTGACGTCTCTATTTTCATGTTTAGTTTAGTATCAATTTCGCTGCCTTTGTGCAATAAACATTTCTCTAAATATCAACGAAAAACAGCAAAATAAATTAATTAAAAAAAAAAACGATTGATACATCACTAGAATTTGTATTAACAAAAATTCTGAAATGGTGTGGGATCTGGTAACACTAGATTGACTCCGCCCTCATTGAGCTGCTAGCCTCACACCCCACTTCATGAGTCTTTGTCAAAGACATGTTAAACCTTATGCGATCCTTTTCTCACTTATACAATCCTCATGTTCTCAGTTGAACTGGTAATACATGTCTATGTTTTTTAATAGAATATTGTCAAATTATAAGTGAAACATTAACGGTTGTAAGTCTGATTGTCGAGCTTTTGTTTATTGTTGTATTCACTCTACTTTTGTATGGGTAAAATCTCATCTTACCTTCCAACAATTTGATCAGGTAGGTCAAATTGTACTGAGTTAAAGCTGCCTTGATTTTCTTTTCGATCAGAACACTAATTAATATGTCCACAAGTTGTTGGGCAATGCTGCAGATTGCCACGTAAACTTTTAGCAAGACTAGATTAATTTTAAATATATGGCGCACTGAAATACGAAAACTATCACAAAAGTTCTCTCAAATCGCAGAAAACTAACGAAGGTAGAAGAAACTTTCTGAAAATGATGATGGATGAAACCCATTGCCCGTATTTCCAGAGCACAGTTTATACGAAATCCCGAAATTATCTTTAAAAACTTGGCTTTTGAATGTCTTCGGATTTCCGGCGTCCTTATTCAAGGACGCCTCTGCCTCGGTGCCCTCCTCAGCTATATCAGGTTTGCTGAAATAACCACATATGTTTTAAGCTGCTGTACCAATGCCCATTCAACCTTTATTTTCCTCGCAGATGGCCATTGAATTCCGTCAAACTGCCCTCCTATAATATGAAATCATTAAATTGAGTCATTAGCAAAGCGGAACTTCTCCATCAGGGTGTTTCAAATTTTTAGTATTTACGCAAAATACAAAATTACAAAATAGAAATCGACAACTAATTTTCCATTGCGGTTATTCCATTGGTGGCAATTATCATTACAGCTGAAGAAGAAAAGGCAGAAATTACAGAGAAAAAAACTGAACATAAATAGCTGCACAATATCGAAAATAATGAAAGATATTCAGTATACAATTCGATTTGGTTCTTGTGACTTAAATATAACCATAAAAATTATAGTATTTCCTTTATATTATACAGGAACAACACATCAGAATTCCATGGCAAGGTGAGATGAACATAAAGGTTGAATATTTGATACCTACTCTGGCTTCTGCTTCATCACAGAACTAACGAAAGTATTAATAAAACTATCCAAATTTTGTCCTTTTTCCTTTCTAAGTTTATAAGCCACTGACTGGTAGATATTGCCAATATCTTGATTGTTTGGAGCCATAGTTGAAATCGCTTTAAAAATATTCTCAATGAGACCCAAAAGAATCCCTTGATAGGAATTTATTTACCTAAAGTAAAGTCATCTTCAATAGTAAGAAAGGAATGGAGCAAATCACTGCTTCTTAAGCTAGGCTTTTGCAACAGCTTCCCCAAGAACTCCTCATACTTTGGTATTCGAGACTCCACCAATGAACCAGCCCTGTTAGAAAATATACTTAGCAATCAAAATACTAACGCTCTGAAGGAAGAAAATTACTTCCTCGAAGGCAGAGGTGAATCACAAATCTCACTCTCTCCATGAAACTCCACGAGCTTGGCTTTAAGAGTAAAAAAATCCTGATCTTTCCTCCGTACCGACCAGCTGTTTATCTTTTTCTCGGGAGTGGTCTCATCGATGTGGAACACACTGATGCAGAAGTGAACAATTTTGTGTGTTTGAGTCTCCTGCCAAAAGTTTTATTGCGTATTAACTCCTGACCAAATCACCAATTGAACAAATGTTAATTTTTATGCCAAATTTAAAGAGTCATAATTTGAAAACGTAAAAATCTTTTTAGATTCTGTTTTGTGGTGCATGCAAGGAATGTGCTTAAAGAATGCGAATAAACCTTACAGCATTTTCAAGTTTTAACAAAAAAAATTAAATACAGGCTGGTTTATATGTTTGATAAGTGCATCAAAGCATTTAAAATAATAATACAATAGATAATAATAACAAATTTTGATCATATGATATAACTAAACTCCTGGACAAAATTATCTCCCCATTAAAAATATGTTATAGCTTTGATGCTAAATAAATTCTAAACCTACTATCCGCTATTATTCAATATTATACTTAATTATAGCCTATATATAGTCCTATAGGTCTATTCTTTGTGCATCGGACCTTGTTCTTACATTTTAGCTAAAGTTAGTCATCATTATGTAATAGATAAATTAAACATAAAGTATTTTATTCTAAATTTTGGAATCCCCTATAAATTGTTGCAGCGATTAAAAAATATTTTTCAGCACACTTTCTTTAGTTTTTGAAGGATCACTCCTGAAAAATATTAGCGCCTTTGTTCTCATCATCAAAACTTCCAAAGCAAGAATCAGCTATAGGCTACAAAATGTAATTTACGTTGATTCTCTACGTATTGTATTCTTAAAGTTTGCAGGAGTGTTTTTCCGCAAAATATAAATCCGTAAAACCAAGCATAACTTAAATATAATGATTATTTATCTGTAATTAGAGGCAGATCACTATCATAAAATAAATAATGCTATTGACATAGAATAACAGTTTACACTGTACATAGATTACGTATTATCTATGAAGCCCACCTAGTTTACGTGAGTCAACCATTTTTGTAGTCAATAATTTTTGACGTATTCAAACGCGACCAAAAGTCCACCTACCTCGGAAGTGGAAATTTTTACTTTCCAACTGCTTAGGTCTCTCATAAGATTATCAGAAAAAATCACATCTTCAGAATAGCCGCTTTCGAGTGGATCCAAAGAACCCTCGATTGGAGCAGCAGCCTTTAAGACTCCCCTAATTTTTCCGAGGCTGCTGCTGATCTTCGATACTGCCCCATAATTCGATTGCTCATAATACTTTTTACTCCTAATCACAAGAAAAGTATCAAGTAGCTATGTTTTCTCTTAAAATATTCTTCAACACACCTAAGTTTGGTAGGAGATCCAAAACAAATGAATGGGTTCCTTGGTTAGTAAGCAAAGAGACATGTTAGGATTAATTACACTAGAGGGCATAAAAATACTTACTTTATCGAAGCTTTGTTATAGCTTGAAGTGATTTTCGTGCCGCAAATGTAGTTGTAGAACTGAAAGATTGCGCTTAGACCTACAGTTCGCTGTTTAAAGAACACTTACTTCATTGCTATGAAAAAAATGTGGCAGCCAAAATGCTTCCAACTGATTGAACGCAAACTCATAGGCCTGATAGAGTGGTTTTGAGGTGCGCAGTTTCGCAACACTATAAATGTCTTCAATGAGATCGGAAAACTCCGCGCAAATCTCTGACGAGCAGCCAATAAAGTTAAATGAGTCTGCATTGAGATACTCTTTATACAAGTTTAATGCCTGTACATGGAGCCCTTCCAATTGCTTTTTTGACAAGTCCGGTGTCAGCAGTTTGGTATTGAAATCATCTATTATAACAGAAATCATATAGTATTTATATTGCCGCAACTAAATATACAGATTCTTAGTAAGAAAATGACTTCAATATATTATGAACTATAGCAGGCATGAATGGTATTCCTTCATGGTGCCACATAAGAGATAATACGAAAAACTGGTTACCACTTACCGACATCCATGCAAAACTGCAGCAAATGCACCTGCTCCTCTTTCTTGAGAAATTGCATAAAAGGGTAAAGCAATTCAGTGCTATTTTTAATCTTATTTAAACTCATCATAAAGGCGGGCTTTCTACTACTCTCAAGTTGGATAAATTCCTGCAAAAACTCCTCCTCTTCTGGAAGCAATGGAGGCTTTGAGGCTGTCTTATAGTTTATAGCAATGATTACTAAAGAGTTGATAATGTTCGGGTCTGCGATTGCATCCATTAGTGGCAGAAGTATCCAACCAGCCAATAGTTCTCGCAACAAAACTGTATAATTCCTGAAAAAAGTTTTGAATAATTATCAATTCGAGTAAAATGCAATTACCTTAAATTACTTGCAACCGATGTAATAGGGAGGGAATAGATATTTGATCAATTCAGCACTTAAATGTTGCAGATATGCCAACTCGTTGCTGCGATTAGTAGTAGCAGGATGTAAATTACTTCCCAAATATTCAACTATAACCCCATCATACTTGACATTTTTAAGTTTTGCGATTTGTTGCATATACAGGTAGTCATCTATGTGCTTAATGCTCTGGAACATATTGATATCAGTCCTAGAACCCGCCAAGAAATTCAGAATGATGGTAATTGACCATATGAAAAGAATCATAAAATGTTTCTGTGATATTCTAATAAAACTTTGTACTTCTGACATAATTGTTAAATACTGCTGGCTAAAACTAATAGTGGTCAGGTTTGGCTTCTTGCCAATATGGATCAAAAGGAACTGCCCCTTTTATAGCTGACCCACTAACTTGACCTATACCTATGTTCATCAACCATCCATTCTAAACTTCTCAGTATACTTTTTAAGTATTAAATATTAAATTACTAAATTTTTTATCATTAATAGCACACATAATTAAGTCATGGACAAACAATACAATGTGAATATTTTAATATTTAATCTGACCATGTTCGAAATATGACCTAGTTGATAATATGTTTTGTTCTTTAATTAGGTACTTACCTGAGGTATAAGTTTCTTGTTAAGGACACTAACATAATCAATTTGAAGTACTCGATTCACTAAACTGGCACTGGCATATTTTAAGCAAAACTTCAACTCATTTAAAAACTCAGAATTCTCTGTAAACTGCTTATGCCAAGAGCATATGAACTCTTCTAAAATTTTATTAAAGAACTGATACAACTTTGTCTCCTAAGCAACAGTTTTGATCTTGATGCTCACATGCTTAATAGCTTGATTTAGCTCACAACTAATCTGCAACTCCTTCCATGGAGTAACACTCCTACCCACATTATGCCTCCTACATGTAAGTCCATCGCAAACACTGCAGGAAGACTTTAGCTTCACTTGAGCATATGGTTTGACTCTGTATTTAGTTAACAGCTTTTCAAGATAATTAGTAATCAAATGGCGATACTTAATTAAAAGGAAAGTTGCAACATAGCCTAGAAGATAGCAGGTCAATATTGTAAAACCTGCAAAAGGGCTGTAAAAAAGATGGAATTTTATTACATTCAAATGCACTCTTATTATGTTTTGTATTTTGCAATGAGCCGAATTGAATACACCCTAGAAAAAAAGTTAAGTTACTTGGATCAACTCAATCAACAGATAAACCACAGAATGTTCTTATACTTCCACTAACCTGAATTTAAATTAATCTAAGGTTATAATTATTCCTTGGTGATAGACCTAAGTAACTTTTCAACAAAATCTATGTACTGAAAGTGGTCTAGTACACTTTGACAACAAAGCTGATGTTCAATATCAATATCTTTATTTTTTTTCCTTGTGTTATATGAGATAATCAAATACATTACGAACCTGAGGAAAAGACAGTATGATCCACTGAAGATTAAAACAACTGCAGCAGATATTTTCACGTAAAAGTCATCTAAAATTAAGCGTAAAATCTCCAACAAATTGGTAAAAATCATTGTTATTGCCTTTGCGTACCCCAAGTAAAAAAGTAAATATAAAATGTAAATACACAGTACTTGTTTACTGTTTAGCGTTTGTTTTTTTTTAATTTCCTAGTGGTACCTAAGCTTTGGTACTGTCATACTGACAAATCAAACAGCTGTACAATCAACGTCCCTACAATCTCAGCCACGAAACAGAATAGCAACAGCGCGCCGCTGTCAATTCACCATTTTATTAAGTAAGATGCGCTCATCACGATGTCGCTCTTTGCAACGTTTATATGTATTTTTATTAAACTTTTTTCATCGTAGAGACATTTTATTATTAAATTTTTAGATTCTTAGACCCAATCACGTTCAAATCCAATTCGTATTCATATTTCTTGGATGAATGGAGTTGTCAACAAAAATGTGTCACTTTTTAGAAATAATAAACTCTTATTGAACGGTGCTGATTATAAACACTGTGATGCTAAAATTCGACAAGTCAATTGATGGTATTAAACTTAATCGTGTATTTGAGATTATTGATTTTCGGTTATTGACTACATTTCTAATTTTTGAGGCGGTACAGCTTCACATACAACTTGTAATACATACGTTAAGGACCCTGAAATAAATTAGGCGTAAGTCTTAATTTCACTATTCTCAAAAGCTTCAACTTACCTATAACACCCCTATGTACACGTTTCTTATAAACAAACCAGTAGTAAACTGGAATTCCAGCGGCAGTAAAGAAGACGGCGAACAGATACATCGGATCGGGATAATTAATAATGGGGGCTAAGGCTAAGTATATCGACACCAGAAGAATAAATACGGGAATCCATATTGGCACCTGGAATATAAAAAATGCCTAAAAGTAAGAAATGCTAAAATTTTAAGAGGAAAAAAAATTCGCTAACCCCTGTATCTATCACAACAATCAAAAAAGCACATAAAAAATAACTAGTATTAAAATTAAGACAACCAGATATAAATTAACATTAATTTTATAACTTACCTGATAGGGTTTGAAGATATTCTGCTTAACTCTTCTTAAAACCAGCAGTGAAACCATTGATGCGCCGTATGATACCCACATGAGAAAGCTGGAGAATTCTATTAGTTGTACCAAATCTCCGCTCAGTATGAATACAAAACTACCTAAGCCTTGAAAAATGACGGCAGGAGAAGGAGTAAATTTCTTGTAATTAATGTACGAAAAAGCCTCTAGCATGAAGCCATCCTGTCCAGATACGTAGCAAAGTCTAAGGTCAATGGTTATAAAGAAGTACATTTTTGATACTAGAAATGTCGTTTTTACCTGGTCACTCCGAACTGAATACTTAAAGCACAACCAAATGTACTTAAAGCTACTCCAAAAGGAATAATGAAAGAGAACGGCCCCAAAACCTTCTCTCCGAATGAAACAGCCACTGCTTTGGAAGCCATAATGTCGGGTATTGACAAGACGGTCATATACGCAATGTTCATGAAAACATAGAGACCTGTTACTACAGGGACGCTGATAATGATACTTCTCAGGATGTTTCTAAAGAAGAATTCGTTTTTCCAATTAGTCCGATCAAAAAAACCTTGCAACGAGGAAAATTTCTAAAGGCGCTGATAGTTGTTTATCAGTTTTTGGAATTGCTTATCAAAGGAATATTGTCACATAAAGGAGAAAATATTTTCCCAACTCTTCCGTGTTTAGGTTAATTCTATCTTTAAGGTTAAAGAACAGAAAGTTCCTAAACGCATACTACTTCCTAACTAAATGCTACATACTAAATACATATTACACTGAAAACAAGCAACAATTTCGTTACATATAATGACGTATGAATATGATGCATCGATGTTTTAGGGTAATTACTGTTCCATAACCATCTCTCGGAAAGTAAATAAACCATATATTTAACTATTTCTTGATAGAGCGGCGAATAATGTTTTTTAAACTTATCTTTACACTTTTAACATTTTCTTTCAATTTTCATCTGAGAAAAAAGGACTCATGCGGAACACGAGAAATACATGCACTTAGTTTCTTTCCATTCTAAACTAAACTCGTGCATATTGGCCTTAAATGTATTAACAAAAATCGAAATTCAAAAATGATAAAACGGACTTACTTACTTTTCAGGCCTCTGTACTTCTTCAGTAATTGTTGTTAGCGTTGCCCTGGAAATAACACAGACGCTTTTAAATTTTAACAAAATGTGATCTTGTACAACTTATTTATTTTTTGTTCAATTTTGATCATTTTTTTTTAACAAATAAGGGGAAAATCAATCCAGGTTAATCAACTTTCTCCAAATTTTTAAATGAAGCTATAGGAATAAGCAAAATTTAGTTCTCTTAAAATAATGAAAAAATACAATAAAGTAGAAATAGCTTAAAAAGTTACACTGAGTCAAGTATTAATTGTGGCATGCAGAATGTGAATTTAAGTGCACGCAATAATTCATATTTCAGCAATTTTTCCAGTCATTTCTTCATTAAATATCTTGCTAGATATTTTTGCAAAAAATACATATGAGTGAAATGAATCTTAAAATAATAAATATGTTATCATATAATACCAGTATCATGTCTTACCATCCATCGTAAGCCCATAATCCGCTATAAAATGCGAGTGCCAGGTCTTTCGGAGCAAAACTTGTGCCTTGAAATCCTTTTGTGAGATTTTTGTGGTTCCCTGTAAAAATAAATTAAATTTACCCTTTTGATTTCATTCGCAACACGTAATTCCTATTTCTAGCTTACCCAGGAATAACTCATAGGCTCCACCAATTATTACTACAAGACAGGCCAGGATCTTAAACGATCCGAAGATGTTTTGTACTTTAACAAACAGCTTGACGCTTCTTACGTTTATATACGTTATAATACCTTAAAATGGTATATTAAATTAGGACGGTCAAAGGTTTTATATAATTTATTAGATTAGAAACTATGATAAAATCTTTGCAAAGTCATCGAATTTGCGTATACCGCACTTGGTGATAGAAAATGGTAAGACGTCGGTCATGTCTTGCAAACCCTTTGTTCAATATGAATATTATGACATAAGAAAATGAATTTTTTGCTTTAAAACTCAAAAAACTATTGATGATTTTTCCTCATTGCTATGTTTACCTCTAATAAGGCTTTTCGAGCTATGGCCGACGTCCACTTTCATTTGATCACCCGGCACATTAGTATTAAATTTACCTAAAGCAACTAGAGAAAGAGTTTTCTTCACTTTATCACCAATCTCTGCATCGTTTAAACAGATCATGTCAAATATTGGCTGGCATAGATATTCTGAAAAGGTCATTACAATCACTGCCACCTCTGCGGGTCTAATTAAAATCTGGAAGAATTACCGCATATTACGACTCATGGTTTCGTTTATATTCGTTTGTTCATACAATCATTGTCCACGAGTAAAGAAATGCTGGTAGGGGGCCCCAGAACCGATGCAAAGGTCCAAAAGAATCCATAAAGAAGGCATACTGTCCGCCGGACCTTGGCACTATGGTTCCAAGCTCTGCAAAGGCTAAGGCACCTAACAAATATCTGACCTTTAGTTGGTTAACTAGTTGAGTTAAGTTGTGCAAGTTTTTAAGCAAGATTGGTCTAAAATTATGCACGATTATTAATATTCATGATAAAATTCACCCGAGATCATTCATATCTGTTAAAGTTAATTAATCATATGTTGAGTGCCATTGGGAATTTTTTTGAATTTTTGCAATTCAGCTATTGGAGATGCAGAGCAAAAAGTGAAGTAACTACAGAAAAATAAACATAAACTTCAAGTTAAGTTTAAACCGAAATAGCTCGTCTTATATAATAATTGGACCTAGATACAAATTGCACTATTTGCACTTTAAAAGAGATAGTTATTAATCCACTAGCGATAAGCGAGGCAGCCATGTATCATTTTTAAAATGCTAATAGATAAATTGGAAAAAGTGGAATTTATTTAAAACCCAAATGTGCCAGGAGCTACTAGGTATAGTAATAATATTGGCGAAGAGTATGCGCAGCGTTAAAAAATATACGGAATTTTGTGTTAGCAATAATGCGGAAAAACATTTAAACGAAATTAACTTTAAAAAATTAAGCAATCTTGTAAGTCTGATAGCTGCTTCATTAAACATGTTCAAATCTCTCTACAAATTTCCTGACGATGAGAAGAACCTAAAAATACTTTCTTTATTTTTCCACTGCACTCTTTGAAACAAACATCTATAAATGCTGTAGTTCTTACCTAATAGTGATACTAATCCACATAAAATCCAGATGGTAAGGCACATTCCCACAGAACCGCTGTACTTTAGTACTGATGCGGGAGATACAAATATGCCAGATCCGATCATAATGGCCAAAATAAAATTAATTGCTGAAAACAGACCCATTTCCCGTTTGAGACCCACATTTGCTTCCGCATTAGGTTCAGTTTTCATATCAATCTCATCTGAAATTATGAGCATAAGACTGGAATGTACCCTTCATATACAAATTCCATTTTATTTAGTTTCAAAGATCAATTAATTTCTAACACTCTTCATTGATACTAAGTCCAAAGTCGTTTGTTTACCACAAAATTCAATTTGTTTCATAACAAGTTACGACATAACGCCCATTTAGTTAACGGTTTCCCTTAAGAAAATTCTGATTGAGATGTGAAAATGAGAAAAACACAAATTCAACGTGAGAAACTGGGATATAGCTAAAATTTCTAATACATAATCATTTGCTTAACTATCTACTGCAATGCTGGAAGCCTCTTTGGTGATAAAAATGTGCTTAGAATATGAGCATGATTTTTAACGGAAATGACCAGATTTTACTTACTCATTTTGTTTTCAAATAAAGAATATCGAATAGAGCACTGTGTTCAAGTTATCACAATCATTGTGTCTACAATATTCGAAAGCGTCGTAGAGCTTTTTTTCCGATCACAAGTGTTGATCGTTATATCACTACGGTCACTGCGCAATCTACTTTTTCATTCACTATCACAGGTTCTGAGCACCGTCGACGTTGGATCAGTATAAAATTTACCAAAAATTGAGATAAACTGCTAAAAGCAATAATAAATAAATAAATAAATATATAAAGAAAAACTAGGTAGAAACATGCGCAGGGGATTTTTTTAACATAAAGCGAGGTTTCTACTTAAGTTGCACCGGCTTACCAATAAATTCCCCCCAGATTAAAGGCGCTATTTATGGATACACTGTCACACACGTTTATGTAAATAATAATGATGTTGGCAATGGTTGAATATTGAAAATGAACTTGGCAATTAGTATTAAATACAACCTATTTTATATATAGAGAAGTAAAACCTGAACATGTAAAGTTAAGTGGTTTCTGACTATTATTACACTCCGGGGGTATTTAACCGATATTTTCCTGTAGTGCGAGATCAAACATATTAAACGTATACCTTAATACTTTTGTCGGTCATAATAATTCTACCAATCTGTGATAACAAGTTTGATAACAAGGATATCGGTAGAGAGGGCTCAGAACGCATACTCTTAAAAGGAAATTATTTTCCCAGACAATAATAAAATGGCTTAACTATTACTTTCAGCGGGTAATCGAGTGCGTTAGACACTTTTACACGTATTATATTTTCCCACAAGCGCATATGCGTTAACTTTTTTATTTAGTTAAACATTGTCGTAAGGTAAAATCTTCACGCGCATGTCAATGTCAACTACTTGCGAAGAGTTTTAGCTTGTCTCGTGCTAGTTTGACCTGCGTGGGATGATATTTTTACTGTATATGCACACTACAAATACGTGTGGTAAAACCACTTTATCACCAGCTCGTAGGAAGAGATTTTATTGCATGTTAATATTGAATTGAACTTATAAACGACAACAAATTTAACACATGTACATTTGTAAGAAACAACTATCTACGTAGAAGGTCGAATAGGTGACTTCTTACAATACAAGTTTTTACGGACAAAATAACGTTGGAAAATGTACTCTTAGCTAATTTGCAAAAGATTTGTGTTCTAGGTAGATACTTCCCTTCGTTTCACATTGAAGTTCACCACCAATCACGTTTATAGAACATATGGGGAACGTATTATTGTCCGGTAATCAGTCCGGTGAGGTTGCATGTCAATAATGTTACACAATAAGGTCTATATATAATATAGCATATATAATTGTCCGATTTACCAGTCATAAATCAGTGCACTGCAACACATGGTAAACAAATCTATCCAGACAGCAGAAAATATTTTTTTCTAATTGAGAACGATTATTACAACATAATCGCATTGCGAACAGTTTAATTATGAACCATATAATCGTGCTGCTATTGTCTTGTCTCTATCAACCTAATGATGGCTGACTAACGTGTTTTTGGTAGCCAAAGTTGGATAAATGTTGTAGAATTTACAATTGGGTCATAACAGATGTAAAACGTAAATTTGGTATCGCAAATGTTACACAGAATACATTTTTACACTTTGAAATTGAAAAAATTGTACGCATTGAGGAAATTTCAATGGGATTTTTATGTGTTAGTAAAAATCCGTTGAGACATTTTGCTTTAGACAAAAATATTTTTCCTCTTTATTGTTTTTCGACTTAATCTCCACATCGTCTTCATACAAGTGATGTATCTGGACGACTAATCAAATACATTTTTTCAAAATTATTTTTTACGAAAAATATTGAAGATACATAATTTGGTACATTTTTATTCCACATTCCCTATTTTCGATCCATGTTTATGGAATTTGCATACGACTTTAGGGCGGCTCTATCTTTATGGCACATAGTGCCATTAAGTTAACGATATATTCTAAGTAAGTGATGGAGTGTGAGTTCTCAACATAGTTTCACGAAGACTAAATCAAAAGGATAAACACATGACCACATTGACTTTAAATGTTTATGCAGAACCATTACCTTACACGTCTTCGCCTTATTTTATAGGGAAAGTCAATTATGATTCCAATGCTTACTTGTTCCAACAAAAATACTTAATGACAAATACGTTGGTCAAATTTTATAACTAAAGTTTAATAACCTCTTTGTTCTAGGAAGTATTTTACAGCATTTACATAATCACCATTAATTCTTATATAACCAGCAAATTCATTCACTTGAGATCTAATTGGTTGAAAAAATTGAGGTGCTAAAAACTCTCGAATTTCCTTTTCCAACAACCAAATATCTCCTTTAATATTTTTAAGAAATGTTGTTTTCTTTGTTTTAAAAGAGGATATTTTCAAATAGCAAGGAATCATGTGATTTTTGGTTCGAAAAATAAAATATGGGCGATCTTCTAGGTTTTCAGCTTGTGGCTTCCATCCTAAAAATTGAATTTTTATCAATTCATTATTCGAGTTTTTGGGACGTACGTTTGGCACTAACCATGTGGGCTTATAGAACTCAAAGTGAAGCTTTGATATATCTTGATTTTCACTTTGTAAGGCCTCACATATTAGTGTCAATTAAACTACTTAATAATAGATCCAAATATGGAGATATTAAAAAGTGATAAAGAGTAATTAGATTGTAATCTGAATTAAAAAATTATTGAATACCATCAATTTTTGCAATTAAACTCTCCCATCATTAATTTGAATCTATTATTGAATAGCTTAGGTGATGGCCAACTTTTCAAAGTACTACTTTTCAATTAGTAAAATGTACAAAGTACCATATATCATTGTATTTTAATAATCATCTATTATGAGAAACTGTTTTTATAGTTCTTGATAATGATTTTTAATTGGTGTTTGCATCTCTACATATTTTCAAACCCATTTTGTTGAAAATTAATCTTTAACATTCATCACTGCTCAAACAAGAAAAAAAGCAAACAAACTTAAATGAATTGTCTTACTTGATTGATGCTTCTACTCAAAAAATATTTCAAATGACATACCTAAAGCAATTTGAAAAGTTGCTCTTCAGTTGATTTCTTCAAATTTTAAATCTGTGATGCTATGCTGGAACTCAATATTTTTATAGGTTTTACCTAATAGCATATAATGTAATTATATACAGGGCATTTTATTTAGCTAAACATTCAGCATAAAATATATGAGATCAGCATCAGCACCAAAAAAATTTATAAAATCTTTTACCTGAGGGGTATCTATCTTTTTTCAAAGGTTCAGGGATCACAATTGGAGGTAGAACTTGCTGAACATACTTCCAATCAATAGGATCCTTTGTGGTTTCATATTGCCTAGATGGGACATCAATATCTTCCAATTGTAAGGAAGATAAGTAACTAGATTCTCGGATTTGGGAAACCTGTCACATTTCATTTAGTAAACATTTTAAACAACTAAGTAAAAATTACCTTGAGGGCCAATATTGGAATTTGGCGAAGTGATATCAATTTGTTAATTAATGCCATAATACTAAAAAATGCAAAAGAGAAAATTACCCCTTTATTCTCCAAAGGTCTTCAAACCCAGCTTTAGGTCTATGCGTGGCTTAAATTAACAGTCCTATATATATAAGGGTTAATTTAAACCACATTGTAGACCTTAGGGAGTTTGTGGACAATGAAAATCGGTCAAAGTCGACAAGCTCGTAAGTCTTCAAAAGTCACTGGACCAATATACTGGCAGCTTTGTATAGAAGATAACTTCTATAGAAACAAGTGATTGACCAATTCTTTTTGTTTACTTCAATGGTTTCGCGAATAATATTCTCTTAATAAAACTGCCAAAAGGTCATGACACCAGGCCTGATTCTAGAGGAACATTTGAGAGTGAGAAAAGGAATGAAAGTTTTTTCCAATTAAATGGTTCGATGCAATTCTTTGATTGGTCAATCCATGGTTTCACATGTTTGCGATAGAATCAAAGTCTTGATCAGAATACCTACTAAAGAGGTGTCAGTGTTCTTCTAGAAATCCACTAACTATAATACAAAATCATTTTCATTTAAAACTTTCCTCTGAAAAAAGTAATAACAAAATTTATTCTAACCTAAAATTTACCTCTTTTTCTTTTTCTTGGAGTCAGCAGAATTAACAGGATTGGACGGAAGTGGCGTAACGCCTTCGGCTCAATGATGTAGAAAAAGTAGACAACACGCTGTCGCCACCTGCGTCTCCATAGATGTTTGAATTGAGTTATTTTGAAATTTGAATCAAATGAATTGTCGCACTTATTCGCGACGCAGCATTTTGCATAGTGAAGAGGTCGCGGCATTTCGATCTTGAGAGGTTCCTTCGCTTCCAAAGTAGTGTGATAAATTTATTTGTAAATCCATAAAGGTGTCTTCATAGTACGTTTCATCTATGAGCCGTAATCTAACAAAACTCAAGTTTCGAAAAGTTGCCGTTGTTATGGGCAATGTGAAATATTTTCTTTAAGAGTGGTTAGTTCTTGAAGGTAAGTGAACTTTGTTAGAGTTATATATATGTAGATGTTCATATCTGGAGCTCCACCATGAGAATGTTGATAACCATATACTGTTTTAAAACTTGAAAAGTACCGATTAATGTTAGAGATATTGGATAAAAACTGAAATTTCGAAAAGACTTTATCTTTTCCTAATCTTATTTAATGAGCTAACTAAAAATGGTTTAGACCTCATAAATGCAACTTCACCTTTTTTATAAAAAGAAGGTGTTATGTTCGGAATCCAACATTTCGATTTCTGGCAACCATCTTTGACTTTTCTTGTTGACGTCACAATGAATTTTCACGTTTTTTTAACTATGATGATTTAGATGCTCATTTTATTTAACAAACAATGCCTGAAATTGGAAAAATGAACAAATAATTTAATTTATGACTATTCTCTTTCTGAAATTATCAAAAAAATGAGAGACCACTTCTCATGAACACCCGATACCCATCTATTAACAATAACAGTTTCCTACACAATAATAATTATTGTATATACTTAGAGACCGCATAAGAATTTATTTCTAATTGCACTTTCACCGAGTTCTTGGTACTCCTGTATGGAAACGCATATATTCTTCGTAAAAGTACTCAATGAGCCTAATATGGCGCCGCCTTTCCAAACTAGTATTTCTCTGTCTGGGTCAGCAATGATGTTGATGTTCATTCTAGCAGGTACTTTACTTTCCAGTTCGCTTTTCAGGCGAACATCGAGACCGCTCAACAGCGAATTTCCTTAAAAAAAAGCAATATCTATAGCTTTTTAATAAATCTTAGATTTAATCAGCTGCAAAGCGAAAATCATTAGCAATATATCAAGTTAATTGGAAATTAGCGATACGTTTTGGACGAATGAACGTGAATGCTATTTGAGATTAAAGAAAAATCGCGAGCGCACAGGTGTTCAAAGACATACTCAACAAAAATATATTCCGGGGGACCTTTTTATCTGACACATCATATATGGGGTGTCTCAAACACGATGGCCCTATATCTATTTTATGGAAACGAACACTAAAGAGAAAAAAATTTACTATGAGTCTTCAATTGAGCTGGACAAACTTTAATAGCTCTTTAACAAAAGTTCTATAAAAAAATAGGATCAACATATTTTTATCGGAATTTAGGTATATTTCTGCGAAAAATATCATTGATGACGTCATAATTCTTAAGTCCGATATTGTAGAAATGAACTTGTTCAGATCAAAATGGAGGTCATACCACCTCTTTGAAGACCCTTGATTAAAATTTTTCATATGAATTTCCGTTTTCATTAAAATAGGTATAGGAGCGTCGAGTTTGAGATACCCTATATAAGTATCGTCACGTTTATTTAATGAATGCAATTAATTATGGTACCTGC